>NC_045478.1:25072275-26400608 GCF_009650955.1 Corvus moneduloides
TACATACTCAATATATATATACTCAATACTTCGCTTATATGCCTAGGCAGGTTTCTTCTAACTTGATATAATAGTGTTTAGATCCATATACTTTTATAGCTAGGTAAGAGATTTTAAATCTTTCACAGCTATATATTTTCATCATATCAGCCTGCTAACAGTCTCATTTTTAGACAGAGACAGCCAAGAGCTAGAAAAGTGACCTTCCTGCTCTTCCATTATGGTTTGTTCACTTTGTTACACAAGAATGCTTATTCAGAACTGTTGTCCACAACCATAATGCACACTGATACTCTGTTACTTGTCCATATTCACTGTGGGTCTCCAGAGTTATAAGAAAAGAACTGGTATTTTTCTGACTTACTTTGCTAAATACTATACTTTTATATAAAGTAACATCATAGGCATTTTTAGTACTTTAGTTTGTGTCTATGTTGAGGGTGGTACATTGTTGTGAAGTGAGAACTGCATGATAGGTCTATCCAGGACCTTACTGGCTATTAAAAAAAAAAAAAATCACACAACTTCATATTTTCTATTGTGTATTCCCAAGGGTCATCTATTCCTCAAAGATTTTCTAGTTTTGAAGGCACCTGATACATCAGAGAAACATGACAGTTAACCTTGCATCTGATATATCTTTTTAAAAAGTGAAAATAAAGTTCAAAAGACACAACTGGAATAGAAAAATCAGAAAGATTAGGTAACTGCATTGTGCTTCATCTGGCCAAGCATGCAACAAATCTGAAACACCGTGGATGGGATACAGCAGAAGTGACAAGTGAGAGATCTTAACTGAAACTTTATGAAGCATGATGATTATCCGTAACTGCTTGTATGTGCACAAGTGGTCTAAGTCCAAGGCTTTCTGCAGCTAACCCAGCTCAAGGAAGTTTTAAGGAAAAATGTAAGAAAGAAGTGTAACAGTTACAGTTTTCATTTCACTTTAACAGGTAGTACTTTCCATGCAGAAAACAGGCTGCCAGTTCCTTATTATATATAGGATTTTTGCCCTGCCTTTCAGGAAGGAACAGGCAAGTAACAGAGTTTAATGATGCCATTTTATCACATCTGAGAACTTCAGCTATTCTGGAGTGAGCACAAGATGAAATGAACTATGCATACCTTACAAGAATTTCCAAGTATTATGGGTTTTGAACTGAACCCATGATAGCCCCAGAAATTTCATTTAAAACATCTATTTTTGACATTCTAAAATGTAAAGATTAGATAAAGGATGGTTTACTCTAGAGCCAAAAATCTTCAACTCACTGTAAGTGCATGACAGGGAAGCATACTGTCCTGGGTTTCTGCCAGATGCCTGCATGCTGTTCCAAAATCTAAGTGACTGCAAAAATTAATGGAATGTTAAAATGGAGAGAAGGAGTAAAGTTAATGAGTTAGATTTACAGAAGGAGAGCCAGAGCAGGCTGATAATTGTGTCTGTTCCCTTGCCATAGATCAGTAAAACATGACTGGGAGGAGTCACTGGGCAACTGGTTTACAAAAACTGTACGTGCACAGGAAAAGAGTCAAAAGCAAGCTGAGAAGAAAAAGAGGATAATTAATCATTTATTAAGTACACAATAAAAACTCCAGCTGCACAAAGGACCTGTAGACAAACACTGTGATTATAAAAAACTAAGAATAAGAGAGAAAACCCTGGCTTTGCTATGTGAAAGAAGGCTCTCTAGTCACTAATGTAAACATGAGCATTTGGAGGCATTTGATCATATCCAAATCACTTAGCAGATATGACAGCAGAAGAGGAGGAAACTTGCATCTTTCTTAAGCAGAATATAGATTGCAGGTGGAATACCCTAGGATATTCAAAGGATCAAGAGATGCCTGTGTTTACAAAACTGAATCAGAGCTGGAATGTCTCCACTGGCTTCAGTGAAGCCAGGATTGAATGCCAGCAATGATGAGAGACTAAGGGCCAGCAGGCTGGGCTTTACTTATGCATCCCAGGGACTAAAAATTAATAATTTAAGGGGATCAATTAAATTTATCTCGACCCGTTCTCTTTCTGTAACAACAGGAAAACCATTGGTACTCCCATGGCTAAGAACACCAAACTAGGCACTAAAGCCAGGCAGTGAGAAACACTGGAAGATCCTCTATCTATTCAGCACTTTGGTTGTTCGGCTACCTCAGAGGACAGATAATTAATTCAGAAATGAATTGTAAATTAATTGTAAATGGTAGAAAGGAAGAGAGGTAAAATGATAGTATCGTTTGCCTTTTGCCTAATTCCTACAGCTCTCAAAGACCTTCATTTTAGGCAACTTACATTTTGGAGTAGAACTTCAAAGCCATTAACAAGTGTCTCCAGATGTTTTGTGGAAAATAACATACTTGGAGTAAAAGCCCTTTCCAGACAGGAAAGTGAGAGCGTAGGATCAAAAATCAGACACAAGGTTGGCTGCAAGGACCAGAATTCCAGATCTTTTGTTCCTTCATGACTCTCTGGCCTTTGCAGTTAAGCACTACAGCTATGGTACATCTTTTTGGCAGGAGACAGGCTCTTACCTTGCAGTGCAGGGTGCTTTTGTGCACACACAGATGTCTGCTCTATACAATTAAGTGGAGCATCACACTTAACAAATTACATATTTCTGGGAAGAAGGCAGTCAGAGTGTCTGGGCCAGACATCTAGGCTACATCTATATTGTTATAATTAAATGTACCTAGGAACATTCCTGAGCACTGAGATCAACGGATACTGAGCAAATGCATCTATGCTAGGGAAGTCTCAGCCTTCAAAGTATGATGAATGTAACCAACCTGCCTGCTGGATGTATTTTAGATTCCAAAGCATGCCAGGGAATTTCTTGGGAAAGTACTGGTTAAATAAAAGTCAAAAGCTAACCATGGGCAATTGTAAAAAGCACAGACTACTGAAAGCCAGGGGCTAAGAATCCAGATTGGTATAATTGTAGCATAAAAATCCACTCAAACCACAATTTTGGTGAATGTAACTGGACTGGTCCAAAGACTTTCTGGTGAGTCTTCATGTCTGTGACAGTAATCTCACCTAACCAGCAACAAGGCCATACAGCGAGAAAAATGCAGCGTGAAATTGTGGATAGGACAGTGAGGCATATAAAGGAAAATCACCTGCACAGTCTCTGTGTGCTTATTTGCCTCACTAACCCTCACTATGGGATTTATACCATGAGCATAACCCAGACAAACAGTATTATTCCACATCCAGTTTCATGCAAGAATTGAGATTTTTGACTGCATCTCTGTGTTCACAAAAATGTATGCTGGTGTAATAATATTTGCTCAAATCCTTATAAACAGCATTTTCTGTGCTGTTATTACAGATGTCAGTCTGACAACATCTACAGACCCAGTTTTGGTCAGCTGTGACTGAGCACCTAGGTTTGGCTGAAAAGTCAGGCTGATGATGCATGTCCTCAGCCAACTGGCAGGCGTATCTTTTGTTTCTCATAGAACAAGCACAATTATTTCAACAAAGCACCGAGTATTTACCAGGTTTTTAACTGTACAGGTAAAAATCATTTTTCCAAACATGAGTCACTTAGAAGGAAGTCAAATAAGCAGCTTGGCTGGGCTGAATGATCAGAAACCTAAGTGACACAAATTCAGTAAACCTTAAAGAAACGTAGCTTTAAAATTATGAACATGGCAGTGTTTATTAAATCTCCTGAGAGGAAATTAAACCTACTTAAGGAAATGGAAAAGCTATCTGTGTGTTGAAGAGGTAGGTGATTTCCAATGGCTACGTCTATTTCCTTTCTTCTGGGTGGCCAGATGAGTATGCTGGCCTTGGGACTGGTTTGCCATATCCAGCCATAACCCCACCAACTTGCAATCCCCAGACTTTTTTCAGAATGCAAAAGCAGTTTTAACACAGAAGAAATAAATATTTAGGATCATATAGAGCAGAAGAAGATTTCACAGTCCCATAGTCACAAATGATTTCTTGGGAAAAGAAATGCAATGATGACATTGCTAATTAAAAATAAATTGCCAAACCAAAAATCATCCATAATTTGAGAAAGTTTCTGCACTTTAGAAATTCTATCCTCTGGTTCATTGGATAGGAGAAGATTGCATGCTTATGAAGCTTCCTCCATTTGTTGTAAGATTATTTTATGCTTTAAACATGACTGATATTTTGGGATGAAGGAACATTGATAAAATATAAGAAATTACAAGAAATAATCTCTGACCAATACCCTTTTGGTCTTGACAGCACAACCGAGTTCCTAGAGCATCTCCCAGTCAGCTGATTGCATATATCCCCCTTTCATAAATTCTTTTCCTTAGTGGCATCTTACATGGTAACATTCATTATGTCCCTCCCCAAACTCTATTTTGAGGGATTGTAAAATAACTGGGGAAAAAAAAAACCTTAGAGACATTTTAGTGCTGTCAACAGACACCGTGTAGAAATCTTTCGTTATAAATTCACACTATTCAAAACAATGAGAAGGTTGATGTTGTAAACACACTTCTGTACTAATTCCACACCATGTAATTATCTCTCAAAATGTAGCCACTAACAGCAGGAATTAAAAACTGGCATTACAAATTGAATATCTGCTTTTGGAGATGGAAAGAATCCCTTGTGAAGAAAGATCAACAACACATTCCAGGAAATACACTCTGTCTTGCTACAAAATATGCTCTTCTTTTAAAGAACTTAATTTTTTTTTTTTTTGCTATGATCTTCTTCCAGAGCAGAATTTCCAAAAAAGGTTTTTAGATATGTTTGAATAACAGCTGTATGTTCATGATACACTTATAAGAAGTCAACAAACTTATCTGTCCAGGAAACATTTTGTCTGTTCCCTGACAAAGCTCAACTTAACAACAATAAAAGCACTAACATAAAAAGCTGGTAAAAATATATTAAAAAAAAATCCAACATTTTAAAATTAAATTTTAAATTAAATTTAAATTTTAGGAAATTAATGAGGTAACTAAAGAAGCAGGAAGAAGAGAATGTAGGGGATATATTGTATTAATGGTAGTTTAGCAAGCAATCACATATTTGTGTACTGAGTTACACATGTGCATGTGTCTGCACAAAGTTGATAACCTGGGGAGGTAAGAATTGCAGAATACTGCAACCATTTAAACACATGCTGAAAGAGTCACTTTTTAACACTTGTTCTTTAGCTTGGGAACACCAGCAAGAATTTAAGCAGTGTTTATGTTTCAGGAGCTATATGATTTTGTGCCTTAATTTCCTTAATTTGACATTAATGCAGCACCTTTCCTCAATTTTCTCTCTGACTCCTGGTTCAAATTGCCTGACCCTTTCAGCTCTCGCAGAGCTGAATATGCCAGAGGAGTTTATAGAGAGAAGCCAGATAATTCTCCTATTCCTCATTCACTGAAAAAAGACCTAAGCTGTCAGTAAGTGGATGTACAGGTACCAGTAAGAGGTACAGGTTGGTATTAGCCCTTACTTTCCAAACAAGAAAGGATGTAAATCCATTCTAAAAGCCCAGAATTCAGATTGCCTTTCCTAAGGTTCAGGCTGGTTGCCAGAGATTTGCAGTGCCATCTATTGTATGAAGAAGTTCTGTAGACTTTTCTCCAAAGTTTGCAAGAAGTTCTAGGGAAGTCTTCTGGGAAGTCTAGGGAAGTCTCTAAGGACACAACAACTACCAGAATTATCAGTAGACGAGTATTTAAAGAAGCTTAGGAAGTTATTTGAATTTTCTTTTTGGAAAATACTAAGTGTGTACATATCTAAACAAATCACAGCAAACTGCTTTTGCATCAATCTTCTTTTCAATAAATGTTTTGAGAATAATCTGGATGATTTATTTAACTAAAATTAACCTGTGCTCATCTCATTATTTACTTTTATGTTCAACAGTTTCCTTCAATTTGAAAAATATAAAAATTTCTTAAGATGTTAATAGCTGTTAATGGCTATTAAAACCAATTAGCCTAAGCAATCACATAATTTTATAAAAATTACTTCCTTCATGTCCATTTCAATAGGAAGCACTGTTCTTGTATAAAGATATGACCATTGTTTCCTTAATTCACTTACATTTTTAAGCTTATTGTACCTAAAACTGATGACAAAGAGAAAAACAAGTTTTATCAGCATTTTGCTATTGCCTACATTCTCCTCTGCTTAGGCCACTGAAAAGTCTCTTTAGAATCTGCTTTGTCAGCTTTTGGTTTACAGAATTTTGACTTAATAGTGAAAACAAGGAACACATCAGTTGTCATTGGACTCAAAAGGCAAGATAGGACCTAAGAATTATAAGTCACTCCATTTCTATTTAACTATGGAAATACAGTAATTGCAAAACAGAAGAGTAAGAGGATCTTCTCTGTAGAACAATTTGTCAGGCAGATTAGGCAAACCCACAGTCTTTAAAAAATTATTCAAAACCTCTTGTAAAAAAGTTACTCCCCCCCTAAATTACGTTTACTTTGTGAATAGTATCCTCTGTTCCTAAGCTTTTGTTTTCAGTAACTCAAAAAAAATCCTTACCCCCAGCAGTTCTAGGATGCATGGTGAAAAAGCGAAGGCACTGTCTCTGGATATGCACAGGTAGCATTAACATACTACATTTATGCACAACTTTATGAAATACGAAAATTACAGAAAGACATTTTCTGAAACTTTATATTTGTCTGACTTTCAAAACACTGTCTTTGAACTGGGTGGTAAAATGTGACCTTTCAGTCAAAATAATTCATTTTTCCTTTCACACTTACTAAACAAATACCATGAAGGCTTAAATATTGTTTCATTACAATTGGGCAGCAGTATTCTAATATAAAACTGGAAAATATAATGATAACAGAATCAGAGTTATATAGAATATTGCAAGGAAACATCAAATCATGAATAGCTGAAATGGAAACACTGGGATTCTCCCATTTTCTTCAAGATCCAGGAGAACCATACCATACTTCTTGCCTATGCTGATCAGATGGTACAGAGGAAGATGAAATTCCCTTGGAAGACAACTTTAACAAAACTGGAGCAGAGCAGGTTTTCTGGGCAAGGACAGACATTACATAAAGGGTAACTGTGGAGATGACTGCAGTGGCCAATCAGTCTTACCACATCACAGAAAAGGAAATGTAAATACAGATAGAACACGTAGTTCAGTACTTCAGTGTCCTGATTTTGGCTGTCATAGAGTTCATTTTCTTCTGTATTTTGGATTTAGGTTGTGAGTAATGTTGATAACACACTGATGTTTTGGTTGCTGCTAATAGCGCTTGCCCAAAGTCAAGGACTTCTCAGTGTCTCATGCTCTGCCAGGGAGGAGCAGCTCAAAAAGCTGTGAGGGAGCACAGCTGGGACAGCTGACCCAAACTGGCCAAAGGGATATTCCACACCAGAGAACATCATGCTCAGTGTATGAATGGGGAGAAGTTACCTGAAAGGGAGAGCCGATCTTAGCTTGGGGCCAGGCTGGGCACCAGTCAGTGGGTGGAGAGCAATTGCATTGTGCATCACTTGTCTTTCTTGAGTTTTATCTCACTCTTTCTCTCTCTCACTCTCATTTTTAATTACAATTAGTAGTAGTAGTAGTAAGAGTGTCATTGTTGTTATTACCTTCCATTTTGTTTCAATTATTAAACTGTTCTTATCTGACCCCACAAGTTCTATTTTCTTTTCTTTCCTTTTCTTTCCTGATTCTCCCCTCTATCCCATTGTTATGGGGCACGAAGGATTGAGATAACCATGCATTCGTGAATAAGATAGTCTTGAAACCTATCAGTTAAAAATGCTGATTCAGATTCAATAAAATGGACAGTTCAAGCTCTCATTCATAAGACAAATACTGCAGATAAGTTGAATAAGGTATATGTAGCAGTCCTGGCTTACCTTTAAACAAGCTTTTTTATCTAAAATTTGTCATATATTTTGCCCCTTTGTAAATATTAAAATTCCTAATCCTCTGCTTCCATTCCAACTGATCATTGAACTCTCAAGCTTGAGCTCTAACAAAAAACACATACAAAAAAGTCTAGGTTTTATTTAGAACTTACCACAAGTTCTGAAGTCTTTCTGAAGGAGGTGACTGGTGACAGCCAACATGGCATAAAGGACAAATTGTGCCCGCCAAATTTGGTGACTTTCTATTATGGAGTTACCACATTGGTAGATGATGGAAGAGTGACTGATGTCATCTACCTGGATTTCTGCAAAGCATTTGACACTGTCTTACACAATATCCTTGTCTCTAAATGGGAGAGACATGGATTTGATGGATGGACCACTCGGTGAATAAAGAATGGTCACTCAAAGAGTTATAGTCAACAGATCCATATCCAAGTAGAGACCAGTGAGTGATGAGTGGTGTTCTTCAGGAGCTGGTATTGGGACTGACACTGTTTAACATCTTTGTTGGAGACATGAACAGTGGTACCGAGCACACACCAAACTGTCTCGTGTGGTTAACACACTGGAGGGAAGGGATGCCATCCTGAGGGACCATGGAAAACTCATGAAGTTCAACAAGGCTACGTGCAAGATCCTGCACCTGGTTGGGTAATATCCTGAGCACAAATACAGGCTGGACAGAGAAAAAATTGAGAACAGCCTGGGGAGAAGGACTTTAGGGTTGGTTAGTGAGAAGCTTAACATGACCCAGAAACAGGTGCTTGAAGCACAGAAAGCCCGCTGTGTCCTGGGCTGCATCAAAAGCAGTGTTGCCCGCAGCTGGCTGGTGGGTGATTCTGCCCTCTGCTACTCTGTCCTGAGACCTCACCCGGAGCACTGCGTCCAGCACAGGAAGGATACTGACCTGTTGGTACAAATCCAGAGGAGGGTCACAAAGATGATCAGAGAGCTGGAGTACCTCTCCAGGGAAGACAGGTTTGTTCAGTCTGGAGAAGAGAAGGGTCCAGGGAAACCTTATAACAGCTATTCAGTACTTACAGCCCGCAAGAAAGCTGGAGTGGGATTTTTTTTTTCAAGGGCATGTAGTAATAGGACAACGGGTAATAGCTTTAAACTGGAAGAGGATAGGCTTAGATTAGATATTAGGAAGAAATTATTATAATAATAGAATTATTAAGATTGGAAAATAACTCTAAGATCATCAAGTCCAACCTTTGACCTAACACTGCCAGGACCACCACTAAACCATGTCCATAAGTGCAACATCTGCGTGCCTTTTTGCCATTGGCCTTCTTGGCTTCCTGGGCTTACTGCTGGCCCATGTTCAGCTGCTGTTGACCAACACTCCCAGGTCTTTTCCCACTGGGCAGATTTCCAACCACTCTGCCCCCAGCTTGTAGCTCTGTGTGGGGTTGCTGTGACTCAAGTGCAGGACCCAGCACTTGGCCTTGTTGAACCTCACACAATTGGCCTTGGCCCACTGATCTAGCCTGTCCAGATCCTTCTGCAGAGCCTTCCTACCCTCCAGCAGGTCAACAGTCCTGCCCAGCTTGGTGCTGTCAGCAAGCTGACTGAGGGTGCACTTGATCCCCTCATTCAGATAATTGTTAAAGGTGTTAAACAGGACTGGAACAGGACCCTCTTCACTGTGATAGTGGTGAGACACTGGAACACGTTGCCCAGATGATTCTATGATTATACAAATAGGGTACAGTTTTCATGCTGATGATATTTGTCTGACCCAAATAAATACTTTTGTCTCTCTGGTAGAATATGTAAACTATTTCAAACAGCCATTAATCACTTGTTTTATTTTCATATCCTATCCTAAAACAGCATCAATGCAAAGTAAGAGAACAAGAAAAAGAACTTCCAAATGATGTAATTTACAAACCTTTAATAAAAAAAAGGAGGATAATCCAATTTATTATGTGCATAGTTTTTCATAAAAGTAATTCTTACAGTATTATTTGTGAGAAATACCAAGTACAAGATGACAGAAACACTGAGATGATATGGAGGAGGTAGGATGACACATGCTGTTGAACAGCAGAAACCCATAAGTGCAATGTAAACTACAGAGATTACAGCACCAAAATGTGTTATCAAGGAGAAAAGAAGCAGGACACTTATTGGAGAAGCTTTTTACAGTGATGTTCTCTGTCCCAGAGAGTGTCCAGGAAGAGCAGGCACACAGGGCAGCACATAACTGGATCCTATAACTAATGGCAGGTTTTGAATAGCTGTTAAGTATGTATCTCTGCTCATGCAGTAAAGTTAATGGCTGCTTGTTCACTGCTAACCTAATAAGCTTTTTTACTGGTTAGAAAATGCTGGATAAAAATGCTGTTTAATTGTTTCAAACTTTTCCTGAAAATTATATAATTCCTCATATGTGCTGTTCATGTAGACAGGCCTCTCTTGAGTGAAGGTGGTGAGACCTGCAAATCAGAGTTGGCCAGTTATTTAGCCTCTTGGGTACTTGCAAAGACTTCAAGGATGATATAGTCTTGCTTTTTAATACAGGAAAGAAGTTGGTCACAGGGAGACAATTTTCTTGACCATTTCAGCAATATGTATGTAACCATGAATTTTAAAGCCAAGAGGAATCATTATCATCCAATCTCACCTTTTATCTACAGTTCACCTAATGTCAACACACAGCTCAGATGTTTCTCTTAGCTGTATTGTGTTGAGAAAGTTGATTGCAAAGATGACTCAGCACTGGAAATACTGTTCCTATGCTTAACCTATCCATTACTTTTAAAAAATGTGGAAATCATTGAAAGCCCACCCCTGCTATATCTCTTGTCTACACTTAGTCTGTGTTTCAGATTATTGTAATCCTCTATACTGTTCTCCTTTCTCTAAAAGGGATTCTAAAGAATGGCAGATCTTTCCTGCATGTAGATACTTCTTGATCATTCTATCAAGAAATCTGAAATCTCTTCTTAGATAAGACACCAGTTCAACTTAATGCTTTGTCACAGACCTGTGAGAACAAAGTATACATAGATTTTTCTTTGAAATATGTATCGCTCTTCCTTTGTCCTCTTCAAAATTGCTGCACATCAGTTCTTCATAAAGCAAAAATTTGTGGCCCTGGTGGTTCTAACACAAGTATGTTCTCCTCAAACCGAAACAAAACATATTTCAGATGGTCTCTCTCCCAAGCTTCATCAGCTGCCATGCTTGGAACAGCTCTGTGGTTCTGGTCACATACAGGTGTATTTACATTAGTGGTTTAGTCCAAATGGGAAGAGTACTTTAAATATATCTTTTGGTTACATATATTGGTACACACTCAGGAACAAATCATATGAGCTTGATTTTTTTTGCTGAGGGAAATCCCTTATTTCTGCACACACCAGGAAATTTCCTCACATACCAGGAAAGAACAAGAAATGACACAAAGAAAAGTGCTTTGTTTTTAAAGCACATAGTTGATTTCATCATTACAGCAGGAAAGCACATCAGTTCACAACAAGACCGAAAGACAAACCATATGTACTTTCCACTGTTACAGTTTTCAGCTACTGTGAAAAATAAATTGAGCTATTAAAGTTTTCTTCTTTGTGTTATTTTTTGAGTTATTTTTTTGAGTTATTGCTGAGATTATACTTACATTAATTATCTATATAAGGTAATTATCAATGCTCTCTCTATCCCAGAAAAACTAAAACCTACAGCTCTACACCTTTAGAGTGTGTCCTGTGTTTAGCTTTTTGAAGCCATGAGATAAAAATGTTTGCAAACACCCTTTAGGACGTGCTCATTCCTGCCTACCATGTACATTTTTTAACAAGAGAAAACGGGTGTCATGGTGACATTTTTAATCTATTTCTGATTATTAAAAAAAGGTTTTATCAATGCTACAATGTAAATTGCATCTAAATATGTACTTAGTATATTTTCTTATATTTTAGCATATTAACTGATTTGACTACTCTGAAGCCAGGTATAGCAACATCATAAAAACCCAACACAAAAAATAACTGCCTGCCAACATAATTCGAAAATATTACTTAGATAGAATTCTATTTTTCTCAAATTTAAGAACTCACCATCATGCACATAAAATAAACTAAAATAAAAAAATATGGTTAAGCAACAAGTTAAATGTGCATCTTGAATTCCCATTTGAAAGTTCATTCAGAAATTGAATATTTAAGTCTGGATTTCTCCAGTCAACTTATGACAACATTTTGCATTTTAAAAAGAAGAAATTAATGTTTCTAATCAAACCCACTTTTTTTCCCCTGTCAATAGGCATTTATTACCTGGGTACTTTATCAAAATCATAACAAGCCTCTTTAAACATCTTTAATCTATTCGTAGACATAGTCTGAAACCATTATTTATATAAAAAAGTTTTATGAAAAAAAGGCCTCCAAGTTATTAAACTGCTCTCAAATTTCATTGTCCCAGGAAAAATAGAGAATTACCAATGGAATTACTTTAGCAGCTGGACAAAATACCTATTGACTGTGACAACAACAATGGAACCCATCTGCTCATGGACACACAGAGCAGCAGACTTATGACTATGAACTCAGTCTAGTGAAAAGGAATGGTTCATATATACCAAAGCTAATCTTTATGATACTTCTAGCCATACTAAAGAAAGCATCATCTCCTCAGCAAGAAGAAAAGAGAATTTGCAAAAGTGAGCAGTACAACTGTTCCTATTTTTTGAAGACTAAAAAATGGCTGAAATTTCTCTAGACTTAAAAAGTAAAATAAGAAAACAGTAATGTAAAATAAAATTAAGAAATGGTAAAAGCCTATTTATAAAGAAAGGCTAGAATTACATTGCACTTGGCAAAGGGGAAAAAATGCATTTGATTTTTTTATTTCACCAAAGTAGCTATATTTTATTTAGAACTGCAAAACAGGAACATAATTTAATACATCTTTTTATTATCCTGCCAAGCCTAGAAATTTTAGAATGTTCTAAGCATCTTAAAATTGTGAAAGAAATTAAAATGCAACATTTTTTAAAGCCTTTGCAACAACAGTAACCACCCTGGTAATCCTTGCAATAATTCTGTAACAAAGGTATTGCAAGTGCATTTATTTATGAAGCATAAACAAGCAACCAACATTGTTATTATTTGGAATTGAGTTGTATAATGTGTGCACTACTAGTGAACCCAGAGATTCTGAATGCAATTTCAGTAGCACACAAAATTAACCTTTCATATGAGTGCCTACATTTCCCCTAGATATTTTCCTGTCATATTTCACAAGCAATTTGGGCAATACTTAGTGTTTTAGCCCATCTGAATTATGCATACTCCTACACATTCCATAATGTAACTAAAGAATGTTTTCAATTCTCAGGCATGATGCAAATTTATTATAAATAATTGTAAAACCCAACCAACCATACAGAAATAAAACACACTTACTGAAGTTAATCAATCCCACACATTCTTTCTTCCACTGTCTCAATACATCAAACAGTAATTATCCCGTGTTTAACATAATAGGACAGAGAATATTTAGCCTGAGAGTACTCAAACTGGTTAAATATAGATAAATATCTATGATAAGATAAAAAATGCCAGTTTACTTCTTTAAAGGTCACTGCATAATAATTATTTTTATGTCATTACCAAAAAAGCTACACACCAGAGCCAACTCCATATGGATTATGACTGAAACAGCACTATCCCTGTCCTATTGTGCATTAAAATTAAAATGCAGATTGCTGCTGTTTTGGGGGGAGGGGGTTGTCTGCTTCTTTGCAAGAAAAGAGAAGGAAAAAAGGGAAAAAAGGGAGAAGAAGGAGAAGAGAGCTATCACGTAATGCTAATGTTATTAATTCTGATCTGAGAGACTTATTTGGTTCCTATTTCTGTACCTTAATGACTTCCAGTCCCTGCATCATTCCACTCTAATATAAAGAGGAACACTAAGCCCCTGACAAATCATGTGGAAAAACCCAATCCATTTTCCATAAATACTAAGATACCCTGCTAATCGCTGGAGTCCTCAGCCTTATGTTAGTACTTCTAACTTCAGCCTACTTTTTCCTGAAAATGTCACTGAAATAAAGATGAATATTCTCAAATCATATTTATAAGCCTTACATTTTCTTGAGCTTTTGAGAGAAATTCAATGGCAGAGTGCTAATAAAAAATTTACATGGGATTTTCATTCTGCAACATTTCCTACCAGAAACCTCACTCCATATATTTGCTGTTAAACTATAAAGTCTCCCATTAAATTATCCTACTTCTTAGAATAAAGCAATTAAAATTGCTCAAATTTGAAAGACCGGAGAAGTCACTTTCATGAAGAATATGTACATATTTTTTTAAATAATGGATGCAGTTGTTAAATAATAATCATTCCATTAACATCTGTATTGGGTCTGGCTGGAATGGAGTTAATTTTCTCCATATCAACCCTCACAGCTGTGCTTTGTACTGGTAGCTAAAAAGGTTTTCATTTTATTTTCTCCCTGCCCTGTCCTGCTGAGGAGGGGAATGATAAAGCAGCTTGGTGGGCACCTGGAGGCCAGCCAGAGTCAACCCACCTCAACGTTTTATGAATACAGACAGAATCTGGTCTGGTGTAAATTAATTTTAATTGTAGCATTAGCAATGCTAATAGGAGTTATACTGCTACGGATCAATATGCACATCAATATGCACACATGAGAGAGCTTAGAAAAATGATACAGAAAATGTTCTTTTCCTTTTTTTTTCTCATGCATAAATAAATATGTCACCTGGAAACTGAGTGAGAAATTATTTATACCCCGCAGGATACTCTTCCTTACACAGTTCATACTGTCTGCATACTGTCTGCAGGATAACTTTCTTGCTTTCTCATACCAGTTTATGAAGAGTAGAGTCCGTGATAAGTTGGTCAAGACATAAAAGACTCAACGTTGCCTAATAAATGACCCTCAGTTATATGTTCAAGAACACGCAGCATTATTTACTAGCACTGAAAATACTGAAAAGTAGCCTTCTAAGCAAAATCAGCTTTTTTCTTGTATAGATGTGAATGTCAAAACCCATACTCCTCTCTGCAAGAGGATGATGGAACAGGTGTGAACCTGTTAGCGAAACTAGCAGTAGTTTGATACAAGCTTCAGAGGAGGTAAAGGCCTGAGCAGTAGCTGGGCCAAGAACTCCTCCGGGAAGCTCACAAAGCAACAGTGACACTAAGCATTGGTGCATATGAGCTTGGAACATCAATCATGTGACCAAAACATAAGTAGCAGGTGGTTTTGTCACAACTCAAGGAACTTAGAAAGTTGTGGGTACAAGGTGCCTCATACATACCTCTCCATTGTATGCAACTTTACGAGGAGCCAACCACTTTTTTCCGTAAATGTGACAGCCTAAGTAAGCTGCCTTTGAGCTTTCCCTGCTAGGCAGTATGGCTGCATGGTGGTGATCTCCCCTTGAGCCCCATACCAGCCACTGTGAACCCCAGCCAAGACCAGCACAGAAGTTTAGAAAGCAAGGAGCTCACTCTGAATCTTATGATTCGGAGGGAGGGTTTCCTTTTCCCTTTTATGTCTCCAGTCTCTGTGTAAGTCATTGTTACTTGCTTGTAACTTGTTTTTCTTTCGTATGTTTCTTCCATGTAGTAAGTAATAGAGTGAACCTTTGCCATCAAACTTTGTTAAGTCACACCCTTACAGTATCATACCCAAACCACTTTTCCTAATACCTTTAACAGTGATTCTTTGAGTGATATAAATCAAAAATTGGACAGGACAGGATCATAAATCAGGATCCATGACACGTTAGATTGATAGCAACCAATAGTCTTTATTTCATGTCTATTCCACTTCCCAAATCTCTGGGGACAAAAGACTGGCAAGCCTGTTTACATGAACAAACAGCAACTCCTCACTGTGCTGTATGTCTGGTGTATAACAAGGTCTCAGAAATATAACATTAAACCTGTATTTCACTTCCACCCAAGACACTGGTATAAATCTATGTGATTTGCAGGTTTGAGTATGTGTTGTACAATGTGGCAAGAGCTCTGAAACTGAAATTCCCTAGTGGCCCAGGAACCCACTGTTGGTGAGACGTACAACTGAATTGAAGTTTCACATTAGTCTAGCCAAGGTGACTGACTGAGCTCCTAGCCTCCTTCACAGCAATGTATATGAGTAATTAGCAGAGGAGTCCCTAGGTGGGAATTCCATATGCTTCCCAAAGCAGCTCCTAATATGTATAGACCAATTTGAACATTCCATTGTGTACCTTCACATACTGCATGGGGCATCTGGCTATTCCAGATGCTTCCCAGGCAGGCCGTGATGCAAAATTGGTGGAGCTGTACATAGTTACCTTTAAATAGTCAGGAGAAATCATTCCTGCAGATACTGAAACAGTCACATAAGACAGTCTTTTGTGCACAGTTAGAGATATTTTGTATGAAGTTTAAGATAATTAATAACAACAATTTCTGTATATAATGAAGTGGTCACATAGGATCATGGGCCAACCAAATTACAGGAATTCAGCAGAACAATAGTTTCTAATGCAGTTGGAGAAACCCTGTCAAAGATCCCTGCAATGGAGACTCCTACAGTCATACATCCAGCAACCAATGACACTGTTTGAGACAGGTAATTCCCATGCTAAATTTCAAAATGGTTTGTTTTTTAAAAACAATAACACTGTTTTTGAACATCTGTGCAACAGTTACCAGGTACTCAGGTGTGCATGACAAACTTACATTTTTCTTGTAACTGAAAGAAAAATCCATGCTTTTTCAGCCTGATCTAAATTTTCCCTTTTCAAAATACCTCAGTAAGTACATCCTCCCACAGAGTTTCAGCAAGTATGAATGTGGTGGAGCAGCCTAGCATCTAGCAGTAGCACTGCTATCAGAGTACAATGTTCACAGTGCTGGTACAAAGTAAGCTCTGTAGGCTGTAATTATTGAAGTGCTAGGCTGCCTGTTTTAAAGAAGTAAACACAGTTTATAAGTCATACAAAGTAAAGTTCCATTTGAAAGAACAAATAACTGATTTGCAAGTCCAGCAAATTATTGGTCAAAAGTATCTGCTTTTTCACTGCTAGACTACCACCTTATAGTGCTAATTGTTGCCTTTTGAGTCCACTTGAATGAATAAAAGACCAGGCAAATGAGCAAGGATTGAGAAGGTCGGTACCAGCCTGAGAATCAGTGTCTGCATGTTATCACACCACAAGTCAGATCTACAAATTGTTTCCAGTAGAGTGATAATGAAAAGTCCCTCAGGGCATGGTCAAGGCAGGACAGACAGATCATTTCTTAAAGCTAAAAAGAACATTTTTTCTTAGTTGCACTGGCTGCTGTGTCTGGTTCTTGCACTCATAATGAGATGGATTACCACAGCTGTTTTGGGGAATAAATTGTTTCTTGCATCTTATTAGAAGAGCTAGATGGATAGGATGGAGAAAAAGAATGGGACCTCAACTCCTTTAGCTAACTACTAGGATTACTTGGATCTATCAACTTGTGTCTCCTCATCAGTATTAGGGTGTTTTATATTAGACATCTTGCTCCTGTCTGCTTCCCCCCTCTGGCATGCAGTATTATCTTGTCCTAACAGCTTAAGTTGAAATAAAATTTTAATTAATTCAGAAATAGGTGGGCAAGGTTTAATGATCTACCATTACATAGCTATCATAAAATCATAGAACAGTTTGGATTGGAAGGGACCTTTAAAAGTCATCTAGTCCAAGTCTCTGCAATGAGCAGGGACATCTTCAACTTGATCACATTTCCCAGGGCCCCCACCCAGCCCAACCCTGAATGTTTTCAGGAATGGGGCATTTACAACCTCTCTGGGCAATCTGTGCTAGTAATTAACCATCCCCACTGCAAAAAAGCTTCTTCCATTTATCTAGTCTGACTTTCTCTTCTCTTAGGTTAAAGCCATTACCCCTTGTCCTAGTCCTACAGACCCTATAAAACATATATGCACTTATATGTATACACGCACACACACACACACATATATATATATGAACTAATGGTCCCTTTTTGCCTTAAACTTTTAAATTGCTTTTCAATATAAGAGGGAAAGGCATTTTCTGCTATGAATATTTTATCTTTAACCTTCTAAACCACACTAGAAACTGCTGATTAGAGACACCCACTATCCATTTTACCCCATTGCTAATGAAAACAAGTCCTTCATTCAAAGCTATTTTTACTGTTAAAATTTGCATAATATAGCTGTGCTCTGACTCAGATTTCTGCAGATGAAGCAACTTTTTCCTTCTTCATAAAATTTTCTAATTTGAGGTCTAAACAGCAAGATAATTCAAAAACAGTTTTAAGAACCCAGCTCAATTATTCTTCTTAGTTAGCAGAAATTAATACAACTAAATTACAGAGCTGTAACTCCAGAGAGTTTATAAAAATATGTTTATATTATGGGTTCTCATAAAATTCCCTTTCTTTTAATTAAATCTCCTTATTCTTAAATGCCCATGAGAGTAAGTTCTAATCAAGATAACGTATAAGTTATTCTCGTGTACATATTTAAATTAAAGTAGCAAACATAGATGAACACGTCTTGGAAGATAAGAGCACAATTTGCAGAGACACAGAAATCAAATCCCTCTTTTATCTGCACAAATTTTCTCATGACAACACTCATGTTCTGGTCTCCCTAATTTTATTAAAAATGTGATAGCAAGAAAGAGGTTGATCAAATCTTAATTAATCTTAACAGAAATTGAAACAGTAGAAAATTCATGAAGGGAAATTCTGTCAAAAGTTACTAAAATAAAAAACGGTATCTTTATCTCAGGCAGTCCTGAGCAAAAATAGCTGAAAAACTGTCAGGATATCAGAAAAGTCTGTGTAGATGGTTTCCCATTTCTGTGCTCCTCCCTGAGGATTAGATTTCTGGATCAGCACAACACAGCTATTTTTCATTGTAGTTGTCTGATAATTTAGGGATTTGTACTCATATTAGGGATTTCTACAACATAGACAAAGTCCTCACTTTTCATTTTTCCTATAACCCTCCTATGCAAAAAGATTTAGCTGCTGTTCCAGTGCAGCTCAGAAAGCAGCAAAGGCCACTATTTGATTCAATCTATTGTCAGCATTCTACATCTTGTCAGTCACTTCAGTAAAACTTGTGTATCACTGATCTGTTTGTTAGAAAGAATATGTGGTTTCATCATTGTGCAATTTTTTTGAAATTGCTAAAATTTATGTGGCCATCCAGATTCAAAATGTGTTGTATTAAGATTACTTTGATTTGTCCAACCAACCTCATCACTAGCATTTAAGCTGGGCTTTACACACTGTTCAATTATTACTTGAAAATATTTAACAAAAGCTGTGAAGCACCAGAAAAAATATAGGAAAATGACTTTTTTTAAAAAAATTCCATGTTATTTGACAGAATGTCACAGTTTTATCAATATTTCAAATTTTAGTAAATATTGATCCTCTAGAACAACTTTTATCTTTCATGTACTATATCCAGAGTATCTGAACAGAAGCAGTATTAAATCAGAATACAAAAAGCAATAATAATGAGGAACCAAACAACTGCATGACTCCATCTCATCACTTGTGTCTTTCTCTTCTGTTTTGAAATAAGACTGTCAGTGCTGCAAATTTGTTCTCTTCAGTACACTTTTTAGAACAGTTAGTGGGATTTGGGAGGTTCTCCAATCTGCACACAAATGTTCTGCAGTAACTGCTGCAGGCATGCAAACTGAAGACACCTCCAGGCATAATATTATTTTAAACATGTATTTTTTAATGTGAACTTTCTTCAGATACTAAATTGACAGATAGGTAAATAATCAGAAACAGTAGTGCTGTGGTCATATACCGCATCATGTTTCATCAGAAAAGTACAACCTGTTGGACTGCACTAAAAAAACTAGAAAATAATGTCTTCATTGAGTGTCTGGAAAGAAAGAAGCATAAAAACTAATCAAATGGACTAAAACTTAGCTACTATCTGCACTAATTATTAGAATAATGATATTTAATGTTAACCCTGTAGATGGAAAGAGTATAATTTGTAGCAATTACATTACATATTTAAGAGCTATTATCTTTACTGATTAAACAATTTCCTCTGGAAGCACTATTTTGAAGAGCTACATAAAATAACAGTACATCACCTACTCAAGTGTACAATTTCTGCAAAAAGACTGAATTAAGCAAAGCATCTGCAACAAAGTCAGAACTATCCCCTGGGAAGTTGACCTTTATCTGGTCTGGTGGTCAAAGAACAAGAAGCCTAGCATTAAAGGGACTGTGCACAGGAAATGAGAGTAGCTTTAATAGTTTTCAAAAGATGAGTGATGCTTTTTTCTCACTTATTTTCTGTAAAATAAATAAAGAAATGTATGGTAACTAACTGCAACCTACGTGTTGGTCACATGGGACACAGTTGGGAATATACAAGAAAAACCAGAACAGGAATATGATGCTTAAAATTAACAAGGCTTTTAGCAATTTCTACTTTATTATCTTTTATTTTAAATTCTAAGCAAGTATATATTACTTGAGAACCAAAACATGCTCACTGGTTTTGGCTCATCTATCACAAAAATATGTCAGGAGGTGACCTCTCTGTCATGTTCAATCTTATTTTTATATTTTAAGGAGGCTTTTTATTATCATTACCTTTAGCAGAATTATTCTAAATCATAATTTAACTCAGGGTATACTGAAATTATCTGAAGCCACAGAATCAGGTCAGGCAACTTATCTTTTTATTTAATCAAAAAGTATTAACTATTGCAAAAATCCTTATTACTACCTTTATATTCTTCATTTCAATGGAACAGTTTGATATTTCTGGTAACAAAGCTTTTCTGGTACGGTACTTGTCCAACTCAGTTCTACACAAGAAAATACATGGTTTTATGCCAACTTATAAGCAGTCCACGTGTTATAACCCATAGGTCTATTCTAAAAGAG
This sequence comes from Corvus moneduloides, assembly GCF_009650955.1. Taxonomy (NCBI): domain Eukaryota; kingdom Metazoa; phylum Chordata; class Aves; order Passeriformes; family Corvidae; genus Corvus; species Corvus moneduloides. Next base: position 25,093,082 of record NC_045478.1, read on the forward strand.
GACAGTAGTCTTTTTAAATAATCATGGTGACTTCTAAAATATAATTTGTTTTGAATTTTTCAGTATTGCAGCACAGAGAATGAGCAAAGGCAAAAATTTATACATTATACTGATGCCATGAAGATTTTTTGCCTTTTCTTTTATACCCCTGTTATACCTTTTTTACAATTTCTGTATTCCTAGTGCTTTTTGCCTACATTCTTGGACTTGTTTGTCAAGCTAAGAGACTAAACATTTTAGAAGCTTTGTAGTTAGGGATCAGTGTGCCCCAGACCCCAAGCTCCTCTCCAGAGAACATTCTGTAAACCAAGATAGAACCATCCAGGGGAAGGTTCCTTGGGGAGGGGGGCTCACTTGAGCCTCTCATTGGGGAATCTTTGATAGATATGCTAATTAGTAAAACCTATAATGTTATACCTGATCTTTTGGGGGGGGGCAATTTTGCGGGGTGCATTTTCGCGGGGTGCGTCTCGATGCACATGACCTGGACGTGTGCACCTAAGGATCCTTAAAATAAATACCAAGGTAAAATCCCTTTTCCCCTTCTAACCGTGTATGACTTCTGATTTTAAGACCAGGAAAAGGCATCAATACAATAAAAACTCAGGAAAACTATCAACATATCTAAAGAGTTCTGAAAATATTTAAATTCCCTGGAAATTAAAAAGTCCCTCCCCCAATTTGAAAGATTAAAGAAAAATATTAATTTAGAAGTTTTGGCCATGTATCATCAGGTATTAAGGTAATTTATCTTTTATAGCATGATAGGCTCCTGGGCCTTCTGCCACAGTTTCTTGTCTGAAAGGGAGGCTGCTCAAGATTGCTCTGCTTCTTTTTTCTATGCTCGGAGAAGCTCAATAAGAATTTAAACAGTTTTACTGCCAACTGATGCTAGATCAAGCTGAACATTAAACAGATGGAACACAGTTCTAAAAGAAATGTTTACCTGCTCATCATTGAAGAATTCCTGTTGAATCCAGTTCTGATGCATATTTGCTATAACTGATAATGAGAATTAAGAGGCTCTTCTTCAGCAACATAGTTTTCTGATTATAGTAGAAAAAAAGTACAAAGGAGTACAAGGGCAATTTTGCTGTGTTAAGATATCAGTGACTATGAGCTTGGTCATTGCCAAATTAGCAATGTGTGTACTGAAAACTGCAATGTAGAAATGACTTTAAAGAGCTTGTGTATTCTAAATAGCTCTTTAAATCCAATTTACAGTAGAACATAGATTTGTCATTTTGCTGATCAACAAATAGTCACTTTTAAATTGTTAGAAAAGACCTGATTCTGGAAGATTTTCAAGTTTTACTGCAGCTTTTCATAATACATAATGTTTTAACTGTAATTTCTTAGCCAGGATATTTCTTATCATCTTCAAAGGACACAACCAAACACCCAAAAGATCAGAAAACAAAGCATTTACATTCAGAAACTGGCAGATAAATAAATATCTGTATGTTGTTTTTCTACATAGAAACCATTTCAAATCATTAAGTGGTTATTATTACTTCAAACATGTTGACACAATTCCTGAAGCCAGAACTTAAATGAACACAGTTTTTTATGTTCATAAGCTAAAAGTGTGTTATTTCTTGATTCTGTTATTTGCAAGATCTGCAAGCATTATTACTGTGTTATACAAATGAATAGCTACAACTACTTTAGACAGGCTGCTGAGAAAACAGCAACATAATTTGGACTAATAGGGAAAGACGTGCTAGTGGGAAAAAAGGGCCTAACTAGAACAGATGCTTTGAACGTGAGCGGGAAAAACAATCCTCTGTGGATTAACTTGATAATATTTAAATCAGCCAAGATCTTCCTTTCCATAGAAAGAGAGGTACAGTACAGATGAAACTCAGCAGAATCACATTTAAAAACCCTTGGATTTTATGGTTGATTCTTCTCAGAGAAGCAGAACTAAGGTGTTTTTGCACAGACAGAGAACTGGAAGAGTTCTAGGAAAATATACATGGAGATAAACTTGCAACTGTGTGAACTTGCTTCCAGCCTCCAATTTTAAGAGGCCTGCAGAAATGGGAGACACTTTGTTTCCAAGTTTGCTGCAGTTGTGGCAGCTATAGTTAGTGTAATGTTATCACTCACCAGGCAGATCTGACAGATGCTGTTTTGACCAGCACCAAGACACTCAAGAGCCAGAAGCACAATCTGTGATTCCTTGACAAAGACAGGCAAGGCTCAAATGAAGTTAGTTTATTTCAATATTGGTACAGGGGTGAACTGCTAATGAAAAATCCCCAAGAAGCTATGTGTATACCTATCTGTGGCCTTCTCATTCCATAGCAATGCATAAATATTAATGAATAAATAGAAATGTTATCACAATTGGAAATATGCTCTTTATTTAATTCAAGTGGACTGGCAAAAAAGAGAAAGGAAAAAACAGGAGTACGCTACCATATCACCTGAAGCTTTATGTACTGATTTAGACAGAGTATGTATGTAATAAAACTGCATAATAGTTGGTGGTTTTTTGATGTATACAAATATATGAATCAATATGTATTATTTATATAAATGCAGACACTTTTTGGAATACTTTGACAGAGACTCAAAGACAAAGCACATAAGAAGTAAATGCTGTGTGTCAGTTAAAAAATAATTAGATACTTAATTTCTTTGATAGTTCATTCAATCTTCTTACCTTATAACTTCTTTCAAATGCCAGATATTGCTACCATGATAATCAAAAAAAACCAAACAAACAAACAAAAAAAAAAAAAACCACCAAAAACAAACCAGAGAGATGTCTCTGACATTAGCAAAAATTACTTCCTAACACAAGTTTACAGAATGAAATAAAGTATTCAATAAATTTTATTTTAGCTGTCTAAGAATTAGGATTTAAGGTCAAGATGATTAACTCATTAACTATAGAAGGAATTCTTGATGGCTACCTTGATCTAAAAGTTTCAGTGGATACCTAAGCAGGATACTGAAGATAGTGGAGAGGAATAGGAGAATGATTCCTCACACCGTAACTGATCAAAAAAAGGTATGCTTCAAGACTGAGTCTTAGTCCAAGTCCTTAGGACTTTGTCTTTACAGGCTGGGTAAACTGTACTTTAAAACAGCATTTAAATGTCACCTAAAAGCTATTCAAATCCAAATATATTCTTCACATGCACAAAACAGCACTAAAAAAATGAAGAACTCAGAACCAGACGTTAGCCTACATGACCATAAATTACACACTGCAGCCACAAACTGTTAATGAATGAACAACATAAATACATTTTAAAATGTGTTTCAAAACAAGTGGAGATGAGGTACTGAGTTCTGCACTGACAGCTCACAGAGAATAACAAGTCTACCTTAGATTCATACGCTAGATTCACTGCAATTAGATGAAAATTTAACTTATGGGGCATTATTACTACTACAATAAATTTCATTGTTATTACAGAAAAGCTTTTGCACATTCTTGGAAAAGCTTAAAAAATGTTAAGTTTGTAAAAAGAAATGGATTTAGATTTCTTTTCTTGTACCAAATGTTGCCTCTCCCTGACACTGCACAACAAGTTGTGGAGTTCTTTAGGCTATATTCCCATTGACAGCAAAGTGATTGTCTTAAACCCAAACTTCATGATGCAGAAGGTTCAACACCTCCACTGGCATAAGGAGCTGCTCCTGTTTACTTCTTTTCAATAGTCCTTTTTGTTTTTCACCATTTTCCTGTTCCATCAGACTAAACCCCTGATGCTATTCATAGTGCAGGCCCGCAAATGACTGTGATAGCACATGATCAGTGAGTTGAAGTACAGAAATAAAAATTTCTATGCAAAGCAAATTAGGTGATTAGTCCTTTATATTCTGGGTGCAAACAGCTGGAATATTGCAGGTTAAATTTTGCCAAGAGGTGTAACCTTCAGCAGGGAAAGGCAAAGATACAAGACACATTTCAGATACAGAGGCTATGCCTCAGAGCTTCTTCTGTGTGAAGACACATTTTTCTCCTGATTTCCTCATGTGCCCTGACACAAAGGCAAGTTGGTAGCAATTTAGAGAAACGTTTGCTAGCACTTCTGAGATTTAGTATCTCCTTTGTAGGGGAAAAATGCTATTTTTGAAGGTAGTGTTGATAAAAGCATACCAACTAAATTAAAACTTTGTCCTGTTGCTCACTGTGGAAGACAAAGATTGATGAGCAAAAGCAAAAAACCCACAATAGAAACATGCCTTACTGGAACAGATCTTTCAAAGATTGCAGATCTGCTGAAATACACATCTCCCTCTGCAAAGTTGGATAGGCTTGTGCATGTCAGGTAGACTAAGCTAAAACCATACAAAATACAGCTGGCACCAGCATCAGTGTTCTCTGGACTATCAATTACTAAAATATCACTGAGGAAAGTTACCATTCATATCTGCCTAATGCAGTAATACATATGTACAAACAAATCACTGAGCAGTAATAAGGCACTACAGGAAATCTTTTAAGTGCTGATATTTTTTTGATAAAAGCAAATCAGCATATGTTTCCAAGTGTCTGACTGGACTGTGCTGGTATAATCCATGACTTAATTTTGCATAATCCTTCATCTCAGTCCCTTTTTAGATATGCTAACCCATAAAATGCATACCAGGTTTAATATACATCAAAAGAATACATCAGTAACTTTATTCTCATAAAGAATGTCAATCCATATAAATGACAAAGTAAAAACTGCTGATGGCATACATAATGTAGCAGCAGCCGTGCTGTAGCCTGACATATTCTAAACATACCTAAGGGACCAGCTACAGAGAAACCACACCTGACAGGCTTCTGTGTCTGCCCCCATACCTGTTTTCCATCGCTTGTGCTTTCCCTCATCAATCCAAGCATTTCTTCTCTCAACAAAACTCATCTTCCTCACAGATAAGCACTTATATATGAAATTCAAATGGTTAATTTGGAAAAGCCTTCTCTTCTATGTCTTAGCCTGAGCACTGCTGTTTTCAGCACAGCTCACACATATGTGTGCAGAAGCTAACTACGCTGAAATGTATGCCTTGAATTATTAACTAGCTCTTTTCTTCACCTTCTTATCTTGTACCTTCTTCTTTCTCTATTTTATTATAGCAGAGGCAAATAACAATAATTTCAGATGAATAAACTATATCTGTTTTTCTCTATCAGCTTCATAAATAATACTACTTTATTTTGTTTGTGCTACAAATACATTTCTGTACAGTCCTATACTATTTCTAGACAGATTAACAACTTAAACATAACCCAGGCAAAAAATTGACTCTTTTTATTCAACTATTTGTATAAGAACATTTGAATCCTATATATGTTTTTCTGTCAACTTTTAATGTTTTTCTACATTAGGTGTAGAAAAACATTAGTTTTTCTACATTAGTTCCTCCACCTACATAGGTGGAGGAACTCAAGAGACAGCAACTGAATTGCATGATGTTGTACCACATGTGCCATCTGTTGAATGATAGTGGCTCACACAATAACATGATATTATTAGATGGTTGTCTCTAACATGGAGTGAAAGTCATTCTGGCTCCCATCCAAACTTTAATACGGGCTTTAATTTTCCAGACAGCACTGACCACTGTTAGCAAGATACAGCCTACTGGAGCTCCTCATAATTTAGACACATAATGTTGTGCAGTCACTTTCAGGAATTGAAGATCCCAAGGCTATTTCTCACGGAGAGAGTACACGTACAATTCATATAGAAAGCAGAATGAAGAACACTAAAAGTCCTCCTCAGGAAGCATGTGGACTATACATGGGATCCCAGTAGAACAGCAAAAGACCTAAAATGTCATTACTCAGAAGAAATCATTGATGTTATTCACTGATGACACAGAAATTATATTCAAAAAGAGATGATTTTCCCCATTCCAGCAGGTACAGCAGAATTCTATGATTGTTATAATATTTAACATAAGATAAAACTAATCCAAAGGCTACTTCTGGCTATAATAATGTGCCATTTCTACTTCACCTCTTCATAGTGTCAAGTCAAAGTGCTGGAGGCAGTTTGCTCCAAACCTATCCTCTCCACTGTGATCAGTTACCAACTTCATTGAGACTAGAGCTGAACACCATTCATTACATTTTCATTACATACTTATGCAGTACACACTTTGTATGACATACAGCACCTGTTCACATGCCACAAGCTTGGGGAAGAGTGGCTGGAAAGCTCCCTGATGGAAAAGAATGTGGGGCTCTTGGTAGCTGAACATGAGCCAGCGTGTGACCAGGTGACAAGTGGCCAACCCCATTCTGAATTGCATCAGAAACAGTGTTGCCAGCAGGACCAGGGCAGTGATCATCCCCCTGTACTTGGCACTGGTGATGACCTCAAATTCTGTGTCCAGTTGTGGTCCCCACACTGCAAGAAAGATATTGAGGTTCTGGAGCATGTCCAGAGAAGGGCAACAGAGCTGATAAAGAGTCTGGAACACAAGTCTGATGAGGAGCAGCTGAGGGAGCTGGGGTTGTTTAGCCTGGAGAAACAGAGGCTCAGGGGAGACCTTATCACTGTCTACAACTACTTGAAAGGAGGCTGTAATGAGGTGGAGGTCAGTCTCTTCTCCCAGGTAACAAGTGATAGCACAAGAGGAAATGGTCTCAAGTTCCACCAGGGGAAGTTTAGATTGTATATTAGGAAAATTTTCTTCACTGAAATAATGTTCAGGTGTTGGAATAGGCTTCCCAAGGAATTGGTTGAGTCACCATCCTGAAAGTGTTCAAAAAACATGTGGATGTGGCAGCTGGAGATATCATTTAGTGCTGACCACATTTGTGGTAGGTTAACAGTTGGACTCAGAGGGTTTTTCCAACCCTAATGATTCTATGATAGTCAGTGATGTTTTGACCCTGCCATGTCATCTTTGATGAGAACATAGCATTTACTCAGTATCAAAATACTTTCTTCATAGATAAGAACCAGGCTAGGCCTTCATATTTTACTTAGCAGCCAGTAAACACTTTTTCTAGTACCTCCTAAAGGACCTTAGGACTTCAATATTCAACTGGGAAGTGTTAAATACTGAGCCAGAATAATGAGTCTGTGAATTTCAGAAAGCTCCTGGGATTGAGCTGACACTGAATGGTGCCTCCAGAGTGCAAATTGCCTCAGATCAGGATACAGTAAATTGAAAAGAACATCTATCATAGTGGACACGCTAACAAATGGTATTAGAGCTTTATAAATACCCTGATAGTTTGCTGGCTAATAAAACACAAAAATAACTGAACCATGGCTTTAAAGCCTATGCAAATGTTTAAGGTATGAAGTCAAGGTGGAGTGGTTTTTACCATATCAGCTGCTAGTTAGAGTAGTCATTTCAGTAGTCTGCATTATTACATACAAAGGTGGATCTGGTAACATGTGTTTTCCTTCAAAATTTGCTGGAAAACACACAAGAGACTGGAAACTCACTGGCTACTGGGACTCTGAGGGGAACATTGCCTTTAATAACTTCTGCCCCTGATAGTCTGGGAATTCAACATGACTAAGGAAAATTTGAACATGAAGACTTCCTAAAAATCTGAAAAATGCTGCTGTAGCATTTCTTGAAGAGATTAGAATACACCTTTTCTCTGGTGGGAATGATGGTTTCTTAAGTCAAATTTTTTTTATAGAGCAGAGATCATATCAGGATCAGACATCTGAAAGCAGGGATGGACATTCCCATGAAAGACTGCCTACACCAACCTTCAGGCTAGGAGCTCCTTGAGGCAAAGACAAAGTCTGTTTTTTGCTGTGTACAGCACTGAACACTGAGTTAATCATAAAGCAATAAACTAAATCATTTCCTACACAAACACTCATAGAGTCACATGCAGTATCACAGATCTGAGGAATGTTCTATTGCTACAGCATTGTCTGCTTGGAAACCTATACTGGCAGAGAAAAAAAAGATAAATATGAAAATGTCACATATTTTGATGTCAAGTTATAGCCAAAATCTTCATAGCACAATATGACTGAGAGAAGGTGCAGCATTTTAGAGACTTCACGTTTGATAGATCAAATGGTTGTAAAATTTCTACACAGCTGGACAAAATGTAATGGATAAGAACTTAAAATTTTCCTTCAATGAGGTGCACTTTCTCTTCCTTGTGTGTAAATGAGATAATCACAGCTGTCTTTTCACTGCCTTTTTCGCATCTTTGAGTGTGATGCTTATCTCATTTCAAGGCTGGTATAAACAGATGAACAGCTCAGAAGCTCCCGCCCCTGCTTTTTTTTTTAATTTTTGTTTAGCTAACACACTAGAGGTCATCTGCAGAAGGAAGACATGTGGCTGATATCATATATTTTAGGCTTATATAAGATTTCTGCACCATAAATTCTTAAAAACCTTCAAAGCCCCCATTATTCAAACTGTTTATGGAGTCCCAGATATGATTTTCTTAGAAAATCACTTGAAACTAGGACACAAAATAAATCAAAGAAAGGTTCTTTCCTGAAAAACGAATACATACAACACATGATAAGTACACAACTAGTTTTTGTTTAAGAAGGAAATTGTGTCTCAAGAAAATGCAGATATATAACATGCATTTATCAGTTTCCCTTGGAGTGGCTGATTATGATAAGTCACCAGCTTATCTTATTAACCCCTTAGGATGCATGCAATATTGCTTCTACCACCTTAAAACAAAGACATGTATTTTTCTGACAATACTCATTGCATGATATGTCTTTTTAAAGAACTATGTATTCTTCATCCCATCAAACTTGGCCCCAACATTATCAAACCATAAAGAAATCGAAATGAAACCACCTGTTTTCCCTGAAATTAAGGTTAGGTTTGGATATTTACAGAACTGCTTTGATACTGAGGAAGAAAACACTTTTTCTTTTTTTTTTTTCTGCAGGGCATGGGATAGTAAAATCACTGACAAAATGTTTCTGTTGATAAAATCAGAAATTATTGTTGTCCTATTGGTATTCTTATGAATGTGATAAAGATTCTAAGAGTTGCAGTTATCTCAGAATTGGGAACCAATAAGTGTTTCTGATCACTGCATCTTGCAAATAGTTGCACCAGAAGCATGACTTAACATATGTATTCTATAAATACATGTATTAGCATTGCAGCTTCTCCTTTAGAACATGAAGTTGAAGCTGAACAGGTAACAACTAACTCACTGGATAGTCTAGAAGGATTTCTTTCCTCAAACCCTTTATTTTCTGTCTCTTTCCTCTCCACACCAGTACTACCATTAGTTCCCACCTAACCAGGTTTTTCTCTACTGCAGACATAGTTAAAGCACAGTACAAGGTTGTCCTAGGTCTCGCTAGCATGAGTTAGCTTTATTCAGTACAGAACAAGAGAAAATCATAGCTCAGAATAGTCAGATTTTTTAATTTCGCTCTTGTGGAGTCTGCTTTCAGCAAGTTAGAGGGCTTAAAAGCATTCATTACCCCCAAGCTGTGCCACACACTGCATCACACAAGTGCCATCCTCCCACCTTCAACTCGCAGCCCACATGACTCAGAGCCATCGCTGCAGGGATGCATCAGCACTTAGGTAATTTAAAAGTTCTAATTTAACTGTCTTAATGCTTAGACATAAGTCAGCTTAAGTCAAATCCCTCCTTTCAGGGATTTTCTGCCATGCTGACTCTCTGTTTCTGTACATTAGGAATTACATTTTTAACCACATCCAAGGTCTTGGCTTCAACTTTTCTCTCTCATTCACCTCTCTTCTGACCCAAGTCAGGAGTGCTGGATGCAGCGTGGTCAGAGGAAAAATTTCACAGTGAGCATCCACATTGGTCCTTAAGTAACAATATTATCGGAAGCAAATCTCACATTCTCCTGTGCAATGGCACTTCTTTTCATTTGGGCATAACATTCTTACCAATACAGAAAATCCGACAATCACAAAGAGATAATATGCTAACATTATGAAAGACATTGCTGAAAACAAGAAAGGGAACATCTCTTTCTTGGTGGCATCTTACTTTATGATGCCCTATATGAGAAGTCACATAAAATTGGTTCATTGAAGCTTTATGATAGTGAAAGTATTGTTAACGCTACTTCTTCCAAAACATTTTAGCTTTTTCTGTAGCCTTTTTGTTGTTTTTATTCCCTTCATTTTTCTCTTAGAGTATAAAAACAGGTCTCAAATATTCCAGTATATTATTTTTCTGTGGGTATGTATTTCTATTTTTTCTTTCTTGGCCTTAGTTAAACAGCTGGGCCTCTAATTATAAATACTGATAGATTATATCCAAATGGGCAAATGGAAGTACATATGCCAGATTTTCCAAATGAGCTGAAAAGCCTATGAATCAGCATCCAAATCTCTGATGAACAGCCTGCTGTAGATTCCTGATTCTTTAATATGTTGGATTTTCACATTGCAAAGCAGCAGATGAGTAAGTGAGAATTCGTTTACAGTTCTGTGAGATCTGTATCAGATACCACACATTAGTCCTATGTAATTCAATAGGCATGGTGAGACCAGCAGAGAAGAACTCCACCTTTCTAAGTATAAAGTTATTCCTGGCTCTTCCCCTTAGCAGACTCCTACTTCACTTTCAGAAGTTTTTTATATGGTGAGCTTTCCCCCTGATTTCAAAAAATTCACAGTGATAAGCTAATGTTACTTATCTTTTTAAATGCTGATGGAACTGACACATAGATGGATGCTAAGCAGCTCATCCAAGCTCATGTTTACTAAGAATCACATCAAAGTGTGTCAAGGATGAAATATCTCACCTCCACTAAGTAATAAAAACCACCATCCCTCTACTGACTATGATCTATGAGTACTTGATCAGGGACAAATACAGAGTGGTCTTTTGAGAAGCAAAAATGCATCTGTCTGGTTTACCCATTTTGACTTGGGAGTGGGGAAAAGAGTGGAAGGCAGAAGCAAGTTCACCCTCTGCAGCAGACAATTGCTTGTCTACGGTAAGACACATAAGCAGATTCCATTACAATTTAATGGCTCACATGCAGTAAGTCTCAGTTCACCTGCCAGTGAATAGGAATCCTATTTTGCAAGCCTTTCCCATCATGATGATTTTTTTTTTCTCTCTTCAGTTTGCGAGCTTAAATAATTGGTCCCAGCTTGCAGAACTGAGATTAGTTTTTCATGAAGATGTGTTTCAGTTACTATCTGTAATTGCAGCACTTCAGTGTATGAGGTAGTGCAGCAACATAATTTTCTACTTTGAGAAGAAATAGAGTAGGAAATTAGTTTTCTAGGGAACTTTCCTCACCAATAAGTAAGTAGCAGTGATCACAGGATGAACACTGTCTCCAAGTGCAGGGTCAACGTTTCACCTCAGAGTTACAAAGTATCCTACAATAGAAGACCAATAATGTTATTTGTTTCAACATTGAATATTTAGAAAATCCTTTTCCTTTACTTTCCGAAATCATCCAATTTGTGACAAACACAAATATTTTTCTGCACGGTAACTTTGCTAGAAATGTCTTCATAAATGATTGTGCTTAATGTACTGTACAGATGAAATACAGTATCAGCAATATCTTCATGGTAGGTTCTATAGCCATTATGGGTTTCCAGTATATAATCATAAGAAAAATTACATTCAATGTTTTCTGAGAATAGCTAAAGAAACCAACAAAAACCTCATTACTTTGATAGGTATTATTTATTAACATGACACTTCAGTAATGGATATGTGAATAATGCACATCTTTAAATGCTTTCTTTCCATTGGGGTATTAAAATGTAGATGAAAGAAAAGAGTCCTAAGAGCCTGAATATTGCTTTTTAAATTATAGGCAACTCTTTTGAGGCCTGAGTTAAAAACACAAAATTCACTCAGAACCTTTGCAAATAAATTAGATAGGGTTATTACTGTTAACGAAGGTTAAAGTACATAAATACAAATATCAGCAGACAAGAGGCTAAAAACACAATCCTCAGTCAAAAATATAATTGATAGAAAAGGAAAGCATCACCATGATGAGCACTTAAGCTATAAAGAATTCTCTGCTCCTCACTACTAAAAATCATTTCTTATCAGTTAAAGGCCTGATTGTGTTATTGAGCACATCAGGGAAAATCTTATCCCTACAGAAGCTAAATCAAGTGCCTTCACTAGGACTAGAGCATACACACCAATTCATATTTTCAGTCACCGGATCAATAATTCTTGGATTTCAATATTTACAGCTGTTATGAAGACCCAACAAGCATTTCTCAGATCACACTGCAGTCTGGAAAAGGAGGGGGGAAATGCACCACCATAACAGCCTTTGGCATTCAAGACAAATGACTACAAGCTTCTAAAAATCATATAATTGTCTTGAAATAATTGCAGGATTTAAAATGACACCTTTTTTCTTTTTTTTAATAGCCTCACTTATGCTTTCAAATATCATCTTTAAAGCTCTTCCCTAAAAACATAAAGGATGATATTACTTGTTAGTTGAAGATACTATGTAACAAAAGCCTTATAAAAATCACCCTACTATGAACTAGTTACAAAACCTGCAAATAGTATGTCATATTAGTATAATATGAGACCAATTATGACATATGAGCATGTCCTGAAGACTGTAAATGAAGTTAAGGGGGACCATCATCTCCACAAATTTCAAAGCAAACAAGCAGGCATACAAATTAAAAGTCACAGAGCAGATCCTTTCTCTTTGGGAAAAAAAAACAAAGCAAAAAAAAGCCCCAAAAGTGCCCTGCACCTCCCCAAAGAAAAAAAAAACTCAAACCCCACAGAACCTTCCACGTACACCCCTTCTCCCCTGAAAAAGCTACCTACAAAAAACCCCAACAAACAAGCATATTTTGCATATACCATGAGGTTTAAAAGAAAATGCTGCTTTATTCCATTTAGGTCTTATGATACTGGAAATATCCAACATTCAGGAAATTAGTGTTGTTCACTAATGTAAATATCAGTAACATAATTCCTTTGCTTTTCTTACAGAATCATAAATTCATATACTGATCAGCAATCATTGTGCTCTGTAGATCTCAAAATTTTTCTCAACCTTGACAAGTGTCATCAGCTCTAAGGTCAGCTTCACCACCTTGTCTCAGGTGTCTGGAAGACAGCCACAGGGAGGTATTCTCTCCCTTTCTCCCTTTTTTCTCAGGACTATGTCAGAAGGCAGATAAAAAGCCTTACACCAGTGGTTCCCATCAGACTATTCCCAGGCTGGCAGGTAGGAGAGGAAATGGAAACTTCTGGTATTGATGGTATGAAAGGAGGAAGTGAGTCAATGGTGATTTACGAGAGAAACCTGTCAAGTTTTGACAGGAAAGGAGCAATGAGAAAGGATGGGGAAGCATTCTCTGCCCCTTCCATCTACATTGACTAGGGAGATCAGTTTTTAGAGATGGGCCGAAGGGAAAAACAGCCAGCTAAAGAAGACACCCATTTTCTCCAGGCAACATGGACATATGGCAGACTTGCATCTTTCCAAGTCATTACAGCCTGGTATAAACTGAGGTGCAAACCAAAAGCTCAGTATTTGTATGTACACAAAAAGTGAGTGAGAGTTGATAGTTTTGAATGCTATTACACAGATAATGGTTGATCTGAATTACCTGCTGCCCACGGAACAGAGTCACAGGTAAACCAGAGAAAAACACGAGACGAATTTTAGTATGACAGGTTTGCTGTGCAGAAAACAAGGCAAGGTCAAAGAAGAATGTCCCTCCATCTGTCAAATGGATACCCTCTCCTTGCTGTGCACGTGAATTTTAACAGACATAAAGCTACAGCATTGAAGTGACAAGTTAATCCCTCTGCACTACTTTTGATACCATTATTTGTATAGCCCTTGGAATAGTAGCACTCTTCTTTACTAATTTTCACTACAAACAGCAATCACAAACATTCCAAGAATTGCAGTTCAATTCTGAAAACATAGCTGAAAGTAATTCAATGAATTCAGAGCCTAGTCTAGCACCTCTCAAGTAAACAATAAAAAAGCAGTGCTCAAAAATACACATTAAGATCTGATTCTCTGATGAATATGGATATTCTCACAATTCTTCCCCTTCTTTGGATTTAGAGCTACAAAACTATGTTACAGAACCAATGTGAAAATTACAGTGATTACACATAATTTCAGTACTCTTTTAAAGTATTAACCCAATCGTATTAGAATTTAAATTTTCCTCTGGAAAAAAACCAGGAACTTATGTTTGATTGTTTCTTTGTTCTTTAAAAGATGCTGTCTATGAACACAAGAGACCGTAATTTCATTTTACAGAAAATACACAGATTTTTATACAAGGAAAATACATAAGTGTAGGTTTTCTTTTCAATGTTTAAAGATATTGCAATTTCAGTCAAAGTGATACCTTTGACCAAATAATTAAATAGGTGAATGAATTCTGTTGATTCTTCCCAGTGCTAAAATGCTAATTACCCAACATTAAACTATATTTAAAATTGCATATTTTTGTTTACAGTAAGATAACACCATTAAAGATTTCACACGTTATGTGCTGTCAGTGGATTCATGGGTAAGTTGCCAGTAAGGTAGCATACTCTGTTCATAACTATGATTATCAGCTGTTGGAAGTCCTTAAGATGGTTAATTCTTTAGTTTGCTTACTGACAAAAAATGATAGACTACATCTTTTCATCATGGTCATTCAGCAGTCCAAGATTCAGGAACTTATCAATGATCTTGTGTTCTCTTGAAATTCTGTCAGCAAACCTTTTGTGCCTATTGCTCATCCAAGAATAATGAATGTCATCCAAGCACAGAATTGTTCCTCTTTGTATTGTATCCCAGATCATAAAAAGATCAAATACACTCTGTAACTTTTAAAACAGATCTGTTTTTCACAATTGCAGAAAGAGAAAAAGAAAAAATTACTGTGCAAAATATATTCAGATTTTTGCGCTGAATCAGGCATTAAAACTTTCATTTGAATATGTACAATTTTGGAATACTCCCTTGTGTTCAAAGTAATTGCTGTTCCCAAAAACAAGCAAACAAAAAATCTAGTACTAAATTCACTCCTCCTGTCTGTGTAAAAAAGCCATCAACTGGCTGATCAATCACAGACTGATTCCAATCACAGTCACACATCTTGTATGATCCCCTGAAAGACTCACCTGTAGAGGTCTCTACACCATCCGAGAGTTGTTCTAGGCTTTCATGCAAGCCTTCCATGCTAGGGCAGGGCAAGGCAAAATTTTGAAACTTTGGACAATTCAGCTGACTTAACTTTAGACATCTCCTGTATCAATATTCACATATAAGCTCATCACCCTGAGCTCTTTTGTTATGTTAAGGAAGAGAAACAGAAACAATGCAAGTGAGTTTTTTTGGATATAAAAGTGAGATGAAATTTATTCAAGTAGTACCTGGTAGTGACTTTAAAGGAACCTAAAATTTAGAAACTGAGACTGCACTTAGTTTAGTGAATCCTCCCTTTCAACCCTGAAAAGAAGCCAGTCATACATAGAGAAATAAATAAGTAGAGAATAAAAGAACATGAACTAGTTTTCACATGACTCAACTTCGTGTATTAAATTTTATGAAAGGTTATCAAAACATTTTATGGAAATTATAAAAAACATTTTAGTATAATTTTGTTTAGGTGCCTTTACTGTGGCCCATGGAGTTGTAACAATGAATATCAATACCTCTCCAGGTGTATTATAAATATGTATAATATCCATATTCTAGACAACTTCAGCATTTTCAAAGTACATGACCAAAATAAAATTTTGAAAAATGCATGGGGAAGCACTGAATTTTTGTAAGACTAACAACAAATAGTAGATGTTCCCACTTTTTGAAAACATTTACCTAGAAAACATATTTTGGGGACCCAGCTTTGGACAGTTCTGACCAACTTGCTAAAGAAATCTATATGGGTAACAAATTGCTTTTGAGTAGATGACAGGATTAGTGGGTTCTGTTTTCCACTGAAAGTAGATACTTCTTGTGTCTACAATGGTGCATTTGTTCAGGACAGATTACAAGTCAACCAAAGCACCGAGACATTATCACATGTGCAAATGTGATGCCTTGCAAAGAACTTTGCACAAGAAAACAGACAGATCAGGAGTCACCTCAGGAATAACTACACAAGGCACTGTACTATCATCAAATACGGCAAAATGCCACCCATGCTGCATCAAGAGCTCTGTTGTAACTGAAAGATCATAAAATATCAGAAAATGAAATTTTTTTTAAAATCACTATAGGAAAGATCAAGCTAGTATGCTATAATTGTTCAGTCTTGCTGCAGGTGCTTCTCTAATGAAGCATAAAGTAATTTTTCAGAGGATTCTAAATATTTAATATTAAATATTTTCTCAATACTTTTTCATGTGTCAACAAATGTTGGGTTTGTTTTCATTCAGAATTAAAGCAAAATTTTAAATGTCAGAATGTTCAGTCAAAGAGGGATTTCAAATTTTCGTAAGATATAGTATAATATAATAAAAGTGCACGCTCAAATCTTCTTTTATTGAGCTAAGGGGCACAAGTTAAAATTGTGTCTTTTAGATTTGTTTTTATTAGCTTGAACTCTTTTTTAGTACATATATTCTGTGATGTTTGGGACATAAAACAGAGGGAACCATGCAGCTTGTCCTGAAAGTTGAAAAACAATTTGGATTTTAGCAGTTCTTTTGGAATGCTTTTCTGCTGCTGCAGAAAAGTGAGAGAGATTTCATGTCAGTAAGTGATTCTCATGGCAATATAAAATAAACATTTATGGAATACTTTTGTCTATTATGCTTTTTTGAGCCATGGTGATCAATTCTACTGTCCACAATACCTGTTTTACTTCATCTTCATGTCCCCCTTCTCCAATCCTCTTTTCTTGACATGTTACTGCAAATGGAAGTGCACCAGCATCTTCCCATTATGCTTCTTTACTTCAAAAAAAATTTGAGATTTTTGCATTTTGGGTTTTTTTCTTTTCTGTCAGATAATTATTATTTCATCTTTCTATGCTGTTGTTTTTCTATAGTTGTTGTTTTTGTATAGTTGTATGTTCAAAAAGGATATGTAAAAAATAATTTTTCATCAGCGGGGAAAGAAACGTATAGTTCTTATCTAGCTGCCACATTTGGTAAACTTTTATAATTCAATGGACAATATGGCTTCTCAGCATAATTTCCTTTGTATCTTGTCAATTAATTACAAGTTGGTCCTGATATTGTTTCTAATTCATGATATCACTGGCACACAGTCAGAGGTTTCTGAAAGAAATTGTCAGTAACAAAACATCAGCACAAGATACTAGCAGTCTACTACACCACAAAAGCCACACAAAACACAAGAATTTATGAAAAGCACATTCTGATGCGAAATTCAAGATTTCTTTGAAAGCACAGGGAATTAATGTCTCTGTTTTAATTCAATTACTACTACTTGTTTCCTGATGGTCTCAACAAAAATCCAGAAAAGCACGTCCTTAATAAAGCGAGGTATCATGAATAGCTTTTATTCCCTTCCATAGATTCTCCTTCAGAATCAAAACTTTGATGCACTATCCCATCTGCTACAGATTTTCAATCCCTTTTCCAAAGCACACCAGGTCACAGATTCTCAGAAAGAGCCCTGTACCATCATTGCTTCCTGGTACGTGCACACAGCCCTGGGAACGCACATAAGCAGTATTCTGCAGAAACAGGGAACATTTTTCTGAATAAGATCAACATTTAAGATACATTTGGACAAAAACATTTGGAAGCAAAATTATTCCCTTCCAAGTTGTTTAGCCTTATGTATGAGTAATTTCAAATTAAAAACCCATCTTGAAGAAAACACCAAGCAATTACACATCTGAATGTATCGAGCATAGTTAAGAGGTAAAAATAACATAAGTCTCAGGGGCAAAAAAATATTTTCAGCACTGTTGTTTTGTTTTATTAGCCATGTCCATCAACTTTACTACCTCATTTTAATGCTGGAAGCAGGACAGAACCCTTCATTTAGATACAGTATGGTTCACAGTTGAAAACCTGAAGATTCATTTATGAATCTTACCCACTGAGGCTCAGACCTCCCAGACTCCCAGACTAAGCCATCTGATAAACCAGAATAAGAGGTACCATATATTGCTTTGGTGTTTTATTCTCGTTCTTTGTCAGAACTGGACTTTGAGCTGCCTAACTTCTTTACAATAATGACCATTCTACTGAAATTCACAGCACCATATTTAGATAAAAGCTGGTCATCCAAAAAGCAGCAAAATATGCATTCAGAAGCTGTAATGAGATTTTTTTTCAGATGGAAATTAAGACAGGCATATCTCTTGAATAGTATATTAACTCTTTAACAATAAAAGCTTTTCTTTTTCAAGGCTCCCAGAGATTTCATATAAAAATTCACAGAAGACATAACGTTGCAGAATAGCTCTTATTAGCTATTGTGTACTTCCAGTTCATTTCTCCTTCTACACCTCTACTTTCTGATCTTGTCATTTCACTTTCTTCTTTTAGAAGGACATTAGAAAGGCAACCAGAGCTTTTATGCAGAAGAGGAGAACACAGCCTATATATAAGTAGAATTACCTTTATTTATACTGCATGTCAACATTTTTCTTGAAGCATCACTAAGTGTTTAGGATTTTAATGTTACAAGTCTCTGAGACTAGATTTTTCTAAAAATGAAAGCATCAGTCTTAGAATTTTGACCTGAAGGGTTGAGGGACAAATGACATTACTATTCATTACTAGGTCAGAAATTTTGAGTTAGAAAATTATTTCAGAGTTGCAAAGGATTACTCAATTACTATAAATTCTGTCATTTAGGTTTTATTTTTTTAAAAAACATCTGGGATTTCTATTTTTAGGGCTTTATTATTAACAACTTGAAGATCTCAGAGCTTTCCTTGCTGTATAGGAATATAGAGGCTGCTGTGTGATGTCTTGGCTATAACAAAAAACTCATACCATTCAGAGCAGTTTAAAAAGGAAGGGAAGCAGGAGGGCAGTTTCAGTTATTGATTTATCTAGCTTGGTGACAGAAGATCAGGTGGGAAGACAAAGATTTTTTGAAGATGAGTCATAATGATGAGATAAGTATTCTGAGAGGGGGTGATTTATTTTTTTCTTTTAAAACAGCAAGTCTAATACGAAAAATGAGAGGTCTGCAGACTACTGAAGTTTCTCAACATCTCTGGTTCTTGAAACAAGTTGCTTCTTCTTTTTTCTTTCCACCTGACATGGGAGACAGCCTTGAAAGCCTCTGAGAGAAACTGTATTGATTTCCCCTTATGGATGGATTAGAAGAATGAGAGCCTTGAGGAAAACAGCTGCCGTTTCTTCATAGTGCACTTTAAAAGAAAAAGTTCCATTGTGTTTCTACTAGTTAATTCCAGGGTCAGTGAGTAATAGCCCCCAAATACTTCCCAACACTTAAAACTCTGAATGAGACAGGAGATTCCCTTTGATCATGCTTCTTATCTTTGCTTTACAAGCATAGATCTATCTTGATGTTAACAATGAGGATGTTAACAAATGCTGGAATATTTAAATCCTTGATGTCATGGATTACTTGCTTAACAGCCAAAAGAGTTACTGACACCACTTTATGGGAATACTTGTATACTTCCCTTTTTAAAGGAGGTGAGTCTTCTTCTCTGTTGCTTGAGCTTCATCTTACCAAACATTGTATGTCATGTTGTATATATAGGGGTTCAGAAATCCTTACCGTGAAAACACCAAATGAGTTATTTTTACAAGGACCTGGAAAATTCACTGACTAAAATTGAGATATTTCTCTGGTTTTAATTATCATTGGTGAGAGAGCATCTTATTAATAACATCTATCTGCTGTATAACAATAATTGCCATTTGTCTCAGTAAAGTCATAGGGGGTATTCCTATCTAGGTGAGAAGCTGAGATATAAAAGCAATTTAGTGGTTAAAAATCTGGTTTAAATAACTCCCTGGAAACACAGATTTTAAATTGCTGCAAAGCAGTCTCAGATCTTAGGCTTTCAAAGTAGTCAAACTAAATACTATGCAATTTACTCTGTAGGGATAATTAGACTAGTATTTAAAAATTAAGTCAAATCTACTCTGCAGGGTTGCTTAAGATCCAGTGATAGTATCCACAGAAGAAATCACTTATATGGTCCATAGTGAAGCTTTTACATTGGTCATGCTAATGACTGCATGCAACACAGTTATGAATAAATTCAGCAGTACGACAGGCACAAAGTTCCTGAGACACTTAGGTCCAATTTCCTGAATGATTCTGTGTAAAAATTTGAAACAAAAGAGAGACTTCAGATTCAACTTGTCATAACACAAAAATGAACTAGAAACAAATGTCTACATTAAGGTTTTATGACTGCCCATTGTCATATCTTGATTATCAGTTAGAGCTGAGCTCAGAAGTGATCCAGCAAGCCAATTCCTAGCAATAATTTTATTCTTACTTTTTTTCCATAATAAATATGATTATTTCAACCACTAGAAAGGAATTCAGCAAATTCCCATTTTCACATGGAACTGAGTTCCAGTTCCGACCTTTTTATTTATTTTCCTTTATTGTTTTCAAGCAGTATAATAGTTCTAGAGAATTAATTTGTTATACCAGTATTTGGCAGTGACAAATGATGCATACCCTGAAATTACTAATCTCATCTCTTTGGACAATACCATACTTCACATTTTTTATTGTATGATGGTACATGGGAATATAAATATGAATGTGTCTAAAGGTGGCTCTGTATTTAAATTAATACAGAAGTAACCCATGGCCAAAGTTTTTAGGTCAGTAAAAATGTCTGAAATATTTTTTGAGATCATTTCTATGTAAGTACATTTCTGTTAATATATTTTTTATGTATAGTACTGATGACATAATTGCCCAACATGTTCAGTATCCTTAAACAGCATGTATCAATATTTTTTTCTGTTAGTATAATGAAATTGTGGTAGTTTACACACCATTGCAATTATCAGGCATTTACAGCTTCCAGGTCAAAACGTAGTCTTAGTCCCTAAATAAGAAATTTTAAGACCTGTGAAACTAACACTAAGAGTTTGACAGTATCAACTATTAAAACAGGTGCGTACATTGTTTGAAAATGAGCTTCTTTTAATAAAAAGAAATAAATATAAAATCTTCTTGAATTTGCTGTCCTAATTTAAATCAAAAACAGTACCATCTCTTTGAACCTATATAGTACGCTCCTTTATTTGTTGGAGAGGTGTTGTAGGGCTACAAGCAACAGAAAATGAACAGGTGTATGAATGCTTCTGGTTGAATAAAACTCAAGCAGCAAGACAATTTTTTAAAAAAGGGAAATAATTTATTTATCAATAAATGTATCAATATATTCCTGAATCAGGCAGAGTATTAGTATATGCTGTTAGGCTTAGGTAAAAATATGTATCTACAGAATAGTGATGTATCTAAGAGTTAATCAAGGAACACATAGATCTGAATGAAATGTGCTTCACTTATTAACAGAATATTCTAAATACTGTTGCTGTCACCTTAGAAAGAATCCTAAATAGTTATTTGAGAAATACATTGGCATTATTATCTGATGTCATTACTGGTGTTTCAAAAATGGGGTCCACAGTTAATTATATAATAAGCAGAGCTTCATGGTGGGGCACGTCTTAGAAGAAAAGCGCCCTAATTTTGAGAACTGGGTAAATTAAGCATTTCAAGTGCACAGCAAGAGCAATCTGGATGAAAAAAACACTTCCTTTTCTTCCATTATATGAGTATTTAGAATGGATTACCAGGTGTTTTCAAATGTTTGTGTGAGAGATTCATTTAATTTCAGCAGGTAATCTTCAGCAGGTAACCTTAGGCGCTGTATAGTCAATTCAGAGATAGGCACCTCCGGAAAACGATTGGCCTGACCTTTCTCAGGCATCCCTGGAGATGCCTGTTCCTACCTGTGATTATGATTGGATCCACAGTGACTGCCAGCAACTTACACAAGTACCATCAAACAAAGAGAGGAGAATTCCAGCTGCACATACTTTCAATTCATTGTACAGATTGCGCAAATTTCATGTCATTTATGTTGCACTTTAAGCATCCGTAGTATTTGATTTGGTGACTCTGTTCTATCTCGTTTAAACTGGACTTGAATTAGATCTTACATAGGGCAAGTACCTAGCCCAGAATTTAATCCCGTGTGTCATTTACATATGCCCTTAGATTGTTAAATGAAAAAGAGCCCAATTATTTTCTTCTCTTTAGAAACTATGAAAATCCACACATTAGCATCTGAGTTATATTGAATCACTTTCCTCTAATAGTTTGAATATTGAATCAACATCATACAGTGCTGAGAGAAATAGTAAATTCTGACCCCCTAAAAACTCTGAATCTTTTATTAAAAATTGTCACTTCTATAAACATGTTTTTTTTAAAAATAAGGAATTGCTTGCTACAGGAACTGAAAAGAATGTGAGGCAGGTCTGTAATTCAGAATTACTTGCATAAAAACTAAAGCATTTTAAACTGTTATAAACTTAAACAAATTCCTTTTTGAAAATATACTTCACAAAGCAGAGTAACAACACAGTTCAACAAAGTCAAATTGAGAGTCCTACACTGGGGGCAAAATAACACCTAAACCTGTGGGAAACAACAAGTTGAATAAAAATGAATAGTGTACCCTTGTAGCAGAGACAGCCAATACCTCCTGTGCTGTCAGTTCGGAGCGTGATTATTGCCAGCAGTTAGGAGAGTGATTATTACCTTCTCTTCTGCACTCAAGGGACTGAATTTGGCTCCCCATGGCATATAATGCTCTACCTATGAATCAAGGTAGCCAATGACCAGCAAGTCAAGTCTTCTATTTTACTAGAGTATATAGTATGAGATTAAACAAGAAAGAGAGAAAATTTTGAGTAACCTGCTTTTTCCCTTGAAGTCATGCAAGAATCACTGTTTCAAAGCATGGACTTCACAGGCAGAAGTCACATTACAAACCATGACATTTACATTACTGCAGCACATTCAAAGCAGAACATTTCAGACTGACAGGTCATCTCAGCTCGAGGTCATAATCTGGGCACAACCAAATGCTTGTTCATATTTGCCAGCACCAAATTTCAAGGCCTTTACAAACTCTCTTCTTACCCTGAAGGAATTACTTTTAACTACTGAAAAATGGTTGGCTTCTTTTGGTCTACTCAACTACTTACATCAAATTGAAGAACAGTGTGGTTATTAGAGTTTTAGAAGACCCAAATCCCTCTTGAAAGACTGGATGTATACAAAGAGCATTCTGGAGTATGGTGTATGGATGACTGAAATGTTTTCTTCAGTCTTCTAAATTTACAGTAGATGTAGCAGAGAAACCAGAGTTTTCATTTGTGATTTCTTCCAAGTGTTCTTTCTTACCTGACAGCAAGCACCCCCCAAAATATCATAGAATATGTTTTCATTTGATTAATAAAAGTGAATGTTAGAAAGTCAAAATATTCTTGGGCTCCTGGATATTTCCTTAGTTCTGCAGAAACAGAAAGGCAAGGAAAGAAATAATGTTTTCCTGCAACATGGAAGACTCTTCCCCACAAATCTAGCAGACCTTAATAAATCCATTTGTTGATAGTCACTTGCCCAGAAAGCAGAGCACTACTCTACCCTGTAGAACAGGTAAATCTAATTTATCTCTAATTATGTACAAACATAAGAAAATAATGATTGGCTTTTTAGGCCAATTATGTAAAACACTACAGAAAAGAGCAAGTGGAGATGACAAGAAATGTATGAAGAAAGAGCGACCCATCATATTCAAACAGATGGTGAATAAGGTGGCCAAAGGTGAGTGATCTGCTGAATGTCACCCCACTAGCTAATGAAAAGACCTCATAGCAGTCACTCAACATGCAGGTATATTTGGAGCTTGGCAGAAGCCTCCTGCTCTCCCTCTTACTTGGGCTAAGGCCTGTTGCTACAGCCTCAGTCAGAACACTGAAGATAAAATTAAGAACACATTTTACATGGAGAATTTTTCCTTCCTAACCTTTATGCAAGGTTAACATAGTGTGTAAATTTCATCATGCTTAATTTCAAAGCTATGATACTACTACCACATATTACAGCAGAAAAGGTTGCAGTTATTAAAAGAATAATTTCATAGTGTGTGCAATCTACCCTTCAATTACAACTGTCCTTTTTACATCCCCTTCCACTTTAGCTGCACTGTACTGCTACATAAAGCAGGACCTGTCATTAAGTTTCAGATAAGCTCTCTTAACTTAGAGGCAACACTCACCGTCTAAAAATGCACTCATTTCAGTAATTTTAATAGGCTTGTTTTATAGAAGAAACCTGTATAACCACAGAAACACAGTATGTCTGCAACAATAAGCCATCATGACCAACAGTCATAGGGAAGAAATGCATGATATCCAGTCACTAAAACAAATGTGAGCAGAAGAGACTCCTTAACATAAAAAGTGAGGAATTGGATTAAAAATATATATACTAAGAATCAATAAGCTTCAAATAGGAAGAAAATGATGCATCTGCTAAAGGAATATGTATGTATAAAAGTATGAAGAGTTAGAGATGAGAATTTAGTTAGCAGACAGGGATATGTCTCATGATCCTAGGTAAACCAAACAGGTGAAATGCAAAGTGGGTGAATAAAAAGCAGGGTATTGCTGATTTAGTCTGTTTCTTATGTCTTCATGGCTAATATACTGTTTCATTTTTCAACTACTATTTAGTATCTTAAGACAGCATTTTGGTTACACCAAGTAAAATCCTAATGCCACCACTAATGAAAAGTTTAGTTGATTAAAATATCAGTTTTCCCTGGAAAAGGCAAATTAAAAATTTTATATCAATCTCAGTGTCTGACAGATTTTATTACCTTTTTAGATGATTCATAATTGGTATTGTGTTTTTCTTCCATTTCTCCTCTCCCCGTTGCGTTCTAATTGTTTGCAATTCAACAAAAAGCCTCTGCATTTGCTATTTCTTATTTTGTTCCTTATGAGATTAATAAGAACTTATTTTAAGGAGGGGACATTTCAGAAATGAATTTAAAGCAGATGGAGAAGACAGCAGGAAAGCAACACCAATGGGCGGCAGGTGAACAACACAGTACGAGACATTTTATTTCCCTAATTTTTGTTTCTTGCTACTGAAGAAAAGAAACTAGTTAAAGAAGATCTTAAAACTCAACGTTGTATTATTCCTTACTATGTAATTTCTTTATTTCTGGCTACTCAGCATTTCCAAAAGAGTCACTGAAAAGCAACACTGAATTTCTCATGCTTATTTTAAATGGTTTGCCTTGTGACCACTGCCATTAGACTGGCTAATATCTCTAATGCTGTCCACTATGTGGTTTAATTATGAGCTTTGATACCTACTGGTTTTCTGCTTGGTTGATTCTACATCCTTCGACAGTCCTCACAGAGCTAGCTGCAACTGGGTCTTTGTGTCTCATTTGACTGAACTGGGACATTCAAGCTTTACAAAATGTTCCTTAGAAAATCAAATTCTATGTGCACTACTTTCTGTATTCCTGTTTTTACAGCCTAGTTGTTTGAATAAGTTGATTTTCATGATACATTGTCTGGCTTAATTTACTGTAGTGTTGTTCCTTGCCTGTTTATACGTGAGAGTCCCAATGCCAAATTCAGTCACAAAGCATCCTGGTTGCTCTCAAAGAGAGATACTTCAGTATGATATGTGGTTTCTTTATCTCTTTAGCTAGGTATGCCACTATCTGTAATCCACACACTCTAAAAATTCTTGGAGAAATGTTTTCCCAAACCTGCTGTTCAAAATCAGTAGGGGAGGTTTATGTACCTACAAGCTGAGGTAAAGCCTACACCACAGCAAACAGTGGCATTTTCAGATACTGATAACCAATGCTGGACTTGCTGTGGAGAAATTTTCCAGGTTTGAAGGTTTAAAGTTTTTTATAACTTGAAGAGTCCAATGAATTGTTTATGTTCTTTGGAAAAAAAGTTAAATTAAAAAAAAGTGTTTCTTTGAAGAATTCTGCCAAATTCCTCTCTGCATTTTTATTCATGTTCCTTTGAAGAATTCTGCCAAATTCCACTCTGCATTTTTAGCTAGCTAATACATCAAAAGCATATCCTTTGGTGAATGAGCTTTCATATGCATGCCAGTAGTCCTGACTTACTGC
The DNA here is from genome assembly GCF_009650955.1 of Corvus moneduloides. NCBI lineage: Eukaryota > Metazoa > Chordata > Aves > Passeriformes > Corvidae > Corvus > Corvus moneduloides. The sequence continues at coordinate 25,119,170 of NC_045478.1, forward strand.
TCCCATGACATGCAGAATATCAGTGGTAAACAGAAATTTGCTAAACTTCCTTACACTCTGACCACTGTGCATGCATATGTTAAAACTCTTCCCTTCCCAGTCACAGTCTTAAAATGTAAAATTAGTATGCAAATTAAAATTTTTATCCCATGTATTTATGATTTAGTCTCCTATTAAAGTTTGTTTGTAGAAATTAAATGCCAAATGTGGAGATAGCTGTAAGAAAACAGTCATCTGTATGCACATCCTTGTCAAAAGTTTTAGCTACACTTCTTTCAAAACCCTAAGTTTCTTCTATCTGGTTTTAACCCTAGTTTATCCATTTATCAATCATCCATTCTTAATTATACTGTGAAAGCTGCTGAAAAAATGCTCTCATATTACTTGTTATCTTCTACTTAAAAGCAGCAAATGGAAAATATTTCTGCCATATATGCTGCTGGAAAATATTAATCAAATTTTTTAAGAAATGTAGGGTTTAGAAGTTCTCAGAACAGTTGCATCCTATCCTCTCACGCAGCCAGATACTAGAGTATGGACCTTTGGGATGCAACGTAACCGTAACAACTAAATTTAAAATATTAGTGTTATGTCATGCAAGGTTGCTAAGTTTATGACACCTTAATGGTTCCCCGCCTGCAGGCACTATCATTAATAGTAATCTAACTGCCACCAATAATTCAAAGAGGCTGGAATTATGTCATACCTAACTGCTCAGTTTATGACATCAGCATATGAGCTGTGTGGGGACTGAACTATCCAGTTAAGAAAACCTGAAAGAGAGGAAGAGGAAACTCATATAATCAGCTTGCTTTTCTTGAAACTTTGCGGATGCTCCTGCACGTCCTGAATATGCCAGCAGTTAGTTCACAGTAATATTCCCAATATTCTGATATGCAGTGGCCATTTCATTTTCTAAACAATGAATTGAAGGATTAATTTTCAAGAGACCTGCATTCTTCATAGCAATAGTAAAAATCATGCTTTGACTTGAATAGGCACTTGGAACAAACACCTGGATCTAAAAGGATAAAGCCTATCTGTGCCTCTTTAAGTGGCATAGTACCTATACCCTGTTACAACTTTAATCCTAAATCCAACAGGAGTTGGATGGCAATTTCAGGACTTAAAGTCAGACCTTTAGACTACTTTAAGCCTAAAGCTCCGGTTCTCAGTTCAATGCTTATATATATTTTTTGTAAGGATGCAAGTAAAAATCAAGTCTTTCACAATACACATGCGTATGAAACATGTCCAGACCTCTGCAGGAAAGTGCTACTCAACCTGAAGTCCCACTTTTACTTCTGCCGGGCAAATAATATTTTTGCTGCATAAGATCAAATCACCATTTAATTGAGCTTTTGTGAAATCAGTTTATAATGGAACTTGATGTTTCTCCAACCTTTCCTTTTTCAAGAACGTGTATCTCAAACTGCAGGGAACAAATGAGGCCCCAGAAGTTGGCACTATTTCTCATGACAGCCTTAGCAGAATAGGCAGAGCCACTACACAGCAGGAAATGCATTCTGCCATGTCATTTAATTCCTCCTTGCATAACCTGTATGTAAGAGTACACAGGAGACAATCAGAAAGTCAAGGTGATGGCTTTGTGTTGCTGTGATTCAAATGACAGAATTCCTCAATTGCTTTTTATTCACTCCTCTTGTACCAATACAGCACAAAAGAAGAAATGCTTCATCTAGCTTGTGGGGAAGGAGAGTTATGGCAATGAGGTGTAAGATCATCTTTCTCCTTGCCACTCAGCATTAGAATAATTCTTTTGAGATAGAAACTATACAGTATTAACTAAAAACTATTTGTGGATTTCTGAAAACCTAACACAAACAATCTTAATCTTCAACAGAAAAGACAAGGCAGCCAGTGGAAGCAATAGTTACACAAGGGCTTTAGAGTCGCTGCTACAAATAATCAGGCAAGCTAACACAGATTCTAGGGAGGAGGGAAAGTATTTTTGTAAGAAAAAGGAGGAGATGAATAAGGCACAGGACTTCCATGAGGACTTTATGCTGTGCCTCAACTCTTAGCAATCACTGAGCATCTGATGGTGCCTGCAAACGGTTCAGGTGAGATTCAGTGGAGTTGCAGTGATTTAGGGTTACTATCTGATGAGATTTCTCTGACACAGTGCAGATCCCACATGATGCTTTATATATTTGACTATCTTATTAAAACTATAAAAAATAAATTAACAAATCTCTAATTTTAAGCATTTCTATTAAGTTAGTTTTCTATAAACATCCCTTCATTTAATGATGTTTTCGTTTAATGAGGAGAGGAGAGGAGAGGAGAGGAGAGGACTGTTGAAAGGGGCCTACAACAATTTTACACCCAACAGAAGAGAGATGGTGCTTGTATTTAGTAGCTGTAATCAAGCAACAGCATGCTTCCTGCCTCTCACTGCAGGGCAAAGGGAAATATTTGAAAGATTTTGCTTACATACAAGTTTTGCTCATATTTCTCACAGATTTGAGAGAAAACTTTGTTGCTGCTGACTTTACTGCTTTTGCAATTTAAAAAAAAAAGGTGAGATTTAGCTTTGGAAGTATGTGTAATCACATGTATTTATTCGGTACCTAAGCCTATATCACAGCAATTTCACTGCTCTCAGGAGCCAAGACAGATAAATTAGACCTAGCAGGAGTTACAGGTGACACCACCACCTTTTGACTATAAATGCAGTCAGACACTGAAAATCAGGATGAAATCATCCCCTTGACAATCATTTACTGATGTACACACCTTACTACTATAAAAGTTGCTTTTTAAAAATATCGAAGAAACAACTGAACAACTAATAGCCTGAAACTTATTTGCAAACTGGTTACTTTAAACTCTACCATATTTTAGGAATGAGATGATGACCTGTGCCATTACTGCAGTTAACTGGTTGATGACTGACACATCAAAAAATAGCTTAAAAGAGCTCTATCAGCAAAAATTTCAAAATGCTCATTCCAGTTAAATGTCATGAGAGTTCTAGAGTTTTGCTTTTCACACAAGCACATTGACCAGCTGTGCTGCTTAAAAACCTCCCCAGTTTTTGGACTTCAAATGTTTGCTGAAAAAAAACCGAACTAGAAAAAAAAAGCTGAATCTACACATGAATAAATTTTAAGATCTTATAAATGACTCTTTTGTTCACTTACCAAAAATGTTAATCTGAGTAAATGTCTTTTTTTTTGGCATAAAAATGACTCTAGCATTCTAAAAGAATTAGCAATACAACTCTATGAAAGTGAATCAAGAGTGTACAATTAATATTAAAAAAAAAGAAAAACCAGTTCTTCTGAATGTCATACTTTGAAATACACATTTGTAACCTAGTAGGAAAGAGGAGTTACTGTAGAACAGATTACATGCTAGAATTTACATATGCTTCATAAAAGGCACTATAGTGAGGCCCAGGCAAAAAAAACCTAACGAAATACAATTGTCCTGAACCCACTTCAGCAAAAAAAGGGTTATAAAGAAATGACAGTAATAGTAAATGTAACTATATATGATAATATAGACTAGAATAAAAGAAATTTCAAAATACCACCAACAATCAGCCAAACCTAAGATCTCTGAACATTTCCAAGAATCCTGTACTAATATTCAGATTCATTTTTTATTAAACAAGATCATTATTTTACAAGTTTGCTCTAAAAAATAAAATCTGTATGCTATTGAAATGTCACAAAAGTAAAAAATTAGGTTTCTCTATGTAGCTTTCATGTTCTATTACAGACTGAATAAACAGAATGCGTGCAGTTACTTTTAGTAACTTTTACAGGTATGAAAGTACATTTTACATGCCAGCTTTGACTTGCAGAGATGACTGACACTGAGACTTACTTGGACAGGTAAATGTTTATGAAGGAGTAAGGTGAAAGAGTAAAGCCCAACATACTAAACCCCATTCTGCAGACAATAACCAGACACACTTTTTTTAAGCACTGCTGTGTAACTTTGCTCTGACCAAGAGTGATTAAGAATGATGGAGACCTCTGTCTATACTATATCGTACAAAAACCTTACTACCAAGACAGCACAATTGGGAGCTGCTGGTTCAATCAACCCTAGCCTAGGGTTGAATCGTTTATCAACCTCTGTCTTGGGAGGTCCAGTACTGTGCTTGCATGTACAATCCCAATAAGAAATGTAATTTTGTGGTTCCCCATCCTACGCCATCCACATTTTCAGTCATTCTCTCAAGATGTACTTCATTTTTTTTTGTCACTAAAAGGTGTTCTGCTCTCCCAGCATAAAGCACCAAGCCCTGGAGATCCTGAAAAACAATAATTAGATTGAATCTCAAATTGTTTCTTATCTCTCATGTTTCCTAAGTATTTTATTATCTTTGAGTTCATTAGTACTTGAGGGCATGTTAGACAGTCATGTTAGCGCAATGCAACACAGACAACCTGAAGAAGCTTATATTATCTACATAAGGTACTAGTAATGGCCTAGTGATAATAGCATAGTGCTAGAGCTGACAGAGTGCAAAATTACCTGTGCTCGCTGCATGTAGGCAACGCATGTAGTAAATGGTGTCTGGTGCTGGAGCTGCTTCAACACTATCGCCTCAGCCACAGCTACACTACTGTGCTCTTCTGCACGAGGAAATAACCTGATTCTCAGCACACTGGTTCTCACCATGACGTTTTTATATGACAGTTTTCATACCTCACATGCCATAGCTATCTACCTGGGGAAGAGTATATGCTGTACAGTGGGCTGCACATAAACCTCAGCGACAAGACTTGATAATCAACCTAACTTGAGGATTATAACCATTTGTGCAAATAAATTTCACCTTTTTACAGTGCTTGATCCAAGATCTTTTTTTCCCATGTGTGGTACTTTTCTGTGTATCCATGATCATCCACTGACCCTTCTATAAAGTATACTATGTGGATAGATCATCTTCCTTCTGTTTTAAGAAACATATGCTCAGAACATTTAAATTTTCACTGCAGCATTAATATAATAAAGCATCTGCAAACCTCTACAAGTACTCTGCAGCTAACAAAAAATACTAGATGGCGTGATAGAGCTATATAACTTGAATGGATATATTATTATACACAACTTCCATCTTCACCTATTCAAGTGAAGAAAAAAAAAGTGAAAATATGTATCAGCGTGATATTAATGCTGAAATTTTGTGCACATCAAGTCAGGAAGCTGCATGTTACAGTTTCCATAGCAACTATAATTCAATCTCCTTTTGCATTTGTGGTAATTTTTAGCAATGTATTTGATATAATTGTCATGTGAGTAACACTTTACTTGAAAAAATGGTGTAATTTCACATTGGATTATCTTTACATGTAGGGCACAGCTCTGCAGTACCTACTGGCACAGAACAAAGCTGTCCTTTATGCTTGTATCAGTTCACCTTCTGCATGTGTTGGTACAAGGTGGAGTGTCAAGTGGGTGTCATATGGGATATGAGGCTGTAGGTGATGTGCACAAAATTTAAAATATTTCAAACATCTGATCTACTGAAAATCACCCTGAAGAAAAATTCTATTGATTTTTCTGATAACACCTATTCATCTAAATGCATATTCACATCATTCTGGCTTGCATATTTAATCTTTTGTAATTATTTCATGAAAATCTTGTTAAGCATACAATTCTTTTGAAGAGAATTCTCAAGGAATTTTTGCACCTTTAAATTATTACCTAATTAAAGTAGCATGTGAACAATTTAACTAAATAAAGCTAATGTTCTGATAACTCAGTGAAAGCTTTTTCTTTGCAAGAAACGGAGAAGGTTCAGTAGTGCCTGAGACACTGTCTTCCCTCACTAGCTATTATAAACTATAAGTGCTGCTTTTTAAAACTCAGTAAATTTACTGTTTTATCACTTGCTAAATATATATATACAGATGTATAAAAATAGCCCAAAGTACAAGTCCCATTCCATACTAAAATCTTACATTTTTATAGGAATATTCTTATTGCTTCTGAATCCAAAACTTGTGTCTCTTTTATTTAAAAGAGGCTAATAAACGTGAATTAAAGTGTATAATCAATGAATATTAATAGTATTCATCCCGATTTGGAAACTCCTGTATCAAGTTTCAGTTTGGAGTAGAACACAATGATTGAATTGCAAGAATGTCATCTGTATGTGCAAAATAAATACAATACTGCAGAAAAGTAGTATGCAGCCTTGTTTTAAAATAATTGTTGACCATCTTTAAATATATTACCTAACAACAAGTTATCAGATAGAGTACTGATTCTTTTACAAGATCATGCTTGCTGCCATAATTTGTGTAAATTAAATCTGTGTGGCCAAAGCTCAAACTGGAGTTGAAGATGGCCAAAAATGTGGGGGACAATAAAAAGAGTCTTTTCAAATATACTAATGTCAATCGGCAGTGTAGAAATAACATCAGCCCATTACAGGCTGAGGACAGTCACGCCACAAACAGGAGCAGAGAAAAGGCAGAGGTGCTTAATGCATTCTTTGCCTCTGTCTTCAACACGGATGATGCACCAAGGGGTTCTCAGTGCCCTGAGCCAGAGGACCATGACTACGAGAATGATCAACTCCCAGTCAACCCTGAAACTGTGTGGGATCTGCTGCTCCAGCTGGATCCCTACAGATCTATGGGGCCTGATGGATTCATCCAAGAATCCCCAAAGAGCTGGCTGATGTCATCGCAAAACCTCTTTCAATGATTTTTGACTGGTCTTGGGAATCCAGAGAGGTCCCAGCTGACTGGAAGCTGGAAAATGTTGTGATTTTCAAGAGGGGCAAGAAGGACCCTGGAAACTACAGGCCTGTCACTCTCATTTCAGTGCCTGGTAAAATTACGGAGAAGGTTATTCTGGAAGGTATTGAAAAACACCAGAAAGACAACACAGTCACTGGTCACAGCCATCATGGCTTCATGAGAGGAAAGTCCTGCTTATCAAACCTGGTTTCCTTTTATGACAAGGTAACCCACTTGATGCATCAAGGAAAGCCACTTGATGAGATCATTCTGGATTTCAGCAAAGCAGTGCTGATACTGTGTCTCACAGGATCCTTCTGGACAAAATGTGCAGCATTCAGCTGGATAAACACATCATGTCATAGGTGAGCAACTGACTCATGGGTCAGGCACAAAGGGTGACAGTGGCTGGGGTGACATCAGACTGGTGACCTGTCACTAGTGGAATGCCACAGGGCTCCATCTTAGGGCCTGTGTTCTTCTACATCTTTGTGAATGACCTGGAGGCAGGACTGGAAGGGATACTGAGCAAGTTTGCAGATGAAAGAAAACTGCGAGGAGTTGCTGACTCCCTCGAAGGAAGGGAGGCCCTGCAGAGAGTCCACAAAAAATTAGAGCATTGGGCAATCACCAACCATATGAAGTTCAACAAAGCAAAGTGCTGGGTTCTGCACCTGGGATGGGCCAGCCCTGGATGTGCAAAGAGACTGTGGTATGAGATGCTGGAAAGCAGTGCCATGGAAAGGGACCTGTGGGTCCTGGTCAATGGCAAATTGAACATGAGTGAGCAGTGCCCTGGAGCCAGGAGGGCCAACCGTGTCCTGGGGGGCATCAGGCACAGCAGCACCAGCTGGGCAAGGGAGGGGATTGTCCCTCTCTGGTCTGCACTGGGACAGCCTCACCTCGAGTCCTGGGGGCTGTTTTGAGTGCTACAATTTAAGAAAGATATTAAACTATTAGAGAGAGTCCAAAGGAGGGCAACAAAGATGGTGAAGGGCCTTGAGGGGAAGCCGTATGAAGAGGGGCTGAGGTCACTTGGGCTGTTCAGCCTGGAGGAGACTGAGGGGAGACCCCACTGCAGTTACAACTTCCTCGTGAGGGGAAGCACAGGGGCAGACACTGATCTCCTCTCTGTGGTGAACAGTGACAGGACCCGAGGGAATGGCCTCAATCTGTGTCAGGGGAGGTTTAGGTTGGACATCAGGAAAAGGTTTTCCACCCAGAGAGTGGTTTGGCACTGGAACAGGCTCCCCAGGGAAGTGGTCACAGCACCAAGACTGACAGAGCTCAAGAAGTGTTTGGACAATCCTCTTGGGTGCATGGTGTGAGTCTTGGGCCTGTCTTGTGCAGGGCTAAGATGGACTCGATGATCCTTGTGGGTCCCTTCCAACTTGACATATTCTATGATTCTATGATACTGCAGCCCAAAAAATATGGTATTGCCATTACTCATAGCAGACAGAAAGGTTCTCATTAACTTAATACCAGAGGTCTCAGGACACTGAAGACTATCTCAGTTTCTCTTGTTTTAGCTTGCTTTAGCTTTAAGACCTAAATGTGTAACGGAATTGATCAGTGACTGCTGCCTAATTTGCTTTTAGCTTTAGTGTAATCATGTGGTATAATGACTACAAACATCATAAATGTGATACATTCTTAACTAACAATAAGCAGTAGTAGTTATTCTGTGCAGATCTGTGGCCTTGGAATGATAAAGTTGTGCCCTGACATATAAGCACAGGATGATAGCAGAGACCTTGAATGTACAGCAACAGATTTATTCTACGTACCAAGTGGGTTTAAACATGTAATCAATCATTAGTTACTGATTACTATAAATGCACCTTGGGAACTAATAAAATAAAAATTTGGGGGGCAAAGTGAGGAATCACAAGCCAATAACATAAAAAAACCCCCCTGTGGATGGTGTTAGTAAAAGTATAAAAATAATCCCAACCCAGCCAAGAATGAAGAGGAAGAAACTTCCATTATCAACATTATAAACCTCCTGGTGAAGAACTTGGGATTTAAAACATTACTAAATAATAGGGCGTATTTTGAGCTATTTTTATATATCTATATATAGTGAGTGAGAAAACAGTGAAGTCACTGAGTTTGGAAAAGCAGCACTTAGTTTATAATACCCAGTGCTACAAGACAAGATCTCATGGACTGCTCAGCCTTTTGCTCTTCTTGGAAAGAAAAAACTTTCTATTTTTAATTAGGTTCTTTTGGTAATAAGTAGATCACTTTGACTATGACTGTTAGCCTGATTGTAACTGGTGTATTAATATCAATGAGACTAATAATCCCAGGTTATGAATAAGAAGCATGTTTCCTTAGCCCACATTAACTGTGCAGAGTAGCACAACACTATTGAACCAATATTTTTTCCTGTCATTTTTATGTCTAGGTTAGATTACAAGCCTGAGGCAGAGAGTCCAGTTTTTCCAGAGAAACTTAAATGTCTTTTCTGACACCATGAAAATCTCAGGTTCAGTCTCCATGTATGTTAAAGTGTAGTTTTTCCTTTTTTCTTTTTGTGAGTATTTGGTTTAAAACAAAAGAGGGGAAAAGAAAAAATCCATTAAAAGAGTTTTCTGCAATTAAATATTATTTTTCATAGATCCTAGAGACTGGTCTACCAACCAGATATCCCATAACCAGCGTGAAATTGCACAAAGGTTCCTCAAACTTAGAAAATACTTCAGATTACTGTTGTTGAATTAGATTTTCATTTACAGATTTGTTGGATCTGAAGTCTCATTTAGTAAAATTATTAATGAAAGGATGCAAATTCTTTTCTATATATAAGAAGGAATCTTGAGAGGCCCACGTGGTTTTAAACCTAAACCATATTTATTCTGCTAACACATCAGATTGCATCAGTTTGATTTTCTGATCTCTGAATCTTTCAAGTCTATAGCCATCTGAAAGATCAACACACAAAAGTTTTATGCTTAAAAGGGAAGAATTATATGCACAACAGAGAAAAGTAAAAGGACAGTTTGAGTCATTTCATGATGTGTTAAGCATTTTTCTTTTAGAGTTTTATTGGTTTATAAATAGGTCAACATGTTCTAGAAACGGCGGAAGAATTCTGGAAGAATGTAGGCAGAATTCATACAGAGTCAACTTTCAAGAGGAGGATAAAAATAATATTGCACCTGATTAAAAGCACATTCAGATTTGCAGGGCAATCTCATTATCCAAAGCAACACTGTTGCAGAAAGAACAGAGTAAAATATACACTTCCACAGTGAAAAGATGTGATAAAGGAGAGAAGGAAGACAAATTCTAGAATTAGATATGGGAACAGGAATCAGAGGACCTTGGATCTTCTCTTTCTTCTACTGGAGACCCATGGCAAAAGTCAATCCTAAGAGTACATCCACAGACTCCTAATTTGTTACTAGTTTATCTTCAGCATTAGCAGGAGCAATAGTTGTGTGGCAGATGGAATAGAGAATTTACTTTGCATGTGGAATACACTTCAGTATTTCGGTACCACTGTTCCTCTCTAGCAAAAGACACAATGCACTAGCTCAGAGGAATGCTCAAGAGAATTCATCAGTGTTTCAGTGGTACAAAATCATCTTTCACCACGGTACTTCATGTAGATGTAACACCTGCTAGGGTTTTCTTGCTCCTTAATGTAAATCATCTTAGGCTACATCAAAATAATTGAATGTGAGTGCTGTGTATACAACCTTAGCTCTGGTTTCAGAGCTGTTCAGAGAAAGGATTTGGTCCAAATATACAGTTCCAAGGTGAGTGTGTAAGGTGATTCTGCCATACATTTCAACACTAAATAGCAAAGATATGCTTTTGGTTTCAAGCCCAGAATGTATTTCTGAATTCTGCAATTTAGCAGACAGTCTTACTACAGCAGATTTTCTATCTGAAACAAAGCAGAAAAACTTTCCCTTGCAGAAAACTGCACAAGATTTTCAAATTACTTTGGCAGGCATTCTCTTAGTAATTTGCAGCAAGAACATGAAGAAAATCCAGGTTTTTTACTTCACAAAGTTTGCCATGGTTTTTCCTTTGCGTCTATCAAGTGAAGAACTTGAAATTGTAGGCTGATGCAAGAAAACATGGTGACAGGTTTGCTCTTTTGCATTTATTTGAAAATGTTCAGGGCAGCATACAGACAGAGAGTTCCCCAGTATAAGCAGACCTTTCTTTTTCATGTAACACCAGCACTTAGAAGGAGAAATGAAAGAGTGGCTGGTCCTTCAGGGCAAGTCTACTGAGTTAATATTGCAAATTTTGCAAGGGTCCCTTTTAAAGATATTCAGAAGTTGGGATACCGATAAGGAATAAAATCTCACTCAATGTGATCAGTAAACTCGAAAGAAACACTGAACAGGGACAGCTCTAAGGTCTGTGCAATATTAAAGAAACAAACTAGAGGTTTTTTCCTAGCTAAAAATCACCAACATTACAATTGCTGTTCCACCTAGAGCTGCCAATGGGTAAGGCACTTCTTAGCTGCAGTTGTTTCTTCCTACTCCAGGGTATTTCATCTTTACTTTTCTCAAGCATTCCCTACTAAATTTTTCACACCTAGTTCAGACACTAAAGATGAGCCATACAGCCTCTATTAAAATTAAAGTACAGCAACCAGCTAAATCATCTAACACAGAAGATTATACCTGGCATATATCTTCAATCTAGTCACAAAGAATTCAGTTAAACAACTCATCTTTACAGCAGGCCAGAGAAATGACATGACTACTATTACAATGTTTTTCCAAGGTGTTATTGAGACATTGCATAAGACATTGTCATATGTGCTTTAAAGTCTGATCATACTCTAGTTTTAAATCTTCAAGACAACAGTCATGTCTGCAGCTATTGAATCTAAGGCAAAATCTGGGAAAGATTTATTTCAACTTCCTTTTTTTTTCCACATATAAAACTCACAGCCTCTGTGATTTGAAATTATTTTTATTTACCCACACTGTAGCCAAGCTTAGGCTTTTTATTATTCAGACAACATATTAGGAGTCACCTAATCAGTTTATCTTGGAAGGTAAAAGCAAATGCCACATTCCCTCTTTCTCATATATCTCTCTCATCTACAATTCTTTACATGTAATGTAACAATTTTTAAAGACACAGTTTGGCGAGGAACATTTCCATTAGGTAATGCTGAGTGTTATTACACTTGGCATTATGCAGGACTAACAGAGTAGTATCTTGCCCACAAAAATACCATGTAATGCAGACTGGAGTCATAATAAGTCAGCATGTAAAGAATATCAATTTTATAGCTATGACTTGTATTCCCTCCTCCCTCTCCCCCTTATAAGCCTAGCTTCCTTTTCTGAGGAATGATTGCTGAAATGATTTAAGAAAAGTTTTATTTTGAGAAGGGCTGTGCAAATGTACTTGTCATTTTAATGTTTTATCAAAGGAAAAAAGTTTAAGGAAGTATTTAGAAAAAAATGATCATGGATCTGTTTACATTTTCCCCCACAAATTCTGATACATTTAAAAAGTATTTATATAAGCACAGATATCTTCCCAGCATCTCTCCCAAGTTAACAAGTAGGGTGTGAGACACTGCTGAAGAAGCAAGCAGAAAGCTGAAACAAGTCTACCCCAAAAACAGGGCAGACTATAAATCCTCTTAGGCTCTTCTTATGGAAAAAGGGTCAAGAGTCCTTTCAAAAGACCAGATGTCACAGATCGAAGATTCGTTCTGCCCATTATTTTAATTTTTGATATTAACAAAGCAGACTCTCAACTCAGTGCTATCTCTTGCACATCCTACTTCAAGGCTGCCTTACAAAATTTTAGAAATGTATTTTTTCCACTGACAAAAATCTTATAAAACCTTTTTCAGGTATGGCCCTGAAATGTAGGTTGCACAGAACTGTGCATTTAGACAGTATGTATAATAATTAGGCATTATAGAACTGGTGTCTATGTAGAACTGCATCCAGTCATGACCTTATTACAGTCTGAGGGCAACTTGTTCTGCCAATGCCAAGTCATATTTTAGTTCAGGATAACAGCTATTATATTACAGATGATGCAGAAAGTACCGCATTCTAGAATTCTAATGTTTCATGCATTATGGTTTTAAAACGTATTATACCCATGTTCAATATTATCCATTTACTTCTGCAAGTACTGACACACCTGACTTCAAGGAAAGCACACACAGGATTTTTCTTATTTCAGTATGTCTTATATTTTCTAAAGCAGCTGCTACTGTGGATTATCAGTACTCCTGTTTTCACTAAACACTGTCAATTCAGAATAATTTAATTGTCTATGGTAATATCAGAAAGCTACAAAGCTTGGGGAAGTAATTAATTTCATGAAGAAGAAGCTTCTTTTCATTTTATCCTTCAGTGCCCATATGAAGATTGATTTTACAGGTGATGAATATTTTTATAGATAAAATAATGTAAGGAAATCTCTTACCAAGCTTGTTTTTTGCACATTTCATCCCAGATTTTATTGCCAAGGATGAGTAAATGTTCCAGACATGGTATCAAGTTTGGAGATGATGAAAAGAGAAAAGGGAAACAAAACTAAAATGCAACCCAATAATAAAACTAATACAGACTGTTTTCTTTCTTTTCTGGAGTAGCGCCACCATACAGCAATTGGGATAGTTGGTTTTGAAGGAATTATTGCAATTTTACTTCTAATCCTGAAAGTGAATACTATTAATGTACATTGTTTCATACATTTGTAATATATAATTTAATCAGTAAGATTTTAGACAAAAAGACATTTTGTTATTTAGCTACAGATGGCTAATTAGAATGCAAACTTTGTGTAACTACTCACTGAGCTGAGAGGTCTTATATTCTTTAAAGAGGTCATATATTCCTTAAATTAATCTGAAGACATAAAGCTTTCAGTCATGCCCAGACACACAATCAGCGACCTACAAGCTGACAGTGCTCTTTCAAACAAATCTGCTCTGAAGCAGTGCAGTTTTGTGCTATGCCTGCATCTTCTTTTCTCTCCCCCTGAGAAAGACGGCCTTGCACTGCTGATTCTCTGCAACCTTCTATCGCTACAGAAAAGGTATTTGGAAAACGACTGACGTTTTATCTCTCACCCGTTCAACCACCTCAGTTTTCAGTGTTCCCACCCTAAAGATTCAACCACCTCAATTTTCAGTGTTCCCACCCTAAAGATCTCAACAGGTAAAGAAACAAACACGGAAAACGCCGAGGGTTTAATCCTGACTGTGAGCGGCAGCTTCTGACGGGAGGCATCCCGAGCGGCACCTTCACCTCTCATCTAGCACCATCTACCGCCGAAGGCGGGCAGGAGCCGGAGCTGCTGCCCAGCCCTGGCCCCGCCGGGGGAGCGCGGGGAGCCGCGGAGCTGGGCACGGCCCCTTTCCGCACCGAGCTGGGCACGGCCCCTGCGCCCACAGAGCTGGGCACGGCCCCTGTCCGCACCGAGCTGGGCACGGCCCCTGCGCCCACAGAGCTGGGCACGGCCCCTGTCCGCACCGAGCTGGGCACGGCCCCTTTCCGCACCGAGCTGGGCACGGCCCCTGCCCCCACAGAGCTGGGCACGGCCCCTGTCCGCACAGAGCTGGGCACGGCCCCTGCGCCCACAGAGCTGGGCACGGCCCCTGTCCGCACCGAGCTGGGCACGGCCCCTGCCCGCACAGAGCTGGGCACGGCCCCTGTCCGCACCGAGCTGGGCACGGCCCCTGCCCCCACAGAGCTGGGCACGGCCCCTGCCCGCACAGAGCTGGGCACGGCCCCTGTCCGCACCGAGCTGGGCACGGCCCCTTTCCGCACCGAGCCGGGCACGGCCCCTGTCCGCACAGAGCTGCGCACGGCCCCTGTCCGCACCGAGCTGGGCACGGCCCCTGCGCCCACAGAGCTGGGCACGGCCCCTTTCCGCACCGAGCTGGGCACGGCCCCTGCCCCCACAGAGCTGGGCACGGCCCCTGTCCGCACCGAGCTGGGCACGGCCCCTGCCCGCACAGAGCTGGGCACGGCCCCTGTCCGCACCGAGCTGGGCACGGCCCCTGTCCGCACCGAGCTGGGCACGGCCCCTGCCCGCACAGAGCTGGGCACGGCCCCTTTCCGCACCGAGCTGGGCACGGCCCCTGCCCGCACAGAGCTGGGCACGGCCCCTGTCCGCACCGAGCTGGGCACGGCCCCTGCCCGCACAGAGCTGGGCACGGCCCCTTTCCGCACCGAGCTGGGCACGGCCCCTGTCCGCACCGAGCTGGGCACGGCCCCTGCGCGCACCGAGCTGGGCACGGCCCCTGCCCGCACAGAGCTGGGCACGGCCCCTGTCCGCACCGAGCTGGGCACGGCCCCTGCCCGCACAGAGCTGGGCACGGCCCCTGTCCGCACCGAGCTGGGCACGGCCCCTTTCCGCACCGAGCCGGGCACGGCCCCTGTCCGCACAGAGCTGCGCACGGCCCCTGTCCGCACCGAGCTGGGCACGGCCCCTGCGCCCACAGAGCTGGGCACGGCCCCTGTCCGCACCGAGCTGGGCACGGCCCCTTTCCGCACCGAGCTGGGCACGGCCCCTGCCCCCACAGAGCTGGGCACGGCCCCTGTCCGCACCGAGCTGGGCACGGCCCCTGCCCCCACAGAGCTGGGCACGGCCCCTGTCCGCACCGAGCTGGGCACGGCCCCTGCCCGCATCGCACCCGCCGCCACTGCAACACCTCCTCGAACTTTGCGTGGTGATCCAGATGCATCCAGATTCCAAAGACTCTGCTCCAGCTCCCTTACAACGACAAAGCACCTGTTTCCCCAGCAGATTTCTCTATTCGTACTTGAAGCCGCTGTCACCTTTGGTTATGGACTTATACTTGAATAATACTGTACGAGCTACAGGAATGCCATGAAAAGATGGTGGAATATTTACTGTGCAGTAGAAAATAATAGAATTAGGAGGAAAAAGTCGATAGAAAGTTCAGTTCAGCTTGAGCTGATGGCAAGTGAGGAGACACTAAGTACTCACTACCTAAATACTACAGGTGCGTAAGAGCACAGCTGTCACTAAACACAGGGAAGATCGCTTCCAGGATAAAACAAATTCCACATCATCCATGACTGAGGTATGGATTTACCTCCTAAGAAATGACAGAATCACTACCTTACGATCATGTTAGTTACAGCTGTGCTGAATGTAATTATCTAAAAACAGCATTTACAGTAAAGAACAAAAATTGATATTTAGAGAATCAATGCGTGGAAGTCATTACTACCTTGGCGTACTGGGATCCTCATGTCTACAATAGCAATTAATATTCTGCGCAGAAACCATTATCAAATTACAAAGATACATACTGTGTAATAAAGCTTTCTCCTAATGCCTTCTCATCTTCATCGCAACAGCTAAGCAAATTATATATGTACACACTACATACTCTTTATACTTAAACGCATTATGAGGTTACATACAAGTCCTTAAGTTTTTACTGAGTTCTAAGTAGATGTAGATAATAGACCATATCAGTTTATTTCCCCAGATGCTTTTAAGTGTTTAGTGAAAAAGTATTCAATACTAAGCGAAGAAAATGTCTTTTATTTAAAGTGTGTTGATATTTAGACAGTGAAGGCAACCATTGCAATTCTCTCTTAGTGAGTTACAGTACTGCTTTACACTTGCAATCCCATCTCCAGTCTTTTGAGAAACCTTTCCTCAAATCTAATTGATTCGAGCACTAAAACTCAGGAACAAAGAACCTCATACCAGGGAAATTTCAGAAAACCTGAAAACTAGAAGACCTCATAACAACTAGTTAAACTCGGCAAAAAAATCATTTGAGTTGAATGTGGAATATGGCAACATATTTTGCAGCCAAATTCCTCAATTTCCTTTTAACATGCAAAACTCCAAAATTAAAAAGAAACTGTAATAATAAAAATAATTCTTCTGAAAAATAAAAAGGATGACAGGCTATCTGGAAAAGTCACATTTTTAAAATGGGTCTCTAGCAGCCTGGTTCTAAAAAGTGACTCTAAATTTTTTCCTGTTACTGATAATAAAATAAATCTTCAAATAACCTACAAAAGGATGAAAACCATGGTCTGCTGACAGCAGCATATTAATGCAGACAGAATGTATCTGAACAAAATACAACACCAAAGTACAAAACCGAGGTGGCAGTTCAAAAGCCAAAGTTAAATGTTCATTATGAAAAGCATCTTTGCCAAAGGTATGGAATAATATTAATATACAAAGTGATTATGGCCCTTATATGAAACATTCAACATCTAAAAATGAAGGAAATGACTAATACATATGTTCAATATGAAAATGTTACTGCTATTAAACTAGTATTTCATTTAAATAATGAAACCATTTACATTGGTGAAATATTAAGTATCCTATCTCAACTGAATATATTAAGCCACATAAGAACTGCTCTGATTATCAAATAATAAATTAAAAAAGAAGGTTAGATAGGCTGAACAATGACGTAGTATCTACAACTGAATCTCTGATCATGAGTTGAACTTAGAGGGTATCTGATAAAAAGGTCTAAGTGAAAAATATAGTCACAATATTTGGATGGTATTGGGACACTCCATGGTAAGCCGTAGTATTCCATTGATTCTTTAGAAAATAGTAGCGAAATCACGAAAGAGAGGTGCAAAAGTGGTGTAAATGCACCAGAGAAAAGGGAGTTTATAAATGCATTTGAATGAACGATGGAATTAATGAACAATTAAGAGCACCTTCCATGAAAATGTGTACAGGGAAGTACTTACTTTTTGTCTTCATTCCCCACAAAAACACTTTGTCTTTCCTGTTGTTAGTTTTAACAGCATTAAAGCACAAGAAATGTAAAACTACATAAACCACACTTTCTTGCAGTCTTAAGTTATTTACTCATCTTGGCTGAACTAAAGTCCATTTGCCTTTATCAATCAGGACCAACAGAATGTCTTCAGGTAACTTGGGGGCAAAAAAAGCTTCTGAATTCTTAATCAAGTTTTATTAGTATTCATATATGAAATTTAGATTTACTAGAGAGAAAAGAGTGAAAAGAAACTGATGGGAAATCCTAAGGTGAGGAAAAAAGGTGAGGTGCGGATGAATATCATTTTAATTCCATAGCCAGAAGAATTGAAATTGCTATTTCTTTATGAGTACAAAAGTAATAATATGGATATCAAAGAAGAATATACTCATGACCAAGAAAAATTGATTAGAATGCATCCATATTTAGGTGTTAGATATGGCTGCATATGCATATGGTTGGATGTGTTAGATATGGTTGTATATGGGAAAAAAAGAGCAGATGTAATTTCATATTGAATTTCATTCAATATTCTCTAATTAGTGATCTACTTTCTCATTTTACTTAGCCATACCTATTATGAAAAAAACCTGTATGATTTCTCCTGTCATTACCAGAGAGAACTTGTCTTTAGAGAGGTAGACTCCATTCAACCCCATTCATCAGAATAGTTCACTAGAAGGCAGACTGTGGTCTATCACAAAAAAAATACTATTTTTCCTACAGTTCTGCTATAAAGACAATTTATTAGTAGGGGGTCTATCCACTGAAAGCCCTAATGTATTTAGAAATGAAGAGGCCTTTACAGTGTGTCTGTGTGCATTCGGTGTTGCCTTGTAATCACCTGCGACTTTCCTCTCTCAACCTGCTTTGGAGATGAGCACACTGTGTTGTCACCTTGTGGGCAGTAAGCGTAGGTCTGGGACATTGAGGAAAGGCTGAAGTCCACATTATCACCATAGTGGATCCTTTGTTGGAAAGCTGCCTGCAGGAAAGCCTCCTTCAAGATCCTAAGGCATGAATGAAATTTCTATAATGCAGTTCTGCAACGCTGCCTCTCCACATTCCCTGCACCATGTATCCAGATTCTAACCATTAGAAAGCACATTTGTGAAGGCTCTCTATCCTTCTCTTATTTCAAGGTAAGTGGAATTCATGGAAAGATATAGTCTCAGATGGAAATAGAAAATAGGTGAATTACATTTGCTTTCTGAAGTATAAAATGGTGGGGCTCACTCTATTTCCAAAAAAACCCAGCACATGCTAAAACCATTGTCAGTTTGCTTGAAATATCTTTGTATCAGCTGCTTCTAATACTAACATAGTGCTCTAGTTCAGGACGGAATTTACTGGCTTACCATCTGTGTAAGCAGAGGTGATCCACCTTTCAGCAATGATCCACCACTTGAAAGATCCCCCACCCAGACTTTTTGGTTTATTCCAGCATCATTCAGAACTCTCTGTACTGCTAGATTTGACTACCTCCGCGTACTGCAGCTTCTCATACTTCACAGCTGCCTTTGAATGTCATCCGTTAATTTCTCCCCTCATCCTCTGCAGAACTCTTCCTACTGCTGTTAATCAGGCCATTTTGTTTTCTAATTTTAAATCTGTTATAAAACCTTCTCTCTCCACCCCCAGTGCATATGGGCAGGTTTTCTTTTACTGCAGAGCTCTCAGATACCAAAGTTAGACATTATTTATCACTAACACTGTCTAATTCCTCCACCATTACTTGCTTCGTGAAGTTTATCTAGAAAAGAAAACAAACCTGTGCCTTCCCTCCTTCACTACTTAAAACTGTTTATAAGGAATCAAAATGTTTCCTTAAGGCATAAAGGAAATCAATGACAGAACTCATAAAGAAACTTGAACATCCACTACAAGTAGATCGGCACAGGGCTCTTAGAATCACAAATGCAATTCTCGGGTTAAACTTGTCGAAATTCTTGACCTAGTGTGTGCTGCCACAAGTAAGTTGTAAAAATCAAATCTAGTGTGCTTGCCAAGTCACAGTGTTAAACATCTTCTTAAAGGTAGATGTCTCTGGTCTTTTTTTGGAGAGCCAAACAGCAGTTTAGCAATACTAAAACTTTGGTAGATTTCCAGGTACACTTTTAGTCTTGCGATGTCCATTTTAACAGTCACATGTGTCTATAGATTTTGAGGGTCCAGCCTGAAGTCACTTCTTTTCCAACACATTTAGCAACATAGAGGTTCTAATAATTTGAATGTAGCATAATGTGACCCAGTCAAGGAAATATTAACATTATACTGAAAACAACTTGGCCTTGTACTATGCTCAAACACTGGTCATTTCTTATGCAATCACTGACTTTGATAAGGAGATTTTGAGGCTAGATTTGAGCAGTACTGACTGTACAGTAGCTTTATAAATTTATAACATGGAGAGTATTTCAACATGGGAAAGGTTTTGGTGGGCGGTCATCATGCCAGTCATGCCTTTCTCAAAAGGAAGAAGGAACCAGGTAATTGGGATTTTACCAATAACTTGCTAAATCCTTTCATGGAATCAAAATGGAGAAGTACACAAGAGGATTATCAAATGCAAAGTTTCTAGACTTTGTAAACAGTAGGTGTTCATCAGCATAATGAACACACTGCTGACCACTCTTGCCACATCATAAAGCAATATGGGGGATTAGTGGAAGTGAAATTAGTATAAAAGACCATTACATTTTCTTGTCCATACAGAAAATAGAACATTTAACTCAATGTCTGTTGTATAATATTATGAGTACGGTGGCACAGGTATTCAAATCTACTAGCTTAAGCTCCAAATAGGTAGGCAGAAGACCAGACACATGAACTGTCTTTAAAAACCTCAGGCGGTTTCAGCACAGGGTTTTCACTGTAGCAAAGGAAAAGCTGGACTTAAAACTAAGGAAGATTATGCTGAACAGAATGGTATTGAATGTGGCAAGAGACCTAGAGCACAGAGACAAGGGGAAAATTTTGCTGGAATATTTACCACATAAACCAACACTAATTCTGTCTAAAAAGAAAAATAAATCCTATTTTCCTGTAATTGGGAGCATATATTTTGAAATGTCATAAAATGCAAATTATCAACCACTGGAAACAATAAAATCCAGAAAAACTGCAGTGGGTAGGAAATTCCTGCCGACTTAGTCTATTAATAGCACATGAATGTTTAGAGCATTATGCCTTCAACAGGCTACAGTCTTTTTCTACCTTGGTTTCAAAAGCACAGGCTACCAGAATATATGCTCTTTTAAAATTGCTTTAGAGACAACTCAGGCGTGGAATAAAAATAGCATACAGCAGCTATTTAATCTAAATTGCTCTTAGAAAAATACTACTAATTGCCCCTTTTGCACACTACTGATTTAACATCCTCAAAAAATATATCTTTGTTTTGGTTCATTTATCTTCCCTCTCTCACAATTAATGACTGCACACAGCATACAGATGAATTTTTCCTTTCAGGCCTTTCTAATTTATTTCCAAACAGTATGTCTTAACAAAAAAAAGAGATTCTGTATGTTATCTTTCTGGTCCTCAAAAAGTGATATGAAGATCCAGCAGAATCTTAAATGTAAATCAAAACCAGTTCATTCAGCCATAGGATTCAGTCAGCTTTTTCAATATCTATTCCACCCAGAAAATTCTTTACTGCTAATTTAGAGAAATCTTGCTTGCTATATTGAGCTGGATGGATTTTTCTTTTAGATATTTAGCTTGCCAGTACACTAATATCCTAACACTCATTTTTATTCCAGAAGCAAGCATTACTGTCTGGAAGAGATGCTTATTATGTTTAAAATGAGTTGAACTGCTCTCTAAAGCTAATGGGAACTATTGCCCTCCAGTTGTACAAAAAGGCCAACCTTTAAACAGTAATCCATGCAAGTGTAGCAAAACCATTTGTTCCACTGTTAATCAGGTATACATAAGGTTGGGGTGTTTTTTTAATTTTTATTTTAAACTTATTTTAACAAAATTAGAACACCATTAGATGGCATTTAGTGTACATACCAAATACTTTTATTTAGAAGACATTATATGTGTGTATTTTCATCAAAATAAATATTGCCTTTCCATAATTTTCAAGAAGATGAAAAAGTTGTGAAATTTCTAATGTCATTTGCAAATAATTCTGTTGAAGAAGAAAAAAGGAAGGGTTTGCACCTTTCTTACACAGGCTGTGTAGCATATACTAAAGATATTCACCATCTTAGTATCCGCATAGTGAATACATGTAGCTAAATAATGATAACAATATACATTATGTGATAGAGGTTCAAAAACACCCTTATTCCAACAACCACCAGCCCACATTAAGAGTTCCACACCTGTGATTTCAGGGTCCATTCAAAATGTATGTGACCAATAGCAGTAATTTTATTTTGTGGCTTAAGAGAGCTTGACCAGACGACACAGTGCAATTCTTTTTTCCTCTCTCTATCAGCATCACAAAAGTACTTACTTTTTACAACTCTGCCTCCCTGGTGCCACAAAAGCGATTATAACTATCAATATGCATCCCCCACTATTTCAAATGAAGACTAATGGTTTGAAGCAATGGCTGCTGCTACTTCTTCCAGCAGAATTAGAGTAGAATTAGAGCAGAATCACAGGCAGGTCAGTATGTTTTCTACAAAAAGAAGCTTTGAGAGTATACATCACAGAAGCTCAGGATATATTGATTCTACCTGAATCATGTTAACACTCAGCTCTCCTCTGCCCAAAATCTCCGTTCAAGCACATTTAAACTCTAAATTAGCCAATTAATGATAAACAAATTATGATGGACACTGTGGAAAAGGAAGTAAAAAGTGAAAAAGAAAAAACTACACTTGCAAAGTTCCAACACTGCCATATCAGATGCTTCCTTTCTGCAACTTATATGGATATTTAGTCTTTTCTCCCACAGTATTGTCACCACTGACATAGGCAGTGGTTGCCAAAGGACAAAAATAGCAACATAAGGCAAGCTAGAATAAGTGATTTCTAGGAAAAGCTTCTGAGAAAGATAGGCTGCCTTCTGCAAACTAAAGGAAGAAGAGACTCCAAACCCAGTGCATTAGGAGATAGATGTAAGTTTACAAACGCCTTGTCAGGCAAAAGAGTTGTTTGAACTACTGCAGAGCACAAACATGAAAAGACTAAAAAGGTGAAAACAAAAATGAAAGCTGTATCATAACTGTTTAGAAACCCTTAGATATGGGCTTAACTGACAGATGAAGATCTACATGGCTGGACACTCAAGTCTCCTAAGGAAGGAAATGAAACTGATGGAATAGCAGCAGGTTGTAATACTTTTTTTCTGCTTGCTTCTATCTATTGATTAAAGTAGATTTGTTGTTCCTATGGGAATCTACAAAGTTTGAAAAGTATAAAGGAAATTAAAAAGTAGTTGAACTTGCTGGCATTATATCTAATTGCCTGCAAACCTGATATCTTTCATCCACAGTACCTGTATGGTTTAAATGCACCTAGAAGCTCTGAAAAAGATAAATAATGAAGACTTTATTTGGTAAGAATGTGACTTTTCCAAGGAGTATTTTAGGCAACAAAAATGGAAAGAAGCAAAATCAGATTTACAGTATCTGCAAACCCCTCTTATCAATCAAATTCTTCCAAATCAGCTGGTGCAGCATCTCAATAGAAGAAGCTAGACCTCTAGGTTATGTTAAATTTATGTTGAAAATATTAGAAGTTTTGCATGACAAAAATCCCAAGAAGGTATTTGGATGTAAAATGTATAAATAAAAGTATAAATATGGTTGCAAGGACTGTGAGCTGTTACAGAGGAGATGGGCATTTGGGGAAAGCCAAACACAGAATAAGCGCATTTAGTGCTACAATAGGGAACTTGTTACTTACAAAGACTAAAATTCTTTTCAATGAAAGAGGTTTCAATGACAAAAATACATTTTTCAACCTTTTTAAGGGCCTAGAGACTAAAAGATAACTGATTCTTATGAAAATACTATTACAAAATGTTCTATTTGCTTAAACAAAACCCAAGAGTATACATGCATGAAATACACAGGAGGCTGGTTTTTTCCCTGTTCATATAGAACAGTTTTAACATTTAGGTAATTTGTTCCCTGAGAGGAAATGTACACGCAGGCCTGCCAGATGAGGCAAGGACATCCTTTATTTTACAGTGCTCACTCACCACTTTTCACCCACAGCCAGAGAGGAAGTGAAGTTGCTCTTGGTCTCAATCCTGTTTCAAGGTCCATTCCTGCATTTTATGCAGTATCTGTTTAATATAAGCTTCATAAGGGATGATGGCAGGAAGGATGAGACCCAGCATTCAGTGAGTGTTCCAACCATCAGGCTGTACAATATCTCTCCTTCTTGCCTCTTTTTTCTCTACAGAAATGTCCCCAGAAGCTGAGAAATCTGAGTTCAAACCACCTCAGACTGTGGAGGAAAATGCCTCTTACACCTTCCAGTTCTGTTTACACAAAGGTATTACACAGAAGTCTATGGACTAGGAGTGCTTCATTTTAGAATAAAAATGAGTATAGTTAAAAGTTCTGTTGTTGTTGAGCACAGGCATGTAACTGTGCAGCAAATGTCTCATGTTCTTAAATGGAACCCACCCACATATTTTCTGGGTCTCTTAATGGCCTTCCTACCACACTGTTGAACCCACCAGGCACTGCTGCAGCTGTGCAGTGGCTCCTGAAAGACTTTAAAAGGTGAGGAACCTGTAGGTCTTAGAAGCCACAAACACCAGCTGCTGGGTGAACATTGGGTCTCGAGTTAGCAGTTCTGAACTTAAATGCCAGCTTTTTTTTTCTGGCCTAGAAAGACTGAAAAATACATTCTGCAAACACATTGAATTGTAACATAGTCACAATAATATCAATCACTGAGTGGGAATTTTAGAAATATTTCAGGTGTGTTAAGAAGTTACATGTGACTTACAGGATTACTAATCTATAATTAAATATGAAGTTTGAGCTAATCATATGGTCGAATACCTTGAAGAAGACATTTTATTTCAGTCTGACCTGCATCAAGAACTTCATAAAGTTCAGGTAAAATTCTCAGCTATTTGTTTCACATATAAATTTTAGGTAATGCTTCCTTCTAATTTGTACAGAATCAACCAACACAGGAAACACTTCCAGGCACCTCCAAATCAATTGCTAAATGTGATATAAGGCCGAGGTTTGGTTTGTTTGGGTTTGTTTTGTTGGGGTTTCTGTTTTAGTTTGGGTTTTTTTATATTTTGTTTTAATTAGTTACTTCCATTGTCTTGTATACTGTATAAATAGAATTCAGTAAATGTCTAACAATGCTAGATGCTTATCTGTAATTAATAGTAAAGGTTAGAGGATGCTGATGCATTTAAAACATAGTTTCTTTTTTTTTCATATAATAGGTTCTTGGGAGACTTCATGATCAGCAATAAAAAGCTAAAAATACTCCTCATAGATCTGAATCTCCACTATAATAGGAGACTGAAACCCAGATTTTATAGATATGTTCTGCACAAAGATTCAGATAGATACGTGGCATGTTTTCAAAAGTGCCTAGATGCATAACTGCTGTAGTATCCTGGAAACAGGTCTTGTCGAAAATTCTTTGATGAGATGACAGGCTTAGCTGGTAAAAGTAACAGTGTAGATGTACTAAATACTTGCAAGGCTTAGCACTACATGACACTCAGGGTAAAATACTTACACTACCTGATATCAGTAAGGCATGTGTTTAATGGACACATAATCTGCTAAATGACAGGCTCCAAGATGTCAGAGACAACTGGGACTCAACAATCTGTGCTGGCATTTTGAACAGATGCAGACCCACAGTGGCATCCTGACCAGTGGTAGCTGTCTTAGTTTTTTGGTGGAGGCGACTCCCTCCTCCAGAATCCACTCTGTAGCAGGATCTGTGGGGTTCCTCTTCCCAGGGCAGTGGTGAGCTGGGCTTAAGGGTGAAACATGTCTGAGAGGGGTTTTCCATGTGGTGAGGATGGGCTCTACCATTGCTGGGTGAAGCACACCTGTGTCTCACCACACCCATGTCGAAACATGGTCAACGTGGCGAAGATGGGGCAGCCATCCTGTTGGTGCTGTCATATGAACACTGGCTCATTTTCAAGTGATAGAATCACAGAAAATTCTGAGTTGGAATGGACCCACAAGGATCCTTGAGTCCAACTCTTAAGTGTTGATCCCACACAGGGATCAAACCTGTGACCTGGACGTTATTAGCACCGTGCTCTGACCAAGTGAGCTGGTCTAGCTGAATAAAGAGAAAGCCAAAGTCACACACAAAGCTCTGAGCAAGGCAGGCCCAAGAGGGAACACTGACCTGGAGAGGACGTGCAGTTGGGCACGATGCCTGAAAGCAGCCAAGCCCCTGGGAGGAGGCTGTTCCTCAACAGCCCTCCTGGGCCACGCTCACTCTCAGATGCCTCAGCAGCCCCAGGGCAGGGCCTAGCAGGGCAGGCAGCAGCAGACAGTGGTGCTGTGGCAGGCCAGATGTCCCTGGGCCATGCCACAATGCTCTCTGCCCGGAAGAGGAGACCCAACATCACCCTTGTATGCTCCCTGCAGTGACAGCATAGTACATCTGTCTTCATTTACAGATGTGATGACAGGAAACATGCTCAAACTCGGTGCCTGCAGCCAGCAGAGAGACTGGGGAAGGCATCCCAGCTCCTGGTGCTGCAGGCATAAAACCACTGCTCCTTGTACCACTGCATGGATGGCGCCGTGCAGTTGGCTGACTTCAAAAATAGTGAAGGTCATGTTTGCTGACAATTGTATTAATTATGACTTTTTTGTTTGTTTGTTTTATTAAATTAATTAAGCCACTTTGTTGTTTTTCCTCAACAAGGGAAGACAAGTTGTATTTCCTATTCTCCACAGAAAAGCCACGTCGGCATTTCCAGGCTTCCTGTCAGAGGCCATGGATGGCAGGGGCTGCTGGAGACACTGGAAGGGGGCACCTGCCATCTGGAGGCTGGGTGTGAGGTGGGTGCACACCTGGTTTTGCTGGCTAGTGTGACAGCACCTGCTCTCACTGTGCTCATTCCCTCACCTTCTGTTCAAACTTGGTTGTTTCACCAGGAATGATTTGAAAAGGACTGTAAACTAGCTCCGGGTATGAAAGGCATTGCCACTGCCAGCAGTGGCACAGGGAGAGAGGTGACATGTATCTGACATGTGCTCTGTGTGATAACAGAGGCACAACCACTGTCTTGAACCTCTGGAGGGGACTCAGCCAGTGTCTTAAGCACAATAATGCAGCCAGGGGATAATGTGTGTTACTATCTGAAGAGACATTACTGGCAGTTAGACGTTATTTTTGCTTGTCTACCATTCTTTGAAAATCAAATCTTGTTTTTCTTCATCTGCCTCACTACCTGGCTGCCAGAAAATGCCAGTGTCAGGTAAAATTAAAATGCTACCTTCAGACATTTATTAAATACAGAATTATCAAAAATGCATTATTTGAACATTAAAAGCAACAACAAAAAAACTATTTACAGTAAAAAGGTAACTTTTCTGTGGAGACTTTATCTTCCACTTTTACAATAATACATCATCCTTAAAACAGCACATGATAATGATGAATTGAGATTGTATATAATGTGAGTCCATAAACATTACAAGTACATAAAGCAATAAGAGCAAATATGTGCAAGCCCATAAAGATGAGAAAAATACAAGATTTGAGCAATAAAATGGGAAGCTTCTGTACAACAGATGTAATAAAATACAAAAAAGGGGATTTTCAGAAGTAGGTGAAGAAAAGTTTTGGGAATAAATAAAGTTTGTGAATAAAAATTTCTGCTTTTCATGGCATCTTAATTTTTTCCCTTCTCAAATTATACTGGTAACTAATTATTTAAATATTGTTAATTAAGACAGTGCTACAGATCCCTATCAGAAGTGCATTACTTGCTATTCACTGTCTCTGTTAAGAAGAAACATCTATGAAGTGAAGATAGCCAGTCACGCTCCATTAAAATGGACAGTGAATTACTGAAATAAAAAAACTTGCAGGCGCTTTATAGGCAACAAGTACAGAAAATTTCTATCCTAGTCTGTTCATAAATACTTAGGAGCAGTCAACACAAACATGAATAGGAATGCTTTGTAATTTATTTGAAAATCAAGGAGAGCCAACACATCTATGGTGAAATGCTGATCTTATTAAAAATCTCCAGGAATTTTGCCAATTACATTAGCACTTTAAGGGTTTCAACTCTGAAATCTCATTTTTATTGATATGGTTTAGACAGCTGCACAGAGTCATATTTCTCTTATGCTAAGGCAGATTCTCAGTGTCTTATACCAACAGTTGATGCCACCATGCTCTATGGGGCTATTCATGAAGTCAAATACCATCTAACAAGTGCAAATGAAAGAGTATATACAGAAGTACTTATGATTTTCCTGTCATCTCTGTCATATTTTTAATTAATAATCTCTGCATCAGAGGGTCATTTGGAATGAGCAAATCCAAGGCAATATCTGTTTTTTAGCTTGGTTCCCCCAAGGAAAGAAGCTTATACAAAATTCTGCTGAAATCCATCTACCTTTCCATTCCCAGTAGCTTTTGAGCCTATTGCATAAATTTAACCAAATTTAACAATGTAGTAGGGGAATCAAAGATAATAAGTGCCAGCAAGTTTCATGAAAACAGATAGAGACAGAGTAAGATGCTAATAATTCCTCCATTTACCTTGCACTCACCTTCTGAGGTGTCAAATAGTGCATGCAAGTGACAGCACTTGAAACATAAATCTAGACAAAGCCAATCGTCATTAATAGTGATTCTCATTGAAATGATTCATATTTATTAGCTGAGCTTTTGTGAGCTAGGAAATAGATAAATTCTAAATGTTTTAGACAATAATGTATTTCCTCTCAATACAGATTTTTATGAATACTGTACTTTTTTATGCAAAAGAAAATCAGAAAGTCTCCTCTCTGGACACTGTACTGGTGTGCTGTTAAAATGTATTTCTCAATAACGGCACATTCAGAGTTGCAAGGAAGCTAGCTGCTGAAAGACCGAGAGTTCTCTTTGGTTTTACAACAAATAAATTTTTTAATCATTTGATTATAATTTTCTTATTTAACAGTATTTCAGTTGTTTGAAATAAAATTGCTAGCTTTTAACCTGTACTCAGGTAAACACCCTTAAAACTTAGTATTTCTGTAGCACCTCTTTCAGATGTTGCAGGTTATCAGGCCAGTTTTCCGTGGACACCAGATGGCTGTGGAGCTACAACTGTGATACCCTGAACAGTCACTTCCTTTCTTGCCAAATCCATATGTATACAGTTAAAACCAAAGGAATGAAGAGGAAGTGACAGACCATTTGTGGAAAACAAAGCAGCAATAAATGAAGCTAGTGTTTATCTGATGGGAAAGCACAGCCCTGCACAACAGTAGGCATCAGACCATTGATTAAATTTTCTCACCCAGCTCTGAACATATGAAAACAGAGGAACAGCCCATCAAGCTCAGCATCCTGACTCCTATCAGTGGCTGTAAGCAGATGCCTTATAAGAGGGTGAAATCACTCATTCTGCTTTGTTCTCTGTTCTTCACCTACTAAGTGCTACCTTTTCTTTTGCTTTCCTGACACTGCATTCTAAGCTGTCATAATTTTAAGATTTTGCTCCATAATAGAAGCCACCAGCTCAAAGGCCATAATTCTGTAAGTTGGCTGCCCATTGGGGTTTTTTCACACTATCACTTTATCTACACTGAAAGGCATTTCTCCAGGTTTTACCTTTCCAATACATGTGACTTAGCTTTTTTCTAGTACTCAGTACTATCCTAGCAGGCATGCAGACAGATTCTCATACATCTTTTATCATAAAATGATGCCTGTGCATGTAGAGGTACCTCGATGTTATTTCATCACAATTTCTAACTGCCATAACCTCTAATCATAAATGCACGGGTGAACCACCACCCCCTCACTGGGCTGATGCTCCTGGCTGCTGCTCCTAGCTGCAGTATTCCCTCTAATCATGATGCTGTTGCCTCCAGCTAGCAAGTCACCCCTGTACTGATACCTCTCACTGTGCTCTTCCCCCTCACCACAGTACCACTTATATGGTATTATCACACATTGATTTCAGCTCTGAATAGGTTCATTAAAGAGAGCCTTTATTAAAATTCATTCACTTAAGCTACTGTCCTTCGTGACTTCAACACAGATCCAGCACCATTTTATCTCTTGTCATTGCAGTAGACCCAGTTGTGATGCTCTCTCAGCTTTCATGATTTCTGTTCTCTGAGTGATGACTAAAGGGGAATCATCTAAGCAGCTAATTGGGTTTTATTAGTGATTCAGCATGTAGGTTCACTGAAGAGCTTCAATCTCTCATAAATATTATCAGCTATCATTGTACCTTGGATCTCAGTAACAAAGAGGCCCCATCAGACCTAAGTTATTTCTTCCTAGAAAACAAAAAGCCCCTTCTTAGCTTGATAAATGTCTGCATTCCCAGAAGACTGAAATAAGAACTTTGATTACAGTAAAACATTCACTCAGGACCAACTAAAGACAATATTGTTGTTTTTTACTTACAGAGAAAGGCTATAACATTTCATCATAAAGCAGGCATCAATACAACCAAATGGCTGCACTGGCATACTTTGCTTTAGCTTTCTAAATGAGGTATGTTTATTTCAGTTTATCAAGAAATGTCATCAGAAAATTCTTTTTTCTCAGATCCGCCTTCTGACATCTCTGCTTGTAAGACTCTTTCTAAAAATATGTTCCAATGGCTGTACTTTGGAAGTATTTATAATCTGCACACTGAACAAGTGTAGATAGAGATTATGCATGCTCTTCATTATAAGTATTATTCACAACTATTCCTTGTGAGCACAAAACCCAATACCTGGCCAGTTTTCCTCATGTGTAGATGTGCTGTTTCTTACATTAAAAAAAGGAGCATATTTCTGTCAGGACTCTAACAACAACTAAATAACAAAGAATTTGCATGTATGCACATGTGTAAATTAATATACATACGTTCATACTGTATTTTAGCAGATTACTGGCATGTGTTATTGTGCATTGTGACTCATGAATCATGAATCCAATTCACAGATTATAATTTCCCATTAAATTAGTGCTTTCCATATGGTATCTCCAACGCAAATCCTACAACCTACTTATTGTGGTTAAAAAAAATCTTACATCAAGAACACACTGTCCTAGGCTTTGAAAAAACGTTTGAAATTAAATTATTCTACTATGTCTAATACTGTTTAAAGATTTAAGCAATTTCTTCTTTTTTTGGCATTTTATTTTTAGACTATATCTATTACAAGTTAGCATGTTATTTCTTTGTACTACTGGACTAGCATAAAACAGAAGCAATTATCACAAACTGGAGAGAATTCTCACAGTACAGCACCATATTTACCCACAAAGAAACCATGTCATCAAACCACAATGTCCTTTTGTTATGGCTGTATTAATAAATGCCAAGAGTATTGCAACCATTGGACATACACAGTGAAAACTTTTATGGGAAACTCATGTGAAATCCTGCTCCTAGGTAACTATCTGAAATCAGCTATCTGTGCAGTGTTTTTGCAGAAGTTGAATCATAAGTGGCTCACAATTGTATTTATCCAAAAATAGTAGGACTAAAAAAGGTAAAATAAATTTTTTCCAAAATTGATTTTATTTCTGAAAAATCTGTGAACACCTTTTTTAATAAAAAAGATATTGGATTAGTTTACCATGTCATTAGAGTTGGGGTTTTTTTTCTATATATCACATTCTATAGATTTTAGACGAGCAAGAAACAATCCAGGTTCTGACTGAATAAGCTCAGTATCTTTGCAGGATTTGAACATACTTTCCAAAACCTCTGATTTGGCAAAATTCCATCAAAGGGTGGGGTTGGAATATCATTCTCATTTTTAATGAAGTAGGTTGAGATCTTGCTACTGTAAATAGAACTGGTTCTGAACATTTTTTGATTGGTAAGTTGGAGCATATAAGACTTTCGTTGTTCCAGGAAGCCCTTTATAGCTCTACCACATCTGCAGCTGGTCTCTAAAGTGTTTATGGACTAAGCTGAATAGATTTTGTTCTTTATGTGCTCTCATTTCTCTGCCTGCTTCATTTTTGTAATTGGACTGATAGCAAAAATGACCTCTACTGGCCATCCAGGGCAAGAGTTGTTTTAAATCCAACCACTTATCTGTGGTTCACGTAGTTCTTATTTTATTACTTCATCACCACTTCAGTCTTTGGTTCTGGCACTTCTCCCGTGCAAGTGACATTCACACTATATAATTGAGCTTTATTCATGGAACTGTGAAACAGACGGAAAGTATTCCAAAATGTGGAAAATGAAAAAAACTATCTAAAAACAAACAACTCCACCGTGACATTTTCTTTGCTTCTTGGCTCTGGCTTGCTGGCAAAGGAGCACTGAATATGTAAATCCATAACTAATGAAGAGTTATATTAGTCAAAGCTAATAATAGAGTAAGGATTACATAAATCAATATAGATAATAGAATCTATTTTTGAGGGGTATGGTGAACTGTTTACAGGAGATATATATATATATATATACACACATATATGTAATGCTTTTTATATTATCAGCCAATAAATACATTACCAGGTTCAACTGGTGTTTCTCATTATCTTCAATAGACTACAGAAACCCCCAGATTATATATGTATATACTTGAATGAAAAGTGTTCACCAGCCATTTTATTCTTCTTAGCTCCTATTATTCCTTTCAGCAAGAGTATCCTGGTAATTTTCCCCTGAAATTTTCCTCAAAGACTTCTGAGAATTATTCTACTAGAGATCTAATGCATAAAAATTGTGGATAACAAAGATCTACCAAACGAAGGGAAAACCATGCAGTTTGAAAGGTCAGTGGTTTGAAATTATCAGAGCAGCTGAGACAATTCAGCAGTAAGTTCAGGAACAAAACTAGCAGCAGAACAACTTTCCTTTCTTACCTTGGGCCCTCAGCTTTCTCTGTTTTTTGGAGATTATTATTTTCTGCCAATGCTGCTTGATATGTCAGTGTATGGATAGCAAAATCGCATTCAATTTCTTTTTGCTGCAGTGTGGCCTTCCAAAATCATTTCTGATTTTCTGCTTACTGTCTCCAGAATGTCTCCTTTGACATTACTGTATTTATATTTTTCTTTCCTTCTGTCTATTTGTCTTGTGCAAAATTGCATTTTCCCCATATGAATTTTAATATTCTACTTTCCCAATTTTCATCTGCCTGCCTCTCTGTAGGCGATCTTTCAGTTTTCATTGCAGTATCTTTTCTTTCAAAAGAAAATTATTATTGTTTTGATAAATTATTTCATTCTATTCAATTAAAAAAATAGTAAAACATAAATTAATATAGCAGTACACAACCTTTCCTCCTGATGAGAACACAGCAATAAGATGATTTGTGGAATCACTAATATTTATGGTAAGCTGTTAAAATAGGAAGAAAACTAGGAAAGAGGAAACATGAGCATGAAGCAATTCCATGCAAAGCAGTCTTAATTTGGAGCAAATGTTGGGAGATTGGAGCCATAACACTGGTGATGGCACTGCTATGTTAGGGACACAGAAAATTCCATTTCTATTGCATACATGTTCTGGGAGGATGTCTTCACACAAAACTACTAAATATTAATGGATAAAAAATGTACTCCATGACTTATATTAGTCTGTTTTATATATGTAATTTTTTTCTTTTTTGCAGTCCCAAGTACTTAAGAACTGCTGTACACTTCAGATCTGGCCAATCTTCTGTCTCAACAATGTCTAGAGACAAAGACATAGGAAAAAGTAACAGAAGACTACAGTCTCCTGAACCCCCAGTCATTTTCAGAATGGGACATTTCCGGGGTTAGATACAGCTTGTTTATTTAATAGCTTCCCATGGAGCTCTCTTCTCAAGTACTCCTGACATCTTTTGTGCTAGGTAAAGGGGAGTTTTTTGCATTCCCACTCCTTTTCCAAGGAATTTGAGAGGTATACTACCTAGGCAGTTAAAAAACACTTGCTTTTGTAATTTGAACCTCACATGCCCCCTATACCTAGGAAAACAAGTCTAAGCTTTTTCTAGAGAGCAAAACAAAACAAAACAAAAAAAAAACAGTTGAAGAAACTGCATCTTAAAGTATTCTGTTGAGGAGAGTGCCTATCTGAAAGAAATCATGGTTCAAATCTACTCCTTTTCCATTTAAGGTAGAGTTTGAATCCCATTATTAATGAGGATACTCAAATCAATAAGATGCAGTCAAGTTTCTACACTCCCTTGTCAAAAATATTTGGTTACTCACTGCCTCAGGAATGAAAATGAAAACAAATCTGCTGTTGACTCTGTCAGGTCAGTTCCTAATGCATACACCACAGGGTTTCTCTTTAAACATAATCAGAACATTGTCAGGAGGATTCTGAACATTGTGTCTTACAGTGGTGATGTGCTACCCCTTGAAATTGTGTACTTTAGCCTTCTTAACACAAAAAAGAATCCAGCATAACTATACTGCATCCTTGATGGATTTTTATCTTCTGAGCTGCAGACCACTAAGTCAAGACTTTATTTCATCTTGAAAGTGGTTTTTTCTATCAAAAATTTCTTTTTAGATCAAAGGAAATAGTTCATATTGACCAAATATGCTTAATGATATTGGTAAAAATTTTTACAAAGAAATACAATTCAAACTGAACTGATCTCCACACTCTTTTATTCAAATACATAGATATAGAAATAGCATTATTGCAGTCTTAATAAATATATCTAAACAGTAGAAATTATCCAGATGAAGTAATTAGGTGAGGCTATTCTAAACTCCAAATCAACTCTAATTCTGCATTAGTTAATAGAAAAATAAAAGAAAATAATCTTGCAAACAAGACCTGTATTTCTAGAGGACACAGAGGATAAATAGTGCAAGTGTCTATTAAGAACCATGATTATTTTATTTAGATTTAGAAGCAGTTTTTAAATATTGGGAAAAATACGGTCCTCTAATATACATGCATGAAAATATTTAAAAATTACACCTCTTCCATCTTCAGTTTTAATTATACTTCTGTTAAGTCAAATATAATCATCACACTAGCATGACATGGTTTTTGTCCTAGTGGAAATACATGAAGAGCAGTATTCAACAGTATAGAAGATCTCACACACAGTGAAGTTCCTGCATAGGTACCTTTTGTGGATACTATTTTGAAAGTAATTATTACTACACTGAAATAATCCAGACCGTTGAAGACTAGAAGCATAACTATAATAAGAATTATCGTTGTTTAGCTATAAATGTCAGCAACAGTTACAGACAAATTAGAACTCAAGTTTGCTTAATAAAGTAATGACAACTAAATGGCAATCAAAGTGCTATATAATAATTTGATGCTAGGAATCCTCAAAAGAAAGAAAAAAAAACATTATGGAAGAAGAGAAAAAAGGGGAAAAGGAAAAAAGGTGGGGGGGAGGGGTTAAAAAAACCCAGAAAAAAACAGAAAACTAGCTGCAGTATTATCTGTCATTCATAACTTGCCATAATTCTCTACTCTGTAAAATTGCTGCTGTAATTTGAAAATCCTCCCTCCTGATCTAATTGGCAGACTAATGTAATGACTTGACTAAGAACCAGGAATGTAGATCTTGCCATTATGTCAGATTCACTTGGATTTTAATGCAATATTCCCTCAGGAAGACCCATGATTTAATTAAAAACATTGTGTTTCACTGTCCAGCACAGCACCTGCAGCTCGCTTAGTGTGTGAATCTTGATTCCCTAGGGTGAATTGCAACTGACCTTTTTGATTTCCATTTAGCAATCACTTTGCAGATAAATTTCCACTGTTTCCTATTTAGCTCTTAAATGTGCTTCTGTACCTCCAGTTCTTGAATTTTGATGTTTATCAAAGCAGTATTTGAAATTTGCAATGATTTCTCCCTTAAAAGTACTGCTCCTATAACAAATACAAATAGCAGAAATCAGAGTCTGCTATGATTTAGGAACTGATTCATTCCATGGACTATAAATGCTTCTGAACAGAGCTATACAAAATAGCTTGCCACCGAGTTAAAGCAATATTCTCAACAAAATTGTTACCAACCATACTGTATTACAACATAACCTTATATGATACAGTATTTTCTATTCTGAGCTTCATAATCAATAGGGTGCTTTGTTCCAGTTCCTTTTTATGCACAGGAAATAAGTCAAGGAGTTGGAAAGAAGCCCTATCTAGGCAGCATTCCAGATCATGACAATATGGCAATGTGGAGATGTTAAGATAGGTGGCTTTATGAAAATCATGACATTTTTAGTTACAAAGAGGTAATCATTCTATTGCTTCTTATCACAGTAGAAGTGCGTGGAAATGCTTCTGCACAAGGCTGCTGCTGGTCTTGGCAAACCCACTGTTAAGAGAAGCAAAAATTGAAATGGATTCACCTCCCTTTACTTTTGAACATAACGAGCTGTCTCTGTTAGCTGGTGATCTGTACAAAAAAATTTCCATAGGCAATAGAGTTTATTTAAATTTAATTCCAGACCAACTACAACCACAAACACTTCTGATGATAAAAGCATGCAATCAAATAACAAGCAAAAAATTAGGTGGTAAATTAATTGTGGTTCTTCATTAACACAATTTTGCACAGTGATAAACCTGGTAAGAAAAAAAGTACAGCGCTTTTGTCTCTGTAAAACTGAGGATGTCTCCAGAGCTTCCAAAGACCAGCTACTCCAGTGCTCTGTAAGGTCATATTTTTCTCTATTAAGCGCTTTGGAGGAGCCTGAAAATAGGTATGGAACTGTTCATCTATTGGATATTCACATTTGGATTTTGGGACTGAAAACAACGGGCATACTTACATCCACTGCTCCTACATATATTCTGATCCATTAGCCCTGATGAACTATGATATTTTAAATTATTTGTTAGAAGAATAACAAAGTTATTAAAAGAGAGTACAAAGCCTTTAATTATATTGAGAATAAAATTACCCGGGCTTGATTTACTACTGCCTATAGTAAACACATTATAGTTGACCAGTAAAAGTGGATTTATGAACATGTTGCACCACTGGTCAGTGTATGTCAGACTGAGTGTACAGAGAAACATAAGCTCTAGTTTCTTTAAAAGCATTTTCAAAGTGAATTCTTTTTTCAGGGGATATCTCAAAATGCCACAGTAGTTCTGCCAGTTTGGAACTCAGATTCACACGTTTATTCTGACACAATGCTTATAAGAGCTAGAAAAAACAGCAGGAAAAAAAAAAAAAAGCAGGAGGATTTTCAAAGCTGCTTTCTCATCTCACTGAATCAATCTTAGTCAAAGATTAATCAGCATAACCTATTTGTCCTTTAGTCTCCAGTAAACTGCTCCTCTTCCCTTCCTATAAAATGAACATCTTACTTCTTAAAGGATGCAAAATAATTAAACAGTTCAGTGCTGGAACAGGTAATACATCTTCTCTGAGCTACTCCTGCCAAATTTCACATTTTAAGAGCTTATAAGCTCAGGAGAAATTGCTGAAATGCAATCTTATCTTTTCCCTTTCATTTTGACTGTTCATCATATTGCAGTTCCCTGTGGTCAGACACTAAATATAACAATGAGCTGCAGCAATGGAGAAAGCAGTAAAGACTTAGGAGGGTGTCATGAATGGCATCATTTTCTTCAATCCGTGTAGCAGCCTGTTTTTAAACAGGTGCTAGTACAATCTAAGGACTGTCCAAAGAATTACCTTGTCTTTACAAGCTTCACCTAAGGCTCTATTTTAATTGACATGATTATTATAGTTTTACAAGTGTTGTGTCCAGCAATGCTGGGATGGAGAAAGATAAAAATGTGACAATAGCATAGCCTTTCTTGATATTGACTAATTAGACAGCTCCATCAGATGGGAAGACAATTTTGCATATTGACAGCTTCACAGAGTCCAATGAGGGCTTTGCTTACTCCTCACATGAGAAGTGACTTGCCTGACTGCTGGGCTAATACAAGTCTGATATCCTATACAGTACCAAGACTGGATCTCATCCATAAAGTCTTGGCAGTCTGTCCCATTGAGATGCCAACAATTAATTCAAATGTTTGTGTTAAAGTTGCTATTTAGTATCTTAGAATGAGGAGGTTAGCTGCAAGCAGGCATGATTGCTCTCAGTATGCTCTCAAAATAGAGGTGACTTCTTAAGAGGTAAATTGATGCAGATAATTCAAGTACGGTTTCAAAGTGTCACACAGAAATTGATAAGAAACTTTTTCCTTTAAGATGTTAACATCATCAATGGATTTTAAAAGCCCTCTTTACATCCTTTTGCATATCCCCCTTCCTTGGTTCTGTCTGAAAAGTGCACTTAAATAGGTTAAAATATAAGGATTTTTAAAACCTCTACTAGCTCCAGAAAATAATTCTGATTGGCAGATCCAATTGGGTTTATCCCTATAACATCTGGGACTTTGCATATTTCTGCCACCTACAGTGCAAAAATAGTGTTAATACTTAGTATTAGGGGACAGTTCCTACTACACAACAGGCCCTAGAAAGATTTGTCACTGCAAACAAAAGTACATGAACATACCCATCAGTGAAATACATCTATGGCTGCAAGCTTCCTTTCTGCTCAGCTTCAGAAGATCTTTTTACTCTTTTCTTAAGTTAATATACTGCAGCTTTGGATTAATTCTCAGACATTTTCTTAAACAAATGTGTATAAATTCAAGATTAACAGACATTTAAACACTGCTGACTGAAAATCAAACCCTCAGCAAACACACTTGCTGCATAACTACCTGGCATCTTGGCTACCCCTTCTGTCAGAATGGCACCTTGCCTGCTCCAAAGTTGGTTTGACCCCTCTAGCAATGCACGGGTGCCAGACAGCACTGACTTCTGCAGAGCAGCCTTCTTCGAGCCACACGTGCCATCCCCTCTGCAGGGGCTCCTGCCTCCATGCCAGCGATGAAGCATTGGCACAACATCCTTCCTCACAATTGATCCCACGTGTTGATACTTACACAGCCAGAGATGGGAAAAAAAAGAAACAAGGAAAGAGAGGCAGACAAGCATTTCTGGTTGCCAAAAAGGCAGGTGGAGTAGCAGCAGGTGTCTGATCAACTCAGGAAGATAACAGGGTGTCAAAATGTTTCTAACAGGAAAGTGCGGTACTTCTTGCAGGACTCCATCCAAAGACAATCAACATATCCATCAGTGGCTTCAGGGGGCAGCCTTTTACATTCTTTGGGGATATGTCAGAGAGAAAATAAGCCCATAGTGTTACAAAAGCAATTCAAATACTGGCTAAATTTTGGCAATAAGCTGCATTACTATCCTCTTTTCACCAACAAAAGTCATATAGAGCATGAAAGGCATACTAGGAAGGTTTTATCTTTGATACACGAGGCCTTTTTCAAACCCACATTGGAAAATGCTTGAGGGAAACCCTGATCCCTCTCAAACTAGTTATGCCAAAATTTTATCCTTTGCTCTGAGTGATGAATAGGAATTGAGGTAAATAAGCTTATAAGATATCAAAATGTGATGTACACAGATAGCATGTTTTCAGTTCTCTAGAAACTGGAAAGGGAAAGGGAGTTCCTTTAGACTGAAAGGATCCTTGAAAGAAAATGCCAACAGCAAAGTCCACATTTCTTACAGAAATATCTAAAAGTACCATCCAAAATCTGTGCAATTTTCAAGGCTGAAATGTCCTTTTGAGGTTAAAATTAGCAATGCATCTGTCTCTAAATAAATAAATGAATAAAAATCCTATCATTAATTATTATCTTTTCATCAGTATCTGGGACAGCTTCCCAACTGGCTGAAATTCTTTTCTTTTTTTCCCTTTCTTTGTAGAGCCATCATGCTGTGTGGTCAATTGTGGCTGGCTATTGCATATATTTTTTTCTTGCTTTTCCTGTGGGATAATCTTAGTCTGACAATTTCTACCTCTTTGAAATGTATATGAATGAAAATTTAAAAAATATTATCTTCCAGAACTAATTATATGGATAAATATAAATCAGAATTACCTTTATGGCAGGAATTTGGGACTTTCAAAGAAACCTGCTGTCCAAACACAGAATTTACATCATAATGATATATTTTGCTGCCTGATGCCAAGAATGGAATCCAGAACCTCTCTTACTTTTCCAGGCATGTTTATATATATCCAATGACAGGAAAATACATACACAATTCTGTGAGGCAAAATGTGTATCTAGGACTCCCCAGACTCACAATAACAACCAAAGGTACAGTGTTACTACTTCCTCTTTTCTTTTCTTTGGATGATTTAACCTTTTAGAATACATGTAGACACTTAAATTCTGTCTAGATGCAACTTCAGGCTATTAAATGTTTTATCTATTCTGGACACCATTTTCTCTAAATTTTTCCTTCCCTTTTAGCTTCGTTTGGATTTGGGTGTTTAATTGTCTCAGACTCTAGAAAAAAAATGGCAACCAAGACTAAACAAAGGCTCATTAAGTCAAAAGGTTTAATAACACCAACAAATAGGAATGTTATTTGTTACATTACTCTTACTGCAAAGAATGCAAATATCCTGGCTCCTTCCATGGAGTAACTGAGGGACAGGATTTCTAGGGTATATTGCCTAAACATAGGCATCTGATTTCATTTTAGGACATGATGCCTGGTTTACGGTTGCCATTCTGGAAAGGCACATATCTTTCAGTCTTTGCAGATGTCTTGATGAATCCAAAGGTGCAAAAGTAGTACTTGGCATGAACATCTAGTGAACATCAGACCCTCCTCATCCATCTCCATTGCACACGCATGAAGCTTCACTGTGCTTCTTTGCCTTTGCTTTTGAGTGTAGGTGCCGTGGAGCTGGGGCAATCAAATGGGAAAATGAGAAGCTGTCTTTACAATCAGCATCTCAGAGTGCTGAGCACATGTTTCTTTCTATAATGACATCAGAATGCTGTGTCTTTCATTTGTCTTTATGGCCACACTTTTCACACACTCCGGTGTAAGGCAGTTCAAAGCTATGAAACAACTTTAAGAACAGCAGCACAGCACTCTGGGCAGAATTACAAATGAATACAATAAAAAAATCAAATGATCAAATGTCAGGTACATTATTTGCAACGTATCATAGAGTTTATAAATTACATTTAGTTCAAATGCTGTTACTGCACAACCTATCACAGTTTCAGCACTGGGTAATGAATGTCCCAGGGTTTTGTTGTAGAATTTAAACTCAAAATCCCTAGCACCAAAACTGAAATCTGTGCATATATATTCCATTTCCATTTCTTATCTTGAAGAAAGCTCAGTAAAGAAAAAACAAAATCCTAATAGTTTAAGAAGTACTTGCTGTTGGCACAGAGATGGAAATAGGGGTGATGCTTCCTTATTCTGGCAAAGAAAATTTCGCCTGAGGGCATAAATTCCCCTGTATAAAAGGATATTTTAGAATTAATTCAAGACCATCAGCAAAATTTCCAATTTTTAATATATTTATGGATAATGTACTAGCTGGCATATAAAGAACAGTGGCAATGAAGAACACTGGAGCCATATAGCCACCCTTTTGAGGGTATTATCTATATTCAACATTCATTTTTTTCTGGAACATTACTGCTATGACTACTACTACTACTACTATTATTATTATTATTGCTGTTGTTGTTATTTATAAAAATGCTGAAGTATCTGTGTGGGACCTCATCCATCTTACTCAAGGGGTTGTCTTGTTTGTACCATTCTTAACTCAAAACAGAGAGTACAGGTTGTTTTTGCAAGACTTGCTGAAAAGATTTCTTTTGTATTGTAAACTAGCTTTCTTCTCAAAAAAGACATTTTCCCCCCCATAAAATTGCCAGTATAATTTCATATTTTAATTCAGAAAGTACCTAAACTGATTGAAAATATTTCACATTTGATTGAAAATATTATTTCACTCAAATTTGAAATATCTGAATCTTAGATTTACCTCAGTTACCATATGGGCCAGAGCTCCTTATTACATCTTTTGTAATACATGGCATGCAGGAGATCACCATAGGTTCAAGGAAATGGGTTTTTTTTGAGATCCAGTGAAGACTGGTAGATCTACATAAGTGTCACTACATATGCCTGAAAACATCCCTCAAAAAATTTAAAAATCAAAATACTTTCTTTCATCTGATTTACGGTGAATTTTCATTTTAATAAAGAATTAAAATTTTAATGTGGAAGTATAAGAGACCTGCTTTGACTATCTCTTCTTTCTGAGAATTCTTGGGGATTTTTAGTGATATAATGACAATAAGGCTCAATCCTTAAATCATAGAAATCAGAATTCCATATATTACACAATAAAATATTTCAAAGAAATATGTCAGTTTATAGAATTTAAAGATCTGAATCACAGATTCAGATCAGTAACTACAGGAAACAGAAATAAATGTGTTCAAAATAGCTATGTGGCAATCCCTCTAAAATGTTCTGTGCCATTCAGCTGAATTTAGGAACAAGTAAATCAGGTTCCCTTATATGCAGCTTTTAAAGCAAAAGAAGACGAGTTTACCAGGACTTGTTCCTAGACATAATAAATTCCAGCTGAGGAGTTACTCCTGTGAGGAAGGCTGGGTAGATGAGGTGGAAACCAGTGAGATCCTTGTTGTTCTGAGTCTTCTGAACCAGGGACAGAGGTTTGTGCATGTCAGAGGGCTGCTGCTCACGAGTGAGTGTGCTGATTAAACACTCCAGAAAAAGGAATAATTCCTGCATGGCTGGAGACATGTTGGGAAGCCTTCCATAGACAAACATACTTGCTTGAGGAGGAAATTAGAAACTTGACTGCCTTAAACAAGAAAAGTCTTTGTAATAGCAGACGAGCAGGATGGACTTAATGGAAACAAAGGAATACATTTCAAAAATTATAAAAATTAGATCATAAGGATAGAACAGTGACATGAAGTTCCATGCTCTGTGAATTAATGTGTGTGAGGATGCTGTATGAATAGGATGTCTCCAACTGCCTGTAAGCCTGCAGAGGTGTAGAATTCAAATCCAGATAACAGAAAGGACTGGACTTGAATAAAATTGCACTTACAACAGGCTTGAATTATGCTTATATCATTCCTCCCAAAGAAACAGTCAAGGATATACCATGTCTGTATGTTTGCCTAAAAGCTTTTTCAGCTCCCCCTTTTTCCAATCTCCTCTCTCTGCTTCTTTCTTCTTAGCCCACTTCATGCTCTTTTGAATGCTTTCTCTCATGTCCTGACCCTCCTTTTCTAAAAGGCAGAACTCCATTCTTTTTTTCTCTTCCGTATGTCTCATGCATAGTAGGATTTTTTCCTGTACTTCTCCTAGGCTAAGTCCTCCTCACATTTTAAGTGCTTTGTCCTCTTGTTTCCTTCTTTTCCCTTGCCTAACCTGCTCCTCACAGATCTTTCTCCCTGAATTCTCTTACACTTTTATTCTCTGTAGTCAAATACTGCTTTGGGGGGATGATTTTCTACTGACGCACTTTTAAGTGAGGGAGAAACTGCATCATATCCCATGCCCCTTACTGCTCCTAGTCTTCCTTTCAGAAAGTAAATGCTTATCTCTTTGACGATTTGCTAATGTGGAAGCCAGGTACTTTCTCTGACTTCATGTGTTCAATTGGTAAGATGTGCCTTCCAAAAAGAAAACTGGGAAACACTAAAGGTAGCTATAGAGACTGACTTTGCAGCAGAACAGTATCACATGGACCCCCTTCTGTTGGGGACAAGAGAAAGGACATGCAAAATGCATTGTTTAGGGAAGAAGACAGAACATGGCACTTGGGCAACTCAAAAAGGGATTCAAACTAGGCAGTGTACTGGACAGGAGACACACAATATAGCCTGTTCAGTGAGCAGCTCCCCTGAGGCAGCCAGACAGGAGACAAAACAACAGGAACTGACTGTAGATCCAATACCTCCCCCGTCACTGCAGTCAGCCATCTCAGCCCATGCAGAATCTCTT
This sequence comes from Corvus moneduloides, assembly GCF_009650955.1. Classification (NCBI taxonomy): domain Eukaryota; kingdom Metazoa; phylum Chordata; class Aves; order Passeriformes; family Corvidae; genus Corvus; species Corvus moneduloides. The sequence goes on from NC_045478.1 coordinate 25,162,651, forward strand.
CCGTGAGATCTTCTCCGGAATGTATTCTCAAGCACCTATAGTAGTTTTTCAAAAATACTCCTTTTTTTTGAGACACAGCTAAAGGACAAATATAAAAGAGCTATAACATAGAGCAGATGCAAATTTGGAATATTTATTGACAGTGGAGAAATCCAAATTCACTTCTTTCCTTAGCCCAAGGTAAATGAAACTCACATAATGTAATTTCATAGATTGATGCCTCATTCTATACCTCTCATGCTAAAGTAATCTTGCAGAAAAAAAGTATGCTTCACTAAGTAAAAATGCAGTGTGAATTTGAAGTTCATTGCTATGAACAGTCACCTTTGGTGTTGGTAAAATCTGCATTTTTTTCTCTGATTTGGAAAGAGTTCCTAGATTTTATGCAATGTCTGTCTTCTCTCTCCCTGCTGCTATTTATTATTAAGGAAATTTAGCAAAATCATTGATCTGTAAACAAAGACTAAAGAGTAACTACAATTATAAAAGCAATCAATGATCAAGGAAAGTGTTTAAACAGGCAAAACTAGCATTTATGCCCAGCCCTCAAATAATTTCTCTGTCTTTTAAGCAAAGAAGGTTACATGCCAGAGGAGATGGAATTTCCTACAGGGAGAAGGAAGACTGAACTGTTAAGGGCTTTATCATTTCATTAGAGTAGATAATTGGGTAATTAGAATTATTGAAAGTTGACAAAGCAACAGACTCAGATGAATTATAACCCACAATCCTAAAAGTAGCAAGGGGAAAAGCAAAGCACCTGGAGTTCAGCTGCTGATAATCCTTAAATGACAAAGGTTAACAGTAGGGAAGATGAGGGCAAATGTTGTTCCTTATCTCCCATTCAAAATACATTTCTTTAATCAGAACCTCCCAGGCTAACATAAGGGAGAGGCTGTGGAAGAGAACATCACCCTTTCTGGAAAAGAGCCTGGAAACACTTCCTACAGATGGCAGCCTAGTTTGTTCCAAACACTCTATTTGTTCTTCAAAGCATCTGAGAGCAAGACGAAGTGACAGAGCTGTATCTGGGACTTGGGTGACCTCACTTAAGGGAGACAACTCTTTGTGCCTCCTCAGTTTGAAAGAGTTTCAGAACAGAGTTATGGAAAATGATGATGATATTGTTTTCCCAATACATAACTGAAGTAAATAGCTCGATTTAATGTAATTTGGACCTTGTTTTTACCTCTGATTAAATGTCAGTAATAAATATTTTCACTCTGTCTGATTTATAGTTGTGACTTTATAGTTTCAATTATTACCTGCATTCGGATACCAAGCCTGGGAGACTTGCTGTTTTGGAGAGGAGATGGGAGATCCATCACGCTTAAAACTGGTGACCGACTCACCAAGGGCAGCTGACAGGACTGCTCTGAAGAGAACACAGCACTGCAGCACAAAATGGATCTGCTGGATTAGCATATTTCCTGATCACACTTTATCTTAAAAGCAGACTGAGCTGCAAGTAGAACAGCTCTCCCCTCCAAGACCACAAGATGATGAGAGTGAAAAAAAAATGCATTTCCTTATTTTAGATTGAATTCTTATTACCATGGCACCCAAAGGCTCCCTTCAGGAATAGAACTGACTTTGATGAATGCCTCAAAAAATGGCCCCTAAAACACATCCAAGTCCTTAGAAGTCATAGTCATTATATATCTAGAGTATTATTATTATTGTTATTATTATTATTATTATCATTACTACTATTGCCATAATTCATGTGGATTCCAAGATACATACTAGCTACTACTTAATAGTAAATCCAGATTTTAACACCAGGTGGTGTCTATAATTTTCCTCTTCTCTCTGCTCTCCTCCAATGCTAATCTAAAGCTACCCTCCTTCATTTAAGAAAAAAAAAAAAGAAGTCAGGGTGGATTTATACCAAATATAAGAAGTTTTTTATAATGAGAGTGGTGAGGCACTGGCACAGATTACCCAGAGTGGTTGTGGATGCTTCATCCCTGGAAACATTCAAGGTTAGACTGGGGCTCTGAAAAACCTGATCTAGTTGAAGATGTCCCTGCTCGTTGCAAAGGGATTAGACTAGATGACCTCTAAAGATACCTTCAAAACCAAATTATTCTATGATTTTTCTATCCTAGTTGAGCTCAAAAGCCACAAAACCTCTGCCATCATTATGATTTTCATATTTACTGAAAACTATGCAAAAGGAATCTTTCAGTAGAATAGAATGTCTAAGTGGAGGAAAAGATTTGGCATATTTCATTGTGAGCTTTCCTGCACATATCCTTTTTCTGTTCCTGCAGCTAAGCAGAGGCAGAAAGTAAAAGATGAAGACCTAGAAGTAAATTCCAGCTAATAAAAAAGAGTTGACTTAGGAAGTTTCTTTGCCAGTTGCCTCTAGCAAAAGAGAATTATTATATTCCCAGTGAAACATTATTATCAGGTGGATTCTTAACACAAAGACTCCTCAAGCCCTGAAGGCAGACAGTCTATAAAATTTGAAATCACATGCTCAGGCGATAACTATTATCTTTTTTTTTTTTTTGAAGAGGAAAGAAGGAAAATCTAGGTAAATCAGATATTTAAAACTTCTGTGTCTGACATTTCACATAACAACAGATGCTCATTTTCATATCTTCACCTTCAGACTCTTCTCTTATGATACCTCTGCTTTGAAAAATAGAAAGCTTAACAGTTATTCATGTCCCATTGCCCAGTCTTACTATTTAAACAGAAGTCCTGAGCTTGTATTTCCTTCAAAAATTACTTTTACCCACTAGTGGAATGCTCTGAGACACTGCATGACTAAGATTTGCAGCATGAGGGGTTTTTTTAATTTTATGAACTGATGTCATCATTCTTCACAGAACATTTTCATTCTATCTTTGAAGTTTGTGTTTGGAGAGCTTGTGAGATGAGACCATTCAGTCTAAGAGAAAAGATTTTTTCGATATCTTTGCCCAGTGTCATGCAAGTTGTTAAGTGATAAATGGTTCTAGAATATATGTTTATACTTTATTCAGAGAGCAACATCACTGTATTAACCAATATACTTACTATTCTAAGTACATTGGTGTGAAAAAAGTGAGAAGATTTTCTGAGGAATCATGCTCAGCACAGAAAAATTTTAAGAACAGCATTGTACTTTTTCCAAGTCTGAACTAAAATAAATACATAAAGACTTGAAAATGTAACTTTGCCAGTGAAACTTCAAAGAAAATCAGAGGTTTTACATTCATTTCTGTAAAATATCTGGGATATTCTCAAGTAGAGATTTCAAATTCCAGCTACTTGCATTAATCTATCTATAAGCTTTGTGATGTATTCTGCTTCCAAGAGTTCTAGAAACTCTCTCATTTTAAGTTAAGATCCTGTGCTGACCTATCACGTACAGAGTTAAATGCAAAGTGAAAAAAAGGAATATTTAAGTTCTTGTTAATCGCAAGTAAAAGGAAAGACAAAATAAAACCACTAACCTCCTCTACCTGTAGTATTGATTCAGCAGTTTTGCTTACATACTGGTTCAATGTAAGTGCTAATACAGGACTCTATTGGTTAAGAATAATTTGTGTACGAAAAATACAGCAGCACAAGTCTTGCTGCTCTGCGGACATTTCTGGGAAGAATATGAAAATGTCCATCCTCTGATAACAAAACATACAGGAGCAACATATATGGATGCCAATCCTCACAAAGATGAGTACAATTTCTTTCATAATGTATTTGTGTATAATATGACTTTTGTTCTTCACTAGAGGAGACGACGGGAGGGACAATTAACCTGGCTACTGCTGCAGTTAAGACCTTTTCATTTCCTGCTTTGCCTGTAGCCCATACATAGGGTTCAAGTTTACAGAAAAACATGTACTAAAAATGATACAAAGCTTCTTTCTTTCATGTGATGATACTGAAGGCATGCCTGTAAACCATAACTTAACATACAAAGGTAGTTTTGTATACTCTTGGCCTTGAACATTTACAAAGTCTCCTGGGTAGCAAGGGTATTATTTCATGTTTTATAGTAATTGTACTCCTAAAGATTACAGATTTTGGAAGCAGTCTGGACCATGAGATCCTGTAGTCTGTCCTGCTATGTATCAGTACTACACTACTTCATTCTACTCTTTTTTTTCCCCTTAATAAATGAAATAGCATGAGTTCAGCTATTATTTAACATCTTGAGTTTCCTAAACCTTATTTTTCAGACACTATTTTTGATCTGAAATATAGGAGACAGGGACCCAAATAATTCTCCAGGTAGTTTGTTCCCACAATTAATCACCATAGACTTAAAAATGTAGTCCTAATTTTTTGTTCTTGGCTTCAGCTTTTTGACTGTAGTTCTCATTAAACCTTTCTCTTTGAGATGAAAGAGCCATTTAGCATGGCCTGTGATGCCATGGAAGACATCACTAATTCTTTATGTTAACCCATGGGCAAAGGTCATTGAGTCTGTCACATGGACATCTTCTTCAGAAAAGTTTTATTGCTATTTTCTATTACATGCTACCAATTTTATACCATTTTAGATGAATATTCAAAATAAATTTATTATTCCAGTACTATCCCTTTTCAATACCACACAAGGGAAAATTTTTCTATGCCAATTCATTACTCCTGAACAAATCAACCTTTAGCTGTTGTCTTGTGCGCCAGTAGTTTGTTTCTCTTTGCATTAGATTTCAGGCACTGCTTTTCAGTTGACTGTGTAATGGCATCCAGGATTAGTAAAAGCTTTAAGACTTTTTCCTTCAGTGAACGCCCTGAAGGAGATCTAAACGCTTTTAAACTGAAAAAAATTCAGGCTTTAAAATTACATAAACTAGTTTCCCAAATTTTGTAGGCAGAGGAAACTCAAAGTATAATAAAGAGAACTTATAAACCACTTTCCTGCTCTGCTCCTTTTCAGACTTGTCCTGGCATCCAGTGTTTGTTTTACTCAAATCACCAACCTTCCAAGTTGCATCTGACTTGCATGTGGCTTCTCTATGGTTGCAGGAATTTTCTTTCATCATCTTGGTGACCTGGTATCTGCTCTCTGTCCCTCACCACAGTTTCTCATGTTTCCTTGGAGCTTCAGTCTCCCACCTCCAGGCAGTCTTCCTTGCACCTCTTCAGCCCTAGAACTTTCTTTCCCTGATTGTGCTCAAGTAGCTCCACAAAGAAAGGAGCAATCCCTGTTCTGTCTGCACCTACTCCTAGTAAAGGCATATTAAAAAAATGGAACCAGAGACACAATGTAACTGACTGTCAGTTCTCCATTTAGCAGCTGTAATTTTCTCTCCTGGCTTCTAATGAGTACTTTTACATTTGGCTGACTTAGAACCTTTTGTTTTGATTAGATCAAGTTTACTAAGCCATCTACTTAGTTGTCTCTTAGGAGGCTGAACAACTGGATATTGCTTTCCAGAGTGATGTGAGTAGCTCAGCTGAGCCAGAACAGCATTGCTCCAGTGAGAACTTGCTCCAATATTAAGCCTGAAATATAAAAATACCAGCACCAGGTTTTATAAGCTGGTTTAGAAATTGGTGCATAAACACTTAGGTTTAAGATAATGCAGAGATTCACGTAAACAGCTGACAAATGTGCCTAATGTATATGTAAGACATTGTCCCTCTTTCTCTGCCGTTTCTTTGGGCTGTGGGTTTTTTGTAAGATATGCTAAATAAGTGCTGTGTCACTAAGAGGTAAACTGCTTTAAAATGTAAGTCAATACCATCAGCAAAACAAGGAGAGATTTCACCTTTGCAGCTACAATGCATGACCTCTGTAAATAGAGAATGAGGAGACTCACTGACAGGCAAAGCACATTGTCAGTGCTATGCAATGCAAGAGCTGGAATAAACAAAACAAAGTCATTCTCAAACACCCAAACGAAATAAAATAAAATAATAGCACTTCACTTGTTTAACTAATCAATAAAAATTGAACAGAATTAAAAGCCAGATACAGGCACACCCTGTGTTCTAATTAACTTAGGAGCATAAGAGAAGTAATTTTTTTAATGCAACAAACCCATTTATCACAAAACAACTGGCCATTTGCATTGATTATTGTCCTATTAATACAACAATATGTTTTCTAACTCTGTTAAACTGCATCCTGAGAATATTCATTTTTCAAAAACTGCTGCTTTGGGGAGATTTGTTTGGAAGTTAATTTTGTCATTCATTAAGCAGACCCAGTTATGTTTTAGGAAGTCAGTAAGCATCGGAACGATGTTGAAGAATTACAGGAAGTATGTTCTTGTATCTCACTGACTGAATGTCTGCTATGCTGAACAGAAAGAAGAGGATAATTAATTTATATTTGTAATTCTTCCACCTTTATGAAAAATATGAAAATTCTGCTCTACAGGTGAGTCACTCTAGAAGCTCTAATTAGATAAATGCCACTTGTGGTTTATTTCGATTAGGAGACTATAAGTTTGCATAACTACAGGTTAGATTTGCATACAGGAAAATCTTAATGTTTCAGAATTTGTAAGCATGGTAAGATTTAAGTAGCATTTAGTCAAGTATTTCAATTAACTACTTTTGATTATGGAGACAGCTCCTTTGTCAAATCTTTTTTGCTAAATCACTATGAGGTTTAATGTCTTAAGTTATATTTACATTAAGAATTTATGTAGAGGATCAGCTCTCACCTTTTAGTTTACCTTCCAGTGGATTAGCTATTTTTCGCTTAGGTCAAAACAATTCCATGCAGCACCACAGTCTGGGGGCAGAGTGGCTGGAAAGCTGCCCAGTGTAAAAGGACCTGGGGGTGTTGATCAACAGCAGCTGAATATGAGCCAGCGTGTGGCCAGGTGGCCAGGAAGGCCAGTGTCATCCTGGCCTGTATCTGCAGTAGTGTGGCCAGCAGGACCAGGGCAGTGATTGTCCCTCTGTACTCAGCACTGGTGAGGCCACACCTCGAGTGCTGTGTCCAGGTCTGGGCCCCTCACTACAAGAAAGACATTGAGGGGCTGGAGGGAGTCCAGGGAAGAGCAGTGGGGCTGGTGAAGGGTCTGGAGCACAAGGGTCTGTGAGGAGCAGCTGAGGGAGCTGCGAGTGTTTAGCCTGGAGAAAGGGAGGCTCAGGGGAGACATAATTTCTCACTTCAGCTGCTTGAAAGGAGATTGTAGCTAGGTGGAGGTTGGTCTCTTCTCCCAAGTTACAGATGACAGGAGAGGAAATAGACTCAAGTTGTACCAGAGGAGGTTTAGATTAGATACTAGGAAGAATTTCTTTACTGAAATGGTGGTCAGGTATTGTAAGAGGCTACTCAAGGAAGTGATTGAGTCACAATCCTTGGAAGTGTTCAAAAGGCATGTGGATGTGGCACTTGGAGATATGGTTTAGCAGTGAACACAGTGGTGCTGGGTTAACCATTGGACTCAATGATCTTAGAGGACTTTTCCAATCTTAATGATTCTATGATTTCATGTTAGAAGAGCTGGCGTAGAACATTCTCTTTTGTTTCTGTTTTGTTTTGCTTTTTAACAATAAGCAAATGCCTTGTGCTTGGAGAAGAGGAGAGCCAACAGCTGTGCCAGGGAAATGCCTAATGCTACAATAGTAATGGGAATTAAATTAACATCTGCAATATGAGAGCAGAAGCAGTACTGGAAATACTCAGATTTTTCAGTATAGATCTGTACTAAACTTTTTAATTACTGTGAAAAAAACAATTTTCTTTTGCTAATTGTAGGTAGTGGATATAGAATGTCTGAAAATGTGGTTTTTTATCTTTTCCCAGTGAAATCTGGCCAATGGTAGTCCACCTTCCTCTAAAGATGTTTAATACCTGAGAAGCTGATGCTGAGTGGAATTACTTGGCTGTAATATGCTCAGTACTCAAATGACTTTTAAACAGTGTGTAAGTTTTATCAAATCAACTGAATGGGAAATTTAGTACAAATTCATTACAGCTTGACCATATAAAGAAGCAGCCTGTAGTAGAAAATATCATAGTTTTAAGGAGGATTAAGGTACAGCAAGCTTTTTAAGGATTATTAATGTACAGTGAGCATGTTGTTAGAATACCATAACAGGAAAGAGAAGGTGAAACAAAAGCATGTTTCCAGAATTACGAGGGGCCTGAGTCCAGCTGAACATGAACATAATGTACGTAGACATATGTTAATGTTTAGTGGTATATCTATGATCCCATTCCTTCAGCAGTTCTCTAGACACCATATACTACATTCATCTGTTCACTGCATGCTAAATAAAAAGACAAATTAATCATGCTTTAATCAAAAGGATACATCTTAAAAGTTCTTTACAGAGCTTGTAGAGCTGTCTTTTGAGTGATTTCAAAAATGTAAAGTTTTTTACACAGAGCTGTTGTGCTAAGAATCCCAGCAACAATAAAGGTATTTAGAATTACTACCTTTTTGCAAAAAGAAAAAAAAACAGATTTTTTTCATGCAGCAGCGATGTTACATAATATTGGCAATATTCATAAGCTGTTTCCCGGAATTGTTAAAATCTGATCATATTTCCCATCAATTCTGAATTTAGTCGCCTGCATTCAGTACTTCTAGAAATCCCACTAGATAATTTCCTGAAGGCATTTAGACCCGGGAGGATGCAAGCAGACTAAGATTTGTCAAATTCCTTCAGGATTCAAAGGGATGACCCAAGGTAGATAAATGCCTAATGCATTTTTAAAATTTTTTCAGGGACTTATCTTACTTCAGGTACCCCAAACCACTGAAAATCTAATCCTTGCCACAGAAAATTCAAGGATATTTTTGATACAGAAATCTCTCTGCTATTTATCTCGTTTAGCTCAATCTTCATTAAAATGCAAATAGAAATTTAAAAGTAATTGGATATAGCCTAGTTTTAAATATCCTTATTCATGATGTATCATTTCTTTCAGACACCTAACAACTTATTTGCCTAACAACTTTATCAGCTTGGCGGCATATCCTTTTGTTTTAGCTACTTGCAGTAGGTATTCCAGCAAACATTTTACTTTAACTGCTAAACAACAATGTGTTAACAAAGCAAGTAGCTGATGACTCAGTTTTTCAGAATGATTTTGACACTGAAAAACTGGTAGTTGGCCTGCCCCTTTCTTTGCACGAGCACCTGAGGGAAGTTGATAGGCAATGCTAGGCATGGCAATTAGCTTACCCAGCATGAAACTCAATAGAAGCAGGTGCTGAAGAAAGATCTGACTAAGAAGATTTCTCCCTTCTCCTTCCTTCTTACTCCCTGCCACAGCAGCTCAAAGGTGGCACCTAGCCAGGGGTAGAAAGCCTGTTCCATTTTGTTTACTTATTTTACAAGATAGTATCACTGTTGCTTTTCGAAGTACTCAGTTAATAAAGTTGTGAAAGAAGTAAACTTGTATGCTGGCCTGTGTGGCACCATCTGTCCTATGCTATCAGCTAAGACAGCTGTGGAAGAGTCACTTCAAAATACTTTCAGATTACATTGTTCTGAACATCATTTCTAGGAAACATAATAAACAGCAAAATCCTGTTTTCATTAGAGGACTCTGAATGTCTGTTGCCAGTCAAACCCTTTCCATCTGTTGAATTGTCAGAAAATCGGTTGTCTTTGAGGGAAAATACATCTACACAGACAAATTAAAGCTTTGTTTATTTATAGATACATTACCTGCATTTCTCACATGGCACCCTTTATTTAAATGCCTTCAGATTGTTTTCAATTGTTTCCTCTTTTGGGAGTGAACTTTCTAAACAGTTACTTGTCTGTCAAAGTCGTAGTCAGTAACTTTACATTTCCTATGTTTTTTCTTTCTATGATTCTAGGTCTTTTGCTATGAAAAAAAAAAGACACACTTTTCAGCATTGCTGAGGTATGTATTTTCCTTGGAGATAATCATAAGATGATTTTTTTGGGGTTTTATTTTGGTAGAGGAGAAAACTGATGAATAACATCTTTGCTTTAAATGGACACTGTTTTGCTGCTTCCATTCACAGATGTCTGGTCTGAGACACCTAAGCCTTGTTTTTAGACTGGCATTTTATTGCTGAAATGGTGTCCTGTGTCTCTAGACATGAGGACAGCAAAATCTCAAATAGGTCATCCAAAATCTAAGATGGAAATCTCATTGCTGAAACTCTAAACCTGCCAACAAACAGGATTTCATAGACAAAAATCTGTGGCTGTATGAACAATGGCATCCTAGTCTCCTGACTACCTCTTCTGTTTTCTGTAAGTGCAAGATCAGATAGTCCTTGATTCAGGTTGAAGCTAAGCTTGTTACTTATAAGAAGATGCAGTCTATCTCATATCTCAGCATGTGATACTCAATCTTGATCAGAGATAACACATGCTGGGACTTGCTGCAAGTTTTGCTGATTATTCCTCTGTATTAAGATGAGGACAGCTGTAATATACTTCATTTTATTCATATCGCACAGGCTCCTACGAAATTGCCAATTCAACCCACAGCTGGGCAAAGATCTGGCATTCTGACAATAGCCCATCAGAAATACATAGGCATGCTGATACCACCCACAAACAAGAAGGCATATTTGCTACCGTCCTGTGAATTTGTAACTGCTGGAAGCAAGAGACAGATCAGAACTAAAGCTGCAGTACCAATACTCAGATTCTCAGTGTAACACTCAAACTCTATTGAAAAGTAGACCCATAATCAAAATTAAATGGTAAAAGGCAAGATCTAAGTGAATGACATGGTTTTTGAGGCTTGAAGGTGTAGAAAGGAGCAATCTCCAAGAGTCGCTAATTTTTGATTAGTAAGGATTCATGTGTTTGATTCTGAAAGATGCTTAAAACCAAAAAAAGAACAACAAAGAGAAGGAGGTATACTGCACGATAGTTTATGATTTCAGCATATAGATCTACTACAGCCAACAACACTACTACTAATAGAAAGTGGAATAAGAGGAAATTATTTGAGGCAAAAGCAAAAGTTTTACAGAAACATCATTGGTGTTGCTGTGTATTTGCTTATACTGTTCTGCTGTGTATGCTTCTATTTAACACTGCCTGTGTGAATTTGTATGCTTTCTAGTTAGAGGCAAATAAACAGGTTTTCTGGCAGTGCCAGGTTCTGTCATAAAGTAACTGATGTGACTGTTTATAAAACAAAAGACGTCTCCCTTCTTTTGATCTCTGAGTTAAATTTCCCAGGGTTATGTTTCTAAATTACTTGACCCACTAGAATTGAGCAGATGATGCCTACAGAAAGAAGCATATGCCTTAACTATTTATAGCCTAGAAGATATTGTAAGGTTTAATGGTATCAAAGTTCAGTGTACTTGCTTGCTCCATTCTGAGGAACAAAATGCATTTTTCACCACTGAAACAATGTCAGATATCTCCAACTTTGACATTCTTAGCATTCAAGCCCCAAATATCAAATTAATAATGATTTAATATGATAATGAATTTTGCAATTCATATAGTAATATTTTCATTAGCATAAATAAAGTATGTGGTGTTCATATTTAAATGACAAGTTTGTTTATCTTGCACAGCCTTTCGGACATAAGACATTTACACGAGATTTGATCTGTGTACTCAAAATCAGTTTGCAGATCCTAGTCCCCAGGAATTTAACTCATATTGACAAGAAAATCGTATGTGCAGACTTGCCACTTGATATTAAATAACAAACTCAGCCCAGAGATGAGGATGTCCCCAAGAAATTGAACAAACCAACCTCAAACAGTGATTAGGAATTAACTTCCTTTATGTACCGCTCCATCTACACCAGTATGGTACAAATCAATATACACTTTGAATTGGTACTAATTACATTTGAATCAATTTACATCACTATCTGAGACCTTTTTAAAACAAAATATTTGATATGACTCTAGGCCCTTAGTTTAAAGCCTTTGAATGTTTTCCAGAAAACCAACTCAAAGATTTGTGATTTTAAATGTCTTACTTTTGGAGGCACTTTGGATGTACAGTTTGAGGCACTTCAAGGATCTTAACCTGCCAGAAAGTCCTGAGCAATGCTTAAGCATTTGGGATGTTTTTGAGAGCTTAACACAATATGACTCAAGACACAGGCACTCAAAACCTCTGAAGATCTTGCCCTTAGAGCCCACATCAACTTTCAGCTGATAAATAGTGGCACATTTTACATAATGGAAAGACTGCACAGAGCTTAGCCCCCCAGTTCATTTAACTATTTTTCTGCTTTTTATACCACCATGTATTATACAAGCATTTAATATTTTTGAGTATTATTTTGAATAGGTTGAAATTACTGAATATGAGTATTGAATATTACTGCCAGATCTTCTATATGCTTAGCAATATATAAAAACATAATTATTTGAGGGAAAAGGAATAAAAACCTTGGTAAATTCCTTTTAACTGTTCATAACCTCACTGTCAGTGAAAGCAAAAGCCATCCCTTGTACTGGAGTTTGGAATATCTCACCTTAGAGCAGCAGCAGTAATGACACAGAAAAAGATAATCCACTGACTTTAATCACACATAAATGAACTAATCTTTTAGATGCATATAATTTCATTTCAATGAAACAATCCATTCCCTAGTCTCAATTTTTAAGCTGCTCAATGCAACAGGAAAAATAGAAACTGGGTAAATTAGGAAAATTATATTATAAGCAAAAAATATAATTATCTAGCCAAATTGTATGCACATAATCAGAATTCAGTTGTTTGCCAAGACCATTGTTGGTAGTGAAATCGCCACATGTATTTGTGCAGATTCAGATTCACCTAGATGGAGTCTAGAAAATTACACTAATGAGCCTTGCAGTGATTTATTAAGACAGCCTGGAAGCTGATTTAGTAATTTGCTCATAAAAAACTCCTCATGCCAGTTGTTCTACACATCACAAGAGTGTTTCCAATCATGTACAGCAAGACACTTCTTAGAAATTAGGTTCACATTTCAAAAAATTACTGATTTTTTTCAGAGTAACTGAGTTAAGACAGTGTTTTTACTTTCCTCTTCTATAATAATGTGGGTATCTCAGAAATACTGTCACTTCCTCGCTTATATCTCGTTAAGCAGGAGTATGACAAATTCAACATCCTTTGAAATTTGCTTCATATCCACAGTTATGCCCTTTTATGAACATCTGCAATCTTGCTATCCTAGACATTTGCATAAGACATTGCTTAACTTTAGAGACATTGGCTAGCAGCATTGAAAAGAAAGAGAATTTTTTACTAAATCAAAGAAACTTGGGTTAAAATTGCCTTTGTTAAATTTTAGTTAAGACTACCTCTTTTCCTCTACAGATTGGCAATAAGTCACAATATTAATAATTTTCCAGTTTAATTGCATGTGTGTGTTATTATTAAAAGATAATTATATGATGTCTAAACCACCTATGATATTATTCAATAATTGTTTTGTCATCGTATTTCTAACAGCATATTTCCTAGGCATGCTTTATCTAATCTTTAATAAAGGATAATAAAATTGAGAAAAATATGAACACATTAGAGGTTACTCCAGCTAAGTACAGTCTCACACTTTTGCATACAGAAAGCAGTAAGCAGCTCAGGTAAGAACAGTTTTCTCACAGGAACCTACCATAAAAAATACACTTTTTTGACAAGAATTAGCAGTTTCTCTTTACTTTCCAGTGACCCCTCTGGCCATTTCAGGAATAACAATGACAGGCTTGGGTAAGAGGAGTTGCAGTCATCTCAACCAGATACATGTTTATCAGAGTATTGCACGTGGAAAGCAAAGAATAATGACAAAAGCTAGATTTTGTAGGATTATTTTTTTTAAAAGAATATCCTATTCTTCTGTGCAAAAAAAGCTGACAGAGGAAAAATACTGTGAAAAATTCGTGGCAGAGCAATCAGATCATCCTATATCAAAACCCAATATTTTTCTCTCATTAATGGAAGGAGTAGAAATTAGATATTTGGAACAGCCAATCAAAATAACAGTTCATAGACTAGCTTCTGAAATTACATTGTTCTGGATAAATATGAAATAACTTTTTCTCCTCTTTAGAGACAGTTACATAAAACTAGATATAAAAACATGAAGCTGATGACCTGTCTGTAGGAGCCACTTCCTGGAAGCAGCATACACATTAGGTACTGTACTGAGACATGCTGAGAATTTTGAAGGGTTCCAGAGGGAGGAGAGGGAGCAAAGATATGCTGCCTCTTGAGAGAAGCAGGCCATTTCTTCATTTTGCTGAAATCATTAGTCACACAGAGCCTCATTCCTGAGTAGGATCTGCAGCTATAATTAGTGCTGAGACTCTCATTTGCATTCTTGCTATAAAAGTTAATATTTTACATGTCAAATAACCCATATGGATTCACTTTTAACATTAAAAGAACTGCTGTTCATAATACATAAGCAGAAGGCTTTATTACACATATTTATGCCTCATACCAGGTATCTTTTATGTTAGAATAACAAAATATGACTTATTAATGCAGTTGTGAATCTTTTTGTTAACAGTCTGATTATAAATGTGTTTAATCTACACAATTTTAGTACATTCTGAATCACTGTTAGTCAGAAATATACCTTTTTTTCCCCTTTGCACAATTTAGCCTCACATTTTCTTGTAAGTATCTTGTTCTGTCATTGCAAGTAATGCCAAAAATATTTCTGACTCTTGAGTCTCTACAGAAGCATGAAGACTATGTCTGAAAATGGATCTCACCTCCATGAAGCTCCATGGCTGATCAATTGCTAAACACACAGGCTTCAGAATCTGGGTACTAGAAATGTCATGTAAAACGGAACCAATTCTTGTTAAAGGGCTTGGTGTACAACCCCTCACATCGTTTGAGATCTGTTTCCATGCAGGCCAAGCTAAATCAGCCAGCTGGGAAGTTGTAGGAGATCCTATCAAAACCAATCTTTGTGTAAGTATTCATTGAAGGATCCTAAAACTGCAGTTAGAATAAGTCCCATGGAAACACCTGTGACATCCATATGAACAGCAAATGAATTCTTTATTATCACTGCTATTAGAATGAATACTGACTGAATTCCTTTTGATCAGTGCTGTTAAAAAGAATATTAAATTAAAGAGTCCACCTAGCATAAACTCTGTCACAATAACTGTTGTTAACAATTGTTAGCAATAATAACAATTATTACATGTATTACATATAAGTGCAGAAACATCAACAGAAGCCTGGAAATGTACTTAGAATAATGAACAAAAAAAGACATGATAATTTCTGATTTATTTTAAGAGATGGGATAAAAGTAGTGCATGAGTACTATGTGCTGCTTTTCATTCTGGCACTTTTAGATTTTCTTCGGTATTGTTCTATGCAAAACTGTCAAAATCATCTCCCTTGGTTCAAATGTACATGTCAAAGTGACTGAAGGGTTAATACAAGAGAAGCATAAAAGACAATCAGATAGTAGTACAGTGTGCTTAATTGGAGTGTTTGGTAAGTTATTCTACCATTTCTACTAGCCCTACAAGCTGGAGGGTTAGCTTTTAGATATTAACATACTCTATATACTGTAAGTCACTTCTTGGCAAGGCTAGTATGATCAGCAATCACAAATACAGTAATTAGCAGTAAGCATAGAGGTCTTTACAGTGCTGACCACAGCCATGCTCCTCAAGGCCATTGTTTCTTTGGCTGGAGGGAGGAAACTGGAAATGAAGCAACAATTATTTTTCTTCATAGGAGAAAGGGCTAGGCCCCAGAAAATTTGAATCAGTGTGATGACAGCTGTCTTTCCAGTATAAGATAGTGTAGCAACTAGTGCTAAGATTCATAATGTGAAGAAAAAAATAAAAAGCTTGAATTTGTGAAAGGATTTTCAAATATATTCCGGCGAAAATCATAGGATAGCTTGTTGTGCTTTAGAAGCTTCCACCTAACATTTTTGATTAGGCTTTTTCTTCCTCTGCTGTGGTTCATGCCATAGAAGCATGACTTCCCATGCCAGGCTTCCATGAGGCTGCATGAAAGTAGTGTGCATTCTTGCAGTGTGCCCACAGAAATCTGCCTCCCTGCCTTGAAAGAACTTCAGCAAAGAAACCAAATACAAAGAGCTAAGATACTGCATGTGCAATAATGATACGTTGCTCTTGTTAATAATGCTGTTACTAAATATGGATGGCACTTAGCACAAGATAAGGGGGTAAGTACAATGCCTTGATCGTTGTGCAACCTGAGAAGTGAACACTTGATTAAGTTACAAGAAGTTTAAAAATCACTCCCACATCAGCCAAGTTATCACTATCCTGTATGCACTCTCAGAGAGTCTTAGAGAAGCTGATCTGTATGGATTTGCGACTTGAACTCATATTTGGGGTAAACTAAGGTATTCAGTTGTCTCAGATTAGCTAATGGGCAGTTTCTTAGAGTGCTGTGATGATTCACATTGCAAAATCATAATATCAACCCTAATTTACAAACTAGGAAGTTTCTATTAAAAATGCAAAGATAGGCTGAGTAATTTACATTCCTAGAAGACTTATACTCAAAACTAAGATAATCAGAAAAAGTAGATCTCATGAAGACATTTAACTTGGCCTGATGTATATCAAGCAGGCCATTGTTAATACATGATATTGAGTCACTGACATCAACTGAGCTCATTATTTTCAATTACACACATTAATTTGCAATATTAACACACATTGAAATGGTGGTAAGAAACTAGTATGTTGATTTGCTAGCTACTTATGCTGATGTTGTATAAAAATACAATAAATAACAATGCAAATTGGTAAAATAAATACTATTTAGCAAATCCTAGAATCAAAAGAAATAAAACTTTTAAAAACTGTGAGGGTGACGAAGCACTGGAACTGTTGCTCAGAGAAGATGTGGTTGCCCCATCCTTTGAAAGTGTTAAAGACCAGCCTGGATGGGGCTCTAACCAACCTGGTCTAGGGAAAGGTTCCCTGACCACGACAGTGGAGTTGGAATTAAATGATCCTTAAGGTCTCTTCCCACTCAAACTATTCTATAATTCTATGAAAAACTGAGTAAAAGTCATTAGAATATCAAAAGACTAACTCCACAAAGGGACTTAATCACTAGTATGGGGCCAAAGGATTACTCTGCTGGAACCTCACCTCTAGGTTTTCTTCATGAGAGTACACCAAGTGTATATTGGTCTGCCTTGGGGCAAACTCAACAGCATTTTAATACTGGCCATCTCAAAGAATGCATGAAAATAGAAAGTCTATCTCCATCCGTGTTAAGTGAAAGATATGATCTGATGAGTGCTGGTAGAGCATTTCAACAGATCAGACTGAACACAAAAAAAAGTAATTTCTCCCTTTATGGCATAGTTTACTTAGGTGTTGCTGGTGTTAAAGCACTATCCACCCAGGACATTAGCCCTTTGGCAGAGGGATTCAAATCTGTATCTCCTCATTTTTATGGTATCCTAAGCACAACGCATGTCCTCAGCCTCTCCTTTTGAAGCTGACTAAGTCTGTATGGCATACATAGACAGTCTTCTCTTGGGAAAGTGAATGACATGTGAAAATGCAATCTGGTAACCTCGACACTTATTTAGGAATGGGAAAAGCTTTGATTCAGTTCTTCTGCCAAGATTTATTTATTTCTTAAGAACCATAATTTTTGTTAAAATAAAAAACATCCTTACCACTTGAGTTCTCAAACTTCTAGATGTACCTCACTGAGCCAAGGTATCCTGAATTCTTTTCTGCACAATGAAAATGTTTTCATGGGAAGCACAAACCACAGCACAACTCTCAGCCTGAAATTAATGGTGAGAATAACTCCTATGGGAATGAGAAATATAGATATAAATCTATTACGGCAAAAAGAAATTGCATTTGGAATATTCTGTGACTAATCCACCTTGTGTAAAGATTATGCTATTACTCCCTCCTCTTCTGGTAACCTTTAAAAAGTGCCCTTGACTGGTTTTCTGTAAAGAAAACATTCATGCATCCTGATTCAGGGAAAGTTTCTGTAGCTGACTTGCAAAAAAGGATTGTGATTCTCTGATGTTCTGAGAGACCAAAATATTCTCTACTTGCTGTCTGCTGGATGAGGCCCATTCAGTGTACTGCTGTTTGGGACTGTTCTCAGGCATCTAATGCTCCCTACGCAAATGTAGGGAATCTGATGCCTGGGGAGAGTCTTCTGCTTCTACTCATTGTAGCACTTGAATCCTTTAACAGGACTTGCTCTAATGTCCAAATCACTTTGAAAATAAGATTTTGCTGCCTGAGCCACCCAGATGGATTAACATTTTATAACCACTAAATCCTATGTTTAAAAAATTTATTTCACTAGTCATCATGCTCCACAGGACACTGTTGCTATTGTCTGTAGAGAATGGTCAAAAGGTTGGCTTTTTTATCCAGTAAGTTAACTTTTAAATGTGTATGAAAAGACAACAGGTTGGTAAGCATACTTTTCCCTCTGGAATCTCACCTTTGTACTTTGTGATTGTTTGGTATCTGACCCAGTCTGTCATCTGATATCCAGTGAAATTCTGTTATCTTAATAAAACCCATAGACAGGGTCATAGTAGTATTTTCTGAAAGCAAACAATAGCTCCACTTCAAGCATTTTAGGGTGGGTTTCTTCATTCTCAAACTAAAAAGTTACACATATCATATGAATACAGCATATCTGAAACTGTTGGAATTGTTTTCAACAATAGGATCAGTTGAGACAATTTAGAAATAATTTAAGTGATTTCTAAAATAAAAATTCATGTCTGGATAGACCACACAAAACACACTGCAAATCTTTCTTGGTGATCAATCATGTTTTGGAAATTATGGAAATTCTGACATGCAGAAACACTGTGAGATTTTATTGCCTTCTGGTCCCTAAACACTCGTGTGGTGATACATTTTATGAGTTACAAAAGCTTAAGGACCTTCCTAGGTAAAGTGAAGTTATAAAGATACTAGGGTTTTACAACTTTTTCAGCTGCTCATTTCTTTAAGAATATTAACTGGGAAAAGCCAGGAAAGCTGTCACATAAACAACAGGTCTCTTCACTTGAAATCTGATTTTACCTTTGTGCTGTCTTGCCACTGAAAACAATTTATCAACTTTCTTTTCTAATTAAATATGGTTGGTGAGCATGACCTGAAAGTCATTTGCCTGTTTTTATATAAATATCTAAGGCAGATATCTAAACCTGTGTGTTTTGAGCAGCAAATTTTTAATAAGCTGCCTAACACAGGTGATAAATGTCTCAAGACATTTATAAAGGAAAAAATGTTTTGCTTGACTTCAAGGTTAACAGAATAAATACATAGAGAAAGAAATGGTAAACAGAAAATATTATGCCTCTTCTTGACTCAGCTATAGCACCCTGCGTCAAGTGAATGTACTCATTTTCTTCTTTTCAAGAAACAGCTTTTGCTGTCAGTGTTCCATATAAGCTTTTCTGCAAGATGTTAACCTGGATTTCTTTTTGGTTCAGAAAAGGACTACTTATTATCTAATCAGAAAATTTAAAATGCACTTCTTTATGCCTGAGAAAGATCATTTCAAAAACTCCAGTTGTATCTGTAGTAAAGTCAAAAGCAAAGCTTTTTATTTAAAAATCAGGTTCTTGTCTTTCACAGCAGTCACACCTGCAGGCACCCTTGGACTCCGAATGTCAGAGCAGGGAGGGAGGAAAGGAGCCTCCCTAGCTGCTGGTGCCCCACTGGCATCCCTGCCTTCCAGCCCTGCACCAGCCTCCCCACTGGGCTCAGGGTGTGGTGTGGCTGTGGCTGGCAGTGCTGCCTCTTCCCACTTCATGGGTTTGGGGGTACTGCCCTGAACTCCTGAACCAGCAAGGCAGCACCCTCTTTGCTGAAAAGAAGGTGAGGGCTTAAATGGAGAAAGTCCCCAACTCTATACCTTGAAACAATTTCTGCCTCAACCTTTCAGCACCTAAACTACATGAGGCTTGAGCTTTTTCCAATTACTTCCATATATCAAGTGTAAAAAGTCTTTATAGGATGCTTAGAGTCCCAAACTTTCCATGGAACTCCACCAGATCTGTAGGATACTGTTATTTTCTCCCAAATCAACTGCATCAGTTTTGAACTGTTTTCATCAAAGTGAAACAAGGCCTAAAAGAGATCTGCGTCCCCTGTTCCTACCTGTGTTTATGTCCAGGTTTGACATGAGATGAGACAGACGCAGCAAATTTCCTTGACCCAAGTTCCTGGGAGTTCCTTGCCTTCTGTCTGCACCTTTCCCTATGCACAGTGAATTCCTTAATAGTGGCTACAACTGCTACAATAGGTGAGTCAGTTCAGAACCATTACTGAACTAAGGCCATAAATATCTTCCTTGACTCACATTCTCATTGCAAAATTCACGCTGAGTAAAACTTGCTTACACCAGAAGATCAGTAGTATTTTACATGAGCCTAAACTATATAAACAGTAAGGTAAAGGTTCAGGAGCAGGATCTATAGTTACCACCAGACAGGACCTTATGTGGTATCAGAGCAAAGAATGGTCAACCTTGGACTGAGATTTCATGCAATTTGGTGTATTGGCATAGTCACTGAATGTATATTGTATGGAGATGTTAATGTTGCCTGTCTCTATTTTGGCAGGTAAGAAGTGTCACCTGATGAAGGCACTTTCTGGTCTGTTCCCTCTGTCCTGAGAGATGTAGGTACTGAAGCAATGAAGGTGCTGGATCTGTAAGTGCATTGCAGTGAACAGCAGATAAGACCCTCTGCCTTATCATACCTTAAAATTAAAATGATTATTGCTTGTCTTATGATTTAGGAAGACAAGAGGATAGCTAGGAAGATGTAGTAGTAGTAGATCTAGCAGTAAAGAAGGATCTCCTTCACACAGGGCTGAATGAAATACTTCAAGAGGAGAAAGGGATAGAGGATATTTTATCTACCGCTACAAAAACCCTGCCTACTGCCTATTTATGATTTTATTCCAAGATGCCTAAGTTTTCCCCCAACAAGGACTAAAGCTTAACACAGACTTATAGTTTCAGGTTTCGTGACCAGATGTTTGGAAGTTAGGCACCAGGGCTCCTAGTGCTGTAGCAGCAAAGTCCCTTTTTGGTTATAGCCCTAGCCGTAAGAGTGAACGCAAGATTAAATATATGAACTTAAATGCTCTGAGTCGTATGGCAAAGACACTTTCCATAACTAGGGGGAAACACTGATCTTCTGAGAACAATTTTACTTCCTAGAAGACCTCAGAGCATAAGAAAGCCATAATTAATGGAGAACATTTTAATCAAAAAATAACCATTTCAGTCAAATTTTGTTAATTTTGTTTTCCTCATTTTTCTCACATAAAACCAAATGTCTACTGAACTTATTTACATATATATTACTTAATTATTTTCCCTCAAATATTAGTATGTACTTTTTGCTCTGAAACTCTGAAGTTTGGAAGGAATAGAAAGATTCCTTAAGAATTTAATCTAATCTTTATTAAATTTAAGTAGGGGTCTGTGAAATCAGTTACTAAGGTTAATCCCTGAATAAATGCAGAATAAGAATTTTCTATTTCTAAGGTTATATATATGTATGAAAAGGTAATCACCTAGGTTTTCTACCTCATATTAAGCAAAATCCATATACCTAAAAAGAATAATGTAGCTCATTATATAAACTATTGACTTGGGGCTCAAAATACGAACCCTAGATCAAA
Organism: Corvus moneduloides; assembly: GCF_009650955.1. Taxonomy (NCBI): domain Eukaryota; kingdom Metazoa; phylum Chordata; class Aves; order Passeriformes; family Corvidae; genus Corvus; species Corvus moneduloides. The sequence goes on from NC_045478.1 coordinate 25,184,199, forward strand.
ATTTAGACACGTACCTCCTTTGGATAAATTATTGTGTCCTTCGTGTCTTTTTTTCCTCTTGTGTCTATAGTCAAGCCTTTTTATTATAAGCTCATTGGCACAGGAAGGTTCTCTCTCCCATTAGTATGCCTAAGACAATAGTACCTTAATTTTGACTAGAATGCCTGGGTCCTACTATAATGAAAACATCATATATTCTCTTGGTTTACAGTAAAAAGCCCTGAGGTTCTGTAACATTCTTCGCAGTTACTGGGACCTTATATCCTTTGTTTCCCTACAATGAATCCCAACATGAAAATGTTTTCTTTGCATCTTGATGTTTTAAAATGATTTCATCTGGGCTGATGACTTCAGTTTACTTCCGTAATAATTCCCAATTTGTTTCCCTGCTTAGTATATTGGATGACTATTTTATTTAGTGAGTATTTGGTACTATGGTTTTGTGTTTCTATATTATTTTTTCTGCATTTTCCTAGGAAAATTGGGGGGGGGGGGGAGGTGGGGGGGGATGTTGCTAAACAAGTTATGCAGAGGATATAACACCTTTTGAACATGAGCATATTGCTCGGCACATCTTGCTATGCTTTAGGATTCACCATAAGCTACAAATTCTCCCCCCCGCCTATTTACATTCAGACATCTATAATCATGAATAACAGAAGGTCCAATACTGCCTTCTCAGAAACTATCCAGATTGTCACTTTGTGGCCTAGTTAAGCTAGTTTTCCATCCCCCAGTTTCTTTTCTTTCATGATGATTTCTCTTAGACATTAATCTCAGATGTGGTACCTTGTCAAAGCCTACAAGTAGACTACATCTATTGAATTTCCCTTATCTACAGTGGCAGTAATATCTTCAAAGAACTCTATCAGGTTAGTTAAGCATGACCTCCCTTGACTGAATCTATGCTGGTTATCCTTAATCAAACTGATTTTCAAGCTGTTCTTTCACACTTCCTTATGGTAGTTTAATTTTCCCCACAACCCTTGTTAATTTCACTGATGTACAGTTTCTTGAACTGTCTTTAATTGTTTTTGAAAAATTACTTCCTTTTTTTCAATCTGAAAAAAAACATTCCTAGATAGATCAGTTTAAATTGTTTCAGTAAATAGTCTTCTCTCCCTCTGGGTTTCTTTTAGATGTTTAAAGGCTGATTTTCAAAACTGGTTTTGATGAAAAAAGTCCCAAATAAAATCATGCCTTTTTTGTTGTGGTGTGTTTTGATTTTTTTTTTTGGTGGCCATTTGTATGTGCTGTTTTACTACATGTAGTAAAATAGAACAAACTCTTGTTGTCAGTATAGAGTGGTAAAATTAAAAATATTTTGGTCACATTAAATTTATGGTGGTGGAGAAGAACTTTCCAGGGTGCCCTACTCATTAGCACAGCAAATAGCTATCAAAAGCTTTTCTAAATGCATGCTTCTGTTTACAAGGAGCCAAAATGCAATGTGTCATCCTGAGGGAAATGGACTTGGTGATAAATTTACACATCTGTGACCTCCAGTCTCAATTACATGACTCCTTGTGTCTTGAGGAAAAATCCATGTAATGTTGCATTTGATAAGCGAGGCAATACACTGCCAGCACATCACTCCAGTGTTTCAGAAATCCCTGGTGGAAGTTCAAGGTCATGGACTTGAGCTGCTGAACTTCAGTGGGCTAAGGTGAGGTATTCCAGACGTGGCATCATGCCATGTGGCAGGAACTTGCTGTGACTGCTGCACTTATAAACAAAGGGAAAGTTTTTTGCATTATTAGAAAAACAGTCAAAACTTGGAGAATAGTGAATGGTAATTATGATACTACCTCTACAAGAGATTCAAATCACTCAATTCTGTCTCTCTCTCTCTGAGACACATGTGCACACATGTATTTATACTATATTCATTACCATGGTAACTGGGCACTGTAAGACTAATGCATGTAAATTTCAAAGGGGAGTGTTATATCTAGACCTAAATTTTTTCATCTCTCAAATATCAACGATGATTCCAGCAGAGATGTGGCAGATATAAATTAAATGGCATTGCAAATGTATTACTAGAAAAACAAAATATTTTACCTGGGTTTTAAATAAATGTGAACCATAGGACAAATTAATCAATCTTCATGATAGTAGCTTACCTCTTTTTATAAGACTGTAGATTTATGTGATGGGCATAACATGGTGATTGTTAAGTCCCTAGTGATAAAAGCTATTGATTTATGATTTCCAGAAATTAGCTAAAAATAGGTTTTGCAGCACTTATAGGTGCTTACCGGAAAATGAAGCTCAAAGCAGTATTCCAAGTTGACTGCTTGCAATTCCACTTCTCATAGAATAATTGAATATTCACTGAGCAAGACAGAAGCCCATTCAGAAATATGACTCTGATGTGGTGATGAATGCCCTTCATGTAAGAGGGGACCAGTAGGTGTTCAGTTCCTGTTCCAGCAGCTTTTTTAATACTTAATATTGATTTCCTTCAAGCAAGGTTTTGAACCCAAATCTTCTACCTCCAAAGGAAATTTTAACTGGAAACCTTCATGGCACCAACAAAGGAGGGCCTACGGCAGTCACAGTATATGCCAGGGAAAAAAAAAAAGAGGATGAGACAGGCTTTAACTTTCTAAGGGAAGAGGTAGGTGAATGTAGATTTTTCACAATGTAGATAAGCACTCCAACTGTTAAATTAGTCTCTCTACTGTGGGAAAATAAGAAGGCATCACTTCCAGCCCCAGAAGTATCTTTTATAAGGCCAAAGTTGGCAGGTGCACTTAAAAACAGCCAAGCAGTTTTATTCCTATGGAAGACCATCTAAATTAACAATGACAATGACTATTCAATAACAGTCCCATACAAACTGACATGGTATGCAACCATTCTAAGTATGCCAAGAAATGTCATTTTAGGCTCAAAGGATATTTTCTAATGAAAAATAGCCTGTGTAAATTTGTCTGGTTTTGGGGTTAAAGCAGCTGTTGAGTGGTAGTTCCACAAAATCTAATTTACTAGATGTAAATATCGTCACAGTAAAAGGAAAACCTGATGCCTAAATTCTTCTGTATATTTATTTATCACAGAGTGTCCTCAACATCCATGAAATAAATTAGGAACTCAAGAGTTCAACACATCTCAGATCTAGCTCTTGAATTTATACATTCCATTATACTGTATTAGAATAATAAACAGGTTTTAATTTTCTGAAATTTTCAGGTACATACACTGTGTGCACTAACTTGTGTTCTTGTCTCTTCTCAAAAGATAAGCAATAGTTTTGTTTGCACAGGACAAGAGTGATTATTGCCTTCCTTTCCTAAATAGATTCTATAAGAAATATTCAGAAATTTATCCTGTATGGAAAAATAAACAGAGCCTTTCACAATGAAGGAGAAAAACAGTTATGGAAGACTTGCTAAAATTAAAGACAGTCTGGTTTCTTCTATCTCACACTTTCTTGTTCACAGTGGTCAGCTGTGCTCTTTCTGAGTATTTATTTGCATCACTTTGTTTTGTTTTTATGATGCTGATAGGTTTTTCTACTGATAGTCCTGAGAGGAAGAGGTAGAACAAAAGGGAAAGCATCTATAGCCATCTTAAATGCATGTAGGAAGGCTTCTGTCTTAGGCAACAAGAGACAATTATTTTTCACAGTGACAGGTTTTTTAACATGAAACTGCAACAAGAAACCTGTGGATTTGAGCTCACAGGATATGTTGCATGTTTTAAGTGTTAAGTATCTATCTAGGGGCAGAATTTTCAGTGGTTTATGTGCAGGTCTTTTTCCACAGTTTCTTTTAGGTCTGGGTCTTGAGAGAGGGGAAATTGATTGATTTATAAGGATGAAGTGGTTTCAGCGCTCCAGTGTAATGGACCTCTTCTTAAACCTTTTCCACCAGAAATTCTTGCAGCGTTTCCCTAATCTTCATAGAAACCCAATCCTTCACCAGATCCCATCATTCAAGTTTGTCACACCAGTTTTCCCCCACCAGTTTTCACCATGCTTTTTCCTTATTGTCCCAGGAAAGAGAATACCATCAAGATACGACTTGTGACAAGTGGAACCCTGGACCACAGAGGGGCACAGAGCATATGTGGAAAATGAAGCTACTATTTAGTTCACCTTATATTATCCTTGAGGCACTAACACACTCCATGGAGGTCAACATCAGTGGGAGAGGTGCTTAGATTCCTAAGCACCGGGTTTGATGTATTCATTTCCCACCAGGACCTAATTTTCCAAGCGTTTTCTCTGTTGTCCCTCCAGAAATCTCTCATAGGCCAAAATGTTGAACATCACTGTTATCCAGATGGTCACCAGGTAAAATCTTTACTATTTATTGGAAAGAAATCAATAAAATATCATTATGAGAATAAAAACTAGGTAATAGGATTGGGGGATAAAGGGAAGTGTCTGTTCGTAACGAAATACAGACTATTATTCTTTTAAGTGCATCAGCAGCACTGACTACAATATCATAATCATTAAAAATTATGAGAAATGCACTTGGGAATCATACATTAGTATTGATTGAAGTTAGGTACTCTAAATATCCATATGAATTTTTTACATTTGCATGGGGAAAGTATGAAATTTACAGATTCACATAAGTCCTTCCTATTCATCAGATGCAAAGTTCTGTGCTGGGTGAAGTATTTCTGAAGAGCCGGAAGCGCTCAGTGAAACGAGCAGGTAGAAGCTTCAAAACAAGAAAAATGCAGTGCTTTTCCACACAGCAGGAGTTAAATTGTGAAACAGATTGTCAGAAAATAGTGTGGTAGTCTGAATTATGAATAGGTTCAAGAAGAGATTCATTAAGGTTAAATTTGTTGATGGATGTTGAACATAGATGCAACCTCTGGCTAAGAGTTCTCTAAACTGGCCAGAGGCTGCTAAAATATAAGCCTGTCTATATCTTGCTTCCTGCAATTTTTTTCTCTATGCATTTGCTAATGGCCATTGTCAGAGAGAGGTTATTTTGGTCTGATTTGATGTGACAATTTTTGCATTTTTAAATATGTGAAGACATAAACTTAACCAAATTCATAGGACATGCACAAAATCTGGGCACAGTTTATGTCCCTGACTTAATTTTTCAGGTTTTAAAGAGTGCCCTGTGCCCACCTTCAGCCTTTGTGCTGGTTGCCCCCAGTGCAGAAGTCACCACAGATTAGACTCTGGGCATTTTCTTCCTTGAGAATGTTAAACAGCCACGTTGGGGAATAATAAGGTATCTTTTACTCCTTCAGAAGAGGAAATAATAGAGTGACTGGAACAAGATAAGCTCTGCAAAACGAAAATTTTAAAGAAAGAGTGAGGGAAGAAGAAAGAGAAATAGTGCTTAATTATGCAAATCTGATGGTGCCAGCCCTGCCAGTCCTACAAGATAAAAGTCATGGTTTTCAGCATATCTGCACAAAGTCTGTATCAGCCTAGCACCTGAACTGCCATGCTCATGAGGGCACCAGTCGCTCTTTGAGACCACATCAGACCTTCACAGCAGTGGCACCAGAACTTCCACTGAGATCAACTGCCAGCAGATGCTTCAAGTTTTGAGGTATACTACCAGTTCTGCTTAGTAGGACTACATCAGTATTCCTGTGTTACTGGAGGCAAAAAGGGAAGCTGATTATGCACTGTTCTCCAGTAAAACAAATGCAAGCAATGGAAATCAGAAAAAAATCCTGAATTATGATTGATGGTTATGAGGGAACTAATTTGGGCTATGTCCTCTGTAAAACATAGGGCAGCATGAAACTCCTATGGCCTAAGTTTCAGAAGACAAGGGTTTTTGTTTAATTCTTGTCATGGGAGAAATAACATTTCCCAGACTTGAGTTTCTTGTCACAATGTTGTCCACCTTGTCCATTTCATCTTCTCTATGTTCATATAATCGTTTTTATCATGGGTCCCTACACTCTGGGATATACCATAAAGCAAATTAATAAATCACACCACACCTATGTCACTGCCTAACAGACTTTAAGAATAAATGCAATCATAGACAAAATATCCTAGAAAAAAAATTGAGTGGAAGACAGCAAATGACAAGAGTAGGGATTGATTTAAAAAAGTAAAATAGTCCTGACTGAAACCCTCTTTAAATGCTGTCACATTTTTTCATATGTAGCTTCTTTTTTGAGATAGCTTATCTTCTTCAGTGGCACTACTGAAGAATGTGTCAATGAAATATAAGAATGATTTCCATCAGCTGTCTATGCTGAATGCTCATCGTTCACCTGACACAGTCTGTCACCGCAATGGCTCATTTTTTTACACTGGGCAGTGCGTTATCCTTCTAGAATCAAAGAGTAGGGGTTTTTTTTAATTGAGTTTTTACCCCCAGGGGACCTGATTCTCATGCACATTTGGGACAATACCTAAGACAACAGTAGCGTAACTGAGTGGATCTGAGCAGCAAACTGCTGTTGAGACAGTACAAAAATGCTTCTGATTTACCTGTACCTGCAAGTACCAGTGTTGTGTGACTGCACCAGGTTGGCCCTGGCTGGATGGAGCTTTCCACCAAAGCTGCTCTATCTCTTCCCTCCTCATTTGGACACAGGAGAGAAAATGTAATGAAAGGTTCATGGATCGAGATAAGGACATGGAGAGATCACTCACCAGTTACTGTCATAGGCAAAAGAGACTCCACTCAGGGAAATGAGTTTAATTTATTAACAATCAAATCAGAGTAGGATAATGAAAAATAAACCGAAGTCTTAAAATACCTTCCCCCAACCCCTCCCTTCTCCCAGGGCTCAAATTCATCTCTGTTATTTTCTCTACATCCTCCCCCTAATGGTGCAGGGGAACAGAGAATGGGGATTACAGTAAGTTCACCACAGATTTGTCTTAGCTGTTCCTTCCTCCTCAGGAGGAGGACTCACACTCTTCCCCTGTTCCACCACGTGATCTCTCCACAGGAGACAGTCCTCCATTAAATTCTCCAATATTAGTCCTTCCCATGAGCTGCACTTCTTGACAAACAGCTCCAGCATGGGTCCCTTCCATGGGGTGCAGTCCTTAAGGAACAAGCTGCTCCATCATGGGTCCACTGTGGGATCAAAAGTCCTGCCAGCAAACCTGCTTCAATGTGGGCTACCCTTTCCATGGATCCACAGGTTCTTCCAGAAACCTGCTCGAGTGTGGTCTTCCAACAGGGTCACAGCCTCCTTCGGGCATCCACCTGCTCTGGCGGGGGTCTCCTGCATGCTCCCCCATGTACCTCCATGGGCTGCAGGGGCACAGATGCTTCACCATGGTCTGCACCGCTTACTGCAGGGGAATCTGTGGCACCCGGAGCACTTCCTACCCTTCCTTCTTCACTGACTTTGGTGCCTGCAGTTGTTCCTCTCCCACATTCGCACTGCTCTCTCCCAGCTGTAGTTGCACAGGTTATTTCTCTCTTCTTAACTATGCTCTCTCAGAGGCTCTATCCCTGTTACTCGTGGGCTTGACTTTGGCCAGCAGTGGGTCTGTTTTGGAACCAGCTAGCACTGGCTCTATTAGGAGAAGCTTCTAGAAGCTTCTCACAGAAGCCACCCTGTAGTATCCCAGCTACCAAAACCTGGCCACACAAAACCTATACAGTGACAAAGCACATTCAAAATATTTATACTAATACATCCATCCTGCAAAGATGGTCTGCAGAATGATGCACAATATCAAAAGAAGTTTAGTACCTATTCTACAGTGGTAAAACTGGGTAGATACTTTTTTTTTCTACCAGAGCCTGCCCAACCCTTACAAATAGCCTGTTTCTTAAAAAGAATAATGGAGCCACAAGAAACCATATTTAGTCGCTGTCAATGGGGGATAAATGTAAAAATGATGAATACTCAGAGAGGAAATATAAGTGGAAGGTCCAATTGATTGTTTTTAGTTCTGGCCATGGACAATAGCCTCCATTATGCAGTATAGACAGTAGTGTTTGAGTCGGCTTCACTCCAAATTCTGATTTTTGTTTGCTTTGTAATCACAATTGCTTTGTTCCAGGCTACATCAGATCCAGGTTGGTTTTTTGTTTCTTTGAGGTTTTTTTGTTTGGTTTGTTTTTTTTTTTTTTTTCTGTTTTGGTTGTTGTTTTAATATACAGAATTACTTAAGTACAGCAGTTTTAAAGAAAAATTTCAACTTCCCCTGACAAATTCTTCTTCCTAAAACAATTACACAACACGAATAGGTTTGGAAACTTTGCTTAATTCAGATACTACCTGGGAGATAACAGTAGTAAATGCTTAATACTGTTGACTATTTGTTCCCTTTACAGCCCTATATTGCATCCAGATTATGAAGATTCTCCAGTGTAAAAGTAAGTACAGCACAAATTTCTTTATGTTCAAAAGTGCTGAGATCTGTAATTTTCTCTTATGGCAGTGGGAACTGCAGGTATTTGGCACTACAATCTAGGCTCTTGACTGCAAACAGTACCTTCTGCCTTCTTCCCAGCATCCTTAAACTTAACACTAAAGCTTGTTCTGCAGGTAAAATGAGCTCAGGCATTTTTTATTGTTCAGTATGCCCCTGTTCTATTATTCAACAAAAGGATCTTCTCTTCCATCAAATATTTTTGAAAAAGATGGTTGTTTCTCCTTCTGAATGCCTAGCACCTGATGTATTATAAGTACTCGATCCACAAGCCTGTTTCTTTACCAAATATTCCTATAAGTATCATTTTTCCTAACACTGTGGATACACCAAGATGCATTACCAGTAAAGTGGACTTACAAAGTCAGTAAGGAATTTCTGTCAGTAAGATGGAAATAAAAATCTCTACAAAACATGAAATCTTGAGAACCCATCCTATAGTCCTTATCCAGTCAGCTCCCATTCTGAAGGCAAGGGGACAGAAAGGCTTGAGAAAAACAGCCATGCTTCCAGATGTTGAAATTACTGTGGTTCAAACTAGCATGCAAATAAAATAGTTTAAAGGAGATGCATGAGGTGAACTGACAGAAGACTCCAGCTCAGTCACCTTATCCCATATATAGAAAGGATAGATCTGCATTTACCTTTTCTAGCAACAGGAACTCAGATTTATGGATGCAACAAGAATAAACACTAATAAAAAAATCAATTAGGTGTCTCTGTTTAAAGAGGACTAATAATTTGAGTATATATGACACAAAAAGGAAAACAGAATTCACTTTGACAAAACAACTTCTCAATTTTCCTTCTAATGTGATATGACTCATCTCAAATCTATTGCAAAGCAGTAAACAAACTACACCAACACAGTGGCCATCATCTGCCAGGAACATTTTAAAAAGAAAATCATTACTGAGCTACTTTTCTTGTCTTCTATACAGAGAAATGTATTTTCCCAGGAGAAACAGCATTTCACATTATCTTCTTTTCGTTTACCATGTTTTCATGAGCGTTAACAACAACCTAAGAAATACCTCATTAAGCCAGTAATTTATTTCTTAGGAATTGAATTAAATTAAATTAATTTGGACTAGTTTTAGTTCTTTTTCAAAACAGTCTATTTCAATTTAAACAAATAACAAGAGGGAAGTTCAGTTTGATTACTAATAACAATGTACTGGGGACTTATCTTGGATAGTAATTTCTAAATGCTAAAAATATGTGGACAACAGCCTTTTGATTTTATTTCTCATTCATTGAACTAATGTTATAATTGTAACTGTAACAAAAATAAAATGTTTAGTCCATCTTTGTTCTATAATCCTTCTGTAATCTAATTACCTCAAAATAATTGCAAGATAAAATACTGTCATGAGGATCAAAAAGACATCTATAATTTGGCCTCTCCTTATTCATTATCCATTTCATTTTTATAACTATTTATTATTATCATATAGTTAATAAACAAAATCTAAGTCTCTTGATAATCCATCTGAAGTCAGTTCACTGCAGATGTAAATCATCGGAGAGCCACAAAGAATGTTACATGATGTTACATTTTTTGCAATAGTTCTTGTTTGTAGATCTTACAATATTTTGGGTCAGGCCCCTACTGTGTTAAATGATACTAAATTGAAAAAAGAGAGCAACTTCAACTTCCAAAATATCCCCAGATTCATTGCTTTAAAGAAATTACTTCGAAGCTTCTCAGGAGTTGACAAGAAAAATCTAAATTGTCATGGCAACGTGGGTTGAAGAAATCCTTCTTTGCTGTTTGCATAGATCATCTCCATGCTATCAGCCTGTTTACTAAATGTTGCTAAAGAAAGCAATTAAAGGTTAATCTTTCCTCAGAACCAAATAAATTATATAACTGGTGACAGCCAGTGGAGTGAGATACATTTCAGATAGGTCAAAAAAATTTGAGGCATCATTTATCTTCAAGCAAACGACACCAAGTTGCAGTGCAGTCTACATGCTGGGGAGAAGCAACAACATCCAGCCAGGACAGGCTTGGGAGGTGGACCTGTGCAAACCTCATGAAATTTAACAAGATCAGTTTTAAGGTTCTGCAACAGCAGTTGGGGCAATCCCAAGCACAAACACAGGTTGTAAAGAGAATGGATTGAGAGCAGCCCAGAGAAGAAGGACATGAGGGTGTTGGTGGATGAAAAGTTCAATGTGACACAGCAATGTGCTCTTGCAGCCCAGAAAGTCAAACATATCCTGAGCTGCACTAAAAGAAATGGGACCAGCAGGTCGAGGGAGGTGGTTCTGCCCCTCTACTCCCTCTCATGACACCCCTCCTGGAGTCCAGCTCTGGGCCCCTGAACCTGTAAGAATATAGACCTGTTGGAGCAAGTCCAGAGGAGGCCATGAAGATGATCAGAGGGCTGGAGTACCTCTCCCATGGAGACAGGCTGAGAGAGTTGGGGCTGTTCTGCGTGAAGAGGAAAACTCTCCAGGAGACCTTAGAGCACCTTCCAATACCTAAAGAGGGTCTGCAAGTAAGAGAGTGAGGGACTTTTCACGAGAACATATAGTGACAGGACAAGGGGGAAAGGCTTCAAACTGAACAACAGTAGGTTTAGATTAGACATTAAGATGAAATTCTTGACTGTGAGGATGGTGAGGCACTGGAACAGGTTGCCCTGAGAAGCTGTGGATGTTCCATCCCTGAAACTGTTCAAGCTGGGGTTGGTTGGGGTTTATAGCAACATGATCTATTGGAAGGTGCCCCTGCCCACAGCAGGGGGATTAGAATGACGTGATCTTTAAGGTCCTTTCCAACCCAAATAATTCTCTGATTCTATACAGCATTTCTGTGGTTAATTTTGTAACTAAGAGTTTGAATTTTTTTAATGGTATTAGATTTATTCTAGCATCCTCGTTTCAATGCAAGTTCTCTATGTGATATGTGGCCATAAAAAAGGTGAGATACAAAGTCTTTTAAGGTTAATGAGACTTTTTAAATTCCATTAGTTCCCTTTGGATCAGTTAGGACCTTTGTATCAGGTCCTAACTGGTCAAAATCTGTTATAAAGCAATCCAAACTACTTCACTGACAACTAGAGTCTATGTCCAACATACCTAGTTCAGCATAGCAGAATGCTTTTTTTTTCCTACAACTAGCAGATTTTTCAAGTTAACTACCTTATGTACCAGGAAAAAAGAATGGAAAATTTCTGTATTTTCATTTATGTTAATTAAATTTCGTGATAAAGCCTCCCCTATACAGGTTTCACAGGAAAGCTAGACAGAAATATTTGAGTACAGCTAATGATCAAAATGCTACTCCTGCTGCCACTGTTGACTTCATAAAATCTATTAACACTACATTCTTCAGTGTTAGAGCCACTGCAAACAATGGGTCAAAATGTCTGCTGGGGATATTTACGTGCTAAGATATCAATTTAATTTCTCAAGAGAGATATCTACAAATGCAGAGGATCACTGATTATGATATTAGCAGTTGTTTGATTGAACTGAGGTTCTGAAAGTGAATTATAAAATGTTTCCCCCTCCCCCTCAAAAAAAATGCTTGCTATGACTCAATCTACGTATTATAAGAAACATCAGCAGGATACCAATAGAGAATCTGGCTGCTGGGGCAAAGCTAAAATAGTGTACTTAGTCACTTGAATGCAGTCAGCTTCTGCATTGATATCCCACAAACATTAGTGAGAACAGTGTGATTTGTCATGACCATTTGTTTCCCAGCCAGAAGCATCCAAAATTAGTCTAAAAATAAGTTAAATTTTGCGCTTTTTTTTTATCAAAGTGGCTTTTTCAGAAATTTCACTGTGTAAACATCATTCTTTCTTTCCTTTTTTTCTTGCCTTCACAGTCACCTGCATTTTTTTGCTAGGTTCAGGGCAAGGCAGGTTCTGCAAGCTCATGTATATTTCTGCAATATCTAGCCACTTGCTTCCCAACATCAGCTATTTCTTGACGAAGTGACCTCCCTGTTCCTTGCAGCTCCATCTGTGTTGTGCAGCAGCAGCGTGATATGGGTCCCAAGTTACATGGTGTGTGTTATATGCACTTCAGGCTGAACCCCAAGGCACTCATACAAGGCAAGCTCAAGCACAATGCCCAAAGCCAAGCCTAGGATCTCAGCCTGTATTCTGGATACACTCTGCAAAGCAAGCCAAGCTAACCCATCCATTTTAGCAGCAGGCATTGCAAGCACAATGAGGAAGCTTTAAAATCCAAGCCGCAGCTGGGCCAGTATTTAAAAAAGAAAATAACCTGGTTATTTTCCCCAATGTGTTTAGGCCCGTCCTTGAACCCAACTTTCAAGTAGAGACCAAGGCTGGCTACATTTTTGTTCCCAGTGCACTGTAAATTGCTTGTGCTTCAGCACCAGTGTAAGCAAAATAGAAGTTTGAATATTTGTGTTCTTTTTAGAGTTTATATGTGAACAAAATATGGCAAGTAATAAAGGTCAAAGGAAATAAACAATGATTTATGTAATATTGTATCATGGCTATATTTGATCTGCAAACCATAGGATGGGTGAGGGAAAGATATCCCTAGACCCCGATTTCCTCTGTGACTAATGTCAAAGGTTTGCTGCAAACTTTAGAATTATAAGAACATTTCAATAAAAACCCTCAAACATAGGTTTAGAAATCGTTCTCTAGCAAAAAAAAAAAAAAAAACAAAACAAGGAAAATTATCGGACAAGAAAGAAAAAATAAAAAAAAAAGAAAAACTTAATGTTTGGCAGAATTGCATGAAAGAAACATTGCCTTGCATTTGAATACAAGATATGAAGCAAGTACTGCAAAATGTAATTTTTAAATGCTGACCATATTTCATGCAAATTTTCAAAACAAACACCGCATAAAAAGTTGTATTCATTATTATTTATTCAGGTCTGTGTCAGCTGCAATGCTGCAAATGTTTCTGTTGGAAAGCCACTGTACAACAAAGACATGAATACAGAACATGATTCTGTACTTCAGTATCCATAAGATACTGTAAGACAGACATAAAACATGAAGAGACTAAAATGATACTAGGTTTTTCTGTGTATTGTTCTTCATAATGTCTTTAAAGGAAAAAGCAGAGAAAAAAATGAAGGTAGAAGTCAGTTGCTCAGAGATACCAAAGACACTGTTTAAAAACAAATTGCTTCCACATATACGTAAATACATTAATATTATCAAGGTTGGTTGCTGTGATTCACCTAGTTTTCCCTTTTAAAGTCATTCATGGATGAAAACATTGTCAGAACTTCTCATCCACAAGAGCTCAAATTAAACAGGGTCTGACTCCACTATTCAGCTGCAATATCTACTTTGCCTGGATTATTTGGAGTAGCAATCTGTTCAAAAGGAGCCAATTGAGCTATTTCTGAAATCAGTACAAATTTCAGTTTCCAATGCAGCAGAATCAGGCTCTCACAACTGCCTGAAGTTACCTTTCACTTGACAGGGATGAGACAAGAAATTTACTTGAAAGAAGTCAAATCACTATTTCAGAACATGCATGAATTTATCATTAAAATGCATAATGAAATAATTAAAAAGCTGTAAGAAACTGTGATTAATTTTTATGATGGAAATTAAAGTATTATTATAATTGCTAGAAATTGTGATTTTTTTTCCTTATTTTTTGTGGAAAGCAAATCATTAATGATATTTGGACTAATCAAGAATTCTGGTTAATCATCAGCAATGTAAGAGTGATTAAATCTTGCTTTGTCCTTTAACTGAATGTGCCCTCCAGGTAAAAATGGCAAGAAACTACCATCACTTTCTTTTCTTTTTTTTTTTCTATATTGAAAAAAATTATTGTCTCTGAGAAAGTAAGACATTTTGTTAGAAATAAGAGGCATTATTCCTCTTGAAAGAGTTTCCAATGCGTGCATGCCTCTATTTACCATTCAATTACTAAATGCAGACAACTGATATATGTTGCCTTTGGGTGTCAATATAACACTAACAATAATCCAAGTAATTTGTGTAAGTAGTTATTCCTCTGAGAAATGAGAAATACAGTGTAGATTTTCTTAAATGCAATAGAAATGTCATATAGTGAAGTCTTTCACCCAGCCAGAACAAAGATGTGTCAGGACAAAGAAAGATCTCACAGCTTTCCTCAGGCATTAATGCCATTTTTTCCCTATTTCAAAAGTTAGTGGTTGATAAAAATCGTTTAAGGGAAATTAAAGCTGACGTAGAAAAGTAAAACTTCTAAGTAAAAGAAAGTGATTCATACACTTAAGGAGAATTTCCATATGATTCCTACTCTTTACTCACTGCAAAAATTGGAAGAACATCCAATTTATCTCAGTCTAATATGGCTAATTTTGCAGCCATATGGAGAACCAGAGGCCAGATTCTTATCCTATGACCCTGACTTGAATCCAGTTGTACTTGAGTTTTATTAGAGATCACATCTCACACTTATGCCACTGCTTCGGTGGATTGTACAGTTAAACCAGCAACTCCCCTTTCCACACTGCTTCCCCTGCTGGCTACAGGCAGCCCAGCACGATGCTGCAGTGCCTGTGCTCACACAAAAAGCTGCTTGCCAGCAGAATAATGTCATCATGGCCAAAGAGAAACACAATGGCTCAATACAGATTTGAGCAAGATGAAATTACATCTTATCTTTAAATCCACTGGAGGTTTTATACAGTCACACTATCAAGCAGTTACTTCTCCAAGGAAAAGTTATAAGAGGGAATTTAATGTGATGGTGTACGGATTACATCTTGAAAAAGTTGAAAACAGTGGTCCCTGAGGCTTTTTAGCCTTTCTATAGAGCATGGTAAATCTTGAATGCATAGCTCAAAATATTTACAGTTTCAGATTGTTCCTAATTTGTTTGGACAAGAATTTTTATGAGTGTAAATGCTATTGAGGCCTAAGTGCCATAGATGTCTTTTTCAAAACTTGAGTATATCAATACATATGTAATACTAATACCACACCATGAGTAAAAATAAGATGAAGTGCTTGTACAGACAAAGCAGTCTGCAGGGGGAAAAATGACAACTGCCCCTCCCAAACAAAAAAACACCATTGTCTGATCAAAATCATACATGTCTGTATAAAGGGACACGCAAGTGAGAGTCAGTAGAATAGACAGATTTGCAGTATAGACAATTTGCAGAATGGTTCTTATCTTTACAAATCAGAGATGGTGCTGAAGTGCCGTCACAGATTTCAATACATCCGGAAGTTCCATGTGTGCTCATGCTTTCACGTGCCTGTAGACCATCTCCAGCTCCTCACACTACTATCCTGTTCCACACATACACACCGTAGAAACTGATAAACCTTTACTGGCTGACAGTGGGAATTCAAACCTCAACCATGGGCTCAAGAGTCTAAAATGAGTGTTTGGGGAATCTTTGTTTAATTGATATGCTCTCCACTAAATTATATTCAAGCTGACCAATTTTCCTATTCCTATACAAAGTTAAGGACTATACATATCTTGATGAAAAAAAATGGGTCAGATACAGATCTTACCAAAAAGTAAGTGCATTTTTACTTTAAAATATTATGTGGTCAGAGCTGGATATTCTCTGCTATGACTTTTTATGGCAAATTTCTCATTGGGCTGGGGGATGGAGAATGCATCCATCAAATACTTGGTTTTGCAGTTGGGTATTCAATACCTTGCTCTGATGTTCTTTTAAAAATTCCTTTTTTTCAGCTCATTTTCCCCAGAACTGCTTTAGTCTTCTCTGGAAGAGAATGGAGCCTCTCTAGAGAGACCAGCCTTACAGTTTGAACAGCACTGCTTTGGAGAAAAAAAAAAAAAATACTTTAAAAGAGACAAACACTCTCAGCCCAACAGGAGTAGGCCTTAAACAGAGTGGTAACTTTGTGTGATGTAGTTATAGCAATTATTTTGACAAAGTGATAGCAGCAAACAGAAGGTACATAAAACGTTTTGAGGTTTATTTATTTATTTTCATAAACAAAATCCTGAGCTGTAGATATGAGAGTCCTTTCACTGTCTGTATCTAATTTAAGAACAGAAATGTTTTCCCTTTGCTATTTCCATTAATCTGAATGATACCTCTGTGCACAAGCCCACTTATGTACATTTTGTTTGAGGTAATTAGGTGGCAATGAAGGTGCTGTATTTGGTTATCTAAACACATCCAGGAAATTACCTTGAAAACATGTACTGGAACAATTGTAAGTATTAAGCAGTATGTATTTCCACTGAATGTAGGTTCTACTGAATATAGGTTGTCCACGGACCTTAGGTCACAGCACAAACATATTTTACTCTCTTTTTTCTTGAATTTTAGTCTGAATTCAGTCTAAATCTACCATTCGTTCCATACCAGTATGAATTTTTACAGAAATTATACTGACGTGTTTTGTCTTTCAAGCAAATCAATATGGTTTTTTATGTTTGCTTTTGTTACAATATAACATACCAGAATTGGCAAATGGCTCTATAAACAAGCCCATCTTAACGTGCATAGCTGAACACCATGCTGTCTGTCTTGTTGAAGCATAATTGCTATGATAGGGTAGCTTCTGGGAAAGCGGTTCCTTTAAATGACTCCATACTAATTTCCCTTGATGTTTAAAGCACAATGAACAGGGAAGAATTCCCCAAATGTTTTTCAAAACACTCAGCATCAATTAGACGAAATGAGTCCAAAGAAATGTATAGAACTGCACCTCAAGTCTACCACAGTGAATGACGATGAATGTTCATTTTCATCCTTCCTTGTTCCTTAAAAAAGTTACAGAAAATTGCACAGCAACAAAGGGTTTCCATTTCATTTCATAACGAGGAACGATGTGGAAAGCAGCCCACCTGTCATTTTACTGAAAGATATGGGAACGCCTGTGGCAACACCTCCAGAAATTCAGCACTTGTTTCTTTTTTCGCTCATAAAACCCCGAAACCAAACAAAACCCGGGTGAATTCCTTTTACAGTGACCAAATGATTTGATGGCAAGGGGCTGGTAAAACAGAGTTCTGAGAACCTAATAATTAAAATTGTTTTATGTGCTCCTGAAACCCTGGGTCTTTATGTTACTAAGGAAGGAGTTTTTTCACTCTCTGAAGTATAAACGTAATTTCAGCTTCAGGATTACATTTGACTAAATATAGATACCTGTGCTCAATTGCCTGGGAAGGTAAACGGGAAGGAATTATGTCAACTGTCCCCGATGGCTCCCCTTCAACCTGTTGTTTGACTTCAATATTAAGTCAGTCTTTAGCCTTTAAGTTGCTGCTTCTCATTAAGCAGGTATAATTACATTCTACAGAGCAGCATCAGAGGCAGTGCCCAAACGTTCCTGGCAAAGCCTTTGTATGTAAGCAAAACACGTCGGATCGTCGCTGAATAACCATGATCCAGCCTCCAGCATTTCGTATGTGCTGTCAGCCATGAAAAGAAAACACTTAAATGTCAAACGACATAACTGGCTACAGTGTATTTAACAAATGAGTCGCGGGTGTCTGCCCGCCCCGGGAGCGGCGCGGCCGTGGCAGCAGCTGCCCCTCGTCCCGCGGAAGCCGGCCCCGAGTGCGGCTGCCGGAGCAGCTCCGCCACCGACCCGGAGCTCCCCGCCCGGCCGGGCCGTGCCCGGGGCAGCGCCGGGGCGCCCGGCACGTGTGCGGGCTGGGAGCGGCCGCCCAGCCCCGCGCGGGCGGGGACCGGGGGAAGGAGGCACCTGGGGGTGTGGGGGGTGGTGATGCTGGAAGTTTGGGTAGGGCGGGCACGCCAAGAAGCCCCCGCCCGCCCCGGGCTGCGTGTGCAGCCGGGCACAGCCCCATCTCCAGGAGCCGCGGATTCACAGCTCCCTTCCCACGGAGGCAGCCGGGTCTCGTTGCCCGGTGGACCGCGGCAGCGGCAGGATCCGGGCAGAGGAGGGATGCCATCGGGCTGGCGCGGAGCCGCAGCCGCTCTACCGGACCGGACAAAGCTCCTGCCCGGCTCCCGGCAACCCGGGCTGGCCCTCTGCCGCCTCTCCGCGCAGATCACGGCCGGAGGCTACCGGGGGGAAGGCACCCTGCCGTGCTGCCCAGGTGGGCGAGGGAACCCGGCCGTGGGCACCCGCAGGACGGGGAACACTCCAGCCTCGCCCGCCAACCCGGGCCGCGGTAGCCTTGTTCCCCCCGCCTCAGCCGCCCCCGCGCCGAAAAGAGCAGGGAGAAAAATAAAATGGTGGGAACGATATAAAGCGCCTTGGAAGGGTTAAGGGAGACTCAGACAGTACAAACCGCAAGGGGAACCGTCATCCCGGAGGCAGGCAGAACAACCGGGAGCGAGGTGGGAGAAGACAGAGGCTGCATCGGGGACAGGTGCTCAGCTGCGAGCTGCTTCACTCCTTCCCTCTCTCTCTCTCTCTCCCTCTCTCTCACACACACACAGAGACACAGACTCTCATCTCTCCCAGCATGAAAAAGCGCAGGGCTAATGAGAGGCGAAGTGAATAATGGGGAAGTTGTCTCCAGCGATGAGGCAAGTAATGGGGCTGAGGCCAGCACTGAAGTTGTGTAACCAAATTCTCCACCGTCACCCCCTCGTTTCTCCTCCCTCCCCCATTGATTTTAAGGAGAAATCCAGCTGAGATTGGGAGATTCTCCCCACCGCACACCCAGCAGAGAGGAGTCCTCTTCCCTCAGGCACGGGCAGGCAGGTGGCGGAGGTGTCCCCGGCGCCGCATCCCCGCCTCCGCGCAACTTGCGGGGAGCGGAGCCGGCTGAAGGCAGGCGGAGGCGGCTCTCCGCGACCACCCACTCCGCGCTCCCCCTCGAGCACGGCAAAAGCTGGGGAGGCGGGAGGAGGGGAGATCCAAACTTGCCAGCCCGGGGACTGTCCCTCACACGGCAGCGAGTGCCGTTCGTGCGTGCGCGGAGAGCGAAGTGTTCCCAAACTCCGGCGCTACCCAGGCGGCTGGATGCGCACGGTTCCGCTCGCGGCGTCGCAGCGGCTGCTGCCCAACTCCAGGGGGCTGGTTTCTCCCGGGGGAAGTGACCGGCCGAGAGCCGAGCCCTCGGGGAACACCTATGGGAGGTGGGAGGCAGGGAGAAGGGACACCGGGCTCGAGGAGCCTGCTGTTTGCCGGCGCAGAAAGGAAGCGAGGGAGAGAGCTCAGCCGAGCGGCAGAGATTTAGCTGAGGGGTTATGAGTGCCGTAACCACAGCCTACACGAATGCAATGCAAGAAATCCGAATCTTACCCTGAGCTGCAGTGAGGAGCCCCGCGCAGAGAACCAGCAGAGACTTGAATTTCCTCCACGCAGTCATGTCTGCAGTTATTCCACACACACACACACTCTCACACAAAACCCCCGGCGGGTCTTCTCGGCTGCGACCGTGTCCTCCGAGCGGCAGCGGAGCTAAGGACAGCGCCAAACAACCGCCACAGGGCGAGGAGAGGCGGAGAGGAGCGGTCCGGGTCCCGAGCGCCGCGCAGCGCCCGGCGCCTCCTGCAGGACTGCGCGGGCGGCTCGCTCCGCTCTGCTCACAGACAGCATCAGTCCCGCGCCGCGGCGGGGCTGCGCCGCTCAGCGCCCGCGGAGCCCCGGTGCCGCCGGCCCGCCGCCCGCCCAGGGGAGGGGAGGGCGCGGAGGGAGGGAGGGGAGGCACGCCCGGGGCCGCGGGCAGAGCGGCATGCACGGCCGCCGGCGGAGAGAGCCGGGCAGTGGCGGCGTCGGCAGGAGAGGGATGCGGAGAGTGCGAGGAAGAGGAGGAGGAGAGGGAGGAGGAGGAGGAGGAGGAGGAGGAGGAGGAGGAGGAGGAGGAGGAGAAGGAGAGAAGACGGAGGGAGGGATCGCGGCGAGAGTAGCGCAGGCAGCGCAGCGGAGCGGCTGCCAGCCACACGAGCAGCCGCCGCCGCCGGACTCAGCCATCACTTCCCACGGAGAGGGGAAGGGGCCGGCAGCCGGCAGCCGGCACTCGCCGAGCCCGCAGCCTCCCCGTGCCGCCGGACAGCCCCGCACGGCCGCTGAGGCGGCCGCGGCCTCGCCCCCTGCCCCGGCCGCGGCCCCGGGCGGCTGCTGCCGGTCACCGAAAGGCCCCAGGGGACTGATGGCTTCCCCCGGGCCCGGTGTCCCCCGGCGCGGAGAAGGGTAGTGGCTGTAGGGCTACACCTGCCTGGGAGGCTCCTGCTGCGATTCCCTGGTGCCCTGTCCCCCGGCACTGCCTGCAGTTCGCCTCCCCCAGCCACATGCGGGATGCGAGTGGTGCGTGTGCTGGGGTCCCTTGTCCTAGGTGAAATTCCCCTCTGCTCTCGTCCCCGCTCGTGAGAGAGGAAGCCTTTCAGGTCCAAAATGTGCCCTGCTCGTTCCTTCTAAGTTGTTCATCAGAACAAGCTGTTATTCCTGAGAGGAAGGAGATGAGCCAATATCTCCTTGCGGAACACTGCTTTGTCTTTATGTTGCCATTCTCAAGAGCTCCTGTTGCCAAGAGGAATTTCTGCCATTAACAATCCTTTCCAAAACTAAAGAAAAACCAATCAAAATATGACGTCAATATGCACACAGAGGCTTCCCCACCACCAGCCTGGAGCAGGTAGGGTTGGTTCCTTGAGCCCAAGGGAAAGGAAATGGTGACCCAAGGTTGGCCTGTCACAGGTCCCTATGCTCCAAGGGTTTCTGTGCCAGGCCTACCTTCAAACGGGTGGCAAAAAGGTGCCCAACCCTGACTTTCAATCCTGTATGAATTGTCACCACCACTGCACCCTGGGCCTGACTCCATAATTAATGCTTACCTATATCCGTAATTAAAACACAAAGGCTCGTAGGAAGGAAAGACAGAAACACAAGCCCTTTTGGAAAGGTAGTTTCAAGGTTGTAATTATTCACTTATGATGAGTTTTCTTTCGTGGGGAAATATGCAAAGTTGTTTTCTCATTCTAAGTTGCATGAAGGTGGTGAATGGGCATTGAACGAGGTAGGCTGACTTTGTAATAAGCTTGTATTTATGTAAAAACGCTGTGGTTCTCACTCGGAAAAAAAAAAAAAAATAAAGCAGGGCCAGGCAGGCTGCCGAGCCAGACGTGGCATTGCTGCCATCTCGTGGCAAGCGCTGCCTCCCTGCCGGGCCCGGGCTGTAGTCCCTGCACTCACTGCCTTTCCCCCGCAGCTCCCAAACCCACTGCCCTCCCAACACATCCACAGAAGGGATCTGGTCTTAGTTAGCATTCATCCATATTTTAGGAACACCTCGGGGACTCATTTCTTTGCATTCGTGAAAAATAAAATGATGCTACTACTTGTTAGCACCAGACATCATGTAGCCAAGCTGCTGTGCAGAATTCCCCAGTCAGAGCTGCTCAGGCTCCTCCACTTATCCTTGTCAGAGGACTGGGCGGAATTCACTAAAGATTGTGAGAGAGATGGAAACGGGCACTAAGCTCAAGCTGAGACTTGCATTCTGGCATCCAGTAGTCTGAGGCTCAGGTTTTTGAATTGAGCAATTGTTTGCGGTGCATTTGGCCCAATAATTTTTTGTTTTGTTTTGTTGTATTGTCTGTTCAGTTGGGATAGTTGAAAGTCATAAATAAACACCATTTATAGCTGCCTGCATCTAGTTGAAAGCAGTAATGATGGTATCATTTTTTGCTGTGCTGTTTCAGTAAGCACTCTTGAGAAGTTGCTGTTTAATCCTACTCATGGCACATTCTGCCAAAGCTCCAGTATGATATGATATGTGCCTTCTTGGTCTTGGCTCACACAGCGTAGATTTACTGTATCCGACACCTTTTGTTCTTCTGGGGATTTTCTGGGCTTCACTGAGCTTTTGGGACCCAATTCCTTCCCTTTTGAGCTATACAAGTGTTAATTTGTTCCCCTCATAGCACCTAGATAAGGTAAAATAACTAAGCACCACAATCAGTATGACTGCAAAAGATGCCTTCTCTCCTTTCTTACATCCTATGACAGTAAAGCATAATGCATAAACATTGTCGGCCTTTAGCATGTTACTATTTGTCACCTGAGTCAGTGCCTTACTGAGAAAAACAAGACAGCACCGACTGCCCCCCCGAGATGATTTCAACCTCTCAACACACTCGGGTAGCTGTCCCAGTGACTTTTACAAACCTTGTGTGACACAATTTTTTTCCCAAAACCAAAAAAACCAGAAGATGACTGTGGAACTGAAGCATAGCATTCCAGGCGGAATCTCCACCAACCTGACTTGAGCTCAGTGTGGAACTGCAGTACCTAAACATGGTAATTACAGAATATGATCTAACCTAATGACTGTAATCTCTCTGTTGTATATTAAGTACCTAATGTACTACCATAAAATCCATGAATTTATGAGTTTGAACAGAGGCAATATTTCTCTCTATTCCCTATAGACGGTATGGGGAGTGTATATGTCAAGACTGTTTGTACTAATCAGGGTGATTTAAAGGTAGCTTGACAGGGATTTATTTTCAATTGAGAGCTTGTCCTTTTGCTCCTCTATGCCATATAAAACAAAGGTCTGAAAAGTTAGATTTTCTCTTTTCTTTTAGTTTTTTCAGCTCATTATGTTAATAATACTGAATCCACATTTCCGTGTTGCCATTTTATGGGAGGAAGAAGATGCTTATCTTTCTGTAAGGCATAAGAATATTTGCGCCCATCTAAGCAAGACTACTGATTCAGAACATATCTGAAAATGTACGATGTACTTACTAAAAAGGGATGTTTGTGGGAACCCATAACCACAATCTGTACTTGCCACTGGATTGAGAAGTCTGTAGCTTTCTGCCAGAAGGTTATTGTGAAGTTCAAACTGTGAAAGCTTAAAAATTCAAAATATTATGTTGGGGTAAAAAAGTCTATAAGAAGATAACTCTTCAGCAGAACAGAGATTTAGTGTGAGGAAGTCAGAAAGTAGAACAGTGTTCTCCATGAGCAACTTCATCCACATGTTTTTTTGTCACATAAACTCTTTAGTTGTGAGCAAAAACGGAGACCAGAGTTCCAAAAACTCTCACTTAGCATATTCTCTTTTTAAGAACTCTGTTTTCAGACTTGAAACATTTAATGATTTCTTTAGTCATAACTGAAGTCCAGTCTTCCAGGCTGGAACAATGAAAAAATATTTATATGTACACATGTTCCCAATCCAAATTTGTTATACCATAAAGAATAAAAAGGAGGCCATGCCACCCACAGTCTGTGTACTGTTAAAAAATCTGTTGCTTGGGCTTAGATTGGACTCCGCTTTCTTTTTGTGGTAATGTTGTGTCCAAACTAGAAATCTCTTGTAAGATTACAATAATGATGACATCTGCAATACCAGCTACAGCCACATTATTGTTTTATATATTACCAGCACAGGCCAATAAATGTGTTAATAGTCCTCTAAGCTAGAGAAAGAAGGAGAAAATAGGGAAAAGGTGGTTACAGGCTGTCAGGCAGGACACTTCAAGGGAGTTTTGGTCAGCAAAGAGAATATCATGATAGTGCTGTTCAAGAGGCCCCCTGGGGGGCCTGCTCCTGCTCTGCTATATTGTATTCCCCTCTGGAATGCTTAGTTCAGGGGGAACAGTCTGCAGAAGCATTGGGGAAAATGTAAGTTGCCTGTTTTAAAGTACTCTCAAGCATTACTTAGCTCCTCAGGGGCAGGCTCTAGCGCACTTTCTTTTCAGAGCACCTACACTGATCCCATCTGTCCTTAAGGTGACATTAATAATTGATGTTAGAAATATGAGACTTCTGAAAGACATTTCTGCCTTTGAGGGAAGGTGGAATTTGTAGGTAGTAGCCTTCAGGATGCCTGTAGGAGACAACATCAAGATTATTATTCCACTTAGGAACTGTTTCTCAGAGGTTTAAACACTTTAGCTTTGGAGGGCTAACAGGGGAAAAGGGAACTTTGTTGAAGTAGTTCAAGGAAAAAAGATTATTTGTTTTCTAGTTAAGCATAAGAAGATCCTGCGAGGCATGAGGTATGACTATGCAAGGCTAATAATGTGGGGAACAGTAGCTAGGATAATGGTCTAAACAGACAAGTAAGTCAGTATCTTGACAGCGAGTAAAATGTGACAGTGTTAGCAGGCTTTGAGAATGAAAACTAGTCACTCCTATGATATGGGAGAGATATGGAAGAAGCAGAGAAGAGAGGCCAAAAATAGCTCAGAAATCAGTCTTTTCTTGGCAGAAATTTCATTGGATATGGGAAGGGCAACACTATATTCGTCAGAGCTTTCATTGAGACAGCATAGATGTTTGGTTGTGAGGAGACTTTGGTTATACCTGTCAGGAGGGCTCCATACCCAAGTGTACCGAGAGTCTCGTTACTTCCCTTGAGCTGTCTTACCTAAGAGTCACCACGGTGCTGAGTGATGCACAGCTATGCAGTGTCTTAATTATGAGCACACATTGACTTATTAAAAAAGTGCTTGGTTTATCATCTAGTGAACTGCTGTTAACTTGATCTATCATGACTCTTCTATACTATTTGTTTAAGCATTTGGAAGAGTCGTGCTTCAACCTAGCTCTCTTGGTGTGGTTTCCTCATGCTAAGTCTTACATCTCATTTAGTGTAGCAACCCAGTTGATAGAAACTAAAAATCTTCTCGTGTGTTAGGAAAAATACTTAAGTTATATCCTTGACTCGTATTTTGAGCTAACTGGCTGAGAAAGGTTTAGTGTATAGGAAAGGATATGCTGTCTGTTTGATTCATAATGCATTGGGTATGATGGCTACATATACATGAGGATATGTCAGAAAGGCAGGCTGAGATTTCAGTTTGGACATAAGGAGATTAGTCTGGAGTAGACTAGTATATCTCTGAGTCATTAGCAAACAGATGGTAGTCGAATTTGTATTTGCTGATGAGATCACACAGAAACAAGGTGTAGAGAGAAGAGAGAAGGAAAACAAGGACAGAAAACCCACACAGTAATTTAAAGAGTGGATGAAATGTATGTTCTCAAATATACTACCTTAGTATTCAGGTGAAGAGGGAATCGATGAAGATATGGACATACAGTATTCTAAGAAGAGCTCTATGTGAGGCCCAAGTGGAAGAAAATGGTGTCTTGCTAAACTTTAGTTTTGAGAGATTGAGGAATTAATCATTTCATATGGTTCTGAAGAAGGGCAAGATTAAATCACAGAAAAAAAGTTGTTTCAAAGGGATTTCTAAGAGTCTTACAATAATTCTAATACTCTTCTCAAGTTCTCATTCTCCTTTTATAAAGAATGAGCTGATAGCTGAGTTGAAAATGAAATAGAGGGAAATGTAGGTAAAATCATACCATTTCTAACATGGCAAAGACTAATCCATAAATAAAGGGATAAATTGTCAGAAGAGAGAAAACAGGACAAGAGCACAAGTCATGAGAAAAATGGTGAGAAATTATGATACTGATCATGAAAGAAATAGGATGGCTAGGTGAAATGGAGGCATTGAAGCAGCTAGAGGAATAAAACAAGGCAAACACAGAGGAAACTTTTGAATCCATGGTCAGAAATAAAAAAGGTAAAGGGTTAATGTTTAAAGGAGGAAATAAAGAGGAGTAAAGCAAAAGCAAGGGTAATCTTAAGTAGGCCTGTCAAAACTGTCATAAGCACCTCTTCTGGCTAGGGTACTTGAGGGTTTTATTCCTTATTAGATACAGCTCCTAATTGAGGTTTAGACCACTCTTGTGGTAGTGGAAGCTTCATAAATAGAGAACAAAATATATTGAAATAAAAAATCAAACGTATCAGCAAGAGCAGTTAGTCAATGTCTCGCATCTCTTTTTTTCACCTTACCTTGAGACTGCTTGGTTGGACTTAAATTCTGCCAGGCTGCCAGATGAAAGAGATTTCAAAGATTGAATCAGTCCTTCTGTCTTGACATTGAATGTTTGGCTTACCTTTTAATAGCAGGGTCTTCACAAGAAGTGTTAACAGGCATGAGAGGAAAATGGGGAAAATGCACAGATAACCAGGTGTGCAATCATCGGTGCTTTAAAAATAATCACTATCAACAAATTACACTTAGACTCAAAGAGTCCTTGACTGAAGTGACTTAATCTCTAGAGATATATTCGCTTCGGCAGGTGCTCCAAGAAATGAGCTTGTATGGCTTACACTAACTGAACTCTTTGGTACGCTTCACCCGCTCATAAGAAAAGGGTCCTACAATAAGGACAGAGAGGATTCTGTGAATTTTTTATCAGGAAGATGTTGCTGCAGTTTCCTGAGTTCTGATGGTGGGCTCACTGGATGTGCTAAGCTGGAAAGTAGTAACTGTGACAGTCCCAGTAGAACACCTGGGATACAAATAATCTTGTGAAGCCCACACTTATATTTATTGTCCCAATAGAGATTGCAGAAATAGCTTCTGCCACACCTCAAAATATTTCTTCAGAGTAGATGAATTTCACCTATGTACCTCAGTCACTGAATTTGTACCTGTCCACACTTCAGGGGTCTTCTGACTCAGGAGTTCCTTACAGTGAGTGGTCTGTTCTGGCCTGCAGAGGGAGACAGTCTGTTCAGGTGCTTGCCAGATTTCACAGCTAATTATCTCCCTGTATTAATTGAAAAAGAAATTGATAGTCTGGTTTAAGCAAATCGTGTGACAATGTCAGGTTTAAAATTACTTAAATGTCTCTAAACTGTTTTCTTAAGTCTTTTCTTTTATATGTTAATCTGCTTCTAAGTCGTACTTCAATCTCATGATGTGGCTGCATATGGGGTGTGCATATGCAGATACACTGAAAAGATTTCTTCCCCGTTTATGTATACTAACCTTTCAGTAGAGGAGAAAAAAAAAGAGAGGATTATTACCTTTTTTCAAAGGCAAACAGCCTCGCAGTTACTGCAAAGTAACAGAGTACACATTAATGCTTACTGCAGTTATCCATCACAGCCTTGAAACCTGAGCTAAATGGCAGCCTTTCCACTGACTTCAGTGATGACAGGATCGTGTCCTCTATGAGTAATAAATCTAGGATTTTGGCTGAGAAGGAAGGAGTTATAAAATCAAAGTATCGGTTGCACTGAAGTTTCAGTTACAATGCAGCATTACTCCCAGCAGCTGTGTATAAGTATGGGACAAGAATAACCTGCTGGTGGAATTTTGCACCTGTAAAGGAAGAATTTGATGAGCTCTTCCTGCAGTAGCCCATTATCAATAATATCTCCCTTCACAGGAAAAATCTGAGGCCCATCAACAGAATAGGGTCATTAGGAAATGATCATGTACTCTCATTTCTCTACTCACATATTGACCAAGCTAGATAGGGACCATCTAAATCTTTGAAATGCAAACATTGCTAGCATTGACCCATCAGCATAACCTCAATTATCTTCCCAAATATTGGATGGCCTGACACTGGACAGTGAGTGGCTTTGCTAATACCATCCAAAGATGAGGTTTTGAGAAAGAGCCTAACAACTGCTTAAGTAAAGCTGGCAAAATGCCCTTCTGAAGAGAGGCATAATGATATCCATAAATAATGAGATTGTCTTCCTGCTTGCTTTAACCAGTCATGATTTTTTTTCATTTGAAAAGAAGGCAGAACCATGTTCTACCCTTCATGCATGAAACTAAGAGAGGTCTAGCCTTTTTTACTGAATTAATTTTTTGTTCTTTGTCATCTCATTCCCTTCTTGAATGGCATTTTAGCCAGCTGTCCTAAAACAGTGAGTTCCAAGCAGTGATGAACTATCCTCCCTACTTAGTCCTTTACAGTTCATCTACTTTCTAAGTTGCCATTGCCTTTTCCTCTCCCAACTTCTAAATTAGAGTTTCTCTCTGTCTAAAGATGCACGAGAGGAGCTTTTCTTCTTGAGGACATCAGTAGCCTAGTCTGTCTGCGGGACTTCTACACACTAAGATCAGAACTCAACACAGAAATAACCTGCTTCTCAGATTCACATTTCCCTGTGTAAAGTCTCTGTATCTCTGTTTCTAGGGAGCTCAACTCCCAGACTGCAGATCTGAAAAAATCAGATGAGTTCTGATTGAATTCAAGATAGAATCCATTTTTCACACGGACAGATTTCTGATTAAATTAGTTATCATCAGTTCTTTGTAGTATACACAACTCATGTTTACCTGGCATTGCATTAAATCTCTGTATTTTCAGCCCTCCATAATATGGTAGTAAAGTGGAGTGAAAGAAGATCAAAACAAGGATTTTCACCAGCATCTGTTCTAACCATGCAATAATTTCATGTCTTCAAATGTTTTTTGAGGAAATTACTACGTAATTGATCCATTTAGAATTTTGTTAATATTTGTGGTGACTATTGTTAGAAAAAAATCAAGAACTAGAAATTCTGAGTGTGGTTATCTGTGGTCCTTCCTTGTGGGAACATGAGTCCTCTGAAATAGGAAGCACAAGAGTTCTTTAAAGATTTTGGGAAATAGATCAAAATTCATTTGATCAAAAAAAAACCCCACACATTCTCATGGTAACATCCTAAAATCAGTGTGAAAAACATTAGTGTCTGGGAGGGACCTGCAATATCATAGGGATTCTTAGGTCCATGAGATTGAACTGGATCACTTCATTACAGGCAGTTACTAAAAAAGACATTGAAAACTTAATGGAATATTGCCTATTTAGAGTTTGTTGGAAATAGGTGTGTCAGTTTCAAAAGATCTTAATGAACTGATGTGGTGTGATAATTTTTTTTCCCATGGGACTTTGGTTCTCAATCATTTCTTATTACTTTATTTTCATTTAGAATATTCAGAACTGGGTGATAAAGGTGTTAGTGTATTTCTAGTGCATAGTATGTGCAGGAGCCATTCACATTGTTCCAGGTCCTGACATTCAGAGGTTTTGCTGCCTGTACATCAATGAAGACATGTAGAGATTAAGACCCATTTTGCCCAATTTTAGGCCCCTAGCTGAGAGACAGCAAGAATTCAGATAGTGTCTGATCATGATCTGTGAGTATGTTCTGTGTTTGCTGTAGAGGTAGCTTGCAGGAATTATGTGCTAACGTTAGGTGGATGGCTTTGGTCCTCTTGTTAAGTGGATGAGTGACTATCCCTAGTCATCCATCCAAAGTGATAGCACGTACTTTGTCATCTCAGCTGGACTGCTGTGCTTTCCACAGCAGAAAAAAGACCTTGGGAGTTGGGGGGTAAGGTATGATCCCTAGCACAGGAGGAGAGCAATTCCTGGTATCTTTTTTATTTTGCATGTATACCAACGAGTCTGTCAGTCATTGTCTTTTATTCCATTTGTTTTAAAATGCAGTCTATTGCAAAATAAGAAAGTACCGTGTTCTTTTCCGAAATAGGTAATTTTCTTAAGGTTTGCAGTGAAAACAAGAGCACATAATACAGAGTCAGTACTGAATTGATTTGTTATACTTAAAGCTTCTGGGGCAGATTTTCAAAGGCAGAAGGGAGTTAGGAGCCAAACTTCCTTTGGTGTTCAGTGAGTGTTCAGCATCTAGCTGCCTATTTCGGCTTTTGAAATCTTCTCCGAATACCAGTAAGTGGTTGAATTGTAATGGATAAACCAAAAAAAAAATCTACAACCTGTCTTTTTCTGACCATTAAAAATATACTCCTTTGAAGAATAAAGTTTGTAAAACAGAAAATGAAATATCAGTGGACCTCTGCTCACTGTGGGCTCTATTCATGCCTTAAAGCACTCACAGGGCCTGCATTAATATTGAGAAGTATTCAGACATATAAAAGGTATGTTGATAATATATTCTTGCAGTTGCTTGGAGTAGGTCTCTGTGAGAATCAGGCTGTAGGTGGGGTTTCTGTATGTTGCACTTTTAATCACAAGACTCAGCTTTTCAAGGAAAATTCTATTACAAGCGTAGTCCTTTTCTTATAGGTGTCTGTGGTAGGTTGAAATCTCCCTGGCTCAGTGCCCCAGGCCAGCCTCCTCCAGAGGCACAACAGCATAGGTCTGGATGCAGCACCACACAGCTCACATGCTCTGATGATCTCTCTTATCCTTCACCAAAAAAAAGCTACAGGGCTCCTATCCCAGCCTTGAAAGGGCAGCTTCCACTTCCCCACTGCTATTCCCAAACAGTAACTACAGCAGAATGCATTGTCACTGAAGATAAACTAAGTGAACTGTTACATTCAGATTTCACAGCCGGACCAAACCTCAAGGGCATGTAACCAGAACAACCACCAATAATGAAACCTGAGGTCTGACTTTAGGGTACAGCTGCCTTTGTCACTAAAAAGGCAATGCTTGTGCAATTAGTCATACAGGGCAGGATACCACAGTACTAGTTCTGCACACTTGATTCTGAAAAGACATGGCCCCTTGCACTGCTCACTGTCTCAGCTCTATGTATCCAATTTAGAGGCAGCATCACTTCTTACAGTCAGTTTTGATGATTACCTGTATTTTTAAATTATTATAAGATTTTGATCCCTATTCAAAACTAATTTATCAAAATTGATTTGTTTTCTTTGATTTTGTTAATACATAGTTCTGTAGACTACTTTTTAATGTATATTTTCTCAGATCCATCTTGCTCACACTGTGGGCCACCCATTTTCAAACAATCTGGTCACCTTTGGAGCAGACACATTTTTATATAACCTGGTCATCTGTGGACTATCCTAGTGGGCATGGGTTTTTTCAGATATGGACTAACATTCTTCTAAGACACTGCACCTGAGTGATGGGGTTTTCCAATCATGATTCCAGGGAGTCTTAATATATTCATGCTGGCCTATATTCTTACTTTAAAATGTCAAGAATTCTTAGTTTGTAGAAATTCAAGTTGCCTAATAATTGTGTGTATCTTCAGTAATTTTCTCACTTCTTGCTATTAATATCTCAAAAATCTACCCAAATATGGCAATTTTTACAGTAATTAACAAAAAAGTTTACTTCAATTTTTTTTATTCTCTTAAATCTGACAAAGAACCCCCTCTCTATAACATTTGTTCTAGAAATTTCTCATACACTTGGAAAATGCAGCTACTTCCACAACAGTGACCAAAAGGCTGGAGCATCTGCAAGAAGACTGGAGAGGAACTTTTGACAAGAAATTGTAGTGATAGAACAAGAGGGAATAGTTTCAAACTGAAAGAGAGTAAGTTTAGATTAGATATTAGGAAGGAATTATTTACTGTGAGGGCAGTGAGGCTCTGGAACAAGTTTTCCAGAGAAGTTGTAGATGACCCGTCCCTGAAAGTGTTCAAGGCCAGGATGGATGGATCTCTGAGCAGCCTGACCTAGCAGAAGGTGTCCCTGCCTATGGCAGGATGTTGGATCTAGGTGACTTTTAAGGTCCCTTCCATCCAAAACCATTCTATGATTCTTTGATTCAATGCATTCCTGACTATAACATTTCCTGGACAGCACCAACTGTTCTAGGCAGAGGTGTAAGCCTGAGTACATTTATTTGAACCATGAGAGGAACTGTAGTTCTTTGATATTGATCAGTTTTACAGTGGAAACTTATGTGTACTCTGATATCACAAAGAGCTCTACAAAGGTTAAGTGAGGATAGAAAAAATATTCAGATAGGTTCTTCTTTCTTATATTTCATAGAATCATTGAGGTTGGAAAAGATCCTAAAGATCATCAAGTCCAAATGTAAACCTAACACTGCCAAATCCATGTCTCTAACACCATGTCTACAAATTGGTTTCTGAATAGTTTAACTTCAAACAAACACAAAGTGCCCAAAACAAAAACAACCCATGAACAAGCCCCATAATTATGTTGTGAATTGAATTTGATCATTATTTCTTAAAATGTAAGACGTGTTTGCTTTTTTCCACAGGCTTTGCCTGAATCCTCTTATACAAAGAAAACAGAGTCACTGTTTCTGAGCTACAGAAACACCTTCCGTATTCAGCTGTGGTTTTATTGATTATTGAATTAAGGTGATCTATATTGTTATCTTTCACAAGTGACTCACACCTCTGCACCTTTATCATTTTTTCCTATCCTAAGCAAAATTAGCCATTAGCTTTTTGGATTTTTTTAATTTTGATTTTTTTTAAGGAGAATTTGACATTATTCAATGGCATTGACTCTGCAAGACAGGTCTGAGTCATGGGGAATGGGGCTGAAGGATACTTGGCTGTATTCATAGGGCTATTTATAGTATTTTTGTGATTTTCAAAAGTTACTGTAAAGTCTAAGTTCCATTTTGATGTCTGCTTTATATGTAAAGATATGCAAATACGGTGTTTACAGAGTCCGCCAGCTTTCATCTGTTTACATACTAAGACTGCTTCATTCAGGTAGATTAATCTCCTTAGAATTGCAGCTATATCTGATACATCAGTTTGAAGTTCTTCTGTTTCGAATAGCATCCTGATTTAAAAGTGTAGAATAAATGACCTTTTCTTACACTTTCTCTACTAAGAAATATGAATGTGGAGATCTCCACTTTTTCTGGCATAGAAAAAGGCATAGATCTCATCTGGAGAACAGGAGATGATTTGTATACTGTGAAAGCACTGCTTGCTTTAAATGTCTGTGAAACAATGTGCAGTCAAGGACAGAGTTTTACCCTGAGGATCTGGGACACTTTATTAGTTTTTACACATCTATAAACATAATTACTAAAAATTGCACTTGGGGTTGGGCTTGAGCATTTTTCTGTGTCAGAAATCTGTGTTTGAAAATGGTAGTGTTGTGTGCCTTAATTATGCTTAGTATTATGTATCTAAAATTTCTGTGGATGTCATTGCTGTTCCCATGAGCTCTGTGTGCAGATAAGAAGCAGTAAGCACCTTCATGAAATTGTGGTATTGCCTTTTCTGGTATAAATTGAGGGCGATGCAGTTCAGGTCAATGGATTTGTGACCATTTGCTCTTAAAGGAAATTTATTTCATAGCCTTCTCCAGTTGATACAGCAAGAAAACACCTCAAAAATATGTCATTTTCTTTACGCTCTAAGTCTAAGAAAAATCAGCAACCATTTTGATATATTTTTGTTTCTCAATCTGCTTCTATGATCAATGCAGGGACAAGAACTTTAGGTGACAGAAATTGAAAAAGCATGTCCATTGATTTTTCAAGAACAATGCTAATTTACGTGACTTGCATATATTCCTGTCCCAAAACACATAGACTGGAAAAAAATTTCCTATCCCTTGGCAGTAGCTTTATAAATGCATGTCTCACTGTACTGCTGTCATTTAATTCCTATTCACCTAAAATTTAGCATGATACAAAACATTTATTTCTTATACTCAAAAGGAATCAGTTCCTTTATGTCTAGCTCTGACTGCTCTTGAATGAGACGCTTACCAGTTTTCCATTCTTGAAAGCACTTAAGCACTTGCTTATTTTTACTGGAGTGTCATTCATGATGTTTGTGTATTAGCACTGAAGTGTTTGCAAGAGTGGAACTAAGAAGAATGTGTGAGACAAAGTTTAAAAGGTGGAAATTGCACTGGAAGAACACAGGCAACTCAAACAGCCAGATATTCCATAATAATATTTTTTCTAGGTTTGCTCCAAAAGCATAAAAATAAGAAAAATATCCCACTATAAATTCATATTCATTCTGGAGGTGTGTCCCCTTTGAAGTAATTATTGAATACACGTGGGATATGTTGGAATAGCATTGAAAGCCAAGTTCCTCTGTTAGATTGAGGTCTCTGAAAACTTACCTATGTGAGTTACACGTTATAATATTCCACTAGGTTTAACTCCCCCTAGTACACCGAGATCAGGGTTAAAGCTCCATTGCTCTGGGGGCACACTTTGTCAGTTCATTAATGATAAGGCCCCCCCAAGCTATTGTCATTATTTTTTATCAGCCATTTAAGACCTTAACTACTGAAATGACCAAATCTGGCTACTAATCTTATTTACTCTTGCTTAAATTTTCTAAAAAAATCCCAACCCAAACTTTCCAAACTGATTACATATTTGTCATTAAAGTGTAATCTGAGTTGGTGCTTAAATTCCATGTTAGCACGATTAACTCATGTCCCTCTCAGTAGCTGGACCTTGCAGAGAGGCTTAGCAGGATCTCCTCTGAGCACGTCTCTCACCCTGCGTATTGCACCTTGGCAGGTAGGCATGAGCACAGGACTATATGTGCAGCTCAAGATGTACCACCTGAAAATTGTCATCGGAAGGACTACGTCATGATTTTATAATAAGAGACTTTTGCCCCACACAAAACCTGGTTGCAATACACTTTCAAGGCATGCATAACCCGAGCTGCTGCTATTCTCACAGCAGGAATTTCACTATAACTTGTGATCGTTGACTTCCATAGACTGATTCTGATTTACAGTGATATAAATTAGAATTTGGTAAGAATCCAGGCTCTCCAATTCAGGTACAATAATATTTTGTATTTTATCAAATTCCTTAGACCTTGGGGATTTTTTTTCCCCCCAGGTTAATATTTGGGGCTCCTCTGAACAGTGCAAAACCTTCTATCTCTTTTGCAGATTTTTAATCAAGTCTTTCTGTTAATTGCAATATGAATCTGAACTGTCTTGTTTTACCTTGTTTGATATAAAATGTGCATTGCTCTGAGTCACTGTTATGGAAGAGTCACTAACAGAGATATAATTCTAGCAATTTGTAATAAGTTACCTTTTCAAATTGTGCCTGATTCATTCTTTACAAGTGCAGGGCTCAAATAATTTGTATTGCAATTAGTTTGTTTTTGTAAATAAATTGAGGGCTTTTGTCTGATCACTTAAAAAGTCTTTTAAAATTCTTCTGCCTGTGAAATATCTGGAAGGTGATGAATACAGAACTATTACTGTGTAATGTACATATTTCTCGTTTATATTCTTGGTCAAATTGCAGTTAAGGTTGCCATAGTAACTAATACCCTATACAAAACACATAACAAGAACAAAACATTGAAAATAGCCTGAGCAATAGAAAACATAAAAGGAGTCTTTTAGGGTGTGGTAACCTTTGCATCACAGATGTAAGAACATTGAGAAGGTTCTTGCTGGTGTGGCTCAGAGGATGAAAGAGCTGAGACTCTGCTGAGGAATTTGAAGCACAACTAAAGACACCTGCTCTGTCAACAGCCTCATTCCTTCCTTGCAATACCTTCTGCTTTCTTTTTTGAGACTTACATGTGATGACATTTCTCTGTTTGTCTGTCATTGCCTACAAATAGAATGAGTTGTAGGCATCTGTAAACAGCCTCCAGCGTGACACAGCCTCCAATCACATCTCTGCCATTATCCTAAATAAGCTTGGCACCATGAAAGATAGATGCCCCAGAGAAAAATAAAAGATAACAATAAGGATGAGATGAGTGAAACAGCAGAACTAGGGGAAAGATTATGAAGCTACATAAAATATTGGGGAAGCAGAAAATGGTAGAGCCCAGGGCAGATGGGAGTAAGAAATGGGACTAGGAAAGAAGTAAAAGACACATGACACATAAAATTAAGAAAATAAGGAGAAGGTGAAAGAAAAGAAGTATACAGGGTATATCACGAAGAAACAGGAAGACAGAAAGCCTTTGGCTTGAAAAAGGCAGTGGATGTTTCTGTTACAGGGAGGATGCCTTGAAGGGCTCTTATAGCACCTGGTAGAAGCAGGAGTGTTCATGAGTTCCCAAAATAAAAGAAGGGAAGATTCAATCATATACGGGACAGACATGGACAATTGTTAGAAACTTTTAGTGTGCTTGATCAGTGAGCAGCAAAGGAAGAAATTCTTCAGCTGTCAGAAATAAATATGCACACAATCACTGGCTTTCTGCTACAAAAGCTCTCTTTCAGTTCTGGGCTTTGGGAAAGATTCATGTGCTCCCATCTCATGGTCTGAAGAGAAGTTGTCTCTGGTATTTTCTCAAAGGCTGAGGAACTCAGACAGGTGCATTCATAGGAATGGTCCCCACACCCAGTACTTGCCCACGGTACTAGAACAGCAGAATTCCTCTCCTCGTTCCTCATTCATTACTCCTCTGCTGGCTGTCTTTTCATTATTCCACGGGGTTCTTTTTAAAAGGATTCTTCTTTTAGCTGTCCAGGTCAGTCACGCTTCCTCCCCTCTTAGTTCCTTCTTCTGTCTGTGAAAGACAGCATTAGCTTTTCTGTACCATAAGGGATCCTTCAGCATGCAGTTTTAGAGCCACAGAAGGTTTGGAAGTATGCCACTGGGGAGGAAGTCTGTCCCCAGGAGCTGCTAAGAACTGTCAAACTGCCTTTCTGCAGAACCTGGAGCTGCTCAGGGTAACAACCAGTTTGAAAAGTAAAAGTCCTGCCTATTTTCTCTCTGCAAAATCTCCAGCTAGCTTCTCAGTGCTCTACATTTGGAAAAAAAAAAAAAAAGCATAAATTTTGGTACAAAAATTGTATATTTTGCACTTCAACAGAAAAAAAATTGAAAAAAAAAAGATTAAAACCTAACATGTTTTATCTGTCAGTTTTCATGGAGAAAAGACAAAATAATCAACCTGTTTGGTTGTTAGCTTTGGTTAAGATAAATTTAGTTATATTTTAAGGCTTGAAAACATCATGTTTGAGAGCTCAAAAACTTGATAAGTACTTTTGATGCATTTTTGAAAATAAGCAGTACTAGAAAAAACTGTGTAAAATAAATTTATAATTTGAATCATGATACTCACTATCCTGATCTAGCACTCATGGTCCAAAGCCTATTCGAGTAAGTGAGAGCCCTCTATTGACCAAAATGGGTTCCAGCTCTGACTGTGAACTCAAGGTACATGCACAAAAAGCATCTCATGAGCATCAGCCAAACAGGTGAAAAATGCTATTTGGTTTTTTTTATTTGTTTGAAGAATCAACTGTGAAACAGGAAACTTGAAGAACTGATATGTCTATTTAGAAATTTTAAGGAAAGTGACTTGATTTTTTAGTTCCTGTAAAGCATAACCTTTAAACCTTTCAGCTGATACATTTCTAGAGCTGTTTCAAATTGGCCTCTCAGTATATTCTAGAGCTAAGATTCTTCATGATGGAATTTTTTTTTTTTAATTTGTGAAAGATCAATTGTCAATTTTCAATTACCAATTATCTGTTGTTTTCCTTCTTTCCCCTTCTTCCATCCCAGTTTGGCCATTTACTCTGTAGAGTAATTGGGTTAAATTCACTTTTTTCTAAAAGATCAACCAAAATCAAGAAAAGTGAAAGTGTTGGGCTATTTTTGGTTTTAACTATCATGAACAAAATATTTGGGAACATCATGTGTGGCTACACTGAAGTGCAAACACCATTTAACTACTTTTAGTTTTCTTATTGTGTTTATTAAAAAAGATGGTTTCTTTCTGACATACGTGTTGTATGAGTTCCAACAAGAGAGGATCATGCCAACACCATTTATCTTCCTCATTTTCAGATGAAAGAAAGCATGAAGGACATTTGTGTACAACCTTTCAATGTACAACATTTGCAGTCATACTTTGCAATGGTACCAGGATAGTAATCTAGTTTCTCTAAAAAGTGCTCCCTTGATTCCCTCATCTATCTCTCTTTCCTTTAAGATTGCACCTGACACATAGAAAGCTGATACCAAATTATCATGTCTCATCTTAGTTACTTGTTCAAAATGCTTCCTTTCCAAACCTCTCCTGTTACGCTGAAAAAACACTGTGTGGTTGCTGTAATTGGCACCAAAAAAGCATT
This sequence comes from Corvus moneduloides, assembly GCF_009650955.1. NCBI lineage: Eukaryota > Metazoa > Chordata > Aves > Passeriformes > Corvidae > Corvus > Corvus moneduloides. Next base: position 25,222,047 of record NC_045478.1, read on the forward strand.
GTAGTACAGATAAAGTACTTCCACAGAAAAATGAAAAATTTCTCTGAATCCAGAAACGTAGAGGGGATGTCTCTCACTGAGAAGGAAAAAACCCCCACATCTGGGAGGTCAATATTTAGCACCATAGGACTTTGAGAATCTATTTTTAAATTTTGTTTAGTCCATAAGTCTCATGCAACCTTTTTTTGTCTGTTATAATCTCAGTTCCCCCAGTGTAAACTGGCGGCAGTGCCCTTTCCTTGGTGCACAGGGAAGGGAAGTTAAAGGTAGCGTGGCTGTGCACACAGATGGACACGGGCTCATCACTGGGCACCAAGCTGGCCACACACCAAGCAGCAGTTCTGCAAAGCCACGCAGCACCATAAGCTTAGTGTTGTCCCAGGGCTAAGAAACTCTGAAAAGACTCAAACGGCATTAGAGCACTAGAGCATGGCAGTACCCTCGTATGACAACATAAATTATGGGATGGCACTGACTGGCAGAAGTGTGAGTAGAGGAGCCCTGTTGTCCTATCCCCACCACATTTTACAGAGCAACCTGGAAAGTATTGCTGCAGTGGGAAATGTAAATATCTACAACCTTCCCATAATGGGACCGTGGGGACTAGTATATCCCTTTGCGCAGGTCTCCTTCAGACCCTGCTTCTGTGAGGCTTTTCAAGGCTTCAGTATTACTGGCCTTTTTATGCCTGGCTTGTATCTTTGCTTGTCTCTGTCTATCTCCCTTACATCCTCAGATGTCTGGGAAAATTTCCTGTCTTCTGCCATACTGGATTGCTGTTTGCACTTTTACAAGACAATTGAAGGATGACTCTGGAAATTAATCCTTCTCCTGTTCCTTTTGATAGTTAATTCACAAGGATATAATTTTGGAATAGATCTTGTTTATTAGCAGGTCAAGCTTCACAGCAAAACTGGTTGGACTTTTTTTTGCTCCCACGAGACTGCATAAAGGCTACACTGGGATTTAATCCCCTGACAGTTAGGTATTTTATTTTGCAAGATAAATTTATCCCTGATCGGTTTTTCCCATATTGAGAACAAGCTCCTGACAGATTTTGGATTACTTTAGTACTCAAGGTCACCAATTGTTCATACATCATATCGCTGTTTCCTTCTCCATCATTGGTCTTTTGTGGTGTCATCTCCAGATTCCACATTCTCCTATTTTTCTGTACTAAGGTCAAAGATGATGGTACTTAACAAAACTATTTACAAGACTGATCCCTAGGTCCCTGAGGTCTCACTCAGGAGCAGTGATGACAGCTCATATCCCAATATTGTACATGCGAAGCCCGAGAGTGTCACTTTGCATTTACCTACATTTCAAGTCTACTTAATTTCATCTGCTATTTTTTCCCAGTCACTCACTTTCACAAGAGTTTGCCATTTCTTCACAGAATTCACTCATCATCTTTAAAATTGTGAGAAACTTGGCATCATCAGCAAACTTTGTTTGCAGTTGTTGTTGTCATCTTGGTTTTCACCCTCTTTTTCAGCTGAATAGCCCAAAGATCGAAGCACAGATTTCTGTAGATATTCAGTGGTGACCTGCATCCACAACAAGGATATCGTGTTCTTTGTTTCTTAGCTTTTAATCAATTATTTACCTCTTTAAAGACCTATACTTTCTTCTCGTGGTTGCTTAGCTTCTGTAAGAGCCTTTGAAACAGACTTTTGCTACTGCATTCTTGAAATCCAAGTATAGTATATCAATCAAATCTCCCTCATCAGCTTCACTATTAACCCCTCCAAAGAGCTTTGGCTGTGAGCAAGAACTAATACTTCCCCTTCAGCCCCATACTTCTCCCTTCATCCAAACCTCATGTTATCTCTCCTTTACATTGTGCCTTGGAAACTATTACAGGGAATTTTTTTTATTTAAAAACCCCACTGTTCTTCTAAAAGTCAACCTAAATTTTAAAAAGAAGATGTTAAATAGAAGTCTAACAAATGCCAAAAGTAAAACAAGAATTTTATTTATTTTTAATAATATTTTGTAATCTTTTAAAATAATCTTTTTGATGTAAAAATATCAATATTACTTCACCAGTTCAGAAAAAAAAACAACTCCTGTTGTTTACAATAAAACCAAACTAGCTTTCTTGATATATCCAATTTTTCAACAGGAACAAATATAGAAGAAAAACAGTCATGACAGGTATTCTTGTTTTTGGCAAAAAGAGTATTGGAATGTGTATAGCTTCAAATGAATAAAGTTCTTTCTTTAAACAACATTCTTTCTCCATCTTACATATCATCTTAATATCATTGTGCTGACAGCAGTTGTATTCTCTCCTTCTATATTTATATTCTTGTGCTTTGGGATTTATGTACAGAGTCTTATCATCTTCTCTGTGTCTTAATTTTCTTTTAATGGAAGTTATTAACTCTTAAATGTATGACCCCATTAGCCCCTAAGTCTGTGGTCAAACCTGCTGCAGAGTTTGTGACTATTTCAGTACTCTGTGGTGTGTTATCCCCTCATTTTTATTTTTCAGTGATATCCAATATGCCTTGTTCTTTCTAAACTGCTTTGTATTTTGGTTTGTCCAGGTTATTTCTAAATATACTGAGTTAGCATGTTGTCCTTTATAAGTTTTATTCTTCACTATAACATCTCCAGCAACAGTGAGCAGAACCCGGAATATTTCAAGGGATGCTTCAACAAAGGCAAGGCAGCTTATTTATTCACTCTATTTATTCAGTGATTTGCATGATGACGTCCATTGCACATTTAGAAGGCTGCAAAATGAGGAGAAGGAGGGACAGGCTTGGTGTGGATATACCTTTTAGCTGGTTCACTCCCTGTTTAGCTCCAGGGCTAAATCACATCCACATCACATATGCATTGATTTGTTTCTGTGCCCTAATCCAGAGCCATACTATTTTCTTGATAAGGAAAATTATTTGTGGGAGACAAAATGGTTTGCCCCAGGCTTTGAACTTTAGGGAAAGAATAGACATTTAGTTGGTGTGAACTGTTTGGCCAGGAGTGATCCCTTCATGAAGGTCACAAAGGTTATATCACCAAGAAAAAAGGGAAATAATACTCTTTATACTTGCCCTATTCTAGTGTATAAAACTGTATACGGCATCAAGAAGGAATATAAAATACAACATTTAATTAATCTGTCCTGTTTACAGTCATTTGTAGTCTATGTTTCACTGGAAGAAAAGAAAATGAGATCCCAAGTTTAGATATTTTTTATAGAACCATGGATTGCATCATGAATCATGCTTTCTGCTAGACCAGGTTGCTCAGGGCCCTCTCCCGCCTGGCCTTGAACACATCCAGGGATGGGGCATCCTCATTCCCAGGCAACCTGTCCCATTGTCTCACCAACCTGGCAGTAAAGAATTTGTTCCTAATATCTAATTTAAATCTACCCTCTTTCAGTTTAAAGCCATTCCCACTTGTCCTATGCCTACATGCCCTTGTAAATAAAGTCCCACTCTTGCCTTCTTCTAGGCCCCTTTAGGTACTGGAAGGTCCCTCAAAGTCTTCCTGGAGCCTTCGCTTCTCCAGGCTGAACAAGCCCAACCCTCTCAGCTTGTCTTCATAGGAGAAGTGCTTCAGCCCTTGGACCTTCTTCCTCTCCTCCACTGGCCAGTAAAATCGTAGGCCTCCTCTTGTGTATTCCCCATGCTGCTGTGCTTGCATACAGACATTAACTTTGGATCCCCAGTGAAGCTAAGTTACTGGATGACGTGGCTGGAATTCCTTTGTTCTGCTCTTAAAGTGCTCTTCTGCTGACATGTGATCCCTCTCCAGCCTGTGGGCATCCATTGCTGGCACTGGCATCAACCTGGTAGGAGTGAGACAGATTGAGGGTCCTCCAGCAACTTTATTTTAAAGCACTATCATATCGAGCTAAATGCCATTTCAGCTGGAGAGCAGTACACAGAGAGTTAGGAACTACAGACTCTTAGAATAAAAAGCACGGACTACAGGAAGAAAAGGAGGCCAAGTATTTTGTTTACTCAAAACACTGATATTTCTCTTCTTTTGAATCTCATAAAAAGTATCACATTTCCTAACTTGCATACTTTTTCTCCTCAGTCACCAAAAAACCTGACAGAATTTTCTGTATAGTGCTAAGCCAAAAAAACACATTAGTTTCGCATTTAGAACATTTTATATATAGAAAGTAAAGGATTATTGCAAAATCTTTCAACACAGAGACATGTTGTTTGACGCTTATCAGCTTTACTACAGCAGATAGGTTCTCTTCCTCATATACAATTTGTAAAGATTTTGCAAGACTCTGTACAAAAAAACAAAGTAAATAATATCGTCTGCAGATGTAAGTAAAATATATGGATTTTTTTTTTTAATTTTATTTACCCTTTGTGGGCTTAAATGAAAATTAATGTTAGTTTTGCTATAGTCCGCAGACAACAGGTATTCAGATAAAAAGTCTTAGAGGTCCATTCGTCTCTAGTTGGTTTTATGACTTGGCTCAGTGCAAATTCCATTTTAATAAAACATTTTGTCATTTTAATAACTGTGGAAAAACAGACAACAGAGGATCTCTGACTAATGATCATGTTGCCCGTAAGAAAACTGCGTGCTCTGGGGTATTTTTAACGGGAATCTATTAAAACTCTGTTGCCAAAATGAGAAGGGTATGCAGTACCTTAACCCACACAGACCCCCACTGGCTTCAGTGAAGTTTGATACAGACACAAGATTTCACTCATGTAATTTCTTTTTTTTTCCCACATCTAGGATCTCGGTGCTTCAAAGTTCATTTATGTTGTTTTTGACATTTGGAATGTCAAAAACAGCTCTCTAGTGCTGAGCATTAGCAACACAGAATCTAGCTGGGAATCTACTGAGTAGCATTTTCAGATGAGTGGTTATGAAGACCCTCTTTTACCACTAAATGATATGGAATCCACTATCCACTATTTTACAGGATATCCTTATTCTGTGAAACACCATTGTTCATATGGAACATAGCCTAAATAAATCGTCCAGTTTTTATGTTTCTCTTATTCTTCCCAGTCCTATTTTGCCTTATTGTTTGAATTATCAAAAGTCCTATTGGTAGTCCTTTACCTATCCAGAGGTGGTGAAATTAATGTCTCCTGACTTTGGCACTTAAAAAATTACCTGTCATGGTCCATTCAGCCACCTTAGATTTGCCTTGTAGAGAGTGAAAAGAATCACTGCACATTGAAGTTTTGTTGAAGTTAAGTGAGACAAATTTCTATTGGTAGTACATACTCCTCGTAGGTGCCTAACTTCAAATTCAATTTTTAATTGTTTGGTTAGGTAAAAAGACTGTCTCCAATAGATAAGGTTTCCAGAGACAAGCTATGTATTTAATTAGTATGCACACTATATTCTTTTCTTATAAAACCAGGCCATGGTTTATTATTGAGTTGAGCTTCATTATGTTTATTATTAAATGTGAACATAGGTAATTTCCACGTGTTCAGATTTATTTTTTCATCAATTCATAATGAGAAGTTTTCTATTATCACTGTTGTTAACTTTATTGAGTTAACATTGACAGATCTAATGATGACTCCCTAAACAGGTAGGAAACAGTTACAAGTCTGGCTGCAAAGTTCACTGTAAGGATTAGGAACATAAACATGCAAAAAGTCTCACACTGCATAGACTTCAGAGAGAGCCACTTTCTTCTTCTTTTAACATAATAGACTTTAATTTGAAGCCCCCGCAAGATGGCTCCTATGCAGTCCTTTATTTACTTGTCAAATTCTACAATCTTCACTTAACACTGCATTTTCATTTAAAATGCCATGATATTTTATAAACAAATTATATTAAAATATGTATATTTGGATTAGGGACTAAATTAGACAAAATATCAGAGAGTACAATAATAAAGATAGATAAGAGAACTAGATCTGTGCAACTGATGGGGATAAAGCAAATTTTCATAGCTTTGTCTAGCTCCTGTGCCCAAAGTTCAACAAACAACAGAAGCATGGGCTTAGTTTCTACTAAATTAAATGAAACTTATTAAATTCAAAAAGACTATATATTCATAAGCACTTTGTTTTTTACAGGCATTGCTCTCCTTGCAAATACATGCATCCTAGTACAAAAGGAAAAAAAAATAATAACCCAACTCTTGTTTTCTTTGATTGCACAGACAGTATGCTAATATGGGTACACAGTGCAACCTGAGTTAATGGAGACATCTTTTCCTATTACCAAGCGCTGGACTAGTGCAAATGTATATTCTGCATATCAACATTACAGAGGCATCTTGTATTTTATTTTGTGTGCAGATATTTCCATCAGCTCAGTCTTACCTAGGGCTTTTGGACAGTTAATAATCTAGAGATACCATTACAGATCCAGTTGTCTTTTTTGGATCATTGAAAATCTCATATTATTATTGAATTGTAACAGGTTTGTTTTCTACAGGCTTTGTAGAAACAAAAGTAATGGTGATTTTCAAGAAAATACAATATATAGCGCACAGTTCAGAAGAGGCATCTTTTTGTTAAGATTGCAATAATATTCTTAATTTATAGTGAAAATCTCCCCGCTTATAGAAATATCTCTCAAACCACTGCAGAATGTAAAGGTGCCTATTGTTTCTGCCTCTAGGACAGTTGATGATTCCTCCTGTTATCCTAGAGAGCTGAATCTGTCAGTATTAAAGCTCTTCTGAATTGCCAGGGTGAGGAAAAGAAACCAGATAATACTTGCTTCCTATAAACCGTGACTTGATAGCACTGGATGTAGAACAGAAAGAATTCTTGTAATTTTAGGAGAAATGAAACTGCTAAATAACACCTCAACCAAAGAAGCGTTCAGTAACTGAAAAAAGGTATTTTTAGCCTAGAGAAATGTGTGGTTTGCATTGCTCCATTATCACACATCCTTGCTTGCTTGTTTTTTTGCTTTCTTGGCTTTGTCTTCATATTAGCTATTTTTTGCTGGGTTTTGATACACTTATTTCTTTTAGCACCTCAGCACAGGATAGGTGCAATACATCTGTGATGCTTCGCCTGTGCATCTGAGCCTATTTTGCTATGTAACTGTAGGGACTCCAAGGAAATCAATGAGAAAGTGATTATACTGAGATTATATTCCGGTCTGCTCAACTCAGTTCAGGAGTGCTGAACAAGCGAAGGTTCATCGCATCAGGTTTTAGGTGTCTGAAAGTTTTTTGTCTAATCTTTTTCTGCAGAGAATGGAGAGAAAGTTATACCCAGGGAACAGTAGACATCATCCTGAGCCACAATATATGAATCCCCCTCTGTAGGTACTTCTTTCTAACCTCTGACTTTAAAGTGAGATGAGGTGATTAGTTTTCACTTAAATAAAGCCATAGGACAAGTCTATAAATGGCTGAAAAGCTAAGAGTGTGTATTTGTATATGTAAGAGTGTATATTTGAACACTGAGGTAACACTAGCATGCTAAAAATACTTAAAATTATGAATTGGCATAGACCCTTATTAAACTTACCTAGATTCACTAAACTTCCTTTTGAGTTTGGCTGTAAGTCAACTACAACTAGCAGATTGTGAATGAAATGAACAGCTGTGCCTTCATAACATAAATCTCTTAGACAGGGGAAATCATTCAATCAAGTTAGTGAGAAAATTAGCACCTTTACGTTTCATTTTCACTCTTGTGTCTCAAAGGAGGTTCATTAGCACTGACAGAACTGATGATACTAGATTTTCAGACTAGAGACTTGCCATAGTTGATCTGTGATATCATGGATGTGCTTCAGACTAAGTTGCTGTTGATAACTGAATCAGGTCTATTAAATCCATTATTTCAGATTTCTTCAGATTGTGCAGTTGTGATTAACTTAGATGGTATATTGCTGCCTACCTTGCTCATGTGACCAATAGAAAAAGAATGGAGAAATCCTTTCCTGCCTCTACCAATCAATTGATAAACTTTCAAATCTGCTGTCTTGCTATGTGACTTAGAGGACGAAGGATACAAGGCATGGTTTCCTTCTTCCAATATACTGTGCCGTGCAATTTCAGCCAGAAGCAGAGGTGGGTGCTTTCCTGTGAGGCAGAGTACCCTCTGCAGAGGCACACTCAAAATCCCTCTCTGATCTGCTGCAAACAGTCTGTGGTGTTACTAGTGGTCTTGTTGCTGATATTATTCCAACCTGTCCTTATAGAGTAAATGAAACTGTGACTCTTTGGTGTTTCAATTATCTGAGAATATTCAATTTGTAAATCAGGTATCTATCTATAGGCTATAAACGACATAGTACATAATTAGGGCATGATTTTACATTAGAAAACATTAAATTGAATTTGTCCTATGTCTTTTAAAGTGTAAAATGAAATTAATTTAACATGTATGCTAATAAGCTTGTCTTCCTTAAGCAAAGCATGCACTTTTAAAATGCTCTTTCTGATGTGCATTTTCCCACCCACTAGGTCATTCCTTTCACTGCTGATTAAGACTCTCTGATTGTAAACTTGCCTTGTGTGGATAGACTCTCACATTTAACTAATGGTAGTAGCCTAAACTACCCTATTGGAGAAACCTAGTTATCTAAGAAATGGGTTCATAGATGGACAGAGAGAAAGATGAAAAATTCTACCCAACGTCATCACCAGAACCATGAACTTTCACAATAGTTGTACAGTTCAGGATTGAGTGCCCTAAAGCAAAACTAGCTATGTGTTTGCAATTTAGCATTTTTTTCTTACTAGCAAAAACATTCTGATATATCAGAAAATTACAGAGTAGTATGTGATACTTCCAGCAAGCTGGTCATATCTTTTGGCTGCAGCAATGGTCCATATGTTTGACATCCTTTATGTAATCCAGGAATACATCATTAATTGTCATTTCATGCCAGGGTGATTGGCAATTTCTGTAGATCAAGACAACTACTGCCTCCTAAAATTCTTTGACAAACTATGGGGAAATTTTCATCTGTCCTTATAAACTAAAGCAATGTATAGAGTTCACAGAGTGTGATATACTTGTGCTTTAAAATCAAAGCATCCTGGTTGTGGGTAAAAAAAGCTGCTTCATAGGAAGCTGCAGTAAGGATAGATAAATATGTCTCTTTAAAATCTGAGAATTATTTCCTGTGACAAGTGGAACTCCTATTAATAAAAACTCAGTTCTGATGTATTAATTTGCAATATCGTCTAGGGGATTTTTTCTTAATAATCACTAGCATTCCTCAAAAAAACAAAATAAAATCCTTTATTTTCCTTGGTCCTTAGTTTTCTCATACACTTTAAAACACTTAACCCTGACAAGGACTTGATACTATTACATATGTAAGAAAAAATTCAAACCTCTCACACTAGTGGAGTCTGTATGGTTGTAGATAGATACAAAGCCCACAGCACCAAGGATTTTCTGAAGCCTGTGAAAAAATGGTTTGGTTTTTTTCCTTTTTCTTTCTTTCTTGTTCATCTCAAATGCTTTGAAATGTTGACTACAACTGTAAATCTATGAGAAATGAGCACACTTGATACAAATTGAACTTCAGACAGAGAGTGGGGTTCTAGGAGATTGAGGGCAGCCAGGTTTAGGCTTATGTATGTATTTCTCTTAGCCCCACATTATTGGCTTTTTGTTAAAGCTTAAAACATTAATACTTGATTGATAGCTACAGCAGAGATAATGACTTTAAGCATGCCAATTTGAACCAACTGAAGATTTGTCCCTGTATTTCCAAACTTGTTTTCCAGCTGTCATACTGGTCTGCACCACACAGTTCACTAACTGTGTTCTCACTACTTCTCTTGTTTAAAATATGAAGGTGTACTTCATTTCATGAACAAAAGTTGCCATTAAAATAGAAAAATAATGTTAGGCACACAGTCTTAGAACGACTGTAAGGATGTACCAATTCAGTGCTAATTATTGTCATGCAGATACTTGTTCCGTCTATGTCCTCAGTTGCATGCCTGAAAGTGCCATATGATTTCCAAGCAGGTTCATTAATTTATTAGCATGATAAGTTAACATGAAAAGCAAAGAAAACAAACTACTTTGGGTTTATTTATTGAATTAAGTCCAGAAAATGCATCTCTGTTTTTTATTGACTGACTGTGGGCTGAAATGTGACATACCTTTGGGAAAAACAAATCAAGGATTATTTAAGTGGTTGTTTACTTCAGAAATGCAAAACATGCTGTTTGGGAAGCTGAATCATTAGAACAATTGCAGTGGGACACAGTGCTTCTCACACTGAGATCAAAAGCTTTGCACAGATTGTGTAATCTGTTTATACCATAAATTCCAACAAGTTATCAGATCATCAAGGTACAGAACTTGAATTCCATGTAAGTTGCCGGTCAGATTGACCCACAGCTAGACACTTCATAATGTGTTACAAAGAGATACTATCTTAAATCAACTGTAGTATTATATACTTTTAGTTATAGTCCTGTCTTTTCAGGAGCTGGGTGTATATGTGGGGTGTTGGTGGGGATGGTGGTATTTGTTCACAAGATTTTGTTTTATTCTGAAGGTATTAATTTTGTATTCTGCCTTGGAGATGGGTGAGCATTCCACATCTTTCCTCTGTGGAAGAGTGATTCAAAGCTCCTTCTGTCAGCACAATTGCCTGCCTAGCTGATAGCTCCACCACCCCTGAGAAGTGGGTCTTTTCTCACAGTGATAAATTATCCTCAAAGTAATCTGGATCTAGGGCTTTGAAGATTAGGATTGGAACAACAAATATGATTCAACATTCACTCAAGAGCCAGCATAGTGTTCACAGCACTGAAATGATGTACCAAAATTGGCTTATTTTGCTTAGCAAGCAGAGTGACAAGTTTTGATCAGCTGCCCATTGAAGGCTATCATTGGCATGGCCAGCACAGGGTACGATAGCTGTGGAGCCTGGAAGCCATGAATATGTACAATGCTATTGCCAAGTCAGCATCTGAGAGGATGTTCATAGGAACAGCCTGCTGGCTCATCATGGGTAGGAGAATTTATTTCTGACAGATTTCATACTTGGGAGGATGTCAGCTAACCCTGAGGCTGTGAAGTCTCTTGACAGTCAGAAAACAGACCCCTTGTTTGAGAATGCTGTCATGGCTTTGGCTAGTTCTTCAAAATGTTACCCTTTTCCTTCTAACCTCATTTCTGTCTCATTCAGATTTGGTTTCAGCCAGCTGAATTCCAATTCAGAAGCTGATCTCCTGCAGGCACTGAGGCAGATGGGAAGCAGTGCTGTTAGGGTATGATGTGAAAGATGGTTTGAACTGAGAGTCAGTAACACACTGTTCAATGCAGTGTTTCAAAAATATCTCCTGGTAGTTTTACATGTATGGCTACCAGAAAAAAACAGGAAAATGGAGAAGTTCACCAGCAAGGGGCCCAGATATGAGGTACTGTTACCAGTCACAAATGCTTTGAATCATTCACAGTAGATTGATTTGATCTGGCTTCGTGCAGTTTGCTCATTGCTGTGTGATGCTGCATGTGATGGCTAGTACAGCAAATGCGGCTGCAAGATCAGCAGCAGAAGCATGGGAATATTATCACAGCCTGGGATAAACATCTTATAAATATAAAAAATCCTAGCAGAAAAATTTCCTCATGCTTCCTCTCTCTTAAATATGGTTTGAACCGCATTAGCAAATCATATGATGGCGTTTTTATGTGAAATTAGTTAATTGCCCTTTGTCACAGTTTCCTCTGGGAAGTGGATTGCAACAAAGGGAAAATATAACAATCACACACAAAAAAGCTGTTCTGCCATCTGTTTGTTTATTTTTACAATTCTGTATATTACCAATTTCTGTCTGAGGAAAAAAACTATTAAAACTTATTAAAGTTTTCATTTCTTCCACTATTTGCATTTCAAATAAATATGGAATGATCTGAGATGTAATATTGACAATAATACAATAAACCGACCAAATGAACAGGAAAGGATGTCTTAAAATATCAGATTTATTTATAGATAGTTGATTTTCAGTCCTTGTAAACCTACAAGTCAAGAAGAAATTGAATGGGATAGAATTTTATAAATATGTGAAGTAAAAAAATTGCTTTCTGTGAGTGCTAGTCTCTTCATTTCTGTATCTAGAACAATCACTGAGGAACTGTTGATTTGAAAAAACCAAGGAACAAGCAGTGTTACAATTGTCTAGTGTGTCCTCCTCCACAGGAAAAAAAAGAGGAAATTTAGAGGTATGTATGCAGAAAATGTTTAGCTCTTCTCTCAGAAAAAGAGATTTCAGTCTCTCTGCGAGGGAAGGGACAAAGTCAGATCCAACCAGAGATTAGGAGTCCTATGAAATATCATATCATAGACCTAGTACAGTCTCACCTGGATGCACGTTGTTTTTATCTGATGATGATGAAAGTTAGCTGTTTAGCAGAGCTGCTTATGAAATCCTCCAGAGAAAATTAAAGTAAAACTTTCACTGTGCGTCATTCAAGCAGTGGTCTGTTCTAAAGAACAGTGGGGTAACATCTGAAATAGGTGGGGGTAATCAGATGCAAATTTGCTATGAGCTCAGAAAACTCCTCTGAACTCTGTCCTCAGTCCCAAAGGCTTGAGTAAAAGACCTTTGGAAAAAGAAAAGGATCTGCTAATCTGTAAAGCAGAGATGGGCCAGAATTTTCTTAAGCATCCCTGAGAGATATCAATACTGTCCTTTCCAGTCTTGTGTTCCCCTCCTAAACCTCAGCACTAAAAAACCTTATATCAGCTATGGTACAAATCTGTGAGCTATGCACTCCACTGCCTTCACCTACTGAGTCCAAATAATTTCAGGCTTTTCATTTGTGCTTCTGGATTTTGTCCAGTGGGTCTAGGTGAAAGGACAGTTAGCCCTGTGGAAAAACTACCTTTTCTATCTAAATCACAGTCTTCAAAGACTAGATTAATGTCTATCAGAAAATCTGTATAGTTTAAAAAAATATTTTTAAAAGGATGGAAAAAACCCTGCATGTCCGATATAACACATCATTGCTTGTCTGTGCACTGAACAGCACACATCACACAAATCACAGTAGGACTTCATACTCTTAGCAAGGAAAGAATTTCTCAGGTTAATAATTGAGAGCAAAAGTTATCTCACCAAAGCATTGGAAGGGCAAGACAGGCTCACAGAATGAGAATAGATTCCCAAGATAACAGACACACCCTTGCATGAGAGAAATACTTGTAGATTAAAAAATAACTATTATAAATCTGGCAAGATCTGAGGACAATTCTCAAAATTTGTCAAACCTTGAAATAGGCCATGTGTGTAAGCACAAAAGATTAATACACTCTAACCCTGACCTCTGCCTCTCCTTTTTTTCTCACTGATATCATGCTTTGGCTCCTACACAGAGAAAAAATAATAAAAGGTCGTTTCAGTAGTCCATTTCCAGTACAAATAGGAAAAAGTAAATAACAATTTGAATAGTGCTTCTGTATAAAGATATTACTTCTTGTTCTGTTATAAAAAAATGCTCTGTTATTCCTGTCTCATATTTATTATCAGTCTGATTTACTTTTTCTGTATTTAGTAGAATCATACTAATTAGGATTTGGTATTAAGAAATAATTTAAGGGTGTGTATGGTTTGTATATCAATGGATTTCATCATGATAAGGCATGTGTGGGGAAAAGTATGTTGCAGAATATCAAAAGATGTTTGGAATCGGTCTTGGCTTTGAGAGGATATGTGTCACATAATGATGGTCACTCTGGTGCCACATGAAGCAAATCTTCTTTCCACTATTTGCACCTGATTTCTGAACAGAACAGAATGTAAGTGGCACTGCAAAGATGTACAACACACTGGATTGTATAATGTTGGTCCTGATATAGTTTCAAAATATTTGGCCAAGATCCCATCCTTTTGATTCTAGTGTAGTTCCAGTAATTCACTGGAATAGCCTTTCTCTCCACCAGTTACTGAGGAATCTCAGAACAACCAAAATTCTAAATCAGCTACGTCCCTGGTATTAGCTTAGATGAACTCTATCTTTACAGCTCTACTTGGCATGGCAAAACAAGAGGGCTGTGTTGCTGAGGATACCCAAATAAAAGTTTTATGCAAGAGAACTGGTGTACTAAGAAGAAAAGTGAGCTCCAGGAAATGGTTCAAGAAACAGTTGACAAAAACAACAGTGATATTGCATCAGCAGTGACTCCAACTGGGAACATGCAGAGAAGAATGATCGAGTGTCTTCATTCCCTTCTGTAACCAGCTCAAAGTACAAGGCAACCAGACAAGTTATTCTTTTCACAGTCCATCAGAAGGCAGGGATACACACACTTTTATAAAACGTATTACATTTTCTTGGGAGTAACTATGCATTTCTAACAAAAAATATGTTCTTTTTATACATCACTCCTGGTGTGGAAAATGTCACTTTAAAACTAGACACTTTAAACAGTACAGGACTGAAATGGAACAAAGGTGCTTATATCCAGAAATAACCTGCCAGCTGCTGCCTGATCTTTGTTTAACCCTAAACTTATGTTGGCTTCAAAGTCTTCCTTGCCCAGATTAGTAAAACTCTGCAAGGCCAAATGTCTTGAATGCACAATACCAACAGGAGGCAGAAACTACGTATTCTTCTAGGGTCTGATCTATACAGTTTCTTAACAGACTAAGCTCCTTTAGCAAGCAGACTTTAAAATGACCACAGTAAAAATGCTTCCTATATTAGTCAGCTGCTGTATTAGTCACTGAGAAGTGGAAGAACCCGCATTTAATTGATTCTAAAACTTGAAAAAATTCAAACCACTTGTTCCATAAGGCTGCCTTGGGCACTGAGCATTAGTCTATGACAGATGTGGGAAAGTGCAGATGGAATTAAAGGTGAAGGGAGGCTTTTCCTATTGGAGCTGAGGTATTTTGCAGCAATAAATTTATGATTCATGTGGCAGAGTGCAGACAGTGCTATGGCTGTTCAACAGCTCCTCTTCCCATGAGTCTGTTTTTAAAATATTGGATAAATGTTTCTAATAGGCAGAAAAATACCTTAGCCTCCATGCCACAGATTCAAGTCATCTTTGGTCTTGTTCTTCCCTGCTAGTCCACAGTTTAATTTCATGATAATGAATGTATCAGGTAAATGTATTTGAAGGGTTCCTATAAGTTTTCTTGTCTTACACTGTCATTTAACTACATGCTGCAAGATAATTGTGACCAGTTCTGAGCTCCCCAGTACAAGAGAGACATGGAGCTTCTGGAGTGGGCCCAGCAGAGAGTGGCAAAGATGATTGAGTGACAGGAACATCTCTCTTATGAGGAAAGACTGAGGAAGTGGGCCTGTTCAGTCTTGAGAAGAGATGACTGAGAGGGGAACTCATCAATGTTTATCAGTATCTGAAGGGAGGGTGCCAAGAGGATGGACCAGGCTCTTCTCAGTGGTGCCAAGCAATAGGACAAGAGGCAACAGGCAGAAACTGATGCACAGGAAGCTCCACCTAACTATATGGAAGAATTTCTCTACTGTGCTGAGCACTGAAACAGATTGCCCAGAGAGGTTGTGTAGCCTCTGAAGATATTCAAGAGCCATGTGGACACATATCTGTACAATGCGCTCTAGGATAACCCTTCTTGAGCAGGGAAGCTGCACTGGACAACCCCCTGAGGTCACTTCCTATTTTACCCAGTCTGTGAATCTAAATAGGACAGAAAAACAGGTAGGAATAAGAAATTAACAAATATAAGCAGGGAAAAATCCGACATTGCTTAAGGACAGAGTGATATCTTGGATGTTGGTGGAATTTGGACTACTAAGATGTGTTGGCTAGGAACTCACCACAGAGTCATATAATACTTTAGGCTGAAAGGGACCTCTGGAGGACACCTAGTACAATCTCCTACTGCTCAAAGCAAGGGTAACTTCAAAATTACACCTCTAGGTGTAAAAATTACACCAGATTGTCCAAGCCTTGACCAATTGAGTTCTGCATATTTCCAAGGACAATGGCTACATAGCCTCTCTGAGCAGCCCTTTCAGGGCTTAAACACTCTTAGGATGAAGAGTCTTTCCCAGGTATCTAGTCTGAATTTTCTTCATTGTAACTTGCAACCATTTCTTCTTATCCTGTCATTGCATGGCTCCATCCTCTCTATCGTGGACTTTGGCTCTATCTTCTCGATCATGCTCTTTAGGCAGTGGAAGGCTACAGTCAGATCCTTCTCTTTCCCTCTTGTCTCCAGGCTAAACAAATTCAGTTCACAGAACCACAGAATGTTAGGGTAGGAAGGGACCTCTGGAGGTCACCTAGTTCAACCCCTCTGCCAAGGCAGGGTCACCTAGAGCAGGTGATGCAGGAATACATCCAGCTGGGTTTTGAATGTCTCTGGAGAGGGAGATTCCACAACCTTCCTGGGCAGTTCTTTCAGGCTTTCCTCATACGTCCAATGTCAAGCCTCCTAAGCATTTTAGTGTTCCTCCTCTGGAGTCTCTCTAGATTGTTGATATCTATCATTCACAGTAGTGCCTCAAACCAGACATCATATTCCAGACACAACTTCACAGGTTCTGGGAAGATGGGAATAAACATTTCCCTTGGTTGGTTAGCTGTATCCTTAATAATGCAGCCTCATATATGATTAAGCTTCTTCCCCACAAGGAGGTGTGCTGGCTCCAGTTTCCCAGGGTCACCAAGTTTTTTTCTGCAGAGCTGTCCCTCCAGCCAGTCAGCCCACAGGCAGTGCAGTGGCATGTTTTACTTAATTCCAAGTGCAGGACTTTGTTGCCTTTAGTGAATTTCATGAGACTTTTTTCAGGTTTCTCCTCCAGCTTGCTGAGGTGCCTCTGAATCTCAGCATATCAACTGCATATCTCAGTGATATCAGACCTATCAGATCTCACAGATATGCAATTTAATATCTGAATACTGATATTTGTATAATTCAAAAGCCTCTTGAAATTAAAATTTCACTATAAAATTTAGTAGTAGCAATTATCAATAAAACATTTTCACTGAAATCTGAAGTATATTCCAAGTGAAAGGCCATTTTGTTATGCTAGAAAAATGTTCAGTAAAAATATTTGTCTATTAGACAAAGGTATGTTTAACTTTGATTTTCAGGGAGTGAAGGGGCTTGTTTTACCTCTGTGTCTGTGCCAGCAATATTGATATGTTTCTTTGATTTGGCTTCAGTTTAGAATTATATTTTTTTACTGTCTCTGCTTCTGTTTTGTTAGTTCAGAATGCTTTTGACCTTTCCTTTGGATTTCTCAGTTTCTATCTAATCACACACATCCCTTGTAACAGCTTTTCTGTAGTGGCTTTAAATTACATCTCATCTACTACTAAGAGATCCTCTGCTAAGTGATAATTGATAGCAGAAATATTTTTCCAGTATGAGAAAATAGTTCTACATGTTGCCTTCAGGGTTTTATCCTCAGAAGCAGTTCTGGATATTACACTGAATTCTATTAAATAAGACAGGACTTTCAAATCAGATCAACTTGTTTGTAGTCTAAGTCTGAAATTCGGTAACATTAGTTTGAGAAATCTGAAAGACCAATTTCTATTAAATTTAAAAATTTCAATTTTCATCTGGCCAGGGACAACCACCCTTGCTACTTTTTTCTCTGTGGAATACCATATCTGTCTTTCAGCTCCTCTTCCAGAATGGTGTGGGTCTCCTGTTTATTCTGACTCATATCTTTCAAGCTGGTACAATGATCTTGGATACAGTGGGATATCTGAAAGGGTACTACTAGGTTTTTTTTCAGCTAAAGGCATCAAACTCTGACTGTGTTGGCTACATCTCCATTAGTTACAACGGAAGCCTGGACAGCCAACAGAGATCTAGCTAACTGTGTTGCAGATAGCTCTTACTTTCAGCTTAAAGCATGGTAACGTAGATGTCTACATGTAGAACCTTAAATGTGAGCCAAGTTTACGAGTCCTTTTACAGACTGTGGAGCCTTGATCCAGTTGCCTGCACACTACATGACGTATAATTAGGAGCCTTTGGGTGCTGCCTTACCTCCAGCTGTCTCTCTAGAAAGGTATAATGGTCTAGTAAGTCCTGTGGCACTGCCCTGTGAAACTACATTCAGTATCCTACCATATTTCAAATTATACCAAATGCCTGTGTTAAGGCAGCTGAATCAATCCTGAAGACATTGCAGTAAATGAGGATGAAGAAACTATTCAAAAGAGCATAAAGCACAAACTGAAGGAATTCAGGACAAAAAATTCTGGGCTGCCAAAGTTAGCTGAACTGAATCTTAGCAATTATGTCACAAATAACCAGATGACCATTCCTGGGATCTGCCAAAAAAACCATTTCACATGCACATATGTGCGTCATGTATTTTTAAAGGCATAAATCCCTTAGGAATAGAATAATATTTCACCTTGTAGATTTTTTTCCCGTGCAGAGGGTTTTTTTACGGTTATCCTGATTTTTAAAGCCAGTGCAGAAATATTTTTTTCTATAATGATTTGTGTAATGACCAACAATACAAAATTTATTACAGTTTTATCCATGTATCTGCTGTACACTGAAGTAATTAACCTAAGATCTTCTTACAGCCTTTGACTTAAGATGCAGGATACTCACCTAAGGTCGTGGTCTGGGGGATTATCTTGGTATATTTACTCTTTGGCATAAACTATTGAGAACTTCCCTATCCCTATGAGATGCCTTTTCTTTGTCTTCGTCCCATGTTCTTTAGCATGGACCCTCTTTTCAAGACCATTTGCTCATTTTAAACCCAAATGGGGTTTACATAGTTCTAGGTTCAATGCAAAATCCATAGACGCACAATATTTTTCATGCTCGTTCTGTAAAAGCTATAGCCTTCTTCCCTGGATCAGAATATTGACTCCAAATTTTTAGGTGAAATGAGGCGAAATGTGAAATATCCAATTCATATTATATTCTGTGTCAGTGGGAATAACCTTTTTCTGACCACAATAGATTTAATGCTTCAATGAATTATTTTCTTCCAAAAGTGTTTTTCTTAAAACCACGCTATTACCATTGCTTCTGAAAATACATTGGCTTGTACACCTATATCCAACTCGAAATTATTATCTGTCCTATTTGTTTTCATGAGGCTATGCTCATGCAAGACAACGTTGCCCATTTCTCCTCCAAAACATTCTGCTTTACTGGAATTGAGATTGTCACTCCTAGCACATGCAGTCCACCTTGTACTGATGTCTGCAAATCCCTGCTGGGAAGCACAACCCTTTGGAGGTTTTTTTTGGAAGTCATTGTCATGTCCCATTTTTGCAGACTGTCACTCGAGCTGTGTCATGTGATACTTTGCAGCAAATGCCTATAATTTTTCCACATTGGGTACTTTTGCACCCACAGCATCAGATCCTTGGTTAAATAAGCTTAACTCTATGACTATTTTCTCTTTGAAAAATCTTGAAAAAACATTAGTTTTACATAGTATTCATCTCTCTAGATTTTTTTTCCCCTTTCCTCATTTTCTTTCCCACTGTGATTTGGTCTCATACCAAGAGCTGAAAAAACTCCAAACTGATTTTTGATTGTTGGATAACAATTTTTTTCAGTGACTTCAGTGTGATTTTTACCTTCTTTTTGTACATTTTAGCTTCATCTATACTGTCAGCTTAATTCTTTTTTTGGGCTTTCTGAGGAGCTGTGTTTTGCTAGTGAAGAAGATGTGAAATTTTATTACCAGTTAAACACTAAAAGTGAGCTATAACTTTAAAACTGACCCTCAGGAGTGTAGCTCAAATGCCTAGCTTTCTGATATCAATGTTACAGTGGAAAAATCCCATTGTCAATGTCTTGTCCAAAATAGTTATCCAGTCTTCTTTCATAGTGGAAAGAGAGTGCTCAGTCTCTTTATAAGAGGATTTAGTTTACCTGTGTTGGACCTTATTTTAGGATGAGTTTAATGACTCTCTGATGTTGAATCCAACCAATGCCCCCAGAAGTAAAGCCAAAATATAGTTAGATGTCAAATTGTCAAAGAAATTCATCTCCTTTATCTTGCCAGTGTTGGTTTCGTACATCATTGCATATGGTAACAACATTAAAATGTAAGTGCTAGAACCACTACCAAGTGCTGTATAGGATAGGCTTGGTCCACACAATACTGTATGGTGTAGATATTAACTTGGTGCTCCCATAACTAAGTCATAAGATTGAGAAGTCTGTGACATAATTGGACAAGAACTTGTCTTCATTTCTAATCAGTATCTGTCGTCTGTAGGTAGAATTCTCTACCCCAATGCCTGTAGCACGATTGTAATTAGGAGTGTGTATGTCAGAGCTTTGAGTGCTCTCACTCAAAATAAAATGCAGCTAACCAACAAAACTCAGCATATTTTAAAAATACAAAGCAGCTCTTTCAGTATTTCTAACCAGTACTCTCAGAATAGAAAGAATGGTAGAGGGTTTCTGTAAAAAAGGATAGAAAATGTCTTTAACTAAAAAAAAAGTTTAGAAAATACAGATTCTTTGTATTCCACATTTTTTGTCAGCTTTTATTATACTTGCTTTGTGCATCTGACTTCTTGAGAATGAATTAAATTAAGCATCAGAAGATCCAACTTTCTCAGTGGCATCTGTGACTCCAGACTTACTGACTTCTTCGTAGCTACGGCATTCCTCTTTGGTTTGAAACTGAAAGAGAAAAGAAAAAGGAGTTAGAATAGATCTGAATATCACAAAATGTGTGCATAGGATATCCAAGTCTTAATAAATATGTAGGTTTTGACACCATAATATTAAGTGACTTGAGGAAAATAAATCTGAAATAGAAGCTATACACTGTTACACTGTTATCAATATAAAGCTTCAGTGTTCTAAATTGGTAAAATATTCTTTTGGAGATGTCAGTGCTCATTTGGAGATGATCCACCTGTCTTATTCATACAAGGAACAGCTGTTCAACAAAGTCAAAAGCTTTCTGAAACACAGGAAATATTAGCTAATCTGAGAATATTTATCAATTAGCTAATATTACAGTCAATGTTCAATCACAGTTTTGTACTATTCTGATCTCTTAAAAAGCAGTCCAATAGTATCTTGGAAAAATAATGCTTGCCTGTTTGCATTCTTGTTTAATTATCATGTTCACTTGCAGAGCAACAAAATTAACCATCAGAATGAGAAAATCTAATAATGTGCTTGAACTGAAGATCTGCCAACAATTTTCTAGCAAATCTCGAGCAGAATTCCAATGGCCAAAGTCTGTTTCATGAGGAAAATCACACTTCAAAATTACTTTTTTGTGAGAAACGTTGACCACAAATGTGTTGTACAATCAATATTGTGTGAAATTAACACAGTGTTATACTAGTGTTCTTTGAACTCTCTTACAAGCAAAACTATGTAGTTTAATAATTCTTAAAAAAAAAAATCTGATTTAATAGACGTTTAGAAATGCTGGAATAATCTGGTTTGGCTATATCTAACATAAAAGGACTGGGTTTCTACTACCTTGCTGTTTATTTTCATTCACCAAATCAAGATATCAATCCAAGTAACACTGAGTAGCAGAGAAACATCTCAGGCTGTGGCCTGGAATGGAGAATGTACAGGGAAGAAAATAACATGAAATTACAGTGCAGCTTTCTGTTTATCAAATATTTTGCTCCTGGAAAAAAAAACGACCAAATATAGTATGCTGATCCTAATACTTAGCCCACTTGCCTCTGCCAAATTCCTAATAGACTAGTGCAATATGTAGCTTACAGAGCAAATGCTGGAATGCACAAATAAGAATTATACTCTGTCAGAAAATTAATTATAGAATAGTGAGTAATGGACCTCTTTAAGGTATAACAGATCAAGAGGGGAAAAAAAAGAGACGCTTTAAACCATTTCTTATAAAACTTTATGTGCAATTCCTGTCAGGTTTACCTCTTTTTTACAAAACAGGGTAATTAGTACATGGAGTCATCATATAAACCATCTGAAGACAACATATAAACCAAATCCCTGCACGGGCCATTTACTTTAGAGTTGGACTTGATGATCCTTGTGGGTCCCTTCCAACTCAGAGTATCCTGTGAATCTGTGAAAGCTTCTTAAAAAAGGCTGGCTATTTTCCTTGGCTGTATTGCCATAATTTGTACTGGTGACAGAGGTATATTAAAGAATTCATTCATTAAATAACATTACTTAAAACCTAGTAAATTTGAAAGAGGTTCAGGTATTTATAAAACCATAAAACACAGTGTTCAATATGGATATGATCAAAGACTGTAGGATTGATAATTGATACGTTTGTAAAGCCTACATGAAGCTGGTTTCCAGGGCTGCTTGCTTCACTGCCAAATACGTGTTCCCAGCAGCATCTCCAAAAAGAATTGTAAGGAAGTGCGATAGTCATCAGCACAGCCACAGTCCCTGGGCACTAAAGAAAATGTTTGCATTTGGGACTTAACCAGCCTGGTATATATCAAGCAGCTCAACTGAGGTCAGTGAAATAGTTATAAACTGCAAAAACCTGCAACTGTTGTCTTAAACTTAGCTGGCGCGTTGGTTTGGTGTATTAATTATTTTCAGAGGCCTTTACTTCACTGTTTTTAGTCATTGCTGGTGAATGCAGTTCTATTGGCAGGTAGAAACTCCTGATGTTGCCCATAAGAATTACTCAGTTTACTGCTAAAGTGTTTTTTAAACAAATTATTTACTTACTATGAAGTCCTTTTCATGCATTAGTTTATTATAACACACATCTATAACCTCAGTCTATGTTTTCAAAATTTCAGCAGAGGATAACAATGCATTGTAAGAATTCATGGAACAGAAATAAAGCCATAAAAAGAGCCTATGTTTGAGCAGCTAAATCCAGAGTTACGACAAGACCACCTTTGTTCATCCCTACATGGATCTTTGACCAGTGCACTTCCATTGTTGAGCATTCTATCTTTCTTATATTTTACTGAAGAGTGCTTGACGATGATGGAAATTTGGAAATATGGAATATGGAACTTTTTTACTATTTTATGTGGTTTTTGTACAGCACATCACTTAAGAGAACAGAAGTGCATGTCCAAGTAAATTCTGATGTTTGGGTCAATGTTAAAGGCGTGTTTTCAGAGACTTGAATCAGGAACAAAAACAGCAAAGCTAGTGCTTTAGACCAAAAATTAGGCATTGTCATAGAAAGCTTTTATTCCAAAAAAAGTAAACAGAGCCACAGCACTTATTTTTATGCTGCTAATCTGGGAATATTGTTTATTTAGCTTTAGTTGGTACAAATCTGTTCTGCTGAAATACTAAACTGAGGCTAAGAGAAGTGGTTGGGAAATTAGATGTCATTATCTTCAGGTCTTGCTCCTTCTGCTCTGCAAGTGCAACCATCTGCAAACAACAGCTCTCTAACAAAGACTCTGATGATGCACACAAATAAAATAGATTAAAAAGTTTGTATGAGTGGATTCTAATCTTTACTCCCAGGGTAGATCATGAACTGTGTGATTTAAATTTAGTGCAGAGGAATCTTCAGACAGTGATGACACAGTGAGTCACTCAATCAAACCATCATGCTGTTGTTAGATAATATAGGTCTATTTATTTAGCAGAACAATTGACATGTTTGCTCTGGGTATATGACAAGCACAAACTTCTCTTTTTACTTTTTACTGCCCTGGTGTGCAAAAATGTCTTAAGAGTATCAGACTCACAAAAGGATATAGGTGCCACAAGTTTTTGCATTACACCATGCTGAGCTTAGGTAAGAAAAAAGCAAACTGCCACAGGATCTCAAGCACACAATTGTTACTACTCCAAAGAAAGTTGTACTGCAAGGAAGACTGGCTTCTCAGCTGGGGTATTGTTAGCTCTTATCAACCAGTCAAAGAATTGCTGGACCAAAGATGAGACAAAGATGGCTACACTGCTTCCTGCCCCAAGAACAATTCATGCTTTTTACCCAATTGCTATTTAATTCCTTAAAAAAAATCTCTTCAGGCCATCCTCTAAAGTGAGGATTAGCTGCTAGAGATTTTCCTTGATGTACCTAGATGGAGTTACTCAAAGGTCTTAAATAAAATAATGACATTTTCTGTGTCAGAGATGAACTTTAAGCTGAAATATTTCCTTACTGTTCAGTTATAATTAAGAGGAGGTGATTTGAAAACGCTGAATTTCTCAATATGAAGAGTAATTTCAAAAGACAAGTATCTCTGCAATTCAAGGGTCTACAGGTTGAAAACAGTGCTGGATTTGAATTTTCAAGTGAATAAGTTTTTATATTGAGGGACATGCCTTCCTGGTTTGAAGTATTAAAATTTCTGACTGGGATCAGCATCTAACTCCTGAGTGATGTGAGCAGGGCTACACAAACAGCCAGTAGTAAAGCTGATTCTTAGCCCTGGCTCCCTTTCTGGCATTCATCTTGTACATGCTGATATTCAGCAGCAAATCAGTTTCATTCCACAAATCTCACTGTCTAGGTAGCAAAATGTATAAGTGCACCATCAGTACTTTTCTTTTAGCCACACTCTGTAATGGGTGCTAGACCCTGAAAATGAAATAATTGGTGGAGATGCACCTCACAAGGAAATGGACATTTCCTTCAGAGTTAACAAGCCAGTGAGTAGGTGCAGTAAACAAAAGCACAAGTGCAGCTGGCAAAAGTGCATCACTCTGTGTTTTATTGAAATGGAAAGGATCAGCACAAGTAGCTGCTTTGGGCTGTAGGCTCTGTCTGTTAAAGCCTTTGGTACCTCAGTGATTACCCTGAGGCACAATGGCAAGTCTGTAGCGCAGTAACCTGCTTCTCTTCAGCACGCAAGGAAGCCTTCCTGCCTTGTGCACCTGTGCTCTGAGCAAGCCAAAAGAGGGGCAGACTCAGCAAAAAAAAAAAAAACAACCACCACCGAAGGAAAAAAAAAAAAAATGCCAGAAGAACAAAAAGAACTTTCCCTGCAGGTTTTTGCTTGTACTCCTGACATTTACAGAGTAGTATGTCCTAGTATTTATTCTAATATTAAAAAAGCTCTCCTCCAGAAGAGCTTTGTCATAGCTTGATAGACATGTACATTGCTGGTAGATAAGAATATGTCTATAGATTTGGTTTGAAATACATCTTTGAAATATTTTAATAGCCTATTGATTTTCTCCACATTAACTTATTCTGAAAAGAGAGAATGAAAAGTGTGGGGGCTGACTAGAGTCTGATTTCTGTGCAGAATTTAGAAGTAATTCAATGCCTTCGAGCTTCTTGCATTGCTGCTACCCTTTAAATACGTCCTCCAAAGTTACCTTGATAAAAAGGTATTTGCATTTATACCCTATTTCAGCTTTTACTCCATAGAAACTATCTGATATGTTTTTTTCTTTCACCCAGATGTCTTACACTTACATTCTCCCTGGTTTTTTGAAATGTGCAATTGTGGATCTGTTTTTCCACTATGATATAGGAAAGCCGATCCCTCAAAGTCAGATTCTGTGTTTGAGTAAAAAATCTGGCAATTGTCACATTTCCTCAATTCACCAGGTGTTTGGCATGGTGGCAGAGGAATTCTGAGCACTGCTTTGCAAACATACATTATTTCCCAGTGCCTCATCAACTGTATCACACATTGAATACAAATTAATGATAAATTCCAATCAATGCTGGTTTATGGTTCCCCATGCTGCCATTGTTGTTACTCTGTGCTCTTACTGGATTTTCATGTCTGATTGTATGTTCACCCACATTTTTCCACGTTCCCTTTTTCATGAATTAGTAATGAAGGCATTTCTATTTTTGGATTTGGAACCTTTGTTATGCATTGACTCCTGTGTAAAAGTTGCATAGTTCCATGTAAAAAATTGAAGAGTGGCTGTATAATTCTTCTGTCTCTCTCTCTTTTTTTTTTAATGATTACAGTTCTATCTGTGCAATACATACCTAGCTTATCCTATGGACAAAAAAGTTATTTATTTATGCAAAGATAATGCACTAAGTTGACTAAGTTTTGCCCCAAATCTGTTACCATGAATTATATTTAAATTCTCATCAGTTCTTCCCACGTCTTCAAGGTAACAGAGTAGAATCTATGAATACATAAAAGAAATATCTTAAAACAGGTTAGTCAGCAATTATTCAGGAAAACAAAAAACCCTCTCAGCTAACCTTATTCCTTTTAAGCCTTTCAATGCAACCATTGTTTGTTAAAAGTGATAAAAAATAGCTGAGCTAAATTTTATTATGTTCTGAGAATCACATAAATCTTCTTTCATTCTACAACCTGTCTCAAGTAGCAGGCAGGTACAGTAAAAAAAAAGTTTATTTGCAGATTCCTTTTAATACCATTCTCTTAGATATTTAAATTTAGAGTCAAATGTAATCCCAGCCCATGTAAAACTTGCTGAAACTTACGGCCTTCAGTGGACTGAATGTCAGTAAAAAACACAGATGTCCCAGAGCTGTTCTCAAAGTGCTGTATATACATCCTTGAGCTAGGCTCAATCACAACAATCACCTGCAATGTCACCAGTCATAAAAACCCTTATTGTAAAACAGGTCAGACATCTGATGAGATAAACATTATTTTATTTGAGTTTTTGTTGAGGGTCTGGATCACATATTCATTAATCACCTGATTTTAAGCTACTGAACTCATGAAATAAATAACAGAGGCAAGAAACTTTTACTTCTGAAGAACTCTTAGAAGGAGAAGTTGTTTATGGCTGGAACTTCTGTAAAGACAGAACATTTCTTGTATCAAAGGAGCAGTCACAAAGATCAGTTTGTATCCAGTCTAGATTAAACCTGCCTGAACTCCACTGTGGATGCTAAAAGGCAGGAGCAGAGGAATTTTCCAGCTCCTGAAGCATTTTGTGAAGGTTTTCTTTCTTATGCTTTAGCTGAGAAACAGTGAAAGACAGTTTTGTAAACTAATTCTCTATCTGTGCACCTGGGTTTCTTTTCCAGCCTTGTTTTGGTACTCTGGAAAAAATATTTTGAATGGGTGTTAGAGAACCTCAGCCAATCCCTCTAGGGGGTGGCTGGTCAAGCAACCAATCATATCATGCTCTCTCACGAACAAAGATATATAACCTAGCTTGTAAATAATAAAATAATTCCTTTTCTCCTTGGAATTGGATTGTGTCATTTCTCACCGGCTCTCGGTAAAACAGCGACACTCCACCTGCAAAATGGACATCAGTTGGAGAGTGTGTTATGAAGTTTCACTGTTTCCTATGAAGAACAAGAGTCTGTGCAATTCCTTAACCTGCTGTTTCTGAAATGTGAAGGCTGTTCTTCTAAAAGCAGTGCTGAGTGTCAGAAGAGTGAATTGGAGTCGCAGTAAGAATAGAGAGAACTACTGTTCTAATTGAAAGCAAGACCTCAAAGTTGGCCCCCAAAGAAATACAATCACTTCAGGAGCAACAAGTTTAGGCATCATAAAAAGGCAATTAATATTTTCTGTTGTGAAAAATTAAGTTTTTAAGCACCAGGAAAACAGCTTTCCTCAGTAACTGTTCTGGAAAAACTGCAACCAAAGAGATCCTCATTTGCAACTGTTCAGGATGGAACATATTTAAATTGCCCACACAGCAAATTTGGTGTCCTAGAGCTATACAATATTATTCAGCCCCTTTTTGTCTTTAATTCTTTATCTCAAAGGCTTGCCTATTCTATTTTAAAATTATTTTTACAGCTAAGAAGGAAAAGGTTGTTAGGCTGAATCAGTAACACAGATGATTTCTGCGTGTAAATGTTCAACATATATTTTACTGATACATGGTGCCCGAGCCATTTCCTGGAATTGTGGCTGGAAACAGCCTTTTTATTGCTCATTTCTCACGCTAAAACTCAATGAAATTCAATTATCACAATAACAGTCAGTAGGCTTCAATTTTGCGTGTCCTGTTACTTTTTAAATTTGGAGTTCCTCCCAATTGCTGTCACAGCTATTGCATTGTCTAAATCAATTGCCATGGCATGCTCACTAAATTGAGAAATGCTGTTGTGAATGCATAAGAGATCTCAAGCACCAACAGAAACAGATACAAACAGAGAAAACAAAAGGTAGGGGAATTTTTCGTCTGCTACAAAACTTTATTCCTTTGTTTGATTTCCTTTGAGGATTCACTAAGGGAGAAATACTTCAGCCTTTCTATCTGCATGTTTGTTTCAATACTTCCTAAGCAGACAAAAGCACTGCTAAAGCAATGATTCAAAGAGAGATGGTTAAAAGTGGAAATTTTATGGCTTCGTGTCTTCAATTCTTTTTCAAACTCAAATATAGTACTTTTTTTGCCACAGTTCATTCACAGAGAGTTGCACTTAAGGCCAGACTGTGTCTTGCATATTCAGGTGTTTATGGGAAAGCAAAAACTACAGGAGATCTGCCACATGCTCAAGGACCATTTCCACTCTATTAAAAGGTTGGTATAGGTGGGGAAAAAGCTCCATTCTTTCAGTAAATTTTTATCTAAAAGTGGAGTAAAGCCTTTCACCTCAGCAAGGACATTGTGCTCCAGTCTAACAGCCATGGAAGCCTCTGTTCCTCCAGCCTTATCCAGGCAAAGGGGACACAAACAATTTCCATGTTACATACACATGCAACCTTGACTCAGTCACACGGAGTGGACTGTGGGGAATGTACACAGATATGAATAAGAGAATTTGTTAAAACTACAAAAGATGGGGATCTTGTGCATCTTGAAGAGAAACAGACTAAATTGTTTCTGTACAGCATAGAGGAAAACAAACACAGTACCTTTCATCTAGAAGCTTAAATCCAATGTATATTAGATTAATTGCACCCAAAGAGGGCTCATTTCTCTCTAGTGACTGTAAAGGGCAACTGTTCAATTAGTTTAGAAAAATATGAAGATGCAGCGCATATGCAGAGTGGACAAAAAACCCCAACAAACCCAAAAAACCAAACACTTCCTCCCACTACCAATACTCAAAAAAACAAAAGTGAATTACCAAAGTGAAATCTTGTTAAATTGGAATTAAGTTGAAATATTTTATAAGCTTTTGATATTATAGACTCTTCATCTATTTCCTTCATGTTTGAAAAAAGGTTTAATCATCAACATTAAGTCAATAGATTTCAATTTAATTGATCCTGTTAAAACTGAGTCCATCTTGCACTTTCTTCTCTATGAACAAGTCCACAGCTCCATCTCAGAAGAGCATCAGGCTTCATACGTTCATATCTATTAATTCCTAGCTAAGATTTAACCAATGTTTTTCTTTGGAAAACTCCAGTTCCACCATGACTGAGAAAAAGGATCTGGCTAGAAAGTTAAGAGTAAAGAGATGGCCATGCCAAGCAGTAGCCTTTTGTTGTCTAGAAAGATATATAGGTACCCAGAAAAAGACAGTTCATCCTTGCTCGGTACAATTTTACCAGTTTTGCAATTCTGTATCTCATACACTCATTTATTTGAGCATGTTTCATTCTTGATATTTTAGCAGGTTTTTCAACGCAATTGCTGCTGTGGACTGCTGCAGGCAGGAGCAGAAACAATACACGTAAGTCAGAATAAGGACACCCTTTCCCTTCTACCGTAGTCAATCTTTAGGGTTGTTGGCTTTAGGAGGATCCTGCCTGAATAAAATTCAGAGGGACATGAGTAGGATGTGAAGAGGGTAGATAGGGGTAGGTATTTTAGATTGAGGGAGCAAGAAAGGAAGCTGGGACTGGCAACTGAGATGGACAGAGGGGTGTCCAGAAGAACAGAGAAGTGGCTCCTGATTGCTGATGTGAAGCTGAGACAGAGATTGATTGAAAAGTTGGAGTGGAAAGATTGGAATAAGAATCAGAGTCAATGAGTGGTGTGTGTGGAAATACAAAAAAAAAGAAAAAACAAAGAAAAGAACAGCAGGTGGAAATTAGACCAAGGAAGACATGCTTTATGAAGGAAAGGAAATTAAAATGGTTAGAAGAGGAGAATGGGAACGGGAGGCCAAATTGAATAAGGGACATGAGGAGTATCAGGGGCACAATGAAACAAAATGTCTTACTCTCTAAGAAAATTGAAAGGAAGCTCTTGCTGGCAAGGAAATATTCTGCTGTCATAGTATGAAGGTTGCAATAGTCAAATTTTGCTGTTCCTTTGGTATCAGAAGTGTAAATATCTCCTTTTTTCTAGTGATGGTGTAAGAAGTCTTTGAAAAACTGTCTCTGCAGTAGATTTAATAATTCTAACTGTGCTGATGAAAAGTTGATGTATGATCACACATAGGATGTGACACATACAAAAATTTTTAAGAAATCTTTATTTTGATTGCAAAGTCAACTGCTCAAATTTTAGGAAATGTCAAGATCGAGGTGCTTGAGAATCTCTCATTATGTTTAATTGATGAGACAGTCTTGCCTTGATTACTAGTGATTTCTTCTGCAAGGTCCGTGCATAATATAGCATGGTGAGCAGATTTGCTTTGATATAGTTAAAGGTCATTCAAGGAAAGATGATTGTTTTCTATAGGATCCCTTCCTCAGAAGATGAAATATCGGAATATGGTAGTTTGTGAATTAGACAAGCAATAATAGGAAAAAACAAGAAGTGAGGCCTCAATTAAGGAAAACTTGTTTTTCTAGGACAATTGGACTCAATCCCTGATGCTGAGGGACAGAGTTCCTCACTAAGTCAGAAAAATTAATTTAAGTCAAAATTAGTCCAAAAGCTCACTAACCATGATTTTCTGATATTGAATACTTAATATTAGTTAAAAGTTTTACTTGTTAATGCCTCTTTGTTTGTCTTCTCAGTTGCTGAACTGTTGATAGCCTCAAAACTCACATGGCAGACATTAGAACATAATTCCTACAATAATTCCCTCTCGCAAACTATAATGATTAAGTGCAGTTGAAAAGACAAAGAGGAAAATAGGCTTGTCTTAAGAAAAGAGCTTGACTCATGAGTAGCAAATAGAGAGAGTGTAGGCTGTAAAACAAAAAAATTGAGAGAAAATATAAGGCTTAATAACCACCACTAAGCATTATTTGTTTTAGAGGACTGAAAAAAATTTTATTAAAACCACAGTTTGTGAAATAGTAATTAATATAGAAGAGGATAGCTTAAGGTAACACTGGAATTTCTTAATTTTTCCAAATTTGCAACTTTAGTAGTAAAGTTTATCTTTGTCATGTGTTCTTTGAACACTTTGTATTTTTAGTTTTTAAAATATAAATTTTAAATCACACTAAGTAATTTAGTCTTGTCTCCTGTCTACTCTTTTTTCCTTTCTTGTGCCAAAATTCTTCTGAATGTTTTAAAGAATAAAACAACCAAAGCAGTTATTGTGTTTCCAGGTAGGATTAATCTAATATCTGTGGACTAATGTGCTTTTTCAGTAAAAGAGTAAAAGAGTTCAAGTTTAGTACTGAGCCATTGCAGCTTTTTTGCTTCTTAGTTTGTACCCAGCACATTCGTTTCTGCATTGCATTGTGCTGTGCAGTATAGAAATAAACCTGACATGTAAGTTCTATTTCTTAGACATCTTCTGGGAAAATGGGGAAAATAGCATATTTCTACATATGTATTCCAGACTCAGGAGTCTGTAGGCTTGTGTTGCAATAGCCATGTGTCTACCCTCACTAACCCTTATTTTGGGGACAACTGGACCAGAGATCAGCAGGAAATCTCAGGTAGATAAGCTACACCTCCCTGCTGCAACTCTGTAATGAGGCAAAAGAGGCTTTCTTGAGGGGTACAATCTGTCTGTTTGTGTTAGTGCAATTGTGGTACACTGGTAGGGTGAATGAAAAGCTGACTGATTTTAGATGCTGGGAAGAATTCACTGTGACCGCATAGGTTTTCAGCAGCAGTTCTAAACCAGTGGTATGTCCTGGGGTTGGGAATGAGCTCCAAGCTATTTCTGTGAGTACTTGTAAATAACCTTAGTAGGTGTTCATGTAGTGCCTTGTGTAATCAAAGTGAAGAAGTCTCAAGTTTTCTTTTCCAGTCCTTCTAGCTTTACAGAGGTTCAAGTCTGGAGCAGTGTTTATAAACCTTCTCAGCAATCACATAGGGTGACAGATTTTCCCTGGGAGGCACATGGCGAAATGAGCATCACTAGTCTATCCTCTCCCAGAGAGTCAAAAGGACAGAGATTCAGCAAAAACATGCACTGTAGAACTTGTGAAATTAAAAAAGATAATCTATTTTTTGAAAAGTTAAATATGTAAAGCTGTAAGAGCCTGGAAGGATTGCTGGCTCAAAACACTTCAGGGTTGGGGGTGTGGGGGTGTGGGGCAAGGGGTGAGGCGATGAACCCTTACACCCCACCATTCCCCCCAGCCTATATCCCAGCCCTGTGGTGGCTGCCAATCCCTGGCACACGGAGCCAATGCTCCACACCTGCCCCTGGAGTCCCAATCCAGCCCCAGCGTGGCCAGACAACCATAAGTCCCACCTGGGGAAAGGCCCAGGAAGGTATTTAAAGCAGAACGCGAGGCAAGCACATGTTTTGACCCTCCCTTCTCTTGGAATTTCGATCAGCTGAACACCACTGGAACCAGGAGTTGG
The DNA here is from genome assembly GCF_009650955.1 of Corvus moneduloides. Classification (NCBI taxonomy): domain Eukaryota; kingdom Metazoa; phylum Chordata; class Aves; order Passeriformes; family Corvidae; genus Corvus; species Corvus moneduloides. The sequence goes on from NC_045478.1 coordinate 25,254,409, forward strand.
TAACTATACTGTTCTTTTCTATATCTTTCCTTTCTCTCTTCCTCTTTCTTCTTTTAATTCCCTTTTCTTAGAATTTTGAGAAAATTAAACTTGGATGGGCTTGGAGTTCTCTAATTTAATGCTTTGTGAAGTATTTTATGTTGATTGAATGCTGCTCTAAACTTTTGCCAAACTTCTCTGATTTTCTGAAGTTGCCAGTAAGGTTTTTTTTTTGTTGTTTTGACCTCTTGAGAATATCTTGTCTGTACTTCTCCTGTGAGAATCTCAGAGCACATGAACAACCATAAACTCTTTTTAAGAGTCTGACTGAGTAAGCTTTTTGGGGCCTTACAAAAGCTTACAGGCATGACTCTTATTCAAGCTTCATTTCAGTAGCTATCTTTCTACCAGCTTTTAACTTAAGGAGCCCTAGAAAGTGGTGCTTTCTGCTACCTTCCATTCTCTCTCTCCCTCCTTACTCCAGTGTGGTGTCTGTTCCACACTCACTGGCAGAGATGAAGCTGTAACACTGTGAGCCCCTTGTGTACCTGGATGTAGCCCTGGTTCATGGGAGTAGCAAATGATTTTCACCAAGTCATAAGGAAAAGGACAAAGTTCAGAGAGATGGATGGGAAGATTGTGAAGTAACAGAATTCCTTTAATGAACTGCAAGTCTTGATAGGCCAGTTTTTCAAATAGGCTTGTGCATTGTTGCATGTACGGCTTGGAAAATGTGGCCTAATTCATCTTCTCTGTGCTATTTAGCGAAAGGCTGTAATTACAAAGGGAATAACTCAGAGGTAGTCTGCAAGTAACACATAGAGTATGTGCATATATGCATTCCTGTTTGAATTGCTGTGTACAAACATGGCAAGCAAAAGTGCCTGGAAGCATAAGATGCCATGTCATATGTTTGTTTTGTTAAATGAAATAAAGTTGGCAACATACTTAGAAAACAAAGGTTATTGAATACTCAAAATGAGTGCCTTATTTTGTGAGGACATTTCATATTTCTTTAAAACCTTATGATTATTCAAAGGTGAGAGATTACTGCTGTAAAAGTTTCTAATGTTTGTTAGTATCCTGAGTAAGGGAAGATGTCTTTTATGAGGGCTTGTGTCTTTTCAATGAGTTTATATTTTCAACTGCTAGAACCTAAATAGTAAACTAGGTATATTGGAAGAGATTGCCATTAGTATTGTTGAGGATCTGCACTGGTGCAGCAGCTGGAGAAAAACCTGTGTCTAATCCACATCATATCAGCATCCAGTCCTAGGTAGCAATGTAGGCACAGCATTTTTCTTAGCATTGGCACACGGACAAGAGCTTGTGACTTTTTTTGCAGCTACAGATCTAGCCTATATTATCCCTGCTTGAATTTACTTTTTTTTTTCTCCATATTTTCAAAGATTAAAGCACTTGTAAATAGTACAGTTCCAATCATCTCTTTGCTAGCAAGTGCAAGCAGTACTGGGTCATTATCCTGAACGTATTCTCCTGCACCTACTTTGGGGCATACAGCAGTTCTGGCTGTGCCTTACACAGCTGTGCAAAGGGTATATCACAGACGAAGCTATCTTCTTTCTCAGTACTGAAGTTTATAGGCCTTAGTGAGGATGTACAGGTATGAGAAACGAAGCTCACCACAAATGCACTGTATCTAGACTGAACAGATACATTTAAATATCTGATAAATAATTGCTGTCATGAAAGTCTGCCTCTGGCATGCTACCGTAATTCTACAGTTTAACTTCAATTACAGAGAAAAACAAAGGGGGGGGGGGGAAACAACACGGTTTCTTGCATTTTTTTTACCTTTGAAAACACCCTCCAGAAGGACCACATACAGAAGACAACTGATAATAAAGTTACTTGTTGGATTAGCATAACTCTTTCTTCTATAGTCTAGCAAGCTGCCTGCTGTGTACTGCACAGAGGGGTCCTCCCTTTAAGTAAGAGTTGTGGTGTTTATGCCAAGTTCCAGTAAGTGACATATAAATGACCCTGAAGGATTAGCAGAAGGATTTTGGACAGGCCCGGGCAAAGGAGCTCCTACCAGAGGAGTGAAGTTCTAACATTTACAGCCATGTGGCAGCTTGGGGGAAGTCTGGTCCTTTATCTGGCACACGGGAGGGCAGCTGAAAGAAATCAGACGTCCTTTGTACAACGATAAGTGCCCTGTTGTACAAAGCCAATGAGCTGAATGGAAGAGAGCAAGAAAAGGCTAAGAAACACTGCAGAGAGGCTCCATTGTTAACTGCTTGTCCTTCCAGCCTTTTGAAAGGGCATCTAGGTAGGAGAATAACATACACTACTCAGATTTGAGGATTACATCACCCCACACTGCTTTTCTTTTGGTCTCAGCTGCATTTTTCACCTTCATGGCAATTCAGATCCTATTAAAAGGTGTGTTTTGAACATTATTCCCCTCAGTCAGTAAGAGTCTGCCTTGCTACTTGTTGGACAGCTTCAAGATACAAATGTCAGTAGCTACAATGGCATTTTCTCTAGTAGATTGTTCTATACAAAGTGTGCTCATGCATTGAAATTACTTAGGCTTGTAAGGTACTCTTGGAAAGAATTTCATGAATGAGCATAAAGGCATTTAACTTCTGTGTAATCCTAGGGGTCTCTAATGTAATAAGGAAACTGCTGATAGATGTAACTTGTCCTGAAGCAAACCAACTCAGTTATGTAGGTGTTGTCTAGAGCTCAGCAAAATCACAAGAGATACTAAAGCTGCATATTTTGGCTGTAGTTCACTACCAGTAAGCTTTTTTTTTCCTTATCCTGGCATGAAAAGTGGAAAAAAAATCTATTTGACAGCATACTTTTCTTGAGACTTAAGGTAGAGACATTTCTCCTGTAATTTATGTGTTGTCTGGTGAAAAGTTAGTATCTACCTAGTCAGAAGGTCAGGTGCCCTTCCTCTAGCTATCTGATACAGGTAATAATAGTAAGGCTGCTACAGGTATTGCTGAAGTTATCAGCTTCTCTACAGGATCATCCAGAAATGCTAATTTAGGTATAAATTAAAAATTCTGATTAAGAAGTAGACGTGTGCTGCTTTTGGACCATTTGGAAGAGGTAAATAGAGAGATACATCTCTTATTCCTGAAGAGACGTAGAAGTTTTTCTTTCTGACCAGTCCTCTGCTATCATCTATTTGTTCCTGTCCCATCCAACACAGCAGCCTTCTGATGGCTGTTTCCTTTATGGTGTCAGGTATTAAGCCTCTCAGTTTCTCACCTTGTATTTTTAAAAAGAAGATGAAATCTTTTTTCTGAGCCCAATTCTTTGTCTACTCCACACTCGGATGCTTCAGTATGTCCTTGTCCCTCAGTTTCCTCCTCCCTAAAGTTAATAAAATCTGAGAATTCTATTGCAGATTCCATAAGGGAAGCACTTCAGCATAAATTTGCTGCAAGATCCCCATGCATGCTCAGAGAAACACTGAGTCAAATACCCAGTGTGTTCTTGGTGCCTTGTTACAGTGTGGGGATACCTCCTATTCTGCTTTCTGAATTCTCTTGTATCTGCCCCAGGCTGCAGAGAGTGTTGGTGAAGATAGTGAAAGGAAGCACAGAGGGACATGTGCTAAAGCATAGTAACACTCTATTCTATGATTCTTGATAGACTAACAACTCCGTAGCCTTAGGGAAACTAAGCAAGCACCAAGTGACAGGTAAATCAACACCAATGAGATCATCACAGCTTCAGCTGAGAAATCACCACAGTATACAGAGTGGTCAATAACAGACAGAAAAACTACTGCTCTGTGCTTAAGAAAATTGCAACCAGCAGCTGTACAATGGGTACATGACTTCTGAAAACCAACAAATAAAATTCTTTAATGGGCATATGGCATCTAGTCCTTGTCTGTTGGTCTAGTCAGTATTTCTCTGCTGCTACCAAAACTGCATTTGCATTGGTTTCTGTTCTCCCTTTCCTAGTTACTACTGCCAGTGAGCTGGCATGCTGCTCAAACTGCCTCCATACCTAAAGAGAAAGATAACTCCTCTGGTGTACGTTGCTAAATCTTTAAACTCCGACAGCTCCTCTTGCTGTAACATATCTTTAGTTGAGTTTAAACTGTGCTGCAAACTCTATTTTTCTTTATCAATTTATGTGTAATTTAAAGTTCCTGACTGCCTTCGCTGCTGAAAATTATTTGCAAATACAATTCAATCCTTGACAATGGATAGGCATAACTCAGCTCTGTAATGCTAATAGTTAATGGTAGATCACTAAATAATAGGCTACCCCTATGGCCTATTATTTATTAACTAGGCATTCAAATCGTTCTATTTCAAATATCTTGCATACTTTTTGAATTTTTTTCTGGATATTTGTGGAAGAACAATCTAATGAGTTAAAAGTTAGCAAGAAAATAGAGCAAAAATCATAAGACTGGAAGAAATTAATAACAAAATCAAGTTAATATTTATTTTGCATTCTTTCTTCATCTACTTTTATAGATCTAAGTGCTTGTGCACCTGACAAACAACAGGGAAAATACAGTGTTATGTGCAGATACAGTTACTATTGTAATTGAAATATATACCTTAGTACCTGGAAGCCTTCATTCTATTGACAAGTACATGCTAAATAGAGTACTGCTATTTTTTGTTGTGTTATCTACTTTTTATTAGCTAAAGATGCTATGTTTTCGTGGTTTAAACAGGCACAAAGAAGTACATTTTCTCCTGTTAATAATGCACAGGAAGCCATGCTACAGACATTTCAGAAGAGGCTGACCACCTTTTCTGTGCTCATCTGCTTCAGTGCAGGGAGATCCTGATCTGTGACTGGAGTTTCTAGGCCCTCCTAGGAGGGGCATTCAGATGGTAACTGCTCAGCAATAATAGCTTGGGACTGAAGAATGACCTGCTTTAGCAGTCAAGAGCCAGGTGACTGCAGAACCTGGTTATACTGAGTGGAATCTGGAATGCTAGATGGGGAACAACTCCATACAAAGGAGGAAAAATTCTCTTGTAGATAGCGTGGGAAATGTTGCAGTGATGACTTGGAATGATGTGACCGACGGTGTTGCAATTGTGCCTAAGGAATCGTCTCACGCTGTATCTTTGCAGCCTGCCTGTGGAATGCAAGGTGGTGGAACTCTGCCCAATGCATTGTGCGTTACCTCAAGGTGTGTTACAAAATTTCCCCATCCACATTCCTAGTGAACTAAATGCATCACTTTACATGCATATTGAAGGAGGAAGATCTAGGAAAGGTTTACAGGTATGAGACAACATTCAGTTACATGTGGAATCCTGCCTCTATAGATGTTACCATCAAATGAGGAAGATTCAGGTAGAAGCAGTCATGGTTTAAGAATGGTATTCTCCAGTTTAGTGCTCCCACTGAAACCACTCCAAACAATGTGCCACTTGCTCATTCTCTCCTGCTCCTTCCCCTGATAGGCGGCTGGGCTGAGAGAATTGGAAGCACAAAAGGTAGAGGTGATGAGTTAAGAACAATTTACTGAAAACAGCAATTAAATAACACAACAAACTATAGCAGCAACAACATTAACGACAGAGTGTACAAGAAAAAGGTGAATGATTTATATGTGATTTCTAATCACAGGACCCCCCTGACAATACCTGAACATTACACTGCATGACCTGGATGATACTCCTTTACCCTGTCTAGGAAAAAACCTCCCTTCTCCCCACCCCTGAAAATGAGCTGAGGTGGTGTTGCCTAAAATCAGAAGAAACATTTTCCAAACAATATTAAAATTGATAACATAAAGAGCTATCTTTCAATGTGTTGCCTCTCGGAGGCGTAGTGACCTGGTTCAGGAATGGCATGACGACCACCTCAGGTGGTTCGGGCCTTCAGCTCACAGACACCAATGTGATGTACGGCAAATGGCGTTTATTCATGGGTTACATAGGGTTAAATAACCTGGGTCTGCCGCGTCACTTCCTTCTGGTCACGTATTACCTGTAGAGGGGAGGGGTTCTACCTGTCCCGCACAACGCGATATCTTCCGAACGCCTGTCCCTAATCACCTACATCAATGAAAGCTTTCAGGTACATATATTATACCTATGCACATGCACAGCATCAAGTTTTCAGGTTTTTTTATAAGTTTAACTAGTTAGTATGTCTAACAAGTACATCCAGTAGGAGAATGGTTGCCCTCGTAACCCACCCTTGCATCTGCCCCATTGGAGCCCCTCCAAGGGTTCTTAGCCTTATATTTTGTTATGTCTATGAAGTATCTTATTATTTCAGCTCAGGAGCTGGTGCAAAAAAGGATGTCCTTGTTAGAGGTTCTTTTCCTTGCAAGTAAGACCAAACAGAATTTCAGGAGTGTGGCATGATATGTGAGAAAGGGTAACTATTGTTCTAAAGTGTGAGAAAGTGCTAGAAACTATACAGCCATATATAAAAAATCTACAAAGCTACAAACACATAAAAACACCATGTAGTCTTACTGTGGATGCTAGCAAGGGCTAGCAGAGGAATTTTCCTGTGAAACTTTCCTTTCTCATAAGAAAGCAGTTAGAGAAATCTGGCTTCTCACAGCTTCTCTGTGAAAGCTTTCATTCTCATGAGAACTGGATGGACAACAGTTTATAAGAATGTAAACCATTTCTGCACCTGCAAGTTGGTGTGGAAACTGTAGAATTGTTTTCAGTCTTGTGAGAATAATATTTGGAAATGGGTGTCTTACTGCTCAGCCTATCATCTTGGGAGGTGGTGGGCCAATAGGCCAATCACGTAGTTTCTCTTTTGCAAACCATGCTATAAAGGTTATGGGTGATTAAACAAGGTCACTTTGGCCATAGCTTGCAACCCGGACTTGCATCGTGTTTTCACTGTTCTTTGGGAATAACAGCAACATCTTACAGCTTTGGCACATGCAACATACTGTGTTCTGCCAGTCCTCTGGGATACTACCTCAAAGAAGTCATTGATGAAAGGAATTCCTCCTGAACCACAGCAAAATCACAGGCCTGGCTCTCATTCTCAGAATCTGAGTCCTCCCTATGATGGTCAATTAAGAATCATCTGCAGGGGCTGCTATGACTAAAATGGCTGTACCCTTTCTCTGTATCATCCTCCACTCTGTCACATCGCCTTTCAGATATTTTATCCCCCTTCCTTCATCATGAAGTCTGTGCTCTAACAGTGCTGCTAAAAATTGAGTCTTGGACTATTAACCCAAATAAAAATCTGTATGTGAACCTCAAGGTGATTCCTCAGACAACCTTGCATCCTCAAAACGCTTCTATGTTGCATTGTACTTTATAGCTACTACTCACACCTACCCACAGTTTTTAACCTGTTTCATCACACTTCTATACTTATCATAGTTTTATCTCAGCAATCACAAAATTTGTTCTGGCCACCACCACTTTTCTGCACAGCTCTTAAGATTGCTGGCAGCTACTATGCAAGAACACAGTCACAAAATCCTCGAACTGAAACGGCATGTATTGGGATTCAAAGTATTCCCAAGCTCCACAAATCTGCTGCCCTTGCTGTCGTCTTTCTTTGACTACCTGCTCTTCTCATTCCTGTAGTGCAGTTTGAGCAGATATTGTCTTACTGATCAGACACTGACTTGTGAACCTTGTCAGAGCACAGCTCTCAGAACCTGTAGCAAGTTCATAGCAAATATATTTTCTTTCTTCTTTTGCCCTGCTCATGTTGCTAGGCTTAAGCTGCTTTCATAAACTTTTTAGACAAGCACAGAGACATGCATCTGTGAACTGAAAGAGAGCTAAAAAGGACAGAGAAAAGGACTCCATGGCTGGGAATTAATTCTGCAGGCAGCTGGTCATGATTTGACCTCTCTCTCTCTTTCCTGAGAGACTATTCTCTCTAAAAATGCCAGACAAGTTATTTTCAAGAGTCCATTTCAATGTTACAAATCCCAGGTCCAAGGAACCCTTATATTCACCATAAGCATAACTTCCAGTAATTCTGAAGAGAGACGTTCTGGTCTGATAGTAGCCATTCTTCCAAATAAATGCTTCCAAGGAAAAAGAAATTATATAATCTGCAGAAGTGCTCTTGGTTCTGCAAAGAGCCTGGGAGCATCCTCTGTTCTGCCCTGAATAGCTGGAGTTCAGAGGATCTGCAGATGATTGATTCACTGTGTTCAATACACGTATATGTCTGAGAAAAAAACCCTACTTAGGGCATCTCCAAATTAGGCTCTGCAACAGGTCTGGGGTTCAGAAAGGAAAATCCTTTGATGCTAGCTCTCTGTGGATAATTCTGTCTAGGAGAAGTGCCTAAATTCTTGTTCAGACAATCCAGTAATTTGACTTAGAGATCAAATTGGAAGGGTGTTTCTTTTTGACTGGTTTCTGCATTTTTCAGAGTAATTTATGGTCTGAGAGGGAGAGCTATATTGGGGTCCTCTATTAAATGCAGAAAAACCTTCTTAGATTTCACCTTTTCTATTCTGGTGTGGTATTTCAGAATGAGGCAGGAGACAGACACTTTTTGCAGTATTTTGTGTCAGGAGGTACTACTTGGGGCGTGCTTGCTCTAAGATCTATTTTTGCTCATAGATTGGATGTACTATAAGAAAAAAAATTTACTGGAAAAAACTAATGGGGTTTTTAATCTTCCCAGGATAAAGTGTATGTCATATAGTGACAAGTACTCCATCTTTTGGCTTGGTTCCATGTACAAGAAGACTGCTTGCTCTCAAACTCACATTGGCCTTTTCAGCTCCTCCCTGGGATGTGCCAGTGTCTCAGTATTTTTGAGTGCTGTCTTCTCCTGCTATTCCTATTGGCTCTCTTCAAAGCAGCAGGTATGTGGGTTGTCTTGCAAATAGCAGGAAGAGGTATCCACAAACATGCTAGTAAGCCTTAACAGTGGATTCATTAGGGGAGAAATGAATATCCTCTTTTTGCGGCACTCAGGTGGACCAGGTGAGTCACCAGGCTCACATTTTTAGACTGAAAGACCCTGATGCAGACAGGCACTGAAAGGCACATATGTAAAGTACTGAACTCCATTTTCCCTTCTTCAGAGCTTGTGTTAATAAGTGTTGGAAAGCAACAATGAATATAGTTTAATATGCATTTATTTGGAGGGAGGCAGATAGAAACTACACAGGGACTATCTGTTGAAGATCAGATAGAGAAAAAATAATGTACTAGAAGAATGAGGGTGATGTTCTGGGGGTTTATGGGATATCACACCTATCTCATGTTCCTCTGCAGTGTTCCTGGGTCTTGCAATATGTATGTGGATTATACTTCAGTCTGGGACTTTTGGAAGCAAACTGATGTAACTGCTATGCTGGAATTAATGTTAAATTTAACTGTGCGATGAGTGTACAAAGATCTGTTAGGCCATGGGGATATACTCAATATCCCCAACAGTTCTTAGAGAGCTGTTGAGCCAACCAAACCCTAGAGATGGGTGCAGTTTTCAAAGTACAGATTCCTACTGTCAATCAAGATGTTGTGAGTATATAAACAAAAAAATGGGGTTTCCAGATATGACACAGATGTTATGAGAGTTACTCAGCCTTACTGATATTCTACTGAGGTCAAGTAGGACAGTCTGCACTGTCTGAAATGAGACCAGGTCTCCAGTTAATACAGCCAGTGAGGAATAGAGTGATTCCTCTACAGTCAGACAGTAGAGGCTTGATGCTTTTGTTCACATGTAGGGTATCTAGCGTCATTTGGAATACCTTAAGGTAAAATGCTTGTTTACTCAAATACAAGTCCAGATAGTCCCAAAGTCTTGAACTGTATCTGTCATCTCCAAATGGATATCCAGTAGCCCAGATATCCTGAGTAAGTGGTTCTATATAGCTATGTGCAAGCAAATAAGCTGAGCCCGTAATATTAATAATTTATAAAAATAAATGTGCCAATACTTCATAGATTATTTTAAAACATTTTTTAACAACAATTTTAATAGCAGGTTATTCTATTTATATGATAAGAAGAGAAATACCTCATTTCTATCTGTGTCACGCACACTGACAAGTACATGCACATACGAATAATTTCCCCTCATCGGTTATCTTCCAGCTCTCATCTTCAATGGCTGTGAAAAGTTCTGAGGCCTCAGTGTGAATGAAGTTCATATGAAAGAAAGAATATTTTGCTAGTGCTATACTGGTTTCTGGGATGATAGTAAGACTACTCTTATCCCAGAATAATAGTGTATTCATTGTACAGTGCCTCAGAACTGGAATGTCATAAAAAATATATCACACTCCAACTTCTACATGACATCAATAATTCCTAGTTTGGACTAGGAATGTGGGCTGATTTTAGACTGGGATAGAATTAATTTTCTTCGCAGTACTTAATATTTCCCCATGTCTTGGATTTGTGATGAAAACAGTGCCGATAACCCAGGGATGTTTTCATTATGGCTGAGCTTTTCTCACACAGAGACAAAGCCTCTTCTGCTCCTTACCTAACCCCACCAGTAAGGAGGATGGGGTGCACAAGGAGTTGGGAGGGTACACAGCCAGGAAAGCTGATCCCAAATGACCCAATGCATATCACATACCATGTGGCATCATGCTTAGCATATAAATCTCGGGGGAAGAAGGAAGTGGGTCACATTTGGAGTGATTACATTTTGCCTTCCCAAGCTATCAGTGCATATGATGGGGCCCTGCTTTCCTGGAGATGGCCAAACACCTGCCTGACATGGGAAGTGATGAATAAATTCCTTGTTTTGCTTTGTTTGACTGTGTGGCTTTTACTTTACCTATTAAACTGTCTTTATCTCAACCTGTGTTTTCTCACTTTCACATTTTTGATTCTCTCCCTGATTCCACTGGTGGGGAGAGTGAGTGACCACCTTGCCAACTGAGGTTAAACTACAACAGGTCAGAGGTTGACACAGTGGTCATATTCCCCCAATTTTTTTAGACGTCTATTCTGGTGATTTACTTTTCCAGACTGAATCACTGATGCAGATTCTTAATTTTAACACCTTTATAATAGGTCTGATTTCCATGGTTGAAGAGAAATCTTAAATCAAATTATTATTCAGTGTTTTAAATTAATTTAAAAATTGATGACGATTTTTGAAATAATTGTCATTAATAAAGATATATTGCTTGCAAGAATACAATTTTATCCATGTGCTTGTCTCCACAGAGAATAAGAAAAGAGAAAACTTATCCTTCTTAATGAATGCAGTCTATTTAGCTCTTCATAATTTCATAAGTGGTTAGCATGTAAAGAGTTTGAAAAGCTGTCACATCCAAGGATAGGACCATGATCTTGACCTTGCAGTCATGATGCAAATTCTGACAGTGATTTGCTTCATGACCTTGCACAAGTCAGTCTGTTGAAGGCAGTGGGAGCAGCAGCATTTCCCAGGATTTGTACCTGCATGAGCACACTAATTATGTTCTGGGTAAAAACTGTTTTTAAAATGCTTACATTTTAAATGTGATGTTAAAGGTAATAAATTTTAATGTTTAAAAATTAAAAATTCATGCATCCCTCTTACTCAGCCTCCTCTATTCCACACTTCTTCCACATGTTGCCTGTGTCCATTGAAGAAACTTGTTAGGCAGTCCAGATAAAATCATGGTTCACCATGGCCTTTTCCCTACTTTGGATATAGTATCCACAGTATATATTCCAGAAAATGCTTTTATTCATGCTTACTCTTTGTTCAAGTGCAACACTAAACTGGAATCAAATCTCTTGTTTGTAAAGTGGCAATGATCTACTTTGTCAGCATAGCATATGTTTGTCACAGTTCAGGATTTCTGTGTGTGTGTGCAGCTACATACAGCATATGAGCCACTAATAAGTTATAATAATTTGATGTTAAACCAATTTTGATATTAATATAATGCATGTTAGAATATTAGGGAAGTTTTGATTTTTTTTCAAAGGAATATGCTAAAGCTTATGCATATTGTCACAAACATTCCTATTCTAAACAAAAAATTGCCAAGTCAAAGAAATTTAAATAGAAGATTCCAAATTATTACTTTTTTCCTATTTCAAAGAAATAAGATATTTCAATTTATTTCTTTTTTCCTTTTGGGCCTCTTAATATTTACACAGCATTAATGTAAGGGAAATTGTTTTAAATAACTAAAAGCTCTATGTTTGTATTATCCTGTCCTTTTGCTATTTCATTTCACGTTAATATATTTGAGCATTGGCTCTCACAACCATGCCTCCTTGCTTTTATTGTAACAATATAGACACTCTTCTTAAAAATCAAAGAAAATATTTATTTTATTTACAAGTTACATAGAAGAAAATCACCTATTACGAACAACATCCTACAAATTCAAATGTTCCATGCCCCTAGTCCAACAAGTTTGTGTCCCTTAGAAGAACAAGGGGGGTTTTATTTCTCTTGGGGTTTTTTTCCCCCTAAGAGGTATGACTGCCCAATATGGATAATCCACTGTAAAGCATATTCAATTTTTGTTACTTCTCCATGTACCTTTATTCACAACAGTGGTGTCACATCACACTAAGTGAAAATGTAATACAATTACCTTACTATTGAACATTTTCTATACATGCATGCTGAATTTTATCCTAGATAACTGTATAATGTACTTCTATTAGGATATTTTTTGTCCTTTTACTCAGTATATTTAACCCTTCCTTCCCCTCAAAAAGTCTTAGAAAGTCCAACCCAAAAAGTATGACAGAAAATAGAGGTAAAACAGTGAACAAACTGAACACAGGTATTCAAATACCTGATACTTTTGTCATTACCTGCTTCACTGGTTTTTTGTATTTAGATGTCTATTGAGTGTACTTCTCAGTTTTGGGCCCGTAGTAGTACACAGTCTTAAGCAAATACTTTCTGACAGCATTGCTAGACAATATCATTCTTATTCCAGAATGTTCTTATTCAAGTATCAAAATTGGCAGTGAGGAGTCCAGGGTCTCTTACAATATTAAGCCTTCAAATTCTCTGTGGTGTGAAATAGGAGTCCTATTGGTTGTATCACTGCCAAATTGAGACATTAAATCCCTTTTAAACACCTATCTGTATTTTTGGCATTTTTTTGGAATAAGTTTTTAAAGGCCAAACTGCTTGGAGACTGAGCCATAGAGCATCCCTGAGTGGTGCATTATTCCTATCTTGCCTTCAGGTGAGATGTGGCAAGTGTTGCTAGAGCATTCCTGTTATAGTCTCATACAATAAAGATATGGGGAATTACATACAAAATGGTATCTTATTACAGCAAGTAGTCTAAAATGAGGATATTCAGTTGATAAGGCAAAGACCTGCACTCAGGTCTCTAGTTTTCTGAGTTTGGAGCAGCATCCTGAATTCAGATCTTCCTCAAGAGTGTCTTTGCCACCCCAGAGACTGGGCCCTGGTGTGGGTCCTGCTGCTTCAACCTCTCCTGTTTTGTGTGAACAATGACACAGTCTAGGGCACAAGGCCTGGAACCTGTTTCACATAGTAATTGTGAATAGGGCTGCCCATTTGGATGAAGAGATTTTAGCATTATGTATATGATGTGACCTGGGACATGTCATTTCTCCTCATGTCATTTTAGTGTACAGATTTAATTATGACAAGTAGCATTGGAGTAAAATTTCTTTCCCCTAATTTCCGTGCTGTGCCGTAATTGCTTATTGCAAATGGATAAAATAAAAACAAGCATCCAACACTGGTGACTTAATTGGGGCTTACAAAAGCAACAAACAGAACTATAAAACCAGTTTTTAATGTAAAACGTAGACTTCAAAGAGAAACCCTATGGGGAAGGCATTGACTAAGAGGAGTTGCAGATTGTTTTTAACCATGCCACTGATCTTCTGTCAGACTTCTGGCAAGTCATTTATTCTTCCTGAAAAAATAATACAAATAGAAGTAGTAGAACAATTTCAGTTGAATATCAGAGCTGATTTTCTGTAGAAATAGCATGCTTTATAAGAATTTCTACCTTTCTTATTCTCCTCACTGTCCCCAGTTCCAGTCTGCAAAACTGTGATACCACTTTAGTATCCTGCAGGAATGTTGTCCACACTTCAATTATTATGGTGATAAACAGTGTAAAAAACCAATAAAGAAAATATTTTTAAAAGATGCTCTAACCAAGAAGCTAGAGATAAAAAGCCAATGTCACTGAGTGTTTGCTGTACTGGGCTATCCTGTCACATAAGCCGTCATTTCTAGGGAAACACAGAAAGGGGTTAAAAGGACATGCAGGGAATGCAGTAGATCCCTTTTCCCTCCCATTTTCTATCCATATAATGTGAAAAATGTGAATAAACTAGCATGACCAGTAAAATAAATTTACTTTAATATTTAATGTAGCTAAACAGATGGGATGTTCCAATAGAATGGAGAACTGCAGAATTAAGGTTGGGGGGTGGAATGCTTAAATTCAATGAAGTTTAAAGTATGTTATTTCAATTAAAACAATAAGCTTCTTTTAATTATTTTAAAACTTTTATCTCAGTGAAATGTATAGGTTTCTGGTTTTGATCCCAAATAAACTTTCACAAATCAGAAACCTCAGGAAGATGAAATGCAATTTTTAGATTAAAAAAAAAGCATAATGAATCAAGTTTGTTTAAGATCCTATTGAGCTCTAAAACAGGGCTATTCTAGAACTGAAAAGAAGAAAATACACACAGAAGCATATTCTTCTGTGCCATGTCTGGGTGTGCATTGCTCAGATTTCTCCAATTCATATATTTTATTATTGAATAGTCAATATCTGAAAACCTTTTATGTATGTGTTCTCACAGAGTAATAATACTCTAATTATAAATTTACTGAAAGAGCATGGAAGTTGTGTGTGACTAAGTGACTTGTGAGTGTTCACCCAGACTGAAGTCACATGCTTAGCAGGAAATTGAATCCTGGTACTGAAATTCCCAAGTTAATTCTTAATCTAATACTGGGTTCCCTAATTCTGGAACTATCCTTCCTTATTGCATCCAATACAGGGAACCAACATACCTGCCTTTTCTTATTTGCGTTTCAAGGAAGATCAGCTCTCTGCCTTTCTTGAAAAGATGTTAATACAGATCTCATCAATTCTACATTGTGTATTTTTCACTACAAAAGGCAGACACAGTGGCTACAGAGCTCATTTTATTTCTTCTAGGAGATATATATTTCATAGTATGTGTAAAGGATTTTCCTAATGAAGAATTAAAAATATGTATTGTCCCACACTAGCACTGTCCCAGTGCACAGCAAGTAGCTTTTACAGTAATGGAATTGTGCTGTCATTCAAGGAAGTTGCATTTTGTGTTCTGCTAAATGGCATTAAACCAGTGAGGAGCCCTTAGATGACTGCACTCTTCTCTTAATCAAAGCACATTAGGAAGATAGGAGGGGAAGAAAAAATTTAAGAGGTTGTCATTGCTGCCCCCCTTGTAGACAAACCACCCTGGAAAGAAGTCATGACACTGGGAAAGGGGAGGTAGTTTGGAAATCTGTGTACTTCTTCAGTATCAGTGACTTCTGCTCTGAAGCCAATGAAAGTGTTGAAAGTGTTCATGTGAGTTAGCAGACTAGATGTGGGATTGCCATACAACAGTAACCTTCTGCTTTGCAGATAACGAAGATAAAGATGGCATGATTTTACTGTTTATCACCCCTCCCCGTTTAAATCTATGTTCTAGAAATTGCTTACATATTAAATTAAATGGATTTGTTCAGGGTGGTTGGAGATATCCTTAGAGATATTCAAAAGCTGTTTGCATATGGTCCTAGGCAGCTGGCTGTAGGTGGCCATGCTGGAGCAGGGAATTCAACCAGATAGGCCTTTCCAACCTCAACCATTCTCTGAGTCTGTTTATTACCAGAATAATTCTTAATCTTAATCTTAATCATGTCTCTATATTTTACTTTCATTCATAAAACATTATGCATTCTTTGAGTCCCCAGCTACATGAAAATTTAAACCTCAAAAATAGAAAACATACAATATCTAGGAAGGCATTCAGTTGAGAGGGGCTTCTGACGGCTACTTAAATAAAATGAAGAAATACTGTTTGGGTAGGTTGACCTTGGCTAGCCACAAGGTGCCTACCAACCTTCTCTATAACTTCACCCTGTCAACAGGATGGAGTGAGAAAAATACAATGAAAAGCTTTTGGGTTAAGATAAGAACAGGTGATCACTCAGCAATTACCATCACAGGCCAAAAGGACTCAGCTTAGGGAAATTATTTTACTAGCAAATGAACAGAGCAGGTTAATGAGAAACAAGAACAAATCTAAAAATCATCTTCCTCTCATTCCTTCCTTCTTTCCAGGCTCAACTTCACCCCCAATTTCTCTACCTCCTGCACCCGAGTTCTATGAGAAAGATGACTGCAGTCAGTTCATCGCATGTTGTCTTTGCCATTACTTCTTCCTCACATTCTTCTTCTGCTCTAGCATGGTTCCCCTTCGTGGGCTACGGTCCTTCAGGAACAGACTGCTCCAGCATGGATCACCCATGGGGTCACAAGTCCTGCCATCAAAGTTGCTCCAGCATGGGCTTCTCTCTCCATGGGGCCATATGTCCTGCCAGAAGTCTGCTCCAATATGGGCTTCCCATGGGGTCACAGCCTCCTTCAGGCATCCACCTGCTGCAGATGGGTATCTGATCCACTATGGACCTCCATGAGATGCAGGGGGACAAGCTGCCTCACTGTGGTCTTCACCATGGGGTGCAGGGGAAACTGCTCTGGTGCCTGAAGCACCTTCTCCCTTTCCTTCTTCAGTGACCTTGATGTCAGTTGTTTCTGACACCTATTCTCACTCCTCTTTTCCAGCTTTCTTTTTTGCAACTTTTTTTTCCTCCTTCTTAAATAATTATCACAAAGGTGCTACTATTGTCACTGATGACTTGGGTTTGACCAGAAGCAGGTCTGTCCTAGAGCTGCCTGGAACAACCTCTCTCAGACATGGTGGCATCTTCTCACAGAAACAAGTGTGGCAGCCCCTCTACTACCTAAACCTTACCATATAAACCCAACACAACATTGAAAATCAAATTAAATTAACAGGTTTTGAAAGCTGTGCAAAAAAAATTGTCTTTCGAAGTATAAAGCCAGCCTAGCAGCTGCCCCTAAGGACAGGAAAATTAGGCATGAAAGATAAAGTGAAATCAACAGACAAAGGTGTCCCATAAGCTGAGGTCAAATGAAGTAAGTCATATGAAAATAAAAATGAAGGGACAAAAGAAGGATACTGAGCACACTAACATGATACATAGAAAGACACATTTAGATACCATAAGTAAAATGTTCCAGGAAGTCAAAACTTTGTAGAATACAGAATACATATAAATTTACTAATATTTTTGAAATTGGCCTGCAGATGATTGACAGCCATCATGTACACTTAGAAGGCAGTATATAGATACAGGGGTTGTAAACAGAGTAGCAGAGAAAAAAATAGTTGTGTTAATAATAATTTCATTTGAACCACACTCTAAGATCATGTGGAATAATCTGTAAGGGATTTATGATGCAATTAGTTCCAACATTCATCTGGGAGAAACACAGAGTATGAAGTGTTGCAGCTTGAAAAATATTCAGAAGAGAAATACATTTTTCTGGCTAAGTTGTTTTTCTTTCTTTTTTATTCTTTTCTTTTTAGAAAGCAAATTTCAAGGTCAAAAGGTTCCCATTTACTGTGTAACCACTGTAGCAGATTTTCATACCATGTTTCTAGTTCTCATCTGCAGTGCTACTGTTATAAAGAAGTGAGATGGAAACACAGCTCTTAAAACTACTTTTTTTGCTCTTAAGACTTCATATTGCTTGAAATGTAAATCCCCGTCCAAGCCAAGTTCTGCAAAAAATGTTAAGTAGGATAGACATCCAAGATACTGAGTATAGGAAATCCAAAATAGATTTTGCATTCTAGGAACAAGTCCATCTCTTTTACTCTATAATATATTTCAGGATACTTTCTGGTTTGCAGTCTTTCTGTAACAGCAAAATCCATTCTATTCCACTCTGCAGGTCTAAAGTAGCTGGAGTTTTTCCCATATACTACCTTCTATAAATCTCAGCAGGAATGAGCAGGTAGATTAATTCAACTTAATGGAAATAAAATTACATATTTCATGATACAGATACGTTTTGAGACTTGTCACAGCTGGTCCTGGAAGGTAATGCAAAGATTAGTACAATGGCATGCCATATGAGGTGCATTCTGAAAAGGAAGTTCACCTTCTGCTCAATGCATCTTTAAAAGTATGCGTTCAAGGAACTTTTTTAAACCTCTGCTTTAATGACTGCAGAGTTTCTTTTAGCTGGACCAGAGGCTTGGGACTTTTCTCTGTGCTGTGTACTGGGCTGCATGATGTAACCTGCATGACATGTTGTCTGGAGGATCATTGTGTGACTTGTACTGCCATAATGGATCTTAGTATGCAGCTGGATTGTTGAGCCTACTTAAAAAGATAAGTGTGGAGTGTTCTTTGAAATATCTTATCTGGTTTTATCCCAGTAAACATCATATACTAGATAAAATTTTAGAGTAATGCAAGTAAACGGAAACCTACAGTCCCTTTAGAAACTGCATTTTAGTGCTTGTGGAGTGTGTTTCAAAACCCGAGGTAGTCCCTGGGCAATATCACTTCCCTAAACTTTGCTTTCAGCCTGTTTTTCTGAAGTCGTTTCCATCAGGATATTCAGATTACATGGCATTAATCCATAAATGTCATTTAGCATTAAACCCTACCCCAAGTATACCAGTAATTAAGAAAAATGTCACTATTTTGTCTTTCTTGGGTTTGTCTGCAAGAAAAATGGGAGTGTTGACTATTAGTTACCACTACCTGCACAGTAAGAAAGATTTCAACTATTTGAATAAAAGTCACATATTAAGAAGGACAATGTACATTTTAAATCTAAGTGGAGAAGAGACTATACTGGGAAAGTACATACCCACATTATTAAAAACTTCTTTTACTGATGGTGAAGTAGAGGGTGCAGTAGTTCTCTGAAAATTACTAAGTGAGCTGTTTTGTCTTTTACGTACTTTATGATTATCATAGTTTGCAACTTTCAGTGAAACTGCAAAACTGTGTGGGTACCTGAATCAGTTTTATCTTTAAATACTCTTCAAATTCTTTTTGAATATGAAAAAATAGTGTACTATAATACACTTGTTTCTAGAAGAGGAAAAGCTATATTTCAAGTCGCTTTATGTCCCTGTTTGTATTTCACAGACTAATCAAGCAATTTCATAAAGATTACATCTATTTGTGAATAGTTTTGGTCTTTTGAACCCTCTCTGAGTGAACATTTACAGTCTTCATGCTCTCAACTAAGCTCCAGTTTCAATGCAGCAGCAATAACAATTGTGGGGAGTTAATGCCATACTAACAAGCAAGGCCCTAATGTATTTCATCTCAAAAAAAAAAAAAAAAAAAGAAATCATATATAAATATAGTTCAGAGGTCTGTGACTAGCTGTTGGTCAAAACTGCTGTCAAATACTTATGTACATGGAGTTACACCAGCAACTGTGAAATACTTGGGCCCTTCCTGGTTTGTGCCCATTAGCAGGGAAAAAGAGTGACAAGAGTCACATATTTTGTGGGGGTCATTTCCATTCTGGAACGCACATTATTGTTCTTTCTCTTCAAACTTTGGGGACAAAGTACAATGTGTTCCTTTTCCCACAGCATGGTCACCTCTTCCTTCCATCTTAGCCCATGCTCCTGAGTGTTCACTGTCCCTGAATATCACAAGGTTGCTTTTGCCCCCTTCTAATTGTCTCTTGGTTTTCTGATTGCTTTTCTGTCTCTGACAAATCTAATACTGACACATGTGGAAGTCTTATGGACTAAGAATGAACAATGGCCTGTGGTGGCCAACTGCAAACTAAGTGGAGCTAAGCAGAAAAGAGTAACTGGTTTCCATGCTGCAATTTATGAGGATGCCAATCCAGGAAAGATATGATCAAGAGGCACAGTGAACATAAATGGGGCAGTCAACAGAAGATGTTCATACTGGAAGGTATGTGATTCCTAAGCTTGTATTAGTAAATGAGTTGCTAACTTAGTGGTATTCCAAGGGCATGAGCTGTTGTATGTAACCTTGCAGAGTTATCACAGTCTCTGGAATAGTTCTGGCTTAGGCCAAATTGCATTTTAGGCAGATTACACCTTGTGCCTAGCTGTGGAATGATAGGCAACAAGCACCATTCCTAGCTGGTAGTTTGGATGCTGATTGGAGAGCTTATTGAATGGATATCCCCCATGTCAAAAAGCAGTGACTGACCAGTTTTACTTACAGGTGCAGTGGAGCTTTGAGTCCCAGTGGAGACCAGGTCCAAGGCAATAAACTGACAGCTGTCCTGCCCTCCAAGCAAAAGATACACAAGCAGAATTGTGTTACCACCATCTTTGCCTGTAAAACCCAGCATGGGTTGAGAGTCTAAGGAGGTATTAGGCTGCGCTGCCTCAGCTGCCCCTGAACAAAACATTTTTAATTTCTTCTCCACTTCGCTTAAATGAATTGTGAATACCATGTTTGTCATTTTTAATGAGGTCTGTGATTGACCTCATGATTGATAGTAGTAATTAGCATTTTCTGACATAACAATACATTAAATCCTGGGTAAATTATGCAAGACATATAACCTCAATCCTATTTAGTCTGAAATTTAACTAATTTTTTCTGGTTTAGAGACTCTTTTCTCATTTGCCATAAAACATTTTAGTCTTTCTTTTCTGATGCATTCCCAATCCTCAGGTATAAAGTTTAGCAAAATTTTTATGTTCTTCAGTATATAATTTACGCAATAAGCTAAAATACACCACGCCTTTGGGAGAAATATTTTACACTCATTTTTTTCCATTCAGTTCCAAATAAAACAGTATCATACAAAAAAAAAATCTCTTTTCAATTTAAACATTTACTTCTGCAAATATTGGTAACAAACAATAAATAGGAGACTCACAATTTTTTAATCCATTCTTTAAATATCCCCTGCCATCCATTTTCATGGCTATCAAGGCTAGGATACACTCACTCTAGTTATCAAACAGTAAGAAGTCTGAATCAGGTTTTGACCATCTGTAATCAGTGGAGAAAGACAGGCAACTCCAGAGGGTGATTCATTCTCTCCTAAAATAAAGGGGTTGAATCACCCTCTGGAACTGCCTTATATTTACCCTTGATTGCAGAGGGAATCTTGATGACTGCTTTATAAAAAGACTTGATTATGCAGTCATTTTAAATGAACATAAATTTAGGTTGTTGTCAAAAGTGTGGACCCACCTTGCTCCAGTGTCTCCTTATTTCCATTTTTTTTTTGATGCTGTAGGAGTGACAGCTGGTGAGTGATTGGTTATAAAACTGGATATGGATTTTTTTAAGTTGGGTTTCATGCAGTTGTATTCCCTGGTTTGGCTTCCACAGTGATTGCAAAAAACTTAGCACCAGTACACGCATTTCTGGGAGCCATAACTGCTCATTTTAACGTGGCAGAAAAGCACTGTCTTAAATTAAATTGACTATGTAATCACAATTTATACACAAATAGATTTAGGTGAAGTGAATCTTTTAATTGAAACTGTGTTCTGTTGCCCAAGCATGATGCCTTGAGACCACTTTTGGTAACTTTAAAAGTGTTATTTTGTTTAGGATTTAGACATTAATGTACTCATAAAGGTGTAATTGCAGCTATACATTTCACCAGGGAATCTATGAGGAAAACATGCCTTGAAACTGGTAGACTTTTGAGATACAGGAAAAGAGTTGTTATTTTCTTTAACGTATTACCCCCAGCAGTATGTAAATAAAGGCTTCAAATACCCCTTCCATAATAAGTACTGTAGCCCTGGATCAGCAATCAATCTCTTTACACTTCTTATATGGCTCAGGATTGCATGTCGTATATTTTCCTTCTTGCCCAGTAACATGTTGGGGTTTGTCTTCTCTCTCTTTCAATGTTTAATGATAGCATCTTTTCAGTGTTTGATAGAAAAGAAATTCTCAAGAGGCAAAAAGAAAGGAAGGAATTGCCACAATGGACACCCGGAATCTCAGCCCCTACACATACTAATGCAGTGGTGCCTAGCCAGGCCAAAAAGGGTTTTCCAGCCTCTTCAATACTTTTAAACTCTCTCAGATTCTGAACATGATAGCTGCACTCAGGCCTGTCACATTGGGAGTGGTGCCTGCCTCTGACCAGCTCTGAGGAGCAGTTTGTAAGTACTGCTGTTGGGACAAGCAAGTGGTCCAGGCACTGGGCATCTTTCTAGTAATTAGTTGTCAAATGCAATCAAGACCTGGTGCCTCAACAGGGCAATATTTCACTTAGCTGTATAGCCATAGCCCCAGAAATACAGGTAAAAATCCTGGCCCATCATGGACAAGCATAACTGTTCCAGTAGAAAGCTGAGTTTGGTCTTTAATTTTTTTTCAAAAATGGAAATTATAAACTTCATGAACATTTAAAAACTTTTTTTTCCACAGAATCTGTTTTTCCAGTACTATCTGCAACATGTGGTGTAAAGACACTTTTTCTTTTTCTTCTCAAATGAGTGCATTAAAAATGAAACCCCAAGTTAAAATTATTTGGGCTCTTACTCAATATCATTCTCACATGCACAGGCACACAATGAATCAGATGGATTCAATTTAGACTTTTTTTAGAGCTAAAAGCCTATGGAGAGATAAATATTTTATACTGTTAAAATAGTATGAAACTTCAAACATGGATTTTCTTTGAGTGAGTATATCTGAGTTACAGAAATTTAAAAAACATTTGAATGATCCTCTCAGTATGTGACCAGCTATGCTTTCCTGACATGGAGGAACTCACCCCAGTGCCATTCTGACTGTTCATTAATAAACTGCTGTCTCCTTTGAAAGCACAAGCTGAAGAATGATGAGGGCTCCTAATTCAACAATAGATTATCTGTTCGTTATTCCCAGAAAAGCCTCTCCTGAAAAAAAGCGTATTTCCCTGGTAGCATCACTCTCCTTTTCTAGAATGAGCAAACACAGATGATATTAGTACTAAAGAGGAACTGAAAAGACTTTCTCCTTCATGTAATTAGCAGCAGAAAGGTCAATCACCACACATGGTTCTAGGAGGAACCCTTCCTTCCTTCTTTTTCTCAGAACTTCCATGGTGTAAGCTCTGTCAGCATTTTGGTTTTGGCTCTTTCAGATCTGAAAAGTATAGGACACAGTAATGGAAAGTTTTACCAGGAAGCTCAAAACCTGTAATCAAACAGCCAGCAAAGACTTTGGTGCCAGTTTATAGTGGAACACAGGCTCCTTATTCTGACACTCGGTCACATTCACAAGATCCTGCTCAGCTGCTGTCAAATATAACAGAGCACAGAGTCCTTTGGCAACTAACTTTGTGCTAGTAAAGTTCCTGTGGTGTTTACCTTTTGCTGCATAATCCCCTGGTGGCTCATTGTGCAGTTTACACATTTTTTTTTACAGGATTAATTAGACTAGCATTTTTCTGCCTATAAAACTGATGTAGCCCTTATGTTGCCAGCTGAGCTGAACACAGACCCTGATTATTCCTAGAGCAGAGCTTTTTGGTGCAAACTCACAGGAATAAAAAAATTATAATACTTATCTTTCCTCTAAAGAGAAAGTTGGGAGACTCTTAAAGCTGAAAACTTTAAAAGCAAACAAACAAAAAGGAATTTTGCAAACAAATAAAAAAAGCATTTAAAAAACAAAATTAAACCCCAAAATACATAGAGAACAACAGAAAAAATTGTTTGCCTGTTGGAAAATTTAATTAGCTTCTGTTCAGAGAAATCTTTTCTATCCTTTCAAATATGCCAACACAATTCTTAGATCAGATAAGAAGAATAATAGAGGAGCAAGGTCCCTCTCATCTATTCTTATCTGCAAAACAGTGTCTGTGATAGCTTCTCCATCACATTTTAAAATATTACTGGTAGCAAGAAGACAGACAGTTGTTCTCAGTGTAGTATCAGAAGTATGGTTTTGCCTGATGGAGCTGCAGAGCCATGTCTTACGCGATGTGATTTAATTTTTTGAAAAGGGCTGTCTGAAAAGCAAGCCCCATTGGCACATATTTGCCTGCAATACCCCTTACAGATTTCTTATCACAAAGGTTTCCTCTTGGGAGATGACAGGCAGACTTTCCCGTGGCCCGTGGGAATTAGCAGATGAGCAGAGCAGCCTGCCACATGTAAGACCTTTCTCCAGTTGTCTAGGTGTAGTTACAGCTTAGCAGATCATGAAGTTTATAGATTTGTAACCTGACCTTTGCCATTTCTTTTTCTGTTAACTTTATCTAGATTTAAGCAAGTAGGGCTCATGAAAGAGAGGCCAACTTGTTACAAACCTGAGAAGCAGCAAGGAAGGGTGCAAACAAATTAATTTCTTGCAGATTAAGTGGCAAGGACTGACGAGGTATTCTTATTCTGAAAAGACTTTAGGAACGTGATGAACCAGGAGTCTAAAAGTAGGTTTTGGGAGAAGTATCCCTGAAAATGCTGGGTAGAATCAGGGCTCTAACATCTGTGAATGACCCCTCATCAACACACTCCAATCAGCACTGAAGAAACAAGACATTTCACAAGATCCTCTTGCACTTTATGGTAGCAAATATTGCTAATAGCTTTGAGGTAAGGCAATTTTAGAAAATAAGTTTTGGTCAGAAGTTGCTTACAACTTGCACACTAGGAATCAGAGACAGTCTCGTAAGTAAAACTATCAGCCAGTGTCATTGGTTTCTATACCAGCCTAGCACTGCTGTGACAAATCAGGGTCATATTGATCAGCTGGAGTTTAGTTTTAATTACCACTGTGTGAGCAATAAGCTCTGGAACACTGGCTATTATTTACATACATTTTAAGTTATCAATTATACATAGGGATGTTGAGTTGTTTGGTTTTCTTTTGGTTTTTTTTTACATTTTGATGATATCAGAAAATATTTCTAGGAAAGAGTTATCTGAACCTCTACAGGAGAAGAAAGAAAGGACAGTGTTACAAAAATATCTCTCATCTCCCAGGTGAGTGAATGATATCAAGAACAAGACTAAGGCTAACCTAATAGAAATTTTTGAACACCAAACTAATTCTGGCAGGGATGATCAGTTGCTGAGGAGAGCGGCCCTTGTGCCAGGATGACCAACAGCAGAGTGCTCTAGCAGGGTGCACTGAGGGGCTTCCCAAACTGGAAGAACCTCAGGAGAGCTGAGGGAGCTGCCAGGAGCCTGCAGCTCACATGACAGCAGCTGACGGGACCTGGGCAGGGCCAGGGACAATGGTGGCCAAGCCCCCCACATGCATAAAGGAAGCCCTTAGGCTCTGGGAGGTTGAAGAGTATCATGAAGAGTGGGGGAGAGAGACAGACTACTGGAATTGTACCCTTCTTTCCCTGGGACAGGGCTGTTTAGCAGACTGGTTGAGAGAGTCCCTTTGGGAACAGTCCTGAAGAGCAAAGGAGTCCAGGAAGAATAGACATTGTTCAGAAGGAAATCTTAAAGATGCAGGAACCAGCTGTTCCCTCGTACCAAAGGATGACCCATCAGGGAGGAAGACAAGCCTGGCTAAACAAGAAGCTTTGGCTGGACCTCAGGAAAAAAAGAAGAGTTTATGCCCTTTGAAAGAAGGGTCAGGAAGCTCAGGATGCCATGTAATTTTGCAGGGAGAAAATTAGAAGGACCAAAGCCCAGAAAGAACTTAACCTGACTACTGCTGTAAAAGACAATAAAAATGTTCCTATAAATACATGTGCAACAAATGGTGTGCTAAGGAGAATCTCCACCCTTGATTGGATGTGAGGGGAAACATAGTGACAAAGGATGAGGAAAAGGCTGTGGTATTTAATGCCTTCCTTACCTCAGTCTTTAAAAGTAAGACCAGCTGCTCTTTAGGTACCACCTCCCTGTACTGTAACACAGGGATGAGGAATAAAGTCCCCATAATCCAGGAGGGAATGGTCAGTGACCTGCTCCACTATTTAGAACCACACAAGTCCATGGGGCTGGATCAGATCCACCCAAGGGTGCTGAGAGAACTGGTGGGAGTGCTCACCAAGCCTATTCCCATCATTTTTTGGCAATCTTGTCTAAAAGGGGGTGTTCCAGTTGACTGGAAGTGGGCAAATGTAACACCCATCTACAAGAAGTGCCAAAAGGAGGATCTAGGGAACTACAGGCCTATCAGCCTGACCTTGGTGTTGGGGATGATTACAGAGCATCTTGAGTACCATCACATGGCACATATAGGACAACAAGGGGATCAAGCTCAGCTGGCACAGGTTTGTGAAAGACAAGTCCTGCCTGACTTGCCTGGCTTGAAAGGTGACCCACTTAGTGGATGAGGGAAATAAGGATGCTTTAGTAAAGCATTTCCCACAGCATTCTTCTGGAAAAACCGGCTGCTTATGACTTGGACACGTGCTAGGACGTCCAGGCCCAGAGAGTCGTGGTGAATGGAGTTACATACAGCTGGCGGCCAGCGAGTAGTGGGCTTCCCCAGGATTCAGTATTGAGTCCAGTCCTGTTTGATATTTTTATGGACAATCTGGACAAGGGCATCAAGTGCACCCTCACTCAGTTTGCAGGTGAGGCCAGTTTGTCTGGGAGTGTTTATCTCCTGGAGGGTAGGAAGGGATCCAGACATGCTGGATCAATGGGTCAAGGCCAGTTGTAGGAAGTTCAACAAGGCCAAATACCAGGTCCTGTACTTGGGTCACAACAGCCCCATGTGGCACTACAGGCTGGGTGTAGAGCGGCAGGAAAGCTGCCAATTGGAAAAGAACCTGGGGATTCTGGTTGACAGTGGTTAAACATGAACCAGCGTGCCCAGGTGCCCAAGAAGGCAAATTACATCCTTAGCTTGTATTGGAAAATAGGGGGGCCAGCATGTCTAGAGAAGTGATTGTCTCCCTGTAGTCAGAGCTGGTGAGGCCATAGCCAAAATCTTATGCTCATTTTTGAGCCCCTTATGACAAGAAAGACTCAGGTGCTCTAGTGTGTCCAGAGAAGGACAATGGAGGTGGTAAAGGTTCTGGAGCACAAGTCTGATCAGAAGCAGATGAGAGAGTTGGGATTGTTTAGCCTGGAGAAAAGGAGGTTCAGAAGGACCATTATTGCTCTCCACAACTACCGGAGAGAAGATTGTAGCCAGGTGTATTTCAGACTCTTCTGCCAAACAACAAGGAGCAGGACAAAAAGAAATAGCCTCCAGAGTCCCCACTGAAGATTTTATTGAATGTTAGGAAAAATTCCTTCACCATAAGAGTTGTCAAGCCTTGGAACAGGCTGCCCAGGGAAGTGGTTGAGTCATCAGTCCTGGTGGTATTTAAAAGATGTGTAGATGTGGCACTTAGGGACACTAAGGTTTAGTGGTGGATTTGGCAGTGTGGGGTTAATAGTTGGACTTGATGGTCTTCAAGATCTTTTCCAATATAAACTATTCTATGATTCTATGAACTAGTTTTCACTAGAGGCCTTACACAGATTTTGAAGGCCAAGTTTAGCAGCTCTATGCATACATCTTACAGCAAGATCGAAACCTTTAGTACCAAAATCCTGAGTGCTTCAGCAAGGGGGAAATGTTACTGGAATAAATTTTTTATAAAACCTCCAATACAGGTACAGTCTGTGAGTGCTGTAATGTTCTAGGTTCATTAATATTTCACTTATAAAATAATTGCATATAGAAAAGAGAATGCTGGAACTCACTCAAAACATATATTAATAGTTTTGGTTTTAATTGTGATCTGAAAGTTAAGATGTACATATGTAAATCTCAGGTCAGTTCCATTAATTTCACATTTGCTTTTTGAATCTGTCCTGCACTGTGACACTTCTCTTCAGCAGAGCTTTCCTGCCTGTTTCAGGGATGGCACCGATCTTTCTACCTAACAGCTATATAAAAAGATTATATCAGTTTAAATTTTTTCCATAAAATAATTATTTCATAACTGCAATGCAGAAAGAAATTATTCCTTATCTTTGACTATTTTGAATCTCCAGGTATTGTAAAAATAGCCTTTGACTATTGTTCACTACTATTTCCAGCCACAATTATTAGTAGAATTTCAGCTTTTAGCCATCACTACTGGGGGATACAAAGGAAACAATATGATACAGTTAGAGTAAAGCAAACCTCTTACAGAGAAGAATGTGTGCTGCCACAAAGGCATCAGAGCTGTCTGCTAATCTCATAGTACATGTGGAAATAAAGCTTCCCTAAATACACTAGTCCCTACCACTTTGGAGAAAGAAGACTTTCTATTAGCTGTCAGTAGATTAGATTTTCTGGTGGGAATGGCCAAAAGTCCATTGATGTTGGCAGGACTAAATAGAGCCCTTTAATACCAATACAGACTTTAGACTGCATTGTCTTTCTAGTTTCCTACCTCATACATAATTCACACTGTGGTTTGTAAACTGACCAACATGTTTTTACATCCAAACTAACAAGTATATATTTGTTTATCTGCTTAGCTTATTTTTATAAGGAAAAGAGACTTGGGTACTTATGTAAGTAGCTATGCAAGTACTTAGGTACTTGTCGGCTAACCTTTAGGTGTTAGTGCCTTTAGAATAAGTTTTTAATCATTTGGAAAATTCTGACAAAATTCAAATAGGAGAAGAGTTTTCCAAGATAATTATTTCTTCCAACTTAAGTGCAAAGCTACGGAAGAGCAACGACGAGTCTGTCATAGACCATTCCATTTGAAGGTATCCAGCTGCACCTAACATCAGCATGCACAGAAATCTAGACTAAGTACAGTTGGCATTATGTCTTTCTCAGTAGGGTATATTTGAACTTAGTGAAATAGAGAAAAAGCTTCCAAAATTTTCTGAAATAGGAAAGTCTGTGTGATTTTTGGTTTTTTTGATATACAGTGTAGGGCTACACCTATATGAATTTTATCACGGCTCCTCAACCATTCATAAGTGTCAAAATTGTTCATATCTTTTTCAATCAGAGACCCATGAAAAACTTAGAGAATCAGAAAGACAATATTTCTTCCATAACACAAGGGATAAATTCATCTGACACCATTAGCTAGTCCTTCAGTTAGCTATATTTACTTAAATAATATTTTTTATCTTCCCTTTTCATCTGGTAATTTTGTTTTTTCTTGTATCTATTTGGTTTCTAGCAAGTTCTGAGAAGTTGAGGGGAAAATGTTCTGAAAAAAGTGGGGGGCTAAATGAGTCTGAAAAAATGTCCTTTTTTGGCTTCATAGTTACATATGTGAACTTTTTCCATGCTGCATTACTTTCAAGGTGCCACCTTTAAGCACTTTTTCAGAAGACCATGTTTTGAAGAATTTGAAGGCTTGGAAGACTTCATAATAAACACACACAGCTTTACTGGTATTTGATTTTGAAACTTCAGTAATTGTTCTCTTTTTGAAAATTTGAATCTTTTATTGTCTAGGGCATATACAGAGAGAAAGGAAGGAATTCCTTTTCTCTGCAGGAAGAAATGACAAGATTATCATAAATAACTAGAGATTTTCAGCTAAGTATTTGCTATGTTATCCTTAGTGTATGTCAGAGTCTGAAAATAGTTCATGCCTCAAACATTGATATAAAATTTTGCTCATTATAAAGAAGCTACAACCAAAGAAGCTTCCCTGAAGAGTGGGACTTTGAACTGGAAGTCAAACTGTTGATTAGATGCATTGTTCAGTCATCTCAGGCTGATGGAAAGGTGTGCATCCACAAAAGGCCAAAGCCACCAGCTGCAACTATCCCTGGCTGAGTTCAGGGTGGGGGGAGAGCACAGCTCACGGAAGCCAGGTTTACACAGACTCCCCCCAGCCGAGGGGGGAGGAGGAGGTTTTGGGTGCATGGTGTAATCTCTGGTGAGAGGCAATAAACACCCATCCTCCATTACACAAACTGGCCCAGCTGTGGAACCCCCAGCCCCACAGGGCACATCCACGGGACTTTCACGTGAGAGGCTTGGCCCCACAGGACTGCACGTGATGCAACAGACCCAGAGTCTGTGTAAGAGACTGCCCCCCCTGCTCCCCCAGGGGGATATGCCTGCACATTGCTACCTGGCTCGAGGAGGTGTCAACCAATTGGATTCTGTGCTTTACGGGGGGTCCTGCACTACCAAAAAGACCATCTGGAGAGGATCAACGAACATCCTTGGGTTCCACGGAGTGGGGATATTTTCCCTATTCTGTCCCTGTCATTCTTTCTGTCCCCCCCACCTATTTTCTACCTCTTTCTTCCTTTCTTTCTCTCTCTCTCTCTCTCTCTCTCTCTCTCATATTTACCATCAAATAAAACCTTTACTATTGTCACTGGCATATGGTCTCGTTTGCACCTTAATTCAGGCAGAGGCATTTCTAAGAAACTTAAAACTGGATCATAACAGTGTATTACTGTTCTTGTAATTTTTATTACTGTTCTTATAATTTTTATTACTGTTCTTATAACTTTAAATATTAAATGAAAATCAAATTTGTCCCAGATGGTTACCAAGGGACTTCTTAAATTGGACAGCATGTGAATGTCTTTTCTTGTCTCAATCCCAATCCTTTATAACAGCATATACAGGTAGAGCATTTGCATACAAAGTCATCATGTAAGACAAATCTCAAGCCTGGATATTTCATAAATATTAAATTGCAGCAGATAAAAAGGGAAAAGCATATGATAAAGTTTAGGAAGTTTCTTGACATTTTGAAAGGAGAACATCTATACTTAAGCTGGAAAAAAAAAGGTGACAAAGGACATTATTAGTACCAAAGTTTGAAGATTGAAGTGAACCTGATTTCATCTCTGTCTCTTTCTTCATACTTTGGCAGACTGTTATTCCCACCACACAAATTCCCTAATTAACTTTTTGTATCTCATGGCTCTATAACTTCATTTATTACATACATGAACTGCTTCTGAAATTGGGCAATATGGGTGAGTATCTACTTGAGAGAGTAAATGCCACTTGGGGCTTTTAAAGTAGGATTTAAGAGAAAGATAGCTTAGAGTAACTAATGTGTTCAGAAAGCTTGTGCTTGATGGGATTTATCATAGTGGAGATGACTGGATTTATATCATTTACTCCCTTTGATCTGAGACTTACTTACAGGCCTAATTACAAGACTCTACAGAAGAGCATGGGCAGCTTGGTGCCTGATTTCTTCCTAGTTTCCAACGTCATTCAGAAGGAATGTGACATAGCTCTCATGCTGACTACACCTAAGGTGTGTGGGTAGCAGTGTGCTCAGTACAAAAAAAAGCGGTACTGACCAAAGAAGTTTCCAATGCAACAAAGAGGCAAAGGAGGCAGTCATTTCTGCTAATGACCTATGGGTTAGGATACTCTATACAGCAGAAAAATCTGGCCCTATTACCTAAAATCCAGCGTGGAGTCAAACCGAGTTCTGTATTTACTAGGAGAATATCTTAACCTGATAACCGCACCATATGGTAGTCAATTTTAAAAGTGATTGCCTGAGAGATTGTAGTATCATAAAGTCTTGTAGCTTGGAAAAGACCTTTAAGATCATCTATGTCCAATCATAATACAGCACTGTCAAGTCTACCACTAAACTATGTCCCGAAGCACCACATCCTCACATTTTTAAATACCTCCAAGGGTGGTGACTCAACACTTCCTTGATTAGTCACCATACTTGCACTGTGTGCTTTGATTTTAGATGTCTGAATTAATAATCGTCCAGCTCACAAAATGCACAATTTCACTGGGAATTATGTTTCTAACTTACCTTATTGCTTAATAAAATCTCACTTGGATCTTATTGGGCCCTTTCTTACCAAAACAACTTTGAAACTCTGGCATATAGTTACGCAAGAGAGTTAATTTCCTTATATGAGATTTAGGTGCATGTTGTGACAAAACAAAAAAGATAAAATTATATTAAACAGTTTTAAAGTTGTTTTTACACCCTCAGTAAATTGAGGCTAGGAAGACTAATTGACAGGAATGTTGTATCCAAAATGCAATAGAAGATTCCTGCAACTCAGAAGTAGAAGCCATTCACTCTCTTGTTTACTGCTCCTTGTAGATGCTCAATGCTTTTTGCTGTCAATGGGTTATTATGACCTTATTACTTGTGAATAGATAGAAGAGGCCAACCTCATTCAGTACTAGAAGAGGCAATTTGAAACACAATGTCCATTAAAATCAATTATTCATAAAATATTAATGGTATTAAAAATCTAAATACAAATCCAGAAAGCTTTTAATCATTAAGCCAGAGAAAAAACATTTATTCATGTGCTATTGACAAAGTAAACTTTTAAGTGTTTTTGATGGCATTTTAAAATATTGATAGTATTATAGATTGAGATGGTATATTTGAGGAGCCTTACAGAAATAGAACAGTTTAATAGCCTCAGGTTCTATGGTTGGTGATAAGCTAATGGTATGCCTTCTTTTAATATGGGGAGATATTGAGCATAGAAAGAACAAGTTGTACTGTCTCTGAGATAACCATCTAAAGCGACAAACATCTATATTCTGCACATTTTCACTGCCCTCGGCAGTGTCCCAAAATGCTGTATAGTGTTGTGGTCTTTGAGCTCATAAGAACTCCTTCCATTCAGAAATGCAAAAAGGCAGAAAGTACTGAAAAAAACATCTCACCTTCTATCACTGAACTCAGAGTTAACAAAAAGCTTCTGTGCTCTACTGATTCCTTAGGTTTTAACTTTTATATTTTTCAAATTCTGCACTGCTTAGTGTGTTACTCTGAAGTTTCTTGTAGCCTGTTAATTTCTGCTCTCTCATGCTAGGTAACCAAAGCCTCTCTGGGCCTGCTCTTCAAGGACACCAAGACTGTCCCAGGCCAAAAGTATAAACCAAAGAGCCTCTGAGTGGGGGTAAGCTGAGGGGAATTACATCATTAAACTGAAGCTTTAATTGGAGAATTAACCCCGATATGCAAATGAACCAAACCTATAAAAGCGTGAAGAACTCGTGACCTGTCGTCCATCTTGGGGTCCATCTTGGCAATAGCCTCTGGCCCCCCAGGGGTACCTTTGAAGGCCTTTCAAATAAATATACCTACTTTTATTCCCTTACTCCTGTCTAGTCTCTCTTTCTAGGAGGCCTCTTAAGGCATCACTACAAACACCTCTGTCTCTTGTTGATTATATGCTGGGAAGCACAGCCACAGACTTGATTTGATTAAAGAATTTGTGAAACTTTTTGTTTGTAAGTTCTTTAAGGCTGAGGCAGGGAGAGAAAACAAAAAATAAAAGATAAAGAATGAAGAGAGTAACTCATTTAGTGATACTTTTTTGCAGACAGTTGATTAGAAAACTCCCCTACGGACTGAGAAGTAAGGGTTCAGGCGCTTCTCCTGAACTAAGTAGAGCATAGCTGAGCTTGTTCTTTTTGGGATATGTTATTACTATTAAAATTGACTGTTTTGCAATGGATTCCTGATTTTTGAGAAAGATTCCCAGTCTTCACAATGTACCGGTCTGAAAATTCAGAATTTTCTTGAAATAATTGAAATTTAATGGACAGAAAACCACTTCCAACCCTATAATCCATATTTCTGAGGTGGAAAGAAATCACTGTATTCTTCTGAAATATATATTCTGTCTAAGATAATTCAATCCTTCTGTATTTTTTTAGTCATGTTAGCACCCAATATCCAGTTAAAGAAAAGACTGGTCTGTTTTTATTTTAGGGAGAAAAAAAGTAATACAGTTTTATTGCAATATTTGATGGGAGTATTTTTTATCAGAATGAATCAGACATCTCAGGTTGGATAAGGTCATGATAAGCATAGTCTTTGTGGATTTTTAGATATGTAAATATAGTTTGAATACCTAGTTCTTGTCTAAATCATGTTAAAAACTTGAGACTTACTATTTTTGTGCAATAACTTTGAACGGTCTTTGCTACTAAAGTTTAAAAGACATATTGTCAATAGCAATCAGCAATTCAGCAACCCCTGGTTTGATACCAATGTGAGAAACGGATTGTCCAAAAACTTAATTTCCATTTAATCATATAAATGAACCAGAGAGATATTCTGAGGTATTACACTCTTGGCATGTCCCACTGAGAAGAATGGATCTGTTGAACGCATGCTCTTGAGAATTGCTTCATCTAGATGCCTAAATAGGAGTTTAATTCTTTTGACAGTTCTACAGTAATAAGAAAGCCTCACAAAGACATTGACCTACTATAAAGGACAAACATTAATAGTAAGATTCTCATATAAAAGTGTTAGCTTACTTCACTCATAATTACTTGTATCATGCTTTTTTGAAACTAAATTATAAAATATGTATTAAAGAAGAAAATGTGGGTTTAAATTTCCCAAAAATATTTTTTTCTACCTACAGTGAATTTCATCTGCAGTGACCCAATCTGCTAGTTGCTGTGGTGGGATTTCTAAGGATATCTGCAACAGATTGAGTTATAAGCTCAGGAATACAAAAGTATTTCTTTCTTCCTAAGAGTGAACCTTTTGAGATCACTAAATATGTATATGCAATTCCCTACTGAATTTCTGCGATTTACTGGAAACTGTTTACCTCCTTGAACACACCTTTGACCTGCCTAATCTTAGCTTCACAGATTTTAGAGCAAAATGATCCTAGACTAACTAGATCCTAGGTCATATAGCACTCTTAGAAATATTTCTCTGGTCACTACTGTCTTGGACACATTTATTTGGAGTTTGCTCAAGGCAAAAATCTCAGTGGCCTAGAGTTGGGTCACACCTTTTTGCTTTTAAAGCTAGGAATGGCATTTCCTATACATGTACCAAGGTATTACATGTATGTGATTGACAGCAAAACAATCATAAGGGTATTCCTCCTCTTGAGTGAAGGAAGCAGAAGAGCCTCAGAAACCTTTATGGGTCTGAACCGAAATGCTAGTTTTCTGCTATTTTCCCCATCTTCCATTTTGGGAACACTAAAATCCCCTAATTGTCACAGATAACTCTTTTCACTTCGATTACTCACTAAAATCTGCCTTGAGGAATGGAATTTAGAGCTTGTCTTGAGCACCTGCATTTGAATTGCGCCAGCCAGTGAAACAACTTGCACCAAAAAATATAAATGATCTCTACACATGCATTTTCTTTGATTTTCTCACATTACACTCATCTTACCATATCATGAAAGCATCACTGATTATCACTAATTGGATTTGTCTCTGGACTGACTAGGAAGACAGACAAATTGAGTCAGTAATTCCAGTTTACTCCAAGCACTCCTAACTGAGCTCAAAGAAAAAACTGAAGTTCCCAATGCAGTGTTCCACTTACCAAGGTCATCGCTTACTTAGGTTTTTCAAGCATAAATCTCTGTGGGTGAAAATGCATATTTTAAAATCACAGAGAACTACTCAAACCTTTTTAGGAAATTAGACATGAACCACTATGACAAATAAAATGATTATGAAAGCAAGGTTGAGGATATGCATTTTTAAATGAACAGTAAAAAATTAAAAAAGAGAAATAAAGTTTATTAAGAAAGTCTCCATTTGGGCATGAATTTAAAATAATTCCATGCAGCCTGAGACTCTGTAGAAATTTTTCCCAGTCTTCCCATCTCTTTATCAGACAAAGGAGGAAAACAGTGGAGAAAATTTTCAAGATTAGACTGTACATTTCACAGCTGCGTAAGTTTCAATTGAATATTTCCTTTTTTTTTCTTGGAAGTTTTTCACGCTGCTCATGTCAGATGTATATAACAAGAACGCCTATGTAAAATACAGACAACTGAATAAAAAATAATGAGATCTTAATGTAAAGGGTCTTTCTGTGCTCTTTCTTTTTCTACTTTTTCTATTTTATTTTTGTCACATAATTAAGATTTTACTCAGACACTGGTGGACTGGAAATCTGCAAAAAAGTTAACTAGAGTTACTTGTCTCTGGTAGACACTTGTGTCTAGGATCACACTTAACTGCTTTTAGAAATACCACTAATCCATTTGCCTACGGAGGTGCCTGCCAGTCTCTCTCATTTGTACAGTTTGACTAGATCCCTTCTCACAAACCCAAATGTAGTCCGTGGTGTTTGTATCCCCTGCCTCTCTCTCATATACTTGTCTACATAAGCAAATGCCTTATTTATTCAAATAAAAATCTACATATGCACATGGAACCTACTTTTCCGGGGTTTATTCTTACATTTTGGGGTTTTTTTTAATTAATATTTTTCACACTGTCGTGACAAGTTTACGGCAGGCTCTGCATAAAGACAGGACTAAACCATCCAAAACACGCAGCTTTTTAGAGAACAGCAGTCAGGAAAAAGACAACTGTTGTGGAAACCTGGATAGATATCTGAAATGTTATAGCTTGGTGTAAGTGCTGGTGGGTTCAGTCTGGACCGGGCGTAGACGGACGGTCGGGAGATCTCTATAAGCAGATCTTGGAACATGCGGTTTATTGCAAAGGGCGTGGGTATAGGGGCACTGCTCAGAGCTGTAGCTGGCAGCTCTGAGCAGGCCCAAGAGAGCAAGAGAGTAAGCAGGTAAGAGAAAGAGAGAGTGAGAGCAAAGAGAGTGAAGAAGAAGTGATGAGAATAGAATGGAGTGGTGAAGTCCTGGTTACAATACAATAAATCATCTTCTGTACTGAATATTCTAATTGTCACTAACCAATCTAATACAAGATACAAATCCTATAGCATTTACATACAGCCTATAAGAGTTCTTATATTACCATAGAGTGTTACATCTTAACTTCTAAAAACTACTCTTTGGACCCCTTCTGCTGAGCTAGTAGGGTCTGCTCTGACCCTTGGACCTGCCTGCAAGCAGAGGGTATTGTTCCATCAAGAGGGGATTACCTTCAGTCGGCCATACCATTGTTTTCCAGTTGTTCAGTAACTAAGACTTGGTATTTCAAAAGTGGCTTTCATTTCGATGTTGCCTGTAGTTTTCATATTCCCAAAATCTTTTGTCAGGCAATCATATTTATAAGGCTTTCCTGTTTCATCTTCCCCAACAGCTTGGCAAATTGCACTTTCTTCCAGATGTGAAAGACGTTTACAAACACATATCACACGATTATGGGCAGTGCTTGTTTGGAATCAAAAGATCATTTTCCTTGTCTCATTGGAGTCTGGGATTTTTCAGGATGTCTTCAGTGAGCTTTAGACCAGACCCATACAGAAAAACCAGAAACACAGACATTCATGGGTAAACAGATAACAAATGTGAAAAATACTTTTCATTAATCTTAGTGACTGTTTTCAAATCCCTGAAGTTCTTTCAGTTTTACATTTTTTACATTTTCATTTTCCACTGGTTTCTCTCTCTCTCTCTTTCTCTCAACTTTATCCTTGGTTTCCAGAGCTTTATCTCCAATTATTTGAGGATTTTCTGATGTGAAACACCTTTCTCATGAACTTGAAATTCAGCTTTATGTATGTTTAACAACATGAAACCATTCAGTCAGAAACTGTATACTTGTTTGCACAATCGATGACTTCGTTGTTTAGTACTTAGCTTTTCTACTGTCTTGTGGATAGACTACTTAGTTTTATAGGCAAAAAAATCAATTCACTTAAGTGTGACTCACATCTAACTATGCATCAGCTTAAAAGTAATCCCTTGCCCTCTTCCGGAAAAGAGAGCACATTTCACAAGCTAAACCTTTCTCAAAATCCTGAGTAGTTCATTTATTCTTAATAAAAGCTAAATAAATTCACTGAACTTTCATAATTCACTGCGGATGACATACACTGCAAATGTACCAGTGCCAATGACACCTAGAAAAATGTGCAGTCTTTCACCTTCTTATCCACAAATTCCTGTTTCTCAGAGCATATGGTCTTAAAACTACTTTATCTACTCACTTCCCTCTCCTACTCTATTGTCATGTGCCAGATCTCCTACATCACAGTCCTACCTAACACTACATTTACTTTTCTTCCCTTTTGCATATGAGGAAGAGCTGTGTTTAAGGTGGTTAAATGTGGTCTCATCAATATTCCCCACTTGCTATTCATTGCTACATATTTTTGCTCTGATACTGCCCCCGAAACAGTCCTTTTGAATTAGGAAAAGGCAAATCCCAAGACTACCAGTCTCAAGTGACCTTTTCAAAGGAAGAGGCACTTCATCTGATCTTAAATGTTTCTCTGGCAACAGTAGCCATTCTCATTGCTTGCAAGCAGCCACATTTCCACCGTCTCTACCAATGGAATGATTTTTTTCTGCTGATTTCAGTGGCCTTAATCTGACCTCCCTTCTCTTTTCCCTCTGGTGCCAATTACTTCAATAATTTTTGGAATGGTCTCTGCAGGAAAACATATGCCAACTAGGAAAACAATGATGCTTCCAACTACTTTCCCCTCATGCTTCTAACACAAGCAGATAATCTTTCTATTGTAGTTCCTGGGTTGATCTCTGCTTGGCAATGTTAGCATTGCCATTAGCACTTGCTTGACCACATGAGACATTCACCTAAGAAATATCTGAGAGAACCTGAGCTCATTTAAATTGAAAACACCACTTTCTTCTCCACTATTATTCAAATAAACACCGAATCATTTGCTAACCTACGGCCTAATTCTATGTCACTGAACACAGTGAAAGTTATCTCATTGCAAGAAAAGGTCAGGCCCAGTAGCCATCCCTTATAACGTTTATTTATATAAGTATGTACTACCTAAAGTATATTTCTGTTATGTTTGCTTCCAAGTTCTTGTACAGCCATTGTTTTTATAGAAGAATTTTACTTTTTTATCTGTTGGTCTTTCTGTTACATTTGGGGAACTATTACATCCATTCTCTCCTTGTTGTCTATTTAATTTTTGTTTGAGATTCATAGAAGTTCTCAGACTGAGATTTTTCCTTTAAATATTGTGTTTCGAGTCACTTCAGTATCTTTCTCAGCCACAAAAATGAACATACACGGAAAGCTGAAATATTTGCCAGTGTGTGACTGAATCTTTTCAGGAATATGGTATTTGCTTAGTGTAATTAGGCAGGTCAAGCCAAGTTAGAGCTAAATTTCTTCTGCCTCCTTTGCTTCATGAATTAATTTTTCCCTCAGATTCATGTATTCAAAGAAATCGTTAGATTCCAGGAACGTGTATGTTTTGTGCTGAGCTATCCAGGTATTTATCTGCAAAGAGAACCTTTGGGATAGTCTTGAAGAATGTGCTTGGCTTCCCTGTTTGGTAGAGAAATTGATCTGTGCTCCTTGATGTCTGTTGACTCTTCCCTTCCTAATCTAGTGCATTCTTCCAATTCCTGCTACATTTTGAAAGTATGAAAGAATGATCTGTTGATCATTTTCAAAAACAACTTCAAAGCTTGGAACGTTTAAGGGTCAGTATCTATCCCAGGAATCTTCAGTGTTGACATTGCATTTGACTTTATTATACCCTTGTATATTGCTTTTATGTCTCTTCTGTGACACAACAACTAGCACCTATGTTCAGAATGTGTAGAAGCTCAGAAGGTGTAGCTTTCAAAGCCTAACCTGACTGAGAGAATGAAGGGCAATATTAGACAAGGTGTTATGGTGAATCATATCTTCTTTCCTTCATTTAGAGATTTTTCTCTTGGGATTTGCATTTGTGTCCGTCCTGGGTATGACAGCAAGGGAGAATGCTCTTCAACTATGGAATGGTTGCTTTCTATGACCAAAAAGCAGATTGTAACAGTAACCCTCAGGAAAACGCTCTGATGCCAAACCCATGGGATTAGAGAATTGTAGAGGATTTGAAAAAAGGCTACACTTCCTTCTCAATAGTGAAGCAAATACTTAAGCAAAGTACACTTACACATGTAGAAGTTACTGAATATCCAACAAAGGTGCTGGACAGCAGAGAGTTACTAGAAAAAGCACAAGGAGAAGCTTTTTAGCAAATAAATTAAAAATGGAAACTTGAAAATCTGGCTTAGCTGAAATTGGTTGTAAACTGAATTCAGCAAACATTTTTGGCAGGAGAAAAAAAAGGAGAAAAAAAAGTGACTGTTGAAACATTTAATTTTGATACTTTAACAAGTGTTTTGAAATTAATATATCAATATTTAATTATAATAGGAGGATAAAGGACATAAAAATCAATTGGTTCATTTGGAATCTGATTTAAAATTTTGTCTACCACAAAGGAACAATAAAGAAGGAAAAAAGGCTTTATTTCCGCAGTAAAATCTAAAGAATTAAAAGAGCAGGTTAACCTCAAAGAATTTTAATTTTTTCAGTCAATCTTGGTGTTGAAAAATCAATTATTCAGATCAGTTTGCTTGCCAATGTTTTGAGAACTTTCTAGCTGCCTGTTGCTTTTCACATAAAAACTGCAATGTTGATTTTAATTTCAAAATCACTCAATGAGATTTTCCCCTCTTCTCATGCTGTCAGCTTGAGCCACATTCCTGTCATTATAATGAAAGCTTGATCCTTTGCTCTCTTTGCAGAACATATGTGATGTAATATAGAAGCCCCTTTTTTTTTCTTTCCTTTAGGATCCTTTGTTCATTGGTATCCTAAACCATTTGTTTCTTGACCTTCAAGGCACGTTTCAAAGCTTGCTTGTTTGCATGAATTTGGCACGGACATAAGACATATCAGGATTAGATTTGTATGATCAGGAAATATAAAAAGAAGCTTTAAGATTTATTTGGTTATATCTATTTTTTTTAAATGGTATGTGCAAAGAAACATGCAATGTTATAATTTTGTGTTTTATACTACTGCTTTACATTTTCTTTTTCATTTTAACCAAAGTTTACCTAAACTTGGAATCACTCTTTTGACCAAGGAATCTAGGCAAAAATACAAGTTGGTAAAAAGCAAATTTTAAAAGTATCTAAGAGCACTGTTCAAGAACTGCTCCTTATATCTGGAGCAGCTCCAGATTTTGCTTGGGATGCATGAGGTCTTAGAGCTTGTCTCCATGAAAGAATGGTGGACTTTCAAGAAGTACATCAAAGTAAGATGACTGAATTTTGAAATGTGTTACATGACTCAGTTCCAGAGGGATAATCAAGAAAAATTCCAGAACAGCAGTGCAAATAGGACAGCCATTGGTGAAGATACTGAGGACCAAACTCTCTCTGTCTGAGGACACTTGCCAGGTAAAGAAAGATTGTCTGTAAAGATGCTGATTGACTATAGAACAGACCAAGAAATAGATGAAACATAGAGTAGTTAAGTGGAACAACACATATTTTTTCCTTTTTTCCATCCTTCATCTGTCTTAGGGTCCAATGAAAGAATAAACATTGCTCTTCAGTCTACATTGTTTAATTAGCTGTATCTTTCTATTGCCTGATTCCAGTCAATATTTTTGTCTGTAGATTTAGATGCACTAAGAAATAAGCCTAATTTCCAACAGTGCTGAGTAACCATAGTTCCTGTTGAGAGCCTGAGGTGACATATTTTGTGGCTGTAAAACAGGCCAGAAAAGGACAAAGCAAAAATGGAATGTATTGCTCACCTTTCACTGCCTGGTGGCTACCTCAGAGTGTGAGGTTATTGATGGTTGTCTCATCAGAAACTTAAGGAGATCATATAATTTATTTATGCTCCAGTAAACAATTCTTAAACTCGTCTCAAAAATAACTGCAAAACTGTGGGTTTCTCCTCCTCTCATTTTTGAGGAAGATGAGTCATAGTTTTGAGAGTTTGATTAAGGCTACCTAGGTAATTTAAAAATTACTAGATTTTATTTTTTTTTCCTTCCATCCTTATGTCAGTGTTTTGCTAAATGTATTGTAGACTAGGAAGTTAAAGACAGGTGTTTGATATCCCTCCTCTGATCATATATAGGAATGAAGTACATTTTCGGACAAATATGTGCTCTCAATTAAACTACGGTGAATTGAACTGATTTGAGTAGAATTGCAAGATTGTACTGATGTAAACGAAAGGAGAATTTGTCAGTTTTGCACAAAATGGAATTCTTAATTGTATGTTATCAGCGGCTAAGGACCTGGCATGGTGTATTTCTCAGTCTTACATCTGTAATCTTACAGATGATATTCAGAAACAGTCATTATTAAACAAATGAAATTTTATTAACCCAGTTATGAAAACTAGGCATATGAATATCTTTAATGAGGTGGGGCAGGAGGAAAAATGTGGCACTGCTGCATTTTCAGTAATTCTATTTTTCCTATTGAGAGGACATAGATTATGAGAAGAAGAACATTCAGATCACATCACATAACAGGTATGCATAATCATAGAACCGTAGGATCTGAGAATGGTTCGGGAAGGGACCTTAAATATAATCTAATTCCAAAGCCCCTGTCACAGGCAGGGATAATTTCCACTAGATAAGTTTGCTCAATGTCCAATTCAGCCTCACCTTGAACACTTCCAGGGATGGAGCATCCATATCTAAGAGAATAAAAGGAATAGAATATACAACAGAATATTGTTGCGGTGGCTAAGTCCACCCCCCAAGTTGCCCTAAAAGTGGTCTCTCCCTACAACACTGTGCTAGAAAGTTCTCCCTTTGTCTAGATTCTGCTGGCCACTGGCCCTCTCCCCCCTCCCATCCCATTTCCCACTGGCCCCTGTTATGCCACTCAACCTTGCCTCTGCCCCCGAGCCCTCAGACCATTGGTTTTGGATGCTCTGCCCGCGTTTGGGAGTTCTCAGGATAAAACCAGCACAGGTATTCAGTTTTGCTTTCTTCCTGCCTGTGTTCCCTTCGGGTGCATTGCCATTAAACACCTCGCAATTGCATGCAGAGAACCCCTCTCGCCTCTGTCTCCAGTTTGTGCACAGACTGTGTGTGAGG
Source organism: Corvus moneduloides (assembly GCF_009650955.1). Taxonomy (NCBI): domain Eukaryota; kingdom Metazoa; phylum Chordata; class Aves; order Passeriformes; family Corvidae; genus Corvus; species Corvus moneduloides. The sequence goes on from NC_045478.1 coordinate 25,297,031, forward strand.
GTCTGTTCGCGACTGCCTGCGAAGGTGAGATCGTGTGCACGTGTAGGTGCTGTCAGAGTGCCGCCTAAGCGTGTCCATGAGGGACCCAGTAGGGACAAACGCGGCATTGATCCACCAAAGCTCTCATACAATAGAATACAAGAAGTTTTTATACAGCTCTGTGGAGAGATAATCTGTGTAATTACATTCAGGATATTTCATTTATATATTTTTCCTTTTCCAAATAGATTTAACTTTCCTCTGTAGACACTATTTCTGCTACTGATAAACATGGGAGTACATCCTGTAACTATTTTGGTCATCATATTGATTGTGGCTATAATTGTAATTGGGAGGGACAGAAAGAGCACAATAAACTTATGGTAAGACTCTCTTAAGATAAAGGAATATTTTTGTAGTGTTATTATGTAATTGATATTCTGATTACGTTAAAAGTAAAAATAATTGAAACTAAAATAACCATTTGGGATATTTTTAAAGCTTTTACTTTTGGGTACTCAATTACAGTAATTGTTAATTTAAATTTTGTGATTTTGGGTTTTTTTTTCATTTTCTCCTTTGTTTGGTCTAGGGGAATGTGTATGTATATTTGTCATAGGTTAGCAAGCTAAGTCTCGGAAGTGATGTTCTTCTTACAGCTTCCTCTGTGACCTGACAGAACCTATCAGATGGCCAGTTTGAATATGGACAATTCTTTAAGCCACTTAAAGTTGTGACCGCCTCTGTGATCCACACTTAAGAATAGAAAACTCCCCCCACAACTCTCTCTCATTTCTGGTGCTGGGACAGGTGGCTGAGGGCCCCGTGGGGGGCCAGTGGGCCCGGCCCAGGCCCTGCTTGGGCCAGGCTGGGCCGGGCCACGGCCATCCTGGAGGTGATGGGCCCTGTTCCAGGCGCGGAACCCCCCTACAGCAGGGCTGTGGGCAGCCGGAGCGGCTCGGCTTCCCACCCCCTCTCCACTGCGATAAAAATTCCAGTTGCAAGGCCGAGGTGAGATTAACCCTTCTATTGCTGTGAAGAGCTGAAAACCTGAAGGAAGAGAGAGAGGAGATGCTTAAAGCTGAAATTCTTTTGTGAAGCTATGATATATCAGAGTATCCTGTTGTAACTTCATGAAGATATGGGGGGTGGAGTGTTCAACTCGTAAGCAAAAGCACCTGCGCTGAGATAGGCAGATGCTGACGCAGCTGTAATTTGATGAGAAGTTTGAACAGGGAGAGATGGAAGCGATGAGGGCTTTTGCTCCAAATGGGAAAGGAGAAAACCTCAGTTCCTAGAGATGCTCCCAGAGATAGTCCTAAAGATGAAGATGAGGAAGACCCTTTGCTCCCAGGGAAGGAGAAGGGCCTCTGTTCTTAGAGATGAAATGCTCCCAGAGATGGGTGAAGAGAACTTTTGTTTCTGAACGGCTCAACCTTAAAATTGTACCCCAAAAAACTTCAAGAGTGGACTCTCAAAAGCAGTTGCGGGAAAAGCTGCAAGTTGGGGGAAGTGACTCACATGCAAGCAGAGAGACCTCTTCCAAAATTGACTGAACAAAGTTATTTGGAAGTGGGCGGGTGTCTCGTTGTGATAATGTTTTCACAGCATGGGCAAGAGAGACTCCTCTTCCTAAATGGACTTAACAAGGTTATTATGGAAGTGGTAAACAGACTGAACATCTGAAGGGTTGTCTTTTTACATTGTCAGTGGGTGAAAGGAGGAAGGTGGGGGGAGGAGAAGAATTCTGAAGGTGTGGTATTTTTTTTTCTTCTTTTAGGTCTGTTAATAAACTTCTTTATATTCTTTCAAGTTTGGTGCCTGCTTTGCGTTTCTCCTAATTCTTATCTCATAGAAGATAAACAGTAATGAGTATTTTGGGCCAAACCACTACACTAAATTGGTGTTTCTGCCCTGTTACAAACCGAACCCGCTACAATATTCTTCAACATATCTAGCCTTTGGATAAACAATCATTTTTAAAATATAATTCAATTGCATTCACTTAGGAAACTTAATTAATTATGGAATCTCCAAAGTAAAAATTAAGTGGAAAGTAAGGGAAAAAATAGAAAAAATTACAGATTATATGGTGTTCTGTTTCCATAAACCACAGTTGTTTGTGAGTGTGTGTGGTGTGTGTGTGTGTGTGTGTAGAGGAATTCACTGAATGTGATGTGACATCCAACCAATGGATCCTTAGCTTACCAATCTCAACTGAGAACTGTCTGAAATTTGGGAAATGTTCAAGACCATGAATTGTTCAAAGCCATGACGAAAAATGTCAATGCTGAATCCTTTCTGTAGAACTCTTCTTGAAGTAGGAAAATGTTATTTGAAGGTTGTACCCAGGTTTAGACATTGACCAAAGGAAGGATCAGACGCAACTTTGTGGACTCTGCCTTCCTTGTGCTGTTACTTCACCTTTCTTTCAGGAGTACTATCTCTATCCAGACAGGGAGTCTGATGTAGAGAATCACACAGAATGGCTCAGGTTGGAAGGTACATCTGGAGATCACCTGATCCAGCTTTCCTGCTCAAGCAGGGCCACCTAGAGCTGGTTGCCCAGGACCATGTCCAACTGAGTGTCGAATATCTACAAAGATGGAGACTCCATGAAATCTCTAGGCAACTTCTGCTGGTAATCAGTCAACTTCAAAGTAAAAAAGTGTTTCCAGATGTTGAGACAGGACCTTCTGTATTTTGGTTTGTGCCCATTCCCTCTTGTCATACCACCGGACACCAATGAATACAGTCTGGCTTTGTCTGCCTTACATCCTTCCCTTCAGAAGGGAATTGATGAAATTCCCCATGAGTCTTCTCTTCTGTAGGCTAAACAGTTGTAGTTTCCTCAGCCTTTTCTTCTGAGAAATGCTCCACAAGGGTGCCAGGAAAAATACAAGTTTTATCCTATTCGCTCTCTGATCCATCTTGTACCTAGCTGCTTGCATACAGATTTTTCAGGCATGTTCCTCCTTCTACATCAATTTTTTTAAAATATAAAACAGATTTTCTCTCAATTGAAATTGTTGTAGAAGTGCTACTGACATCTATTCAAAGTACTTATTTCTGTAACCTCTACCCTTCATATAAAATCCCATTAAATTGTTTTTTCCTTTACATATTGTTCTGTTTCTGATGGATGACTTACAGGCCTATGGATCTCTGCAAGGTGTTACTAGTCTCTAGGAAATGTGCTGGGATGATTTAACACTTACAGGGAGAAATTCTTTTCTTCTCCATGCCTCTTAACTCTGCCTTCCCAATACTTTCTAAGTCCCTAACCTCTGAAAGATGCTGTCCATGTCATTCCCACCTAATCCTTAATCACTTGAATTCTGCTGTGACCTTTTACTCAAGCAAACTGTGTTAGGTATGTTTCAGTCCTTTGGTCACAGTTCTGACCTAAGTGTCTTCTCCAGAGTCTGCTTCTACAAAATATAATTAACAGGTACCATGGTGTGGGCAGAATCAGTGAAGCCAAACGTTATATCAAGACAAGAAAACATGAATAGCATACGGAATGAATCTTAGAAGCTGAGAGACATTGAAGATTATGTTCAGGGGGCTGGGAGACAAGCAGAGCTCAATTGGTCAGTTTCTAAGTTTCCTGGGAGCCTATGCACAACCATCTGCAATTCTCGGGTGGATGAACTATCATTTTTCCTTTGAAAATTTGAGCCTGTCATCTCTGCAATGTTTGGAAACTGCTAAAAGTGCTAAGCAATTTTTTTTTTTTCAGCTGTGAGTCTGAAGACTCACCACTCAGAGAGCTCTAGGTGTTCTGCTTAATTGGTCTGTTCTTAAGATCTGATGTGTTGTTCAACTTAGTTTGCTGGAAATGCCATGCTGCAATATGCTATGTTAATATTTTAAGGGTTTTGAGATTCTCTGATGGCTGTGTACCAAATATGAAAACATCTATTCATGTCTTATGGCCTGTATGTTTTGAATTGCTTTGGTTTCTCTGTCTGTATATTACTATGGTCCCTAAAAAGTAAACACGCATAAACAAGGGATCAGTTCTAATCAGCTTCAACCTCACTGAACTCAGCCTTAACATCAGGCTTCCAAAGTCTATTTATAATTTGTTTTAGTATAATACCATTGTTGTGGGCATAATTTTTCTTGGAATCTTTGTCCTTTAAAACATCAGCATCAGTTACAACTGTGATGGCTGCCAATCCTTCTAGTGTTTGATCCTGTGCACTTTGGAGGATGTGCATAATACTAATTATGTCTGTAAGCATATCCAACTACTGGCCTATATGGCAGTGTGGCAACACTTTCAGAGATGATAGTTCATTTAATTCAATGTGCCAGAAACTTTTTTAACATAATAAAAAAGAGAATATTTGCACTAAGATAAATTAGTTTCACATTCCTCAGGCCTATAGACTACCTAGTGGAAGGAAGATGAGACTATTCTTTAATTTTTGCATTCCTGGTTCTCTTCAGATTGCTGGAATGACTATCTCTGTCTGCATTTGAGGATGGTCTCACTTTATATTCTGACCAGTTCAGTAGATTGTATTGCTCTTCCTGCCTATAGCAACTGATGCTTCTGTCTGTCAGATGAAAGTTCCAAGCTACAAACAGCACTGTCTCCTGTTTTATGACAGCTTGCATTTCTGGACTGGCCTCAGATAGTTTTAGTGTCATCGTTATAACACTCATATTTCTCTGCTTATCAGTATTGCTAGGATTATATTGTGTCTGGCTCCACAGTCCATCTGGAATCAAATTGGTCATTGATCTAATATTGCAGTTTATCAGTGTTGCTTGGATTACATTGCAGACAATTCTGTGTACCAGCTGGAATTGAATTGGTCATTAATCTAATAACATCATTGCAAATATGGCAGTTGAATGGTTGTGTCCTTATGCAGTTTCTGTGTACTGGATGTCTTTACATTTGCTAGCCAAACTGCAGTTACCTTTTTCAATGAAGATCTCTGCGCAATCACTGTTTGTATTTTCCTTTTTTCTTTCATTTCAGAAATCACTTTAGGACAAAAAGTGGTTTTGATTCAAAACCTTAAGGTCATAACTGAAAGACAAGACATTGTTCTACTCCTTTCCATGTTATTTTCCAGTGTAATGATCAGGCTGAGAAAACTCCTTTGTTTCATCTAATATTAATCAAAAGTTACCCACTAAAGTAAAATTTTAAAACTTGCTGTCAGGGGTACGCATTTTTAGACAGCTGTTAATCCCACTTGCCTTTGACTGAGATTGAAATTATTCACCCAGCAGAGAAACTTGTTTTCTCCTCTAATTACAGATGCACAGTTAGAGTATGTCTAATTTTTACGTAGCTAAAATTTGATGTGATGAATTCTATGTTCTCTTTCCATGGTTCCTTTCATTTAGCCTATGTGTTTATTGTAAGTCCCCAGCTTCTTAGGTTTGTTTCTCTTGCTGGACAGTACAGTCTGCTCTGCTCTGGTGAAGCATTTGCTATTGCTCAAGAATACCTTCCATCACCTGGAGTTTCTTGTTCCACAAGGGAAAAATATTTCTTAAAACCCAGATATTTTAGAGAGTTATATATGGATGTCATAGTGCTAAGATTTGTAATATAGCTATCTTGTGCATTTAAATTTCAAGTAAAATCTTCCAGCTCTGCAGTCGTTTTCTGTCTGTGATCAGTTGTTATTCAATACCACCATCAACTGTTTCAGTATTCCCTTCAGTATTTCAGTGAACAGTTTCTCATGTTTTTTTACCTCAACCCCAGTCCTCCCATAAAGGAGATTTGCCTTAATTTCTCTCATATTTATTCACTGCATTGAATTATTTACTCATTTGGGTGTGACATTCTCCATACAAATGTGGCTTCTCTTAAAGCTCAGGTTATGACAGTCTCTTTCCTTTCTCTGCCTTGTCTGTGTGTTTGTCTTAACAACCTGTTGAGACTATCGGTACAAGCTCTGCCATGCTCCTAAATCTGAATTAGTGCCTTTTCAAGACAAAACATTGGAGAACAATCTAAAATGCAGCTGCCTTTGCAGCCACATCCACATATTTTATGCTTCCTCTGTCCTCCAAGAGCACTCCAGTAGATCTTTTTTTGCCGTTATGGGTAAGAAAAGACTCTAGCTCTGCTCTGCACCGAGAGAGAATGGAAACACAGGTCTAGTAATCTCTTGAACCATTTGTCAAGTATACATTTATCCTGCATAGTTTCTTTTTAGAAACATAGCCTTATCAAAATGACATTATATAGCCAATTAGTCCAATGGACTAGAATTTGGTTTTTCAAATGAAATGGCAGTTCTGTCTCCTTAAATTTTTAAATGCTTAATTTCTCGCAAGAAAGAAAAATCATAAAGAAGAAAGGAAGTGAAAGGAAAGTTTTCTCCTCCATCTTGGTAAAGGAAAATAAATAATTCATTTTTTTGCTTATCAGGACAATTTTTTCCATCACCTCAGTATCTCAGGCCATCTCGGTCTCCAGCTGATAAAACAGTGTCTTTTGGGAGTGAGACTGAATCTGTAAAAAAATCTGTTGTTGTAATAAATAAAAGTGGTGTGTATTAATTATAACTCTTTACATTTTAATTTTTTTTCTGAGTTTTTTTTAATTTTGTTGCTGTTCTCAGGGAAAATGTTCTAATTAACAATAGATCACACTGGTTTCCCCCTCTTTTCAAGTGGTTTTCTAACCTCTCTGTAAGTGTATTATTGGCTAGTATAAAGTTTTAGTATTAGCCAAATAGGGAGAAATATTTCTCTTGGTTTCTTATGCCTCGCCTGTTTTTATTTTTCTGTTTATTTTTCACTGTTCATTAAAAAGTACTATTTATCTCTACTATGGGGAGCTTTCCCAGAACACCAATGGATATGGTAATAACTATTGGGAATCCACAAGAAAAAAATTAGAACTAAAACTGTTAACGTTTTCCATTTGACTTTTTTTGGTTGTTGTTTTTAAACACTGCCTTTAATTTGTCTTCAATGACAATAACATTATATACTGGAAGATTCAGATATGTGCCTTCAAATACAAACGCTTCAGAAGGGTAAAGAGGATAACTCCACTTATGTGTCTCAAGGGTTGTCTCATTATTACCAAAGTGGGTAAATAGAACTTCAATCAATAAGAAAAAAAAAAAAAAAAAAAAAAAAAAGAGTCTGGCTAGAGTTGTTTCCCTCAACTAGGAGTCGAGTTAACAGGTGAGCTTGTGAAAAGATGAGTACCACTGTGGAACAGTAAGAATGAAATACTGCTCCAATAATGGTAAAGTTAGAACTCTCAAAACCCACAGTGGTTTAAAGTTATAAATTTTTAACCAAGTTGATAACTGTTCCAAAAATGAATATGGTCTAGTCTACACTGAGAGTTGGGAAAATGTATAATTTCTGATATATTTGGTCTTCTGTCATCAAAGATCATGCTGACAGCTGAAACTCTCTTGCAGTATCCGCAAATGACTCAGCACAGAGGTGGGAACTATCACCTCTACTAAGTCAACAGAAAATGATAGAATAAATCAGCTTTGGTGTTTTGAGACACATCAGTAGTTCATGAAGATTGCTTCAAAGTACAGGTGCAAGCTCAGTCAAGACCCTCCTGAAAAATTAGGTGCATCTGCGTCTGACTACAGTTTTCTCATTCTGTGTTGCTGCAAATCACCCTCTGCTCCTTAAAAGAGGACTGGAGGAGGACAGAGAAAAAAGCAGAGGAGTCAGGTTTGTCCATTTTCTATTGGAAACCTGAAGGGTAATCAGGGCACCTGGAGAACTGCAATCGCTCCTCACCTGCCACCAGCAGCAGAGTGCTCGGACACCTGTCCTAATGAGAATCTTGCTGCTTTCAGACGACCCTTCCACTTCGTTTGCTGGCTTCTTTATAGCATGTACCTGAAGACAAGAACATAAGTCAGTGGGAAAACGACACAATCCAGGGTAGTTCCAAAACAAGCTATTGTCTTTAGAAAGATCTATTTGAAAATTATACAAGCAATGCATTGCACACAGTAGTGAAAGAGCTCCATTGAAATGGTGATGGAAGGGCCTTGCGAAGCTGCAACCTCACTGCACGGCAAGGAGGACAACTTCCATGCCTCTCTTCCCCTATTAAGCCTTCCCTTGGCATATTTTCCTGCCACATTGTGCCATGCAGATGCTAATCTAAAGTAGGCAAATCTAGGCATGCTTGGAGATGTCTTTGAAAAAGCAACTGTAAATGGGAATCTGCTTGCTTATTCATGAGCTTAATGTTGTATGAAGTTGTCACTTAGACCATGGCCTAATACCTTGGACTTCATGCCTAGGACACTTCTTTATCAGCACAATTTATAGAAAGAAAATGAAAGAAACAATTTATTCCCATTGAAATTCTTGGTCTGGTGAACTTCCCTGAAGTTCTTCTATTTTGCTATGAGAGGGTTCCACACTGTTACTTTAAAATGAAAACCATTCAAAACTGAAATAAATTAACATTGGCATAAGAACAGCTTGGAGAACAACAACAAGCGAATGAAAAAGAGTAAGGCAGCCTGCTATGTGAACAGAAAATAAAAAATCAAGAAATCCATTTGCAGAAGTAAAAGCATTAAAGGCAACAAAATAATCAGACTAATGGAAAAAAAATATCAGATGAATGTAGTATTAGTGGAAGATGAGGATGTAATTCACAAGTAAGATGAAATGTTAAGAGTGTGGATCAATATACATAAACTCTAACATCACAAAGTAGGCTAACCTCAAAAATTGAATATACCAAGAGAAACAGGAAACGGTACTGAAAAAAAAAATAAAAGATGGAATTAGAAGAGCCAAAAGAGGGTATGGTTAACAAGAAGACACAGAGGAAAAAAAATCACTGCTATTGTGAAAAAGACTAAGTTTCAACAGATTTTTTTTCTTTTTTCTTAGTTCATAATGCACAAATTTCAGAATTTTGTTCTTTGATGAAAGCCCTTCAGGATCACAGAAAGTAACTATTTCCATGTTTCTGGTGTGACTATTCCATTCAAACTGGTAAACTGACAGCAACCTGTCAGTTACTCTTAATGCTCTCTAACTTTCTGGGTAAAACACCCACAAGATGAGGCAGGATGACTGGGATATGCTCTATACCCATGGCAGGGTCCTGTATCCTTGCCTTTGCCATAGGGGCGTGAGATTTCACAGGCAGGAAACAGTCTGTGACAGTGAGGGAAAAAGACTCCACACCATGCCATTTAGACAGGTCAGGATGGAAAATAACAGTAGAAAATGATAACTGTGTGAAAGAAACCTGTAATGAACTAGCTTGCTTGTCACTTCAATTTCTAAGACACCATTTGTATCCTCTGATTGTTTCAATGGGTGATTAATCATGAGGCTCATGCCAGTTGTTCACTTCAGGCCTGGGACAAGTGGGCACAGATCACAGGTTTAGTGTATACTGGATTCATTTTCTTAACTATGTACAGAACAAATATGTGATTATAGGATATTCCATTTTATTGCAATATTTACTTCTATACATTTCACACAAAATGAAGCAACAGAGAAATCAAAGTTTCCAAAATCCAGAAGTAAATTAGTAGCCTTGGAGAAGCCCGGTGACTAATGCCTTAAACCACATCAGTGAAATAAATCTAAATTCCTGTTCTGATGAACTGCAATGCTCCTACGTTCAGAGTAGCACTGGCACTGAGCGCTCACAGTTGGTTCGGCTGATGTCACCAAACGCTGTGAGCGCTCTGTGTACTGTCTGGCACCACTGTGATCACAGTCCTAGCAACAAATTGATGCTGTGAGGAGTTAATGATTTCTTTTCATGACCAGCGAACTGCACCCCACTGTCACTATAGCAATAATTCACACTCCCCTCAATGTCCAAAACTAGCCCAGCTAGGAGTCCCACCTCTCTATGTATCTATATGGTACAATGATTCTGTACATATACTTATTGCAATATTATTTACATTTAAAGACTGACCCATAGAATATCCTGAGTTGGAAGGGAGCGACAAGGACCATCAAGTCCAACTCCTATTGATTTTATTGATGGAATTTATTAGATTAAACTGAGGGAAAAAAATAAGACAGAGAGGAAATCTACTGAAGAATTAATGATCCTTCCATAACATTACACTGAATATAGTCCCTTTGGTGACTCACTTCCATTATTTATGTCTCCCTACCTGATAATAAAGGACTGTATACCGCTTTAGCCTGTCTTTGGGTTACACAAGACATTTCTGATTGCTGTGTGCATTGAAAAATATTTGCTTTACTGAATTTCTATACAATATGTGCATCTCTTCCTAAGGTCTTAATTTTGCTCTTAATTTTATATTGTAGCGCTCTATAGCTGTGTATGATATAACAAAGAAACAGATCATCTGAGGAGTTATAAGTCATCGCTTCAATGCTTTCTCAGGTGGGAAACTCCAAAAAGTATATTCTTTGATGGTAACCATGTATAGAAAAGAGAAGGTTTTAAAATGTGTTCTCCAGGATTTGAGTGGAAAATAAACTGAAAACCAAGGTGTTTTACCATATCAAACTTGTTAAGAATTAACATATAAACAAACTTAAATATAGCGTGATGCCAAATTCATGTTTCCTAAAGCAGTTAATAGTTTAGGTTCTGTGGGACTTTTTTCTTCCTCTGTAGAGAGAAAAGACTTTGGATGAATCATTTAAAAAAGAAACCAGGTTTCTTAGAATTTGCAATATAATAATAGATGTTCACAGGAAGTTGATGATAATTTAACTTTTTCTTGGAGGAGGACAGGGAAAAACACAAAGAAATAAATGTTCTCAGAGGTATTGTTCGTTTTACATGGAAAAAATGGAAGCAGAGTTAATTTCAACTACAAGAAGATGCACAAACTTCCTTTACAAGTAAAGATCTCTGGGACATCCGTAGAAGTAGCTGACAGCCTGTCATACTATTCTCCTGCTTTGCCTTTCTCTGTGTTGGAGGGTGTCTCCATGTCTTCTTTAATTAGGTTGGTCTCCCTCCTAGATCAATGACTCTCAGATACAGTAATTGCTGTATTTCAAAATTATTTTTTATTTCCGGTCCTCTGTTGCCTGGCTATACTGTAATTACCAAATCAAATTAATCCAGTAATCAATGGTTCTAAAATAAATTACTGAAATCAACTTGACATGTCTAAGGTTTCAGACAAAGCCAAGAAGCAATGGCTCAGAAAATATTTTCTTTGCTGTTTGCATATTACGTATGGCTGGCAGTAACAGCTTGCATGCTCTTTCCCAGATTTGAATGAATCATATAGGCAGGGTTTCTTTTGTTTACCCAGTGACTTCATGTTCTCACCTTTTTTTCTACATGGACACCCAAATAAAAAATATTTTCAGGGATAAATCAGTATATGCTTTTTTGTTATGTAACATCAATTGACATCAACAACAGTTCAGATGGCATTATATACTGAGGAGGAGACATTCAAAGCATGAGGACTTCAAATGAAAGCTGGGAGCTTAAATAAAATTTGTACTTATGAAAATCACCCTCCAAATCTGTTCATACAGAAAAATATATTTGCCGTAGCACACTGACTTAAAAATCACTGTAAGAATGTGAAGGAATTATTGTAATGCCTAATGACAAATAAATTGCAGAAACCAAAGTCAATTCATTTAGTCATCCGTGGATATTTCTAACATCCTCATATCTGAAAGAAACTGCTACAATTATTGGGCTGTTTAATTACTTCATAACAATATGGTGTCCTCCAATTTCTTACAATTATGTGGGATAGTTGTGAGATGCAGAAAAAAAGGTTAACTGATGTAATATATTTTGATTTATTTTCAGCTACCAATTTAATCCATTTTAGATAACGGTAGAAAAGTTAAATATGTGCAAAAAAGATTCTGCTAAGCTAAAAGAGATAAAAATAAAAATTATCAGTAAATATTATCAGAATTTTTTTTTCCCTGTTTCCACTATTGTAGAGATGGAGATGCTATGAAGAAAATGCAAAACTTAGCAACATATTTAAATGATGAATACAGAAGCCTACTGATACACCTAGTTGTCTGTATTTGGCTTACAAGAGCTTAAAGGCAGGTCCGGCTTTGTCCAGTCTATGGGTGGATGGCCTCCTGGAAATCCTAATTACTGTAGGCAAGAACAAAGAACTGGATCAACTCTACAAAGTGCTTCTGTACTTGCTGAGTTAATGGATGAAAAGAAAGGGCAGAACGTGCAGAAAAGTGGGGAGAGAAAAATGACTGTGATTCAGGCACCATGGAAAGCACTAGCTAACCATGAGGAATCAGGTTGAAAAGTCGGAAGGTTAGCAGAGAAATCCTTCATTTTTTACGATTTTGTCTCATCCTTAGAACATAAAGAGTCAGAAACTTGAGCCTATTATACAAACCTATCAAACTCATGCAAATTCTTTAAAGTCATAAAGGAAATTAGAAATAAATAGTTTAGACGATGAAAATAAAATGTTTTGACTACAATCTGCGCTCTATTTCTTGTAGCTATTCTAGCATCTTTGTATCAAGGTGATTTTGCTATGTATATTTGTCCAATGTCTCTATTTTTTATTTTCATTGTTTTATTTTTTTTATTCTCATTTTCAGAGAGGAAGCCTAAACATGCAGTAATGACTTTGTTCTGTATTACAGGACATTTTTACCAATAGGCAGAGCATCAACACTATGGAAGAATCTTTTCTCCATAAGCTCAAACAGCTGTAATTCTACTGATTGTTGAAATTAAAAATACCCAAAAATTTTGCAAAGGACTTTAGAGGAATACTGAAGTGGGAGAGGGGAGAATGGGATGACTTGAAAGGCAGCATCCTGAGGATTAATTGATCTGAATTTGTCTGAAGACTCAAAAGGAGCTGTGTGAGCATTCTGTTTTCCATATTCTGGGAAGGCTTTTCTCCCCTGTGTGAGATGCAATCAGGATTTCTAGTTTTATATATTTTTCTTTTTTAATTTATAATAGCCAACCAGTACTGATTCTAATTTAATGACTTGATGAAAATCCGATGTCTGTGTTCAAAATGGTAAATTTTAGGTTTTTGTTGTTAGAGGATATTCATGCTCTTGAATCTTTCTTGTCAATAAGAATGCAGGACTGACTTGCAAGAATCCATTCCTAAGTGGGTCAGCAGTGAATGATGTAATGTCCAGGTTGTCTGGAACATACTTGACTAGCTGGTACTTCATAATAGCTGTGGAAGAGGTTGGTGGAAGAGTGTCATGGATAGCTAAATGAATCTGGAGTAAAAGATATGAGAAAAGTGCTAATGGTGATGAATTTGTCATCTGGATTTACAAATACTGGCAATGCAGAATTTCATAATTGCTGCAATTACATAAAAAACACTGGTACAAGTGTCCCTCCTCCTGAAAATCAAGGAAAATGCTTTAAGCTAAGTGTAGGAAGAAGCAAATCTCATTAAGAAGTCTGGAAAGTTTAAGAGCATAACCCATGTTACACAGAGAATTTGTCTAATAATATTTACAACTAAAATTGTCCACTTTTCAATCATTTTAAAAGAAGTTTGTCATTCTGGGGCTCTTTTTACTAAACAGTTCTCTTCAAAAAAGCAACTCTTTGTGGGAAACCATGTGTTAGTCTGCACTGATTCAACAGTCTGTTTGTGCACACCTGCTGTTCCAATTCAAGGGCACCTGCACCCACCACCACCCACCTTAAATTTCTCATCATACACATCTAGATGTTGATTTCACACTAAGGATTGGAGAATATATCGATTGATTTCCTGTATCAAAAATAGCATGGCCAGGAGGACCAGGGCAGTGATTGGCACTGGGAAAGCCACAACTCATATCCTGTGACCAGTTCTGGACCCCTCACTACAAGAAAGACATTGAGGGGCTGGAGGGTGTCCAGAGAAGGGCAATGGAGGTGGGGAGGGGTCTGGAGCACAAGGGTCTGTGAGGAGCAGCCGAGGGAGCTTGGGGTGTTTAGCCTCGAGAAAAGGAGATCAGGGGAGACCTTATCGCTCTCTACAGCTGCCTGAAAGGAGGCCGTAGCCAGGCTGGGGTCAGCCTCTTCTCTCAGGCAACCAGTTCCAGAACTACAGGAAATGACTTCAAGCTGTGCCAAGGGAGGTTCAGGCTGGGCATCAGGAAGAATTTCTTCACTTAAAGGGCAGTCAGGCATTGGAACAAGCTGCCCAGCAGGGTTGGTGGGAACACCATCTCTCGAAATGTTCAAGAAGTGACAGGATGTGGCTCTTAGTGCTATAGTTTAATTGACAATGTGGTGTTCAGTCAAATGTTGGATTCTATAATTTTTGAGGTCTTTTCCAACCTAAATGATTTCATGATTATATTGTTCTCAAAAATGTTTTTGTTTACTACTCATTCAAATCAAATTAAAAAAGAAGGAAAGCCGTGTTACATGGAGAGGATGGAGTTGCTGAAAAATATTTGCATATTCCCCCATGACATATTCTAACACAGTAGTTTTTCATGGCTGGTGTCAGAATGATACACGCACAATGACTGGGAAAACACTGTCAATTCCCTTGCTTCAGAAGATTCAACTGACACATCTGAAGCATGAGGAAACTTAAACACAGCTGAAAGATGGAAAAATCAAAGGGAAATCAATGCAACACCTTGTTTTGTACTTTCAGCTCTGGAGAAAGTGTGTGTTATTCAGGAAAAAAAAAAAAAAAATGAAGCAATTCCCCTGACCTGCAAAGCAAAAGAGAGCATCTCAAGCAAAGTAAGTAGAAACATGGATGCAAATTACTGTTTTTCTGATGCTGAGACAATTATAAAGGCAATGTTATTTAAGAAACATAATAGAGATGAACCATTTCTGCTCAGCTTTGGAGACAAATCTGATATAAGTAGATCTAAAAATATTTCAACAAAACTGTTTGGAGATGGGTTTTTGTCTTGAAGTGCAAAGTGCTGGTCTGAGAGAAAATTTAGATGCCAAAGATTTGACATTTCACACAAACTGCTAATGAAAATACATCTCCACGCAACAAAGGGTGTGGAAAGCACAAGTCATTCACTACAGAAAATATAAACAGCAACATTTTCAATACTTACTAGCCTTGTATTTTATGCCTGATCTATGCCTCCTACACCATTAAGCATTGCATACTCATTTCATTTTCTTTAGAAAAAATCTAGGCAAAAGATAATTTTTAGCTAGAACCTGAACACCTGTATTTGATTTACTTCAGTTAAAACTGTGGTGAGAACTACAAAAGTAATTGTTCTGGTCATTGCAGAAAGAAGTGTCTGATGAAACTGATTTCAGTAAAGAATTGTTAAATTCCAGTGTTTATTTTCATAAATAATTTGTGCTTCTACAAGTCTTACAACTTTATTTTGAGGCTGAATTGCGTAAATATGTATTAAAACTGTTATTTAACCTCAATTTTTTTTCTTCACAAGATTTTCAGCTAGACATACAGATAGAGAACACCAAATGATGCAAGGAAGTATAAAAACCAAGGCAAAATTATGAGGAGCAATAAATGTCAGCAGGAATAGCCCAAATAAGAGTCAATTTTAGATGTCATTTTTCATTAAAACTAAAGCTGAATGCTAGATGTGATTGACAACTTCTATTATCAGTTCTAAAATTTCAAATAACTTCATTTGATAGTCACCAGTGTGAAAATTAATGCATATTATATTATTTCTTGCATCTGGAATGCCATTCGGGGAGGTTCCAGAAATAAAATGTAGGCAACACTTTAACTCCCTGTGGGGATCTACATATTAGAGTCACACTCTCCCTTTGGTATAAATGTATTACAAACCTGAATGAAGATAGAATAATTTCACACTTTTGAATATGTCTTCCAATTCATACTTGGAGAAGTAGCAAAAGAAAAGGCTGAGCGATGAGCTGCTCATAGTCATATATGAAGGCACAGAAAAATTCTCTGGAAAAAAAAAAAAAGCCCAGAACTGATGCAATGCAGTAATGTAATTGCTCGGGATTTCTTATGACAGTTTTGTACTCTACTGTCAATGGTATCAGCAAAATATACTGGAGAACTATTTGAAACTGCAATGTGTAATTCAAAACAACAAAGGAATGTTCCTCTAGCATTCCCCGGCTGTTTCCAACCTACAATTATCAACCCTTTCTGACCCTGTTATCCCTCAGATTTTGTTTCATAATGATTGAACAAATCTTTGTAACAACATGGGAGGGTTTAATACAGTTTTAATAGGTTCCAGAGGCCCTCATCAGACAGCTGTATGACTGCTGATGTGACTGATGTGTAACCTCACCAAAGAATACTCTATCAGCACTTACTGAAAGGGCTAAAAAGTATCTTTCCAGTTATGGTTAATATCACTCCAGAGCTGAACAGTGAAAAAGCTCCATGAAAAACGGGGAAGCACGTTAGTCCCCAATGCCAACTTAGTTTCTAATATTAACGAAGAACGCTAAGGGAATAGCATCCCTTTCCTTCTGTATTTCATTAGAGGAACTCTCAAAAAGCTGGAAGCAGAAACAAGAGCTTAAAGAACTTGTGCCTTAGTTACATTTAAAGAAAATGCAAAATTATGACTGATTCTCTGTTCTGCTTACAGTTTATTCATAATTAAATCTGACCTTACAGCACAGTTGGAAGAAAATAAGTGTAAAAATTATTGAGCAAATATTTCTAAGAAATTTCTGTTAGGAATTCTTCCTGTTTTAAATTAATTTCTGATGTGTTTAGGTTCCTTGTGTTTGGATTTAAAAGAGAATTCTAGTTTACTAGAAAGCAAGTTCAGAGAACCCTTTAATTTCAAAGAACTCTACTAAAATAGTGATAAAAAGGGCATTTTCAAGTAGCTAGTGTTGCATAAAAACCCCTTTGTACAAACTTCAGGACATAATACTGAATACTGTTCTTTCCACAAGACAAGAATTATCTTTTACTTTGTGTTTAATTCTCAATATTAAAAATTACAGAGAAAACTGAAAGTTTTTCAAATATTTTTTAGAAGAGGCATAAGACAGGTCATCATATCCCAAAAGGTTTTTTAAAATATGGAGTAACTCCAGGAGAGATGTAAGGAAGAACGTGAATTTTTAAATACATTTTGCAGGTCAGTGACCTCTTTCCACTCGACACCTAAGACACTGTAGATGTCTGACTTTAGCAGGGTCTGTGAGAGAAGCCAAATTAGAGACCTACTTTTCCTGTGCAATCAATGAAGAGATGAAGGTCTTTGGCAAAGACCTACTGGCAGATGCTATACACAGGGATTTGAAATATTTGTCCTCAAGAGTTAAGACCTTAGTTGAAGCTTTTCAAAGAAGAGCTCATTTATATTGAAAGAGCACCAGACGTTTGTAATGCACACCTCTTTGTAATATCCCACTGGTTCACCTGCCGTCTGGCATCAGCGAGTAGTATTCTCTAAGAAAGCTCTTCATTTCTGTATAGAAGAAACAGGAAGATTGTTAGAAATAAGCTCTTGAAATTACTTCTCAGAAGATGCTGATTCAACAAATGGAGGTATTTTAAGAGAAACTATATCACAAAAAATCTTGACTGAAAATTATTGAACTGTTTTCTTCTTAAAAAGATTGAAATAGTTTGTACATATTTTTATGACTAATATAGCAATAAATAAAAAAGGCACCTATTTTCTATCAAATACAACAATAAGCCTCTGTTTTCCACTTACCTTATGCATCATTGATGTAAAGTGTTAGCAATACACAGAAAGCAAATATATTTTAAGTCAAAGTTTAAATAAAATTTTCACCTCTGGGCCACTGTATCAACTTTGGAGTTAATTTAACAATTTCATACTCATTTGAAAACAGTGTCTTTGTTTTTTCTATATTTGAAAGAAAACTACCTACACTGCCTAGCTTCTATCTACAGTGTAGGTATTAGGTGTTTATCACTTTTCAAATCCAACTGAATTTAATAGCTAATTTAGCATTTGAAGTATGGGGATTTCCAGCAAAATCACTAATACTCTACTTAGAGAAACTCTAACACTCAGCCAAGATGTTCTGAAGCTAGTGATTCATTCTAAGTTGTGAATGCACACTGGGGAAGTTTCTCTTCACTAAAAATCCCAGTTATTTCTCCTCTTGATGCAATTTTGACACTTCTAGCAATGATGAGATTTCTGGTGTTGGCTGACCACTGTTGCTCTATCTTCCAGGATAGCTAAATCCATATAGGAGAGGTCTTAAATGACAAATATATTAAAATCTCAAAGTCGTGAAACCTTTTTAGATCTGGACTCCTATCACTACATCTTTTCTACAGATAGCATGAGGAGAGATAGACACAAGACCAGAGTGATCTCTCAGAAAAACTGGGCATTGTGTCTCACTTTTAACGCTTCAAAGTTTCAACAATTTACTCTGAGTGAACTTTACAGTTCATTTAACTATATAATTAAAATTACATCCTAGTGTGTCTACCCATTCTTAACATTTTTCCTCTGTTCTCTAACTGCTGTATACTTTGTACTTTTCCCACAATACATTAAACTTTTATAATTTTTCCTCTCAGCTTATGCTGGTTTTGCCTCTCTGTACAGTCACTCCAGATTTTCTTCCTGTCAGGAAATAATGTATCCTCAAATTTTCTTATGACTATTTATGCTCCATTTCAGTGATAATACCCTAATAATCACTTTCTCTCAAGTGCAACACCCATGGAGTCCACTTCATATACAAATCTCGACTCCATTGCTTTCCTTAACTTCAGAATTTCTGTTCTACTGATTTTGTAATCTTTCATGATCTTTTGATTTTCTTCCTTCTACTTACTTGCTTTCCCTGAAAGATTATTATGTCTACCAACTCTTTGCAATGAAGTACTTGATTTGTTTCACCTCACGCATTTGGTCCTGGTAGAGCCACTGGTATGGTCCATTACACACAGGTGCTCCTATATTAATTTTTTAACGTACAACTTCCACGATTTTTTCTGCAATTTCAATTCTTTCTCACTACCTGAATCTATCCTTTCTGGTTTCAGATATCTTGTGGACACATCCTTCTCTGTTTGCTGTCTGTTGCCTCCCCTTCCTTAGCACTGAAACTGAGATGGATGTAGATGAGTTCTTTGTTGCAGTGGTCCCTCTCCTCTGGATGGTGGATTTTTCTGGTTTTGCAGTCTTTTTCTCCCTCACTCATCACACACACAGTGAAAATTACTTTGCCATCCTCCTGCTCTACTGTCTGGGAGGCCTTTAATATCCTTCTCTCTTTCTTTTGCTCTCAGTTGTGTTGTCTTCGCTGTCTTGTCTTCCTTCCTTCAACAAGTCTCCTATGCCCTGACAAACAGCATGTAAAGGTGATATAAAGTCATCAGTAGCTCCCTCAAGGAATCCTTTGAATGCTTTTTCTCTCAGCTGTTCAAGCCAGCCTGATGGGGTAATGGGAATCAGATGGTGATGATGTGAAGTAGGGTTTTTTCAGCTGGTAGTTTCAGCTTGAAGCATTGAGAAGGATAGAAAACAAGACAATGGATAGTTTGCCATGCTTAAGTGACTTTAGTTATGAGGTAGTCCCTCACTGAGTTATTAGCATCAAAGAGACATAAGTGAATTGATAAGCACAGTTTTGTAATAGAGGCCTAAAATATTTACTATGATAAAGGATTCAGGATTCACTCTTTAATGTCTAAATCTTTCTTCAACTCCTGCTTCAGGTTGCTATTTCTAATTCAGATAGTTTACAGTAATAGAGAGTTAACCCAGTTCAAATGAAAAATACTACTTTAGTAGGAAGATGAATGCATCACTTAGAATTATTGCAGAGGTGCACTAGGCAACTTCAGCTTCAGTAGAGATCCTGCTACTTGGCGGTATGTGTTGTCTCTTGTCAGGGGAATTGATCTGATAGTAAGAGCCAAGCTCAGAGGAAGGATTAAAGGTCCCAGCCCTCTGATGTACCCTGTAAATGTCTCAAGGAACCTTGGGTTATGTAGCACCGACTGCTGATCTCTAACAAACAAGACTGAAGTCTTGTCTGGGTGCCATGAGTTTGTATTTAGTCAATAAACCACCTAATGATGATTTCTCCAAACAGCCCAACAATATATCTGGATGAACCACTTCTTAGATAACTGAGTTTCCACAGTCAGTTGATATTTACTCTTAGCAAACGCTGTTAAATAACGCCAAAAAGGAAGAGCTAACTGCAACAGCATACTGCCAGTATTTTATCAAGGTGTCATCACAAAATTTTTCCCTCTTACCTGAGCTGGTAGATATTTGCCTACTCTTGTAAATATAAGAGTTTGTTCCTTCTGAGGATCTCATTAGCCTAGGCTAGCAAGACAACTCACTTTGATTGGATTCTGCTGAGATGTATATTTTCTTCTGATAAATTCAGTGATACTACATTGTTCATTAAGCAGAATTTGTAGAAAGCAGGAGAAGCAAATATGCATGCAGGAAAATCCAGTGATTTAATACTCTTAGAAAGGATCTTAAAATATTAGACAACATCTCTTTTTCTCAGAGTCCTGTATCCACAGTACACTAAAATGCATGTTAGTGATTTGTGGCTTTGCACTACTGTTTTAAAAAGTTTTTTATCAAAAGGAAAGGGAGCCAACTCTGCTATTTTTCACTAACTAGGAGGTAGAAACAGGAAAATACAATAGAAAAAATGTGGTTCCTGTGCAAAGTCCATTCATAAACTACCCTGGGACAATAGAAAAGCATTGTTTCCACAATACACTTAGAGTAAAGGCTTGACATCTCTTGCAACCCTACTTATCAAAGTACTCCAATAGACAAAGGGTATTTCCTTATGAGTTTCATAACAGGATAAGCATCTGTTTTCTCATTTTGCTTCCACCCACAAACTACTAAAATAAGAAAGAATATGCAAATTATAGTTATTTCGAAATAGGTTAATCAAACAGATGCCTTCTTTTAAAGAATCAAAGAAAAGGCAAAGAACACCTGCATAGCTTAAAAAATAAAATGGGGGGGGGGAAAAAAAAAAAAAAGTCCATTCCCTCCCTGTTCGTCTCATATGATAGACAGGTGCTTGCTATTTGCTTAGAGTGCTGTTGTGAGTTTGATGGCTTCTTCAGTTTTAAAGTGCTCCTCCCATGAGTGAAGCACTGCATTGAAGGAATGAGACAGGAACCCTTTTTCATCTGCAGAAGTCAAATATTTTCCATCCATCACACAGTTCCAGTCTCTGATTTTACTCTGCATTGTTTGAAATCAAAGTTGGGATTTAAAGAGAAAACTATTTGGTTGAGACAGGTACCAGTATTTCAGCTTTAGTTATAATCACAGACTGACTGCCACAAAATAGAGCCAGATTTTCTGAGCAAGTACAATATGTATGGAGAAAAAAACAGTAATTGAAAGAAACCAGAAAATAGAAAATACTTTAAAATATCTTGGCCCTCAAGACTGTTAAAATATTGGGTCAGTTTGACTGCTGCTGATGTCTCTGCACTTTGGGAGTTTCCCACATATTTGAGAACATCTGGTATGCTTCTAAGCATTGCATTTTACAATGCAAGTTATATTTCTAGTTATCTTAGTGGTGCCTGTAATACATTTTCAGTAAATTAAGTAAGAACATTTTCTCCTTTCCAGAAAAGGTGAAAAACATTACTTTTCCCAAACTGATGAGAACGGGCAAATCAAATTAAGGAAATGAATGCAAAATTATTGACGACATAAAATGATACAGAAAAACAATAGATAAGATGGTTACAGCAGATTACCTTCCAATTGTAACTAAAAAAAAGATAAAGGAGTCTCTGGTCTCTTACCTCTTTTACCTGAGAGATACATACATACGATTGGTTTCTGATTTATGTCAGAAGAGATTTTTAAATAATTAATACTTAAGCATTTTGTAATATAAAGGGTGAAGACCAATGTTTTCAGAACACCAACAAAATGGTAGTTGGTTTATGGAGACATGACTCTTTAGGACCCTTTTTTAAATTTAGTTCTTAACACAAGTAATGCCTGCACTAATATTGCAAAATTTTCCTAGTATTTAAGAACATACCAGCTTCTGGGATCTTCTTCCATAAGCCACCCCTGCAGCCCTCCCCCCACTACCAAAACCTTGCCACGTAAACCCAATACAACAACCTACAATATTCAGCTCTCTGTTGTCCATTATTAAGCAGAATGCTGAATGCTGCAGAACAATATCAAACAAAGCAATGATTCAGCAGAGAAAGTAAGCACATTTGTGAGTTGCTGGGACTATTCAAGGACGTAAAAGACACACGTATGTTTAAATGCCATAAAGAGACTGGGTCAGAGATTTCTAAATACATGATTCACCTTGGTTAACTGTAACATAATTTACATAATGACTCCTTTGTGGATAAATTAGGAAAAATAAGATTATTAGTAAATTTTAATACCTTAGTCCCTTTTTGCAGCTTATTAAGTTCCCAAAACACTAAAGTCTGATTTGCAAACAGAAAAATAAAACAAGAATATAAAACACACACAGTACTTCATTTAACTATTGATAGTATGCAATTTCTTAGAAAGGATTCTATCCTTAATTTCAATCACAATTACCTTTGCCAGTACTGCGCTGTCAACCTGAAAAAACTCTGCAGATTAATTTTGGCAGCCATCCAACTATTGGATCTCATGACTGAAGTTAGCTGTGGAGTTCATTTATGTTCTGAGGGACTTATTCACAAATCTTTAATGAAACTTGTATGCCAAAACTGTACAGAATGTATTTATTTTGCTTGCCATTTGTCAGGGTCAAAGTACATATTTCTACAAAAGTTGTGGCTTTCTAGAACATTCAGGATGCCAAGTTCTTTGGCTCCAGAGTTGCACGATTGAAGCCAGAAAATAGATGGATCTGGCACTTAAAAAATTGCTTAAAAATAGAAAAATTAAAGAAGTTGCACACATGTGCAATAATAATACTTATTCTGACAGCAGGAACAGAGTGTACATTGTACTTTTTTTCTTCCTTTTTACCTATTTTAAAGACATAAGCTTAGTCAACCCTCCTAACTGTAGGTACCTAACTCAGCCAGTTTTTCCTGGCCTTCAGAACAGCAAACTGAATCAGCTTCTATACAGTGAAATATCTGCTGAAAATCTCTTACTGAAACAGCAGTGAACATTAACCTCTTGCTGCCTCTGATGCCCACACATCTATTGCTGCAACAAGAATTTTCCTCACTTCAAAGTTCCAGTTTCCTTTGTTTTGTCACTGGAGTTGCTCATTGTACATAACAAAAGCCAGATATTTATCTAGGTAATCTGAACTTGCAGTAACAGCCTACAAGCAGCAGACATGCTTGGAATGGTAAAACCTTTTATCTCATGGAGGTGGAAAAAAGTCCTTGTTCTCCATAGGAATTTGTGATCAGTCACCATTTAATGCCTGGAGTTCATGGGAATGAGTTCTGGACCTTTGACAATATTTGCGTGGCAACTTGACCAACTGGGGTTTTAAGTTAACTAGGAAGATTAATTCAAAGGTGTGTTCTGAGCCCCTCTATGAGCTCCACTGAGAAGACACATGACATTTGCACTTCATTACATACCTTTATTGCTGTCTGAGGAGAAAGTGCACAGCTCTACACCATGTTTTTTGCTGAAGAAGTGTGTCCTGGGTTGCAGTGTATTCTATTACCATCCTCATAAGCTGTTGGAACCAGGTGGGGCAGTGTTTCCTTGCCTCCTCCCCCCAGACTATCTTTCTGTTAATTGCCCATCATTGTCCAGCCGCCTGACTCAGAGATAACTCCCTCCGGACTATCTTCTGTTAATGAGCCTAATCAACACTTGGCCTCATGACTCATTACCCCATTGTGAGATGCTCCACCCAGAGGGAGGAACCAAGCATCCCATCGTGGATATAAGCTGAGGCTGAACACCAGAGACAAGGCCTTTCCACTGGATTTCCAGAGGACAGGAGCTACACAGCCACCACTGGACCCTCTGAGGAAGAGCAGACCCTTTTTTCTACAGGATCACCACTTCAGAGGACTGCGGCCACCACCCTGCCTAACAGGGACTCAGTCAGTTTGAACCAGTGTTTTCTTTTAGTTTTTTTCTTTCCTTTTCTTTAACTTCCCCATTAAATTGTTATTCTGACTTGGTGCCTCCCACTGGTTTGTTTTCAAACTAGTACAAAGTGAAAGGACTAGAAAACTTCTGGAACAAAATTTATTAGAATGTGAAAGGCACGGTGAGTACAGACACATCATTTTCCTCTTACCATGCTGAAACATCTTTCCTTGAATGTTTGACTTCTGCGGCTTGGGAAAAATACAGCATGAGGAGGAGAATACTGAAGAGAGAAAAAATATTCCTGAAATTCTTTGGGCAAATCCAAATATTCCATCTCTCTTCCTAATAAAAAATGAAGCCTTAAATATAGGTCATCTCATCACCGCCATACATTAATCATTAGAAACCAGTTGTGTAATATTCATGCAATACTACCACGAAGTGATGCTGGGTACTATTTCATGAACATCTAGTTCTGATTTCATCTGTGCTTTTTTCACCTGTTCCTTCATAAATCTGTTAAACTAGACACTACTTGCCCTACTTTTTTGCTATTTATAATTTTCATTACTGAAGTGTCTGAATGTTTCAAACATGGGGCTCCCTGTTGTACTAGGTGCAGTATACACAACTAGTAAATAACAGCCTACTCACAAAGAGGTTATTACAAAGTTGAACACTATCATCCAGGAAGAGTTCTTCTGAAGCTAGGGAAACAACAGAAGAAATTATAGGTGTTGGGAAAAAGAACAAAGGTAATAATGAGTAATTAATACTGGATTTGCTCACAGGGTATTTCTGTGGGACAAAAAAAAAGCAAACTTGGACATGACTATATGGAAATACTGGGATTACTGTTATGACATGACCAAGCAGCTGCAATCAGGGTGTCTAGTACTGGAAGGAGAACAGTCCACTGGCTGAAGCTGAAGAGAAGGAAGGATGACTGAAAACATGGCAGAGGACATTTTGAAGAGTTGTAGGAAAAGCAGTACTTTGTTTATTCAAACAGTAAGGGCACAAATTGCTGTGCAACTGCAGGTGGGAGAGAGGAGTGAGAATTACATGTGAGAAATAACTCTGCAGACACCAAGGTCCAAGGTGAAGAAGAGGGTGGAGGTGATCTGGACAGTGGAGTAGAGATTTCTCAGCAGCCCATGATGAAGACTGTCCCATGGAGATCCACAGTGAAGCAGATAACCACCCTGAAACTGCAGCCCTTGGAAAGCTACTGCTGGAGTAGGGTCCTGGCAGGAAACTGCAGCCTGCAAAAAGGTGTTTGCTCAGGAGCAGGTTTTGCTGACAGGACTTGTGACCCCACGGGGGATTCTGTTCCTGAGGGAGGGACCCATGCTGGAACCCTTCTTGAGGAAAATACTCATGGAAAAACTCATGAAGAACCATATCCCATGGGTGTGACCCCCATGCTGGAGTAGGCGAAGAACATGAGGACAAAGAAGCAGCAAGGAGTTATGAACTGACAGCAATCCCCAGCCCCCTGCACTGCTGGCAGGAAGGATATAGAGAACTTGGGAGTGAAGTTGAGCCCAGGAAGAAGGGAAGGGTGGGAGAAAGGTGTTTCTATATTTGTTCTTTATTCCCATTTTTCTACTCAGTTATTAACTCTTAATAAATTAAACTGATTCCCTTAAGCTGGGTCTGTTATGCCTGCTGTGGTATTTGAAGGGTGATCTCTCTGTCCTTTATTTCAACCCACAAGATTTTCATTGTATTTTTCACCCATCCTATTTAGAAGGGGAGTGGTAAAGCAGCTTGGTGGGCAACTGATGGCCAGCCACGGTCAACCACAACATCTACAGTTAATCCTAAACTAGGTAACTAGCAACCTTCATAGATCCTAGAATCAGCAATGCAGTTATGCTAATCTTTTGTTGCAGTACTGCCTTTGATTATTGTAGACCATCTGATCAGAAAATAACCTGACTTCACTGGCTCACACATGTCACTTTTCATCTGGAGTATTTTAACTCCCTATATGTGCACACAATTTCTTTAACACTTAGGGAATTCCAACCAGTGTAAAATACTCCAGCACCTTTTCTCCACAGCACAAGCAATCACAAACATCATCAAGTTTATCCTGTGTTATTTTTTTCTCCTCACTGATTATCAAATCAATTCAAGGTCTTTGTTCTTATCATAAGAGCTCTCCATGACCTGTCCAAGGCTATCTAACACTGCATGAAAAATCTCTGAGATAAACACCATTTCTCTGGTACAGTGGAAATTCGTATAGTGAAGAGGATGATTTGTGTGGAAAACAGAATTTTACACAGGCTGATAAGACTGTGCAGTAAACTCTCTAGAAACTTCAGATTTCACCAGTCCCAGTGCCTTCTAGACAAGTTATCATATGACTTGTATGCCTAAACAGTTTTTGTATATCCAAACATCTGCCTCTACATGAAAGCTGCTAGAGGATTGTCTTTGTGACTGAAGAATTTAAGGGGAAAGAGAAGGATGTGACAAACATTCTTACGGGCAGGTAATGTGCCAATGAGGTTTTAAAATCTGAGTTCCTGCATCTAATATTCCTGCAATAGCTACAAGATTTTGACACTGAATGGTAATACATATATATCTATAACTGACCTGATATTATGCACTGTTAATGTTACTAATGTTTTCCAAAAGAATTTCCACTTAGCTTTTAAAAATGTAAGATGAAAGTCATATCACAAAACCATCATAGGATTGTTTCAGCTGGATATCAGACTGTAAACTTAGATTGATTCTAATGCTCTTGTTTTCTGAAGTTCAGAGGTCTGTGACAATCCTAATTAAACCCCAAATATACACACCTACATTTTCTCTGCAAACAGTGAAGTAGAGAATTTCATCACAATAGTGATTATTTTAAAAGGTTTTTAAAAAATAAAAATCCCAAAGTATCAAATATTTTGTATTTTTTTAAAAATAACTTATGTTCCACAACATATGTTGTAGAAAACCCCGTTTCAGTGGTAGGATAATCAAAATATAGGCAGAGTATATGACTCGATGAAGTTATGAGAGGTGAAGTAGATATTATTGAATTCTAAAGACGGCTGGTAAAAAGTAGCTAACCAGACTGAGAGGCAATAATTCAACACAGGAGTTAAGCAGATGTTTGATGGTCATTTTAATGGATTTGCACATGGAGTTTGTTTGCATTCTGATCCCGAGACAGCAAAAATGCTTATGCATATGTTTAGAGAATGTATTTGCTTAAGATATAAATGTGTGCAGCTAAATACCTTGATGTTACATGCTCAGAATTCAGCATGTGCTCAAATCTTTTTTGTTGCAGATGAATGACCTAATCTTTTTTAGAAGAGAATATAGGAGTTTTGCACACAAATTAAAACAAACAAAATTGTAATACTCTGATACCAGCAGTACAATTATTGCACAAATTTTAAATTCTAAACATTATGAGTTTGGCTGACAGTAGTTTTAAGCATAGATGTCAAATTTTTTTGCACACATGGGTTTTATGTAAACATTGATTATTTTATTAATAAAAATATAACATCTATGAAGATTCAGTGAATGCAACAGAGTACAAAGCAGTTTTGTGACAAACTATTGCTAACTGAAACCATCTACTAGCAGTATTGTATACTATGAACCATTTTTAGTGAATCCCAGATGGTTTATTTAATCTCTCAAAGAGAGTGAAGATTATTCATGGCTTCTGGGAGGCTTGTTATCAGATAACATATTTGAGGGATTTTATGGCCTCTTTCAATAATTCTACTGACAAGCCCAGCTTGGGAGAATTAGTGAACAAATTCACTTGAAGAGCTATTGTTCTTGAGTGTTCTGTTTCTGTAGAAACCACTTACTCAAATTTACTGCAGTAAATTTCTTATTTATAATCTGATTTATTTTCAAGCAATCTTGATAACATTTTTCCTTAAACATTTGTCCACAGCTGGCCCTCAACCATAACTACTTTCAGCGCAATCATAAGACAGTGTGCTACAGCAATTAGCATCTCACCTACTGTATGACAATTTAGCAGACTTTATAGTCCCTTAAAGAGTAATAGTATAAAAATATATAAAAACAACTTAAAAAAAATAGGATGCTTCACGATGTAAATAGAAATAAAAATTACAATCTGCCATAGGTAATAGAGGCCGGTGTGGAATACGTACAGCTTTTTACCAGCTAGGCTCATAGTTCAATGCCTTAGAAAGCCTCGGGCAGCCTAGAGAGGTAGCACGGGCAATCCAGCATTTCAGTAGCTCTGAAAGTGGCAAATGGTAGCTGCAAAGCTAATACCACCAGCAGAAGCAAAGAGGGAGAAATATAGTCCTCAGCTTGCCTAATTTCTGCAATTAGAAGCTTTCAAATAGAGACAGAAACACACAGATGTTCGCAGAATGATTGCAAAGCCAAAGAGTGCAGGCCCCCTCTCGGGTCCTTCTTTTATTTGGAGAAGGAGAAAGGGGAGGACTGGGGGCGGACCCGGGGTGACCGGCCAATCAGACACTGCTAAAGAGTTTGAGTTACATTTGGTTTTGCCCGCGCTTGGAACAAAGGGGTTCAGGGCACATGGCAGAGGCAAGTCCTGGCTTGTCTTGGGGAGGGGGAAGGGAAGCTTGGAACAGGCAGCAACAGGCCAGAAAATGAACTGTTGGACAAGTATCTTCTTTTTCTTGACAGAATTAGTTTTCACTTTTCACTTTGATCAGAACCAATTTAGGGATAAAGTGGTGCAAAAAGTCCTGAGTCTCAGTTTGACTCATGACTCCTTAGAGCTTTTTTATCGGTCCTGGGGCAGTATGAGTTATGTCTAGGCAGGCTATAGACACAGAGAAGTCTTTAGTGACGACAGGCACTCTCTATCAGAAAAACCTAATTTGGAGTATGAGGTTGTAGCAGGTTGGGTTTGTAACCAGGCAGAAACACCAATTTAGTGTAGTGGTTTGGCCCAAAATACTCATTACTGTTTATCTTCTGTGAGATAAGAATTAGGAGAAATGCAAAGCAGGCACCAAACTTGAAAGAATATAAAGAAGTTTATTAACAGACCTAAAAGAAGAAAAAAAATTATACCACCTTCAGAACTCTCCTCCTCCCCCCACCTTCCTCCCTTCTCCCACTGACAATGTAAAAAGACAACCCTTCAGATGTTCAGTCTGTTTACCACTTCCATAATAACCTTGCTCAGTCCATTTAGAAAGAGAAGTCTCTTCTTGCTCGTGCTATGAAAACATTATCACAACGAGACAGCCGCCCACTTCCAAATATTGTTCAGTCCATTTAGGAAGAGGAGTCTCTCTGCTTGCATGTGAGTCCCTTCCCCCGACTTGCAGCTTTTCCCGCAACTGCTTTTGAGAGTCCACTCTTGAAGTTTTTTGGGGTACAATTTTAAGGTTGAGCCGTTCAGAAACAAAAAACAGAGGCCCTTCTCCTTCCCTGGGAGCAAAGGGTCTTCCTCATCTTCATCTTTAGGACTATCTCTGGGAGCATCCCTAGGAACTGAGGTTTCTCCTTTCCCATTTGGAGCAAAAGTCCTCATCTGGTCCATCTCTAGGAACTGAGGTTTTCTCCTTTCCCATTTGGAGCAAAAGCCCTCATCTGGTCCATCTCTCCCTGTTCAAACTTCTCATGAAATTACAGCTGCGTCAGCATCTGCCTATCTCAGTGCAGGTGCTTTTGCTTACGAGTTGAACACTCCACCCCCCATATCTTCATGAAATTACAACGGGCTACTCTGATATATCATAGCTTCACAACAGAATTTCAGCTTTAAGCATCTCCTCTCTCTTCCCTCAGGTTTTCAGCTCTTCACAGCAATAGAAGGGTTAATCTCACCTCGGCCTTGCAGCTGGAATTTTTCTTATCGCAGTGGAGAGGGGGGAGAGCCGAGCCGCTCTGGCTGCCCACAGCAAGGCGGGGGGGGGGGGGGTGGTCCACGGATGGAACAGGTCCATCGGCTTCAGGATGGTCGTGGCCCGCTGGCCCCCACACGGGGCCCACAGCCACCTGTCCCAGCACCGGAAACGAGAGAGAGATTGGGGGGGAGTTTGTGTATTCTTAAGTGTGGATCATAGGGGCGGTCACAACTTTAAGTGGCTTAAAGAATTGTCCATATTCAAACTGGCCAGCTGATAGGCTTTATCAGGCCCCAGAGGAAGCTGTATATGCACCCCTTAGCAAGGACACCCCTTCCGGGACTATGCTCGCTAACCTATGACAAGCTATAATATCGCATGGTGTACAGGTGGTCTCTGCCATCTTCTGTTTGTTCTTATCCTCTTCTATTCAGCAGCAGATACCTAAAGCAAACTGGGGAAAAGTTTCCAAAAGTGCCATGCTGCACTTTCACTAAGAGAAGAAATAAAGCCTCAGAAATGTGCTGTTCACAAAATATTTTACATTCTATTACATTAAATTCTGGGCCCAACCCAGTTCACATATCTTTTGAGTTGCTTGACCAAGCACTTAGTTTAAAATTTAAATTAATAAGATTAATTCAAATTTAGTATGTCCCTGTTCTTGACACAAAGACTATGGAGCTTGTTATTTGTATGAAGTTTCAGAAGTATTATTATTTCAGCTACCTTTTAATTTCTGTAATACGAGCCTATTTCCACTTTATTTTTCTTTTATGGTAAATAGACCATAAAGGCAGCATGAGGAAAAATCAACATATACACCATGAAAAGAAAGAAACAACCTCTCAGTGAAAAAAGTTTAAGCAGTTACACCACCACTTTTGAAAGATCAGTGACAAGAAACCTAGTAGAAAGAGTAATTAAGCAATGCTCCATGGATACAATGATGGTAGCAATACTCTACACAGTAAGGAAATCAATATAACTGACTAGGGATCTGAAAGGGAGACTGTAGAGAGTCATCAAGGTAGCTTACATACAACCTGCACAGAGTAAGTGAATGACTGACAAAGTACATATTTGAAAAGAGTGAAGGAGTCAAAAGTCTGGTGGATGATGCTCACTTGTGCATTGTCTTACAGACAGTGAGAAAAAAACCCAAACACATTCTCTCTTTGACCTTAAGAGAATTTTTTTTCTAAATATAAAAGAATAAATGGGTAGGTCGCAATAATCAAATAAATTCGTCTAAACATAAACCATTCTCTTGGATTGCAGTAAGATACTGATGCTTCTGCATAGCTGACCTGGGAGAGGGTATTTGAATTTTTGTAGCTGTTGTGGTCCCAATTCTTACTGTTTTCGCAGTATGGTGATTTTCATAGTTTGCTGGGATAGTAGAGTATACACTAACCTTAATTTACAGCAAATATTAAATAAAAAATGCAAAGCTTCCTTATGGAACAGAAAGCTGAAATAAGAGAGGTTCCTGAGCTGTGAAAGACCTTCCTTGTCTTTCATACACTTAGGTTATGAAGAGAAGTTCTATCAGGTCTAGATGGGGAATGAGCTGAATGTAAATGACAATGTCTGCTTTTTTAAGAAAGCTGCATGCATGTGCAAACCAGACATCAGGAGAAAGATGCTCAGAAACATCTAGGAAGATACTTTGTGGTACAACCTCGTAAGAAGCTAGGAAATATAAAATACTAGACAGTTTTCTGGATAGAAAAAATCCTTGAAATTAGGAATAAGGATCCTCTATTTAGCTCATGCTAGCTTCAAGCTTTTATGACCTTTTGCAGTAGGATGTAAAACGCATATCTGGCAACGTATTCATCACTTGCTCCCAAATCAGCAGACAAACAGATAAGAAACTGATCAGTGAAAATCAGGCAAACAATGAATCATTTTTTCTCCCTAGATGTAGGGGTGCAAAGGAAAACTATGTAATGAAACTTAAGCAGGAAAAGGGCTACTTGCAGTCTCTCCCTGACTAGGTACCCTTTTCCTGCCTTGGCAAGCATGGATTACAGAGGAAGAAGGCCCAGAGAAATGTTTCCTCTAGTACTACTCCACATCAAGAATATCTTAATATGTACCCAGATGTTGTGGGGTTTTTTTAACTTTTACTTGACAAAAGTACTGGGAATGGGGAGGTGGGGTAAGAGAATGAGAAATCACTAACCCAGAAAGGATTAGGGGGTTAAGATCTGTCAGAGATGCCCAAAATTAAATCATCTGCTCCTATTCTGACCAAGAATTTAAATCTCCCCTCAAATGAATGTCATGAGCATAGACTGTCAGTTCTTGGGTTGAGAAGGAAGGTATAGTCAGCATAATTGACAATTTACAGGTCCATAGAGGTAAGAAAGTTTTAAATTATCCAAAAAAAAAAAAATTAATGTATTTAATTACAAAACACTTTTATAAAATCTGAAACATCTTGGTCTTCTAATAACCACTTTTTTCCTACTAAAATCAGTAATTTCGTAAAAAAAAAAACCCTTACCACAAACTGTTTCCAATTACATGAGTCTTACTGTCTCTGTGGTCTTTCAGATTCTTTATTTATCTTTAAATCACTACTCTTCTTTATTTCTATTCTCCTCTGCTTCCATGTCACTATATGTACTTTGTGCAAAATACTGTTATAGTGTATTACGTTTGTTATTCCTTAGTCTTGTGCACTATCCTGAGGTGCTGTGTGCATTTCTATATGTGTCTTTGTAAAAGCAAATGTCATCATTCTTATCTGTCAAGGGAATCATACAGCTAAGGATAGTAAATATGTAAATACTGTATGATAAGAAAACAGATAGTGTAGAGACAGCAATGATACTGCGCTCTTCTAGATATATCAGGATTTTTTTTTACAATATTATAGATACACTTACAACTTCGTCATTTACTTTGCCCTAAATGTACTTCCTAGAGGTTACTATTTCTAATTAGACATTGGAATAAATCACACAACGGTTCACAGAAAAAAATCCAAATCCTATTTTTAGCTCCTCCATTTCCATAGAAGAAAAGAAATAAGCAGTCTGTAAACAGAGAGCAGAATTACATAAGTATAAATGTTGATTTTGCTAAAGTCAATCCCACTTGGTTTTCCAATAGAAGTTTGTCTGGAACCATGTCAAGAGACAGAACAATGGCTGTATTTTTCCAGGCAAGACATTGTACTCATCTTAGGCCTAAAATTGTATTTACTTGTCATGTATGAGAAGATAATCCTGAAAGACTGGGCATAGGCAACATGGGATGGAACATAGGACAATAGACAGGGCTTTTATACAGATGCTGGTAGTGCTTCCAAATACTTGCAGTGAAAGTTGGGAACTATTTTGTTCTGCAAATTATTCCTGACAGCAATATATGGAGTCTTTAGGAGGAAAGACCTGACTGTCATCAAACATACTGAACGTTGGCAGTAGAAAAGCAGATATATATTTACCAGAAGGACTGATAGTTTCCATGATCAGTCAAGCATGGACCTCAAATACTTCACTGAGGCAATAGGTGTTGTGCCAACTCAGGCTCTCTGGGAATTTCTAATGGCTGGAAACATATTAATGTCCTAGCTAAACAGAGGAAGGAAGGTCTACCAGTCATATCCCAACTGACAGGAATGCCAGTGATAAATAGTCACACAATGCGGAACAGGGATGGTTCAGAAGGGTTGTCCTGATAAATAGTCACACAATGCAAAACAGAGATGGTTCAGAAAGGTTGTCCTTAAGTGTCTTGCCCCATATTGCTTTTCATTGAGACTGCTGGCGTAAGAGTGGCTACACAGCACCAGGCATTATTAAGGCAGACTAAAAACCTGATTACCATGTCACAGATAGAAAGGTGATAGCAGGTGATAGAAAATTACATTATACTGAAAGGCAAAAAATAATTGAAACAGCAGAGTATATGGTGATGTTTGTTCATCAGGTCATTTGACACCGTTGGGGCTGCCCGAGGCCGCACGGCGTCCAGCTGCAGATGACCTTGGCTTCTGCTGCAGCAAGCAGGGAGGGCTGGCTCCTTCACAACGTGTGAGCCCCAAACAAGGATATTGAAGAGGTGTCGGCGGAGGCAAAGGGAGAGGGGTCTCTTGTATGGGTTCCAGCTGGTTTATTGCATGTGGAAGGTCCAGGGACAAAAGCCCAGGGAGTAAGAGGGTCCAAGGTTGTTATACTCAAGAAATAAAAGGGGGTGGAACAAAGGGAAACAACCAATGGGGATTGACTAAGGGGGAGGAGCCAACAAGGGCATATCCAATGGAGATAACTTAGGGGAGGAGATTACATGAATCAACCAATGGGGTGTCGAAGAAGGGAGAACTTTCCAGAACTAATACATAGGCAACTAAGGGAAATACATAAACATGAACTCATACATAAAACTGAGCGGAGAACTCCTAAGCCAATAAACTTGAAACACGTAAACTAAGAACCACTAGGAGCATGGGAACTCACTGTAACCACGGGGTCAGAATCAGACCTCTGTGTTCAGGTGGCCTGTCCACCATTCCTCTGAATGTTCTGTTGCAGTGGCCACCGCCACATGCACCGCAACAGTCATTTAGTTAACTTAAGGATGAATTTAATGATTCAATTTAATGATTCAATCCAACACAATGTCTTTGATAGGACCTACCTGTGCTATGTGTCTTATGCTAGAAAGAGGATTCAATGCAAGTGGACGACCAAGGACAAGTTGCCAGAAGAAAAGGAGGGTGTAGACAGAAAGATCCTGATCCATAATAAATCTTAGTAGCTCTGGATTGGCAGAGCATGAAACTTAACAGCCTCAGGATATCTGTAAGGATATCTGGGTTAGAAGGACATGTAGTTTGTAACAATATCTGTTCAAGTGCTATTCAGTGTAAAAGGCAAACAAGAAACAGGAAAATACTCAAACACACATATACACAAGCTGTAATAGGTAGCAGGTAATGGAGACAGTGGCAAAGATCTGAGCTTCCTGGTCACTGGCTGATGAGCCGCTGAAGAAACTGACAACAAAAGTGAGCGTCACTCAGAACTTTATACCTCATGAGAAGGAAAGAGGCTCTGATTGGATAGGACAAACCTACTTCAGGATACTCAAGAAGGACTTTGTTATGTGTAAAACTTGTCCTGGGATGTTTTAAAAGAATTGTGAGAATGTGCAAAGCTTGTTACACACTGTAATGGTAGAGCCAAAGGCAGGGAAAGGGGAGCCTTACAGCAACAGGGAGCAACAAATGCAGGAATGTAGAGGGAAAAGACAGAATAAGAGTCCATTTGTGTGCATATAAGCTGATCATTGCTCTTGTTTGCCTAAGTCTTGCACCTGATCACCACAGACTGTCTTATCTTCAAACTTACTAGCCAGTGAGGAGGAAAGCAGAGTCTGTGAAGACCTAAGGTAGAACTGGGACAGGAGACGTGGGATCTGTGCCTGGATTCTGGACAGACTCAAGGCCTGGGATAGGATTTGAAGGATTTGCAGATAAGAAAGTGCAGTACATACATACATGCATACATACATACATATCTATCTATATCTATATCTATATCTATACCTATCTATATCTATATCTATATCTGTATCTATATCTATATCTATTTATCTGTCTATATACGTATATATATATATATCTTTCACTGAATTATGAAGTTCTTCGCTAGTGGCTTCTATTTAACAGAACAGGAAGGAAAAATCCCATGTCTTAACAAAAAGTCTCTTATGTATTCATCATGATGTAAAAAAATGGATCAAAGGATTTCAGAATTTCATAAATGAGGTTATATGGTAATGCAATAGATAAAGCAAAGGTGTAATTTGTGTTAATACATATTTTCAATATAAATTACAGTTGCAGCCTGTCATGCCAACTGACTTCAATGGCTCTGTTTTGCTCTGAGCCTGAGGCAATAAGTTTTGCTTCAGAGGAGTAGTCCCTCTGTGCGTCCAGCCACTGGGTTTCATGGGACCTTACTGTTCATTTGTTCTTTCCCTTTTACTCCACTGTGACTCCTTGGAGGCTCACATGGCACAGCTGCTTTCTGAGCCTGCTTGTATTCCTCGCATCAGAGCCTAGGAACTGAGAAAGTTTGAAAAACCCAAATCTCATCAATGGGAGAGAAGGTAAGCAGTGACAATCACTCATGGGTTTTCTGTTGGCTTGTTTATTTGCAAATATCTGTGATTGGAGATTGGCAGTGTCTGTCTACCAAAAATCATTGCACCACAATGTCTCCAACTTTGCCTTGTTCTGGTGTTTCAAGTAACACATCAGATTTGGTGTCTTTGTGATGAAAATAGGCTTGCTATTTACTTTAATGATAAAATGTGATAAATACGTTTTGGCATATATTCCCTAAAGAACAGGAAGAATGTATTATCAGATCATCAAAGATGGGCTCACCAGGCATGTGATTTGATATGCCTTAAGGCATCCATTTAGATAGTGTAAATTGTATAAATTAAGACAATTATCACTGTAGCTAGCTAATGATAACTAAGTAAAAGGTTATGCTGTTGCATGGCAGGGGTTTTTTTACTATTAATAAAAGTAATTATTATTTATAACTATCTTTATTGTTTTTATTATTTTAATTATTGCTTATTATATATTTTAGTTATATTATTTATGTATTATTATATTTCATTATTATTTTAAAATTTACAATTATTATTTTACCTAATAGAATTGAAGGGATTTGCTGAAGTGATTTAATATTAGGCTTATAATTTACATTTGCTTTGCAAAACTGCCATGAAAATTTACTAATAGAAGAAAAAAGTCCATTAACACTCCTCTTCACAATAGTTACCAGTAAAAATTATAATGCATACATATTTTAATCACCTGTCAAAGACAGTCCATTTAGCCTGAATAACTGGAATTTGAAAAGAATGCTTTGTTTAAAGTCAATGCAGTCTCCATCAGGAAAATTTCAGACTGCAAAATCATAGACAGTTTTTGTTATGAATTTCAATTTGAGTCTTTCTTAAACTACTCAAGACTGAAAGCAAACACTGGAAAATTAAGAAATAAATTAAAATAAGCTATAATACGCATTGAATCTCAAGGATCCCAAATGAAATTAAACAGTAGTTTGGCATCTAGGATTCTAGGGGACTCCTGCCACTACTGATTTAACTGTTGATGGTACTGTCTCTGCCAAATATTAGTTAGTTCAAGTGGGGGATCCCATAGCTGCAATTGTGTACTTTGCAGTCCAGCCTAGCTTTATTCAGCTTTTTATTTATTCAGCCAGCTTGTACTATTTATTCAGTCAGTTGTACTAACGAGGTTCTCTGACAAAAAGTCTCTCGGGGGTTACAGTCACATGTCCTGGAAGAAGCACGTGACAGACATCATTCTGATAATTCCAAAATTTATTTCTAAATACTCAGTGGCTGGAGATGCAAAAGACCTTTTGGTTTATCTTGCCAAGCATAGCTGTTACCTTGAGGAGATATCTATTTCCTGATCATGCAAAATGAGAACTCACACATATAATATATGGTGTTAGGATGCGTATATACTTGCCACATAGGTTAACCCCAGCAGACACACAGCACTTGCACAGACACAGGCAGCACCATCAGCCTCATCCTGTTTCCCCTCTCTGTCTGAGCAGGATGGAGGTTCATAGGTGGGAATACACATATTCACAGGTGAGTA
The DNA here is from genome assembly GCF_009650955.1 of Corvus moneduloides. Classification (NCBI taxonomy): domain Eukaryota; kingdom Metazoa; phylum Chordata; class Aves; order Passeriformes; family Corvidae; genus Corvus; species Corvus moneduloides. The sequence continues at coordinate 25,334,498 of NC_045478.1, forward strand.
CACACCTACACACCAGGCAGTGTGGCTCCCACCCACAGCTGAGCTCAGGCACCCCGTCTGCCTGGTAAATGCTCCTGGATCCCAGCCTCTCCAGTTGCTGGTTCCTGGTCATGTGAATCTGTGGGACCACAGCTCCACTCTGCCTGCTGGTGCTCAGACCTACACACACACACATATATAAGCAAGTACAGAGCTGACTGACACTCCTCTGTCCCCAGGAGACCCCAGAAGCTCCCACCCACTCACTTGCACACTTGCACACTTGCACTGGCTCTCAGTGCTGCACTGCAGGCAGACAGGCTCTGGCCCTGGTCCCACCTGGGGCTGGCACAGTGTCTCGCTCATTGGGGGCTCTCTGGTCACTGGCCCCAGACCCACAGTCCAGCCCAGCTGCTGGCACAATGATCCACCCTCAGCCAAGGCCAACACCACCCCACGGGCCTTTACAACCCTTGTGGGGGCATAGCCAGACAAGCTGCTGTTTACACACTTCCAGCTCTGTTTGACCCCTCAGACCTTTATTTTCTCACAGTTGTTCCTCCCCACACCATCTGAATCCATCCCCTTCTCCATCTCTGGTTTCTTCCCTAAACATCCCATGGTAATGCTTATGCAGTCTTCCCCAGCATCCCATAACACGTTCAACACCTCTAGGCAGCAAGTCCACGGTCTGGAAGAGGATATGGAGCTGCTCCTCTTGGCCTATCATGATGAGTGCCATATCTGGACACTGGGGCTGAGCCTTTCCTGGGACACCCCTTAGTTTGGGTTTCCACTTGTCCTGTGCTCCTCTGGGCTTGCAGAGACAGGGCTGTGACAGACTGATGATGCCCAGGAGTGAGGAGCTCGGGTGTGGTGCTCTTTGAGCTGCTCCATCTGCTGTTGTCTCTGTACTCCTTTGTGAATGTCTAGATAAGTTTCTATACCATATGACATGATATAACACCATATTTGATATTTAAAACATCTATTTAAAATAAATATTATATTTGGAAACTAAATGTTTTGCAGAAATGCAACTTAGAACAAGCCTCTTCCATTTAATGTCTTTTTTATTAATGTTAAAGAAAACACAACTTCAAAGGAAAGTTAGCCTGAAGAAGAAACAATTCAAGATATTTCTTTTTGATTTGATATGAAAATTGCAAAATTAATCACACAAATATTCTATAATTATCTTCAGTCATAAAATGTACTGTGTTGTGCCTACTGAGATCCAAACCAGAGAATCTTGTTTTAATCGGTTCTCTACACTCTCAAATGTTTTCTGTGTGGCTTTATTACTAATGCCACTTCTTTCAGAAACTGTGTCCCCCTGAGGCTCTGACAACTTTTAAAAGATGTTTTGAAAGCATGGTTCAAAGATGAGAATTAGAGAAAATTCCTATTAATTTCAAGGATGTCAGCTAAAATGTCTGAAATTAATCCAGCTTCTGGCTGCAGACAGTGGGCTATAACATGATAAGAGCCCTTTAAAACACCTGAACTGTAGGAAAACTTGTTTGTGCCTGATGCCCTGCTGTGACCACACATCACCCCCAAAGCTTTTGTGAAAGGTAAAATCCATACAGAGGGCAGTTGTAGAGACAAGAAATGATTTTCAAAGGCATCCATAACTTTTTTAGATGGGATTTTTCACTCACAATGAAAACTCTTGAGGGCAAACACCATGTGTCCAGCTAGCTGCAAACATTCTCACACAATAAAAGCAGAATATCTTTGACAATAATTTTTCCCTATCAACCACCAAGAAGCCATGTTACAGAACCCAGTAAATCTACTGAGATTCTCTAGAGAGCTCTTCAGGGAAGCCGGAATAATATAATCTTCAACAGCCTTCTCTGTCTAAGCTTCCTTCTATCCTTGATGTAGTTTTCCTTTGTGGCCAACATCCGGTAGTACATTCCTATTCCCTGATGCTGAACTCTTTGGATCTTGTTTATTTTCATTGCCAACTTATAAACTTCTATCAATCTTATGATGACATTTTGAAATGCACTACAATAATCTTCTGAACTGTTGTAAGGCTTCACACAAAATGGTGGGGGGGGCGAGGGGGGAGCACTGTTATTTCTATGTCTTGTTTTTGTTGTTTGGCCATTGCCCTTTTTTGTAGATCTCATTTTTTCTCATCAGATTTTTTTCTTTTGCCTTCACAGAAATTCATACTGAGGACAGCTAAATTTAGGTGTATTTCTTTATCTGAAACTGATATTAGAAATGCTCTCAGAACCAACCACTATAACTGCTAACAGAAATGCAAAATAACCTACTGGAGATGTTTCATGTCTTCATGAAACAGCATGGACACTTCTAGAAGGAGAATCTCTGTTTTCAGGTGCATCAACACAGAAATCTGGCAAGTATTCTGTGTTCTCTGCCAGCTCTTTTCTAACAAAAGAGTTATAGACACAGTGTCATCCAAGCACACATGAAGAAAAGGACTTACAAGTTCATTAATTAATAAGGGCAAAATGTAGAAGCATTTGTGAGAAAGGCAAAAATACAAGATAGAGGAGAGGATAACAGATGAGTTTCACTCTCAGGGGATAAGTTTGATTATGTCATAGTTACATGTACATATCCCAGAATTTTAAGTGATATTTTTTTGAAATATGAACATCTTAGATTTTAAAAGGTATTGAATGTCTTAAATGTTTGTTTCCAATTTTTTCTTTCCTATAAATTATTTTAAGGGACTGTAATCTTGTCCCTGGTTATGATGGCCCATGACTTCACTTTCATTGCCCATTGAGAACTGGACCATTGCTCTCGTCAGCAATATTGTCACAATTCACTTAAAAACCCATAGAGCTCCTTCAATATAATAACACAGAAATGGTTGCTGGGATCAGTAGAAAGGATTTTAATATATCACCTTAACTTGGATAGGTGTGATGTTTATCTGTAAAGGTTACAAAGGACTTAAATACAGCAGCATAAAGCAGTATTTTATGCTATCAGGACATATTCGTGTATTGTGAACACCGATCACAATATTCAACCTTATGAATAAGTCACTAAAAATGTATTTCTTTTATGCACATTCAAAATGCAAACTGTGTAATCAGAATCAATTGGCTAATGTATCAGTCTGTAGTAGTACAGACTGATACATTTGGCAAGAAGGAAGCTTCAGGCAATATCCCACAGTTTCACAAGTGAAATGGATGAAAGTGAAAATTGAAAGTACATTCTGTTAACCAAGTATATGGTTATCCTTTAGGATGCAATTTGGCAAATCTTCTACTCTAGTCCTTCCTCTTTTTTCATTTAAATTTGCATTTACTCAATATCAGCCCCAATAAAGTACAATTAAATCTATTCAGATCATGCAGAAGAGTGCACTGTGTGAGATTTGAAGAAGTAAAAAAGATTGCTTAAAATAAAGTAAAGCTCAGCTGTGCTGCAAGTAGGAGCCAAAGAAATAAATAATCAGCAAAAATGAGTCCTGTTTGTAATTCAGCAAGAAGGCTATATTAAAATAGTTAATATCTTAGAGGGAAAAAAATGAAGTCAAGAAATCTAGAAATAATTTGCATGAATTTTCCATAGAGACATATCTGCACACTCGTATTTCAAACTACTTCTAATACTCCCAATGCTTTTCTGAACTTGCTTGTTCAAAACCTCTGCATGTTCAATGTTGTCTCATATAAAAGATTGTTCTGGAAAGAAATTGGCAGGTTCCACACTGGTTCATTTTAGAAGCATGAATACCATTCATCAGAATAGCGTTTGAAATTAATTGCTTGCAGCATTTGGTTGAATGGTGCATTTGTAGCTGATGTAAATCATTCATTCTTCACTTGCTTGGTTTCACATCTTTTTGGAGATGGCTGCAGTCCATGGCTTGAACCCCAAAACACAGTAGTGGTGGTACAGTTAATAAAAGTAATATCATGTGTTGGAATATCACTAATAGAAAACCCAGCAGCTAGTGCCTCATCAATAATCAAGACAGAAAATGTCTCCACATTAGAAGAGAATTATCTGAGAAATTTCATTGCACAAACAATTCCGAACCGTATTTTTGGCAGTCTATGATTAGTCAACAGCTCATGATTATTATGCATGCCCCAGAAGATAATATCCAGGAATTTTTTAAGAAAAGACTTTGCATTCCCTAAAGAAGTTTAAACCCTATATTGTCAGCCTTCCTATCCCCTTACCATAAAAAGCTGGTTGGTCCTGCACATTATGCTCTTTTATACTGAAAATTAGTGTCAATCCAGATAGTTTCCTGGTTTTTATTCCTAAAATATAGTACAGCTCCAAATGTTTGTGCATAGAATTGTAATTCAACTGGGGCTGCAAATATGCATGGGAACTTTTTATGGGGCAAATCGAATCTGCAAATGTAGCAAAAGCGTGTTATAATTTAAATAAATCCAGTCTTTTCATTCTTATAACCAGTGGAAATGTCAGAGTTTCTGGATTTGTTCCCTACTAAATGATTCGTATGTAGGCTGAATTAACTGAAAAAGAAAATCAGTCTTGCAGCAAAGGTGAAGGCTATGTCTGCGTTAGGAGGAAGTGCAGTCCAGTCACTGCAAATTTGTAGAGAGAAAAAGCAATTAGGGCTTTTCATTTATGCTATATGACTTTCAGGGGTTGCTACTTCAGACTAGTGTGGTTCTGACCCTCTGAACTGACTTCCTGTTTGCAGCTGGATCACAGGCTTTGTATTTTGCTGTGAGCCAATGTACAGGAGCTAGAGGTGAGTGGGAGAGTCACTTAAAAAATGCACTTCTGATCTAAATACAAAATCCTAATGCAAATAATCTCTTCATGCTGAAGAAAATAAGCCCACCAAAAGTCCGGTTTTTTATTTGGTTAGCACTTTTGACCCATCTGAATTGGTAGACCCCTTCAGAAAGATAGTCCAGATCACTGGTTCAAAGAGAAGGGGCTTTAATTCTTGTTTACCAGGGCAATTTTACTTTGCATACCTACTTAAACATGCACTGAACTAGGGGTGAGATTTAAGATCACACACTTCTTAGGTGAGCGTGGTAAATTAAATATTAATTATGCAAGGACATTCGTTGTTCATAGCAGAAAGCAGGTCTCCTTTTTTTTTTTTTTTTTTTTTTTTAGTGCCCTAACCAGGCCACAGAATTACTCACAATAAATATTTCAGTGTACTACACAAGGTGAATTTTCTTCAACAGGATAGACTGAGAGCAACTAAATGCAGAACACCAGAAAAATAGTATTTTGACTCCTCAGACTTAATGTACAGCACCAGCAATAGCAGAGGACTGTATTCCCAGATTCAGGTACATGTCGCGGGGGGGGAGGGTCCCGGGAGCAGGGAAATCCAGCCAGAGTCACGATACGAACACCGATACGATTTGAGCATCATGCTCCCATTTTATTATTCGGTTACACCAAGTTATACTTTTTTCCAAAGTTCACGCCCCTTTCCCATGAGAAAGCCTCTAAGCAGAGGGGGAGCTGACCAGTGTATACCTTTTCCCAAGGCTGTTCAAGGCTGCTGGCTGGCAGGTGCCTAGCAAGCCTATCTTCAGCCTGAGGCCCCTTCAGGGGTACTTCTGCAACAGCCCTGGGATGCCCAAGCCCTCCTGGGGTATCCTATATTCCACAAGGAGTCCCTCTACAGGTACAGACTATAATTTAATGACTTGACCACTTTACTGCTAGAATAGAGGTGGACTCAAAGTCCCTTAAACAGAAAGGCATTTACATCCAAGTCCCCTCTAGATACTTTCAAAAAAGGAAGGTGCTTCCTGCTCCTCAGAATCTGCATACACCTAGTGCTCCATCTCTTTTGCCTTTGCACATGCTTGTCTATGTAATAGAAGTAACTGGAATTTTATGGTAAAAAAGAAAAACCTGAAGTGAGAGTGATGTTTGTACCTCTACTGAGTCCTTATGAAACTGAGTTTGTTCAGAAACCTTTTTTCATTATAATTACCATCAATTTCAAGGCAAAGAAGGCATGAAGAGGAACTGAATATTATAGCATATCATTTTACCCACCTCACTGGCAGGAGGGATACAGGTGAGGTACACAGCAGCCAAATTAAGTCATTGTGTCCATATACATTATGAATGGCTTAATTGGTATTTTACGAAATTATATTCAATTCAATTATTATTGGAGTTGCACTGCGGTTTTAATAAATAACCATTAAAATGTGTTGCAGCTATGTATCACCTTTATCTTAATGTTTTTAATTTCACTATCTTTGTAGAAGCCTCAGAGCATTCTTAACTAAGAATTTAAGTCTAATTTTGCATTTCTGCATAATAGGATGAATATTAACATCAAATACTAATACTCTGGGATTGTACAGCCTTCATACTCTCCCCACCTTGTGCCTTTCTCTCTTCATAAATATACAAAAAGCCATCTCACTGCTCTGTTTGAAATCTCTTCTTAACACTTTGTTCTTCTGAAATGCATTAAAGTGTTCTGTGACCTCTCTTTTTCATGGGACTCTCATAATTATCCTTACAGTGGATATTTCATACCATATCAAATCTTCTCACTTAACACAGCATTTAAGGAAACAGATTTTGCCTGGAGGGTTTGCAGAGCATGAAATCTCTTTCTCTTTCACTACTACACAGCCATGGCCATCCAGCCCCACTGTGACCAGCAGGCAAGTAGTGCAGCTGTGGCCACACTCATTTCCTGGCAGGAAGCCAGAGATCCTCCCTGTCTATCCTCACTTGGTCAAGTCCTCTGCTGCTCCCAAGCGCAACAGAAGCTGAAGGTCAACAGGAAGAAGTTTTGGTGCTTCTTTGACTATTCTTATGCAAGGCAGCATAAGATGGGATTTAACATGGAGGTAAAAGCATCCTGGGTTCTACTACATGGCTACAACGTGCACTGGCTGCCTCCCACGTCTTCCCCTGTGACAGTGATAAGCCCCTCTCCCTCTCTCAAGTGCAGATAATGCTTTCCTATCGCTATCGCTCCCTTGCTGCCTAACACACAGTGAAAGGTGATTTCTAACACCTTGTTTCTAGCATCTCATCTTCTAAAAGCAGTATCCGTGTTGTGAATGGTGACACTGCTTCCCCAGCAGATCAGAGTTCCCACTCAAGTTAGATGGGTCAGATTTTCAGTGTATTCCATTTAAAAATCCTGCAAACAGTACGCACAGTTATATATACATACATACATAGTTGCATCTGTTGAAGGCAGGAACACTAGCAGTACTATATATGTGTATTCACTAATTTATCGTTGAAAATTCAAAGGAATTATTTTAATTTACTGTGTTTTTGAACTAAAGTAATACTTTTATGTTTAAATATTTGTCATTATTTAGTTGTGATCATGACATAGATTGTCTCAGAGAATGGAGAGTTTAAAATATATGATGACCTACAGAACACAAATTACAGACCAGGCAAATGTGTTGACATAATGTTCAAATCAAGGTTAATCATAATTTTTGCCATGAAATGGAAAGCAATATCTATTCTTTTCCAGACTTTTTTCTTGTGTTTTGTGAAGAATTTTTCTTGGTTATTTTTTTTCCTTCCAGAAGTGCAAACTTCTTCCTGTCAGCGATTATGCTTGCTTTGCACAGTAGAGGACAGCATGCATTTTTTTCTTTTACTGCTGACTCTATCCACATTTTGCCTGCTATGCTTTTCCATCCTCACCTTCACCTTTTGCACCCTAAGAACATAAAAGATAAAAAAAGATTAAATGCAAGGCAGCTAAAGAAGTTGGGATGATGGCACAGGTTTACTTTCCTGTGATCAAAGTAATATTGTCACTTTCTCCAGTAGAAAGAATCTCTCATATACATGTGGGGTTCACCTGAAAATGTATGACTACATTACAAAATGCAAATCCAAATTTTTCTTAGTCTCTTATTATTGACAGTTACTAATTGCAAGTAAATGTAGCATTTGACATGCATAAAGGGAGAAGAATCTGACCTCCAAAACCCCTGGAACATTCAAGTTTTGTATTGACCATTATTGTTATTTGAATAAGATACCTTAAGACTCTTCTAAAACAATTGTATTCTGCAATATTAATTTCTCGTGCATGTTGCAAAGAAGATGTTTGTTTGGCATAACAGAATATATTCCTCTTCTGATTTTTGTCAGTTAGATACCCTAAAGGATTTTTTTGTCCTCATATTTTAAAGTGTAAAAAGAATTACTTCCCACCAAATATACTTTCTTTTTCATCATAAAAGAAATAGATGTACATATCAACATATGTTTTGGCATTGATTTCTACCAGGAGTGTTGATTAATGTTCTGCTGTAGCACAGAAATTCTCACTGTGTCCATATATGTGTGTTTGCATCTCTGAGATAGAGACCTTTTCTCTCTCTCTCTTTTCTCTCTTTTTCTGGCAAACTGAGCAGAAGGATCTATTTTTTGACAGGCTGCCACTCTCAAGAGGGCATAAAATCTGCATTTCCTTTCATCTCTCTGGATTAGTGGATTATCCTGCAGTCTGCTTGGTGACTGAGATACTTTATACCCTTCATCTTTGAGTCCTTAAAACTAATATAACAACAACAGGTGTGTTTCTAAGAATTGACACGTGTTGAAGAGTGGGAGGTTTTATCGCATGGCTGATTGATATCTTAAAATCACAATTTTTTTTTTCACAGAGACCTCATTTTAGCAACTAACAGTATCATAATAAGAAAGTCACACTTTTTGGTTTTGCTTCATTTTGTGATAAAAGCACATCAAACAACAAAGTTGGAAGCCTGCCTCTATTATTTGATCTAGTTTCAGAAGGGAGGAGAGATAGGAGACTACAGAAGAAAAGAAGAGAATTAATTAGAGCAGCAAAAACTGTGTAAAGAGGAGGGTTTGTATGATGGTCTCAAGTGTAATGCTGAAATAGGAAACAAAATTTAATTTAAGAAAAAAACACAATAAAACCTTTAGAAGAAAGTTCTGTTCTAGTTCACTCTCTCCCAACTTCAATCTACTAATCAAACTCTAACAGGCCTAAAGGAAAGAACTTGCTATCACCCCCACAGCACAAACAAATACCAAAGCAACTGGGAAAAGCAGATGGGGTATCCTACCATTCCCTACTGCCAGCCACAGTCCTCTCTCACTCTGGCTCTCACTCTCACCTAGAGAACCTCAGTGAGCCTAGACCACGTTTCCTGGGCCAAGTGTGTGGTAGCACTGTGGTTTTTCCTGCAGATGTTTCAGGGAGGTAAAACCAGCAAGTGACCAGAGATGAGGAGCAAAACAACAACAATAAGAAAAAATCAGAATACCAAATGAACAGAAAAATGAAAAGTAAAAATGCCTACAGAATAGGATTTTAATATTGGATCTCAGAAAGTCTGAAATTTAACAGTTCTCTGTAGTTTTAAGTACAATCTTTGTCTAGGTCTTGCATTTTTAAATCAAACCCTTTTCCTATTTCTATACTCAGTTGCTAATCTATTTTATCAATAATTAAATTCTGTCATCTATCACAGAATGTATGAGTTAATTTCTTATCTATGTTTCTTAAATACCTTATTACGCTTTTTTTTGGTCCTGGTTTCTGCTGGGTTAGAGTTAATTCTTTTTCCTAGTATGCTGGGGAAGATGAAACAGGAAAGCCTTGTAAATATGATTGCCTGACAAAAGATTTTGAGAATATGAAAACTACAGGCGACATCGAAATGAAAGCCACTTTCAAAATACCAAATCTTAGTTACTGAACAACTGGAAAACAATGGTATGGCCAACTGAAGGTAATCCCCTCTTGATGGAACAATACCCTCTGCTTGCAGGCAGGTCCAAGGGTCAGAGCAGACCCTACTAGCTCAGCAGAAGGGGTCCAAAGAGTAGTTTTTAGAAGTTAAGATGTAACACTCTATGGTAATATAAGAACTCTTATAGGCTGTATGTAAATGCTATAGGATTTGTATCTTGTATTAGATTGGTTAGTGACAATTAGAATATTCAGTACAGAAGATGATTTATTGTATTGTAACCAGGACTTCATTCCTTTCCTTCCATTCCTTTCCTTACTTCTACTTCCACTTCTACTCTTGCTCTTACACTCTCTCTCTCTCTCACCCACTTACTCTCTTGCTCTCTTGGGCCTGCTCAGAGCTGAGTCTGGCAGCTCTGAGCAGTGCCCCTATACCCACGCCTTTTACAATAAACCGACTGTGTCCCAAGACCTGCCTATAGAGATCTCTCCGTCTCCGTCCCGACCAAACCCGCCCGTAACCTACACTAGTAGCTGGTGCAGTGCTGTGGTTTGGATTTAGGATGAGAACACTGTTGGTAACACAGTGATGTTTCAGTTGTTGATGAGCAGGGGTTACACAAAGTCGAGGCCTTTTCTGCTTCTCACCCCACCACACCAGTAAGCAGGTTGGGTCTGCACAAGAAGCTGCAGGGGTAGAGAGGTGAGACCACTGACCCCAACTGACCAAAGGGATATCCCAAACTACATGGCACCATGCTGAACAATAAAACTGAGGGGAGCTGCCTGGGAGGGTGGCAGCCTGCTGGTCAGGGACATGCTGGGCATCACTCCTTGGGTGGTGAGCAATTGCACTGGGCATCATTTGTTTTGTTTGCTCTCTTATTATCAGTATTATTATTATTTTCTCTTCCCTTTTCTGTCCTTTCAAACTGACTTTATCTCAAACAATACGTTTTACCATTTTTTTTCTGATTCTCTCCTTCATCCCACTGAGGGGGGAGAGAGCAAACAGCTGTGTGTTTTGCTGCCTGCCAGGTTAAACCATGACATTTTGTTTCCATATAACCTCTAATGATTCTTAATCTTTTCAAACTGCTCTGCCACATATTTAATCTTTTATGTATGTGCTTCTCAACAAAGATCTAAATTCTGGTCATGCCTTGCATTTGGAGTTCAGCTGAGATTTACATAGCATCTAATGTATGTCCTGTCCTGGTCTGTAACCGTGATCATCATTCATTATGGGGCAGGCTGAAAGTCTCTGAGACCTTTTGCAAATCTTATTATTTATTTCTGGTAATATTCTGGCAGTAATGTACGGAGCATTTTCAGATACCCTAGACCAAACAGCCATTTCCCAAAGAAGATCATGCAGTCTCTAGAGATAACAAGCCCAGAAAACAGAAATAACAAAGGGATGTTTGTACAAATCTCCTAGCTAACTCTACTAAGTGCATAGCAAGATGTAGTCACCTGTGTGCTCTAGCTATGGACACAACAATTAAGAGAATAATATGCTGTCTTGTTATTATGCTCATTGCATTATCAAGTTTTGGGGCTTTTTGTTACACTTTATAGTTTTATGCCTTAAAAAAATTAGATATTAATTTTTTGTTTTCCACTTTGTCAAAAGAAAAATTATTATAAATACTTTGGAAATTATTTTAGATGTTGATGCTAAATGACACTTAATCACATGCTTAATTTTCAGAATGCCCTAGTATAATTGAAACATGAATAAAGGCTTTAGTAGCACTCAAGAATAAAGACAATGTCTAAAGATGGTTGCTGCACAAGCCAAACTAAATAAAAGTGGTTGATGGGAAGTGAAACCCATTCACTTTTTAGGCCTGGCAAGACAAGAAACAAAGACCACAAGTTTTAAAGCTGAAAATAGATTGCTATAGCATGGGCCTAACATATGGCTTAGAGAACAGCTCAGACAAGGAAACATGATATAAGACTCAGGCAGGTGAAATGAGAGAGAGCCAGCTTTAAGTGCACTAGTCTTTACATTGATATCTCAGTTTGATATCTGTAGTAAGACACTGGAAGCAATGAGAACAGGGAAAAAAAGCAAAAAAGTGAAAGAACTGAAATATTCTTTAAGAATGAGAATGAGGAAAGGAGAGAAAGTTGCCACCAGTACAGCATGAGACAGCAATTAAAATGGGGAAAGAACTAGAAAATATGTTACCTTCCTTGAGACAGTCCAGAAGCATGCACCATTGGAAAGGGAGTGAAAAATATACTGAGGTCAAGCAGGCTAAGAAAAAGGCACAGTCAACTACTGCAGCTGTGGCATTTAACACTTGTCAAAGTCCATTGTCACTCACAAGAAAATAGCTTCAGTAGCCTGCAGGTTCACACCTAGTTTATTTGCAAAGTGATTATTTCAAATTTCAACTAAGACAATACAGCTGAAACATTTAAAAATGCATTCTTTTGCTTCTATGTATTTCCTTGACATAGTTGCAATGTAATCAGCATTCTATGCCAAGATCAGTGGTGGAACTTTGTGAACACTTCGAGGCTGTGACACACTTAACAATAAAAAGGTCCATTTAAAAAATACAGAATACTCACTATTTTCCCTTTTTAACTATCAGCTTTATTTGGCCATTATTATCATAAATTTGCATTATATTATACAGGTTCATAAATAATTCCAAATGTAAAATAACCAGAAGTTATTAAATTGGGAGGTAGGTGCTACCATGAGAGAATTGCATGAAAGATGCGAGAAGACTCATATTGTGAAAAAAGGCAGCTGTTATTACGTTAACAGATGCCTAGTCCCAGATATGGCCAACTGCTTTCATCCAGCAGCAAGACCTATAAGCTCTGCTGCATGGCCTGACCATAGCTACTGACTCTCTCTTTTAATCTTCCTGGTGGCTTAGCACACAGAGTAAGCTATGTCAGCAAGGTGTGTGAGTACTATGTTTATGTGGCCAGGTTTTGATAATGCACAATTACAGGGGTGTCGTCAATGAGAAGCTGCTGGAAGCTTCCCACTTTGTCCAAAAGAGCCAATGCCAGCCAGCTCCAAGATGGACCTGCTGCTGGCCAAGGCTGAGCCCATCAACAAGAGTGGTAGTGCTTGCGTGAGAACACAGTTAGGAAGGGAAAAACAACCCTGTGCAACTTCAGTCAGAAAGGGGAGTGAGACTGTGTGAGAGGAAAAGCTCTGCAGGCACCAACAGTGGAGAACTAAGGGGGGGAAAGTGGTCCAGGCACAGGAGCAGAGATTCCCCTCCAGCCCATGGTGAAGACCATCGTGAGGCAGCTGGGCCCCTGCAGCCCATGGAGTACCCCATGCTGGATCAGGTGAATGCTTGTCTGTGATGAAATCCATGCTAGAGCAGGCTCCTGTAAGGACCTGAGATCCTGAGGAGAGTGGAGTCCATGCTGGAGCAACTGTGCTGCTAGGACTTGTGACCCCATGAGGGACACACACTGGAGCAGCCTGTTCCTGAAGGACTGCACCCCATGGAAGGAATCCACGCTAGAGCAGTTCATTAATAACTGCACCCTGTTGTGGGGACGATGCACATTGGAGAAGGGTAGACGACTGTCTGCCATGGGAGGGACCACATGCTGGAGCAGGGGAAGAGTGTGAGGAGGAAGGAGCAACAAATTCATGTGATGAACTGACTACAAGCCCATTCCCTGTCTCCCTGCATTGCTGCAGAGGAGGAAGCAGGTAATTTTGGACTGAAGTTGAACCTGTGAAAAAGGGAGGGGTGGAGGGGGTAAGAGAGGAGGAAGGTGTTTTTGGGGGAAGGGTTTTAAATGAAACCTGGGGTTTATTTCTCATTTTCCTACTCTCATTTAACTGTAAACAAATTAACTAATTTTCCCAGTCGAGTCTGTTTTGCCCATGACGGTAGCTGGTGAGCGATCTCTACCTGTCCTTAAAATGACCCATGAGCCTTTCATTATACTTTTTCTCCCCTGTACATATAAGGAGAGGAGTGATAAAGCAACTTTGATGGTGCAACTGGCATTCATCCAGCATCAAACCAGCACAGTAAGAAAGGTATCCTATATTCTTTAATCTTCTGGAGGTATCTCCTGGAAAGTAAAGGGCTTCTCAAAGAAACATTAGTTATTTACAAAGTCAGCTGATGTATCTCAGTAAGGGCCTAACACTCAAGGCATTATGTTCTCATACATAATGACTCAAATTATAGAGAGACTTCATGATGATACCAGAATATCATGGAACAAGGTTTCAAGCACAAGTATGACCATAGTGTTAATATGTCCAAGTCAGAGAAACTTTCGAGAGCAGCTAAAAGAACAGTATAATGTCTAAACTTTAGCTTCAGGAGTTTCAGACTTGCAGAATTTAAAACATTTTGATTTTGTAGTTTAAAAATAATGTTTAATTCCAAACTTTCCTCTGAAATGTTTAATGCTTTTTATTTCCTCCAAAACAAACATTCTAATCAATTAAAAATCCCTTGTATTTCTAAATTCGGATTGAATTAAAAATTAAAGAATTTAAAATGAAATAATTTTATTTTAATATATAAGTTTGGTATGTTATAACAAGCTCAAAATCCATTCTCAGTCAGTTTTATTCTAAGGCCTTGTCCAAGTCAATGTTTTCAACACAACTATTCCCTACTCCATAAATATTATATAGATTCCCTTTTTCTTTCTATATGACCTTGTATATGTTCAGGTTAGCCTTACCATATCTTTACCAAATGATGCATAGCGAACTTTATTACTAAACTGCCTCTGTTATTATTTATTGCTCTACCCATGTTTGTGTCACCCATATATCTATCTGTATTGATTTTATGTTTTCTTCTAGGGCATTGATAACACTGGTCCCTGATGGATAGCAGGAGAGTTTGTAAACTGTAAGCATTCTGTAAATACAGTAAACTATAAGCACTTGACTAATGAGTATTTAATATAATGAATATGGGGTTTGTGAATGTTGCTTGTTATGGCATCTTAAGACAAATATCTGTGTTCTGTCTCTAGCTATATTTTAATATCTTAGTTACTATCCTAAGCCAAACGTAATATCATCCGAAAGACACCATTTGTTTGATAAGAGCTGTTTATTATAAAGCTATACTAATTGTCATTAATTATGCCACTATCTTTACTGATTTTATCTCATATGATTCTCAACTGCTGCCTAAGATGAAAGCCAAGCTAGTTTATCAGTGCTTTCAGAGCTCACGCCCAACCTTTCTTAAATTTTGGTGCAACAAAAAAAATAACAGTTGTTCTAATGAACGAGTAAATAGCAGAGAACTGGAAGGAATGCCCCTTGGCCCATTCCAGCTGTCACAGTCAATCAAACCATACAGTGCTTCTGGATGCATATTAATCACCAAATTAAAAGCAATTTGGGGTTTTTGCTCTCAGTTATTATTAGAAGTTTGTGCCAACTTTTCCCCAGATCCACCTTATACGTATTTACTTTTAGGTCAATTTATCATTTGTTATCAATTGTCAAACTCCTTCCCAAAGAATTTACCTTGCTCTTCTCCTAAGTATTTGTACAGTTCTAAATGCCACAGTTTTATGCCCTTCATCTTCTCTGTTGCTAGGCTCAGCAAGGTAATATATGATAGTCTAATCATTCTACTGATCATAGTATTAGCTTTTCTCTTCACCTGTCCTACTTTGAAATATATTTTCTTGTGTGTGACCAAGCTATATTCAGTATTTAGCAATAGGTGTATTATTTTGTATTTTTTCTATATTATTTTGAAACATATGACATGAGCTGAAGCTTATACTTCTTTTTTTTCCCTATGACATGCTGGATCACTGTCTCATAGACATTTTGTGATTGAGTAATACACCAATCTCTCTCTTTTTCTGTGTCATTTCAAATGAATGAGGCCAGTTAGTAGCTCTGACTCCAGATCAGTAGTTCACAGCCAAATCTATTCCAATGATCCAGTCTTATGATTTAAAAATGTTTTACTTATTTAATGGTTGCTGTTAATCATCCCTTTGAGCTACTAAGAGAAGAGAACATATTTCATTTTCTCTGGAAGACATGAATAAATTAGCCCACTTCTTTCCAAAGACAGAGAGGTGTTCAACCAAATGTTTCAGACTCCTCTGTATCACGAGTATGATCATACTTTTCAAGATTTTATGCAGACTCCTGTCGAAATTTATGGGGAATCTAATCCTCCTGATGATAATCCTCCATATATAGTATCAAGGGATTTTGTTTTGTTTTTGTTTGGGTGATTAGAAACAGAGTAAAAAAAAGAGTGGAAATTGAGGATCCACAGAACTTCAGAGTTAAAGTCATAATTACCTAAAAATTTTGCTTTAGGCTCTTCTTCTCTGTATCAGAAAGATGAGGAATATTAATTTTTACAGTGGTAATGCTAGGTGGACTGTTGAACTGGATGATCTTGAAGGTCTCTTCCACTCTTGATGACTCTAGGCTTCTAACTTTCAAGCCTTTTTTTGAAAAAAAATCCCCATTTTAGGTATTTTGGCATGTTTTGGGGTTTTGTTGGTTCTCTTATGTTTGTTTGAGATTTTTTTCTGAAATAAATGGAACATATCTGCACCTATTAACCTTGCAACCAATCTAAAAAGCTTCTTTAAGGGACATCTGGGACTTCCACTACAGATTTTGTAAAATGTATCTGGTGGAAGTAACAGGGCTGTGGAAAAATGGAGAGTAGCTGGAAGTGAAACATCATTTCAGTCCCAAAAAAGACAGGTTCAAATTTAATAATAAAAAAATAACAAAGAGATAAGACTAATATATTGTAGAAATACACAGAATAATTAATCTGTATTGGTTGCATGGCAGAGCATAAAACTATGATACCACTGGCATGGCAGCTGGTCTCCCTTTTTAATTTGCCACTTAGGCACTTTTAGTCAGTGCAGTTTTTCCCCTATCACAAAAATTTATCAGCTGTGTGACTACTGGCTATTAGAGCTTGTTACTATATTTTAAATTCTGACAAAAATGAGAGGCAGAACCAGACTAACTGAACTGTACCAGCCCACTGACATTACTAAAAATGTTTAGGCATTCCTGGTGAAATAAAACACTTCAGGTTAGAATAATTACAGATAAGAATAAAATTGCTTACTGAAAACTGCTAAAAGCCTTAATTGTAATTGCCTTCACCTTAAGAACTAGTAGGCAGCTTCTTTGAATGTGATCTGAGAGGTGACAGGCCAGTACTGCCATGTTTTACAAGTGAACCTCTCCAAACCTTTTATATCATGGAGGGACTCTTCCACATGCAAAAGAGGAGCACTGCAACAACTCTGGTGACAAAGGTCTCCAGACTAGGCAATAAAACACTGTTTTGTATTTAGTACTGGGATTAGTCAGTGAAATAGCACTTAAAACATGTCTGTTTACTATGGAGAAGATGCTTTATAGATTTTCATGCCTGTGAATAAGGACTGTTACATGATATGTTGAGGTAAACTTATTTCTGGTTCACAGCTGAATCCCTTGTTTCTTTAAATACAAATCATCCCTACAGAATAAGCTGTACCTGCTTTCATTTAAGGATTTTGGTGCTTTCTCTTCCATGTGTGATACTCGGTAAAAAGCTCAGATAGCTGAGCAAACAAGGGTGAGCCTTGGGAGAAACTCAGACCAATAAAGGAGTGATCTCAGCTAGAACTGATTAAAACAGTTGTTTGTTTTACCTTCTTCCTCTGATTTTTCCCCCCTCTTCCTCCTTTGAAGTGTTTTGGAGATAGTCACTTCTTTCTTCACATCATCCATTTACCTTCCTTCATTATGATTTTGGCTGTGGGTGAGGCATGAGATGCCCAAAATTGATATCTGAGGCTTAAGTGCTGCCATGACTGTGTATAGCTTAATAAAGATTATAAGCTTTTCGTGTGATCACAGATGACATCTTTTTCCTGTCCAAGAGGGGATCACTACAACATCTATTTCCTCTTCTAAGTTCATTTTCCAAACTCATTATCAGATTAAACAGTGATTCTTACCCATCCTAGGCTGCTAATGTGGAAGGCACCCTTATTTTCTCTGGTATAACTGTCTTCTACACACATTTCATGATCTCTCAAACTTCTATGTGAAATGTATGTCCTCTTTCCAATCAGCCATGGATTGGCAACCTTGCTTCTTAATACAGAATCCGTGTTCCTTAAAATGGATATATTATCTATACAGGTAGTCACTGGTATCTGTGGAAAATGGCTAAAGAAATTTTGCAGAGTAGTTTGGGAGCCACATTACAAACAAGTTGCAGGCTCTTCATTTGAATCTTAATTCATACATGTCTTATTGGTATTTTAGGCTACTTGCACATTATTTGGGGGTGCAACTGGAGTTTTCTTTAAGTTCATCACTATTTGGAACAGTAAACAATAATAATCTGTTGTGAACTGTATCCTAACTGTATTACATCACTTGGACATTGAAAAACTTCCCAGGATACATTTGTGAAGAGATGTGGACTTATAAAGCTTTTCTTTTGGCTAAAAAAATGACTCTGAGATGTCAATCAGTGTTCCCAAATAAGGCATACCTGAGATTCACAACCTTAGCAAACCTGGCAGAGCTTTCTGTAATCTAAATAGTTCCAAATATCACAAGGAGAGAAGTGAAGGACATTGATGTGCTCTAGACAGCAAAATCCTATCTACATGGCACTCATAGCCAGGGTCCTCCTAGTGCTGGATGTCTGATGAGGTCAGTCTTTTCCATACATCTGCAGACAGGGGAAAGATAGAAGTTACTCATCTCCCTTAACCCCACTGAGTTATCACTTACCCCAAGACCAGATCATGCATCAAGAATATGAAAGTCCTGGATTCTTCCTTTGTCGAGTTTCATATGAAAGTGGATGTTTTCATATCTCATAGAAGAGTGACATAGTTGCTGTAGTTTTGGTGAGGGGCGACTCTTAGGATCCTGAGTGGAAGATGCTCCACTTCCTATGGAGAAGTAGTAATATTTGAATGAAGAATAAGCAATGAAAAGTCTGAGTGGTTATCACCATCAACTCCCATGGGATGAAGCACCACTGAATTTGACTGTCTTCTGCAGCTTCTAGTCATTTACTCATGAAAAAAGGAATCCCTACAACCTAAGGGTGAGTACAGCTGGTCCAAGTGTATTGAGTATTCTGACAGTGAGCAAACCATAGAATCATTAAGGTTGGAAAAGACCTCCAGACCATCAAGTCCAATTAGACCGAACACCACCGTGCCCACTAAACCATATCATGAAATGCCACTCCTACTAGTTTTTTGAATATTTCTGGGGATGGTGACTTCACCACTTCCCGGGGCAGCATGTTCTAATGCTTAACCTCCCTTTCAGGAAAGAAAGTTTTCCTCATATCCAGCCTGAACCTCCCCTGGTGCAACTCGACACTATTTCCTCTTATCTTGTCACTAGCTGTCTGAGACAAACAAAGACCTAAGTTCAAGAAATTAACCGAGAAAGGAAGGTTTAATACCAGTTCTTACCCTTTATTTTTGACCAGAGTGTGCAACTCTGGATGGAAACTAGGCAAAAAACCAAGAAAAAAATAAGAAAATGCCAAGAAAATGCCTAGAAGAAAATAAGAAAATGCCAAGAAAATGCCTAGAAAAAAATAAGAAAATGCCAAGAATTTTATCAAAAGAACGGTAAAACTATTCTCCATTGTGTGAAAGGCTGTGTGAGACAGATATTAGTTGAAGGCTGCCTGGACTTCAGTGGCACTGCTCAGCAATGGCATTTTATTAGTAGAAATCTAGGTGATAAAAGTGATTGCTCAGCTGGGTGGCACCTGATTTAGAGTTCTGATTTTAAATCACTAGGAAGACCTTTTCCTATCCTTTCCTCCACGATTCCTTTATTAGCCTAGTTGTTTGCATTCGTATGAATAATAAATACCTGAACATTTAAGGGAGATATTATCTCTTTTTTTTTGTCATTTTATGTTTGTCCCATTACAGATGGATAAAATGTAACTAGAAGTTACGTTTTCTACTTGAAGATGCTCTTTTAGAAAAGTTTGAATCAGCACTGTGGGGTTTTGAATGTCAGGTGCAAGGTGAAAACCTTTCTTGCTCAAATATGGTTATTTCTAGAAAAAGAAGAAAATTCAGCACAATGTTAAAGTTTTTCATTGTATCTTGTGCCTTGCTGTCTAGGAATCCAAGGCATGAGCAACATCAATGAAAACTGATGGTACTGTTTCCCAGGGTTAAGAACATATTTAATTGCATAACTTAACATACAGCTCTATATCACACAACCCTGTATCACACAATTCTTACTAAAATCATATATATTTCTAACATGAAGAAGTATGACAATTACAACTGATATCAACTGGTATAGTTTCAGGGATAATGGATCTTCTTGGCAGATCTCATAACACTTCCAGAAGCGTTTGACAGAGCTGTCTGCATCATGGTAACAAAATTAGCTCTGAAGTACTTGGCACAACAACAGAATATTATGGTTTATGCATGTTTATGCATGTTTAGGACATCAGATATTTTATTTTTTCTGTTCCATTTGTTTTCAGTTTTGTTGTTGGGGTGGTTTTTTTTCCTGGCCAGGTTTTTCTGACTACTTTAATTAGTCTGTAATCCAGCTTGTTCTCCTCCCTGGTACTTCCAGAATATTTTTCAAAAATTTGCATGCTTTCTGAAGAATTCTCTCTACTAAAAAGAGTATGGAAACTGAGAATTCATGTGGTCCTCACTCTCATGAAAAATTCATAGTGGTTTAGACATAGTGATAATTGGACCACAGAGATATAACAAGTTTTTCTTACTAAACTTCTCTCTAGGGCTAGAAATGATTGCTGCTACTTTTATACATCTTTGTTTAATTAAATTTCACAGAAGTCATTGTGAAAGGCTGGACTATTAACAATTAATGACTCAAAATACCCATTTTCAGAGATGCCAGAGCGATTTGATGAGGCTAGGTTTGCATCCCTCAAGGACATTTTGGGTGTGCAATGGCAAATCTGTGGTCTGTATAAGACAGAGGGGAAGATACAAGATGGGCTTTGAGGCTGGTAAGAGGCAAAACCTGTGGAGATGGGATGATGCTTTGTATCACAGAATATTCTGAGCTGGAAGGGACCCACAGGGATCATCAAGTCCAACTCTAAGTGAACGTTCCATACAGGGATTGAACCCACAACCTCGGTGTTTTTAGCACCATGTTCTGACCATCTGAATTAATCTCAGGGTTAATTCACTCAGCTGAAAACTCCCCTTCCCCCAGGGAAGGTCTTGATAGTAATTCTTCCTTTCTGATGGGGCATAACTCACTCACCTGTGCTGGCTTGAGGAGCAGCTGTCATGTTTTAGAAGGTGTCATAAACAAAGACCCCCAAAGTGCCCCCAGTCTCATTTCTAAGACCTTCCAGCTGCATGTGATCAAACAAGAGTGTAAAACTCCTCCTGTCCCAGGGGAGGTACCTGGCCATTCTCACCTGAACCTAAGCATATATAACCCACTGAACTTGGCAGTTGGTGGGCTTTTTCTTCCACCTCAGATGGATCAAGAGAGGATTGTGGTTTCCACCAATAGACATCTAAGCTGCAACAATCAAGACTTGTTGTAGGCCTGTGGGTTGTGATTATATATCTTTTCTACTCTTACCCTTCCTCTTTCTTCCTTTTTTTCCTTTATACATTTTATTGAATCATATTTTTATGCTTTTATATTATTTTACTATAGATAATAATAACTGAAGGCTACATACCTGCTTTACATTGCACTCATCTTCTTCTAAAATAACTTGACATGTATATTTATAAACACTGATCATTCAGTGTTGTTTCACTTTAATCTGCCCCAAGGGATCTATTAAACAAGAACCTTGGTTACCCTTGCCTTCTGGGGTATGTCATAACAGTCATATGAAGTAAAAATGGAAATAAAATGCACTGTTTTTACAGTAAGGATAATTAATCCCAAAAAAATTTGTCTGAAGATGATATAAGTAGAATGACTATGTAGAAAACATGCTCTATTTTAACCACAAATTAGAGCAGCTGCTAAAAAAGATAGTAGGCACTAGCTTATGGCCAATCTTGGGTTGACAGACAAGTTGGTGGGTGACACATCATCTATTTTGGAAAAAGAATCAAGCTCCCAGAAAATACACCTTTTACAAATATTACAGTGGTTGTGGGAATTTGTGTACTTTCTATTAAAATCATAAAAATGCAAATACCATTAAAGAAAAATCCCTAGCAATACATGCACCCATATGCATGTTCTAAAACATTTAGTTCTCCTTCTGCTTTTAAGAGATTTGGGGAAATGGGCTGACATTACAGTGTATCAGAATATGTGCCATCTGTCCTTTAGGAAGTGTCAGAGCTCGACAAGTTTTTCATACTGATAATGGCCTGCTACAACTCAATAACTTCTAAAGCTATTAGTAACTAACTTCACTGATTAGCTCTGGCTAAAGAAAAAAACTTTAAAAGAGCTTGGGGGAGGAGGTGGGCAGTTGTTTGCTTGTTTTCTCTAAAGGAGTTTTTGAAACCCTGAAGCAATGTTTTCATTTATGACAATTTTTCCTAGGAATTATATTGTTCCTGTGATCACCACTGTAAGAAAATGAAAACTCTGATTTTTAGGTCTTGTACACATTATTCAGAAACATGTGAATCTAAGCCTTCCTCTTCTGTCTGTATTTTTAAAACTTCCTACTCTAGAATTAAAGCTCCCTTGTTCACCCAGAATAGGAGCCTCTACTCCTCGGCACCAGTACAGCCAGTTTAACAGTAGTTACCACCATGTTTCTGGAGGAGTTTCCTGGGCATACAAGAAGTGCCCTGGGTATATATAACTTTCCTTGCAGCAAGTGCTTAATCTATGACCTACGTAATGTTCCAGAAACAACAGAAATTTCCAGAAGAGACTGCCACTATGGATTCCTTTTGGCTGTCAGCAGTCCTTTCACATTTACCATGGCACAGGCTTCTTCCCAGATCACTGGGGTGTGTGTTTGCTCTTGTCAGCTGAAGAATTTACAAAACCAGGTTAATTCTACATGTTCACCCAGTGTCTCCAGATGGAATAGCCTATTTATCAGCCTGTGTCTGTCGTGCATGGAGTGTGGTGTATAGATCCCTGAGCTAGCAGAGATGCAACTCAGTAAATCTACGTGGTGCAGATCAGCTCTATGGGTGACCTAACAAGCCCTGCTTTGCAGCTATCTTTATTAGCTTGAATGCACTGCTGCACAAATGTGGCTTAGCCTGCAGTCAGACCCAAGCTGACTTAAATCCAGACAGCTCATGGAGCTTGGTACCATGCAGTCGCTGTTTCTGGTTCTGGTTATTATCAGCCCTGGGTCAGATGCCTTTGTGGCTGTGCTGTACACAGATTTACATGCCTATTTCGAAGCTCACTTGGAGAATACACCATTGAAAACTTTGTTTTCTAGTTCAGATATGTACTAATATTTCAGTTAGGTAAAGATTAGTTTTGTTGAAAATGTTGATATTTGAAGAAGGTACCACTACTTTTTTTTAAATGAAATTAAAGTGATCATTTAATGGCAGGGATTATTATGTAGTATTGATTTTGTTGTATCTTCAGTACAATATCTTTACCATTAACCCACTGAAAGCCATTCCCTCAAAAGAGAGAATTTCTTTGACACAGAGAAAATTAAAATAGCAGCTGTTTCTTAGCACGATTTTAAAGCTGATTTTTAATGTGAATTTATATTTAGAATTTCTAGGAATCCTGGACAACACAAGGTTAAAACTAGAAAGACCTAGTTGTTCTGCATAATTAAAGCCACCTGTCCCTTTCCAGTCTACCTAATATCCATAACTACATGCAAATTATGTGATTTTCAGCTGT
Organism: Corvus moneduloides; assembly: GCF_009650955.1. Taxonomy (NCBI): domain Eukaryota; kingdom Metazoa; phylum Chordata; class Aves; order Passeriformes; family Corvidae; genus Corvus; species Corvus moneduloides. Next base: position 25,358,038 of record NC_045478.1, read on the forward strand.
TTGTGGAATCTGTTACTATAATTAAAAACATCACAACAGTGTTTTTAAGAGCTCAAAGACATCACTATGAATCATACATATCATGCCAGGTGCCCACCAAAGCTGGTCTTTCCCTCCCCCTCCTTGACTGAACAGGAGAGAGAGAGAAAAATTAATGCATTACCAATTTTTATCAGAATAGGATAATGAGAAATAAACCCCAATCTTCAAACACCTTCCCCCCATCCCTCTCTTCTTCCCATGCTTAAAGTTACTCCTGAATTTTCTGCCTTTTTTCCCCCCAGTGACACAGAGGGGCAGGAACGGGGGCTGTGGTCAGGAAGAAATATGTTCTTTCTACCTCTGCTTCTTCCTCAGGTGAAGGAATCTTTACACTCTTTTCCTGCTCCAGTGTGGAGTCCCTCCCATGGGAGACAGTCCTTCATGAAGTTCTCCAGCATGCACCCTTCCCATGGGCTACAGTTCTTCATAAACTTCTCCAGTACAGGTCACTTCCACAAGGTGCAGTCCTTCAGGAACAGCCTGCTCCATTGTGGGTTCCCCAGAGGTTCGTAAGTGCTGGCAAATCTGATCCAACACAGCATGCCCTCACCACGGTTTTCACTATGTGGAATCCCTGCTCTGATGCCTGGAGCATCTCCTTCCCCTCCTTCTTCACCTGTGCTTGCAGAATTATTCCTCTCATATAGTCTCACTCCTCTCTGGCTGCAGTTGCACAGGGTTTTTTCCCCCCTTCTTAACTATGTTCTCCCAGAGGCTCTACCACTGTCACTGATTGGCCCAGCTTTGGCCACTGGAGGATCCATCTTGGAGCTGCCCGGCTCTGTTGGATATAGTGGGAAGCTTCCAGCAGCATCTCACAGAGGCCACCCTGTGGCATCCCTGCTACCAAAACCTGCCCATGCAAATTCAATGCACCTGCAAGGCCGCTTGATCACAATCAGAATTCAGAGGACAACAATTTTGCAGTAAACATTTTCATTTGATTCAATGGCTCAGGCATGAATAATTTAAGGAACCATGGCAAGACCTCGTTGATTGCTTCTCATAACATTTTAAAGAATAATGGTTACACAGGCCTTTGTTAAAAGCCTGTATCCCTAGAGAGATGGCATTTAATATGATTGGGAAGGAATGAGCTGGCACTGGTCCATCTTGAAAGTGTTCCTGCTTTAAACCCTCATAATTAAAGTGGTTAGTGAGAATCATGTTAAACACAAATGCCATAAAGTTGAGAAAGCATCATCATGCTCCAACTTAATAGGGGGTAAAAGGAACAAATTAATTCAATTACCCCCTTTTTTGTTATTCTAAGGAAAAGCAAATTTATTCACAGCTTTTGATAGATTTCCCTAATTAATGCAATTTGATAAAATGAACAAATTCATGATGTCATTAGCTGAGTTGTGCTTAATGAAGTTGGGCTGTATGAAACATTAACTGCAATATTGAATCCATTTCCTTAGACTGGGAAATAAACATTTATCATTTCAGAACATTTACTCTGGAAGTTCCAATTGTCAGGTCTTTATCAGCATAATCATCATGTCCTGATAAATCTACATATATTTACATTTTGATCAATGTCATCGTTAAGCTTAGACTAAAATAAGATTCTATCACTTGGCAGCACGGAAGAAGTTAAATAGACTCCTTGACAACCCAGTCAATGATCTGATGGACAACTGTCAAACTATAAATGGAAATCACAGTGCTTCTGTTATCAGTTTGTTCACTACTCTTTCTTCCACAGAGGTCTGTACATGAAAGTGTTTTTTGTAATATTTCTTTTTTCTCAACAAAAGGCATATAAACTTTCATTGGTTATGAAGAGTATTTCTAGAAGGTACCTTTAAGAGAATGAAGCTTTGATAAGAACATTCATGTGAGAAGAAGTGAGAAAAATTTACCACTGCTTTCTCTTTTGTTTATGTGTACAGTTTTGGTTCCTTTTATAGGGACTATGCTATTCAAACTATGGAAAAGATTCAAGCCTGCTGCTTAATACAGAAGCATTTGCTCTTATGAGGTATCCTTAATTATTAAACTCTGATATCATATAAGTAAATATTATTTATATAGGAGCTATTGGACCCTGAGGCAAGTTTCTGATGTTTTGAACTTGAAAACTAAATCTGCTGAATTAAAGCAGAAATATGTTCTAATGAACATGGTGTCATTCTCCACTCAAAAACTCAAGTGCTATAATCTTTACCAAAAGGGAAACATCAGAATACTGGAAATACTATTTCTAATATTAGGCTATGCTGTACACCTAACATAGCAGAAGACATGGGGCAAAGCATATTTGGAGTTTTGCAGAAGAGAGGGGAAGAAACATTTCTGAGAAATGGCCCACAAATCATGTTTAAAATTAAATGGCTAAAGATAAAAGGTACATGATCATGAAATTGTTATTACACTCATAAATATTTGAATACTCCTGTATCTCAGCTTCCTAAAATTTCACTGGTGTACAGCTGTCAATTTTGAGACTAATGGTATAATAAGGAATCAATATTAAATTGTTTTCATACCTTGAAATTGGTCTGATGAAAGAAATTAACACTCAATTATACATAAAGAAGGAATGAACTGCTAGTGTTCAAGTTATAAACAAGCTCTATAAGGCTTTATAATGGCAGACTGCAGGTTTTATTAATTGGCCTCATTTAAAATATTGTCTTAGTTTAATTTTCATTACAGCTTAATAATTATATTACAAAGAGGAGATCATTAAAACTAAAATTTGAAACTGGATGTTTGGCTTGAACAATTCATTGACAACAGAAATAGCAAAGCCTGATTAATCAAATATTTGCATATTATTTATGCTAAAAGAATTGGGGCCATAAGCATCAATTCAATCTTTTTGCATTAATTCAATTAACTGAATTCCAGTGTGAGATACAAAGTCCCTCGCAGTGAGAATGTTGTGGATCAGAACTTACAGACTGTCTAAGTCAGTCTGTCAGTGACACTTCTTTCATATTTGTGCATTGACCTGTAATGAAAAAAAGTTATTTGTAGGCAATTTAAATCTAAAGATTAAAGTTCAGTTTGCTGTGTAAACTTCTTGAATGCTAGGTGAGCCATATAAGAGGGAAAAATATTTTTCTATCAACTGGTAAGATTTAATTAATTAAAAATATTTCAGTAAGATTTGTTTGGGTTTTTTAATGTTAAAAGAGCAAACCAGAGGAAATTTTCAAATACGAAATGACCTAATTTTGAAAGGGATTATAACATCACTTTTCAATATTTCAATTTCAAATAAAATTTAAAGAAAAATCTCATGCTTTAAATTGATAACATCTTCCACATTTTTTGACCTGAAAACAAGCTTGTATTATCTGATGAATTTTTATTCTCTGGAAAAAGAGAAAATTGAGCAACTACTACCACAAAGTCAGATTAAGATCAGAGACTTCCTGGAAGTCTGTTTTCGCTGACAGTGACTTCTTACAACTCCAGTTGAGTTTTGTAACACTTCTCTTGACACCCTGTTAGTAACTACAGAAAAACCAGCAGTAACAGTCACAACACAGTTGTTATGTCATCTAAGTTTACTCTTTGAGAAACAAATGTTTTTATAGTTCTACTAGTAGTTTGTTCCATCTAGTTGTAGCTAGGCAACTAGCATTTTGACAAGATTCTACTGTCACTGTTAATGTCCCCAAACATATGGTTTTCCAAAGCAATAATCACAATTTAACAGTGGTAAAGCAACGTGGCAACTATCACAGGACAGAGCCTTGCAGATCTTCATGGTACAAATTAAGCCAGTGGTAATTACTCTACCATTGCCAGGAGCAGCCAATCTCTTTTCTTACATAAAATAAAGTGTTGAACTATGTTGTTTTAAGATAAGAAATTTAACAGTTATTTGCATAATGTGTAATGAATTATATAAAGTTTTTGTAGAACCGTCATTCAGTAATCCTTGATAGATGTCAGTTTGGTGTTTTAAAGTCAGCAGCAAAACATGACTTGCTCCTACTCTTTGTACAAAGCTGGAATCTGTACTGCACATTCTTCATGACACCTACTATGCTGCAATAACCTATCACAAGTGGCCCCATTAATCTTTCTTCCCAAAAGGCCCATACTAACACATAATATAGTCATATTTTAAAGCATTTGATTGGTGTTCATTCCTTCTACATGAAAAGTAAGGTCTTTTGTCTAGAACCATAAGTCTATTCTCACTCTGGTGCAGATTGCTATACAAAATATGCAAGGCAAGGAACTACTCCAGAAAATAGAAATTGAACTTCATTCAGATTTCTGTTCAGTGAAACCTGAGAGAAGCTGAACATTCTGCATATGTGGCTCATCTATATTGTCATTAATAAGATTATTGAGTTAAAAAGGCCATTATCACATAGCTGCAGGTTATCATGAGCTTAACTTGAAGCATATGATTAAATTCTAGTGACTTCAAAGAACACAACAACACAAAAAGAATCATTATGTATAACTTCTGTTACAGTTTCTAAGGAAAAAAATAGTCCTGCAAGTTTCCATATTGATGATAAAATATTTAATCTCTTGACAAAGACAAAAAACCCAAAACAACCGAGTGCATCTGTTTTATCAGGCATAAGATATCTATTTTGAATAGTTTAGCTTTAAAGTTTCACAAAAAGTATTCTGAAATTCTGTCTCTGAATATGATTTTAAAAGACCCGAAAAGTTGTGTCAGAGCTTTACGTAGTAGTATTTCCAGAATTTCAAATAAAATACTAACTGAAATAATTGTTGGATTCTAACAACTTTATGCCTGGATTCCAAACCTTATGTTGGCCTCTAGATTCCTAGTGAATATTTTGCCTTTACTAATTGAAGTTATGTCACATGGATTAATATTAAATTGCAATTTGTCTAAGTTCCTTTGAAAATATTCTTTGCTAATACACACATATTCAATTGAAAATTTCTAGTTTATATCATTTTGATTTGTGCCCTTGTTCTGCCTTCAGTGTGAAAAATCAATTTTATGTTCTCTTCTGCTTTTCCATGCTTTGCCACTGTTTCCTAATGTTTATCATTCGGATTATAGTAGCATAATATGGGAAATAAGGAAAACTCATCTTTCAGTGATTTAATTTTAATTAGAAGTTTAAGGGTAGTACCTCCTCTGTCTTCCTTTTTTAACCTTTCTTGTTCATTTGTAAAGGGGAAGAATAAAAAGGGGGGAAACCGTAACCTTTATATTAAAATTTTTAGGCTTACAAGCCAGCTTAAAATGAGGTTAAAGTTGACATTTGAAATTTAAAAGGTATTTTTTGGGGTTTTTTTCAAAATGCAAGTTTCTGTATGGAAGCTATATAAAGGAAATTATAGTAAGTAATCTGGATAACATTAAAAACATGCATGAAAGAAAAGTGTCCCTATGGCACAGAGTGATATAGTGCATGTTACAAGCATGAATATACTGACCATTCCTCTCTTACTGTGCCAATAAAGACTTACATCAGACTGGAGTATGAATTGAATTAGACCTGTATTATCACCACTAATGATAGTTCTATCATGATGAACTCAGATTGGCCGCAGTTACAGCCAAATGCATCAAGTGCACGCTCCAGCTACCTTAAAATTCAGGGAGATGAAGAACAAAGGAAAAGCAGAAGAGGAGAGAACTGCCCTAGTGAGAAGCAATCACCATTGTAACATTTCTTTGCAGTCCTGTTCTTCTGTGCAACTTGCATGATACTCTTACAACTTTCAATAGTAAAATACTTACAAAGAGACAGGAAAGATTCAGGATAAAGAACCTCTGCTGCTGAGAGAAGCAGGATAACTGAGACATCTGTATCACAACACATTCATAGCTATGGGAGTTCTTTGCAAATAATACTCCTGCAAGCCTATAAAATGTGTATTTGCTGTTCAGAGACATGCTCATAAAACCTTGCTCAGCTCTTAGGTTTTTGATCTGAAATAAACAGAAGGATTCCTTCTGTTAAAGAAGAGGAATAAATCTATGTCTGTAGACAATGCAAACCATACAAGATGTGTACCTGTAGGTACCATCTACATTATCTAGAGAAAAAATTAGTATCTAACTTGTAACAGATGCTTAACTTTTCAAAGGTGAAGACAAGTGAGATGTATCCTACTCATACCGTGACTATTACATCACCATTTCATCAAGAGTTGAAATCCTTGAAAAATGCAATAGTTGTAAGTTCTATGTATCTAAGATCCAGTTCAATGAAAGACTGACTTTCCCATGTGTGTTAACATTTCTAAAGTTAAGCAGCTAAGTGTATAATGAAATAATTTGTTGCATCAGAACCTTGATATTTTTTGCTTTGTTTTAGGAATCAGATAAAGAAAAATAAGAATAATGGAATCATATAATGGTTCTGGTTGAAAGGCACCTTAAAGATCACCTAGTTCCAATCACCTGCCCTGGGCAGGAACACCTTACACAGACCAGGTTGCGTAGAGCTTCAGACAACCTGGTCTTGAATATTTTCGGGGATGGGGCATCCACAACTCCTCTGGACAACCTGGGCCAGTGCCTCACTACCCTCATAGTAAAGAATTTAGTAAAGAATGTCTTCCTAACATGTAACCCTCTCTTTCAGTTTGAAGTCATTCCCTCTTGTCCTGTCACTACATCTTTCTTGCAGGCTCCCTTGAGGTACTGGAAGGCTGCAATTAGGCCACCCCTAAGCCTTCTCTCTTCCAGGCTGAGCAATCCCAACTCCCTCAGCTTTTACTCTTAGGAGAGGTGCTCCATCCCTCTGAGCAACTTGATGACCTTCCTCTGGACTTGCTCCAACAGGTCCATGTCCTTTCTGTGCTGAAGACCCCAGAGCTGGATGTAGCACTGCAGATGGGGTCTCACCAGAGCAGGGTAGAGACACAAAAAACCTTCCCTTGCCCTGCTGGCCACACTGCTTTGGATGCAGCCCAGGATACATTTGTCTTTCTGGGCTGAGAGTACACACCGCTAGGTCATGCCCAGCTTCTCATCCACCAGCACCCCCAAGTCCTTCTTGTCAGGGATGCTCTCCATCTGTTCATCCCCCAGCCTGGACTGATACTGGGGGTTGCTCTGAAAAAGGCAGGGTTCTTAGGGAAACTAGGCGAAATACAGGAAGAAATCTGGCTTCAGAAATACTTAGGTTATAATATAAGTTCATTTTACAATTACAGGCTGTGAGCTACACTGGAGGCATATTTTTGACCACTATGTTCTAAATCTATACCCAAAGTGTGGAGGTCTGTACACATACACAACGGTTGCCTGTGTTTCTACATCCTGAATTAAGAATATGTTCTTCTGCCCCTGGAACCTATCTCACCATTGCTCAGTGTGTAGATACCATGCTGTGACCTGAGTGTTTATTTAAGGAGCCACAACAGAGGCTTAATTCACCGCAGACATAGCTGTTAAAAACAAACACTTAGATGTGAAAATGACTTGGTGGCCTGCACAGTGCAAGTGAGATGAGCAGGAGGGGAACAGCTGCAGAATGTGCTGTGCCTCTTAGAAGTACTGCCATTTGTAAGCTTTGTTGTGAAAACATAGGTTAACTTGTAAAAAGAAAATAAAGTCGTGCTCCTGCTCTGACCTAGCAGTATCCATTGAAATTTTATTTCCCCTTACACATTATAGAAAAAATGCTAAGAAATAATAACTCTTTACTTGGAGTTCAGCCAAAGTACTAGCTGCTCAAAAGACACTGGTTAAAAATAGGTAACAGACACCACTTACACCATTTACACAGTTTCTTCTATCACTTCATTGCCATTCTTAACGTGTGCTTATTTTAACTGGCTTCATCTGGAGTAAACTAAACACGTAGTTTAGACTAAATAACTGGAAAATCTAAAAATGAAAATATTTTTGTGATTTAAATATGCAGCTTGTTTAGAAGTGTTTATATTTTAGTATTATTCAGCTATATAATGTCCAAAGAACAATTTCTTAGAGCAATTAAGCCTGAGATCAGTTTTATTTATGCCTTTGTATGAAACAAAGTAAACTTTATGAAAATCTCAGAATGAAACATTAAATTTCTCCAGGTAATCTGACAATTTTTTCTATTCATGTCCTAACCTCCCCTTTTATTATTTTTCCTCAGCAGAGTGGTTAAAACCAATCAAGCTTTCCTAGACAGGACTCATTTGCTTCTTTGTGTCTTCCCACAGGGCTGCTCTGGAATATTTTCTGGAGGATATTTCTGCACTCTGTCACCACAGTAGGTGTGATGATCACATCTACTTCCTATTGTCACAAATCTGGTGAAGGCTTGTGCCACGACTTCTCATTTGTTTAATTACACAGTAATTAGAAGGCTCATCCAAGAAAAAGGAATGCCAGATTAATTTTTTTCTCCTGGTACAGAGGGACTGAAATACAGCTCATACTCTGCTTTTACCTTAAGAATAAAACTACCTGAAAACCTCTACTTCTTATTTTGGCTCTGCTAGTGTGTTCCAGAAAGATGAAATCAGACTGAAGATTTATTGGGCAAGCAGGCAAGAAGTAAGTAGACAAACCACAAGTTATTTATCAGAATTTGTGCATGAAGATGCTGACATAGGGTTATGAATTCCTGAAAGAAAATGTGAACATCTTCCACCACACAGACTCCCACTAATGCCTCTTCCTCACCTACATCTCACGGCAGAGGCTGCTGGGGAGAGCACTGCAGCAACATCCCATGCCTGGTGTCATTAGACTGAAGTTACCACTGCTCAGCATGCGAATGGGTGGCCTAAGGCACATAATGCTATACCTCTCCATTATATTTATTCTTTGAGCTTGCTTTCACTTTCAGTGGAAGTTTTGGATTCTGAGTGGAGGAAGATATTTCTCCATACCTTTGCATAATGCCTGAGGTAATGAAATCACAGAATATTTGAGGTTGGAAGGGACCTCTGCAGATCTTATGGTCCAACTGCCCTGCTCAAGCAGAGTTGCCTAGAGCCCAGGAACGTGACCAAATGGGTTTTGAAAATCTTTAAGGAGAGAGAGGCTCCTCTACAGCAATCTGTGCCAGTGCTCAGTCATCCTCAGAGTAAAACAGTGTTTCCTGATCTTCAGACAGCACCACCTGTCTGTGCCCCTTGCTTCTTATCATATTACCAGGCACCAGTGAAAAGAGCCTGCTTCCATTTTCTTTGCACCCTTCCTTCAGATATTTATATATGTTGATAAGATCTCCTTGGAGTCTTCTCTCCTCGAGGCTGAAGAGCCTCAAATTACAAGAGATGCACTTGATGGTATAGTGTTTTCCTCAACGATCTCTAGGGTCTTTAGATCATGACCAGTGAGCTGCTTTTTCTGGATATTTTTCTTACAGGAAAACTATAACAAGATTATAAGAAAGAACTGTACAGAGAATAGATATCTAGTTTTGATAAGATAAACCACATCACACTTTATTAAGATTCAAAGCCTTTTTTAAGATCTATTTTAAGATATTCAAAGGGGTAGTCAAAACAACTAAGTGCTAAGTAGCAGCAAGGCGATTATGTAAAGATAGCTCAGATGAGTGGATCGAGTGCACCTTCAGTCACTTTGTAGATGACAGCAAGTTGGGTGGGAGTGTTGACCTGCTGGTGGGTAGGAAGGACCTGCAGAAGGATCTGGCAGAACAGACTGAATCGATGGGTCAATGCCAGCTGTAGGAGGTTCAAGAAGGGCAAGTTCTGGGTCCTGTACTTGGGTCACAATAACCCCATGCAGAGCTACAGGCTGGGGTTAGAGTGGCTGGAAAGCTGCCTGGTGGAAAAGGACCTGGGGGTGTTGAACATGAGCCAGCGTGTGGCCAGGTGGCCAGGAAGGCAAGTGGCATTCTAGCCTGTATCTGCAGTAGTGTGGCCAGCAGGACCAGGGCAGTGATTGTCCCTCTGTACTCAGCACTGGTGAGGCCACACCTCGAGTGCTGTGTCCAGGTCTGGGCCCCTCATGACAAGAAGGATATTTTGGTGCTGGAGCATGTCCAGAGAAGGGCAAAGGAGCTGGTGAAGGGCCTGGAGAGTAAATCAGATGATGAATGGTTGAGGAAGATGGGGGTGTTTAGCCTGGAGAAAAGGACACTCAGGGGAGACCTTATCGCTCTCTACAACTGCCTGAAACAAGGCCGTAGCCAGGTGGGGATTGGCCTCTTCTCCTAGGCAACCAGCAACAGGTCAAGAGGAAATGGCTTCAAGCTGCACCACAAAAAGTTCAGGTTAGACGTAGAAAGAATTTCTTTGTTGAGAGTGGTTAAGCACTGGAACTGTCTGCTCAGAGAAGGGGTTGAACTGTTGAAGAAATGACTGGATGTGGCACTCAGTGTCATAGTTTACTTTGGCAGTGCTGTTCAGTCAAACACTGGATTTGGTGATCTTGGATGTCTTCTTCCATTTCCAAACATAATGATTCTATGATTCTGTAAGTTAATGTAAAGGTACAATACAACAGGTCACAAAGGATTTTGGTTAAAAACTTGTGGAAGGCATAAAAACTAACATTAAATGCTTTTAAACAGGTCAGAAAACAGAAGCTTGCCAGACAATGTAGAGAGCCAATACATGATGAAAGTGCAAATGAATGTTATAGAAAATAAGGCAGTAGTGGAAAAACTACAGCACTTTTTTGCTTTCTTCTATACTCACAATGAAAGACCTAAAAGAGGTACCCAGACCAGAAGCCCTGTTTGTGAACAAGGTACTGCAGGATATACCTCAACCTGAAGAGTCATTAGAAAATACTCTAGAATAAACTGGTAAAACGAAGAATGAACTTGACAGACCAAGATGGTATTCTTCAAAGTATGAAATACTGACCTATTTAACTGTGGTGTGTGTGCTATCTGTGAAAATTGCTCCAGCAGATTTGGGACAGAGGGTGACAAACATAAAGGCTTTTTTTTTAAAAAAAATGGTCTAAATCCCCCAAACATGCAAATAAGAAATCTGATTTCTGTGCTGGAAAGAATTGGTGGAAACTTTAATAGGAGGCAGACTGTGCATACACATACACACAATCACAATAGCATGTGATATTCTGAGGAAGAACCAAACACTGGCTTTCGGAGAAAGGAGTCATATCTTGCCAATCTACTAGAATTCTTTAAAGAACTCATACCCAAGAACAAGAGCCATCAAGTTGCTACAGGCTATTGCAAACTCCATAAAGCTTTTGAAAAAGCTTTTACTAAAAACTCTCAAGAAACTCCCAGTTGGCATGGGATAAATGAGAAGTTCATCAAAACCACTTAAAAGATTAGAATTTAAAAGTAGGAATAAGTTGTAGGTAAGTGTAAATGGCTGAGGCCATTATTAGAATCCTATAGGAATTAATGTTAAGATATGTTATTCAATTTATGTATCCATGATTGTTAAAAGAATTTGAATGAGATGACCAAGGTTTCCAACAATATTCAGTTATTTGGGGTCATAATGAGGAATATTCACCAAAAAGATTCAGAAGTTTATCATCGGATGCAGAGTGTCTGAGAAATAAAATGGCAAACGTAATTCCATGTTTATTGAAAGTCAATGTTTTTTATGAGGATAACCTATCCTAATTTCAAATATACAAGGATACAATCTGAACTATGAAAAAGGTTTTGGATGTGACATCAATAATTTTTATGAAAACATCAGTTCATTACTCAGTAATTATCAATGAAGCAGGTAAAATGTAATAAATTATTAGGAAATAAACGCCTGACAGAACAAAGAACATCATTATACTTTTAAACAATCCACAGCATGCCCATTTCTTGATTAGTCTTCTGGTTAGACAATTTCAAAAATGATATGTCTCACCCGCAGAAGATGCAGAGAAGAGTGAATGAATTTTTACAAGAGGGACAAATCGATAGACAAAGATTCTTCAACCTGGAAAAGCCATTAAAGAGGTCTTTAAGAGCATGGAATAACCTGGAGAAAGCAAGTAGAAAACAGTTGGTTCTTGAATCTTATATTATGAGAATTAGTGGAAATTAAGAGAAATTATGAGGTGGCAGGTTTAAAACAATCAGAAGGAAGTGCATTTCCATGATATGCATTGATGAACTTTGGAAGTGTCATGGTTTAGCATAGTTTGGGTTTTTAGTTAGTTTAGTTAGTAAGTAACGGATATTTTGAACCAAACCACTACACTTAATAATTCCTGTCAGTTGTTGTAAATGCCAAAATTTTTCAGCATTCAAAAAGTAATTGTACAAATTCACAAAAGTTAAACTTATAAAGGATATTCTACTCAAAGTTAAAACTACCAGTTCAGAAGTTTGATTCCAAAAATATCCCACTATATGCATGCTGTGTTCTTTCTTGTACCTTTCTTTACACACCTGTACAGGCCCCGGTTCTGCCTGGTTACTGATTTTATGTGGCACAGCTGTTTCTACTTTGTAGTTTTCTTATGTTTTTTGATAATCAGACACTCTTTCTTTCTTACATATTACATAAATATAATGAGAAGATGAAAGTATTAAAAAAACCCCAAAAAATAAATAAGTTGAGTAGAGCAAAAAAAATTTAAGGACAGTACATCAACTTTACTTATAAATACTTTTTTAAATTACCACTTTGACAATTGATTCCAAGTTGCCATAGCTCCTGAAGAGCTGAAAACAAACAATGCAATCCCTTCAGTATTTCAAAGGAGTCTCTCTAGAGCAGGCTACTTTTAAAAATGTATTTTATCCCAGATATATTTTTCCCCTCTGTAGATTTCTTTTCATGCTCAGGAGTTTTATGGGCAATGTTCAAATAGTATTGAAGTTCTTTGGATTTTGCTAATGCTTTTTTTTTCCTCCTCTTTTTCAATATTACCCTTAAAATTGTAAAATAAATTTTCAATCAACCTTTAAGTGCAGATTCCACACGTTCCACACAGCTCTTAGGAAACAACAGATTAAGAATACTCTTTCTGAGCAGGGAAACAAAATGCAGCATACTCTAGATATACTGAATTTATAAGATCCTTGGCACTAAGTTTTAGACATTTTTTTTCTTTCTGGCAACACATTTTTTTGTCTCTAAAAACCAATCAAAGCTTTGTAGGAGTCTGAACTAGGTCTTCTGAAGCGGAGGTGAAGTCATATCAATGTCTCTATCTGCATCTGATTGAAGAAAATGCAGCTTCAGTTCATAGCTCATTGCTTTTACACCTGTCTGCATCAGATTTCCCTCGTAGCTGGATATGACATTGGCTGAACTAACATCCTCTCTTCAGCTTACTTCTTGTTACTTAATGTCAAATGCTATTATTACAGAAGTACCAGCTGGAGGCTGGGGAGGAAAGGTTGAAGTGATTTCCAAAGGAAGATTTCAGGTCACAGAAGAGACATAAAATTTTTGCATATTTAGTGTGTTTTGATGCAAAAGAACGGTGTTACGGGCAGTTAAGTCCATTTACTCAGGGCAAGAGTTAATTAATTTAATTCTCTGTTTCATAAAGTTCATGAGATGGAAATTTTCTAAGCACTTTGAGATGTGTTAGTAAGAGAAGTAAAATACTGTCTAACATGACAAATTCCACCATTACTTTGGCAATTTTGAAGTCTTGTCTGGAATTTATTGTACCAGAAAGAGTGACTTCTATTTTTAAGATGCATTCTGCTGACACAATCATTAATAATGGCACTATATTCTCATGTGTCCAGACACGAGTGGGAAGAAATTCTCCCTTTCTTTTCTATCTGGTGTGCACAACCACATGCTTTTTAACTACTTTTCACTGAAAGATCATCAGCTGTCTGTCACTTGGGATTTCTGCATACTGTGGAAGGTGCCTGACTTAGTCCATATTTGTAGAGTGGTGAAAATGAAGAATGCTACTTTGATCAGTAATATCTGTATTTGACCAGGATCTTCAATTCTAATCTACAGTCCTACAGAGTCCTACAGTATAGGAGTTCACATAAACCAGACACTGAGACAATCTGCATAGGCAAAAATGGCATCTTTGCTAGATGTGTATTCTAGCTGGATTTTTAGTACTTTTTCATTATTAAGATTTAGGATGGAGTTCAGTCCACCTAATTTAGGCATTTCTTTGCCAAGGGAAGTAACCGATAGTTCATCCCTCCTAATCTTAGGACCTAAAGTCTCTACCTGGGGACAAGAAAAGATCTTTAAAGGTTCATTTTTCTCCTGAACATAGGTCTTTAACTGGAAAATTAGAGATTTTGAGGATGGGTGGATTCCAGTGCAGCAGAGCTGGTCTGAAGACATCCATACACTGGTGCTGTATTGGTCCTTTGAGCCTTTTATTCACATTAAATGCAGTTTCTTTAATTAGACCAATTAGACTTTTATTGGCTCATAAACAGAGACTGTCACTAATTCCTAAGTACGTTTAGGAGTTAGTCTAGTTTACAGTCAGACTAAATGATTACTCCTAACAGTAATCAAGCTTCTCCAGAGACCTTCATAAAAACTAAGGATTAAGGACACCTAACTCTGGATTAATAAGAAGCTCAAAGCAGGAGATGTCTTCCAGAATAAGTACTTCTGAACAAGCATGTGTAATTAAGTTTAGTCTTATACACTGTTGTTAACTAAGTAAGGAGACATCTAATTAATTTTGTATAAGATGTTAGGAAAACAAGTAGATTGGATTGTCATGTAGCTAGTTGACATCTAAGCCCCAGTTTAGAGAAGGTTTTTTTAGATTGTAGTCTTCTTTTAGGCGTGTATACTGTCCTTTGCTTAAGCAATTGGGCAGTTTTATGTATTAAGTGAATTTATGTGTCTAAATTTCATTTTAGACTAATTTTGGGTATGATTATTAACATACTGAGATAGAAAGAGCAAGTAGCTTTCCAAGATATTTGGATTCATACATGAAATAGGTTTAAATGCTAAGCTGGGAGCTCAAGGAGGGAAGAAGTCTAGGGCACCTGAAAGGAATTCCAAAAAAGTATTTTTGTACTCAGACTGGTGCAGGCTGAGGAGCATTGGGAGTCAGTCTTATAGGAACCTGGGAACAAGGGCAAGAACTGTCAGTGACACACAGGAGGGTGGGCAAGTGGCTGTTTGGTGAACTAAAGATTACTGCATGTCATGAAGATGAACATTAATGTTTAAACTTTTGCCTTGTTGTGAAATATTTTTCACTGTTGTAAAAAAGACACAGACCATGTGGGATAATATAAAAAGAACTACAGCTTGTCAGACCAGTGAAATCTGCTCTACCCAGAAATGGAAATGCTCCAGCTGGAGTGTATTTCAAAGGAGCTGGACCTTCTGAAATGTCTTGAATAGAGCACTGAGTATGACCAGAGGTCTAGAAAATAAGACCTGTAAGGGATAAATGTGAGTTATTGAGACCAAACTAAAAAAAGTGGCCATCTAATTTTAATTTTTTTTTTTATATTTACATAAAGCTATAGACACACAGCTTTTCACATACTTGAGGATGGATGTATTGAGGAAGGAAGTGTCATCTATAGCACATTGGTGGTGCAATGAGCTTAATTTTCAGTAAAAGAGGCTGGGATTAAATTTGAGAATAAACTTTTAACAATATCAGTATTTAAACACTGGAATAGGGAGGAAAGTTAAGTGTTTCTGCTACTGGAGGTCTTTCAGAACAGATTAGAGAAAGATCTGGTGAGAATGTAGCTGATGTAAATGTAGTTAATCCTGCCTAGATGTCAGGTTCAATACAACCACCTCTGGGTCCATTGCTTCCATTATCCAGAAATAAATTAAATTTGACCATCTAATTTTTTTTTTTAATTTTTTTTCTTTATTTACATAAAGCTATAGATACCCAGTTGCTTTTAACTGCAAGTAATGATTGTCTGGTTTTGGCAATTTCACAGATTTTTTAAAAGACTTGAGAAGCCCAATGAAAAAGAAATGATAATTAACTCTGTGTGCTTAAGTCTCTTAGAAAAGAGAATGATATGAGGAGATATAGGGTGGGATGTAAATAAGAATGATTTATATGCCACCAGGGTGAAAGGTATGGCTCATACACCTGGATGACAGGGCCACATCCAGAGGGATGTGGACAGGCTCAAGAGCTGGGCCCATGGGAATCTCATGAGGTTTAATAAGACCAAGTCTAAGGTCCTGCAACAGAGTCATGGCAACCCCCAGTATCAATCCAGGCTGGGGGATGAACAGATCGAGAGCAGCCCTGACAAGAACGGCTTAGGGGTGCTGGTGGATGGGAGGCAGGACATGCCCCAGCAATGTGTTCTCGCAGCCCAGAAAGCCAAATGTATCCTGGGCTGCATCCAAAGCAGTGTGGCCAGCAGGGTGGGGGACGAGATTCTGACCCTCTGCTCCACTCTGGTGAGAGCCCACCTGCAGTGCTGCATCCAGCTCTGGGGTCCCCAGCACAGGAAGGACAAGGACCTGTTGGAGCAGGTCCAAAGAAGGACAACCAAATAGATTAGAGGGATGGAACATCATTCCTATGAGGAAAGGCTAAGAGAATTCAGACTGTGCAGCCTGGAAAGAGAAGGCTTAAGGATGACTTAATTGTGTCCTTCCAGTACCTGAAGGGAGCCTGCAAGAAAGATGGAGGGGGAATTGTTACAAGAGCATGTAGTGACAGGACAAGAGGGAATGGCTTCAAACCAAAAGAGAGTAGGTTTAGGTTACATATTAGGAAGAAATTTTTTACTCTGAGCATGATGAGACACTGGAATGGGTTGTTCAGAAAGTTGTGGATGCCCCATTCCCAGCAGTGTTCAAGGCCAGAAGGGTGAAGGAGGTGATTCTGGAAGCTGGAGGGAGCTCTGCACAACCTGGTCTGTGAAAGGCGTCCCTGCCCGTGGCAGGGGGTTGGAACTAGATGATCATTAAGGTCCCTTTAAACCCAAACCATTCCATGATTCCATAGAGTCAATAAAGAAGGACATTGATGTCTAATCAACACAAGCAGCCAGAACTCTTGGGTTTGTCACCAGTGTGTCACAGGCCATTGCAATTTTCATATTTCTTTCAATACCTCATCCAGCAGGTTTCCCCTTATCTGTCTGACTTAGTGTTTTATTATTTCAATGCATTTGATTACATTTTCATACATCAAACCAATGCAGAAGATATCTGTGGAGGATTGTTACCTTAGCTGAACTTCTTTCAGCCACATTCAGGAATGTGATAGGGAATAAAATGTTGCTCTTAGTTCAAACCTTCAAACAGAATTTTCTTCAAGAAGCCCTAGTTTGAAGTCGAACTTGGGTAGCGGCAGAGTAGTGAAAGGAATCTTCAGCAGGATATTTTTTGCCTGTTCTGCTAATATCCAGCAAAGACTGATCCAGCTCTAGTTCCCTGAAGAAAAAATTTGCACACATGCTCATTGAAGATTTGCTAAAAATTGGTAGCTATATTCTCCATATTGTCCAGTGCCTCCTTGTTCTTCCTACCCCTCTAAGAGATTACTTTTTCTGTAATTGTCACTCTGGGCTGCTACAAACCATGTATAGTGAGGCATCTAAAATGAGTGAGTCCTGAGTGTTCTCAGTGATTCCTCCAGGACTTGTGAAAGCAGAATCTGTCTGACAAAAATTCAGATGGACTAATATAAATTCAGGCTGTCTCATCAAAGGGTATGTGTTGAAGGAAGTGGTCTTGTTCCGGGAAACTTGGAATAGGAATATAGGGACTGAAGGAGAATTTTGCTGAAAGGCATGTATTGAATTCTTGTTTGTTAACAGTCTTAGAATAGGAGTATGAATCAAGATATGAGCAGAGAAATTGGAAACCTGAGTCCAGGAAATTTCTTGCCTTCTCTTGCTCCATTTTGGTCATTTCCTGCTGCTTTTAAAATGGGCATATGTAGATAACCGACTGAGGATATATTACTATCTGAAAGAAATGTCCTTGAGGAATCACGCAATGAACAACTTTTCAAACATCTCTTCTTGCCTCAGAAATCTGTTCCTCTGTAATGGGAGCAAAGAGCAAAGAGCTCTACGGACAGTTAATCACTTAACCCTTGCCAGAAAAGCAGAGAACACTGGTGGCTGTCCAAATGGAATAGAAAAGGAGGAAAGAAGAGAAAAAAAATCATCTTACATTTGTGGTATGGACTTTAGAATGTTAAAATACCTTTTCTTTCTACCATTTCAGAGAATACGCTACCCTCAAAGCTCAACATACAAAAGTTTAAAATAAATCAAAGGAGTTGGAAGAGCAAATCTAATTTAGGCACAACAGTTTGGATCTTTGCTTGTTTTTTCTCTAAGACTTCTGGACTTGGCTGAATTTTCCATTTTTTATTTGGTTTAACAATAAACCTGACAGCAGTGAAACATGAAGTACAGTATAAATATTCTCTCTGTTTAGTAGTCAGAGATTTTCCATAGAATCCATCTTTTACAGCTATAGCACCATCTCTGCAGTGTATCAGCCCATGTTCCAACAGTATCTAAAGGAGGTTTTTTGTATATTTGATGTACAATACAACCAAGTTTTTTACAAAGAAATTCTAGTTGTATTACTTTTTCTTTTTGAAGTGAACTTTAGTAAAAGAAAAATAGAATTTATAGCTCTATTAGAGAAGACTCTCTTTGACGGAGAAATGTGAGAGAAACAGGAAATTGCATTTAAATGACCCACAGCAGCTGCATGGTTTTTTGTGCATGACAGGACTATCACTCCTTAGTCTCATGAAGTTTGATGGTTCTACTGGGTCTCCAGGTCCAGAAGGCACGGGAATATTAGAAATAAACATATTTTGAACTGAAAGTACAAGTTCCTAGTATTTTAAAGAAAATCCTGCAACTATTATGACAAAAGCCCCTAGCATGTAAACATATTCTCTGGTATTTATTTGCTAAACTTTCGTTCTGGTGAACTCTTTTCATACTTAACTAATAGGAAAGTAATTTTAACTTTCTTAATCTGTAGTTTATATACTAACAGTTCTCCTATTTGCCCTCCAGAAAGTAACACAGATTAGCAGAACAAAGTTGAAGCTGTAGGAAAAAATATGGACAAATTAACATTTTAAAGAGTTTTAAAAGAAATTATAAGGCATAATTCAACTTCATACTTCTAATTTTCATAGCACTCTACAAACTACCATCTATAAAAGAAATTAATATAATAATATTTCCTTTGGAGCAAATTCATAATGTTATAATTCTTCATTTGAGGTAATGTAATTTCTAATGCAACTGCTTTTAAAAAGATGTTGAAATATCTTTTTAGAGAGGCCTTAAACACCAAAGAGCTTAAAAAATCATCAGTTTATTATTTGGATTACACTAATGTTGTAAACTGTCCTTTTAATTAAAATTAAAGTAAAAATCATGTAAAGTAAAAGAAAAGTGTTTAGGAGTAAATGTTCAAACTTTACTAAA
Source organism: Corvus moneduloides (assembly GCF_009650955.1). Classification (NCBI taxonomy): domain Eukaryota; kingdom Metazoa; phylum Chordata; class Aves; order Passeriformes; family Corvidae; genus Corvus; species Corvus moneduloides. Next base: position 25,377,333 of record NC_045478.1, read on the forward strand.
TTCATTTCTCTTTTCATCACTCAGAAAGGGATATCAAGGTCCATTCTTATTTCCTTTATGCCCAAACTGAAATATTAATCTTCTTTGTCAAGACACCAAAGATAATTGGCAGGTGCTGCATGGAAGGTGACTGATTATTTGACCACAGCTGAGAGATGCCGGGTTTAGATCCAAGTAGATTTACAGTCTCACAGTTAGATGTTACAGGCAATGGTTGTCCTGGCCAAACACAGGTAGCATTAGAAAAAAACATGCAGGTATGAATGTAGGCACATGCATGTTTTTCCACATGAAATCCTAAGCCAAATTTGAGTTCTTGCAAAAGGTTTATAGTCAGACACAACAAGCACTGTTGATTTATGTGTGTTTTTGTAAAAAGATATTAACCTTCTTTGCACATGCATGCAAAGTCCGACTACTATAGTTCTGATTGCATTAACTATAAAATCAGCAAAGGTAGAAAATTGGGCTGTTTCCCTCTGAATGAAGACTTTGCAGTATTGTGCAAATATGATACTGTAGTTCCACTGCAAGTGCTTTAACACCCATTAGAATTGTGCCTCAAGAATCGCTTTCAATCTTTAAATTTGGTATCTGGTGTTACTAACATAATAAAAAAAAGCCAAAATGCCCCAAACTATTTAAGCATAGTATACTCACAAAGTGGTTTGGGCTCAAATGACTTCCAGAATGATGAGTAATTGGGTCAATAATACAATGTTCTAAAGGATCAGGACTATGTCTCATCTAGTCTGTTCCTCTATCCCTAAGAAGGTTCAGATTTCATAGAAGTTAAATGTGATATTAAATGCTGCTCATTAAAGATCTCTTGAAGATCTCATTCAGATTCCTAATAGCTAGACATCTGCTTATATCACAAACACAAGGATTATTGTGTAGCTTTAGTATAAGCAAACTCCATCATGGGCTTTGAATCACCTTTTCAGCTCTTCCCTATCGCCCTGCTGACACAGATTGCTGCCTCTGCAGCAGGGCTGGCAGAAGGGTTGTGTGTCTGTACTCGTCTAAGATTACTAAGATTGTCCTAATGCATATTCATCTTCATTGGTGATGCCAGCTTGTGTGCTTCTCTGTGAACCTGATACCCAGACCATGCCTCATTCTGCTGACTCTGCTGTACAGTTATCTCCAGCAGCTGCTTGAACTCTGACTTTGACGAGTCAATAACACCATACAGCAAAAAGCTCTTCATTCAAATTACACATCAAGGGAAAGACCACCACTGTTCATCAGTATTCTAAGAAGGACACAGAGTTTTGAAAAATATGCATGTCATCCCCTCAGCCCAAGATGGATCAGCATTTCTGACAGAAATAGTTGCATAAATAGCTTCAGTTAATATGAGCTTCAGTTTATCCTACAAGTTTCACTGTGCTGGCAGGATTATCTTCTGAGGACAGCAAGGTTTTGAAAATTTTTTAACATGAAGCTGTGGCAGAAGGACAAGATTCAGTCTTTTTAAGTATTTAAAAGACATCTGCTTTTCTAGCTATAGAGTGAATGTGTAAGCTGCAGTGATTCTCGGAATTAAACTTTAAACCTAAATATTAACATACTTTAGATTGTACTGGCCTGTGTTCCGTAATCAAGCAGTTAATCATATGCTTGCAGCCGTGTTCAGGGATCACATTAGAAAATACCTGCTGGCCATTGCCTATGTCCTACTTTGAGCAAGTGCTGGAAGAAAAGCAGCTTTCTGTTCCTGGTCAGAACAAATCCTCATCTCTCTCTTCCTTACACTCCGTCGCTGTTCATTAACCTCTTCTTCCACTTCAGAGGATTTACTGGAGTCATCATCTCTGATCATAACTGAATTCTGCTCCATGGTTCACACTATCCTTCCCTCCACGAGATGCTATATCCCAGTCACCTGCAGGGTTTGCTGCTTGGACACAACAGTCTCCTCAGCTGCATCAATCAGAGCACACATAGCACATTTGACCTGCTTCTGGTCCTTTCCTGCTCTAATCATCCAGTGGGAGAGATCAGAAACATTTTGCATTGATGTGTTGGAGTTCTCTATAAATAGGACTTGACTTTTCTTTTGTCATTGATTTTCTTTCAGATGGCCTAAAAGGCTAGAAATATAACAAAATTTTAATGTTCACAGCAGGAAGCAATGTAAGGAATATATATTGTAAATATCTCAAGCTGTCTGTTTTTGTTGGGATGGAGTATAATGTGCTTTTTTCATGGACCAGTAATGTTAAAACACAGCAAGAACTTCTTTTCCTTTTGGAAAAAATACAGGCACCAAGGCAAATAATTCAAGTAAAGATGAAGTTGTATAACTCAAGAAAAATCAGTATTAGATGCCTCCAATGTAGGATGTAGAAAATCACTTGTAAAACGAAACCAAATTTACAATGGATAAAAATGGTCGGTAGGGGAGAGTGATGAACTGATACAGACTTTTTCCATTGTTTTGGCTTCTGTGAGATCAAAGCTAATATGTCATTGCTTTATTGTATTCTCTGTGAAATAGAAAATAAATGAAATTGCAAGATATTGGGCTTTGTCCCTCTGAAAAGACACACTGAGTTCAGATAATAACTGTAACATTACCTATTGAAGACAGATTTTACAGGTAGCTCATTATTGCCACACCATGATTAATTACTGGTTTTTTGTGTAAATCAAGACTCACTAAAATACAATTTGAACTAATCTAATTTATGTGAATCATGCGCATTTTTCAATTTGCGGACTACTATAAAAAAATGTCCAGAATATGAAAAGACATGTCACATTGCAATAGAGTCACTAAAGGTGTAGTGTCATGATAAAGCTGTCTCAGGCAAGGTTCCCACTCTGTCACGCTTTGCTCTGCCTTCTGTGCCAGCCATGCTCCAAAAGATACATTACAGACAGTGCTAAGCCAAATGCAAAGCCCAAGCTAATATATTTAGTCTGGGGAAGGCTTAGCCTACCCTCACAGCAGGCAGAGCTAACTCCCTTAGTAGCCTTCAGACAAGTTTCCTTATAGCTGGGCAGCTTGGGTGTGGGTGGAGTGAAAAACTATCCATACCCATAATTGTGCATGAGCCCAATGTCAGTAAACATTTCACCATTTTCTGTGAATGACTAAAATTTTCTGGCAGATTTTTGTCTTCGTCTTAAATAAATCTTGTATGTTCCTAAATTAGAAACTATATAATTGATTTTTAACAAACTGCTTTTAAAATTTCAATGTCAGAGAAAAAATATGTATTTTTGAAGACACAAGGGATTCATTTTGTTATCCTCTTCATCAACCTTCAGTTGTCTAAAAGATCATGCAGTTCCATGCCAATGATTTTCACACGGTTTGGAATTTTCAGTAGAGCTAGATCAAAGAAAGTACTCTGGTGTTTCTAAGTAAGAAACTGAGAGCACTGGGATGTGTGAAATCCCACTCCTCTCCTGCCGTAAAGTCCAGAAATTTGGTGGGTCCATCTGGCAAATTCCAGAGTTTTCATTCTTCACATCTTATTCTCCAATGAAGGGAATCACTGACTCTTAGTTTTTAGGAACATAGTTGGGAGAAAAAGCTGCTGCTTGTTTTGAGCAGCAATCATGGAAAACAGTTACTTTTATTTAATGTGTTCTTGAACTTAAATATAACTTACCCTAAACCTAAATGGAAAACTTCTCTGATCAGGAAAGTACCCTAATTGCTAGGGTTTAGAGCAAGTTGAAAGGATGATCCCTTCTTCCTTCCTTCTGTTGAAATTGTACAGCTGTACAAGATTCATACAGAGAAGAGACTGTGAGATAGAAAAATCTGGGAATAAATGAAAGGCTGACATCACACCATAGAGAGAGGAAGAAGTCTTCAGTTTTTCTTCCTAGTTCCAGGATTATACATTACTTTTTCATTTACTTCGTATAAGTGGGGGGAAAAAAGATAGGAAGTAGGACACTCTCTCTCCTTACTCTAGACCTACTAACTCTAACCTGTACTCATGCCTCCAGGAAGCTCTTGGGGGAAACATACCTTAATCCTTCAAGCTTCCAGTTGAAACTTCCTGTTTCTTGGACATATGCTCCAGTCATCAGGATATTTTTCTAGCAGATCTGTATCAAAAGGAAGAGTCACAAGGACAGTTACCTGCTTTAAGTGGTCCCTGTTTTTATTTGCTAATTCTGCCCCGAGTGCATGCATTTCAGGATTTTCGTGGAATCAAGGCAGAACATGGAATAAAGTAACCTTAGCTTTTTCTAACTTTTCTCTACTTTTCTCTTTCTTTCTCTTTGCCTCTTTTATTATTAAAAAAAAAATCAATTTTTTGGTATCAACATTTAATCTCATTTGGTTTTTAATCTTGTTTTTCGGGAATATTTCAAACCTTCAGGGTTCTTTCCATTTTATTCACAGAGAGTTAGTTCTCTTTACTCCTCTGTGATTAAATGGGATCATAAGAAAAGCAGAGCTGGAATGGATCTGAAATGGAACCTAGATGCTTTAACTGAGACAACTCTTGGAGTGCAAGGAAAGAGTGCTGCCTGCAAAACCTTCAGGCCTGCCTGGATCCAAAAGGTTGTGCCAAGGAAGATTTACGTTGGACATTAGGAAGAATTTCTTCACAAAAAGGATGACTGGACATTGGAATGGGCTGCCCAGGGAGGTGGTGGAGTCACTGTGCCTGGAGGCATTTAAGGAAAGACTGGATGTGGCACTCAGTGCCATGGTCTAGTTGACAAGGCAGTGATAGGTCATAGGCTGGACTCAATGATCTCAGAGGTCTTTTCCAGACTAATTGATTCTGTGATTCTTTGTTTCTGTGTTTAGGAATTGAGCCCTTCAGTGCTGACCTGTGGCTAAATCTGGCTTTAATCTGTGTGCCTGAGTCATACCCTACTTCCTTTTCACACTTTTGCTGTTGAATGTAATAGTAAGAGATAAATCCTGCTGTACTGAGCATTCTAACTTTAAAACACAAAGTATTTGCTATGAAACAAGGAATTTAAATTGCTTTCCATTTTGTCAAGCTAACCTTAGGTGGTTGGCCTGTTGAAAGCTTACCATGAAATAAGAACTTCTACAACAATGTTTTTTGGCTTTCTAGCCACAACTATGGTAACTTTACAAAAGTGCTTTTTTTTTTTTCCCTGTTTAGGAAATGCTAAAAGTGAACCACTATGCCCCTGTGCAGAGCATGATAGAAATCCAGAGAAAAAAGAATGTGTTCTCTGTCCCAGAGAGTTTGGAATCCAAGGGTAAGGGAAGAGAGGATGTACTCTGGCAGGTGGAATTGACAAGATACAAGCACCTTCTTACACCAGCAGTTAAACCAGTGAGTGTTATATCTGGGGAAGTAGTTCTGCTATTGAACGTGATTAGAAATATGGACATATTTACATGAAATCTTAGCTAAAAATCTTATTATTCAATTATCTTCTGGGCAAATAGCCATCTGGACTGGTTTCAACAGAGCTGGGGGCCTGAGCAGACAATCCTAAGAGCTTTATAGACTTTACAATGTCACATGAAACTGAGAGGAATTAATGGGAGAAATAAACAGAAAAGACTCTAAAATCTCTGGAGTTTTTAGCAAACATTTCCTTTTTCGTCATGATCAATTAGCATACAACAAATCCAAGAGAGGACAGAATCAATAAGTAATTGGTAAAGTAATAATTGAAAGCAAATCTTTACAACCTTCTTCATTTTAAATAGTTCACTCTTGTCAGTTGCTGAATCCACTGGGCTTAAGGATGTGCTTCTCGCACTCCACATACTTTAGCAATAATGCACTTGACTCAGACAGGCCGAGCAGGGAGATGAATATATTGTTCCATGATACTATGGTGCAGATGCAAACAGTAAAAATTACAAGAACTCTTAATGTTGGCTTTTAAAAAGTCTGGTTTGATTTATCATCAAGTAAACAATGCACAAAAATCAGGAATTAACACACCTTTCCACCTTACATCCCTCCCTCTTCCAAATCTGAAAAGACTTGCAGAAGCAGGATTTATTAGGAGATAAGACAACAGAAAATGTCTCACTTCAAAGACGAAGGAAGAGAAACTTACAAAGATTTGGTTCAAGAAAACAGGTGAGAATAAATCATCTGTTTATGTCTAAGGCTTCATAAGTAATCATTAAGGCTTTCAAGTGTACACTAACATGCAGAATATCATCCATATATGTATAAAGCACAAAAAAGGTGCCATATCAAATTTTGACATGTATTCAGTTATTATATATCAAAAATGTTGAATAGGAATGACAGTTCCCAGGAAATGTTCCTTCCTTTGCTTCTATAACACTATGTGAACTCAGGCAAGTCGTTCACCTTAAATGATACTATTTTGCTATTTCTAACATAACGTTATTCACAGATTATTCTGTATGAGAATTTGGTTCATGTTTGTACAGCTTCCTGGTATCTAACGAAAAATTGGGTATTAAAAAGCCTTATATCAGTAATCCCAGTAAAAGAAATTACCTCTGGCATGAAAAAATTACCAGAAGTACATTTTATTTTCAACATTCATTCAAGTGTTTCTCTGAGTAGGTACTGTAGCATTGCATTTTTTTTATTAGTGTGCATTTTAAGATACTGCTATTTGAAATTTGTGGAAGATATGGAATATGTAGGCAAACACATTAGCATATTTACTCAATTTCTTTTCCAGAAGACCACTGAAAAGGCCTTTTGGCAAGTAGGTAGTCTATGATTTATCGTAAATAGAAGAAATAAACTTTAACAAAGACTTTTTCTGGTTAAGGTTTTCCTTTTTTTATTCATTATTCATAAAAATAATTCATTATTTCAGTCCATATGTTTATTGTGAAGACTTAAAAAAATCCCCAATAATCCAAATCACCCCATAGTCTCCCTGTGCAAAATATGAGACACATTGCCATGCATTTAATGATCACTGTACTAGAGTATCACAACCTGTCGGGGTAAATCCATGGTATATCCAGAATAAAAAGTTAATAAGAACAGAAGAATTTCTTTTTTTGTTGTTTTATGAAAGTTCTTCCAACTGCTGCAGCACAGAGACATGGATTCGATTTTGTTATATCAAAAGCTGTACAGTTCTTTGAAAAATCACAGTATATTTGAGACTAAGAAAAATGAGCTCTTTAAAAGTAGTTAAATAACAGAAAAATGATACATCACATAGTGAATAATCTCTGCTTGTCACCAAGATCCTCAAGGTGAACTAATTACTTGCCTAAGTTAGCATGAAATGTGATTTATAGTAATCAGCCAGAGGCAAAGGGAACATGAAATAAAAAACTGTAGTAATTTCTTGCTGTGTGGTATATATTTGCCCCAATGTAACAAAACCAACTCAGATCTGCTTAGAGCTAGTTAAAGTAGTAAAATTGTTATAATTCCCACTCTTTTGAAACAGCTTAATTTTCTGCAGAATATGTTAAAATCTATTGTAGGGACAGTGTGAACCACCAAATCAGATCCCTCATTCCTAAGCAGTCATTTGATGCTTCTCAGCACTGTGACAAGGAACTCATCAGTTTGGCCGTTTTTCCAAAGACCCAGAATTTTCAGATCTATTTGAACCATCTGCTTACAGTTTCAGTCAAGGGCAAGAGGAGAGACATCTAAGACATCTGAGCCATCAGTAATGAGTGGATATTTAAGGACAAAATATTGTAAAAAGTAGAAACAATCCATTCAACATAAGGAATTTAATACAGCCAGTCCCATTCACAGACCTGCAGCATTCACAGTTTGTCTCCCAAATCCTTGCCAGGGTATTTTCAAATGAGTTGACACATGAGCAAAACACTGTAAAGTTTTCAAGGTAACCACGGCATCTTCAGAGTTTTAAAAGAAAGAAAATGAACAATTTTCTGGTAGAATACACAGATATTTCTATTCAAAATATATATTTTAAGACTTTCTACGTTGTTTTTTAGTCACAACTTTGTATGTGTAGAGTAGTGCCTCTATGCTGAAAAGGAAACATGTCACAACATATTGGTATTTCTTTAGTAGTAATACATCTCAGATGAACTTTGAATTTGGCAAGATTTCAAAAATAGTAAAAATAAATATATATACTGATGTATAGAATATTAGATTAAAACAAATAATGGCTTGTAGGTAGTCAAATGGTAAGATTTGTCCGAAGCAAAATTTATTTCAGTTTTCATTGTATTAGATATTAAACAATTCAGTTAGTTAGGGGGTTGAGAGAGCATATTAATGCCATTTATATTATTTGCCTTGGTATTCGCATCAAGTTGAGTAAATTATCATATGTAATATACAAAGATCTTTTCCACAATTATTCTGCTAACAGTGTCATAAATTTTATGTCTTCAATGTCTTTCACACACATATTTTAATCAACTTAGCTGCTGTGTCTGACTGTTCTTTACAAAGTGTTTGAAACACCAGAGAAAGGGAATATGACAAAAGTTTTGAAGTTAATACCCAAAGTTCTCATGCTATAATCTGGGACATCAATTTATTTCAGGTATATCTGATTTTTGAAACAATGGCTTATGACACTGTCATTTTCCATTTTATAACCAGCTTCTGTTGCAGGCAACTGAAATAGATATTATTTTTTCCTTACTTCCTGATAAATTCAGTTAGCTTACAAGCTTGAATTGCCTTTAAGTTTCTCTTCTCTTTTTCTTGTTCTCATATTAAAACGGTATTTTTTCCCTTGAGTGTTTCCTCTGCCTGCTATAAGACAATGTTTTTGCTCTGTAAAACCTAACACTAATATTATTTTGTACCTGTTCGTTTTCTTTACCATTAACCTTTTCTCAGCTTTTCAATATACTTTTATGCATGAGAATTCATATATTTTTAAGAGTTACTATTTTCTTTCTATAATACTCCCAGTAATTAAATGTTAAATTAAATTTTTAGGCTACTATTAAGCTAGCAGAAACAGAGAATTGTGCGCTGCATTTAACAATAACATCTGCATCTTGGCTGTGCTCTTGTCTTTATACCAAAATATGCATTCTGCAGTGTGTAACATATGAAAAACCATAAGATAAATTAAGCAGACAAAAGTAATGCAGTACACAGTGGTTTCCTATCGAAAAAATTCTTGTTGGCCTTTTTTGCACCTGGCAAGTTAGCCAGATTCAGGTTTCCCATGAAGAAGAGAAACTGGTGATGGAAGTATGTGTTTCCTCCTTTGTGCTTATTTCCTATGAAAGTATAAGCCCACTTTCCTGGAACACTGCAGAGATCAAATAAAGGAGCTGTGTCTTTGCATCATGCCCCTCCTGCAGCTTTCAGCACCCACTTCTCTCAGGAGCAGTTCTTTTGAAGGAAAGCCTCTTCCTGTGCTTCACCCCCTCTGCCCTGATTGTACTGACAGAGAGCACATTTAAACTCAAAATTCAATTTTCACAATCAGAAGAAAGATGCCTCTGTCTGGAGAGTCAGAGTTCTGGTATGAACCTGTTGCCCTTCCCAAAAAACCCCTCCATGCACTCTGTGACAGCAGAGACTCAGGGTCTGCAGACCAAGAGAGTTTGAACTCTACTAGTGACCTGTGCTGTGAGATAACATAACACTACGCACAAAGCCTTGTCTCTCTGTATCAGATTTGGCTCTACACAAAACAGGAGAAACTGGTGACACCACATCGTGGGTCCTTCTGGTCATGCCAGCTCTGTGACTTGTGGTAGCTCCTTTAACCCAAAGAGAACTGATATAAACTACAGCAAAAAATTCTCAGATAAGAAGATGATTGTTTTTAACCTGCTGACCTCTGAAATCTTGCTTAGAACAGCCTACTTTAACGCTCTGACTGAGATCATTCACATGGTTTTGTGTGCTCTAACTCACACACAATAACTTCCCACCTGTAGAAATTTGCCGTAGTTTTCTGGAGTACTCTAATATAGATAAGTTTTTATTATGCCAGCATAAGCTGAAAATCAAGTAATCATTAATAAACATGATTCTAGGGTCTCATATCGCGATTTTGAAAAAATTAAGGGAAATGTTTCTTTCAAAGAAAGTGTATGAGTAAATGAGAGTGACAGAAAAAATATTAGTTGGAAAGAAACTTTCTTAATTAACTTCAAATCAGTAACTATATTTGGATATTAAATAATTTGGGCATTAACTGCTTAAGAATGGTAACAGGAACTACAGTGAAAAATTTTATGTGAAAGGGTATTTCTGCACAACTAGATCAAAAACTCTAAGAAAATGCTGACATGGTGCAGGAAGCCTCCAGGGAGAAATTGTTCATCTCTAGACCCCCTTTATATTGGCAAATCAAATGAGCCTACAATCACTTTCTGACATAAATGCCAAAACACATTTAATGGATCTTGTCTTCGCTATTAAACTTTCTTACGTGCAAAATGAGGGCAGCCACCTCCAGACTCCCTGACTGGAACAAATGTTGGCTTTTACAAACCTGTGATCAGTGCTTAAGAACTGTTTGGTATAGTGTTAAAGTAGCCTAGTCCCAAAATCTAAAAGCTTCCCTATTAATACAAATTACTTACACTGAATAAGAATGTTCCTTTTATATAAACACCAGAATATAATTAGAATATACACCTTATGTTTGATGTGAGGCAGTCAGAGAGAGAAATCACAGCAGTTCATAATACTGCTCTAAACACTAGGAAGTATCTAAACTTTGCTCAATCAATGGCAGTGAAAAAAAACAAAAAACAAAAAACCAGAAAATACTCTATACATTCTTTAAACATGTTTATAAAGTAATATGTCTTCCACACAGAATCACACACTGGCTGTGGTTGGAAGGGACCTCTAAAGGTCATCTAGTCCAACCTACCTGCTCAAGCAGGTTCATCTAGAGCAGGTTGCACAGGTTTGCATCCAAGCAGGTGTTCAGTACCTCCAGTGAAGGAGACTCTAAAACCTCTCTATTCCAGTGCTCTGTCACTCTCACAGTAAACAAGTTTTTCCTCGTATTCAGATAGAACTTCCTGTGTTCCAGTTTGTGTCTGTTGTCCCTTGTCCTGTCACTGGGCACCGTTGAAGAGACTCTGGCCCATCCTCCTGGAAGCCACCGATAAGGTACTGTATACACTGGTAAGATTCAGTTGTCTCTTCTCCAGGCTAAACAGGCTCAGCTTCTTCAGCGTTTCCTCAAGGGAGAGATGGTCCAGTCCCTTAGTCATCCTCATAACCCTCCCCTGGACCCTCTCCGGTAGTTCCTTGTCTGTCTTGAACAAGATTTATCTCTGTGTAGAAAAGAGTTGACCCCATTTTCTCTATAATACTTCTTACCAATTATTTATAGAGTTGCAATTATAAATAGACTTTTTAAATGTATCTGTGCTTCAACAAGAACTAATCTTTTATCTTTTTTTTAATTATTATACTAAAATAGTTCAATCAAGTAACAAAGTCTTATCCACATAATATTTCTCATTCCAGAAAAGTCTCTACTTGTAGAGACAGTAGAAAACTAGAGCAGATATTTGGCCAACATCAGTAGCGATGCATTGTGTCATTAATTAGATTAACTTACTAAATCCAAGAGCTTTTTTTAAATTCCTAGCTTTATAGCAAAAGGCTTAATAACCCTGTGACTTTTGGTCCTTTCAATTTTCATCAGTAATGTAAAAATAAATTGTTGGTGAGCTGTTCACTGTAGAACTTATGATAAGGTATTAATCTTGGATATAAAGGACAGGCTGTGTCATTTTTGATCATGTGGTTTATTTCTAACTAAAAATATAGTTTGTGTCATGGATCAGAAGCATACCTGAACTAAGGATACCTGTGTGGGATATAAGTGATTTCTGTCTTCCTTTCTAAAGATCATTAACATAAGAAAGAAACCTTTGAAGGCTGCATAGCTTCAGAACTCCTCTGTGCAAATACTTCATGATTTAACGTCTTTATTAGGAACAAGTTTTCCCCTATTGGTTAAGGTTTGAGGAAATTGATTTTATGAAAGAAATGTCCCTGCAAATGTGAGAATGTATCAGCAATATAAAAACTAAATAACAGTACAGGGAGCATCACTAACTTACCCAGCTCTTCTCAGATATCCACCACTTGCCATTGTCAGACAGAGAAGAACATAAATACTTAATCTGTGTTTATACCGCCATTCCCATTCTTGTCTTAGCTAACAGTAATTAATAAGATGATTCTTTATTGACCGTTACCTAGAGCAATTGAGATATACATTGGTAGAGTAGTGATTTAGAGATGAAGCAAAATATTTTTGCTGAACGACTGATATGAATTATTAGTTACAAGCTGCAATATTTTTTATTTAAAAAAGAAATTATTGCTTGTGATAGATGTCACTCATTAATCAATATTGATTAACAGCTGGACAGCTAGTGACACGTGGTTGAATTTTCTTTTTTGGTAAACTTTTTTTAAACTTATATCAAAACCATCAATGGACAACCTAAATATTCTTACCTAAATAGCTCTAATAAACACAGAAGTACAGGGTTTGGACCTTACATGGTCACTCACTCCATTCCACTGCTTCTGTGTGATGCAAAGTTTTAATATGAAGGAAATTAAAAAGAAAAAAATTTACACAGCATTAGTTTTGCGAAATTTTCCTCACAGGATGACGGTGATGTGTAAGTATATACCATTTTCAATAAATCTGGGGCTGAGGACTTGAATGTTATATCTTGAATATAGCTCAGTAAAGACTGGAAATATGTGAAAAAATCTCTGTTTCTTGGGATTACCAAAGACTAATTTCACCCAATGTCCTTGATGTAAGTTCATTTTACTTCTCTAATAAGTACTTGCTTCTCTGAAAAGGCGCATTATCTTCGTCATGCACCCAGCGTCCTTTAGCTGAGACCTCCATACCTGCATCCACCTTCTATCTTCTTATCCTAAGGATGCACACAAATGTAAGGGTGGGTGTCAAGAAGATGGACCAGACTCTCTTCAGCAGTGTCCGGCAACTGATCAAGAGGCAATGAGAATAAACTGGAATACAGGAAGTTCCATCTGAATATGAGGAAAACCTTGTTTACTTTGAGAGTGGCAGAACACTGAAAGACTGCCCAGAGAGGCTGTGGAGCCTCTTTCTCTGGAGATACTGAAAACCTGCCTGGATATATCCCAAGCAGTTTGCTCAAGGCAAACCTGCTTGAGCAGGGGAGTTGGACTAGAGGATTTCCAGAGGTCCCTTGCAATCCCAACCATTCACTGACTTTGTGATTCCATAACTCTGTACTTAGGATATTCTACATTAATATGGTGTAGGAATTCATCAGCACCTGACCAGTCTGTTTTTGTTACACTTACCAAAGCGATGGTTGGCATTTTTCTATAGAGTTTCAACATATTTGTACAGTTTTCATAATGAACATTAAGGCCCTATAATATATTAAATGTTTTCAGCAAACCTGAAGCTACAACAAGACCAAATTCTCTTTTTCACAATTTTATTTTATACAGACTATACCAAAACCGTAAAGTTATTTTTGTGTTTCAGAAATGCCCCAAGTCATGACATGTTAAATTTGTGGGGCAGAAAGACACAACTTAGAAGGTAATTAATACTTCAGTTTCAGTCTTTCTACCTAAACAGAACAGAAAGTAAGTTTGTATGTGCTTCAAGGTAGTGGAGCATGAATTGCACAATAGCAAAAATTTTCAGTATGATTGCTTATGACTGGAATGTAATATGGGAAATGAATCTTTGCATAAATAATCATGTTCTATAATTGCAAGCTTGATGACACCCCAGAAAGATTTATGGAGTAGGCAAGGCATTAGGTGCATCCTAATCCTCTAGGCCCAATGGTATTATCTTCTCTATTCTAGTTTCTTCTAAGAGTGCTAATTGTATCCCAATGCCTCATGGATTTAAAGCTTCTATTCTACTGAGGAGTGGTCTATGAAAGATTATTGAAGTGCAAAACCTAATGAACCATAATGAAATCTAGTTAAACCCACATCTGCTACTTCATTTTTATTTTAAACCTGATTTCAGACTCCAGCACAGTACCTATGGTGTTCAGTTTCTGTTACCAGAAATCTCTGAGCCTCGCTATCAGCACCTGGCAGATAGCTGGAAATATGTAAAGGCAGAGATTTCAAAGTATACAGCAATTTCTCCTGGAAGAGTTAAAATTACATATAGTACAAGGTGGACTCTTTACCCTGTACTTTTTTCTATGTTAGAACCAGCCCTCTGTTTCCTCTAAGACAACAGGTTTAACAGAGAACAGAATATTGTTCCCTCTCTGGATAGCTATGTATTACTGAGAAATTAAGGTGCACTTTTGTGATATGAAAGAACTAAATTCCAGGCTAATGTCTGAATTAGCATAATGTTCCCCCCAAAGCTGTAACTTCTAACCTCTTTTTGACCTGCTTTTACTGAAGTCATACCTTTTTTCTACAAGAAAAAGGTAGCTAAATATATTCTGCTCTTTACAGCAGCACGTAGATTGCAGGTAGATAATTCCCAGCATACGGAAGGGCATGATTTTTCAAAGCACAGAGCAGAATCAGGCTTACTAGATACTTTCTTATAATCAATTTCAGCAGTTGCACAAAGTTTTGTAAGTCCACACCCCCAAATTATGTAGACCTTTAAATAAACCATTATTTTAAAGGCATAATTTAGTTGTTATGAGACTACTTGTCCAGAAAAAAACCTAAAGGCTTTTCAGTACACCAGGACTAATGAGGCCTCTTTTGAACCCCTTCAGAGCATGGGACCTAATGAAAAGATAGGACTCATGACCATTTTTGAGGCACTGTGCAGAGTGCAAGAAAATATCAGTTCAAACAGAGTCAATAAATCAGTACTTTGATGGAGAAGAAGTATTTTGAAGACAATATGTCATAGTAAATGGGATTTAGTTTTCAGACAGCTGTCTGTAAAAAAACACTGCAATTGGAAAGTAAATTTAAAAAATATTCAGGAAAAAGAACAGCGTTCAACACAGTATATTCTCATTACAACTTTTACTGCCCTTGGAAAGGACTTATATCAAGGCGATTAGGGTCTTTACTGGCTACACTGGCACAAGTTAGTCAGCAAATAGCCCAGTACTGTCATATTCTCTCTTTTTTTCTCACTTCTGCAGTTTATATCTTTTTGCAACCTAAATTCCAACTTCCCTATAGACACCAATTAAGAGTAGTTCTTTTAAGAAAGGCCATGGAGAAAATCAAATGAATCGAATATATACTTCACTCTTTTTTTTAAATAGCGATTTAGCCATGCCAATGTGGACTTACATCAATGCAGCAGCGAGATCTGAACTTTGAGTTCAAATTTGAGATTAAGTTTCTCAGTCTAACTCACTAAGAGGGAAAAATAGCACAAATTTAACTCAAGAAGTCTCTTGGGGACAGTGGAATTTTAAATACATATTTCAATGTATTTAATAATTACAATCAATCCTTTTGCTGAGGGAAAAATTTAAAATGACTTTTCAACTACTTTATTTTCCTTCCTATTTTTCAGAGTTCCTTTTGCTCATTTACTCCCATCCCATAAACCCCAAGCTTTAGGCACCAATACACATCCCAATATATTCTTAGATTCATGGCTCTTTGTTATAATTAATCTCACAGAGTTAATCCCCTTAATCAGTTCACTATTCGGTTCTCTCCACACAAGAATTAGCCCACAACATTTCCTCAAATCATCAGCTAATTTCTCACTCCAGTACAGCTAAGTGTCACCAGCTGCACTCTTGTGTGGACTGTTGGACAGTTAAAACTTAAGTCAGAAAAATGAGACTTTGTGAAACTATGACTGAGAAATGGGGAAAAGTCTGCTTCTGCTCTTTCTTTCCTTTCCCATCATCTGCCTACTGGGTTTATGTGTTTTGGAGAAGATGAGCTTCCATCTCTCCATGGAAGAATTTCCCAAACAAAGCTTTCTAGCTATATCAAGAAGTTGAGGAAGAATTTGAGGAACATTCACTGTCTCCTATGGAAATATCTCATTCTTATGATCTACTGAACCTGTTCTTCCCTCACACAAACCATTCCAAATAAATTTACTCCTCAGCACAACTAACTTTCCTACTGAATCAGGAAAAATTCCTTAAGAATTTGCAAATGTGAATAAGTGCATGCATGAAGGTACATTAAAGCCTTACAGCAACATGGGATTGGAAAACTGGTGTAAAGAGAGTGAGAAGTCGAAGAGGAGAGTCAGGGATCCTTGCATCTGGGCCTCCAAGGTGGGAAAAGAGGTTTCAGTGCATTCCAGGAGTTGCCCGTGCGGTGGGTGAGCATTTGTACAATGCTCTTCAGCACATGGTGTGATTCTCAGGGCTGTCCTTTGCACGGCCAGGAGTTGGACTTGATGATCCTTGTGAATCCCTTCCAACTTGGAATGTTCTATGATTCTGAGTCTGAAGGGCAGACAACAGGACTGGCTGTGCTGAAGGGCACGTTACTTAACACAGGACACAGTTGTCTAGGAAATACCATCCAGTGACAAATAAACCATCTGACCTTGTAGTAGTACAAAAGCTTTACGAGATTTAAGACCTTACAAAAAATCCTGCAGTATAATATCTCATCCTAAAAAGATAAAATTTTAAGAAAGATTTCATAGATACTCATGCCTTCTATTGCAATGGTGTTATAGTCTTGTTCAGTTTAATTACCAAGTGTCACTCTAGCAATTAAATATTTCCTTAATTGTATAATTATTTAATAAGAAAATAAATAAATCTTTTTGATTTAAGATTTCAAGGGAAAAAAATCAATTATTCTTCATTCAATCGTTATTTACTTTGCAATCATTTATCAGGTTTGGAAATGTTTTAGGCTTCAGAGTCAGCTTTGTTTGGGTTAATTGAATACTTTTAATTAAGATAGCCAAACACAGTCCTTACCACTTTAAACACAGCCCCAAAGGCAGCACTTGGTTAAAAAAAGTTCAAAGAAAATTAATATTTGAAGTACAGCATATACTCTATTGGTTTGCCAGATGAATTAGTACAGAGGTTAATAATCATACTTTAGAAAACATTGACATAAGTTTAATTCCCTTTTTTGGATGAGGTTACTAGTCAAACTAATTGGTGCCAGTCCCTAAGAAGAGCAAAAATAGTAACTTAATTATTTATAATAGCATTTCACAGAGATAACTCTAAATACATGCAATGACTATACTCTCAGAAAGTGTATGTTTTGCTACTGTAGCATGACAAAATTATGTTACGCTTCTTCAGAAGACATGCCAGTATTATCTGTTTACAAACAAAAAATGCTGTTTCCTACATAAAAAAATTCAAGATGTGCCAAACAAGTAAAACTTCAAACATCTCCCAAAGACATTGAATAACATCATCTTTTCACTCTTATTTCTTATCCATAAACACAAGTCAAAAATGAAATTTTGTTTGCAAAAGTGTTCAGGGAAACAAACTGTGGCAGGACGTGTCTACCCCCTCTCTACCAGAGATGGTTGGTGCATATGCAAGAGATGACCCAGGCGGGTCACAGGCCCAGCATGGAGTCATCTCTGGCACCAAAAAGGCTCAGGCCCCCAGCTAAGAATCAATATCTTAGTCTGCAAAGCAAATGTGGGAAGAGATCAAAGAAAAATAAATATTCTTGACCAAAAGACATGGTTCTTATGTCTATAAAAGCCCACACAATTATCAGAGAGGCAGAATCCTTCTACCCACATGCTCTGAAAGCATGCAAGACTTCTTCCCAGGGTCTGGATGCAGTTCTGCAGTTATTTTCCTGGGAATTGAGGGAAAGGATTTCTATGTGTGCTCCATCAGGATTTGGATGGTAAGAAACATTGGATCCTAAATTATAATATTTCTTTGCTAGCCGTAAAATTAATGGTACCTTTAACCCCACGTGTATAATACTAGTAGTCCTCTTTTTGTCTTATCCCTGTGTAGTAATAGTCTGTTTTAAGTCTTATGTCTGTTAGTTTTGTGTCTATTAAATAAATAATTCATTCTATAATAGACTGAATCAGCCATTATTAAAGAACTTGCGAATGAGAGTAGGTCTTAGGGTGCTGGCCACCTCAATAAAGCGACTGCCTGCTGCCAGAGGCCTGGGCAAAAGTCAGGAATTTACATAAACCCACATCATCCATTCATAACACAAACTTCATGTTGACTCACGAGAAAAGTTCTCAGAAGCCACATTAAAACATAGTGGGATTTTGAGTCTGAAAGGAAAAAGAGACAATATTTGAAATTCTAGCCCTATGAAGGGGATAAAGGGTGAGGCCCTGAAAACGCTGCTGTCTGGTAATGTTTATTCCTTATGACAATCCCTTATATGTTTATATTGGGCTCATTGTTAAGATCCCTCTTCTGACAGCAAACTAATATTATGATACACTGAAATAATGCTAGTGTCTGATTAGTAAGAGATGCCTCTGCCTGAATTAAGGTGCAAACAAGACCATATGCCAAGTCAACAGTGCAGATTCTATTTAACAGTAAATGAGAGAGAGAGAGAGAAAAATAAGGAGAGGGAGGAAGAGAAAGAGAGTGAGAGAGAGATTAAGCAAAAGATATCACCACCACATGGATTCCTTCTTCTGGTCTTCTCAGTGGTGGAGGTCCTTCACATATTCTTCTGGAGGTACCACTTTTATACAGTCCAATTCCCAGGTATCCACAAGAGGTTTGTGCCATTCCCACAGCTTGGGATGGCATGTGTGTAAACAGCTGCTTCTTCTTCTCACAGTTTGTTACAGCAGAAATTTTTTATCAGGATAAGCTACCTAGATCTGCCTCACCAGGCCTCATCACATCTTCCTCTTGTGTCTGTTCTTTTTCCACAGTCTGCACAGTGGAATCTTGTCTGGTGTGCTAATTCTGAACCTCTCACCACCATTTAGGCCTGAAATTAATGCCTTCCTCTTTGCCATCTGTGCCTGTTGTGGTACCTTATCTTATGGGAACTTCCCTGTTTGAGAGTGTTTTGAGACAGGTTAACTGTGTTCTTTGAGTCCTCACACCCATCAGTACAGAATTTTATAGCGTGGTTCAAATTCATAGGTTTTCACTGAGGGACAGTAAAACAGGCCCTACCCATAAACCACTTCTGTTTTATAAGCAAAGTTTTTCTTTCCTCTGTACAGAGAGAGACTTCTGATTTTCTTCTCTGGTGTCACAATAATATGAGTGTATACCCCTTGAAATTCTGAGGATTGTTTTATACTTGAATAGCCCTCTGAACATTGATTATTGGGTTCCAAACTATCCTATTCCTTAGGTTCTGCTTCACACACTGTTTAATAAGAAATCTTTAGTTCTGTGAACTCTGAAGACAGAAAAGTGTTGGGGAAGATGAAACAGGAAAGCCTTATAAATATGATTGCCTGACAAAAGATTTTGAGAATATGAAAACTACAGGCGACATCGAAATGAAAGCCACTTTCAAAATACCAAATCTTAGTTACTGAACAACTGGAAAACAATGGTATGGCCAACTGAAGGTAATCCCCTCTTGATTGAACAATACCCTCTGCTTGCAGGCAGGTCCAAGGGTCAGAGCAGACCCTACTAGCTCAGCAGAAGGGGTCCAAAGAGTAGTTTTTAGAAGTTAAGATGTAACACTCTATGGTAATATAAGAACTCTTATAGGCTGTATGTAAATGCTATAGGATTTGTATCTTGTATTAGATTGGTTAGTGACAATTAGAATATTCAGTACAGAAGATGATTTATTGTATTGTAACCAGGACTTCACCATTCCATTCCTCTCTTACTCTTCGCACACTCTTACACTCTCTCTCTCTCTCTCTCTCTCTCTCCTTACTTACTCGCTTACTCTCTTGCTCTCTTGGGCCTGCTCAGAGCTGCCAGCTGCAGTTCTAAGCAGTGCCCCTATACCCACGCCCTTTGCAATAAACCGCATGTTCCAAGATCTGACTTCAGAGATCTCTCGTCTCTGTCCGTCTACGCCCGGTCCAGACTGAACCCCCCAAAGCTCCTACAGAAAAGACCCTTATGTCACCCGGCATATCCTGCAGATGGAGGATAATAGAATTTTATGAGTTATTTCCCTCTGAAACTAATAACTGATGTTTGATTGTGGCATGGATATACTGTGAATCAAAGAAAATCCATTCCTTCTGTGAAAACATGAAGACACTTAGGATCGGATATTTCCCGTAGTGTTCTTTGTAACTACTGATCACCCTTACATTTTAAAAGGTAAATTTCATTTTAATTCTCTACCACAAGTCTTCCTTTTGTCTTTGCATGTCTAATTAAAGATACACTTCATATACAGGATTTTCTGCATAGGAAGATACTTAAAAAATAACCAGATAACTTCTCAGTTTTTTATTCACAACAAATAAAGAATGAATTTATATAATGCCTGAATTATATAAGAATTTAGTTTGAAAGGAAACACTGCAGCTCATTTAGTCCAAACACCTGCTCTATAAAGGGCTATCTTCATGAATGCTGGACAGATTGGTCCAACCAAGTTCTGAAAACCTTGAAAGACAAAGATTTCACATCCTCTCCTGGCAGCCTATTTCAATGATTGCTCACACTTTGCAGTGAAAATATTTGTCATAAGTATTGTGGAATTTCTTCTGCTGCAAGCATGAAAGTTCTTCAACTTCCTCCTCTTAAGACATTGTCTCTGACTCTGAAGTAATGTTTCAGATTACTTTTTACACTTATTCTGATTTCTCAAGAACTTCTTAAAAAATTCTGATCATTGAACACTATTACTTGCATCAGCAGTGCAGTAGATGTTGCTAAATCACTGAACTTCCTGCATCCTTCTTTTGCTTTTGTGTCACCTTAGCTGCATTTGTTGTGTTTTGTGGTCATTAGGACTGTCATATACTAGTTGAGTCATTGTTGTCCAAAGTATATAACCCATAACCCACAGCAGTGTGCAGTCACTGGTCTTAGACATATAGTTTGACTGTTTAAAAGATTTAGTTTGAAGGCTCACAGTTATGAAAAAATCTGGGTTGGTTCAGTATGGCCACATAGATTCATCCCCATTTGTCACTTTCTTAAGTTTTATTTCATCAACATTATTTTAAAATACATTCTATTTTCAGCAATAAAATAGATGTTATTTTTATCAATTTTATATTTACTTCCAGCTTATTCACTAAGCATTCAACAGCATTTTCTGTAGAACTCCTGAGAAACCTCAAGTACAGGTGGTTGGGAATTGTCAGAGAATGTGCTTTAATCCATTTAACTTGTGTTCTGTTATAATTGTCAGGTATTAATTTAGTACTGTAATGTCACCAGGTGCCAAGTCAAACACCTTCCAAACGCGCTTTACATTCTGTGTAACTGAAATTATAACCATTACTATGACTGCAAAATACAGTATTCTGTTTCTTCTAAGATCTGTTTTCAGTAAAACCATTGATCGACGTGAATGATATTCTCATAACTTAATTATTTATTAATTATATTAATTATATTTTCACAGAATCATAGTATGTTAAGGGGTTGAAATGGACGCTAAAGATCATCTAGTCCCAACCCCCTTGCCATGTGCAGGGATACATCCCTTTAGGCCAGGTTGATAAAGGCTTTATTCAACCTGGCTTTGAACACTGATGGGTTTGGGGCACCCACAACCTCCCTGGACAACTTGTTTCTGTATCTCCTAACCCTCAAAGTAAAGAATTTCTTCCAATTTAAATTAATAATTGCATAATTTTAACAATCAGAGTATTTTTTAAGAATAAAGATGCTGGAACAAAAAAACAACATTTCTATCAATATGCTGCCAGAGTTGTGTCAGTTAGTGAGTTTGGAAGGTAGTTCCCTGGAATATTGAGTATGTACAATTAATCATCCTTTAATTGGCAAATATATCATTAACAAAAATTCATTATCCAAGGTAAATTCTCACTACTTGGAAATAATGCTATTTACTGAAAAATGAAATGGTCTTTCATTCGGTCTACAAAAACAGTAGTTTGTTATTTATGATAGACTATATAGTATAGTGTGGTAGTATAGTAGAAAATGGACATTTTAATATAAATTGAATGTCCTTTACTGAAAATATGCTCATAAGAAAATGATTTATAATAAAGAACACAACTAACTCTTAGAATATAATGATAAATATGTATTTATTTCCAATTTAATTGAAAGCAAATCTGAGATACTCTTTGTTGTGTTGGTTCTTTGGGTTTTTGTATATATATATCTGAGCAACACCTGGCTTTTGATGTTGATATACAGACATTCATGGGTTTACATATTCAGTAGAAACTATCGCTACATGATCGTGCATCTGAAGGCTGAACAAAATCAGTATTCAGTCAACCAATAATGAAGGAATATTGCCAGAGGGATCCTGCCAGGTGTTAGCAATTAATTATTGATATATTTGGGAAAATATTTAAAGGTACATTCAAATATAGTCTTCCTGCATGAGATTGCTACATTATATTGACGGCTGATAATTGTATCAATTTTCCTTTTCTAGCTTACACAAAATGTCAAAACAGATTCTTATGAAGATATCAAAGATATCACTCTGGCAGGTTATTATGTGGCCTTTTGAAATCAGGGTTTGGAAGAGATTATTTCAGAATGTATTTTGAAAAGGAATAGTGATCACACAAAAATGTGTTTAGAAGTTTTTCCTCTGCTCTCTTGTTTAAATGCATATTTAAATGCCAGCCATGAGGCACTAATAAAAAAAATAAAAATAAATTAAGCACTCTTGTTAATGATCTGATTATGCTTTTGAAGTTCTGAAATGTGGGCTCAAACAAACCGACCATCGAGTGCAGCTTGTTCTGTAAAGGAGAGAGGGTCTACCGCCCAGGGATGCTGGACACCGGAGCAGATGTGACCATCATAGCCCGCTCCGAGTGGCCAGGGAATTGGGAACTGGAGCCAGCGGCAGTTTGATCCTCAGGGACTTCAGTCCTAGGTGGGAGGCGAGGGTCTCAAACTGTCCCCATCCAAAAGGCCTGCTAAAACGTAGGTCTTTCTTCAGAGGACCAGCACACAAACGGCTGGTTCTGTCTTGGCATGGTCAAGACACAGCTCAGGCCATCTTCCCGAGGCCCGGTGTCTTCCCTCAGCTGCTGGCAGGAGGGTCCTTGCAGAGGCTGTCGGCTCTTTAGTGATTGTCAGCTCGTGATTTCAGCCCAGCTCTGCAGGGCGGCCTCCAGGCCAGACCAGACCAGAGAGAGAGACGAGAGGCTTGTGTGGCTGGTTCCACACGAAGGTAGCTTTATTGTTGGTCCGTACTCCGGCAAAGAGGAAAGCCAGGGACGAGAGCTCTCTCTCACAGGGGCAGAGGCCTTAGCTTTTATAGGGATACAAGGGATGGGTGAAGGCCAATGGGTTACAAGGGATCTGCATAGTGTCTCCTAAAGGATTGTGGGTCTGTCTTTTCTCGCCGGGACCAAAGAAGGGGTTGCCTTTCCAGGGAGTCCTGCTGGGTGATTGTGAAATCTCTTATCTCAGCAGACATCCCTCCAGGGCAGGGGCTGGGCATACCCCACACTGAAAGGCAAGAAGAAATGCAATTTACCCAGTCTATGATTTACACAGTATGATGCAATAGCTCAGCTGACACCACTAAAGATTGATGCCCTCTGTTTCACAGAGTAAGGACAGGAGTAGAAAAGTCACCATAGAGGCATCGTAGTGCAATGTCTGTCAAGCCTCTCCTTGGTACTATAGCTCATTCTCTCCCAGCACAATTTCACTGTCTCAGCTGGATGGTGAACAGTGGTGACAGTGGTTTCTGTGATATTAATATTTGTCTATAAAATCTACCCTGTGGGAGCTGGGCAGAGACCACCTCAGTTTTCCAATCCAATTTAGAATTGATATAGTGATGTGACCAATGAACTTAAACACTATTTTATTTCTCTTTCTGCTAAAAACAATGACTTTTATTTTTGCATGACTGAAAGTGGTCTTTGAGCCTATTTCTTCTGGAAAATAATTTTTAAATAAAGTTAAAATAGAGCTGCCTATCTGTAAAAAGCAGTCTTCACAGATTTCCCTCTCATTATATCTTGCTCTTAATGAAGAAGAAGCAAAGTTGGGATCTATTTTACCTAACTTTGACATGTAGAATTGTAGATGGTTAACTGTAAGCTAGTGAAGTTTCTGTACTTTTTCAATCAAGAGAGAAATATAGGTGCCTTCAGAAAGTAATTCATTCTACCTGTTCCATAAGCTTCTTTTACAGTGAAGTGATTCTCCTTCTGCACTTATTTCTTTACATTGACTATGGAAGGAGGCCAGGGTAGCTTACGTAGTTTTAGAAACCTAAATATATTCTGCATATGTAATTATCTTATCCCCAAATATCTTGAAAATATTGCTTCAAAAAGAGCTCACAAAATCGTTTTCCTAATGTCATGTTACCCATGAAAGAAGAACTGTTCTACCACCTTAACATTTTGAACAGGTTCATATCTTTCTAGAGTAGACATTACAGTGTGGAGAAAAGTTATGAAGCTGAGTTTCAAATCATGTCCGAATTCATTTATGTTATAAAGAGGGTCATACAAGAGGAAAGATTCAGTTCAAACTCAGCTGTGTATACATTGGTACCTGCATAGGTGTCTCCCACAGGTGAGATCTGAGGATCACTGTGTTTGTTCAGTGAGATTTTACTTGACCTAGAGTCACCTGTGCGGGTTCTTCCTACCTTCCTTAAAAGCGGATGAATCTCACATTTTTCCTGTGTCACACCTACGGGGCTACCCTATGGTGTCACAAATTGCCATAGCTGTCCACGAAGTTAAATTAAACCACTAGTTAATGTAGTCAGTGGAACCTACACTGTAATTCATCTCTCTCTAGGCATAACCACTGTGCCATTTCATTGCTCTAGTACAAGCATCCACCAGCATGACCGGTATTATCAGGCACATCTGCAGCAGCTAAAACAGCAGCTTTCTGGAAGGGCTGTGACATTCTGGTGCACAAATCAGATGTGAGGCTGGACATGGTCAGCTGAACTGCTTTCAAGTCTCTTCTCAATCTATTATGTTGACTCCCATTGGCTGTAAGGAGGTGTTGAGCTACCCAGCATGGTAGTACCTAATCACAGAAATTGACTCCTAACTAAATGTTTTAATCTTGATGAGGATACAAAAATGCTGCTAGCAAGGATTTTCTTGCTATTTTCTAAGTCCATGAGAGACTTTTCTCTCTCACAGAAGATAGTAGCAGAGTTCTATAAACAATGAAACACCTGCAACCTTGAGAAGCCTTGTTTATAGTACAGTAGAAAAATATTTTGACAATGGATGTTTTAGGATTTTAGCCAATCCACCCGGGGGGTGGCTGATCCTTGTCCAATTAGACTATGAAGAAAAAGTCTATAACAGAGTTTGTAAAATAATTAAATAAATCAATCTTGCTGCACAATTCCTGCCTGCTGGATCTTCTCTCCTCCTCCCTAGAGCTGTGGGACACGGTAATATTTTACGGCGTTAATTTCTTGAGACAAATTCTACCAATGAAACTTTTCAATGGTCTCTTTAAGTTCCAGACTTCAGATCTGGTGTTCCACACTTCTGAAGTCACATCAAAATTCAGAACAGCATGAACCAGAATTTTTGTTGTCCTCTATCTGCTTGCTCCAGCTGAGAAAAATGCTGACAGAGTTTCATGTTGATATATCAGAGCAAAGGGCCTACAAAGTCACTGGGCATCTGGGAGCTATTCAGGCGGAAATTCCAGTAACAAATACAAAGTAAACACAAGCGGCTTCTCCATCATCTTTGCATTTTTAGAATAGAAATTTTGACTGTGATGGGGCATGGGTAGCATATTGCTCCACTCCAAATCAGATTTTAGCCATCTGGGTCTCTACCTAGATGAACCAGCTTGACCAGTCCTTTCATAATTCTGAAAATTTATTTATATTATATAATAAATTATATATGGAATGCATGGTGATGGCTTTTTCTAAAGCTGCCTGAACATTTGCATCCTAGAGGACTGTATGAATGTCTTTAAAATATCAGTGAACATATTTAGAGAGAAAAAAATTATCTCTTCCTTCACAAACCAACTGCAGTGTTCTCTCTTGGATCATTTAGGGCCTAAAGATTTAGAGGGAAAAGGTGTAAGATCTGAGAGCCATTCAGAATCACCTAACTTCCATATGGCAACAACTTGAAAATTAAGGACCTGGCATAAATAGGGTGGTTCAGATAGAAAAATGAGGGAATTTAGACCAGTTGTACTGTCAATGCAGAGACTGAGAAACCTATGAAACATAAAAATTTCACAAACATACATCAAGAAAGATCTGAGCTTACCTGCTCAGAGTCTGAGTCTGAGATGCATCACTCCCTGGAGTTTAGGTGACTTAAGCTGGAAATGCCCATTAGGCACCTGTGTCCATTCAAGTTTTTATGGATGAAGATAATTGGATAGAATTCCCTTTTTGCAGGTGAAGGGCAAAACTAACTTCTGAACCACTGCTTTACAGCTAGTCTGTGTCACTGACATCTCTCATTGACTTGTCAAAGTTCAGTCTGCATTTGTCAGATGCTAACTGTAAAATATGTATCTTTGCTATGAATTTTTACATTCAGTTGTCATAATTATTTTGATTTCTGAATGTTCATGGTCTATGTTCTTATTTAATTGATTTATGTACATATGTCAAACAACTGTCATCTATAAGAATGCGTGAATTGACAGCTCACACTCTAAAGGTAGCTGGCAACTGATCGTAAGCGCATGGCCATGGCCATGCCATCATGTTTTCAAGGTCATTAGCATTGATCACGCATCTGACATCTTTTCATCTCTGTGTATACCTGCCTTGCTTCTTGCTTGACCTTATACCTTTTATGTTCCAGAGATCAATAAATTCACTTTTTACTATCCTATTGGACTGCATAGGAATGGGAACATGTTTGCTGCTGTGCAGGATTATAGAGAGGCCAACAGCATTTTAAAATTAGGTATGTCTATTATCAGCAATGCTAAGAGTTAATGAAACAGACTTCGGAACAACAAAAAATGTGCACATAAATGCATTCTTATATGACAGTATAATTGGCTACAACCCAAGTGAAATTGTGCAGGTTATAACAAAATACTGATACAAATAACATGATTAGACACAGCCAAGAATCACAATTTTGTCTTCTACCTTTTTTCCCAAGTGAAAATAAAGTTTTTGCTGCTGTTTTGTCTTCTTGCAGAAAAGAGAAGGTTCTTCTCTTGGTTGCCCTTTCTATCCACCAAAGAGACAAATAGACACCTGTCTCTTCTCTGTCTTCCCCTGGATCCTGTCCTGGTAGGAAAAGTTCTTCTTTCCTCAGATTTCACAGGTGGCCAAGGATAGAGACTTTTTTCATGTGAGGCTGCCTGACACCAATAGCCATCCCAAAGCTCCTCTTCAAACAGCTAATTTTTTGAAGAGAGGGCTCCAAGTGATTCTAACATCTAAGGTTGTGTCTTCCATTGTACAAAGAACAGGCTATTAGAGGCCTCTCTACACAGGGAAAACTTGTTTCTGATATGACTGACAGACTAAATAGCAGGCTTGAAAGCTTATCTTTCTTCTGTCCACCATTCTTACCAGATTGTCCCTTCTCAGCAGCACTGTTTTCCAGTGAAGCAGCTCTTCCAGCCTCCTGCACAGCACAGACACTAATCCAACTCCTCACACTTATGGATTATTGCTTTCTTTCCTTTTTCTCTGAGTATCAGCTTTGACTTTGCTCCCCTTAGCCCTTACCTCTGCTTCCTTCCAGAGCCCTCCTGTCTAGATGCTGCTTCTCCTCCTGCTACTCCTTTGGAGCTTCTCTTCTACTGAATATGCTGAGTTGTTCCTGGGGCGAGAAAATCCATCCCTTCCCTTCCTCTAAGATTTTCCACAAGTCTAGGTATGCAGCTGCCACACCAAGGTAAGCACACTCCCCTCCTGCCTACCTTCACAAATACACTTTTTTCCAGGGAATCCATTCAGTATTTTTATGGGGGAGGGGAGGTGTTTTGGTTTGGGTTTTTTGTTTGGTTGTTTTTTTTGTGGGGGAGAGCACAACTAAGTTAAATTGTCTTCCTGTATATCACACTGCTGACAAAACCTAAATATGCCTACAAATTATGTCACACCAGCCACCTGTCTTCTTCAGCTGTCTTACTCAGAGTGCATTTCCACCATACCTGTTGGACTACAATATTCTACACAACACAATGTCTTCTTTTGATGTTTTTCTTATAAATTTCCCACAAATTCTGAAAGCTTTCACGTTTGTTCTTAAGGTATTCCAAAGATAAGGAGCTTTCTCAAAACAAAACTTCCTCACTGAACCAGTGTACTGGGAGAGAAGATAATTGCAGGATCATAGTCTGACTTATTTCCTACTCCGTCTCAATCCCATTTCATGTAACAAATAGAATTACTCTGAAGGAGTAAATTGCAAATTGGACCATGTGAGATGAATTACTATCACGTTTATAATTGGTCAGTGTTTATACATATTGAGGATAAGGCCAGTGACGTGTAAATGCAGGAAAGATTTTCTTAATGAGGGATGAGTAAACAATTCATCACTGCCCCTTTCACGGCTTGCACTAAGGTCCAATGAAAAAGTACCACAGATAGAAATACAGAGAACATGGAAGAAATACTAAATCAATATGCACAAGACTAATGGTTGAAAAGGTAATTTTAACATAGGCACTCACTTAATTTTGAGCATTTTTCTCTGCAGCCATTAAGGCTGGTTGATCCTGATTTTCATATCAAATCCACAAGAAATATTTTCCTACCTCTTTTAATTCATGCACATACAGTGAAATATTTTGTATGCATTTTGTTACAGGATTAAAGGATATTTTTAAAATTGTAAAATGCACCTTGAATTATCCATGCTGTCATGGAAAAAAATAATATACTTCGAAAATCATGTTGAAAGTATATTTGTTGTGAGGTATTAATATTTTGGTATTTGTTCATCCAAAATATCTTTAACTTGTAAGATTTAGAAAGTGATCAATTTTTAAAACTTTAATGTGAAATAAAAATAGTTTTACCTATCTCAGACGTGTACACATAGGAGATCACTTTCCCCCATGTTTTGCTTTATAATTTTTTTCCCCAGAATGTAAAGCTTCAACTACAAACAGATCTTGATATATTTTGATATATTATGTATGTAGTGGTGTAGTTTTATTATTTTAAAGCAACTTCATTCCCTTCTACCTGACAAAAATCAAAGTTATTTCATGTCATTTTTTGAAAATGACATATGTAGAATTTTTAGAAACCAATAATATATGCTTATATTTTGTCCTGAATTGAGGTCTTCTTGCCCAGACAAATGAAAGAAATGATCTGATTTTTGATTTCAGTTGTAGGAAAAATTCATACATGCCTTCAAAACAATACTAATGAAATTACTAGATAACAAGAAAAATTAAACTCTCAGAGTTGAAAATATGATCATAAAACAAGTGTGACATTAAGAGAGTGATTTGGACAGACAAAGAGCTTCTAGAGAAAAGGTACACGAATCTATAGCAACATTACTTGAGAACCCTTTTGTCATCTAGTGATTGAAAGAGAGATATTAATCTCATAGATAAAGGTAATTAACTAATATGAGTAGTTTATGCAGTTATATTTGTAGATGAGGTTTGCCAAAAAACCATACACCCAATTGTTTCATAAAAAGCCTGATCAGATGCCCACTAAAGCCCATAGGAATCTTCCCAATGATTCAGTGACCTTTCTTCCAGTCTAGTAACAAGACATCAAGGCATTCATAGAGAATAAATGCTGGTACCAGAATACTTTTAATTTGAATTTTTATTAGGCAGAAGTTTTACACAGTGGGCTGAGTCTGACAATAACTGCTCATCTGTTGACTGGCACGGCAGTTTTTTTGAGAAAAGGTTCTAATTATGCTGGTACAGTCATTTGTACTGTTACTACTGACTCACCTGCACCCACTAGTGTGACACTACTGTCCTTGACTCTGAGGAACATGGTAACAATAACTTCAATGGCTGCCTGCTTAGTTTTCTATACTAAATGCAGTGTTCACCCTAACTTGTGTTTGGAGATACAGCTGTTACCACAAGCATGTGGCGGCCTGTTAACCCCATGATTCTGTAGGTTCCCCCTGTTCCCTCCCTAGCCCTGGCCACTCCCTCGGTTTCTCTTTATTTGCTCCTGCACCCCAACCCCGCCCAGGGACCGCCCCTGGGCCCCTGACAAAACCACCCCGCACTCAGACCATGTTGTCTCTCTACCTCTGAACATCGTAGGGACAAGATGTGATTAAAGCCATCTCAAACCCTCATGAGATACCCTTCTCTACCTTCTTTACCATCACCTGTGTTGTAACGCTGCTGGCTGCAGAGCCAGGTCGTGGGGCTGTCCAAAATGGACTCCGGGATGCGATCAATCTCATGGCCCTAGGAAACCCTCGCTGAGCTCTCAGGGAGCAGCAACCTGTTAGGCAGAGTCCAGAGGTTACAACACAAGCGATCCATACTTAAGGAACTCCTGGTTGTCCTGCATAGATGTTTGTATCGGTGTTGGAGAATGGTTAGAGGATCAGGGACATGGATTATTGATAAAGGGTATAAATTAATAACAGAACTGCAAGCAAAGGCCTGTGTGAGAAAAAGCCTCCATGTGAAAATGCCTGCGTGAGAAACAGGCCTGAGAACCAAAAGGGAGTTTTAAGGAGGTACAGTCCTGTGCTGATAAAATTTACTGACCATGAGAAGGGAGGAAAATCTTTGATCTCTCAAGACAAAACATAAATAATAGAAGCTTGCCAAATGTAGTCTTTTATCTAACCCAATTATGTAGAAGTAAGAATGTGCTTTTGTAAGCTTAAACCAATCAAGAACTGACAAGCGTATATACTGATACTATATAAGTGCCTCTGTATTGCTAATAAACGAAGCTTGCATTATCAATCACATTGATTGTCTGCATGTCTTCCCCCGCCGGAAGTCAGCATATTGGATCACAATTAGCGGAGCTTGTCTACAAAGATGATTGAAAGTTAATATAAAAGTATCAGGTACTGACACTAAATAAGATAAGCTGCACAAGAAAAAGAAAATCCCCTAACACTTAAAAAATAGTTAGGTAGCACTAAAATCTTGATATTTTGCTTTGTCTGATGTATTAAATTGTCATTAGGGACAAAAAGTCATTCAATAAGTCAGTGTAACTGATGTATGACGCTGAACCTGGGAAACTAAAGTAAATTAATTAATCCATTGCTTGTTAGTTTCTTTCACTACTTATTAACACATAGGCTTTTTCTTTTGGTAGTAACAAAACCTCTGCTTTTTTATAGGTGAGCAAAAATAATCCTAAAACTATAATTACTTACATCTCTATCAACTACTTCTTGTTTTTTACCCAGTATAAACAAGACATTTCAACTTTGCTTTTGTTTGACCTTAACAGAATTGTTCTTTTAAGTCTGCAAGTTCTCTTTCATCTAGGTTTCTTGGAGAACATAATTTGTTTCAGTACATTTCTTACACATATTTTGACATTTTGCAGCTAATAAATCAGACCACCTAGTAAACGTAAATGAGCAGTCACCACTGAAAAACCTTCTCTCCCCATGTTGAACACTCCTGGATGGATTTGCTCTGTACTGTAGTTCAAGTATCACCGTTTTGCCTGTGCTGTCAGGCATTTGAAAACAGTGCAGATCTGTACAGTGTTTCCCTCGATTTTGCCATTTTCATGTTTGTTTTTGTGATTTGCTCATTACAGGCCAACCTCTATTAGCCTTCACCAATGAAAGCAATATTGTTTACTGTTCACAGTCTTGTTTCTCTTCTTATCTAAAATTTATTCACACTAGCAGAGAGGTGTCAAAACAAGGCCCTTTACCTCCAACAAATTTCTGGCAATTGCACAAAAGTTAGGCTGTTTTCCTAAACAGTTTTCCTGGGCAAAAGAGGACTATCTTAATCCCAGGGTTACTCCAGTTATTCTAAATATCCAAGTAGACACCATAAAAATTTAAATGGGAACCTCCAAACTTTAGTGTTATAATGATTTGAAGCACCATCAGCATAATATTAAGAATCAATATTAGCTGGCAGGAATAAGAACTTTCTTTTATTGTCAAAATCAATTAAAATCTTCCTGGAGTCATTGTTTCCTGTGGAATTTGCATTTTTATGTATTATACTTTCTCTTTCAGGAAGTAAGAAAAAAAAGCAGCATAAGTTACAGAATTAGGCTAAGTGTGGTATAAACCTCAAATAGCAACATCTCAAAAGTAGTCTCTATAGAAATAGAATATTCATAGCAAAAATTCATTGGTGAGGAGAAGGATGATCCCTATACGTACGTCTCTCTCATCCTCTCTCTCCTTGTGCTTGTCATTAAGAGACAATACTGAGATGCTGCAAACATTTCCAGCAATGGAAATTACAGTTGATAAATATTTCACACAACCAGATGATTATACTTGATTAATTCGTTTTCAAGGAGCAAGTTAAAAACCATGAAAACATCAACAAACCTCTCTGAATAAATTCTCGAAGAGAGTATCTGTAAGCAGAAATCTCTTTTATAGCAACAGTATTACAAATTGCCAAGGCCACCTACCTCTAATACATGTGCTGAAATACCAAGGAAAATTTTTGATGCTTATTTTACATGATAAAATATCTGTATCTAATCCAAGAGAAAAAGCAAGGCATCTATACCAGAGTGCAAATATGAAAAACCAGCACTTTTGGGGTTGAATCTTAATTTTAATTCTAACTTTTTTTTAATACCACCTGCTAACATAATGAGACACATCTCCTGTCTTAAACTGATATTTGAAATCTCTCAACACCACTCAATATGGACAATAACAGTTGGTTAGAAATTAGTGTTTTGCCACACCTGTCAAGATCATACAATATCCAATTATCAATTAATATGAAAGTCCAGTAACGAATAAAGGTGATGTTAGACTCCAAGCCAGAAGTGTAAGCGATCATTTTCTCTTGCTTAAAATAGAAACTTAAAATTGTCCAGAGAAGTTGTGGATGCCCCATCCCTGGCAGTGTTCAAGGCCAGCTTGGATGGAGCTCTCAGCTCAGCTCTCAGCAACTCAGTCTAGTGAAAATTGCCCCTGCCCATGACAGACGGCTTGGAACTAGATGGTCATTAAAGTTCCTTCCAACACAAACCATTCTATGAATCTTTGAAAATAAAAACAATATTGAGTTTACAATATTGGTTCTGCTGTTAGGACATTAGTTTAAATTAGCCTTAATGTATATAGACATGTTGAATGCACTCTAATCTCTAATTTTTGATTCTTTATAGGAACAGCTAAGGATTCCACAAGTTTGTGAATAAAATACAATTTCAAGATAGTATGTTTGCATTCTTATCAATCCAGGAGGAGCAACATAGAAGGCAGGATCTTTAACTGCACTAGATAAAAGGTTCAGCTTCCTAACTGAAAGAAAAGGGTAAAAGAGGGCAAAACCCATTTTATGCTAATGCAGAGTAGGAACTACAACCTTTTCTAATTAATGCATGAAATAAATTCTAAATTTGCTAACACTGAAGTTAATTTAGTTGATAGGGAGAGAAAGGAAAATTTAACACTTTTCAGTGCATGCATACATGTAAGATCCTTATTTTATTTTTAAGAAGGAAAAATTCTGTCGTGGGAGCAAAATACTTGCTAGCTTACATAACAGTTCAAATATGAGGGTAAACTTCTTAAGAGGTAGTGGTCTCCATCTCTGATGAACCTGGATACTTGGGAAATACAGTTACTTCTCTTTCAACAGTATTTTATTCCTCCCCAGCTTGCTCATGGAAACAAGTAGATAGCTGCCTTCAAAACTGGAAGAAATTATTCTTACAGAAAGAATGCAAAAAAAATTGCTAAAGCACACGGACAGTTTCTGTCCTATTTCTTTGTCAAAACAAGCAACGTTCAATAGATTTAAGCTAGATTTAGCTAAATGTAATTGGTTTTGGTTTTTTTTTTTTTTTTTTTGAGTATATCCTCTCAGATAACAATACCACTGTGTCTACCAATAAAAATAATCATTGCTCAAGTTGCAGTGCACTCATCTGAAATGTTCCAGCAAGTCACAACATGATCTTCTACTCTCCAAGGCTGTAGTCTGTAGTTATCCCTGCACAACTACTGCCTGCTGCACATCCTGTGTAAATTATGTACTTTGATTTTCCATCACTTTGAGAATTTTACTTCCTTACTTGAGGCCTGCATTTCATCCTCTGTTATCTAAAGGGCTTCTGTCTCAGCATGGCTGTACCACCATGGGAGTATGTAAAGAACAAGAGCAAAAAACAGAAGGAAAGGGTACCTAAACGGCAGCAAAAAAGGGGTTGGAGTGCTAGAACTGAAAAAATGTTATCAGAAAAGCAATAAAGAGCTGATGGGAAAGTAGCAAAATTTCCAAGTAGCAAAATTTCTAGTCACAGTTCTGGTTCATTATTCTTTCATTACTAAAAGCTTTATTATTCTCTGGGATCATAGTGTAGGCAGGAGAAAAAAACATCAAACAAAGCCTAAAACATAAGCTGAAGAGTCAGCAGTGTAGTGGTTGAAAATAACTTTCTATCTCTTCTCATCAGTCACCAACGAAAACCCTTCCAGTGGACATAAAAAAATTTTGTAAGAGATCCATCAAATCCCATACTTTTTCTCAATTCATGTAAAAAAAACCCCACCATGGTTTCAAGGGCAGGTGCAAGGAATTTTGCAAATTTACTTATGAAAGGGTTTCATGGTTAGAATTCTACCTTGAAGTTTCAAAGTATATCTATATTACAATGTATTTTATATACTGTGCAGATATACTCAGTAATGTTTAAAACTATATTTACTTTTACCAAGTTGAATAAAATAACTTCTGTCAATTAATATCATGTTAAAAGCAAGAAAAACTTTTCTTTTTACTCGATTTGCTTCTGCTGCATTTTCCTCAAGCCGAAAATATCTTTTCCTCATATCTTTTTCTTGCATTATGAGAATGTAAAGTGGGACACTCTACAATCCCAATGTTCTCAGTCTCTCCTCAGACGGAAGTCTTTCCATGTCTCTGTCTTAGTTCATGCTTGAACTGTCCACATGACAATTTGATCTAAACTAGGTTACCATGCCAACCATCTTAATACTAACCTCTTCAAGAAACCACAGAAAAAATGCCAAATAATACAGGGTAGCGGTTATAAAATAAGAGCAATGTTTTAAAATGCTACCACCTGGTGGTAACCGAGTAGCAAAACCTTGACACATACTAAAAGAAGATGACCAAATGCTGCCTCAGACTAAATACAATTTCAAACCTTACAGGGGTTGCAAACTGGTGAGTGGGAGTGAATGAGATTGCACTATGTAACACCTAAAATGCCTTGTAATTACATTCAAGAGAGGAAACACAGATTCCCAGTCTTGTAGGATCTAGTGGTATACGAAGTATATTTTGCATTTTTGTGCTCTTCAGGTCACATTCGCACCTCTGGATAGGAAACTGAAATTGAAGTGTCCTAAACAAGACAAAAAGGGTTTGGTACTCGATTTGAATAAGTAGAGTATTTGTCCCAGTACAGGGGAAAAAAAAAAAAAAGAGACAAATAAAGAAGAAAAGGTTGTATTTTCTGCAAATGTAATCATGACTTCAGCAGAGGTGCTGGCACAGGAAAACTCCATTCAGCGCTCCCTTTGTTGACTGCATTATATAACATGATATGCATTAACCAGTAGCTGAGATAACGTAAAGGAGACAAATGTGTGCTTCTACAAATATCCAGTGATAGCTTTTAAAATCTTTGCAGTTGCCACTTTCAGGTAATGAAATCCTTTTTCTCTGGGCAAAGAAACCAAGAACATTGAGTGCTTCTATAAACTCAGCTAGGTAAAAATAAAAACTTTTATCAGAGACACCGTGGACCTGGGCCTGATCTCACACTGAGTCAGTATAAGAATGACTCTGCTGGCTTCAGCTGAATTATTTCTGATTTGTGTTGGACTGAGATCAAAACAAAGTCCTTCTCCAAGTCTAATTAATTTTATTTTCGTTTTGATTTGCACCTGAATTAGCAGTGGACAGTTGATACATATGCATGAATATTTCCCTGCTAACTCTGATGATGGAAGCATATGTGCACTTCACACAGTGCGGTGTGCCAGGGTACCTGGAGAATATGGTTTTAGTTGGTATAGACAGATCATAAGGGAGGATACCCACAGGTATGAGAAAAATGCCTGATGATTTGCATAAGCAGCTGGCAGTATGCTCAGAGGGCCAAAAGCTCTCTCCACAACTGCAGATCACCATCACATTGCTCTGCCTGTTCTTCTAAATGGCTTCTCTACATACATATTTTTCACAAAAGAAATTACAGTTTCTTTTTCTGCCTTTCAATTTATTGTTAAGCTTAAAGATGAACAGGCCAGCTCTTCACCTTCTCTCAGAAATAGGAAGCTCTTCCCTATATGCAAAAGCTTCTTTCTTTGAAGGACATAGAGTTTTGTTTTATGTACCCTAGTACAGTCAGTTTCCTAATCCAGAATTGCTATGTTGTTTGACAGATGAATAATAGCCAGAAATGCATGGTAAAGTTGAAAAAGAAAATAACATTTGCTGCAGTATAATATTTCATTTAAAAAGCTATACAGTTGCAAATTTCCTATGTTATTTCCTGTACTTACGATAGCATATAACTGTGATATCTATTTGCACTCAAATTTCATGATTATCATTGCAGAAACTGACTACTGTGAAGTAGAATAACTTGTTCAAATAAATAAGGAAACCCTTACTTAAAAATAAGAAGACCCTTGCCTTTTTTCCAGAGTAAGGACAGGATTTTAGGCACTCTTTTATGTCTGTCTAATTGGTTCTGGTCTATGTCACTTCAGATGACACTAGAATGGTAGTATCATATACAAAAGCAATAAATCCCTTCAATTATTTAAGCCATGGTCAGGCTGCATATTTAGTTGGGACTGAAATGGAAGGTGATTAGCACATTGTTACAAGTAGCTGCTCCAAAAATCATCTTAGTAACCAAAAAATTTTTTCAGATTTTTCTGGGGGGGGGGGCTTTGCTCCTGTTTCTGAGGAATGACCAAGAAATGAGAATTGGAGTTTTTGACAATGTCAGTTCTGTCTGAACCCCTAGTTGTTACTGTTTATTTATACCTGCAACATAATATGTCATTTCTTTTGAACACTCATTTTTCTGCAGAAAATCATACAATACTAAATATACTTAATATTGTCAGCTTGCACCTTTTTTAAACCTGAGTATTGACCCAGCTTTGTCTCAGGTGACAGTCTGGTAGTGGCTTAAGAGCCTTGCTGAGTAACTAAGATAATGATGGATTGGAAAAACAAAACCATTTCTGTCACCCCCTACACACACACTTCAACCATTAAAGTTAGATTAGGTATTTGCAGTTTGAAGTCTGGCTGGTAAAAGGTCTGATTGCCCAGCATTTTGTTAAAGCCCATAAAGCAGAAGCAAGTGTGCATCGGGGGAGAGGAATGAAATTACTGATGGGAGCTGCTGGTTCAGTCAGAAATCAGGAACTACTAGATAAGTGTAGTGTGATTAAAATCAAGATAACATAGCTGGCACTAATAAACAAGATCCTCAGGAGGGACAATCTAAAGCAGTGCAAAGAGTGAGGGAGACAAAAAAAGATGGAGAAAAGAATGCCACAACCTCAGGAAAAAAAAGGCAGGATGTTACATTTATATTAGAATTCCATAAACAAGTGAAATTACTTCACAAACAGTGATATGCACATAGTTCTAGATAAATCTGTGACAGCCATGTGATGAGAAAAAAAAAAAAAGAATTTGCAAACAACACAGTTTTCTCAAACAGGGAAGGGCTTAAACAGAATTTAGGTCAGAGCACCAAACAGGAGTGGTTGGGAGAATCAAGGGCATGCTAAATCAGATGAAAACCAGAAAGAATATTTGGGCTGCAAAGCGAAAATCTGGAACTAAAATACAACTTCAATCCTTAATAAAAGCAAAGCCAGAAATCAGCTGAGGGTACATCTAGACCATTATAAAAATAGAGTATAATACAAAATGTAGTAAAAGGCTCTTTAGAAGCATGCTTCTAGAGGATGAAGGGAGCTATTCCAATAATAGAGATGTCTGTATGTAATATTTTCAAATGTTTCAGAGGCAGCCGGGTATTTGCACTTTCATTGCATGCATAATGAGACATCAGAATGCAGAAAAGCCATATAGGAAATTTTATAACAAAATGGAAAAGAGGAACTAAAGTGTTAGCTGCATAGTTAAAGAGTATATAACTTGGCTTCACAAGCAAGCTGAAGAAATTTGGTAAAGAAAATAATAAATAAAGCTGTTTATAGAGGACTCAGACTTAAGTACCAGATATACTTTTTATACCTAGTGTTTCAAGGAGCTAAATGTCAAGTGCTGTATCTCAACCAATCCTTAGCCTCCAACACATACTGTTTTAAAGAATAAGCATGTAACAGTATCTTTTTAAATAGTGTTTTCCAGCAAAGAATATATTTATCTTGATTTGTCAGCTTATTGTGTTGAACCTGATCTAGTAAAAGTAAGCAGGTCATAAGTGAGACAACAATTTAGAATACTGACCTACTCTTCAAAGAACTTAACCCCAGGGATTTCTATAAAAGAAAACAATGAAGGTCCTGGAGTTGAAAATTCTATGACCAGACCCATAAAGAGTGAGGTCCTATTATATTGCAATCTATGACTCTCAGCAGTTGTGACACAAACAATCAAGCAAGTAGCCTGAAGTTCTAAAAAACGCAGCCAGACTGATCCTCAGTATAACTCCATTTATTTGGAGGAATTTGTATCCCAGAAAACTGTTGTGTTGAGTCGAATTCAAACCTGACGTAAGCAGCTTCTACTCCCTTGGTATCAGTGCAATACAACCAGCTTAGCATGGGAGGCCTGGATTTGCCACGTCTCCTGTATTGAATTGATTTTGCAAAACTCCTGTTTCTCAGCCCTTTTGATATCCCCAGTCTCAAGAGAACTGCCCCCTTCTAGTATTGCATTGATTCATTGCTTAGCTGACCTTTACAAATGGGCCAGAATAAAATGGAATTTAGTTACATAACGTTTTTCATTCAGGAGACGTCTCCAATCACTGATAAATTATTAATATATGAAGATAATGTCAATGTAAATATAAAAGCAGTTGTAAATTAAGCAGCAGTACCTATAGTACCTTCAATGCAAGACTATTACAAATGAAAAAAATGTTGTTGGCCTGTAATTTATGTTTTTCTTCTTACAATTTAAATTTATTTGGGGGTTAAGAATACACTAAACTGTAGCATAAACTTAAATGTAACTCATTTCACAAGTTCTTTTGGTTTTAAAATTATTCTGTTTCTTACAGATTAAAACTATGTACTTTAATGGCTTTTCAGAATTAGTTTAAGTTGAATCTATACAGCAATTTTTGAGATGTGTGAGGCTGTGCCTTGTAGGTTTTGAAGATTTGTCTCCACAAACCTGCCCATTGACCATAACAAACCATTTTTTTCAGGTCCATTAATTCCTTTCTATTTCCTGATATTTCTGTATTATCAGGGAGGCAAAGAATCATCATCATGCGCTTCATCTGAAAGACTGAAGATGCTTTAAGTAGTACAGAAGTGATAGAGCAGTATGGTGAA
Source organism: Corvus moneduloides (assembly GCF_009650955.1). Lineage (NCBI taxonomy): Eukaryota > Metazoa > Chordata > Aves > Passeriformes > Corvidae > Corvus > Corvus moneduloides. The sequence goes on from NC_045478.1 coordinate 25,416,936, forward strand.
ACATTAGAAATGTTTGTGAGCCTCCAAAGCCATTATGTCCCTTACATGCCTTCATATCTGCCCTGAATTGTATGATGCTTAATAGGACTCCTAGCAGCTGAATTGCCTGGTCTGCTTGTGAGTCCGGGGAGCTAAAGCATGGCAACAAAGTACATGAAGCACTTGTTTTGCTAGAAATGCAAAGGACAAACAGGACAAACATAAGAAATGGCGGTGTCAAAGCCTGAAAAGCCATGAAACCGTAGAATAAGGAAATACAGGGAAATTGGGGAGGTTCAGAAATGCAGAAGAGCTCCTCCTTTGCCTTGTATCACCTGTGGTTGCCCGATGTCAGGTGCTGCCATTCTATGCGTGTTTTGTATTTGCCTGCTACCACAAATGATTAATGCATCATCAAACGTACCTTTGTGAAAAAATGTAAGTCCTCAGAGATACCTGTTTTGTTCCTAAACACAGCTTTTTAGATCCATTTCATCAGACTGTGGATTTCCCACTGCTCTGTGCCAGCTAATGGGTGGTTATGAAATGCCAAGAACTGGTGCATACAGACGTCTTTGAGTGTAGGGAACTTTTCAAATATAGACTTTTTTTTTTTTTTAAGTGGATACGGTAGATTGTAGCAGATGGCTTCCTCTGTCTGGTGAATCCTTCTTCATTTGTGGCTCATTGAGCTGGTAGTGTCATTACTGTCTAGCACATTAATTTGGAATCCATGTGCTAAACTTCATTGCAAAATTTTAGGCTGAAGAGATTTGATTTGTGTGCACAATAGCTACTATTTCTTATTCAATATGGCAAAACAGTTACAGTCCCTTCTAGATATTGTTCAACCTGTATTTTCAGCTTTCATCTACCATTTGATTGGAAAAGCAGATTTCATTAATCTGTTTTTAGTTGCTGGGAAGTTAATGCAGGAACATATTTTTTCCTAGTGACTTCAAAACAAGATTAAAAAGAAAATCCCCTTATAAATTAATCTAACATTAAATATATTTCACAGTTACAGCTGCACCCTTCTATTTTTTTCAGCCTTTTTCTCAGCACAGGATGTATTGAAGAACTTCACATTTCACATACTGCACTGTTCATCTCTACAACATAAGGCAATTTGCACTGGAAGCATATGTTAAAAAAAACTTAGAAATAGATCTTCAGCATTATGTAGTGGATTTCCACAAGCCTTTTAGTGATTAGAATTTTAATCACCTGATGATTAAAGGTTTCATTACTAGGCAATTAGTACTTTGAGTGTAAGGCATTTAATTCCGTTTTGGAAGTGGAACCATCAGTAGTTGGGGATTGCAAAATTAGATGGATCACAAGGCAGCAATGAAGTAAGTGCAAAGTGACCAGATAAGGTCAGAGGGAAGGGAGAGCTTCAGGGTGCAGGTGCATGAACAGCATAAGGATCCCTTTCAGCAGGAGAATGAGATTTAGGTTTAACAAAGGAGATATCAGGGTGCAGCAAGAACCAGTAGTTACCTTGGTGCCAGGAGCAGGGCAGCTGCAGGGGCAGCAGTTCGGGCCCAGCCCTGGGCATCAGGCACCTCCTTGGGGATGGGGAAAGTTGTTCTTGCATGATAATGTAGATCTCGAGGCAGAATAAATCTTGCCTAAAAATTGGGCAAGAATATTTGCTTTAACTTCTGTGTGTTTTGAGATAGAGACCACTGGTAAAATCTGAACTATTTATCGTAGTACATTTTTTCACATGAGTCACTATTGATGTTTTTTTCCATAAAAATATATGTTTAGCTGGAAAACATCACTCTATTACCGTAGGCAAACTGAACTTCAAGATTAATTTTTTTGTTAGTGCTTCAGAATTGTAGATTCTGTATATCGGCATTGATCATTGAGATGCCAAGCTGGAAGCTGATTAGTTCTTTTCTCAGTTCTTGCTAGTTTTAGCTGCCTCTTAATCCCTTTTTTCCCCCCTTTTTTTCCTTTTTTTTAATTCACTAACAGGAACAGTTTAGTCCCAGAAGGGATCTAATATTGATTTATCTGTGAACAAACTGAATTTATTATTTCATTATAAAGTATGTACAGTAGATATTAGAGCTGGAGGATGTAAAAATTCTGTGATCTACAATAATAATAATAATAATAACCAGATTTAATTTTTTTTTCTTTTTTTTCCTGACTCAGTTCCTTAGCTCATTTTGGTATTAGAAGATGCATTCATGTATCAGAGTCTAAACTATGGAGCTTAATATATTCCTTCAGCAGTCATGCTGTTTCAAGGTAATACAGGGGTATGAAACTATAACCAGCCATTCAGAAGGGTAGGAAGTTCACTCTTTTTTTTTTTCTCTTTTTCTCTTTCTTTTTCTTCACCAGTCAAGTACCGTTCTACTGATCAGTTACCAGCATAAAATTCACGGTGTGTGTAGCAGATTCAGTAAACACATGAGGAAAAAACATCCAAATGTTTCCCCATGTATTACCTAATTCTTTTTATTTGGTAGAAGAGAGATGTAGCATTGAACTAAACATCGAACTAAGTCCTGTCCATAACTCTGTTGCCATAACTCTGTTGCCAGATAGCGATCAAAAAACGAAGTTTCAGAATGAACCAGGCACTACAGGAGATATGTAGGAATTAGATAGGAAGTGTAGCTCTAACAGTTTTTTTTGCAAATACGAAATTCAAAAAAGTTCAGTACATTGTTACAATGTTTAAAGAATGAATGTCTGATTATGATCTGGTGTTTTGAGAATAACAAATCATACACTAACTTGTTCTATCACCTGAAAAAATAATGTCAAGTAACAAGCAAAATGCTCCTTGCAAAGCAGCTACTGAAGAGATATTGTAACCCGGACTTTTTTTTTTTGTGAATGATATAAATCATGAAGACTGCACATGTCCTTATATAATTTTTATTTAAAACATGACAATTACAATGGCCTCTACTATCTTGAATAACTGCATTGAGACAGACTGAATTCCAGCATTGAACTGAGGTCTGAATGGTGGTTTTGTCTATTTTTCATAATGATGAAACACTATAAATTTATATCAGAATATTCTACAGATGTCATAAACACAGCTGCAGCTTTTCAAAGATGGATCTATGTGACCTGTAGAATGAATGGCGTATGATTTATTTCATTTTTATTTCAGCCATCTGCAGAAATTCACCTGACTAGTTTTACCTTCTTACCGATCTGCCTACCTCAGAAGCTTATGTCCTTGAGGGGCTTATTTTTGCCTACTGACTGCAAAGTGGACTGAAACAGGCAGGTGCATTGTGGATATTTATGTCTGATGACAGGAATTTTATACTTAGAAATATGAAGTTTTTCTCAGGTGTTCATGGTCAGCTTTCATTTTTATAAACCCTGAATCTGGATCATCAGCAGCTTGTCACATTACTGCTAGGATAAGGTGAATCGTGCCCTGGTAATGTTCTGGGTCTTTTTTGTGTGAGGGTGGGTTTTTTTAACCCAAGCTCATGATTATGCAGATTAAAATCCTTAGACAAATGTTATTGCAAACAAATTAGGTGGCATGAATAAAGGCCCCAGTCTTTTCTCTTCTTTAGCAGTCAGCCATTGTGCTTCCGAGCTGCTAACAACACATCTCAGAATGAAATGCATTGTACAACATGAGCTGCAGCTACCAATGGGCCATTAGGTAGCAATTTAAGTGAGAGGAATTAACACAGCAATTGCTATACTAGCAAAAATGACCTCTGTACCTTAAGGGTTTACTTTTTTCCACCCTTCTTGATTTGAATACAAAGCTACCATGAAGTAGGAAACAGATAACTTTTTTTTAAATTTTGGGTTCTGTACTGCATGTGAAATTAAATTCTGATGGATTTTGTGTAATGATAATGGTAGAAAAACCAGACTCATGAGTTATTGGAGTTGAATGGTGAGAGAAAATCTTGAGATACTTAGCAAGCATGATCAAGTTAATCTTTGTCTGGCTTTTAAAGAAAAGTGTTTTTGAGGAAGCTATTTGGAGACAGGCAGGACAATTTCTGAAGGAAAATACAAAGTTACTGACATAGAAAAAGGCCTAAACAGTTAATTAGATTTACAGAGATAGTACCTGGTCAACTGGGTATAACCCTATGATAAAGTAAATTAACAGCGGATGAGAATTTTATAAGGCTGTCTTTGTTAAAAAGGCTTGGTTCAAAACTGTGAAAAGGAGCTTGTCAAAAGTACTTTGAAAATAGAATTATTACATTAATTACAGTGTGATTAATCATCCTTCCACTTCATTATTAAATTAATAAGCATATAACATGGAAAAGAAATTATAGAGTCTGTAGATGCATTTACTGAATCTGTGAAAGTGCAGTGAGCAGACCAAAAAGGAAATATTAAGTTATCTAAATACATCTCACGTTTACCATGAGATGCAAAAGAATTCAGTTCTGCTTGATGCATTTTCCATGAGATCACCTGGATATGGAAAATTTGGCTTAGGAGATTTCATTTCTAGTAGCAATCAGTCTCAATTCAGGAGATCAATGGATGACACCAGAGTTGCAAGGGACATTCAGTATACCTGAGCATGATCTCCCAATTAATTCAGAATAAATCAGTGATCTCAGTTACAGCAATATAAAGACATCTGCTTTAGAACTTAAATCCAGGAAAGATATTTAGAGTTGATGTGCAAGAACCAGTAAGAGTCAGGGTTCAACATTAGAGCCTCCTTTTGTCCTTCCTTATCTTCTAGCAGTCCATGCTTGATTCTGGGCTGTCTGAAGATGAGAAGACAGACAGAACAATGGAGAGAAGTTAGGACCATAAAAATGCTACAAAATAGCAATTTCACAACCTACTCTTCTCAGTTTTACTGATGGATCATTGGATTAATACACTATATGAAAAGAGTCACACTATCTTACCACATCTCATTTTTATTTCTTGTACCTCATTAAGTTTTTAAAGCTTTGTGAAATCTTTTAAATATGTAGATACCGGCTGAACAACTTTGTTCCAATATCAGCCTCCCAGATGACATAGCATCTACGTAGTTACTTATGCTGCTTGCTGTCCCCCTTTTAATGCATCCAAAGGCTTTGTTATTCTTCCAGTCAGCAAGTTTTTCCACTGTGTAGCTCACCATTATATTTTCATTTGATAGCATTCAAATTAACTTTTGAATGGACCACTTCACCGTGTAATCTAGATCACACTCTGTAATGGGTCTTGCCTAATCATCATCCTTCATACTTTTGCTCTTCCAATCCCTCACAGATCTTACCATATTTTGGTTTTTTTCATATCTAACTCTAGCTCATTTAGATGAATATTGATTGGTATTACCATTATTTCTGGTCAACCCAGAAACCAATTAGAAACCCACTTATTCAGCAAAGATTCCACTTTCCTTGTTATCTCTTGAGACCTCCTAGTCAGCTCTAATCCAAATGACCTGAGAACTGTTGATACTCCATTGTGCTACCTTTTTAGTCACCATGTGAAGGGACAATAAACTGAAAATGTTGATACAAAAAAAAGTGTATTGCATGCACGTTTACCTTTTTCTTCTTGTTCAAACCACTGATAAGAAAGGACTGTAAATCTGACTCTCATCAGAATATTTGACCTAGTTACTCTGGATGCTTGGTTAAAAATCTGCATTAAAAATAATAAGAAATACTAAGGCTTTCCCAAACATAGTTGTTCATGAAAATTCATCAGTCTGTGGGGACTTATCTCAAGGTACAGGTACTTTACCAAGTGCTATTCAATAATTTTATCAAGAATGTAGACAATAATATAAAACCTTGTCTGTCTGAATTTATAACTAGCATTAAGATGGTCAGGACAGTAAATAACAGGGGAGGTTACTGCCACAGACTGATCAGTGTTATATTGCAGTGGGGATTACTGTAACACGCATATATCAAACCAGGAGTCCCGTGGAAAGGAAGTATATATGGACAGACAGATTCTTGATAGCTGTTTCAGAGATCTTTATTTCTCCAGCTGCATGGCCAGGGCTCTGCTCAGGAACTCCTCCAGTCACGGGACCCCAGGGTCCTTGGCCACACAGGGGAACACAAACCAACCAGTGGGAACGAGGCTGAGCAGGGGCAGGGAAGCCCCGTGCCTCCCCCCCAGGGCCCATCTCCCAGGGCTCCATGGCAGGGGGGGAGACCCCAACAGTGTTGTTCAGTTAAATTGTTACTTTCCCACCAAGCATGCTTTCAAACAGCTGAAGGTAAGTTAATTGATCTGAGGACAAGGAATGAATGCTCTAGGTAAGTAATGAAAACACTATTTTGGAAAACAGTCATTCAGAAGGTACACTGGAGACATAGCATATTAATATCTCGGCATGCTAGTGCAACTTTTGGATAAACAAAAAGGGGACCGTAGAGAAAGAATATTCCATTGAAGACAGATAGTGAGACTACTGCTATACATCAAAAGAAGCAGGCCAAGGGATGTTATTATCGCACTCTACCTCACTCTTGTGAGACCCTATCTGGATTGCTGTACCCACCTCCAGAGCTCCCAATGTAAGAAGGACATGGGGCAGTTGGAGTTAGTCCAGAGGAGGCCATGAAGATGATCAGAGGGATGAAACACCTCTTGTGTGAAAACAGGCTGAAAGAGTTGGGAGAGTTGGGATTGTTCAGCCTGGAAAACAGAAGGCTCTGGGGAGGACTTGGAGCACCTTCCAGTACCTAAAGAGGGCTACAAGAAAGATGGGGAGAGAGACTTTTTACAAGAACATGTAGTGATAGGACAAGGGGAATGGCTTGAAACTGAAAGTGTGTAGATTTAGACTAGATATTAGGAATAAATTGTTTACTATAAGGGTGGTGAGGCATGGGAACAGGGTGTCCAGAGAAGTTATGGATGCCACATCACTGAAAGTGTTCAAGGCCAGGTTGGGTGAAGCTTTGAGCAACCTGGTCTAGTGGAAGGTATCCCTGCTCATGACAGGAGGGGTGGAATTAGATGATCTAAAACGTCCCTTCCAATCCAATATGGTCTAGGATGTTGGTGCTGATAACCAATTTTATGATTCTACTGTGACAGTACCTGGTGACCACATTCAAAGAGTATATTAGAAAAAGAAACATGGTAGGGACTCAATTTGTTCAGCTAATCAAAGTGGAAGTTAAAAGGTGATTTGATTGCCATATAGAGATACTTATTTCTACTTTAAAATTAAATCTGATCATAGGAAATAAAGGTAAGCTTTCAGTCTTACACACAGAAGTATAACAAGATATGCACATTCAACCTTGAAACAGAGACAGTAAATGTAATTAAAAAATTATCAAGAAAGGCAATAGATGCTCTCTAGCTCTGAGTCTGTAAAATGAGATTAGATATCCTTCTGGAAAACATGCTTTGACTCAGCATCTGAGAAAATGATATACATTGTAGACCAAGTGATCACAACGGTCTGCACATCAAGTCTCTGAATCTATTTGTCAAATGAGAAGCACTGGCAAGGAAAATCAAGGGATAACCTGCCAGAATTTAATCCTGTCATGGCATTTTTAAATGGCAATATTTTGCTCCCTAGTACTGTGTAAGTGTGTCTGAAGAGATCTGGCAGATCTCCTCCAGCTGGCTGAATGGTACCCAGGTTTGCTGTGATGAGGAAAATAACCAGCTCACTGCACTGAACAATGCAGGAATGTTATCAGCACCAACATCCTAGACCAAAGGACATGTTGAAAGAAAATGGGGTTTGGGTTACTGAAGATTGTTGGTAAAAAGATGACTTCACAGGTGGGTACTTCTGTCTGAAAATGACCCTGGAACTCCCTGGAGAAGACTCCTGTAAATGACGTAATCTGACCTGGGTGGTTCAATGAGCTCTTCCTGGGTATTATTTGGCTTGCAATGCTAGTGCCATTTCAAAGTAAATCAGCACAGAGAGCCTTTGAAATTACTGCATATACATATACTAGCCATACACATAGATAAATACATCAAAACAGGTTGAAAACCTGTCAGTAAAATAACAGAGATAAAAGCAATTTTATTAAAAATTAAATTAAACTATTAAGTCAAATGGAATTAAATACTAAGGGATAGAGTGTAGTACAAGATAAAAGGCTATTTTATAAACTATTTGAAAAATGAAGTGAGGTAAAAATATTCATTAAACTAAATTACAGCTGAGAAGCGGTTAAAGCATATTACTTTCACCTCCTTGGGGTTTTTTTCCCATCACATAGTAATATTAATCAGCATCAATCTTTTTAAGAAATAAACATATTTACCAAAGGTAGCTTGCAAGTGTGTTTAGTGGTTTTTAGTAGCTATCTGGTAAAAGGCTGAACAACCCTGTGAGAACTTCAGCAGCAGAACAGCTTGTCAAAATAAAACCTTAAGCAGATGGTTCTAAATCACTGGAACTCTACTGCATGTGCTGAATGCTTGAGCAGTTCTATGAATAACAGAAAGCCGTCCACAAATATGGAGGAAAATAGCAGGTGTGAGGCTGATGTTACCTGATCTTTATCACATGGAATCCTATCACTGTCAAAAGGGCTGTCTCTTGACTGCTTGAGAAAGTGACTACAAAAGTCTCTGTTGATGCAGTTATTCATAAGAAACATGTCATTTTTTAAATACTGTACCTCAGCCTGTTGCTGAGAAAAAGGGAGATTTATACTGGCACAGAGAGAAGGCAGCTATGGCAACTGTTCCAAGGATGTTTCAAAATCTCCTAATTTCCAATTTACATGTCAACATGAAATGCATATGTACTTTGTTATTCTACCAAATGCATTTCACTTTCTCCAAAAAAAAGCAAGTCTTAGTCACAGTGATTCTTGTTGATGAATCTCTGCATTCCATGTCCCTGTAGGGTCTTAATTCAATGTAATGTTCTGAGATAGAAATTGCCTACTTGTTCAACTTTTATTTAACATTTCTTGGTCACCTCAGAGAAAGGGAACTGATTTTTTTTCCTATTGCCAGTACTGATTGTTTGTTTGCCAGCAAACTATTTAGTATAAAAATTAGAGTATAAAAATTAGAGTATAAAAATTACTCCTTTCTGGGGCAAGTGCTACAGCCCTTGGACTCCTGTTTCTGTAGGAGTCTGTTTCTCTGAGAAATCAGGCCCACACAGCAGTAACAAGATTTGTTTCTGTAAGTACAGTAATATGGTAAATCGAAGCAGAAAATATAGTCTTTTGCTGCTGATCTTACATTCTGTACATAAATAGGGCTCAGTCATGCTTGAAGACCTTCAAGCACAAATATTTTTTTCCACCATGTAAATTGATTGTATCTGCAAGTTCCAGTATTTGGTATTGGTGGAAAATGCAGGCATCCTTCCACTGCATTATTACTCCTGTGTAGGGTAGTAGAAGTACTGGTGTTCCCAGAAGTTGTTTTGGTTTGAATTATAACCTTACAACTGCTTACAGTGATATTAAAGAATATACATATAGCAGAATGAAGAACCTCCTCTGCATGAGAATGTATTACATTATATGTATTATCTGTCATGATACTATATAATTATATAATACTATAATGATGTTATTGGATACTGTAAGGATACTGATTGCATTATCTGTGAAGTGCAAGAATAGGACAACAGCTATATTTTCAGTGTATTCAAAGAATAATTACAAAATGAAACATTATGTGTTATTTTTAGCATACATAATCTTACTTCTGTAGAGTGAGCCTATGAAAACTGAGAAAAACTAAAATTATTTTGTCTATTCTTACCTGAGAGTTTTGCTGCAATACCCTTCCAAGTAATTCTGGTATCTGTCTCTGATCCTAGAAATTGGCAGATTGACTAATGCCTTTGGAGTCCAGAGTCCAAAGGTGTCTTTCATTTGAATTTCAGAAGTTCAAGCCAAACATTAAGAACAAAGTGAATTTGTACCATACCAGGTCATTTAACATCATCGACTTGGATGTCAAGTTAGATCCTTCTGAGAAGAAGTGTTTGGATCTCAGATATTTTTTGTGATTAAATAAAGAGATGTTGAAAGATCCTTTATTTGGATCATCAGGTGCTTTCAAAGATTTTGGATCTTCAAATAAAACATGAAGATTATTGTTTTTCCATAAGAATTTTAATATAATCTGGCAAAAGTCTACTGAAACTAGCAGAGTTCTCTTCTTATTTTCAGTGATAATATCTTTCTGACTGTATCAATAGGAAATGTTTTTTGGTCTGTTTTTTGTGGTTTTGTCCAGGTTTTTTTAATAAAAGGAAACTACTATATTTTACGGTGCTTGAGAATTTGGAAAAAGTGTTCTGAATATAACTGAAATGTTATGTTATTATTTTGAGTGCTATAGCCTTAAAGCACAATGATAGATATAGCTTAAGCTTCTGTTGGAAATTGAAAAGGCTCAAACACTATCATTAGCCTTCCAGAAGCTTTAGTCCGTGATTTGCATAATGCTACGGCACCAAGAATGACGTGCAGGGAAGATTGTCAGATATTTGGATACTGGTATGCTAGTGTGTGCCATCTTTCTCTCCTCTCTTATTTTGTAGGAGAAAATCCAAGGAAAGGGACAATTACATTTTCCTCTTGAGATTAAGGGAGCTAAATATAAGTGCCTTTGTATACTTATCCAAAGGACTATGTGGTTAAACCCACTTTATAATCAATCGATATTTGATCTCCTTTTATTCATTGACCAGCAAGTTCGGCTTCAGCTTATAGCCTAGGGCATCCAAAAATGTTCATGGTGCCCATATGTGGGCAGTGGAATTGAGCTACTAGTGACAGTCTGACTCCTTCTCCAGGCTGCACAACATTTAATTGATCTACAACAATACTCTTCCCTTATGGGCCAGTTTAACTCCCTCCTCAGTGAAGTTCTGATCCTCGCTTGCCTTTCTCATACTCATACAGGGTAGCTCCTCCTTCTCTTTAAATGACCGCAGGTTCATCAGCATTGTCTAGGTGGTTTGATGGAATCTTGCTCTTGTAATTCATGCACCTCACTGAGTTCATGAAAGGAAATTTCTTTGATCCTTTTAAATCCAACAAGATGTGATCTTATTTTGCATTGTATATAAATATTCTTACACTGATTTCCTTCCCAAACTCTCTGATTGACTTTGTTAAGATCCACTGGAATAACATTAGGATCCCACTCCTGAAATAATATTCAAGTCTGGTTATTAAAAGATACTTCTGCCCAAATTAAGGTGCAAATGAAACCATATGCCAAAGTCAACAGTACAGATTTTATTTAACATGAGAGAGAGAGAGAGAGAGAGAAGAAGGGGTAGAAATAGGAAGGGATGTGAGGGGGGAGAAAGACAGACAGACAGACAGATTATAGTCACCACCTCATGGGTTCCTGCAGTGTCCTCCCTGGCCCTTTTCCTTCTGGTCTTCTCAGTGGTGGAATCCCCAGAGTGTTCTTCTGTAGGTACCACTTTTATACAGTCAAAGTCCCAGGTATCCAGAGGTGTACATGCCATTGCCCCATCTTGGGATGGCATGTGTATAAGCAGCTGCTTCCTTTCCCACAGTTTGCCATGATGGGAATTTTTGTCCAAATAAATTACCCAGATCTGCCTCACCAGGTCCTGTTGTTGCATCCATGCTTTTCCTACAGGCTGCACAGTGGAATATTGTCAGGTGTGCTAATTCCAAACATTTCACCTCTGTGTAGGCCTGAATTTAACGCCCTCCTGCTTGCCATCTGGGCCTGTTTTGGTAGCTTATCTTGTGAGAACTTCCTCCTTTGACAGTGCTTCAAAACAAATTGACTGTGTTCTTTAAGTCCTGACAGACTTCCATAAGCAAATCTCAGTTGTGCCTTATCTCTTCATCTTCTGCTCCCTATATGCAGTGTGCAGTTTTTGTTTCAGAGAACACTGTTTCCTTTGGGTTTTTATCAGGCTTTTTTTTTCATAGGGTTGTTTCTCTTGGTTGGTTGGTTGGATTTTTAAATGAAAATACTGTTAGGAATTTATATTGAAAATTACTGTCAAAGGAACATACCTGGTAATTGCAACAGCATATAATGAGGTGTGATACTGTTATTAATCTCTGGAAAATGTTCATTCTGAAGTCCCACAGAAAACACGTCCCTAGAAGACATGAGATTTTTCTAACAGTTGATAATTCACTGTGCCAGTGGAATGAAACTCTTGGCCACACTTTCCAGCCTGTCATTTAATTATTATTTTAGATGTTTGGGCCCAGAAGAAAAAAAATTAAGCAGGACTTTGAACTTGACTCATTCTTCTAGAAAAGAGGAAAGGCAGAGAGGAGAGGACAAGTGAGTGTGCAGCAACCGAGAGTGTCAAGGCAATTGATTTGTGACTCCACAGTCATATAAGGCTAGATGTGACTGCAGGTGTTGTAGTGCAACTTCTTTTATAATAGAGGCCACATATTGTTCTTGATCTCTAGTGAGTTCAGGAAATGTTGCTTAACTAAAGCATATTTCCTAAAGCCTCTTGCAAAGAGGTTGAGGCACTACGCTGTTCTTCAGTGAATTGGATTCTATTTGCTTCACTAAGATCCATTTCTGTTCTGTGGGTGTCTCTGCATTTCCTCTAATGACTGTTGAATTTACTGGCTGCCGGAAGCTTAACTTGTCTGGAGGGGGAAACTCTCAAAGATATTAACATTAAAATTGGCCTCTGGGTAGAGGAGCTGTTAATGCTTCTGCTGAAGGAAAGGCTGCAACATAAAATCATCTTTTCAGCTGGCCAAGATGTGGCCTCACCAGGGCTGAGTAGAGAGGCAGGATCACTTCCCTTGATGGGCTGGCAATGCTCTTCCTAATAAACTCCAGGATACCACTGGCCTTCTTGGCCACAAGGGCACACTCCTGGCTCATGGATCTCACAGTTTTTCCCTGTGCAAGCCCTGACTTAAAGGAAGGCAGACACACAAATTAGATGAACTGAGTGTCCCTCTGAAGGCCTCTCAGGGGACTTGCTTCCTTCTGTTACCAGTATAAGGAACACAGGACCTTACGGCATCTGAATTTCCCTCCCTTTCTGCTTCATAGTCTTATCTTTTCAATGAAGTAAGGTCTAAACAGGCACATAAATTAGATGCATTAAATTTCATATTGAGGAATCCACTCAGGAGAGTTTCAACAAGACTTGCATTTTTTAGATATCAAATATATCAGCAGTAAGAAAACAGAAAATATGGTTTCTTTCCCAGTAAATTTGGTTTAAGTGTTTCTAATTGTTTTCTTTTTAAATCAGGATAATGAGAGACTTTTTTGATGATGTTTGAGATGCGTTACACAAAACCATTTCTTTTGCTTCTGTCTTTCCTATTAAAATACTAGGTCATTAGTCAATATCTGTTCAGTGTTTTGAAAAATGTGGCTGAATATACTGAAAAAAAACCATTCATCTACAATTGTGTGTGAATGAAGATTACACTAGTGTAAAATTATGGTAAATTTTCCACTTACTGATAAATTTAATTATCCAGAATGCTAGTGCTACAAAATACCTTTTTCTGGGTATCATGAAGATTATGCCAGATAGACAGAAAAGACTGAATTGACATATGCGGAGTAGAAAGTTCCATTTATTTTTTGGAGTTGAATATTCAGGTCTTGATGGAACCAGCTATTTCCATGGCAGCAGAGTTGTGCCTTGGGGTTAAATCTGGTCTTCTCTACTTAAGTTTCAGCCAATGCCACCTGGTAAAGTCTGGGAGCTCTAAGGCTAGGTTCTGTCAGTCGACTTGCCTATTAAGGAATAAGAAGTAGATACTACTTGAAGAAGTCAATCTTTGTTGAAGAAATTCCCTAAATTTGTCTTTCAGACTGGGTTTTTATCATGTAGAAATAGCTTCCTTTTGGGGGAAGAGGGAATTAATCTGGTAAACTGATTCCAGTACTGTTTGAAATTTCCTAGGTTGTTTGGTTTAAAATGGCATAGCAGTGTGTCTGATAACACTGTGCGCTGAGCTTGGTAATGGACAAAGATAGGATGCATGACAATTCACAAATCACTGACAAACTCCATAGGAAATCACACTCAAATAATAAAATTCCTGTTTCTGAAAAACCTGGTCAAGGATAGCACTGGCCAACCAGTCTTCTATGAGTACAGCTTTGCCATATGAATTACAGGTACGCATGTCACCAGCAGCAGAGTTCATGAGTGAGTAAAGGCAGCTGTGACATCGGTATGTCAGTGATATTCAGACCTGTGCCATCATTCATTTTTCCCTGGGCCTTTGAGAAGCTAACTTAGTGTCTAGCAGAAACAGGACTATCAGCAATAGTTAGCTTTTTTAGGCACTGCCTAGAGGACAAAAAAGCAGCCTCTATATCTTAAAAATTATGCCAATACTTAGAAAAGAAGTAATTGTTTCCAGTTGCCATTGCAAGGCAATATCCAGAGTATCTTTACTCCTGTAGCAATGGTTAGCATCCAGCTTTAGCCCACTTGTCATCAATAATGACTCATACCTGGTAACAGAAGGAGCATGGAGTGTGACAAATATACAGAGATAGTTATCTGTAAAAGTTGCTATACATAAGTTTTACCATCTGTGTGTAGCATGAAGTTTTTTGGGTTTTATTTAATCTTATTGGTTTTCCATCCCAATAAATAAATTTATGCAATGTCAAGAGGCCTGTTTATTCCTTTTAGAAGTTAGAGGTGGTGATTCCACATTAATCACATTAAAAAGCAATAGTTCTTAATCTATAAACTACAGCAGTGGAACTAAGCTGAGGCACTCAAGCTAAAAGAGAAAAGTCTTATTCTTTCATTTCAAGAGTCATGTTTCTGATGAGAAATCATCAGCTTTCTAATATATGCTTTTTGATGGTTCACTGGAGTCCACACATGGGAGCCTTTAGTTTCTCCTAGTCTTGCCTAGTTTGCGACACTGAGCTTATGGAAGACCATGGTAGAAGGAAACCTGTGACCTCAGGAAGGGAATTTCCTGGTCTGACAGGAAAATCAGTAAATGAAGCAAATGCAACCCTTCCTATGCACTATTTTTTTCCGTCTGTTTCTCTTACTCCCAAGAGTTTCAGCATGTACTGTAATGTGGGTATATGGACCCACATCCATGAAACGGTACATAGAAACTTCTAGGCTCAGGAGAAAAGTGAATAATGCTTGCTGAGAATTAGGCAAAGAAACTGAAGACATCATCAGGGTGCAGTGCATCACCTGCTCTCAATTTGCTCACCCCACCACCCCCTTCTTCCTCTTCAAAAAAAATGGACTCTTCTACCAGCTTACGGAGTCATGTTTGCTTTGGATTTTCGGCTTGACAGCTCTTACACCATGCAATGCTTGAACCAAAGCAAACCGGCGGGCTTGTGAGGGTATCTGCACTGGGAGAGGTATGCTCTAGAGAGTAGAGGAAATGAAACTTGATTCCTTTCAAGAAAGAAAACAACAGTCACTCATACTTCGGATGAGAGTCTTTGTCATTAAAACACTGAACTGGTGAGGGTCCTGCTCTGTCATCCTCTGACAGAAGCAGCAGGAACTGTTTGAAATGTTTGTTCAATGGGCACTTGTTTGGACCCACTCAGGGACTTTAAATCCGTAAGAAGACAGAGTGAAAGATGAGATATCTAGAACTTCTGACAACCCTTACACATGTGGATCTAAGTGCTTCAAAAGAGAAACTTCTGGCCTTTCCCAGAGCAGAACTGAAAACATTCAATTAAAATGAGCCCTTGAGCAGGTTGACCAGGGAAGTGGTTGCATCACCATCCCTGGAGACATTTAAAAGACGTGTAGATTTGGCACTTAGGGACTTGGTTTAGTGCTCGACTTTAGTGCTGGGTTAACAGTTGGACTGGATCTTAAAGGTCTTTTCCAACTAAAATGATTCTGTAAGTATTTTGTTTGGTTGGTTTTTTTGTGGGGTTTTGAGTTGGTTTGGGTATTTTTTTTTTTGGTTGGTTGGTTGTTGGTTGGTTTTTTGTGGATCTGGTCTTTCTTGCGAGGACTTTGGGCTGATATCACCACACCACATCCAAAATTAAATGGGTAGTATCATCCTTAAGATGTTAATGAACTGTGAAGGATGAAAGGATGTTTGATGTTTCCTGTTATTTATCTTTGCCTGTCTCCAAAGATCTGTCCTATGCTTATCAACGTGGCACCTGAGCATTAACTTCAAGTATTCTGAACCATCCTCTCGCATCTGATATTTATGTTTTGAAGTTGTTCTGCACACTGGTTTGTGTGTTGTTCACGGACAAAGGCATGGCTGTTTGGGATGACAAATGAACACACTGATTCCTTATGATCCAAAATGGATTGAAGCTTGCAGCCCTCTAAGCTTGATTTTGCCAGCTAACACATTCCATGACACGGTGCTGAAAATGGTTTCTGGACTATGACAGCTGTAAAACAAATGCTCAAGTGCTGGGCAAATTATTTCTTTATGTAATGCTTTTCTTCAAAGAATGTCTGAGTAACTCTGTTTCAGGATCAAGCTGTATCTTTGAAATGAGTATTTGGATAAATTAGGCAACTGGGTATTTGGCTGGATCATTAAGGTCCTTATTCTTACTTCTGAGATGGTGTATGGTAGGTAAAACATTTACTAAATTTAGCACTCAACAAAATGCTGACTTTGAATACTAGAATTGCAGACTGCCCCTCGAGAATGCCATGGCCTCTGCTGAAATTGAGTGGAAGAGCTGACAGGCACCTTTGTCAGCATTCAGATTTCATTTCCTGCAGAGTACAAATGAAGCAATAACAGCAGAAGTGAATCACTACTTGCAAAGAGATACTCACTTTTGTGGATTGCTTAGTAAGTGTGGGTGTTCAGATCTGGTGAAGAAGTCGAGCACACAAGAACACAGGAGCCACAGGAACAGCTGGGAGTAAATCTAAACATGTATTTTAGAAAGCTGCGGGTGGTCTTTGTTAGCAGGTGTAAAAATTATTACTGTGCAGCCAAAATGTCTGTTATGAGTAAATAGTGAAGGTTTTGATCTTATTCTGAGTGTATGAAGGGGAAATAACCATTCATAGGTAATAGAGTATATTTTATCAAATGGAAAATCTATTCCTAAAATTAAAAAAAAAAGAGAAAGATCCAAACATACAATACGGGTCTGTAACTGAACCAAGGCTTAGGATACAAAATTATTTAGATAGGGGAACATACCCATTAAGCTTTCAAATAATAAGTAGGCAGACATGGTTTTAACTGTTGAAAGTTCTATATAATACAGGTTTTGTTATCTCTTATTCATTTGACTTATTGTATTTTTGAGTTTCTGGTAATTTTTAGTAAAAGGTGTCAGTTATACACAATTAACAGCTGTTGAAATAATTGAGACCTCTGCAGCAAATTTTGTGACTGATCCCAAGTGCTGTTCTCTCCTTTTCCTTTTTGGGAGATGGGATATGTAATGTGAGCACAAATATGAAGTTTCTGGAGCTAATAAAGGGGAAAGTATCCCAGGTTACTTAAGAAAAATATTTCTCTAATTTCTTTCTCCATGTGTAATGCACTTCCAGCTAATTTAAGTTTCTCTGTTGAAAATGCGAATGTGTTGGAATGACTCCTAATTGGAGCTCATTGGCCTATGAAAACAATGTGGTGGTCTCAGGTGACGTGCCGACGTACGAACAAAAACCACTGCAGAGCTGGCACTGGTGTCCTGCTTTGGCCACACTCCTAAAGCAGCAGCAACACATGAATCAGACGTGGGCAGTGCACTCTCCCGGTGGCTTATGCAGGTCAGGTTTTGGGCTCATTACCAGGCCAAGTTTCACTGTCACTGTTGGCACTTTTAAACTTTTCTTCAACAGAAGGCCACTCTAGAAAACAGAATGTATTCTTTAAAACCATGCAGCATAATTCCCAAGAGGCAGCCTCCTTAGAAAATGGGAATCTCTTTAGAGGAATTTCAGTAGCTAAATGTTTCCTTGAAAAAAAAAGGGATCTGAAGGAAGAACAACCTAAGAAGACTGGACTTTACTTGTATACAATGCAGGATTTATACTGAATTGGGAAGTAAATACTATTCTTCTGAAATAAAAAAAAAAAGAAAGCTACCATTTAGAAAAATTGTTTTTCTGCACTGAGAGAATATGTATCCTGAGACCCCAAGCTATTTTTTCTCTGTGTGAAAGACAAATGATTTGAGCCTCACCAACAAATATTATTAAAATATCAAGCTCTCATATGCCTAGCATTTTTAAAATTACTTCTGTGGTCTCTCTTCTCTTCTGGAATCAATGTACATAACAAACTTGATGTTTCCTTTGGATGTAAAAAAACTTGTGACTTCTTTTCTGTACTCCAGAACTCCACACATACCAGCGTCTTTATTTTCATGACCCACCACATCAGAAGGTTTAGCACTAGGCAGTGCAAATTTTATCTAGTCTCTAGAGTATTAAAACGAAGGGCATGATTATCATTGTAATATCAAACAACGGGCAAGTCACCAGTTGCAGAATTTGTCAGGAGAAGAGCAAACAGGGAAAATCCCAGATTCATCCTTTTTTAAGGATTCCCAAGGCTAAGGAATGCAAATATAACCACTTAGAGAGAGAGCACCCTAACACTATCCCTATGTGCAAACAAAATAAATCATTAAAAGGAGAAACTAAATACCGTATAATTACAAGACCCCAGACACTGATACGCCTTTGCTAGACATCCCCAATGGATGAGTAAGACAAATTATTCTCTGTAAGAGTAGCCTTTGATGAAAATATTTTGTGTTTCTCTAATGACTATGCTTGCCTCACCATCTGAAAGAACTCTTTTTTCCTCAGAACCACTTCTTCCCGTGTTGCACATTCTTGTGATTTTGGAAGTTGTGCAACACCTCGTATTTTAAAAGTAAATAAAACCCCCATAAAAACAACAACAGCAAAACATCAAATAAAAAAAGACATTCAGAAACAGTCATTCAGCAGATTATTCACCTTATATCTGTAAATCCAAGCCTCAGATTCTTTTCTGACTATTTGCAGACAAAGATTGCAATCTCAGAGCAGAAGAATGACTAAGCTATAGGTCTGTTGTCTATTCAATGTAGGATACAAGATTAAATATTAATTTGGCCATAACATTAAATTCACATTTTCTCTGCACATTTTCTGAATCCATGTCTATCTAAGCATCTTAAACTGAAGGTAACTGGGGCTTTTCTACCCAAGAAAAGTTTTTCTCTATTCTCAAATGAAATATTGTTAGATAACAGTGACTGCTGTAATACTGTATCTGTCCCTGGAAAGTATATGACTCAATAGTGTAGATGGTCTCTCCATTGCTTTGTGGTTTTGCATCAAGCTTGATTGTTTGTCTTAAAGATCTGTAATTCTTGAAACAGAAACTCTCAAGACTTACATTATTAAATGCTTATTACAGAAATTGAAAGTCAGGCTATGGAAGTTGTCTGTCCACACTTTGGTAAAGCCTTTGACACAATTGCCCAGAGCATTCTCCTGGGGAAACTGGCTGCTCATGGCTTGGATGGGTGCACTGTTCACTGGGTAAAAGCTGGCTGATTGGTGGGGCACAGAGAGTGGTGGTGAATGGAATGACATTCAGCTGACAAGTGTGTTTGTCAGGGGCTCAGTATTTGGGCCAATCATGTTTAATAGCTATCAATATATAGACAGATAGTTACTAAAATCAGACTATATTGGACAATGTTTAATGTTAAGTACGACAGCTGTTCTTAATACACCCATGTGAGGCTTGAATCATTTACTAACTAATTAAGTATATTGTTTCCCACTTTATTTTTAAAAATAATTATTGCATTAGGGTCTATTTATAAATTCTTTCTAGACATTCTCTAATCTACATAGCTTTTGTTGATAAGGCTGCGATGACAGTAAACTTGACAAAATTGTAGAAAAAGTATGGCTGCATTATTTCAGGATTTTCTTGCAGTCAAAACTTGTACCATGGAAAAGGTAGAAAGTAGTTTAAACATTTATTAACAAGACTTTCTTCTCTTACACCTCTTCTGCCATGTACCTTTTTCTCCTACCCTTTGAAGAGCACTCAGCTTGATAATCCTGTACCAGCTGCCATTTTCCTGGGTTGCCCTTCTGCCAGCCTGGCAGCAGGTTGATGACAGAGGAACTACACAGGTCAAACAGGTCCAGTGCTCCTGTGGAAGTGCTCCATGTGCTGTGCATGCACAAAGGGACTGCTCTTCTAGAAAAGGACAGATTTCCTGCACCTGTGCAATAGATCCAGTCATACCATCAGGCTATGGATGTGCCAAGCCCTTCTTTCACTAAAACAAGCTCTGTTTTTGTGAAAACTGGCTGTCATTTTCTTCCCCCAAGAATCTTGCTGCTATACAACTGCTGGCTTTTTGTTAATTAGGAATCTGTATGTCACTCTGGTTCAGGATTTAGTAAAGACAGTTTGTACAGACTTCTAACATTTTCCATTTTTTCATTCTGTTCCAAAAATCTTGGAAAAACCAAAATTTTGTGTTGAAGAATGACATGCAGGCCCATTAGTTACATTCAGATCTTGATTTCTCTAGCATTGTTATGAAGTCCTGACAAAAAAAAATACATTCAGGTATATTAAGTTAACAATGATATGTCACATTTTTTGTCTGGAGATAATCAGGAGCATTCAGAAACATCTGAAGGTCATCTTCAGTAAAAATGGATTTGGTAGTGGGAGGGTATTCAGTTTCATGTTATTTGTCTCTGCTGCTTGAAAGGTCAAATAAGAAAAATATTTGGAAGTCTCCAGAATTCCTTGTTTATGGGTTCAAAATTTGCATAACTGATATTTTTATTTTTTCTTCTTATAAAACATCTCACTAAATTTTAGTTATTTTGAATTGTCTTTTCCCCTTTTATTTATATTTCATATTTCACTTGTGCATTTTCTAGGTAGCTCTGCTGTTGAAGAAAATCGTAATTTCTCTCAGAGACTTATGCATGTAGTGAAGACAAGATACAATGAAATGGTAGCGCCAGCAACTGGAGGAGGCAAAGTAGAGTTATTAATATACACACCTTATTAGCATCTCATTTAGATCAATTTTAGGCCTGAACTATGGCCCTAAGTCAATATGATGTTTTCCATTAACTTCAAGGAGCACCAAATGAAGCCCTGTGTGACAGGCTCAAGTAGCTCTTAAAAGTATATCAATAAAAAGGAACATGAATGTTATTATATACTTTTTTCTGACTTCCTGCCTAGACATTTCTACAGAAAAGAATGATAATCTCTAGTAATATCATCCCTGTGTCTGACACATCTAACTGTTAAACTGCTGCATATTCTTCCCTAATACAGCAGTTCATGCCATGAATTTTCTTTTTACCCAAGTTTAAAGTTTTTGCTGAACAGTCCAAAGAGCATGGCCGAAAGTGTCTGGCAAAATCTCCTGAAAACTGGTTCTCTTGGCAATGTTCTATAAGTGATGTAGAGTTTTTCATGTGCATAAAAATGGATGTCCAAGAAGGTACAAAAACTACCCAATATATTAAAATTAACTAAAATATAAACCTGTGTCTGGTGCAAAATTTCAGAAATAACTCTGGAGAAGACTAAGCTGGCTGCAGCTTCTGGAGGAGATGCAGCATAATAAGAGCAATGACAAACTGATTGGATGCAACTGAAGCAGGCTATGGCATGATCTTCCTCTGTTTTCTCTGTTCCTCTACTGGAGGAAACATTCCTCATAGCTGGTGCAGCTGGGACAGCCAAAGTAATGTGCAGCATCCTAGTGCAATGCCTGGGATGTGAGTACCAGGATCTGGTCTATCAACTGGGAAAGTCCATGCGTGTCTTGATAAACCTTCTGGGGAATGAAAAATGCTAACCTTGTTGATGAAAATTAAAAACGACACCTCCTCCTCACCTCTGAAACTCCTATTTTCTGTGCATGGTGTGCTGCTGCCTACCTATTCCTTTGTTGGAAGAAGTCAGAGAGCCACCAGTGTTGAGAGGAGGGGAACTGCTGGTGCTGCTGCTGAATAGCCTCTAATGCTAGTCTGTGTCAAAGCAACACATCTGAACCCTTTGAAATTAGTTTCAGTTGTTGGATGTGACCATGCTATAGGGATTCTAATGACAAGGGGAATCATGCAAAAAACAAAGGATCTGTGATTTTTTAATGTGTTTACAGACTTAAACACAGCATTTTCTAGACAAATATCAACACATGCATACTTGTAACATGTATGCCTGTACTCAT
The DNA here is from genome assembly GCF_009650955.1 of Corvus moneduloides. Classification (NCBI taxonomy): domain Eukaryota; kingdom Metazoa; phylum Chordata; class Aves; order Passeriformes; family Corvidae; genus Corvus; species Corvus moneduloides. Next base: position 25,439,061 of record NC_045478.1, read on the forward strand.
GTTCATGTACATTATGCACATAGAGGATAAAAATATTCCATATAGATTTTAGACATGGAGTCACTTTGTCAGGATTTCCATTCACCAAATAGAGTTATTACTCTCAGTAAGAGCTGCCATTTTAATGAAGCTCTGCAGCAGAAGACTGCTTTGATAATGAGAAGAGGAACAAAAGAAATAACTTCACCATCAGGAAAGAGAAAGAATCAGAAAGTCTAAATATTTTCATAAGATATATTCTGTAATTTTAAAATGTTTTTTGGTAATTGAACAACTTATTTTCAGTTAAGGAGCTTACTTTTAGCAATGAGCTTTCTGTCTGCTAATACTTCCCTTCCTAAAGATAGTCCTTTCCAACTTACTTTAATTATCTTTTCCTTTCTGTATTTTTAAAAGAATAACCCTTTTCTGGGTTAATCTCGTACCTATAATATTGCCTTAGCCTAGTGGGATTGAACGTTATCCCTGCTAATGCAGTAGATGTTCTTTCTTTCTCTGCTGGTCCTTGCAAAGGGCACCTCTTCATAACTGTCTCATTTTCTGGGTTATACATTGATCACTTACATATATATATATAAATATATACACACATGAGTGTATATATGCACGCACAGGAGTGTGGGAAAAAAGACCTCCCTTAAGGCCAATGGCAAACAGCAGGGTGCCGTCATCTTTCCCTTAAACCGCAAAGGTAAAGGCAGGACACCCTGCTGGGAAATTCCTGGGCTCAGTGGTACATATTTGGACACAAAATGAGGTCATTGAAGAGATGTAGTGCAGGCTCCTTTTCCCAGTGTTACAGTGGTGCCTTTGAGTGGGATGGAAAAGTACTTCACCTTTCCATTATTTTTTAAAGCCACGTTGTCTCTGAGTCTTCAGCTGCTGTGAAATTATTTTAAAATAGCAAATGTCAGTTGCTTTGGAAATCTCTGTAAGCATTAGGTGTGAGATTGTTTGGCACTTGAATCCATTGGATATGCTCAGTCATGAGAACCAGTCAGCTGGAGTAATGAATTCATGCACAAAAAACTGCCTAACTGAGCTTTCAAAGAACAATCTTTTCCTTAAGCCTGTCCTAAGAGTTATATTCAATCTTTGTTTTATGCTATTATAGAGTAAGACTACATGTATGATTTACATCATTAGGTATCTAGTTTGTTAGAAATTTATTAGCACTGAGGAATATAGTTCAACATCTACCTAGAGTTTCACTTAATTTTGAGACTGATCAAATGCTACAGACCAGAATTCTTCATCCTTTGAACTGTATGACCCCTTGACATGAAGAGCTCTGCAAGATTCAACACGAAGACCTTCCTGCATATTCTTCTGGATTTTATTTTTCTCTCCCAACCCTTTTTCCCAACAGCTTCACTGAAGACCCACATGGTTTGGTCCTCTAGTTTCCAGTCACAAAGTGCTTCCTGAGGCACGCCACAAACTAAAGGAGCAGCTGAGCCTGATCCCTCTGTGATTCTTCTGCTGGGAGGGCTGCTCTCTGGCACTGTCTCACAATATACATCGCTACCACATAGGTGCCACAACCTGTGCTGCTTCATAAGAGCAGGTTTTTGAATGGTGTGCTCTTGGAGCAATACAAACAATTTTCATTAAATGCTCTCTGACTCAGTAAGATTAAAAGAAAGGGTTACTTGGTAGTCACAGAATTTTTAGTGAATTTTAGAAACATCTGTTACATTGTTACCAAACTCAGAACCAGGTCCCAGTAGCCCAGGAGCATCAGGGCAAGTTCTCCATCTGAAAAGATGAGAGTTAGGTATCTTCTTAACTACTTAATACCAAAAAAAAAGCGCAGTCCTTGAGTTTCTTATTTTCTTATGAATTTGAACACTATGTGAATAACTGAACAATAAAAACAAAGTCATAGTTTTGGCAATAATTAACCAGCAGGCCCTTGTTGTAATACACATCACATATGTCAAATGTCATACAGAATAATGAAAGCCTCCCAGTGTGAACAACAGAAGCATTTTTGGTTTTAATTATTTAAATTTAGTTTGGTCAAAGCAATTGGAAATGCACTGGGGAAATGATTCTTCATTAACCATGTGTTGTGGTTTTAACCCCAGCTGGCAACTCAGCCCCACACAGCAGCTCACTCAGTCCCTCCCAGTGGGATGGGGGAGACATACAGAAGAGTAAAAGTAAGAAAACTCATGGATTGAGATAAAGACAGTATAGCAAGTAAAGCAAAACCTGTGCATGCAAGCAAAGCAAAACAAGGATTTCATTCATCATTTCCCATGAGTGGGCAGGTGTTCAGCCACCTCCAGGAAAGCAGAGCTCTATCATACATAATGTTATATGGAAAGACAGACATCATCACTCTGAATGTCCCTCCCATTCTTCCTTCTTCCCCCAGCTTTATATGCTGAGCATGATGCCATATGGTGTGGTCTTTTGTCCTGGCTGTGTCCCCTCCCAACAACTTGAACATCCCCATCCTCTTCACTGGTAGGTTGGTGTGAGAAGCAGACAGGACCTTGGTGCTGTGCGAGCCCTGCTCAGCAACAACTAAAACATCAGTGTGTTGTCAAAATTATTCTCATTTTAAATCAAAAAGACAGCACTGTACCAGCTACTAGGAACAATATTAACTCTATCCCAGCAAAAACCAGCATGCTATGAGGTAGATAAGATAAAATAATAAAATTCAAATGTATTATAAGAACTTTGTTATTTAAATACTAATAAAAATTTTACAGTGCATATAGTGCATATAGGGGCTTTGTGAGATAACAATGGCCAAAGCTATGCACACACAAAATAAAAAGTGGTCTTCACCCACGAGAAACGAGAAGATTTACACAAGAATGAGACAGTCCTTCACAGCAGCTTGATGGCCCTTATTACCCAGCTTGAGGATTTGTCCTACCCTTTGGGATATAAGCAATTGCAAACATTTCATTGAAACAGAAGAGGAATTTGATCATAATATTTGTTATTTTTACCACAAAAGCAACATGTAGTTTTAGTTTTTAATTCATGTTGTTTTATTCTGGTAGTGTTACATGCCTTAGATGCACCAGCAATTTACTACACAAGACTTCAGTCTATTCAGACTGTAATTCAGTCTGAACCATAATATATCTGTTCTAAGTGAAGTCAAATGTAAAACTCCCTCAGCCTTAAAAAGGATGCAATTAGCCTGCAGTTCTCTTTGGTATGTTCTCACTCTCATATATCTTAAATCCAGCTCCATCTCATAGCAAAGATCAAATAAGTCTCTGCATATTTCAAATTTGGTCAATTAAAAAAAGAATATCAGTGAGTATTATTATTTTTAATCTAGAATAAAAATGTTGCTTCAAAAAAGAACGAGATTCAATTTTCAAGCACTAACAATTAGACATACTGCAGATACTTCACATTTTAACAGGAACTGCCAAGCTTCTTTTTTATATATCTTCAGATTAGCCTTATGATTGGCATGACCTTCAATTAACTAGATCAGACATCATACATTCCTTACAAGCAATTTAAAAACGGAAATGGCAGTTGATCCTCTCAAAGAAAGTCCATTCCATATTATCGGAAATGAGCTAAACTAAGGGTAGCTCACACTTGCCCTCTTTTGAAGAACTCTGTTATAATAGACTGTCTTTATACTCTGTGAGGGTACTTGGTTCCTAACTGTGATAAATCTTCTTTTAACAGGATCAAACAGCTTAGAACATCCAAAACGCTTAATTCTTTCACCTTGATTGCATTTATCATCAAAGAATACAACGTGTATTGCATGACATTTGGAAAATAGTTTTAATTGCCCTTTTATTCATTATCATAATCACAGAACATAGAGTGAACAGGACTATCATAGATTCTACAGTTTTTAGTAAACAACAGGAGTATTTAAATTTTGAACCAGATGTCCTTCAGGTATCCCTTCCACAATACTTTGTTCTATGATTCTATGATTTTATGATTAGCAACTATATATCATGAATTGCATGCCAGAGAAGGTGTCAGACAATTCCTTCTTTATGAAAAGTGGTGTGCTTGAAATTTCAGAGATCTTTCCCCATGAAGAAGCAACACATCTAGTCAAAAATAGAGTCAGAAACATTATGATTTAAGAAAGTATAACTGTACAGGAAAGAGAAGAGTGAGAGGAAAAGCACTTGCTGAAAGTACGGTAGGAAGAATGCATTACAAACCAGGAACAAAAGCCAGGAGAACGGTGGAAATCCTAAGCTTGACGGGTTCGAAGCAAAATTATGCATATGAAAATGTTGCAGCAAAATAAGGGCAGTATTTGGAGAATTATTAAAGATGCATTCAATGAATTGAGGAAGAACAGCACAGACACTAGCGGTGACTGGGATAGAGACTGTAGCAATGCAATTCATTTTAGAAAGAGTGTTCTGACAAGAAAAAGACAACTCAGGCCACCTGGTGTTAAGCTAACACCAAGGGGGAAGGTACAAGAGTGTGAAAAAAAGCAAGCAGTTGTTATTTAAGAGAATCAATGCCTTGAGGTAAGTGGGGGCAATATTTGTATTGTTGTGTGAAACATTTTTGCATCAGAGAGTGAAATGCCAGTTATACCCTGCTAAGTAGTGGTGCCCTATTACTGCAACCCGAGGGTATTTTACCGTGTCCCACAGCCATAGGGAGGAGGAGAGAAGATCTAGCAGGCAGGAATTGTGCAGCAAGATTGATCTATTTAATTATTTTACAAACTCTTTTATAGACTTTTTTCTTCACAATCTAATTGGACAAGGGATCAGCCACCCCTTGGGGTGATTGGCTAAAATCCTAAAACATCCATTGTCAAAATATTTTTCTACTGTACTATAAACAAGGCTTCTCAAGGCTGCAGGTGTTTCATTGTTTACATAACTCTGCTACCTCTTCTGTGGGAGAGAAAAGTCTCTCACGGGCTTAGAAAACAGCAAGAAAATCCTTACTAGCAGCATTTTTGTATCCACAGTGCCCTACATGATGTGAACAGCAAACCACTTATTGCAAGAATGTTTTGCAGAAATCAGTGGGCCCATACATAATTCTAAAGAACTGGAGGACAATGGAACTGAATCTTTTTCTTATATCTTTTCTCAGAAAGGCTTTTTCACCACAGTTTGAATGCAAGTGTCCAGAAGTGTCTTTTGATGGGGGAGGGGAGTGGTATGTATTAAGTAATTATTCATGAATTTAAGTCAAAAATGGCAAATAGCTCAAGCTGAAGGAAAATGGAAAACTTAGTAAAATCAATTCCTCTTTTAGACAAAAAAAATCAATTTTTTCTTGTGGCAAAAATTATTATAGACTATCAGAATTAATTTAAGGAAAAATTTCAACTTAAAGTGAAGAAAGTGTTCATCATATATTAAATTATTTTTTATAGTTTCTTTACTTGTTCTCATTAAAAAAAGTAATCACTTTTATTGTGTTAACTAGGACATAGCCATTGCACAACCTCTGAAGTCAAATAAAAAACCTAAATAGAGAGAAAAAAATTTTCTTTCAGGTCTTTCCCTCAGTCATTTGCATCCACAGAGTTGCTGCTACATGGAGAGAACATGTTCTCTGGGCCATTCTACAGGGCCACCATGGGGGCTGCAGGAGCAGAAGATGACAGAGGCATCTCTTTGCTGCTGCTCTAAGACCAACCTGCCAAATACTCATCATATCACAGTGTCAGTCTGGACAACAGCTACGTGTGCCAGCGGACATTGTATGTGGCTGACTCACTCTAGCTGTAAACACACGCCAACTGGCACTGACTGGGATTTTTTCAGCCATCTAATTTTGATGGAAAACATTGAATTGTCCAAACTAAGCTACTGCAGTGGCAATATACATACCAATTTAGTATCCAGACACTCATCTGCTACAGGATAATCAGTATCACTGTGGTAGGGCTCTCCCCTAAATAACCAAGGTCCTTCTCTGAATTAAAACTATTCTTTTCTTCGTTCATTATATAGGGAGCCTAGGAAATCTGGTCAGCTAGGTTATATATCTAACCTTAGTGTATGTAAATACCTACTCACAGTTCAATCTTTTCAACCCAATGTCTTGTCACTCAGTGGGAAAACTGTTCATAATGTCCTCAATATAAAAGAAATATCTAATCACATTCAACAATACAGCAGCACACCATGTGTCTTACAAGGCTGACAGCAAATGTTTGAAGCATAAAAGGCCTATGAAGAACTAAGGAGTGAGACTTTTGTTTGTGGTTTATGATTCATCAGTTGAGCTCTTTATTGGAACTTCCATAGGAATTAGCAGAAAACACATTTTTCACTTTTTAAACTTTTGAGAATCAAAATGGTTTTCTGTGCTCTTTCAGGATAATCCCGACACATTAAAATTGTGAAAAAATGTGAGAGCAAGACTGCAATGAATGAATTTGGCCCACATTTGTGTTCTGGGAAATTCCATTTCCAGCCTCTGCCTGTTTGGCAGTTGCTTACACAAACTGATCTGGAAGATATTCAGAGGCCCATAATCTTACAAGAGCTGAAATCCTATTCAGTAGGTGAGAGAACTCTCCTAAGCAGTGGTAAGTTTAACTTCTGGGATGAGTCAAATAGACCAAGGAAAATAAACATTTTAAATTGGTCTCCAAGTAAACCAGTTATGACTCTACTGGTATTTCCCCAAAAAAAAAAGATTTCATACCTTTCCTACCCATTTGACATTTTTTCCTTCTGAGTTTAAGAATGTCCAATTCCTATAAACAATTATTTGAAAATACAGCATATTTCATCAACAGAATATATGCAATTGAAAAATTCCCTAGTAGTACTGATTTTTTTGACCACTACAGAATATTCTTGAATTCCTCCCTACTCTTACAGATAATCTGAATTCCAAGAGAGCTCTATCCACAAAGCTTATATGCCACCTCTATTTCCAGATCGCCCAAGTTTGCTGTAATGTCGCATCAAAAGTATGCTATTTCCCTCAACTCCAAGCAGAAAGGATGTCCTATCCCTTTTCCTACTTGCTTGTGCTTGTATACTGTTAGAGCAGATGGCAGAAATTTGCTTTTGCAGTTCATCTCTACAGTTGGGGTCCCTGTGGACAGACAATTCCCTTAAATTTCACTTTGAGCTATAGTGAAGAGCAAATTAAAAATATGAAAGTAACTCTCATTGAAATTCGCAGATTTTGTGTGAAACTCCCTCTGTTGATTCTCATTCTTCTTTTGGACTGTAAACTTTAATCTGAATACCTGGAATAAATTTAGACATTGCCAGAAAATAATAATTCATTCTAATCTTGGCCCTTACTTTGATTATATCCCTTTCTTTTTTGGCATTTTTTACACCACAGCCATACTTGATCTATTCATGAGACAGAAGCAGACACTTTATTTTCCAGAGTATTTTAAGTAAGTTTTTCTTCCATCAGCCTGATTTCAGTACTGCTCTATAAATCCCACTTGAATCTATCTTTTTTAAACCTGTGTGGTCAGATCTTTATATAGCACTAAAAATTAGTTCTCACCATGATCTTTTATCTTAACATTTATAACTTCACTTTGTATTCTCACTAGAAATATATTGATATCACTTACAAATTCCTTTGTCCTCTCAAATACATGCCATTGGTCATTAGTGGTCTTCCTGTAACCTTACGTTTTCATGTCTTTCTCCTCTTTTGTCTAACTGACAAGTAACCCAAAAATTTATCTTCTATCCCATATGTATGTTATTTTCTACTTGTTTTAAAAACCTAACACAATGCTACTAATCCATTCCTCAAAATACTCACTTTACAGTGTAGTATTGGCAATATTTTTTAATCACATCTGGTTTTCTGTAACATGTTGATTTCTGTGCTCACAATATTAATTAAAATATTAAGCAGCATCATTTCCAACATAAGTAATTTAGGAATATTTAACTCTTGCCTGAAAACTCCAATTTTTACACCACACACCGTTTTCTGTCCTTTAGCCCAACTTCAGTTGTCTAAATCTCACCTTTCTCAACATCTTCACTTTAGTAATTTCCCCTGTACCCATACAAAGTACTTTCTGAATTCCAGACAGGGAAAGCTTACAACATTTCTTCACCTCTAAAATAAGTTTTCTTGAGAAAGAAAGATACTGTTGGATAAAATCCGTCAGTGGTGAAATTGGTACGAACTGCTAATTTATATACTGGTTTTCTTTTCTAATTCTTCTACCTTTTTTTTTCTTTATCTTACATTCTATTTGTATCTGAATAATGTTCCTGCACTAGCTAAGAGTACTTTTTTTTGCTTTTCAACATGCTTATTATTTCGCATCCTATAGGCTTGGTAGGTTTATTTAAAGGCATAAGACAGCCCCCATGATTTCATATGCAAGTTTTTCTGCATTTGAGTTCTGAGGAATTTGGCCTTGATCTTTCTATGTCTTGTTTTCATCTTGAACTGAGCTATTTTCTTTAAACCGCATGTCAATCCCACTCATATTAGTATGAACTATAAATTTGCTAAGGATATGTTCTGTCTCATCATCCAGGTTATTGACAAAAATACTGAGCAATTCTGGCTTTAGATTAAACCACCAGGGTAGTCCATGTATTACTGGCCATTCACTGAATTTCAAACCATTGGTTACAACCCTCTAAGCTGTTCAGTCTAGTAAATTTTTAATTCATCTAACAGGATTAGCCTTTAGTTCCTCCAGTTTCAAATGAACCAGATGTACAAGATGGTACTAAAAGCCTTGCTAAAGACAAGTCATATTACATTCACCCATTTTCCTCATTCACATGCCAGTCATTTCATCTCAAAAAGCAGTTCTGCTGATCAAACATGATATGGCCCTCATAAATCCATGTTTCCTGTTTCTGATTGTCTTCCTTGTTTGAAAATGGTTTCTAATAGGATATGCTCTTCATTTAAAGCCTAAAATGAAGCTGACCAGCCTATTATTTCACAATTCTGTCTTCTTGCCTTTTTAAAAAATGAGTAGAAGATTAACCTTTCTTTTGCTGATCATGAGGAAACTCCCTTGATGACCATGACTCTGCATGGAGAATGACAGTTTCCATTTTTGGGTAAAATCCACCTGGCTCCAGATATCTGCATATATATCTAACTTTTGTCAATAGTCCTACTCTGCTCTCCATCTTATTCCACAACCATGGTGTTGTGCACCAAGGTCTGGGAACAAACTTATCCATGAACAATGAGACAAAACTTGTGGTGAGTACTTCAGCCATTTCTATATCATATTTCCACGTTCAGTTTTTCTTTTCTTTATATCTCTAAAGAGTTCTTATTAACTGCTTCAGTTTTCATATAAGGCTGAAAACAGTTTGATGACAAAAAGAGATTCCACTACAGCTTTTATTCTCTTTAGCCATGTAAGCTTTATTGATGTCTACAAATAGTTTTCCTTTATAGCCTAGAGTTTGTTACAACCCTGCCACCTTAGTTATGGCCCAATTTTATTTAAATGCTCCTCTAAAGTCCATGAACTTTTTATTTAAGGGTGTTGCCTACAATTCCATCTCTTCTGTGAATTAAAACTGACAAAATTATGTCTAAAACTCTATTAACTCTGATGATTTTAGATAAAAATATTTGGGGTATTATATCCAGCAACTAGTTATCATGTAAGGGTTCTATCACTATTAGTAACATTTTTTTATCTAATCTCTCTGAGAGTTTTAAGTGCTAATAACACAGCAACCAAACATTTCTCTTTTTTTAGTAGTCTTGCAGAAACCTGTCTATGCAAATGAATTATTTATTAATGCAGGAGCCCCTATTAATATTTGTTTCTATTTTAGCTAATGCATTTTACTATACTATAAAATCCTAAGTGATCTGTGTATATCTATGTATACAGAGATTATATATAGCATACATAAATATGTTCATGTTTTCCTTCACCTACAAAGATCTGCATCATGACACTTGAGCATTATAAATGAAAATTACAATTGTATGGCAATATTTTTTTGTCCTGATTTATATTGTCTTACTATGAAAAGTGAAATACAATGAAACTAGTTTTCTAATGTAACAAAGTAATCTGGTTGCAAATTATCTTTTTCAAAACCAGGTTTCTTTAGTCTCTTTTCTTTGCCCTTCCGTTGCTTTTGAAGGACATAGTAGGAAGATATGTAGGACTAGTGTTTAAAATTTCAAAATTTAGTAATTTTTTTTGTACACGGTACTGGTTTTTTTATTATTTGTCAGTAGCGTGTTAATTTAGTGTTGGTTTGGAGAACTGATGATGGGCAACACACACAATTTTTCTGGAAAGGGAGATTGGAAAAAATTAGTTGATTTATATTTAAAGATCTTAATATATTAGTTCATCCTATTTACACTGAATCACATGTTTGAATAGACATCCTTGAACATAATATTTGTCTAAATATAAGCAGTATCTCATTGCTTTGTTGGACTCTAAACTATTAGCAGCTTCTAAAAATTATAAAACATAGAGTGAAAATAAAATATATCTAATAATGATTAGATTAAATATAACACACCGAAATAGCTGCTGAAAGCCAACTCATTCAGTGTAGCTCTATATAACACTACAGTATTCTCTTAATCTATGCAGCTTTTAAAGCCAGTAAAACTGAGTGGCAGATATGACTGATCCAGATGAATAAACTAAGTGCACTGATGAGACCTGACTGAAGGAAATTTTTCAGGCTGCAGTGATGCATATGGTATAAAATTCACTAGAACACAAATTCTGCGAGAGGGACTGCCTCTATTTGTATGTATTTAATAATAAAATATATTTCTTTTTAAAGTCTACATCTTTCAGAAACTTCAGGGGATGAATAAGAAGAGATATGGATGATTTGACTGACTACACTTCTGAGAATAATAAAACTTGACTGAGAGCCACTGAAACCAAAGAAGGGCTACTTTGGATGCTATATAAGAGGAAGTCAGTGCTCCTGTGAGTGAAGGTGACAAAATGCCTTCAACTCCATGCCAAATCTGCACCACCTAATGACAGACAAGCTCTCATTTTCAAAATTTGAAAGATTTGGCTGGTTATCCTTTCTTTTAAGAGGCTGAACTAGTTCGTCCTATAAAGCTGAGCATTTGGATAGTAATGTTTCCATCACAGAGACAAGGACATCCATATTTTTGAAAATGGAATTCAGAAACTGAACCTCAGCCACAAATATGAAATAAAGATCAATTCGCATGTTCAACTGGCAGGTAAAAACCAATATCAGAATTGCAAAAGAGGCCTCCAGAGGTAGATGAGATAGAAAACGAAGCAAAAGTAGCTCAGATTTGGAACAGGCTAAGTGTTGTGCTTAAGCTGCCACTACACATCACTGCTACTTTTAGGTTGAATTTAAGTTGGTCCTTTTGGTACATTCCCTTTTTTCATGACATTCTGCTCTGATATTTTTTGATCCCAATATGCTATCATATGATCATTGGGATCTGCACTGTTGGATAAATTAGGCCTTTTGGTTCCTTGTTTGGAAAAAGCTGTTCAACATAGCTTCTCCATTCATTTAAAAAGAAAATCAGAAATATAAAACAGATTTGCCATCTCAAATTAAAAATGTCATTTTCTGAATATATTCTTTGCCTTGATACAATGCAGGGGCAACAAAACTGCTTGAATGTTTTTGTACAGTCCAAATACTCCTGTGGCAGAGCCCTCTCCCTTTCTTCCCCCTGTTTTGGATCTTTCTAGTCATTATTTATTCTCTCCTGCTAAATCCTTTCTGCAGCTACATTCTGCTGGCAAGAGCAGTAGCCTGCAAGTGTAAGGCACATATATCCTCCTTCTATATTTATCCATAGTCTTTGGTAGATTCTGTGAAAAAGATACTTAAATCAGCCTGAAAGAGGTAAGGAGGGAAGATAGCAATTCAGATGAAAAAAATAACCCCTAAAATAAGGTGGATGTATTGTTAGGATCAAAGAGAAAGCTGGTAAAATTTTATAGAGGGATAAGAACATATAATCCGTGAACACTTGGAACAAAGACAAGTTGAATCGTCTCCAGGTTCCTAAGTCAACCAGGATATCTGAACAACAGATTGATTAGGACTTCTTAAAGAAACTGTATACTTCAGCTTAATTTTACCTAGCTATGCAGGTATCCAATAAAAATAGTCTTAGAGGACAGACTGTCTTTATCTCAGCTGCTCACTGCCCACAGCCCAAGCTCACACTCTGACAATGGCTTTCCTCAGCAGGGATGAATTTGAAACTCCAAAAGGATAAGGTCACAATTTCCTAGGTTACTGTAATTCCCTTTGCCTTTCGTTCAGTACTAGGAGATGCGTGGATCATATGCTTGTTTCAGACAAATAGACATGCAAATATGTATCCACTAGCATGATGAAGAGTGTGAAGATGATTTCTTATGGCTTCAAATAAATTTTATGTCTTAGCATTTTATCTTAAAAGAAGTCTTTGTGATGAAAGAATGCAACACATTTTGTAGAGGCACAGTTATTCCGAAATAATTCTTCATCAAAGCAGATTCTTTCCAACATATGTATTATTTTACCTGTACCCACAAACAATAATTGCAATTCTATGAGGTGAGAGCTAGAATTCCATAAGAAGAGGAAGTAGAATATTTTTCTTATGCTGTAGGAACCTAGGTAAAACATACAGTGAAATCTGTATATGTTTTCACTTTGGAAGACATTAAAATAGCACAGGGGCTTTAGCTGAGGCACAGTTATTTCTGATTACAGGGTCAGTTCTAGATATTTCAATCATAAAGAAAAAAAGAAGCCAATTGCAGGCTAATCCTATTTGCACGAGTCATACTTAGTTAAGATATGCCTTTAAAGGAGGAGGCTTATACCTGGAAATTAAATAGAGTCAGGGAACAAAAGGGCCCTGAAGGCGAATTGCTTTTGCCATTCAAATACTCACTGAGGTCCACACAGCATGTGCCAACTTGCACTCCTGCAGCAGCCATTCCCAAGGAGCCAATTGTATCACTCCACACTGGAGGATGGAAGAGTCTGAAAGCTGGGATGCAGATAAGGTTTGCCAGAGGATACACATTGACAGTGTTCAGTTTACACATACAAATATACCCCTAGTGTCCCATGTACATCTCAGATGAGATGCTCGGCTTTCCCTGTTTTTTCTAAATGTGATTTGGGAAACAAGACAAGCAGAAAATGTGCAGAAATCCCATAGTGAATACTTATCTTGTATTATTTTAGGTGGAAATTGAGTAAGAAAAAGATTTATGATGTACTTAACTGCTTTCAGAAGTGAGACAGGTGTGTGCTCTAGCAAACACAAAAAAAGGTACAGAAGTGCATATTTTCTTGAAAAATTCAAAGGTTCATGTTATTAAACTGGCACATAATGCCCACAGAGAACATGGAAACAGTACAAGAAACTAGAACACTTTTTTTTTCTGGGGTTGGAATTCAGGTGGAGAGTTGGTTTCATTCTTTAGCGACAAACCACTGCAAGTAGCAGTTAGGGGGAAACTACAGTTTTTAGCTTGGAGATCAAATGTCATTTAGCCAGAATTCTGTATTGCTCCAGTAATATGATGTCTAGACATCAATAACTAAAGTTGAATCACTAAGGGACAATATAATGATTTATTTACTGAAGTCTCTGTGAAAGCAGTTGAATTTTAAATGCTCAGTATCTGCAGAGACCACACATACTCAATACTTCAAATTACTCATTCCTTTCCCTAGAACAGCTTCATGAATTAAACTTGTACACGTTCTATCATTTAAAAATTCATATTTCTTCCTACAAGGCATAACTGCTGTACTTTTTAACTCATATATGATTAAGTTGACCCACCCTGTACAGAGGTGTTTTGCATATTTTGTTGCACAACCATACCACCTAATCAACTGCTGGAAAGTTCCATATGGCACCCACTCTTCTTGTTTGCTTTGGGATCAAGGGGAATATTTTGATTTTAGTCTCTCAAAACTATGGTGTATGATTCCTAAGAAATCATTTTAACGTAACTGCAGCATTCTGTTCATAAGAAAGAAGGAAGGAAGGAAGGAAGGAAGGAAGGAAGGAAGGAAGGAAGGAAGGAAGGAAGGAAGGAAGGAAGGAAGGAAGGAAGGAAGGAAGGAAGGAAGGAAGGAAGGAAGGAAGGAAGGAAGGAAGGAAGGAAGGAAGGAAGGAAGGAAGGAAGGAAGGAAGGAAGGAAGGAAGGAAGGAAGGAAGGAAGGAAGGAAGGAAGGAAGGAAGGAAGGAAGGAAGGAAGGAAGGAAGGAAGGAAGGAAGGAAGGAAGGAAGGAAGGAAGGAAGGAAGGAAGGAAGGAAGGAAGGAAGGAAGGAAGGAAGGAAGGAAGGAAGGAAGGAAGGAAGGAAGGAAGGAAGGAAGGAAGGAAGGAAGGAAGGAAGGAAGGAAGGAAGGAAGGAAGGAAGGAAGGAAGGAAGGAAGGAAGGAAGGAAGGAAGGAAGGAAGGAAGGAAGGAAGGAAGGAAGGAAGGAAGGAAGGAAGGAAGGAAGGAAGGAAGGAAGGAAGGAAGGAAGGAAGGAAGGAAGGAAGGAAGGAAGGAAGGAAGGAAGGAAGGAAGGAAGGAAGGAAGGAAGGAAGGAAGGAAGGAAGGAAGGAAGGAAGGAAGGAAGGAAGGAAGGAAGGAAGGAAGGAAGGAAGGAAGGAAGGAAGGAAGGAAGGAAGGAAGGAAGGAAGGAAGGAAGGAAGGAAGGAAGGAAGGAAGGAAGGAAGGAAGGAAGGAAGGAAGGAAGGAAGGAAGGAAGGAAGGAAGGAAGGAAGGAAGGAAGGAAGGAAGGAAGGAAGGAAGGAAGGAAGGAAGGAAGGAAGGAAGGAAGGAAGGAAGGAAGGAAGGAAGGAAGGAAGGAAGGAAGGAAGGAAGGAAGGAAGGAAGGAAGGAAGGAAGGAAGGAAGGAAGGAAGGAAGGAAGGAAGGAAGGAAGGAAGGAAGGAAGGAAGGAAGGAAGGAAGGAAGGAAGGAAGGAAGGAAGGAAGGAAGGAAGGAAGGAAGGAAGGAAGGAAGGAAGGAAGGAAGGAAGGAAGGAAGGAAGGAAGGAAGGAAGGAAGGAAGGAAGGAAGGAAGGAAGGAAGGAAGGAAGGAAGGAAGGAAGGAAGGAAGGAAGGAAGGAAGGAAGGAAGGAAGGAAGGAAGGAAGGAAGGAAGGAAGGAAGGAAGGAAGGAAGGAAGGAAGGAAGGAAGGAAGGAAGGAAGGAAGGAAGGAAGGAAGGAAGGAAGGAAGGAAGGAAGGAAGGAAGGAAGGAAGGAAGGAAGGAAGGAAGGAAGGAAGGAAGGAAGGAAGGAAGGAAGGAAGGAAGGAAGGAAGGAAGGAAGGAAGGAAGGAAGGAAGGAAGGAAGGAAGGAAGGAAGGAAGGAAGGAAGGAAGGAAGGAAGGAAGGAAGGAAGGAAGGAAGGAAGGAAGGAAGGAAGGAAGGAAGGAAGGAAGGAAGGAAGGAAGGAAGGAAGGAAGGAAGGAAGGAAGGAAGGAAGGAAGGAAGGAAGGAAGGAAGGAAGGAAGGAAGGAAGGAAGGAAGGAAGGAAGGAAGGAAGGAAGGAAGGAAGGAAGGAAGGAAGGAAGGAAGGAAGGAAGGAAGGAAGGAAGGAAGGAAGGAAGGAAGGAAGGAAGGAAGGAAGGAAGGAAGGAAGGAAGGAAGGAAGGAAGGAAGGAAGGAAGGAAGGAAGGAAGGAAGGAAGGAAGGAAGGAAGGAAGGAAGGAAGGAAGGAAGGAAGGAAGGAAGGAAGGAAGGAAGGAAGGAAGGAAGGAAGGAAGGAAGGAAGGAAGGAAGGAAGGAAGGAAGGAAGGAAGGAAGGAAGGAAGGAAGGAAGGAAGGAAGGAAGGAAGGAAGGAAGGAAGGAAGGAAGGAAGGAAGGAAGGAAGGAAGGAAGGAAGGAAGGAAGGAAGGAAGGAAGGAAGGAAGGAAGGAAGGAAGGAAGGAAGGAAGGAAGGAAGGAAGGAAGGAAGGAAGGAAGGAAGGAAGGAAGGAAGGAAGGAAGGAAGGAAGGAAGGAAGGAAGGAAGGAAGGAAGGAAGGAAGGAAGGAAGGAAGGAAGGAAGGAAGGAAGGAAGGAAGGAAGGAAGGAAGGAAGGAAGGAAGGAAGGAAGGAAGGAAGGAAGGAAGGAAGGAAGGAAGGAAGGAAGGAAGGAAGGAAGGAAGGAAGGAAGGAAGGAAGGAAGGAAGGAAGGAAGGAAGGAAGGAAGGAAGGAAGGAAGGAAGGAAGGAAGGAAGGAAGGAAGGAAGGAAGGAAGGAAGGAAGGAAGGAAGGAAGGAAGGAAGGAAGGAAGGAAGGAAGGAAGGAAGGAAGGAAGGAAGGAAGGAAGGAAGGAAGGAAGGAAGGAAGGAAGGAAGGAAGGAAGGAAGGAAGGAAGGAAGGAAGGAAGGAAGGAAGGAAGGAAGGAAGGAAGGAAGGAAGGAAGGAAGGAAGGAAGGAAGGAAGGAAGGAAGGAAGGAAGGAAGGAAGGAAGGAAGGAAGGAAGGAAGGAAGGAAGGAAGGAAGGAAGGAAGGAAGGAAGGAAGGAAGGAAGGAAGGAAGGAAGGAAGGAAGGAAGGAAGGAAGGAAGGAAGGAAGGAAGGAAGGAAGGAAGGAAGGAAGGAAGGAAGGAAGGAAGGAAGGAAGGAAGGAAGGAAGGAAGGAAGGAAGGAAGGAAGGGTGGGTAAGAGAAAGCAAAAGAGATAAAAAGAATGAGTTAAAAGAAAGAAAGGAAGAGAGAGAGGGAGAACGAATAACTTTTTTTAAAAAAAAGAGAGAAAGAGAGAGGGAAAGACTAAATTTTTTAAAAAAAGAATAAAAAGAGAAAATTAAAAGGAATATGGAAAAAAAAGGTAAAAAGTAAAAGGAAAGAAATTACAAGAGTGAGGCAGAGAGATCCCAAATTTTCTTCAACCAAAGACCAGAGCTTCACAGGATCTACTGCCTCTTGTGAATCTTTGTCTATCCAGAAGGAAAAGGTAATTGGCAGATAGAATGAGCAACTGACAGATATGGTCTCATCTGTTAATCTATCCAAATATGTGTCATAACAGAGTGGAGAGAGGTACAAAATAGCAAGAGTATGAGGCACCTAAATTTAGACTTACTGTAATTTTAGACCAAAGACGGCTACTGCCTGAAGCAAAGACCCAATTACTAAGTGCCAGATGTTGCAATTCAGAAACACATCTGTAGCATGGGAAAATAAGTAGGAAATCCTCTCAAAGATAAAAATGCCAGATGATAAGGCATTTTAAAATTTAATTAATTTTATAACATATGGTAATGCTTTCAGAAACATTGAGTGTGTTTTGAACAACCTAAGTAGAGGGTGTTGACCAAAAGTACGTTTGTTTTCAGAAGCAACTGTTTACCACATATATTTAAAGTAAACAGAGTTTGTTTATTCAAAATAAAAAGATAGGAGAGTTTGGCTTTTTAATTAAATAAAACATGAGCAGAATCCATCTGCTTACTTGCTGTGCATTGACAAAACCTAGGAGTGTTAAAGAAAAAAAGAGAGACATCTATCTAATATGCATCAGGCAGCCATCCAATGGCATCGCTGCTGGTAAAAAAGAAAAACCACAAGCTTCAATTTCCTTCTGTTACACCTAGAATTCTCACTAGGATATTGTATACTTTGAATGATTTTCAAATATCTTATGGAGGGGGGAGTTACCCTGTCAGAGTTCATGTCTGAATAACTAAATCAGATGTACCACGAAGCCATGGGAGTGAGTTCACAGGCAATTTTTTGCCTCTATGCATTGCCATTTACATTTTGTTAATGTGACTGCACATCTTTATCATACTTGTAAAATATAGCATTATTTTATCTTATTAATTCCCTGTGCTGCATTTAATTTATCCTTATAGGCAATATGTGGTTTTAGACTAAGCTGCTGATCTTTTTTAAACGTTCTTTTCCTCCAGTGGTCTAACTTTATCAGTAGTCAGACAATTTCTGACATAGTGGTCATTTATATTATTTGTTGGGGCCAGAAGTGGGATTTACCTTAATCCATTATAATTAATTTTGAGAGATTCTGTATGTCACATTTGCATTAATGAAGATATAGGGAGAAGAGGGTGAAAGAGAGATGATATGCAGAAATTGACTTAATATTTGACTTAATTAATAACTAATAAACACCCTAGCATTGTCAACTCTGACTTCTGTCATTTTTCTGATTTTCACACTACAGGTGTATATCAGGAACACACAGACACAAGTGTTTCTGGTCCTAGTTAAACTTTAAATAACCAAATCCTTCAATAAGGCTTCATCCCTGGACAAGTGGTGCTGACTTATCTGGTGGCCAATCAGATATCCTGGGCTGCATCAAGAGAAGTGTGGCCAGCAGGTCAAGGAAAGGAATTCTCCCTCTCTATTCTGCTCACATGAGATCCTTACTTTCAGTAATGAATCCAGGTCTGGAGTCCACAGTATATGAAAGGCATGGAGCTGTTGGAGCAGGTCCAGAGAAGAGATGACCAGAGGCCTGGAACTCCTCTCCTATGCAGAAAGTATGACTGGAGAAGAGAAAAATCTGCATCTAGTCCCATTCCTCCAAAACCACCAGGAGAAAGGAGAAAGAAAAGGAGAGAAACTGTTTTGGCAGTTTTTTCAAGGCAAACAGGTTTTCCATTTACTCTAAATTAAGTGCTTTTTCCAATGTTACACCCTGGACTTCCCTCTTGGCACTCAGAGATGTGGTTCTTTGCAGATGTTCTTAGTAACCTGTCCCCAGATCAATGTCTCCAACTTCTGCGTTTTCAATCAGTGCACCTATGTCTTCAACAAGCTTCTCTGTGTTCTGGGTTTTGATCTCTGTCATTACAAAAAACGATTTTGTAATTTGATTTCCTCTGAATGAAAGATGTGACCATACATGTTCTCAGCAGGATCAGACATTATTTTGGGCTTTAAGAATAAAAAAGGAGCATACAAGAAAGATAGAGGGAGATATTTTACCATGATCTGTGGTGACAGAAGAAAGAAACATGTTTAAACTGAAAGTCAGTAGGTTTAGACAGGGCATAAGGAGGAAATTTATCTTGAGTACTGTGAGACACTAGAACATCTTGCCCAGAGAAGTTTTGAATGCCTCATCCCTAAAGTGTTTAAGGTTGGTTGTATGGGACTTTGAGCAACCTGGTCTAATGGATGGTGTCCTTGCCCCTGGGCAGGGCTAGATTATCTTTAAAGATCACTTCAAACCCAAAACTTTCTTTGAGTCTAGGAATATCTTCTAGATGTCTAGCAAACTAGAATTTTTTCTGCTAAAATAGATCTTTCATTCTAAAAGGTCTTGGTGTATTCTAGCTTGAAGTGGTGGGAGACTGAAGGATATATAGACGATCACAGTCTTACAGTAAGAGGTGACAGGATTATATAAAATACCTGCTCTTTTATGGGGTAGTGGTATCTTTTGAAATGAGGGATAGTTTATCAAAACTCCGTTATCAACATTGAAGTCTCTAGTGGTGCCAGAGCCAGCATATTGTACTAGCTTCTGTGTAGATGTGGGAGTGGAGATTTGAGCGGCAGTCTGCCTCAAAGCCCTAGCATCTGAATGGATGGGAAGGAAAATAATACTACACGGAGTTAAGATTACTTTTGTGTAGAAATACAGAAAGAATGTGAAAGAACTCAAACTGAAATCTGCAGCTCTTGGAAATATTTTGCCCATTGCACAAGATGGTGCTTCAAAGTCCTGTGTAATGCTGGTTAAGGGTATCTTCTTTAATACTCTTAGATTCTTATTTTCAAATCCAGTTTTTTCAACTGATGCTGATTTCTCAGTATATACATAACCACTATCTATTAAACAGTGTTTCACAATGTCTAAAATTTTTCATCATCTTTTTTGGTGTATCTGTGCATACTGTTAGAAACCAACACAACACTTTCTCCTTCCCATGGTGTGCCCAAGTTTACAGTGCACTGGATATTTGCTGGCTATTAAATTTTAGTATAGTAAAATCAATGTTGCATACTTTTATCAAACAGAAAATAAAACTAATTCAGATCATGAGCGTTAAGAAAATTCCATTTTCTGGAAAATTAAGACTATTTCCCCTGTGGATTTAATTAAAAAAACCCCAAACCCATAGTTCTCCTGCTCTTACTTTCAGTTCATCCAACCTTCAAAGCTTTTCCAGTTAAAAGAAAAATGAGCTCCCTCTGTTTCCAGTGTGTACATTTTCTTTCAAGAAAGTCCATGTATTGCTGCTTTAAAATTAAGTCTCACATTGTGGCAAACAGAAACCAATGAGGCAATCAGACTCCAGTAATTGCAGTTGAATAGCTTTGAACAAGTTTTTACTAGGAACAGAAAAACAGTAGTTATAGAGCTGAAAATGTACTTATGGAAACCACAGAAAACACAGGGATCTTTGACATAAAAACTCAGAATTCTTCTGGTTTTCCTTTAAGAAAAAGAAGGGACTCACAGTATAAATAAAATTGATTGATTTGGGGTAGGATTTGGGAGACTGAGTTCCACTGACAATCAGTGGGATTTATCCTAAGTCTCTTAGTTATTTCTGGGCATCTCAGCTTTGAGGAAGATCTATTGTTAAGCATACTGGGGGTTTTTGTGGATTTTTTTCTCACTGTGTATAGCAGAGATGTGTTTTCATTACTAATCAATGGTTTACTCCCTACATCCTATAATCACATGGGTATTTTCATTGATGGTGAAATAAGTATCTTAAAGAACGTTCTATTTACAGATCAAGAGCTACTGTAGAAACAACTTTTCAGACAGAAATGTATTACTTGCTACCAGCATCTGTTACAATTCTGTAGCAGGCAATCATGAAACAAGCTAGCCAAGCTAGACTGTATGCTAACAGTTGATGCTGAAGAAATCAGCTTGGCCATTTGGATTTTCCCAAAGATGTGAAACTTATTTATAGTTGTTGCTTTTTACACAGAATAATGTTCCCTAAGCCTTATGGTTAGTCTTTAGACTTTAGGGGTGCCTTTGGGAAGGAAATATCACTAAGTGCAAATTATTAGGCTGTCACAGGGTGTAGGGAAAAAAACTGGTCATTATGTCCTGGGACTAGAGTCATCACAATGGAAGCCAAATAGATGGTCTGAGGGAGAGAATAGCTGTCACATTATGTGCAGCTCTTTGAGTGACACATTTTGAACAGATAGGAATGAGTGACGGCATTGAAATTTTTCTGACTTTAGCTGTCTCCCTTATCTAATTTTTCATAATTGGTTTTCATCCTTTCTTTTCTACCTTCCACTCTTTCTAATAGTCTCTCCATTTCTTATTTATTTTCCCCCTTTCTTTTTTTAAAAAGTTCCCCTGGGTTGGTTTCCAGTACAAGACTTATTCCAGTAAGAAGAAATCTTCAGATAAAAGTACACTGCAAAATCCTTCTAATGGAAACACGGCTGCTACCAGCAAAAGAAATGTCTTTAGTTCCTGGTAATCATTCAAAGAGATTAGAGAGCATCCAAAGGAGGGCAACAAAGATGGTGAAGGTCCTTGAGGGGAAGCTGTATGAGGAGTGACTGAGGTCACTTGGGCTGTTCAGCCTGGAGAAGAGACTGAGGGGAAACCATATTGTAGTTACAAATTCCTTATGAGGGGAAGAGGAGGGTCAGACACTGATCTCTTCTCTGTGGTGACAGGACACGAGGGAATGGCCTGAAGCTGTGTCAGGGGATGTGTAGGTTGGATATTAGAAGAAGGTTCTTCACCCAGATTTTGATACTTGCAATTGTCTCAGGAAGCATAACTAAGACTTGCTTTATTCTGAAAATATCCTGAAATTCCACAAATGTTACAAGCAAGAAAATTATATAGCCTAGATAGTTTATACAAAAACAGAAGGAAATTGAAAGGTATTCCTGTGGCCAGGAATATCTTTTGACAGCTGATAACTAATGTTTTACTCTGTCTGTAGTCAGGCTACAGAGAAAAAGGTCCTTTGCAACAATGCTAGGAAGAATCAGCATAAGGAACTAAAATGGTAGTTTTAACTTTGCTCTTCTGCCTTTTCCCTCAGCTCTTTCTCTCTGACTTTGTTTTAAAGGATACAAGTTTAAATTTCAAACAGAACAATGACAGAGTCTCCAGCCCATCTGAACCAACTTGTCCTTGTTTTCTCAAAAAGGACAAGTGATGCATCCACTTTTACTGAGCTGGGGTTTTGTTGAGGTTTGTTTATTCGTTTGTTTGTTTTGGGGGCTGGGGGTTTTGGAGTGGGGGTTGGTTGGGGCTTTTTTTAATTTAGTCAAATATTTCATTTGCAATAAATCTGCATCTAGTCCCATTCCTCCAAAACCACCAGCAAGAAAAGGAGAGAAACTGTTTTGGCAGTTTTTTCAAGGCAAACAGGTTTTCCATTTACTCTAAATTAAGTGCTTTTTCCAGTGTTACACCCTGGACTTCCCTCTTGGCACTCAGAGATGTGGTCTTTGCAGATGTTCTTAGTAACCTGTCCCCAGATCAATGTCTCCAACTTCTGCATTTTCAATCAGTGCACCTATGTCTTCAACAAGCTTCTCTGTGTTCTGGGTTTTGATCTCTGTCATTACAAAAAACGATTTTGTAATTTGATTTCCTCTGAATGAAAGATGTGACCATACATGTTCTCAGCAGGATCAGACATTACCATGAATAACTTTCATTCTGGGGTAACCACAGTTACTAAAATTTTGTCCATAAAATTTTGATAAACAGATGTCCTTCTCATCTGTTATGTAGGTTAAGTGACCCCCCTCTATATTGCCTTTAGGGGAAAACCCCTTCATATTACAGGTAGGTACATGGGTCAGTGTGGTTTTAATCTCAAATAGTGTATTTATACCTTCATGCAAATAAATTACTAATGCAAGAGAAAGATTTTAGTAAATAAAGAAGGAATCCCAGCTTGTTGTGTGAAGCCATGCAAAGGTCTTCATAGTTTACAAAGTAGGACCTTGAAGTATTTAAAGCTTTTTTACAAACATGATTATTTTTCTTATGGTTTTGGTGTTTGGTTTTTGTTTTGTTTTTCTCCTTAATCTTCTCCATAAATTATATAGCTGTTCTATACCTATTTTTCAGCACCAGCTTAAGTATCTGATACCCAGAGTTCATATTAACCAGAATAAAATAAGGATTTGGGGAAAAGAGAAAAGCAAAATCAACAACAACAACAAAACAGCCCAGAAACAACCAGACAAACAAAAAGGCACCTCAGAAGAAGATAAAAAGAACAAAATAAGCAAAACAGTAGAAAAGAAAGACAAAAGTATGGATGAGGCATGCAGGCTTAGGAATTTGAAATTTTCCCTGGTTGCAGAATCACTCGTTGCTTGAAGCACTAGGCTGACATGTAAATTGCACCTTTTCAAGGTGAGAACACTTAAGGCACAAAATAAGGGTGGAGGGAGAGTGAGCAGAATTCACACCAGACAGATGTGTGAACTCAGAGGGAGCAGTGGAGACAAAGGTTCCTCTCAGAGACATTACAGCTGAGGGATAATAAAGCTGTTAAGGACACAGAAAATGAGAGCATAGTTTAAGTGCAGTGCACATTAAATATTGAGGTCTCAGACAACAGTAACTTTGAAAGAGCCTTTTACAATTTCTGTACAGTATGAGCAGCCCCACATATTTTTAACTTTTTTTTTAAATGAGTTTGAGGCTGTAGCATATAAAGAAAATTGTATGAATAATATTACAAACCATGAAATAGGGGATCAATACATATTAGCATAGGCTTTCTAATCTAATTTCTAGAAAACCTCTCCATTCTGATTGCTGACAGATTCATTTAGGCTGGCTTGACTGAAAGACAAGCACCCAAAATTGCCACAGCTCTGTACTGTACCTTGCAGCACAGAATGTAAAACAGAAGTGGCAGCTTGAGCCAGGAGGAATCACAGGAATGGGAGATAGGGGATATTTCTTAGAAATGGTTGTCTTTCACCAACTTATTTTGAGGTAGAAATTATATCTTGAATTATAAAAGCTTAGCCTATACTGGAAAGACAAATGTATGAAAAATGTAAATGATTGCCTGCCTGTCACACTCCTCTCAGCCACTCCAATCCTTTTGTTCCAGTCACCATTTTCATTTAATATCTTCTCTAAGGCAAATGCAACAATATCAAAACAACTTTCACCCAGTAAAAGACATTGGAAATGAAATTGACAGTAATGAAAATGGTGGTGCCTCCATTCGATGAAATAAAGTGAACCCTACTTTTTAGTGATGTACTAATTTCCTTAAGTAATCTGATTGTTTCTCATTCCTGTGTACAGAAGAAGAGCTCCTAAGATTAAATTGCTGGTGGCATTTGAAGTGCTTTGTACTGGGAAAGTTCAGTTTAAAAATTTTTTATGGGTTCTACAATGCCAACCTGTTAATATTGTATAAGGCAACAGGGCTATTGACTGTGGTCCAGCCTAGTTTCTGCTGCCACATTTTATTTTTGTGCAGTACAACTGTACACTGAAGGACATTGCTGGTAGCAAGCCAGGTTGCTCCCATAATAGTGTTTACCAATATATCACTGATGAATAGGTCTTGGGGTTAATAGGTAGATAAAGACTTCAGGCTTCACTGACAGCTCAGAGACACTACGATCAAGCATTGAGGGTTTTGGACGTCAGTAATTTTAAAACGTGAAATCCTAAGTGGCAACGCCTACCCTGAGTTGTGAGAGATGACAGCTGGGAGGAAAAGGGAAAAAAAAGAGCAGCCTCATAGTCGTTTGGAGTTTCTTCTATGGACATCAGTGGAAGTGAGTCAAGCTTAAAAACCTACAAGTCTCTGTTCCCAGTAAAACCACACATGTTACTAAGGCTCCTCTGCCTGAGGAGACACTGCAAGGGTAGCACTTGCATTAATGTTATCTCCTCTGACCATGGGCTGAAAAGCAAACCTACTCATGCAGACACGAAAAATCAGCCTGATGGATGCAGGCACATACAGCTCTTTGGCAGACAAGTCATACTAAAAAGAATTACATATTTCCTAGAAGATCCAAGGAGAAGAAGATCTGGTCTGTTCAGTTTAGTTGCATAAATTTTGATGGCCAGGATCTCCTCCTTGAGATTTTCAAACACACTCACCTGCCTCACTGCGCTGTAGAGGGAGAATGAGCACCCACCTCAGATCCCAAACACAGTTTAATCAGGAGCAATTGTTATAGAAAAACACCACTCTTTCTGTATCTGAGAAACTGCTTAGTTTAAAATCCCATCATAAACTGCCCGACAGAGAATATCTTGGAGAAGTTTTGTATTCACAGAGTGCAAAGTGAGGTCTTTCCCTTTAAATGGTTGTTGTCCTTCACCCCACCTCCCTGCAGGCAGACCTTTGCACTCTGGAGAGCTCAGCTGAAATCAGTATCATTCAGAAAGAGCACAGGGCTTCACAGCTTATATGAAATAGGAGGATAGTTAAGGAAAAGACACAACAAGTACATTACAAACACTGGGAGGCACTAAGAGGCAAGGGACAAGTTTACAAACAATCCTGCCCTTATGTAGGCCAACAACGTGCACAGCTTGACAGTTCAATATATAGCTTGTAAATTGTACACAATTTTGTAGTTCCAAAATATTATATTGAATCAGTACTTCAATAAATCCCACTAATCACTGCTATGCATCAAACAGTACACTCGTGAAAGCATCAAGCTGCCTTACTTCTTTTGAGGTTCCTGCCATTTTCTGACTTCTAGGGCAGGCAAATTCTCTCACTGTAATAACTCTCAGATCCCAGTCCTTATTCTTCTTCCACAAAAACCAATCCACACAGCTCCACAGCATTCCACAGCATTACAGTGAAGATTCAGCAAGACATTCAGAATCACATCTGCAAAGCCCGGTCCACACCCTGTTTTTCTTAGACTCCATTTAAAGAAAGCAAAGCTGTATGTGTGTGTGGAAGAAGCAGGGCTAAGGCCTCCCACTGGGAATAGCAACCACTGGTGTATAAAAAGCTAACAAATTATACTAATAACTTAAGAAAAGTCATCACTTCAAGTTGTGTTGAATCTACCTATCTGTCAAATGCAGAAAGCAAAATTACTCAGCATTCACATGTAGTGAAAAATATTACTGTAAACATCTGACATGATGTTATAGATTATCAGTTCTGTCTGGCTTGCTACAGAAAAGAAAAAATAACTGAACACTCTGGTGGACAAGAATGAGACTGGAAAGGAAACAAAAAGCTGAAGATGGTGAGTTAGAAAGGCCATCAAACCACATGGTTCTTGGTTTGGTGCCATGCTTTTCTGCCACACTCACTCCTCCCAGTACTGACCTTTTTTGCCCATGTCCAGCAGCTGTCTGGAATAACCTCACCCTACTTGTATACTCTGAAAATTATTTATGTAGCATATGAGTGGGGCAGATGCACTCCTTTAGCCCAGGACTTCACAGCAATGTCCTGTCTGGAAAGGAAAACGCCTTGGCCTCCATGATGCATATCAAATTGTAGTTGTACTCTATTTTGTCAGAGTCTTTAAGTAAGCTAAACAGAAAATAGAAGTTTCTGTATAGCCTAAAACTAGACTTCTTACAGCTGGATGTCTTAGTCTAATTTGTGGTCTATGAGAAGCAGACACCCAAAGAGAAATCCATATATCATGGATTATGTATCAGGTGTTGCAGAAGTTACCCAGCAGTATCAGAGTTGATGAATGACCAATAAAAATGTTCCTGTTGCTGAGGACCTAATATTTGGATTGCATTGAAGGAAATTATCATGAAAGCTGCTGAAAAGCTTCAAATTATAAACTTTGGGATAATTGTGATTGTATTTCATTCAAGATTTGTATGGATCTCTTTATATTCCTTGGGTGTTTCAGCAAGCACAATTATCTCAAATATCTCTGTCACAATTTAATTCAAAATGCAAATAAATTATCCTACAACTTCAGAGAAGAGACCTCATTATTCAAATAAAATCATTACTAGATAATCAGTATAATTTTGTAGAGATGACGTACAAAATTAAAGTGTGCATTTTAAAGGCTGTCTCTAATAAATCAGTAGAAATTTGGCAGCTGATTTAAGGGAAACAGGATTCCACCAAGTGTATCATTATTTCAATAAAATATGAGCTCAAGTCATGATGAAAAACATGCATTAACTTTAAATCTGTCCAAAGCTGATAATTCTCCTTCTCAAAAAAAAGAAAATACCCGGGGCTGCTAAATGCTCACATTTGGGTTGAAGGGACATAAAGTTGGTAAGAGGACTGGAGCACCTCGCCTATAAAGGCAGTCTGAGAAAGTTGGGGCTGTTCAGCCTGGAGAAGGGAAGGTTGTGTGGAGACATCACAGCCACCTTCCAGTACCCAAAGAGGCCTAAGGGAAGCTGGAGAGGGACTCTTTGTCAGGAACTGTAGTGACAGAACAAGGAGTTGTGGGTACAAATTGAAAGAGTGGAAATTTAGGCTCAATATTAGGAAGAAATTTTTTTATTGTTTGATTGGTGAGAAACTGGAACAGGTTGCCCAGGGAAGCTGTGAATGCCTGTCAGAGACTGAAATGTTATAGTCTATGACTTAAAACATTTTCTTGAAGGACTTTTAAAACTGTATTACAAAAGCGGCAGAGAAGACCAACACACCCTGAATGGGGCACTGAGGCCTTATGCTGCTCGCTGATGAAGATAAGATAAAGTAACAGCTCAGGGCTGGGGACATGCACTGACCACAGGCTTAACACCTCCAAGGTGGAGACCACAGCCCCAGGGCAATCAGCTGCCAGGCTCACACAGACCCTCCACCAAAGGGCGGGGGGAAGAGTCTCTGGGTATCCTGGAAAAACCTCTGGTCAGAGGTGCAGTGACTGCCCATCCTCCACTGTGCAGAGGAGCCCAGCTGAGGGGTCCTCACTGTGGGGGAAGCTTATCCACAGCAGAAGGGGTGACATGGCCCATCACAGGGGCCCCCAGACCCTGCACCAAAGCCCCTGAGATGATGCAAAAGACCCTCAGTGTTGCAAGGGACAGTGTGTCAAGCCAGCCCCTGCAAGAGAGACACATGGGCATTCCCACCTGGCCCGAAGTGTATATTAATCCACAGGATTCTGCACTCTTTGGCGTTTGGTGTGGTGGCGTGTGGTGTGGCACCGTGGCATGGCGTGTGGCAGCATGTAGCAGCATGGCCACAGTGCCGACAGGGGACCCTCACCACCAGCAGACCAGATGGAGGGGAGCAACGAGACCTCGTTGGGACCCTCGGATGGGTGATTTGCTTCCACCTAACCGCTGTCACCTCTCCCTGTTCCCCCACCCCCCACGCACACTTCTTTTTCTTTCTCTCTTTCTTTTCTCTTCCCTTCTCTTTGCCTCTCTACTATTAAATAAAATACATCCATTTTTTTGGCATCAACATCTAACCTCGTTTGGTTTTAATCTCGTTTCTGGGAATATTTTGAACCTTCTAAGTTCTTTCTGGTTTATGCTCAGAGACTTAGCTTGCTTTGCTTTCCTGGGTCTAAACCGGATCTTAACAATGCCCCATCCCTGGCAGTGTTCAAAGCCAGGTTGGATAAGATCTTGAGCATCCTGGTCTAGTGGGAGGTGTCCCTGCACAGGCCAGCAGGGCTTGGGAGTAAATGATCTTTAAGGTCCTTTCCAGCTCTTAACGTTCTATGATTCTATGAATTAACAAAAAATTTTATTTTAATAATATGACAAAGAATAAAGATCCAGAGGATTTTCTTCTTTCTGTAAGTCATTAAAATATAGGTGGTCTCTGAGATGAAGCTCTAGTAACTCACAGTGCATTCTCTGCCCACGTAGACCATGTGTTGCACTACTTTTCATTTTCTCCATTTGAGATAATACCTTAGTGTTTGTTGTGTTTTAGATGTAAATACTGGAAGAGAACAAACGGATTTTGCAAGATGTCCAAATCATGTATTTCCTAAACGTGAGTAATCTCTTCATTCTCTGTAATATTTGCCACAGTCATATGTACCCAGACAGCAGTACATAAATACAGTGTAAGTTTGTTTATAAATGCCCCCAACCAGGCGTGGACATTCAACTGTTCTGCCCCATGCATACGATCAAAGACAAAGATGTTAATATATGTTCAAGAAGAGACATATGTTTTTATCCAGCAACTTTTCTATTCTCCCCCAATGATTTATGGCATCACACAAGAATCATCATTCTAATTTGCAAATGCTCCTCCAGAATTTGCATTGTTACTGAATGCAGTAGGGACAGTAAGTCAAATGGATCAGGCTGGATTGTTCCAAGATGCTAATTTTCACCTTTTATTGCTGATGAGTAGATAGGTTATAGGACTGTGCATTGGTTACTATGTTATGTGTTTCTAAATTCCTCTTGTCACCTAAATGACTCTGTTAGAGCTTTCTTAGTGGAAGGTTTTCAGCGTTGTGGAACACTTCTGGTTTGCCAGAAACAGGTTTGATAATAGTTCAAAAAGGGACCCTAGATTCCTTTCACTGAGCTGCTTATTCACTTACATACTAATTGCATATATTATTGTATTATTATATATTATATAGTAAAAATACATATTCTTATTTTAACCTAAGGTATAGTGACTGAGAAATACTCCTCAATGACCTCTAAGGAGCAGTTCATCTGGTACGCAGTGTCCACATTCTTTCACAAATGCCAGCAGGATTACTAATATGAATGTCTCTGTATTCTGCCTCCCACAAAACAGTGTTCTGTACACAGACATTCAAAGTATAGTAGTACAAGCAGAGTAGCTGATTCCAAGGAAGTAGGTGTCCCCATCTTTCTCTCAAGGGCTCCAGGTGGGATGGAGCCAAAAGGGAAGCATTGATCTGTTGGCTTCTCACGGAGAGAAAAAAAAGGAATGAGTAGGCCTTAGACATATTCAATTTTAATATGTTCTTTATGATAAGTGAGTTTTTTCAGTTAAGAATAAGAAATCTTACAATGTTAAGGAAGACTTAATAATTGTATGAAGGTATAAAAATTTTGGGCACTCAAATATGTCTGACTGCATGAACTCTGCCCTCTGTTAAATCGTCACTTGACACATTGGGCTTCAAATGTTTAGAAAAACAACTAAGTGAGAGAGAGAGGTGAAAAACCCTGTGTACTTGTTGCACTCCTGTTCACAGTACAGAAATCACTGTGGATCTACTTTTTAGCAAAGATTTGGGATGGTGAGAGGGCCTGTGAGCACTGAGTGTGATGGGCCCACAAGGCAGCTAAAGCTGCAGAGCAGATCTGCCTGGGGTGAAACCTTTCTGCCCCTCAGGAAAAACACAAACCCCATGGGACTTGACAGTCTTGAATTAGAAAGAAGGTGATACTGGAGAAGATGGCAAACAGTCAGGTGCCCTAACAGTTGTCATACCAGGGAGCTAGAGAGAACTGTGAATAGTTACCTAAACAATGAAGAAGAATCTGTCATGCGCTTACTTACCTTCTTTCCTCCTCTCAGTAAAGGATTTTTCTTCAAGACAAGGATATCTTTGTGACTAAGGGAAGAAAATTATTTCACTGAGCATCAAGCAGCTCAGATTTATTCTTGCAAATTTGCTGCTGAGGACCTGAGCTAGTCCTTCTTAATGATCCCAGAAACTTAAACTCTTACTTCCTTAATGACCATCAACACAGGCCTTCCACTACGACAGCTATGCAAAACCTTAGAGATGAGGGTTGGGATTTGCATTTTGCCTATTCAATTCAACTAAATTAATCAGTAAACCAAGAAAATAAATTCTCAACTCAGAGTTTTGTTTCCTTCAAGTCCAAGCACATCCACTGTGGCACTGTAAGAAATTTGCCTAAACTTGCCAGCATGGCTGCTTAACACAGGAGGCTTTCAGAAAAATAAACACATCCATTTTCCAGCTGTTTTATGATCCCTTAAGAGAACGACTTAGAAAATGGCCAATAATTTTCATACAAAGATAATGTGAAAAAACAGCCTGATTGAAGAGAGGTTTTTTACCACTCCATATTGTAAGGCTGAATGTGTACTGCATAGGCACATCACAATTCAAAGAGTAATTCTACTTTCAGGTGTTGTATTCCTTCATGAAGGCTCACAGACTTTAGAAAGTTGTCTCTCAAGGGATGAGGGTTCACAGAGTAGGACTGTGGTAAGTTTTTTCCAAAAATAAGTAATCAATAGAGAGCTACCCTACTGAGTGAGAATATTGCAAGGAAACAGCATGCTATGGAAAACTATATCACGATTTTTATAACTAAACAACAACTAAAAGAAAGGAAAGATTGTTAAAACTGCAAGATGCACAGCAAGACTGTCATCAGAGCAGGAACTGGTAAGTGAAACTGAAAAATATTAAATTGCCTTTATTCAGATACGGAGTTACAGGGTCTGAACTGCTTCCTTTGCATACCCTCTGAAGGCATTAGGAGTGACACAAAGAATGTAAGATCAGGAGCCTGCAGCAAAACCAGGGCTTAGCTCAGCCATTCAGGGAATTTATGTTCTCTCTGCTAAGATAAATTAGAATAACAAATATTGGGAGAAACTAGACAGGGAGTTTACCTTGCTAAGTGGTTACCATTTGTGCTCCAAGTAGAAACATAAGGTAACAAGATTTTGTCGCAATTCTTTACTCTACTTGGAAGAAGTAAGGATTCATTCCTGACTTCATATGCACCTTTAAGTCTGTACTCATGTAAGAGTTAGACTTTTTAAGCTGAAGCTTTCATTGTTTAATTTATTATTTATATTAGTGCTAGCATTAATATTTCATAGCTATTGGCCATCTGTGAGATGAAAGAGAAGCCCAAGTTTTAAAGTCAGAGAACCAAATATATAAAACTGTATTTTCAAATTTAAAAATTGTTATGTTTAAAAAAATAATACAGGAGAATTCTCTGCATGTAAACTTCATTTATAATTCAAAAGCCAAGGTAGCAAATCCCAAAGGTCAAGTCTTTCAAATGATCTGGCTGACCTTGGAATCAGTCTGTGGGCTCTCTCAGTGCTCTTAAGCAGTGTCCCCTGAGGCTTAGTGATATTAGATCTTTTAAACCTGGCAGCTCTCATCCTTCTCATTGCTTTCATGAATCATAGAAGAACTCAAGATTTCAAGTGTCAGGATGTACCGGATACTTCCACAGCTTCTTTTGCCCATGATGTAACTATAAAACATCTCACAAAAATACCATTATGCAGCAGGCATTTATCCAAATTAATAATCTTAAATTTTTTCAGTCACAGCAAGAAGTAGACCAGAGCAAATAGAACTGCTGTAATGCAGCTTTCTGAGCATCAAGACATTTTCACAATAAGCAACGTAGCCACTGAGCCATAGTAGAGCACACCAGAGCAGCAAATGGCTGGTGTATCTCCTCAGTCTGAAGTGAGCAGGTCCACAGAAGACAACTGCAGCAGCTGGCAGGAGGCAGAGGGCCAGCTGAGGCAGCATCCCAGATGACAAAATGTCTCATCATGGTTCTGTACAGACACGCTTAGTTTAGCCCAGAGTCTGTACCACAACAGATAATTTTCTGTCTGCTTTAAATTTTATTATTGATATAGGACTCCAGATTCCCCCTTAGTGTTTTATTGAGAATATCTTTCAACCTTGTATCTTCTAAATCTAGCTACTAACTTAAGTGAGACAATAAAGCATAATTTTCAGTTTTAAACAGTAAAACAATGGATATGTATTATTTGCGCACAATATCTCAGAAATGAATCATGGTTTTCAATTATATCTCTACTAAAATTTTCTTAGAACACTATGTAATAGCAGCTAATGAGAAAAGCAGTGTTATCTGTAAATATGCATGTACTGGACATCTAAATGTGACATAACATTTATGGGTTTAGGCATTGTCTTTTAATAAAAAAATAAAAATAAAAATCTTTCAAAAATGTGAGTATGAGAATGGATCCTTTATTTCTCCTAATGTACAAACTTCTAGTGTATGACAAGGAGATTTGTCATGAATGTTGTGTGCTGTGTTTCGAAGAGTTGAGTTCAACTTCTCAGGGCAATATCTCATTTTATTATTAATTGTAAAATATTCAATTTTCATTGGGCTTCCATTGGGCTCTGTTTTTATTAAACAGATGCTTTCCTCAAAGAAGCTTACTTTGAATTAGGAGTAACAACCCATTTGCTTCACTGGCCCAATTTATTCCCTGGGACATGTCTAATTTTGCCTGCCATTCCAAATTAACCTCTTTTTCTTTGGAGATATTTAGTTCTAACTCAAGGTACTCTACAGAAATGTGTAGGATTCACCTGACATGGTAAAGACATCTATGTCTTATTTAACCAGTCCCAAATTGTTTAGAAAAAATAGGCAATTATAGGACATAATTGGTCTCATTCTAATATAGATGCCCAAAATAATGGCTCAAACTTCATTTCCCAAATTACCTTTTTCATTCACAACTGACAGTAAAGGAAATAGAAGGTGGCTGGTTCAGTGGGCATATCTACAATCTAGACCACCTGCCCAGGTGTGTAGATTTCTTACAAATACGAGTTCTTTAAAGCTAAGTATTTTAGATTGGCTTTTGAGACATGTTTTTGTTAATTGCCTCTGTATGATCTCTTTTTTGTGATGCACCAAGAGCTATTTTGTTGTGATCATTGCTTAGGTGTTTGACCAGCTTTGCAGCATCACACTCCCTATGTGTTGGAAAGTTCCCCATGGAAGCTGTGTACCATTCACCTCATTTTGCAAACTCATGAGCTTACTGAGGGACAGATCTATGGTTACTAGGCAGAAGTGTATACTGGAAAAGATGCTTTTCAAGTTACTCAACATAGCATGATGGAGGCTTAAATCTTTACCCATCCCCAAGGGTAAATAATGAAGTATATTACTGTATTAAATTACAAAGTATATGTGGAATTATATACTATATTATATATACTATATATATACTATACTAATATACTAATATACTAATTATATACTATACTATATATATTATATAACTGATCATTATAGTCTAAAGGCTCAAATCCCAGCAATAATTATTTAGAATTGCAGTAATGCAACTATACCTCAGTATTTAGATTATTATTTCATCTTCAAAACAGTGTTATTATTTATTTTATTTTTCACATTTTTTCAACCAGTTCTGAAGCAAAAATAACCTGAAAAAATTATAAAATAAAATGAAAACAGGAGATAACAAAAACGGCCCCAGCAAAGAAACATATGACTGAGCACCCTACATAAGTACACATGGGTAGATCTAGATGAAAACTCAGAGCATGACAAATAAATCTTGCTCTGAATCTTTTCATTCCTCTTGGCTTATCTTTTAAAGGCTTCTGTATTAAAGACATATTTATATTTATTTGAGATACCTTAACTGTAAATCATTATTTTCCTGCCCTCTTAGTCCTAAATTGCAAGAATATGATTTACACCTTAAAGTTAATAAATTAATGAGTTGCTATTTAAAAAAAAAAAAAATTGACATGCTAGAAGCTAGTCTGTGAGTTTTGTTGCATTTGTTTTGTTTTGACTTGTTTCTAAATCTTTCAACATCTTCAGATATGTTTACTTAATACATTTCTATGAGAGGAATAAATTGCAGCAGTAATATTTTTTGATGGTATGTCAGCTGTCTCTTCCACTGAGCTGGTGAGAAGACCTAATTTCTTTCTTTATAACATCTGATAATGCTTGGAAAAGGTGTTATCCCCAGTCTTTAGATAAGGATGTATTTCAGAAGACTGAAGTACTGATATACCTTGACAGTTAATTGACTAGCAGCAAAGTAAATGAATGCATCTGTAGGATGAAATATACTTTAAGCAGAAGGCTCACCTGAGAACAACATTCTCTTTAGATCACAGGTAAGCTTTACTTTTCAAGCTTATGTGAGATTTAATTATGTATAGCAAAATTCTCAGATATTAAAAAGTCACCAGATACTTAAAAAATAAAATCTGCTAAGTTTAAACTGAAAATATGACTCTTGGAAATGAGAGTCATAAACCACTGTGCTAGCTTATCAGTGAAAGTGATAAATTTTCCATTACCTGGACTCCTTATGGCCTTGTTTTAGCAAAGCACTTAGACTTCCATATCCATAAATTCCACTGTACAGGTATAGTCACGAACATTTGTGTCCAGGAAGATGGGTTTTGTGAACTATCCAGACAAGAATGTAAGACTCTCTCTGTAACATGCTCGAGGGAGAGCTGCAGAATGCAAGTGTGACATTAACCGTGGTTCTTAATGGAGTTGAAGCCCTTTTCCTTTGAGCAGTGTGTGCTATAGAAAAAGGGCCAGTGTGTGTCTCCTGAAACAGGTATAACATCCCATACATTCAAATTGGACTGTGCACACAGCAGCCTCAGGCAAGCAGTTGGGTTACAAGGTGCCAGTAGGCACAGAATCAAGGAAGGGTCGTATGGAGCAGAATCTCCTTGATGACTTAATTGAATGGATTGAAAGCAAAGCAGTTTTGTGCATGACTGCATGGTGCTTCACTTCTCCCTGTACCTCAGCATAACCTTTAGTAAAGCAGAAGCCAGAAATTAATCTTTTTTTCAAACTTTATGAGCACAACCATACTTTGTAGTGAAAGTAATTCTACAGAAAAATAGCATTTTATCCTTCTCCAGATAACTCTGCCAGCAAGCAGTCATGGGGAGCCACAAATGGTCTAGCTTTTTCGTTAATAATTAATTGGTGAAAGTAGAAATTCTCTGTCCAAAATTATAGAGATTCAAGGATCCACATATAATGCAACTCTTTCCTGGATCTCTGTAGAGATATCATTCTCTAGGTTCCAGTTAAATCAGTTAATAAAATGTCAAATCAACATTCAACCCCTGTTCACCTTTCAGAAATGACAGAATTGCAATTTAAAGCAGAGACAAATTCTATCTGCAAGTTCTATCGGTAAGTTGTTTCTGAAGATGACTTCTCCTTTCCTATTTATGCTACTGAATTCTGAATGCCTGTCTAAATCCTACCCTCTGGGTCTTTCAAAAGTGTCATGTCATAATAGACTGCTCTTTTGGATAAATAAGCATTGACAGCACAAAGGCTGATAGAGAGATTCATTTGCCTTTACCACCAGGAAGTCTGTGCATAAAATTTTCCTTTACATACAGGTTTTACAGTCACTCAAAGCAGGAAACTTGTGTTCATCTAACATTCAATTGTGTATCAGGAGTCATTATTCTCAAAGTGTTAATTTTCTATCAACAGAAATGTCATGCAATGGAGTATAGGACCTTAGTTTTCAGTAGTAACTCTCTGACCAAAGCATCTACAGCTTTGTCATTCTACTGCTGCTCCACTCAGATGAAGAAAAGCCATGAGTATATTTGCATTCATAAACAGATACACCTGACAGAAATCTACACCATACTGCATATCTGAGTTAAGAAGAAGTTTGGTGACTCTTTAGGGAACCTAGTAGTCTTTGAAATGCACTGTTGGTTTGCTGATGAAACTCAGATTTCTTTCTGGCTTCAGAGAAATCTCCCAAACTGTCATTCCAGATTACTAGTTCTGTCAGTAGCAGACCTAGTTTAAGCTCCTCTGTCCAGACCTTATTCCATTCTGCCTCTTCTCTATTAGAACCTACTTCCCTCTCAGACATGCCAACTCAACTATTTATATAACTGTATTTCACAAAGATTTTGTGAGAATATGTTTTGCTTTTCCCATGTTGAAGTTTTCCGTTTCAAGTTTCGGACAGTTGCATAAACCTGGTCACCTGAGCAGTACAACTGCTGCCAGTTTCTGGTGAAAGACTGCAACAATGCATAACTCAAAGTATAAGGAGGAAGGGGGAGCTGATCTGCTGCCTATCAAGTATTAGAGGGGAACTGTGTTGAATTATTTTCTACGGCTCCAAATCCACATCTAAAAAGAGAGGTAGCTATGGAACCTAATACATAAAAGATTCAATACAGTTAACAGAGTAACTATTCACCCAGATTACATTCATGAATACACTGAGTCTTAGAATCCATTTAAAACTCACCTTTGCACTGGTACTTGTTCAGAAGCTACCTTTTGGAAAACAATGCTAGAGTTACTGTATGACACAGAATTGCATGTGCCAGGTATATCTCACGGAAGGTATATCTCTGGAAGCTTCCAGTGCAAAAAACTACCTGCACCAGTTCAGGCATCTGAGGTCGACAGAGATGATCTGCCTACTTGATGCCTTTAGAGGTACCTTTGTGAAGGCGGGATACTTAAGTTAGACAGATTGGAACCCATTTCAGGATACTTATACCAACTCTGACTATGCAGCACTTTTTGTAATGAGAATATCAAGTACTTTACATTTTTTTATATTATTATGCACTTCACATCCTTGGAATTTACCACCATTTTCAGCACACCCTCAGGAGCATAGCAATGCCTATTAGCCTCTGAATCTTCCCAACAGGAATATTTTTCAATATTGATGGCTTCCTTTAAACCATATTTAAACAGATTGATGCATCTGTACATTAGCAAGGCTGCTTGTTTGTGGGTTTTGACTAATATTTGGATTAATGTATATTACTTAACCTTAACAGACACTAGGAATCATGTAAGAGGTACAAACTCAGACCTTGACTTAGCAGGGAGTTAAAAGACTGTAAAGGGTGCTTCTAAAATAGTGAGGGTATAAGTACCTTCTCTGATTTGATAAAATACATCCTACGGGATGCAGCTAGTGGTAACAACAGGAGTCATGACCATATGAGTTAGATCCCAACCTTATTAGCCCACATCTGTCTTCTTATCAGTAAACAAGTTATTTTGATCTCAAGACTTCAAGACTTTTTGAATACACAAATCACTGCCCCAGTTTCCTTCAGGACTACCATGTACAATTATCCACTTTAAAATAAAAAGAAAGTTCTTTGGACTAGATGTATCTTATTTTAGATTAGTCTTATGGAGCATAGTTGGGGAACATATCATAAGATGCTTACTTCCCCTGTTCTGGGAATCTCTGTTAATGCATAGGATTATCTGGGCAGTGAGTGCATGGAGGGTGTCCCAGGGACAAGCCTCATTGCAAACTGTTTTCATACATTTCTTTTTACAAAACTGCCCTGTTGGTTAAAGGACCCGACAATGGGAAGGCTCTACAGAGTATATTTAGTATAACTGCTATTACTACATTCACCATTAAATTATTTATGACATTTTATTCTGAATTACAGTAATAAGACCATCAGAACTGGCTTCAAATCTGAGTTCTGTGAGATTCACACTTAATGTCCCACAGAATCCCATGCATTTAAAGTATGAGCTTACCTACTTTCACATATTCCAAATGTTGTTTTAAGGGAATATCTTCACAAAATGGCTGATTTTCCATTGAAAGCAAGTCAAAAAGCACATACATCTGGCAAAGACATTTCATGCAAAACATTTCTATTGAAAAATGCTCTTACTTCAACTCAGTTGTTCTTCTATCTTGTGTTAGGCTGTAGGCACCACCTTAGGCAACCATTGTCTTCAACCAGCTGAGTGCATACTGAGAGACATGCTCAGTGAGAGGATTCTCACTGATGTCAGTTTCTCACTCAGGCCCTGCAAGAGAGCAGCATTTGGGTGGTGATTCCTGCTTTGGTCTGAGCCCCAGAGTAGGATTCAGATTGCCAGCTCTGGCACAAGAAGTTGAAAGACTATTGCCAAAGTTAATTTAGCCAAAACTTTAACAGCTTGTCTTGGGATGACTTTATGATGTGTATCCCCTATCGTCTGCCCTATGCCAGACATGAATCCTGTGCCTTTCTGTACCTTTAAGCTGGGTCCGAGGGAAAGGGGGGGAAGACGAGCAGATTCTTCAGTGCGGTTTGTGTTCAAGGACTCACAGACCCCCCTGCATTCTCACCGCTGCAGAGCCAAGGAAGCACCTTCCTGCTTTTCCCCAGCTCTCAGTGCCTTTTCTCAGGAGAGACAGAGAGTTAAAATTTTTTGCATTTTAGCTAGCCTGCTAGCTGAGGGAAGGAAGTTTTCCTGGAACTGCGTCTGTTACTTCTTCTCCTGGAA
Source organism: Corvus moneduloides (assembly GCF_009650955.1). Taxonomy (NCBI): domain Eukaryota; kingdom Metazoa; phylum Chordata; class Aves; order Passeriformes; family Corvidae; genus Corvus; species Corvus moneduloides. Next base: position 25,477,930 of record NC_045478.1, read on the forward strand.
CTGTTCAGCTCCGGTCGGAACACCATCACGGGGAGGCCCCACACCGTGGCCCAGAGGGGCCCATGCCACACCCCAGCTCCGGAGAGGGCAGAGCCACACCTACAGAAAGGACTCTGAATCGAACAGATTTTTATCCACCACAAGAAGGTTTATTATCTAATATTATTCATTTAGTGCCTGCATGCACTTTGCTTGTTAAATAAACAAGGGGTTTTTTCACTTTCCTCAAAGGAATGTTTTTCCGAACCTGGGGGGGGAGTGGATGCGGAAACCTGCGTTCTGTGGAGGAGATGTTCCTTCTAGAGCATTTCCACCCCAATTTGTCTCAAACCGGGACAAACTGAGAATTGCTTCTAGAAAAAAAAAGCACTTTGAGAAAAATTGTTTTGGGTTGTTTACCTGGACTTTCTTCCCATGGTCATTAGCACATGCTCTGACACTGAACGGGTCTAAACAGTGGTGGCCACTGGTTTGTTAAAGTTTTCTGTTTAGGACTTGCCTCTTCTGGCCAGCTGATGTCTAAAGTGAGAGCTCCCTAGTCTTTCTCTAAAACCCCAAAGGCAAGGGTTTAAGGATCCACCATACCTTTTGTTGATATCAGTATAAAAATAGTTCATATCATGCTGGCAGTGCCTCTCATGGCATGTGGTCTGCACTGCCAGTCTGATCTGATCTGATATCCTAGATCCCTGAAAAAAATAAATCCTCTACCTGAAATATCCCAGCAGTGTTGAGCAAGAGCTTAGCAGCCAGGTATTTATCACACTGGGAGTCTCTCTGCTGCTTTTGGTGCAAGCACATACCTCTTTCCTCATTTGAGCCTCCCCATGGAGGAGTCTCATGCTTACAGAAGAGTCCTAGAACATGGAACTCGAAGACCCAAGGGGCCCCCCTGCAGCTGCAGGTCTCACTGCCTGTCTGCACAGCCTGCTGAATAGACACTGCTGGAGGCTGATGCTCCTCTCTTTACAGGCAGAGCAGGTACACCACTGGCACCAGCCACACAAACTTCTCCATCAAGGGTTCATATCTGAGCTGGATTTGAACCAACTATCTAAGTCACTGAACCTCTGCAAGGAAGTGCCTTGTATTTCCTGTTCCTGACAAAATATTACCTATAAGACATGGTGTTAGCTCCGTCCTTCCAGTCACAGGACTTTATACTTTGGTGCTTGATGTCTGTAAAAAGAGATCTAATACTTGTTGTCAAAAGCTTCCTATAACCAAAAGGACAAAGAGGATCATTGTGGAAGACTTCCTACCCATTTTGAGATGAATCTGTCATGGGTATGGTATCCCCACAAACTGTCTACTTAACTCTTTCAGTCCAGATGATTTAACGCACCACTTTGGGCAGCGGCAGTGAAATTAGGGGAATCTGCCCCACTGCTTCACAGTGGAATAGAGAGAGGCTCACAGTCAAGTGTTACATGACATAGGTTTTCTGTGGTCTGAATGAAACCCATGTATCTATTAACAGTTTACTGGCCCTTCCCTCCAAGGACCAGCTGGGAAAGCACTGTTCCTAATGGCTACGTTCTCATTTGCCAAAGGGAAAATGAGCATTGTATTTCTTCCTTGGGAAGCATTATGTTGTTCATTATTTTAAAATTAGAGAGAAAGTACAAAAAGTTGATTTGCTGCACAGCACTGGAGCACCAGGAAAAAATGCCGATCATCTGAAAAAGTGACATATCACATTAAATGAGTTGGCCAATGCATACAAATTTTTATGTAATTTTCCACCAGCTACCAGGCAAAATTATCTCAATTACATAAAAATGCACAATTTTGCAATGTCTGGCTCACTGAACAAAATGATACCACTGCAAGGACTGTTCAAATGATCAAATTCTATAAGCATAACAAAATAAAATACCAATTCAATGAAAAGCTATTGTAAACTGTAGCTACAAGAAGAAGGAAGAAGGGGAAAAAACAGTGAATCTTCCTCCTTTTTATTTTTTCAAACCACTGGAATATATTATCATCTGCTCAGCCCAGGTTTTTTGTAAGCAGGAGATATAAATGTCTGGGTTAAGTGCTATTCCTTGTAGCAGCAAGAATGATTTTTTTTCCCCTATAAACTTTATTACTATTATTTGTCACATTTTTAAATACATAGTTATTTATGCTGGGAAGGGGCTAACCAGGCAACCACCTGACAGGCAAATTCAGATAATACGCTCTAGCAAATAAAAATAGTGACCGCCTGCCAACCTCCAATATCATTTTCTCAGCAGAGCAGTAATTCATGAGTAATTCAATCAGGTATTCAATAGAAAATTATTCCTGTTTTACAGACTGCCATCACTAACACTGGGGCCTGATTTTGCTGCTTAACCACTTTGGCACATAACCAAAGACTGTGCAGTATTGGATTTTCTCCCACACTGTTTCAGTAACAGCAATGTGAAAAGAATGAGACAGAAGGTAGAAATGTGGACAGAGGCCTCTGCATGTTACCATAATACAATCTGCACTTCCATAACAATTTTCAAAAGATTCTTAAGTGGGAAAACCTTCACAAAAATTAATAGCAGATCCACAGCACATGAGGACCATGGTGGCAATGCATTTCAGCTGTGACAAGCTAACAGGTGCAGTTACTCTGTGCTTCACAGAGATGTCCAAGAACAGACCTTAGAGTGTGACAGACATATTGCCTTTTATAGGAGCAAAGACTGACTGAGTCCTTCCAGGTACAATCCTGATGATAGAAAATACACCTGAGCTCCCAAAAATGTAGTCCCAGATCTTCCTTGCTGTAAGGGTGGATGGGTTGCACAAAGGGCTGTTCCCAGTGCTCTTCCACTCTTCTTCAGAGCAGCCTGTGCTTAGTCTGTGGCTGCTCCCACCCTGTAAATGCTCTGCTAGCTTCTCTCCTGCATGTGGCTTCTTTTTCCTGTGTTTACAGTTTTGCTAATGACCTCCACTCTCAGTTCTCTCATCTACAGCATGCATCATACACAGACCTAAATTCTTTCTGTCAGCTCCTTAAGCAGCTTTTTTTTTCCTTTTCAGAGCGAATACTCTAAATACTTGGAGTATCATACCATTTATGATATACCTCCTTTTTCACACAAATGCCCCCAAGCAAATGTAAGGAACAGCAGCAGATGCCTCCAAGCCTTCACTGATTCCTCTCATCATCCCCTTTTCTCCAATCTGTTGGCAACAGAAGTCTCTCACTCTTAGTTCATCTGCCTAATGAAACTCTCTGACTTACACATAGGTAGAAGAGCAGTGTCCCAGCACACATCCTCTGTAATATATGGTATGTCACAGAGACCGAATGAGACTTATTCCTTCAGTCTCACAGAAACACAAGACTGCAAAGTAGGCGACTTCAGTTATAACTGGAAGCCCCAAAAGGTCCTCTGAACATCTGCTATGTTTAGCACAGGCTATAAAGCATCTTTGTCTCCTTCAGGTAAAAAAATGGGAAATCAAGCTTCACCAGTTTGAATTGTACAGGACACGGTCCCTGATGTATCTTTTTAAACATACAAGAACTTTCAAGCTCTGTCACAGGTCGAAGTAGAGTCTGCTGAGCCTTGTAATTTTATCCCAGCTTTGGAAAGGATCTGGACTACTTAAACTACTTATACACAGGACCCAATTTTTTTCCTGATTATAGCAAGAAGCATGGAACTTAATTTTCTGTCATATCCCTGCTTTAGTTCAACTACCAGAATTCCAGTTCAACTACCTCGTGAAGGGCCAATATCTTATTCTTAGTAGAATCACACTGTAGCATCAACGTTTTTGTCCTCTAAGGTACTCTTCACTATGATAACAACAGAATCTCATTCCAAATGTTCTTACCTTTTTTTAAGTTCTAGAAAAATTTAAAGTATTAGAAGTCATTTTGATCTGAAATGTTCTAGCAGGATTTCACTGTCAGGGGAATGCCCTGTCAGAAAGAATCACCCACTGGAAACAATCAGAGAGCAGCCTGTCTTATCACAGTCTGTCATTTTTAAAGTGAAAAGCCTACAGATGAATGATACTGACCTCCAGACATTAGCTGGGAAAGCAGGAGTTCAAGAAAGCCAGCCCAAAGAGATTAGCCTTTCATGGTAGCAGACAAGAAGAATTCTACTTAACAACTTGTCGATCATGAAGATACAACATGGCAAATTCATGTGCTACAATAGTAAATAGAAAACATCTAAATCCTGAATAAAATTAATAAAAGGAATAAAGGAATTAGGTTTGGAAAATAGGGAGTAAAAATCTTAAATAAATGTTAGTTGCGAAATTGTCTTCTGGGACAGGTGTTTCATCTAATTGTTTTACATTTCAGGAAAGGTCTTGACTTCCACAGACTGATATAAGTGGGTAGGTCAGGGGCAGATAAATGTAGTTGAACTGCCAATAATGTAAAATGCTTTAAAATAGTCCAAGATCTAGCCCTTTTATCTTAATCTGATAGTGGTAAAATATGTTTATTCGCTGCTCATTTCTCAAGTTATTCCTTCTAAACTATTGTCTTTGGGGAAAAAAAATCCCCATAGGTCTTACATATCTGGCCATAAAAGTTCTTAGACCTAAAAACCTAAGTTTGCATGAGTTACCCCAATAGTTTCACATACATGCTCCAATGCCTAAAATAATTAGGGCTGTATAATAGGTCTGAAAAGACAACTCTTGAAAGACGCTCTGAGGTAAGAGCCATCAAAAACTTTAGGACCACAGTTAATAAAGAACTGTATTCTATTTTGAATTCTTTTCAGAGATGAAGGATTTTAATTTGCAAATAGCAAATCTATATCAAGCCACCTTAAGCCAGTTCCATGCTGATCTCTGAGGCTGACAGAGTGAGAGGCTGATATCTCACCTGCAGTTCAGGAAATGTGAGGAGAGATTTCAATTCAAACCTCGGCAGGAACAGAGAAGCCTTGTTTGGAAGTTTCTTTCTTGGTGGTCCATACATAAAAGAAAACTTCTTAAAAGAGAATGGATTTTGATTTCTCATTGCAGAAGGAGTCCTTTTAGTCAGTTTTACATTGCAGAATGAAGGCTCTATGCAAGCTAACATCTACAAATAAAAAGTAAAGACTTTCCGTAAAACATGTTCCTCATTAAAATTTACAGCTTGCACATTTTTTTTCCAGTGCTACTGTTATACTGAGACTGTCTGCTTTGCTCCTATAGCAAACAATCCTTTTCCCTTATATCTGTAATGAAGCTTTTTACATTAAGTCTTTATTTTATCAGGCAGTACAGAGAAGATTGTTATGGATTCATGGGGTAGGGAGAAGAAACTGATGGTAAGTGTATTAAAGCTGATCATCGTACACATAAAGAGATAGTATAATTACTCAAAAATTATGGGTTCCTGCCAGATACAGAAAGCAGTTAGTTACAGGAGCAGAAGAAAAATGTAAAATGCACTGCAAATCCCAGAGAAGATTTACAGAAACTGGAATGAACTCTTACAGTTTTTACATTACATTAGGGCAATTTTTAAAGCTTCAGCATTGTAAAGAAAATCTTGAAGGAGAAGAAATAAAAAAGTATCCAAATTGCTTTTTTCATATAGACATCTGCTTCTGATGAACAGCACACTCTAATAGACTGTGGAAGAAGATGTAGTAGCAGGTCCTTGTGAGCTGGAGGAAAAGGGCTCTCATTTTGTGTTTGCAGAATGTTGCTGTGGTGATGTTCTGTCAGGTGCCTGGTCCTGTGTAATTCTGAGTCCTTCATAACTTTGCAATGTTTTGATATGTTAAGATGGTTGAAAAATGAGAAACTGCCCTGGAAAAAATGAAGTGGAAAAGCCATTCCCCATTCAAGTGTTGAAAAGTAGATATTTTTTGACATTTCAAAATTTTCTCAGGATCATCAACCAAATCATTCTGACATTTTGTGATTCTGTGGTTATCAAATATGTTCTCAAAATGCATAAAAAAAGGAATTTTTATAGTTAATCCAAATTCATTTGAGGAAGAAGCGTTAACTGAACAGGTCACATTTTCGGTATCAAATAGTTACTAATCAAATTTTCAGACATATAAAATCAAGATTTTTTTTTTTTTTAATGTCCATTTCAGAAACAACAATCCAGCCTTAGTCTTCAGGAGAGTAAAAAATATTTTTGTTTGAGTCAGCCTTCTAGGAAGCACTCTACTCATAAGTGATTGCTGTTACAGAACAATTCATATATTAAAACCACTAGTGCGCTTAACTTCTAAATAAAGTCCACAGTCAATAACCTACCATTCCTTGCATTGTTAATTGTTCACCTGATCAAATCTTGCAGCACTTTTTGCAGTGGTAGAGTGCTTAGTCCTTTGCAATATAAATATGTACAGTCTATTAACATCTTTATACATCATTCACCCAACACAACCTTGGAGCCCATTCAGTTCGGAGGTGCTGGTGTCCTCAGGTTTGGAGCCTCATCTTCCTGACCCTTCCTCAACTCTGGCCTTTTAGGCTTTGTATCATTTCTGGAGTTATCACTGGTTTTTGGGGGTTTTGTAACCAGAAACATGAGGAGGCCTAGGTCTTAATTTGCGTATCTCTGTTGTGTCAGAGGTTAGGAGATAAAACCTCATCTGAAGGCACACTGACTAGCATTTCAAACAGAAGGTACTTCAAAAATTGTGAATTTGGTTCAGCTTTTAGTAAATCTGAATTTATATGGCTAGATTGAAAGTAGAACCTTCAAGTCATTGAAAATTAAAGAAAAATTACATTTGATTTCAAGGTTATCTGACTTCCTGCAAGTCCCTCATCATTCATATTTTCTTTCCTATGTTTAGCAATGCTCCTTCTTTCCTGTACTGTTTGTCAGAGCTACATTGGTACATCACAGTCTGTATTTATGTCACACAGTACAGAGCCAGTGCAACAAGTCTGTCTTTACACTAAGTAATGCAGAGAATAAAATGAAATGAGACATCTAAGTTCTTATTTTTTTTAATGTACCGACACACACAGGAGATAGAGCAGCTAGAATTTAATTTGCTGTTTGCTTGTTCCTCACTGAGAAAGCCTGATTCCTATCAGTTCCCTGATAAGTCTGATGAATGTTATCACATACTGTACCTGTAATTTGCCAGAGATCTTGGGTTTTTTATGCTACAGATAATCCCTGTGGCTTCTTCTTCATGCCATTGGGAAATGTCCTTTCCCTGAGTAACCAAGAATCAAGAATACTGAGTCTGTCCTTTCAAACCTTTTGCATGTCTCAATGGGACCTGGATAACAACCTTTTGTTCCACACTTTTCTCTGTAGGATATCTGCCTTGAGAAAAGAAGCATTATTATGGGAGCTTAGAGTAAGCCTTTTCTAAATTTCAAGTTACTAAAAATCTCATAGGATTTGTACTAGAGGATGGCCTTTACTCTTTGTTGCAGTAACTTTCAATTTAAAAAAGAACCATGTCAAGTAACCCACAAACCACTGGAATAGCTGGTGAGTCATTATAACCAAGGGTCTATAAATAAATCATACAGTTCTGTGTTTGTATTATACTATGCTACAGGGTCTACCTAGAGCAATCATTACTCAATGAGAGAATTGCTTTTTCAGTTTTTTACTATCCACTGAAGGGTACTTTTGAGAGTATTCATTGACAATACGCTGGCAAAAACACTCTTTGGCAGCTAGTAACAGAGAGATTGTGATTCTAAAAAACTACAGTAACTTTCTGAGGGAGCTAATCATACTCTATTAGTGAATTCTTCATCGCAGCAATTTTCTACCTGATTATACCACTAATTATTGTCTGGTATAGGGTGAATAGCTATTGAATAATATACTTGATATTTCCCTCTGTATCAAATGAATATTGGCTACCACTATTATATTTGAGTAATGTATTTCAAAAGATGATAATTTTACCGTTAAGAAAAAGGCCTCACACAGGATGAGACTGCATTCTTGCAGCAAAAGTATATGTAAGGAGTCTGTCCAACAACCAAATTTCAGATCATAGATGTTAATAATGCTTTGCATTTTTATAGTATGTACAGCCAGCCTGAGAGTGACTTACTCACTAGTGAATAATCTTCATTCATATTAGTTTCATTCCGTTTCACAGGTATGAAAAATGAAATACAGTGCTGATTAGGCCAGCACTGTCAAATCACTATGCCTAATTTTATCAAGCTAAGCATTCACATTCATCCTCCTAAATCAGTAGACTTGATTCCCAATGAAGTTGAGGGAATTTACTCCTCATTGAACTCTCTTCTTAACATGTTGGCTATATTTAAATATTCAGACTTTAAAATGTTGCTGTAATTGGCTTAAATGCAGAAAAAAATTGATTCCAGAGCTACATATAGGCATATTCTGGCTCCTGAGTTTGTTTTCTAAACACCAAGAAAAATGTCCTCTATTCTATTATGAAATACAGTACTTGCCATTTTTTCCCAATTTCCAAAAGCCAATGTTAAATTCAAGGTGGCTTTGGATACATCACCAGTTTTCCCATCTCTTTAATAGATTTAATTACACAGCTTTAGAAATAAGTTCAAAATCATATGTGGCACTAGCAATGAATAGAATTTTAGATGCTGGCTTTTATGTAACCTTGTAAACAGTTTTATCATTCTGCTTTTGCTTGCCCACTAACTGGCCAGTGATTTCAGGAAACCATTATTCTTTTATAACTCAAGGTCTAAAATATCAGTTATCCATCCAAAAGTATACTACTAAACATGCATCCACAGGAAGCAATGTCTTTTATCAGCAACAGTAATGTGTTAACTTCCAATTCCTGTCAGTGAACTTGTCAGAAACTTTCTGAGCCCTCGGTACTTTGAATGTTTGGTCATGCCTACAGCGAGGAATGGTTCTTTCTGCTGGGATGATGATGTCGCATGGTTTGTGCTCGTGCACTGGGGTACCCTGGCACAGCTGAAAGTGGTGCTGTACGTATGGCCCTACACTGAGTTCACATGGCCATCCTGTGATAAGGCTGGCTGGCAACCAAGCTTCTCTGTACTTTACTCCACAGTGCAGTCATGTCTTTATTCCCCTGGGTTGAAAGGTCTAATAGTTCCCAGATCTAGGATAGGAAGAGCAGTCTGGGCAGGGACCTGTCTTTTTGCAGCTGTGCTGGCAAGCTTCAGTTAATGTTAATTCTGTCAGTTAACAAAAACCTTCCATAAGGGCATTTAGAAAGCCAAAAATTTCTCTTCTGGCTCACTCACTTCTTGAAAGACTCAGATCCTGAAAGCCCATCAATCTTCCCCCACCAATTTTATCTTATTTTCATTAATTCCCATTTGGGAAAAATGCAAATTTTAATGATGTAGCTTTTTCACGAGAATCACCTACTATTTTCCATCCAGCTCTGCTAATGAATGAATGTATTTTTTACATCTCTAGGGACTGTATGTCAGTGAAGGGGGAAATTCTAACCCAAAATATTTCAGCTGCCCTGGAAGATTCTGGGAATCCAGATAATTTGCTCCTGCTCTGAGCACCAATGGTAAAATGAGATGGATGCAAAATTCAATTAGATTTGAAGGGCTCAGCTGGCCATCATTTTAGAACAGTATCAAAGGCATTGGAATCAGCATATCGCATTTCTTTTGACAGCTTATGGAAAAGCAACCAATGAGAGAGTACAAAATGTCATCCTGGCACACCTCATATGTCAGTGTGCAACAGGGACCCCAGGAAACCTCTTCTATGGAGTTGTTGAAGAGGAACAAAGGATTTTGCAGAAACATTGCAATCCAAAATTGAAAACTCATATTCTTTTGTCAGAGGAAAGTTGAGAGCAACTACCATTAAAAGGATATAAGTTTTTGTGGGAAATGTTTAAATGTTTCACAATCCTGGAAATAAATCAGAATCCTGAACTGGAAAAAGCTTCAGAGCTGATTTACGTGGTACAGATGTAAATAAAATGCATGGTATGTAGAACACATCTAGGTGCAAAAATTAAGCCAAATTCCTGAAGATTATAGCAGGAAATAGCGGGGGGATACGAGATTAGGGATTTAACTGTAACAGCTGAGAATGGAATGACTGCAGCAGTAAAACAATTCTCCAGTTGTACAAAACAACAGTCTCTGACTCAGATTTCTAACCAGAAACACAAAAGTTCCCAGAGTAAAAGGAGAGAAAAAAAAAAATCAATCAAAAAAGCAAAAGTTTGCAGGGAAATTGCAGTGTTCATCAAATCACTTTTTGTTGCAGATATGAAAATTTCCTGTCAGAAAAAAGTCATTGTTATGAAAGTTTGATTTTTCCCATATGTATTTTGTAAAATTCTAAAAAGAATTTGTTTTGCTTTCTGGTTTAGATGGCCCCTAATGACAGTCACTCTTTTGGATTCTCTTGAAAAGATGGGTCAAGCTGAAATGAGGGTCTTAGAATCATAGAATATGCTGAGATGGGAGGCACCCGGCAGGATTATCAAGTTCAGCTCTTGGCATTCCACAGCACAGCCCAGAGAGTCACACCACAACAAGAGTGTTGCCCAAACACTTGAACTCTGTCGGGCTTGGTGCTGTGACCACTGCCCTGGGGAGCCTGTTCCAGTGCCCAGCCACCCTCTGGGTGAAGAACCTTTTTCTGATATCCAGCCTAAACCTCCCCTGACACAGATTCAGGCCATTCCCTCAGGTCCTGTCACTGGTCACCACAGAGAAGAGATCAGTGTCTGCCCCTCCTCTTCCCCTCACAAGGAAGCTGTAACTGCAATGAGGTCTCCCCTCAGTCTCCTCCAGGCTGTACAGACCAAGTGACCTCAGCCACTCCTCATACGGCTTCCCCTCAAGGCCCTTTACCATCTTTGTTGCCCTCCTTTGGACACTCTCTAATAGTTTAATGTCCTTTTTATTTTATGGTGCCCAAAACAGCCCCCAGGACTCGAGGTGAGGCTGCCCCAGTGCAGAGCAGAGCGGGACAATCCCCTCCCTTGCCCGGCTGGCGATGCTGTGCCTGATGCCCTCCTGGCTGCCAGGGCACTGCTGACTCATGTTCAACTTGCCACTGACCAGGAGCCCCAGGACCCTTTCCACAGCACTGCTTTCCAGCATCTCATTTCCTACTACATGCACACAACCAGGGTTGCCCTGTCCCAGGTGCCTTACCCCTGAGACTGCTGGCTGCCATTCATTCAGAACATGTTATTGTTCAGAGCTTTAAGAACTGAAGCTATTTCCAAAATATGGGCTGCATGTATATGGCTGATCAGAAACCATGCTAATTGAAGAGGTGTTATTTCCTATTTTCTTGGTGAACCTTTCAGAATTTGTGTGTACGAGGAATAGTCCAGGAATCTTCAGAAAAGACAGTGAATTCAATCTGGAATAAGAGAAGAACCTTCTACATGAAACTGAAATGGAGAAAAAGCTTTGCAGGTTAACTTCTCACTGAGAAAGTGCCTGGGAGAGATGTGAGAGAAGGTATATCCCACTGTTTTGTTTCTACTGTTCATCAAAAAATGAGAGTTTGCATGTATTTTCTGAATATAAAATAAGACCTACTCAGCTCCGTGTAGCCTTTTTATCTTTCTAGGCAGTGAAACCTTCAGATCATACGTTCCGGCAAGTTACTGAACACCAAAGGAGCATCAGAAACCCTAACAAGTAACAAAATTTACTATTATAGGCAACTGATGAATAATGCAAGGAACATTTGGGGGCAGAAGGCCAAATCAAGAATTCATTTAGTCAATTAGGCCATTGTTAAGACTCACCTGCGCTGGACTTTGGGAATACCTGCTCAAACTTGTCATTCCCCCTACACAATCTAAAATACACAAATCTTTCAAATCTAGGTTCATTCACCGTCTAATCAAGACATAAAAATTTGGGTCATGTATAAGACTAAAAATACATTTAAGTAATTTTATTTCTAAGAATATGACCTTAACCACCTTAGATAATTAATCATCCACTCCTAGTGAGAGTCATCATTAGCAATTAACCAGTCTGTTACTGTGGCTATCATTAAGCTCTATCCATGTATTCTTGTATTTCTCTTGGTTATTATTAGACATCAATAGAATAGATGACAGCACCAGGCCTCTTTCATAATTCCTTAGGAAAAGTTTTATGATTGGTTCCTATTAGCACAAACTGGACCTCACAGCTCATGTACCCTAAGCCCTCAGGACCAATTTTATCACCCAAACACAGGCACTTAAGGGATATGAACTGCAGTGCCTAAACTTCTGAAAGAAACTGAGCATCAGTCTAGTTCTTAAATAAGGTGGCTGGATCAGAATGCTATGCATAAAATTGGTACAGTTAGAAGCCATGAATCAGCCCAGCTTCTAAAGGAGTTTCCAAAAGAATAGGCTTAAACTGAAGGATGATAGAAAGGTATAATGTTTGCCCATGTCTTCTGTGTGTTGCTGATGTTGGAACTGTAATCAACATTCATTTTATTCTCTAAGTGATAAAGTGAAACTCAGTCATTTTTAGTTCTGTCCAAGTCATCCTTTTCTACTATGACTATAACTCACGGTTTTTAACAATATTTACATTACATCATCAGGTAAATATTCAATTTCTTTTACTAGTATTTTTTCTTTTTAGACTATATGAGAAACATTTTAAGAAAAATATATGTACTTAAAAAAAATCAAAACATATTGATATGACACTTTACTAGTTACGCACTGAAATATTTTCAGAAAATTGTATCAAGTGAGTATTTGAAAGACTGTAGTAGACACAGTGCTCTAAAAGTGTCCAAAAGTGAAATGTCAAATCTACAAAGACTACTAGGGAAGATCTCTGTTACACATTCTCAGCCAGCTATTTTTTCTGGAGTGTTTACTTGGAAGTATCACTGCAACTCTACAATGTAGTAAATTTTATTCAGATATATGAAAAACATATAATCTGAATATTTGTCACCATGATCTTGATGACCCTTCTACTGATCCTATTTGTAAGTAGAAATAAAATTCCCTATGCAAATTTGTGGGTGGTGCTGAAGAGAAGATTTACTGTTTGACTAATTTTTCAGGGACTCGGTGTTTAAATGTATAATTATATATATTAGCACAAGGATTCCTTACATGAGAAAGCTCTAACTAGTCACTAGACATTTGAAGTGATGTAGACCACCTTTTGCTCCTAGATAATAATGCAGCATTTCCAGATGCAGAGCAAAGGATGGCACAGTTAAATACCCTTAGTGTGTACCCTTAGTTTTCACTGAGATGGATAAATATCTCAGCGCCGGGCAAGTTGTCTTATTTGTCTGTGCAGACAAGCCAATATCCGAAGAACTGCACGAAAACAGGCTTCACATCTTTTTGATTTTGTGGCATTAAAACCATTTTTATAACTTATTGATAAGGTTTTTTAAATTTTATTTTATATGAAGAGGTCTGAATTCTACAAGTATTTGTACAATGAAGGATTTATAAGGCAGACTTTCAAACGACAAACTACGCTCACCAGACAGCATTCTGCCTAAGACCAGAACAACCCTGGTCTGCTGAATGAACAGTGATCGTAGTTATGCAGATGCAATACATCTGGATGACATTGTTTGCAGAAATTGAATGGCTTGGAGTGATGCTTCCTTCTGGTGCAAGTAGACTGCTTTTACCACACAGAAATGCCATTTGCCATACCAGAACTTTACAACCTTAACAAATATCTTTCCTCAACATCATACATGCCATCAGGAAATTCTTCCACATTGAACCAATTCTAAGATTTAATAGATTTATAGTTTTAGAGGCAGATGCGGGGAAGGCTGTGGATGTTGTCTATTTGGGCTTCAGCAAGGCTCTTTGACACTGTCTCCCACAGCATACTCCTGGAAAAGCTGGCAGCCCACGGCTTGGACAGGAGCACTCTTTGCTGGGTCAGGAGCTGGCTGGATGGCCGGGCCCAGGGAGTGATGGTGAATGGTGCTGCATCCAGCTGGCGGCCAGTCACCAGTGGTGTCCCTCAGGCCTCTGTGATGGGGCCAGTTTTGTTTAATATTTTTATTGATGACATGGATGAAGGTATTGAGTTTTTCGTTAGTAAATTTGCAGATGATGCTAAGCTGGGAGTGTGTGTCGATCTGTTGGAAGGCAGGAGGGCTCTGCAAAGAGACATGGAATGGTTGGATAGATGGGCAGAGTCCAACAAGATGAAGTTTAACAAGTCCAAGTGCCAAGTCCTGCATTTTGGCCACAATAACACCCTGCAATGCTATAGGCTGGGGACGGTGTGGCTGGACAGTGCCCAGGCGGAAAGGGACCTGGGTGTACTGGTTGACAGCCACCTGAACGTGAGTCAGCAGTGTGCCCTGGTGGCCAATAAGGCCAATGGCATCCTGGCGTGTATCAGAAATAGTGTGGTCAGCAGGACCAGGGAAGTCATTCTTCCCCTGTACTTGGCACTGGTGAGGCCACACCTCGAGTACTGTGTCCAGTTCTGGGCCCCTCGGTTCAGGAAGGATGTTGCGACACTTGAACACATCCAAAGGAGGGCAACAAGGCTGGTGGAGGGCTTGGAACACAAGCCCTTTGAGGAACGACTGAGGGAGATGTGGTTGTTCAGCCTGGAGAAAAGAAAACTCAGAGGTGACCATATCACTTTCTACAACTTCCTGGAAGGTAGCTGTAGTCAGGTGGGGTCAGTCTCTTTTTCCAGGCAACAACTGAAAGAACAAGAGAACACAGTCCCAAGCTGTGCCAAGGGAAATTTAGGTTGGATATTAGGAAAAAGTTTTTTACTGAAAGAGTGATAAAGTTCTGGAATCATCTGCCTGGGGAGGTGGTGGAGTCACCATCCCTGGATGTGTTTAAAAAAAGATTGGATGTGGCGCTCAGTGCCATGGTTTAGTTGAGGTGGTGTTAGGGCATGGGTTGGACTCAGTGATCTTGAAGGTCTCTTCCAACCTGGTGATTCTGTGATTCTGTGTGATTATTTCATTTTGCTGTCTGTGCGAGAAGATCGTATCATTCCACTTTACAGTTTCTGAAGTAAGATAGAAACCTCTGGTACTGTTGGAGAGTGCATGTTTTGAAAAAGAGACAGGCTTGATGCAAATCCTTCTAATAATAAAAAATTTACCATAAGTTCTCTGTTTTGCAGTAAGTCATTTTAGTGGTTAATTACTTTCATACCTAGACTTTTCATGTCTGGGGCCTTTTCATGTTTAAATTAGTCTATTTTCAGCTTCCAGCCACTGAGGCTTACAATGACTTTTCTAACTAAGCACATCTCTACTGTCTGATACCTACTGTCCATTTAAGTTCTAAAGAATCAAGTCATCTTATAACATGCAGGTAAAAACTGTGTTCTCTCTTGTTTGCCCTTCCTCTGCCCCACTGAGCTCTGGCTGCAGCTCTAATGAACTACGTATATTGGCTTTTGTGACTTTTATGTATTTCACATAAACTGTGAAATACACAGGTCAAGTGGATGAAAAAGAGAAGGCAAAAGTTTGGCAAATCCTTATCTACAGTTAAGGAAGTATGGTCATTGAAAAGGAAGCATGCAATTTCTTTCCACGTACAAGTCTTGGATTTCATTAAGTTTCTTTCAACTACAGAGAAGTTGGGGTACACAGGGTTCCCTGTCTCAAATGCCTCAATTTTCTCTTTAATGAAAATTAAAGAGTAATGATGCAAGCAGAAACGCTTTGTGACTTTCATCAGAATAGCTTTTTTTAGCAGAGTTAGCTCTAATAGCCCCCTCTTAAATCTACTCACATAAACAAACAAAAGCATCAGATTTAGCTTGAAGCAGGAATATTATAAAGAAGTAATAATAATAAGCAACAAAGAAACAAACAAAACAGACCCAACCCACAATTAGATGGTTAGCCTATACCTCTTCAAGCTGTCTAGGGACTTTTTCATTTAGATGTTATCCTTAAAAAGCAAACATTACATTATATTTTACATCATTTGAGAAACAGACGACAGGAAAATCACGGTGTTAAGTGAACAAACTTGGTATTGTCTATTCAAGAATGATTTAGCATGCAATTATTGAAGTCACCAGCAGCAACTGCATAGTTCAATTTGCTAAAGGTATTATACTATTAAGCTATACTCCCTTCTCTTTTTTCTAAAATAAGTCCTCCTGTATTTAAATTTGTCAATCTCAGTGCCAGCTAAAGTTGAATTTCTTTTGGAAAATGTGACTATCCTTCCATATCAAATAATTATATCTTTCATTAATTTTAATGTTATTTCACTGACATGAAAATAATTCTTCTGTACCTAGGTTAGGCAACAATGTCACTTCATGTATTTCACTAATGAACCTTACATTAAGAGTCATAGCTAAATCTTTTTTTCTAATTAAAAAAAAGTTAATTTTTTAACATCCACAGGTAAAATTTATCCATTCTTCACCTTCCTGACAATAACAGGCTGTGCCAGAAATGCTAGAAGGAAGTATGTTTCTTCTGGTAAAATGACTGGATCAGGACTCAAGAGACCTCACCTTGCTGCAGACTATCTGTATGACCTTTGGCAAGTCACTTGATAGATATATGCTTAATAGCTATATCTGCAATAAGAAAATAATATCTGCCAGGTGTGGTAGGGATGTATTTGCTTTATATTTAGGGGTCTAGAAGTAGCTCAGAATGATGAATCCTCCATGAAAGAATGAATTTGAGAATATGACTGGCATATGAAAGAAATGAAAGAGTTCTGAATTAGAGAAACACTACTAATCTACTGAAAAAATATATAAAAATACTATTCAAAATAAAATCCATTACTTGATAATGAGTAATATCAAGAAAAGACACTTTCAACTACTAGGCATTTTGGCAAAAAGCCTCTCAAGGACCAATTAGAGATTTGAGCATTGTTCACAATTCTGCTTTTCTCCAGGCCCCATGTGTAATCACTGGCAATTCTTATTAAATATCCTTTCCTACTTAAAACACTACACTGTAGTTTCATGTCTGAAAATGTTTCCCTCCATTCTTTCATAGGGTAGATTATTCCTAGTGCTTGATTGTTACTGCAAAGGGATACCTGGAAGGGAAGGGCAGAAAAGGAGAATGCTAACTGTTAAGTTAATGTTCCCAAAAGAAATTTGGTCTCTTGGCAGTCCTGGATCATATGGGAGGAGCATATGGGAGGATCATATGGGAGGAGCAAATACCGGTATCTGATTTGGCTGGCATGAATCTGAGGGATTCACTTAGTACCAAAAAAACACTGCACAGAGTTCTTGTTGTCTTACAGATATTTACAGTCACTCCTAACATAGTAAAAAAGGGATAGGAAAATCATTTTTCCCCTGTGTAACATAACGGCAGCTAAGTTTACAAGACTCTGGGAATGATTCTTTTAAAGCTCAGTTTAGCATGCCTACTGAAAAGAGCTTATACTCTGTGGCCAGTTTGCACTACATTCAGTGGGCAAGAACAGGGAGAAACCGCACTAATGGAAAAGTGAGATGAATCATCTGGGACGGATCACCCGGCAAAAGGCTGTTTTAAGTGCAGTGGTGCAGGAGAATTCAATGCATGGGAGAAGGTACTGTGTACAAGGAGGAAAGGAGAGACAAAATACAGGCTGGTGAACAACAGCCACAGAAAAGACCTGTGCCATGTTGCAAAGAAACAATAATCATCAATGTATTATAACTCTAATATAATAATTAATAAACCCTAATTAACTGATACTAGTAATAATTCCAGCAAGTGCTGTTGCTATTTCACATTGACATTCTGCCATTTCAGTATATCTACGTCAACTCTATTCAAGTGTTAGTACACTTTGGGCCCTCAGAAAAGATAGCATTACAAAAGTCTAAGGAGAGTACAACATCTTGTTTCACAGGGAGAAAGGAGAAAAAAAAGGAGTTTTTGCTTTCATCACCTTTTCTTACCCGTGTTCTCTTCCTTTCTTCCTTATCCCTGCTACTGGGTACATCACCCACCTGCCAGTCCTCTCATCTCCTCTTCTTTTGGTCTCACTTTTATGCAGCTTGCAGAAAAGTAAGGCAAAGGAAAAGGAAATACACTAAGTGTGTACTTGATAGACAGATGAGAGAAGGTGGAATTCCTTCACCACAGAGAGGAGGTAAGATAAGGGTAAAAACAGAGTGAAAACTTCGTTGGAGGTGGTGAATGATGTCTGATAAATCATGAACTGCTTACTCAGAAAACTCATTTGTATACAAGTACCTGGAAAGGAGAAAAGTTTAATTAAAGATTAAATTTCACAGTAATGCATTGGAATTCTTTTAAGCTACAATATCAAATGCTATTTGAACGACTGCAATATCTTTTTGTTGTTGGTTAGGATCAAAATCATCAACTGTGTAAGTCTGGGACATTCTCACCGTAAAAAGGTTCAGAACACAGCCCTCAGCCCCCTGCCTGCTGACCAAAACTGTGGTCAGATATTAGAGAATTAATGCTATTAATACTGGTATGGCTTAGTCTGAAATCCTGCATGTAGTCACCAAAACTCGATAAAGTTAATTCTAAAGGGATGAGAAAGGGTGCATTAAAATGTCATGTATGTTGTAGAACATATTTTGTATGAGTGAAAAAAGAAAACAAAGTTCTTCAGCCTGGAAGGGAAAACCAGCAAAACCAAGACTGAGTGAGAATATTATCATTTCCTAAAAATACATCAGGGGAATAAACAGAAGATAAGGAAGTTCAAGAAAAAAAGCTATTGCCTAAAATGAGCAAAATAACATTGGATGGTAAAGGGCAATGCTGACACAAGAACAAATGATCAAAACCTAGATGTGACTCAGTTTAGCCTACAATTTATGATATTTTGCAACCCTAGAAGAGTACGATTTTGTAACAATAGTCTAACAGAAATATTGGGCGAGAATCTATATTTTTTTGGTCTTAAACAGAGCTTACTGTGGTCAGGCAGATATGACTACATGATAGAAATTGCAATATATCATTGGGCATTATGATCCAAGGATCTTTATGTTTCTGTTGCAGATGTCTTGGGCATGTAGATGAAGATGGCTGCTAAAATTGCAGAACAAGGACTTATTTCAGCAACATTCATAACCTTCTTCCCATAAACTCTAAATTTAATGGTATTATTATTATTATTTCTCCAGTTTTCCTTGTTTTGTGAAGTTATCATCAGAACACATCAGCGCACAACCTCATCTTCTTACCCATACAGTCCCATTGCAGCAGCACCTACACACATACAGCACATAGAAATTGTTGATGTCTACTTGCATCTGTGAGTTTCTTCTGTATGTATACCCACAGTTAAAATACCTTTTTTTGAGAGATGTCTGCTATTACTGGCTACCTGTTTAACATTCTGTGTACCAATTACAAGCAAGGGGACTGTGTATAGCAACTTCACCTAATGGGATGGAAATACTTTAGCATGAACTCTGAAGTGTAAGGATCGTACATATAAATAATTTTTTTTATGTCATGGGAATGTTTATTGCTTTTTTTGACTCAGATACTACATCGGTAACAGTGTAGAACAAAAAAATACAGATTATTTTGTTGTATAGAAGACAACAGAGAATGGTTCTGCAGATACTCCATCTCAATCAATATTGAATAAGGAGTAGCTACACACATGAAACTACATAATATGAATCAATCATAACTTATAATTAAACCTCTTGGTTGAATTTATCACTCAGTCCATCATGTTATTCCTGTGCCATCAGTCAGCATGTTACCTTTAGTGAGGTGCCTTTGTTCTTCAGTGAACACACCTCCATGAACAAGAAAGATGTTAAAAGGTTTATTCATAGCTACAGTTACAATAGAGCAATAATACTGTAACAGCCCTATAGGTATAATGATATAACTTTTTTGTCCAGTATAGATCTTCAAAGAAAGTTATAATAGGAGGTCTATAAGAGTAAATTTTTTTCCCATTATTGCCATACCAGTGAATTTCTATGACCCTTCCTCAATCCTGTTTTGGAATGGGATGTCCCATCCAATCTCATTCTCTGTGTCTTTTTCCCCCTCCCTATCCCCAAAAAGAATAATATAAGAATGTTGTGCTGATCAATTTTTCTATGTAGACAAGATGAAAAAGTCCTCAGTGTTCAGAAAAAAAAGCCATACTCTGTGGCAATAAGCCAGAGGATTTCTGATAGTTGACATTCAACAAACAGTAGTGCTTTTGAGAGAACATGGCAAGCAACTGAGGATACAAAGTTTAAATATTTTGCATAGCTTTTGTACTGTACAGTAGGTCAACAGTGACAGATGCAGACACACCTGAACCTACAGTGGCTTGCCAAAGCCAGAAAGACGCATCTAGAAGTGAGCTGGCAAGTCTGTCTGTGATTGCTATACGAAGTGAACTTTCTCTGCTGGGCCTTAGCCAGGTGAAGGGTTTGTGTACTTTGCATTTTTTATTAAGCACAGTATGTCCTGCACATCTGAAAGTCATCTTGATCCCCATACCATTAATACAGAGAAGAGCCAAAACTAGAAGATTCACAACATATTTATTATAAATTATAGTCAACTGATAGACACTTTAATGCGAAGATGGCCTTCTGGGTTGAACTCCTAGACAAAAACCCTGCAAAATATTTTATCTGCTTTCTTGCTGCACAAAAATATATAATTTATAATTCCCCTCAAAATTTGGTTGGCCTGTTCTTAAAAAGCCTCTTAATAGCTATTCTATAACCTCTTAGAGAGAAAAAACCATCCAGTTTGTAAACTATTTCTCTGTTACCTTCCTTCCCTATGACCCAGTATATCCTTCTCAAAATGATAAGAAAACATTCCTTTATGGGACAATTCAAGTCTCATTTAAAGATTAAGAATGCAACTTGCTTGTACATCTTCATCTTTTGGTTGAATAGGGGTATATCATATGTGGAAGAACCTCTGTGTTTTGATTGTCTCTGTTACTTCCTCTCCCATATTTTTGTATGCAAGCGGGTGCTGATTCAATGCTCATGTGCTTTCCATCACATGATGAGAAGCTGTGACATCATGTGGAGAAGACTGGCACATTTTGTCCACGTGGTAGATGTTCATTTGTGTGTTCAACTATGTGGCAGCAGCACAAAATCTTTAACTACATCCAAAGAAGTGGCAGGCTTAGCTAAACCTTAGAGATGGCTCCTCTGATTTGAAGCAGCAGCAACATCCGGTGAAAAGCTGCTAGTCCAGCTGGAGCTTGCTCTGTGCCTATGATTGCAGTCAATTTTTTTTCAGTCACTGAAAAATACATCAATAATGGATAATATTTGGAGTAGAGGGCATGAAGGAGAAAGAGAAGGGCTGTGGATATGGCTGCTCTCTGCAGTCCTGCAAGTTCTAATCTGCAATTACCTTTGCCTCTTGGCCCTTCTCCATACAAGGTTTCCATTTTGGAAGCAAAACTATCTAGAACATACTACCCTGAAACTGTATATTTCATTTCCACAGCAAATTTTCTTTACTGTACAAGTAAATTCTTGTAGCCCTGTATCACACAAAGTGAGGTTTCTTCTATAAAAATTTGTGTGTGTATATATAATGCTATCTTGTTTTTTAATTTATGGAGTGTTTCCTTCTTTTGCTTTGGTTAAGGATAATCAAGAGAGCCTGTCTGACCTTCTCCACAGTAGGAACTATTATATGTGCCGGTTTTGTTATATCCACAGTTGCACTTATTCTTTCCCTAATAATTAGCCCTCACTTCTTTAATCTCTCTTCATATGGAAGCTCCCATCAAAGGCTTACACAGAGAACTGGATTTGGTTTTAGAAAAGAAAACCTCTGTTAAACTAATTGAGAACCTCTTTGAGGAAAATGGAACAAATGTATCAAGATAAAGAGGGACAGCATAAAAAATAAAAGTAAGCTTGCTTTTCTTTGCATACTGGAAATACCTCAGGCTAAGAGCTTATTGAACAGGGAACATATATTATTATCTCCTTCTCAAGGGACTTGCTACCAAAGGCTTTTTGTCCTCACTATTAGTTATGTTGGCAGGTGTTCCTCGCAGCTTAGAACTTGGCCATTTGGATATCATCATTTAAGTTATATCAGAATCTCAATCTCCTGACAGGTGCAATTTGATGTCATTCTGTGCTACACAAAAATATATTTCTTAAATGCAACACATTGGGCTGCTACTTTTTTCCTGGCATAGAGCAGAACTTTAGTGAATACTACCATTTGATCTCAGCACATGGCTTGGAGCTCAACTGATTGATTGTTAGTGTTCATCTTATTCTTGTGAACCTGTCTCTACTATTAGATGATTTTGGTTTAATCTCACTAAAAAAACCACACTTTTAATTTTAGCAAGATCAACACTGACAGATTTTGCATTCTCTGGAACCTGAGGGCTTGGATAAAAAGTTCTGTCCTCCATATGGAAACTCATCAGAACATAGACATTGGGCTAGATAGTGTCATACAGAATTTTGGTAAATATTACCTTGAGGGTTTTTTTCACAATATATTTTCCATGAGAATTTCAAATTACATGTGTTATGATCTTTCTGCCAGGAGTTAAAAAAGACAAGGACACCCTGTGCTCCTGCTAAAAAGTAGTTAAATGCCACCCACTGCTTCCCACAGGAGCACAGGAAAATACATCATGTCACTTGAACATACTAAAGAAAAGGACTTCTCACCTGAGTTAAAAAGGAGCTGAAGAGTTACATTTTGTGACATTGGGAAGGATGAGAGAAACATACTAAGGTGATTTGGAAAACCTAAATAGTTGAAAGAAAGGAACATTGGCACTTCTGGGCTTTGTTCATTATCAGCCTGTCCTCTTCCTACAGCTGTCAGTATGTTGGCGGAGTGCCCCTCTCCTTTCTGAGCTATTCACCATGCACAGATTTTTGCCCAGCCTCAGAGAAATCCTACTGTTTCACAGTCATCTGCTGTTGTTCCTAAGTGATGTATAGTTTACTGGGACTCTATTAGCAACATGATCTGAAGCTTTGCTGAACAAGGAGCACCAGAGTTCCTGTCTAAGTTTGCTGTATTGGGGCCCTCAGCCTCAACAGATGTTGGTTTCACCCCTTGCTCTTTGTTGCTGTTGTGAGCCATATGGAGGCATGCTTCCTATCCTCTCTCAACTCTTCTGGCTACATTTCACAAGAAGCTCTGCAGCAAGTCAGTGTTTGTTTAGGATTCCTGCCTCAGAGGCTTGGCAGACCTCTCATACTAAAAATCCTGTAAATGGCTTTCTTGTCCATCCATTGCGAACCAGGAATAAAAATGTTGTGTTCATATCTACTTAATGGAAAAATCTTCTTTTCCAAGACATCATGGCCCAAAATGTTACCTCATATGCATGCAGATGACATATGATGCTGAAGGGATCTCTGTGTGTGCCAATGAGTGCTGGCAGCACACCCCTTCCCTCAGAGGGATGTCTCTCTATCTGAAGTTCTCAGAACCTATAGATTACCCATCTCTCTGTTCCCCAACAGATGTCAAAAATTGGATCTTGCCTTCAGGCTTACAGCTGGGGTTGAGACACTTCCAAATTACATGAACAGGACACAAACACAGGAAAAAATACAAGAGTGCATTTTAACACAGCCATCCTCTGCGCCTATGAGTGTATGTTGTACTTTCAATATGGAAGAACCGTGCAATGGAAGACAAAACTGACTTTTAGTTTATCTTCTTTTAGACATAATTTTAGCATGTATTCCTGAAAGACAGCCAAGATAATTTTGAAATATTCACAGTATTTTTAAAAACAAGTGTCTCAGTGGCTTTTCAGTGGAAACCAGTATTTTAAAGTCAGAGGTTTTCTCAGAAGTTAGGACAAAACATTACAAAGTGTTGACTGGCTGGAAAATAAGATTTGCCAAATCAATTATGTCATTGATTTTTCTACATGGGTAGCTCACCTCCTGCAGTAGCCAGGAAAAGCACTTCCTTAAAGACTAGTGCACCAATCCAATCAGCCATTAGCTATTTGTGTTGGCTTTTTTTGGCAAGTATCTATCAAAGAGAAATATACACATTTCTTACACAACCTCATCAGATAGTAGTCTTTTTCCTGAGGCAAGAGGCTGGATGTTTTATTCTCCTGGAAAAAAATTTCTTTAGATACTCAACTTAAAGATGTCTTAAAATAGTTTTGAATGGATCTGGGAAAGTAACCTGTCCAAAATTACAGTCTTCCTTTTTCCAAAATTTTGCTGGTCTGTGCATTAGAGCAGATTTGTGCCTACATGTCAAATGGAATAAATCTGTTCTGGTATGAGCCTAACATGACCTAAGTACAGTTTGGGTACAGTGTTGACTGCACGCTTCCCTCTTTAAGTGCAGGATTTAGGAACTAAGTAAATCCATGGGAATATCCTTCCTTACCCAGTAGTCATCAGAGTTTGAATCTTCGGAGGAGCTGGTGAAGATTGTTCCTGTTTGGTGAAAAAAACGAGAATGACAGACAAACTGTATATCAGAGGATGGGAGATGCCTTTTACTTTCTTCGGATGGTGCACCACTCATGACCCAACTCTGAGTTAAGGGTTTGCTGTACCCTAAATGTACATCAGCAATTATGAGATATAAAAATGATTCTAGATCATATGTCCCTTGAAAAGAAGAAATCAAGCCCAACAAACAGAAAACCCACAGTGACAGTGGGTAAAGTATTCCACTGAAAGAAATGTGTAGAAATCAAGGGGATAAAAACTAGAAATGGACAAGGTTGGGAGAGACATTTTCTCTTTGTAAGACTCCTTGTACTATTTTATTCTGTCTTTAGTGGTCTATAGTCCTTTATCACAGCTTGCTAGATTTATGTACTGTTGAGCATGATATTGAAAATGATTCATGCTTTTGTTGCTGATTGGATTACTCCTATCTCAAAATAAAGTCTATCTTAAGCATACACCAAGCTACTCAGAAATCTGCAGTTCATACCCTTTTCCAAGAATTATAAATTCAGCATCTACCACAGAAGCTTACATCCCAGCTTAGATATTCTGAGTGCATTTTAATTGATCTATTGAGGGCTATTTCTCAATTTATTTCTGCCAAATTCTCATAAAATTTGTCTCCACACAGTATTGTACAGCAACCATGGCGCTTCATTATTTCTGAGTTAGGAGTGACCATGCCTGGACTTCAGTTAGCTATTCAAGACAAACACAATAGAGCACTATAGAATCAGAGAATTCTTTTAAAATAATTTAGGTTGGAAGACATCTCCAGAGGTCATCTAGTCCAACCCCAGCCTCAGAGTCCTGACCAGGTTATTCAGAACTGTGTCCTATCCAGTCCTGAATCCCTCCATGGACAGAGGCTCCACAACCCATCTAGGCAACTTAAGTATTTAATCATTTTTATGGTTAAAAAACCCCATTTGAACATTGAATCAAAACTTCACATGTTCCAGTTTGTGCCCATTGCCTCTCATCATGTTGCTGTGCACCTCCAACTGTAAGGCTCTGTCTCCTTTGTATTCTCCAGTCCTTCAGGGGTAGGCAGTAATAAGGTGTCCTTTCTATTTCCTATTTACAGGCTGGACAAAAACAGGTCTCAGACTGTCCTTGTCTGATGTGTGCTTTATTCTCCTTGGCTTGGGGTCTCCACTGGACTCACTTCAGTATGTCAATGGCTTTCTCATATGTACTCATGGCAAAGGAAACACTTTTTTCAAATAGGGTGGAATTTCTGCTTTCATCTAGATGTGTGGCAGAAGTGACATAAGGGAGCAAGATGTCAGTGTTTATTGCCCTGAGTCTATAAGGTAGAAATCTTCCTGAGGGCACCAGATGACAGAGATAGGTCCAAATTTCAAGATCTATATTTTAATTTGTCCTAAGCAACAGCATTGTTTTGGGTTTTTTTCTCTTTTTTTTTTTTCTAATCCAGTCTATTTCCTTTGTCAGAGTTTCATGAGTTGATTCCTACAAGCCAAAGATATAGGACTCTAAAAGACCCAAGGAGCAGTCACACCAATCAATTTCTGTCATAACCTCCTGGGAATGAAATCCTATGTATGTTTGGAATTACTAGTTAATTATTTATGGCATGTATGATAGCTGAAAAATATTCCACACATATCTTTAAAAGTATTTAATATTATATAAAATATAATGTATTAAAAACAACAACAAAAACCCCAACAAGCAAACAAGCAAAACCACACACAAAGCAAAAGACAGCCTTTATTTAACAATGTGAGAAATAGAGAGAAACACACAAAACAATATATGCCTCATTTTCCATGTTTTCAAAACACTCTATGGATTTATGGCTATTTAGGATCTTTGAGACCCCCTGAAGCATTTATGATCCTTGCACTATGCTAAGAGTATAGTATATTTCACAGAATCTCTTCCTGATGCTGTAATATTAGTCTCATTGTTAACTTAAAATTTCTATACACACCCTCTACCCTGCACTTCTGAAGTGTTTAATTTTACCTTAGCAACACCTCACTTAATTTGTTCCCTCTCATGAAATTTCTAATCCACAAACTCTAGTCTTTCATAGGGTATTTTCCAAGATCATTTTCAGGAAGTCAAACAGAATTTTCAATGTATGTAATATTCATCTGTGTGGAGACAACCTATGCACAGGGAAAATCCCTGGCCATAAGCACTATTAATTGTGTTTGTTTGCCTTTACTTAGAGATCACAAAAATATTCTATAAATTTCATTTTATGGCCAAAAAAAACCAAAACCACATAGAGAAATTTTGGCTTCAATTGTTTTTCTGAAATAGAATATTCATTTTTGGTTAGATTTGAACCCATTTGCCCATGCCTCCTCACTTGAGAGGCAGGCAAAGCTCTTCTCCCAAGAGAGGGTACTGAGCAGGATCATCTAAACGTGGCAGGAAGAAAAGGGGCCCGGAATAATATTTACTACCTTTCAGAAGAAGAAATGAAATTGGGCACTTTATGTCATAGAAGTGTTGTGCATCAAGCTGTTTAC
Source organism: Corvus moneduloides (assembly GCF_009650955.1). Taxonomy (NCBI): domain Eukaryota; kingdom Metazoa; phylum Chordata; class Aves; order Passeriformes; family Corvidae; genus Corvus; species Corvus moneduloides. The sequence goes on from NC_045478.1 coordinate 25,504,743, forward strand.
AGGGAAGTATGCCTACATCCTGCCTATGTAAAGGGCAAGTTTCTTGTAAACTGTTATGCAATTCTACTTGAACTTTATCTGAGTTAATCTTGACTTTCACCAGCATTACCTTCACTAACTCCTCAAGTCGATATAATTGACCATTATCGGCCCTTGTTATTGAGACAATCCTGAGACTCTAGAGGGTCTTCAATCTGAATGTCTTACTGCGACCAAGAGTTGCTCCATGTCAAAGTTATAACTCCTTGTGCTTGACCTAATTGCCTGTGGGGTAAGGAGAGAGAAATAGTCTCCTACAAAATAACAATACCATCCCACATTTACCAGCAAGTTAAAACCTACCAGGACTACAACACTAGTAGAATTGTTGACAAAAGTAGAATGTGCTGTATGCAGTGAGTTCTACTTATTACACTAATCAGAGATGTCTCGTTGTTGCTTTGGGCTTTCTGATGTTTGCTGCTTTAAACACTCTAGCTTTTTAAAGGATGTCATTTTATGACACGCAAACACAGCATGCAGCAGAATGTCTCCTAGCTGGGAGACAAGACTAATACAAAGCACTTAATAAAGGCATCAGTAACAATGACTACAACAATCACAACAAAAGGAACAACAACCAGTTATTATTTTACAATAATATGGAACAATATCAATGGTCATGTTATTGTTACCACTACTACCTGTCTGTACTTTGGACAGTTTTTCTCAGATTTCTGGAAACAAGCAGGGACTTGGAGGCTCAGAGCTGTGCTTTGCTTGAGTGCACTCATCTTCCAGTAAAAACTGAGGCTGGGATGGTCAGTAAAAAAGATCTATTACTGTTGGAAACTGTCAACACTTACTTCCAGGTCAATGAAGTCACTGAAAGTCTAACCAAATACTTTTTTAGGTCCCTACTTGAAATGTTTTGTGCATGATTGATGACAGATTGTTGTGGCTAGATTAGCTTCATAAGGGAGAGAGGGAAATACGGATAACTCACCCACAAATTAGAAAATAGAACTGCTCCATAAAAGGGAAAGAACTCAAAAAGGAATCCACTTTGCAGAAGGGAGTTATTTAGGCTATCTGCAGAAAATGTCATAAAGAACAGAGGCTGCATGATATGTTTAATTCCAGAAAAAAATGGATATGATTTCCTCTGCTTGAGATGTGCAGCTAGAAACTCTGTCCTAGAGTTGATCCTGCAACCCACTTTTTTTTCTTCTAAAATAATACTGATTCTGCTTTTCTTTTCAGTACATATTCGGTAGTTGGAATACTATGGAGTGTGAGTAGACCAGGTTAAATTGTCTAAGTTACAATACCAACTAAAACTTGTGCCTGTACAAATGCACAAAACCCTGGCCTCTATGAGAAGGCCTCTTGCTTTTCAAGAGAGGAATTCTTAATTAATCTCTATTGAAGTGCTTCTAATATCCAAAATAAATTTTGGTGGAAACAGCATTGCTGAGAAAAACCTTATAGCCTCTATTATGGAATTCCTTTGGCAGCCTCGAGTTCAAGCCAGCATTGGAACCTCCACTAAAACTTTGTAGAAAACTGAACACTCCAAAATCAGAATTAATTACATCTGTCTTTTCTGCATTGCTGCACTGCATCATTAATTTCTTGTCACTGTTTTGGGAAGGTTGGGTCTTTGCCTGGAATTTCCAATGAGGTACTCGAAGAAATGCTCATTACACAAGTTTATCTTACACACAGGAGTAGGACAGACCTTGAGATACTCAGCAGTGTTCCAGTTTGTTTAGTGATGTACAGATATAGTCATTGAAATGTAAGTATTGGGACCAAGACTCAGAAAGGTTTTTAAGGTCCTGAATCTGAAGCAGTCACCACTTCTATTACTTTAAGTTAATTAAAAGACAGCAGGATAAATCCCTTTGGGGATCAGCTTTCTTGCAGCTATAGACTTCTACAGGTTTAGGCTTCGGTTGAGAAAGGTCTTATAAATGCTACTGGCACCTGAATCTTAGAAACCCTTGGATGTTTGAAGTAAAAAGTTTAATTTAGTCTTTTCAATCTATCTCCTCTCTAACCTCATTTCATCCTGTCAGAGCTGAAGTTTCCTCAAGGATAGATTTACCTTTGTGCACAGTCCATATTTGCTGGTAGTAGTTATTTGGTGTTGGAGGATATACAGCTATTGCTGAGAATTGTGCTGTTCATGTTGACTAAGATTCTTTAGGTGATGTACTTTGGAAGAAACTTTTGTTTTAGTATTATCGTTAGTCTTTGTTAATATGGCTTTATCAGACAAATATGATTTCATTATTTGGTTAAATTAAAAGTCCAGATACTGAAAGATATAGACCTACATAGGACACTTGTTTTAGAACTTCATGACATTTTGATTAAAAACAAGCACCATACACTATCATCCATGTATATTCCAAATTAATTAAGAAGTAGCCTGCTGACATATTTCATGAAGTATTTGTGGGTGAGCAATCATGATTAAATAGAGATAGTACTAGTGGATATATATATAGCTATGGGGATATATATATAGCTATGGGGATATATATATAGATATGGGGAGCTAACATTTTTACCTGTATGCAGTCATAAAACTACAGTTCACAAGATATGTGGCTGACACACAGACTGCAGAGTGTCCAACCAATAAGGACCAATCAATTATGCAGCGGAATCAGAGTTTCTCAGCAAGTCACCCCCTTCCCAGTTAAAGATAAATGTAAAATATGCACCGAGGAATAAGAAATACTGGCCATAGCTCCAGAATAAGACATTATCCCCTGGAAGATAAGACTTCTAAAACACTTTGGGTCACTGCGAATTAGTACCTGAACATGAACCTGCATGCAACACAGTGGCAGAAAAAGCTCAAGTTTGAACCAGGATTTGAGGAATGGTTTTATCACTGTATGATGCATTTCTAAGACTAACTTGACAAAACCAAATGTAGGGTTCCATTAAAACTGTTGAGATTGACTTCTTAAAATAGAGACATGGCTCTGTTGTATTCCTTCTCTTAAAAAGATTTTGGGAAATCTGAAAGCACATACAAATAGCTGTTGCAATAATTCAATAGCTTAAGAAAAGGCCTTACCAAGAGATTTAAAGGAATCACTGCAGTTTATAAAAAAAAGATTGAAAGGTGACTTAATTATAGTTTATAATATCTTCCTGGCAAGAAAATATTGGCTTTTAATGGATTCTTTAATCTACTAGAGAAAGACATAATAAATACCCTTAATATATATGGCAATCACTTCACCCACCAGTGAAACAGAGATACTTCTGAATAAGAGTATGGAAGTTAGCAGTGTTCAAGAGCAATAAAGAGTAATTAAGGGCAGAAATAAAGCAGGATGTTATGAGCAATTAAAGCTACAGGAGTAGTCTTGAAGGGGAGGATATAATTTTTCCAAATGGATTTTCTCAGAACACGAGGCCAGAAATTCCTATTCTTTGTGAAGTCACTTTACAAAGTATCACAGCTTCTTTAATGACCAAAGGGGGCAGAACTTCTACTTTTTGCACCACTCAAAGCATGTTCTTTCAGGTGAGGTACATTAAGTGTCACAATGAGAAAACAGAGCAGAATCTTTTTCACACTGGGTTTCTCTCAAGCTGCACTCAGCTGCCAAGGCACCCATATCCCATTCATGTAACTGTGTAGCCACATCAGTAATGGCTTCTCATGGCTGTGACAGGTTTTGCACAGAGGAAACTATTCCCAGTGGTACATTGCTTCTCATTGTGTATGAACAGTATGTCATCATATGCTCTTGGGGTGTGAAAAAAGTATGAGTAGCTGCTGATATCTGTCATTTGTTGGAACAAAGACTAAGCTGACAGCTGATATAGTGGCTTGTGTTAATTTGACAATGCTCACTTGAGACTGAGACCAGAGCATTTATCTGTTATCTAAGCCAAATCCTGTCATACAGATGAACAGGTAGGGCATTCATTGTTTTTGTGTCACTTTGTCCCCTAACTGTAGCAAGGACAAAAGAGCAGGACTGTTTTATATCCAGTTTCTTCCTCAAGCAATGTTCAGAGCTTGTCTCCAATTGCCTGGGAAACAGAGACTTTGCCTTTCTAATAAAAAAAATTGCAATGAAGATTAAAAAGTGACAAAAAAAGCTTAATGTCTACACCGAGTGATTGCAATCATCAAATTAAAGCACAGTTCTGGGGAGAAGACAATGTGGAGAAAATGGCTATACAGGCAAAGTTGTGAAAGACAGCAAACAGAGAAGCAAAGTTCATAAGGAGACAGAATAAAAAGGTAGGCTTGGATATTGTCAAAGTAAACCTTTACATCTATCTCAGACTGGTGGGACTCCCTTATTCTGAGCTTCCAATTCTAGGAAAAGAGTGGTACTATAAACTATTAATGCTCCTAATCATTCCCTACAGGGAAAAAAGATTGAAGATAAATGAAAAAAATTCTTTACCCAGTAATCCCATAGTGAATGTGTACAAGATGGCCTTATGCTAAGATTTCTCTAAATCACACAAACACTTATAATCTTTCCATTTTTACTCACAGTAAAGCAAACCTTTGATATCTCCAACACTGTCTTTTCAAAGTGTTAGTATGAAATTAATGAAATAGAACCACAAGTAGTTTGTGAACATGCCATTTGCCATGTAGTGTTTTGAATGCTGAAAGTTGTCTCTATCATTTTTTAGGCTTTGTTGTTGTTTTTTTCCCCTGCAGTTCTGATGACTGGAACTTGTTTGAAAAATGCACTTAAAGAAAATCCAAGGGTTTGCAGACAGTAAGACTCCCGAGAATGGGGTTTTTGAAAATTCACAACAGTTATGAAACACAAAAAAAATTGCAAGGCTTGCCAGCACAGAATGAATAAAGTGAGAAAATAATCTTCCTGCTTGTGTCCCAGATACCTAGGATACCTACCAGCTTTTGCTTGTAGGCTCTGCATTTACAATCAGAAATTTTACTGACACACTTGAACTAACAGATTTCAGATTTGTACGTCTGAAGGTCGATGCAAGGATTTTCTCTACAAAGCAGTCTTGACTTGGGGACTCACTTTGGACAAGAAACAAGCATTAAAGTTGTATGAGAAAAGCGTATCAGTAAAACTTGAGATTCAGTGGGAAAAAGCTTAGGTGATATAGAGAAAAGTCTTTCCTGATCTCTCTGGTTTTGCTCAGGTTTTTTCTCTACTCTAAATTCTTTCTGGTTTTGGACAAAACTTTTTGACTTCTTTTTTAATTCATTTGGCTTACTGCTTTCTTGTTCTTAGCATCCCTAGATTGCAGCAAACTGTGTCCCACAATGTTACCAACTTCAGTTATGCTTATTCGCTATATTTTCTGCTCCTTATCAAGAGCTAGTCAAAACAACTAGCAGTTGTATCTAAGTAGTTATAAGGAATAATTATAAAGTTTCATGTCATAAAATGCTTATATACATGGATTCATCGACAGATGTAAATTTTCTTTGTTTATCTTGATGTGAAGAAAATGTGCATTCAAATTCTGTGAATAGGCTTATTTACAATTGAGAAGCTCTGAAAAAACAGAAACATTTTTGTCCTGGGTAACCCAAAAAATGTGTATTGCATTGTGTATTTTATCTGTGCTACACCAGTTCTGCCCAAGATTGTTACTGTCCTTTTAAGGCCAGGAAGGGCCAGGGCCAGGAAGCTGGTTGGCCCAGGGTCCCTTTAAGAGAGAAGGCAACACTCATACAAGGTCTCCTTCTCTTTCCCTTGCCATTCTTGCAAGGCTGCTAAGAGAGTTGCTTCTCCAAGCCAATGCAGAAACCTTCTTTTCTCTCTGAGCTCCTTGTTTGGCAGAGGTCTCCAAGAAACCGCACTTCCTAAATCCTAAACTGTCCCTAGGCAAATTCCATAAATTCCTGCCTGGAGCCACCAAGCCAGGACAGGGGGCAGGGGCTGCCGTTTTCGGTGCCCAGCAGGACTGCTTCTCCTCTGCAATGTGGTGCTAACTCAGAACTGCAGTGCTGACACCAACTGGGTCCAGCCCGCCAAAAACAGTAGGGAAATTCACACTGCTAGTTCCTACCACTGCCCGAGTTCCAGCTGTCAATGGAACTGCTGCTGCCAGTGGAGCAACCTGTTAAGTGGCATGGACTGACTCGAGGGGCACTTGACTGGTTTTGGAATCAAGGTTTCTTTTTGTTTTGTCCTTGTTGCCTTTTGGTCGTTGTTTGGGGGAAGAGGGAGTTTTTGTCACTGCACGGGTTCAATTGCTCCCTTGATTTTTTCCCCCTTGTTCTCTCTCTGTGTTCTTCTCTGTTCACCACACGGTCAGGAGAAGTTGTCTTATCTGCTATCTTGCCTTTGTGCCTTGGACCACTTAGTCTTCTACAGAGCCTGCCATCTTGAGGGAGGGGCTTATCTGCCATCTTGTGTTCTTTGTTCCCAGGTAGTCCATGCGTTTCGGCACTATTGAATCTAATGCTTATTACTGTTATATTGGTTGTTGCTGTTTCCTTTTTTTATTAAACTATTATTTTTCCACTTATATCTTCTCACACATATCTCTCCCTATTGGTGAAAGGGAAGCACTTAAAACTAAAATGGAAGGTAACTCATTTTGGAGTATCTGCCCTGTTAATTGTCTTAAACCAAGACAATTTCTTTGGCAGAAGCCTTGGTTTAAGCGAGCCTTCTCTTATTCCACTGTCTGTACCACAGTTTGCTGCAATACATCTTTGGTTGTACAATTTCAGTAGTTTGTGGCAGGGTCTTATAAACCTCTGAAAGAAAATTCTTAAATGGAAGTCATAAAGATAGCACTGCAAAGCCAAATCAGAGTATCATTAGATATTTTATGTTGAAGGTAGCAGGTGTTTTAAAACATGTTATTGCATGGGAGCATGTCATTGTTCCGTTACCATGCCCCTTCTTTCCTGATCCTTGCATTTCATTATCTTGCATAAGATAAATTTATGCCTGCCTTGAAGAGAGAGGCTTCTGGAACACTCCAGGCATATCTATTGCTGAGAGCAAACCAGTTCCAAGAAAGAGTTAATTCTCCTCTCTCCCTGTGTTGGTCAGCTCAAAGAGGAGTCTCTCAAGATTCAACAGGACTCTGCTTCATTATCTTGCAAGGACCCATTTGGTTTCTGACCACATCCAACTATTCTTAGGAAAAGAAATCTCTAATTACAAGGATCAGAAAGGAATTATGCCAGGATTTGGCCTGTGCCTCAAAAATGAAATGAAGAAAAACAGCTTTCCTTACCTATTTCAAATATTTTTGATTAGTTCTAACTAATTTTAGATTATTTTTAACTAATTTAGATTAGTTTTATTATCCCTCTACTTTGAAATCTTTGCTTACCATGTTATCTGAATGTATACAGAATATAAGGTAGCGGGAGACAAATAAACTCTGAAATAACCCAAATTGTCTTCTATACTTAAAATCTTATATTTTTGAAGTATGATGTCATTTTGAACCAATCTAGAGGGAATGAAGCAGGTACCAAGAAAGAAGTGATCAGACGAGAAGCTGATGCTGGTGGGAAAGAAAGCTGGGTGACAGGAGAAGACACTGGGACGTGGTGAGGACACCGGGGTGGTGAACAGTAAAGCTGGACTGATGTGAGGTGCTCCAGCACAGTGTGGAACTTGGCAAGCCAGGATCAAGGAACTAGGGACAGAGGAAGGGAGTCAACATTAACTAAAGAACCAACTTGACATGTAAATATGGTAAATGTCTCTCTGAGTGCTGACATGCAGGGGTAGGGCAGTCTAAAGCACCACACCTTCTGATAAGTTTCAGTGAAACACGTTTCAGATTGATTGTTGTTTAGGATGCTTTTAATATAGGAGTCTTTTGTAGACAATTTGATAAAAGTGTGTAATAAAAGTGTGATATTGAATAAATTTGTGACTGAAACCATTGAAGGAGCCATTGAACCAGAACAGGATACAGTTGTCCTATACAGGTACTACAGAAGAGGGGTCGCAATTTACTTCTGTGATTCAAATGCTTACATTTGCCTCTAGGTGGGTAAGGCAAATGTGACACATTGTGGAACCATAGCTGTACTCACCACCATGCCACTGCAACAAATTCCCTGGGGGAACCATTTCAATTCAGAAATTCTCCTGAATATTGTCCTGCATAATCAAAGAGAACAGTTAGCCACTTTTCCTTCTGACTTTTCTGATGCAAGCTCTCTGCATGATGTCTGAAAATTCCCCTGCAGCATGTCCTGTTATACATTCTATAGCCTGCAGAATGTGCCTAGATTGCCTTGAAGAAATAAATTCATAAGTTCATAGATTACTACCTTTTGTGACAGTCTGTCTCTTTCTTTGTCAAAATACTTCCAAATCATCCTCAAGGTAAGCCAGGTTAAACGCAAGTAAAAGTTGGTAGTTGAACATAAAAAGTAGACAATAGCGTTACAAATAATTATTAAATACCAATGTGGAAATTAAAGAATAAATTTACTTAATTTGTGCTAGGATTAAGCAGAAAAGACTCCTGGGTGCTTTTTTTCAGTCACTGATGCCATCCCTAACACGTGTCTGTGAGGCATTACTCTTCAGCCTAAACTCATCATAGAGCATTACAGTGACAAACAACCTAATTTAAAAAACAAACAAACAAACAAACAACTAGAACAAACCATACCTTCCTTCCAAACATACCTGTATTGTTTTTTGGTCTGAGGGGTTTTTTGTGTGTTTTTTAAAAATGGGTAAGGAAATTCTACACACATGCAAACCCTTAAATCATGTTCAATGGCATAATCACTCTGAATTTAATAACTGCTGCAATGAAGGTTGGATAAGAATGAAAGCTCTCCAAGCTGTATTGTGCTGGGAAGGAAGGGATGCATTTTACTTCTTTGTCAGTATTCCTGAGTGATGAGTAAATCACTACAGCTACAATTATCAAGGAACATCAGTAAATATTTGATTTCATCTTCCTTAAATTTAGTTGTTTTAAGTGTATGTAGCCGACAGAAGGACACAGGCATTTTTAGAGGGTGATTCTTCAAATCCCTCTAAGGACTTTAAATGGCAGAAATCACCTCTGGAAGTTCTTGTCATTCTTAATTATAGCAAACTAGTTTTGAACAAAACACCTCTTTTAGACCTCTGCCTTTGGCCCTCCCAAAGACTGAATTTCATCTTACCTACAAACAAGGCAGGTTTTCCCTGCCACTGTGGAGAGGCATCTACAGAAGGCAGTTCATCCTGTTCTAAAGGTTTTTTGTAACAGGTAGAGGCAATGGCTTTGTGAGCTGCCTGTCACTCCATTAGGAGAAAGAAACGGCTTTAGCAGTTAGTTCAGGTTAGATGCCATAATACTAAATTGAAATTACTTTCAACCCATGTTTGCTTTTTCAGCTTTGGATTTGGATTCTCATTTGCTGAAGTTTTGAGTGCACCTTCAATCATCAGGAGGCACAGCATGGTCTGAGCAGGAAAAAGACCACACCACACTCAGAACTCTAAAACGAGCAAAGAGATAACAGAAAGTGGATCTGCTAAAATTAGTGGCTAATCACTAGGAACAATTCCAATGTGCTTCAGTTCAGCACTTATAATTTGGGATAATGCCAGGCTTTCAATATTGAGATATTTTGTGAAAATTAAGAAACTGATATCTGAACAGTCTAATAATATGTCACAGAATAGCTCCTGAACAAATTAGCAACCATTTTTTGACCAAGAATTTAATATAATGTAGTAAACAAGCCTTGAGAGAAATGCAAAATATGAAACAGTCATTCACTGAGAGCATCATGTGCACACCAGGTGTTATAGTTCTCCTTTGGGCTCAAAACTAAGCAATGCAACTCTTAAAAGAATTCACTTTAAGGCAAATCTTTAGTTGCAGATCTACCTAAATTTGGATTTCCTTACTTCTTTTTTCTTTATTTAGTAATCTGAATAAAGCTTAAATAATACTTTGGTGTGTATCATACTACATTTTTTGCATGTAGATGTGGAAAAAGGATGAGGGAGGTGATACTGCCCTTTTACTCAGCCCTGGTGAGGCCACAACTGGAGTGCTGTGTCCCCAGTACAAGAGAGACATGGAAATCCTGAAGTGGGTCCAGTGAAAGGCAACAAGATGATTTAGAGACTGAAGCACCTCTCTTATGAGGAAAGGTTGAGGGAGCTGGGCCTGTTCAGCCTCAAGAAGAGATGACTGAGAGGGGAACTCATCAATGTCTGTAAGTATCTGAAGGGAGGGTGCCAACAGGATGGAGTCAGGCTCTTCTCAGTGGTGCCAAGCAATAGGACAAGAGACAGCTGGTAGAAACCAGAACAGAAAGTTTCACCTGAACATGAGGAAGAACTTTACTGTGAGGGTGACTGAGCACTGGAATAGGTTGCCCAGAGGTATTTTGGAGACTCCCTCACTGGAGATATTCAAAAAGTGTTTGGACACAATCCTGAGTAACGTGGTCTAGGGAACCCTGCTTGAGCAAGGTGGCTGAAATAGATGACCCCCAGTGATACCTTCCAACCTTAACCATTCTGTGGTTCTCTGAAAAAGCATGTTTATATGCATGCCTGAATACATTTATACATAAATGTATATATTAATATTTTTATATATGTATGTATGCATATAAATGTGTATACATATGCATTTGCATTTAAAACTGTGCTGAGGAAGGTTAGCTTAAGTCAGCAGAAAATGATTTAGTGTACAGCTGGAAGGTGACATGGTAAAAGTGAGCAGTAAATAATGCCTGGCATGAGCTATAACTTCCTAGCAGCTAGAATATCCAAATTAAAATACATTTTAACATATCATTATTCAAACTCTATAAAGATTTGCAAACATCCATGATTCTAAGCATAGAAATCTTCATGTTTCTAAGCATAGAACTGACTGCTGTATTAATAGTTGATAAGAGTGTTCCAGAAAAGAAACTACAATTCCAGGCCATTTTAGATCTGTGGTACATGAAGAATTTGATATTTCTGTTGTTAATTGTTCATGCAGTTCCTATCCACAGAGATATTTATATTGTTCTTTCTATTGTGGTGCCTAAGTGTGTCCTAAATAAACACAGTAAGATCCATTCAGTAAAGAATCGTGGAAAAAAAGAATCACCGTCACAGAAGAACCTTCAGTGTTTAATATTCATCTAAATGGCAACATTACCTTCAAAAGACAGTCCTTTCAGAAAGCAATTGCAGAGGAGATGGACATATTCCTGTCATGGAGCTATTTGTTAACTTGTTTTTCTCCAATGAAGAAAACATGCTTTTTCCTCTACATCTGTGTGAAAGTCTGATGTAGGTAAAATAACTGCCTGCATGGGAAAAGAGCAACAAATAAGGGCACAGTGTATACACTGGCCAGGTATAAATCGATACTTGGATTAACCCTCCCAGCTTCATTATACATCATGAAGGTCTTGAAAGAGATATCATTTGAATTAAAGCCCATCAAATCTATTGCAGCTGGCTACTCTTCTCTAAATTAGGAAGAAAGGTGATATTATGAGATTCCACTGACCAATTTGACTTCCTCTCCAGTCAATTATATTTAAATGATAAAAAAGTAAGAAATCAAGAAAATAACGGTTGATCTCAGAACATGAACTCATGAAAATTACTATCACCTTACAGTAGTCAAGGGTGTGTCATTGACTTATGAATGCTGAAGAACCTGCCCATGCTGTTCGTTTTGTAAACCAGCTGATGGACAAGCAGTGCAGCTAATTGTCATGGTTTAAGCCCAGCCACCAACTCAGCCGCATGCAGCTGTTCACTCACTCCCCCAGCAATGGCATGGGGGAGAGAAATGGAAAGATAAAAGTGAGAGAACCCATTGATAGTGATAAAGACACTTTAATACGTAAAGCAAAAGTTCCACACAGAAACAAAGCAAAATAAGGAATTAATCCACTGCTTTCCAAGGGCAGGCAGGTGTTCAGCCATCTCCAGGAGAGCAGGGCCCTGTAACACGTAATGGTGATTCAGGAAGACAAACGCTACCACTCAAAATGTTCTCCACTTCTTCTTTCTTCCCCCCTCTTTATATACTGAGCATGATGTCATATGTTACAGAATTTCCCTTTATTAGTTCTATATAATCTTTACTTATCAGTGTGGGTCAGCTGTCCTGGCTGTGTCCCCTCCCAGCTTTTGTCTACCTATAGCCCCCTTGTTGGCAGGGATTATACAAGAAACGGACAGGCCTTGGCTCTGTGTAAGCACTGCTCAGCAACAGCATCTGTGTATTATCAACACCATTTTCAGTGCAAATCTAAAACATAGTCCCTTAGCAGCTACTTTGAAGCAAACTAACACTATCCCAGTGTCAGGGTCTCCTCCCCCCCACCATGTAGCCCTGGGAGAGGGGCCCTGAGGGGACAGAGACGGGGTTTCACTGCCCCTGGTCAGCCTCGTTCGCCATTGGTTGGTTTGTGTTCCCCTGCATGGGGAAGGACCCTCGGGTCCGGTGATTGTAAGAGTTCCTCAGCAGATCCCGGCCGTGCGGCTGGAGAAATATCTCTGAAACATCTATCAAGAATCTGTCCATATATACTTCTTTCTATGGACCTCCTGGTTTGATACATCGTGTTACAGAATCCCCACTGTAACAAATGGTGGAGATTTGTGAGCGGAACAATCCCTGATCCCTAAGTGACTGATTTGTGTGAGTAAACCCTAGAAACTTTGGATTCCTCTTCTTGGTTTTGCTTTGTTATTCCATATCTAAACTATGGAGGAACCGTGGAAAGACTCTTGGCTCTCAGAGCCGCATACAACATTTATCTTAAACTTGAAAAGATTCTTGAAAAACGATTGTAAATTTTAGCTTGATTCAAGCTCAAAAAGAACTGAAACACTTCCTGGCATGCTTGTTTAAGAACTTTTTTTATGTTCTTGGGACTTAATTCTTACCAAAGACTTTTGGAACACCATTTGGACACAGTTAAATTTTGAGTCAAAAAATATGCCGATGGAAGAATATTTTCTTGACTATTATTTAATTACCGAGACTGTTGAGCAATGTCAGCTGTGTCCTGGTGAAGGGAAGCCTGGCTCAGGGACCGTGCGACCCAGGCCATGTGGACCGAGCACTCTGCGAGCAGCAGCGAGGCAGTTCCCGTGCGCAGGCGGAGCCACGCGAGCTGCCGGGTCAGCAGCAGAGTGAGGCGCAGTGGGAGTGGGGCAACGCGGTGGTGCCCACCTGGCCCCACGCAGCGCGTGGTGGAGCGAGCCCCATGAACGCCCAACCGAGAGGAGCAGCATGCAGGCAGCGGCTGGCGGTAGCGGAGTGGAGCCGTGCCGAGCCGAAACGCATGCTGGAGCAGGGCGCGGGGGAGTCATCGCTCGGGGGCCCGGCCAAGATGTGTGTGCAGCGCCCGGCATCAGCAGTGAAGCTGCGACCAGAGGAGGCGACACACGGAGAATTGAGCGGCGCGGCCCGGCCCGGCCCGCGCAGCCCCAAACGCGACCCTGTGAAGAGCGTGCAAGCACAAGCAGCTCCGGCAGCCCCGGCAGCCCCAGCAGCTCCAGCAAGCCCAACATGGGAGTGAGCGAAAGAGAAAGCAAGAACGCAGCGAGACAGAAAAATGCAGCCACTCGGAAAAAGGAAAAGATCATAGTAGCCAAAGTTTTAGGAATAGTAAAGTGGTATAATGTTAAACAAAACAATGGTTTTATAACAAGATGTGACAACCAGCAAGACATATTCGTGCATAGAACTGCTATTAAAAAGAATAACCCTGAAAAATGCATCCCAAGCTTGGGAGATGGAGAGGTGGTGGAATTCAAAATTGTACTAGGTAGAAAAGGGTTACAAGCATCGCAGGTCACTGGGCCTGATGGTGTTCCTGTAAAAGGCAGTATATATGCAAAAAATCGTAGTCATGTTAGACAATATCTCCATTGTAAGCCCCCCCTACAGTCTCCCTTTCCTAATCCCACCTTTCCCTTTTACCCTATGTCCTATTACCCCCAGTGTATTCCCAATCCGTTTTTTCATCCATGGTTTCCCTCACAAAACCATGCCTTTGCCAATTGTTTCCCCAAAAATCCATTTCCAATGCTGAGTGGGGGATGAAAAGGGGGAGGGAAGAAATTAAACCCTCTCCTGCCTCAGTTTCCCCACAAAGCATGCTCAGAGAGTTGTGTCTCCCTTCTGTCAGCCTTACAATGTTCCACAGAATCTGTTTGGACATTCAAAGACTCAGGAGAGTGGCTTGTTTTGTTTTGAAACTGTCCTTGTTGTTTTCAATGTTAAGTTTTACATCTCTTTTGTTAAAAATAAACGGGAAAAATGTCGGGGTCTCCTCCCCCCCCACCATGTAGCCCTGGGAGAGGGGCCCTGAGGGGAGAGAGGTGGAGTTTCCTAGCCCCTGGTCAGCCTCGTTTGCCACTGGTTGGTTTGTGTTCCCCTGCGCGGGGAAGGACCCTCGGGTCCGGTGATTGTAAGAGTTCCTCAGCAGATCCCGGCCATGCAGCTGGAGAAATAAACGTGTCTGAAACATCTAGCAAGAATCTGTCCATATATACTTCTTTCTACGGGCCTCCTGGTTTGACACATCATGTTACAGAATCCCCGCTGTAACATCCCAGCAAACAGAAAAGTTTTCCCCTTTATGGTTTCAGTGCTCCAGTTTCTTGTGCACCCTCTCCTTTAAAACATGAGAAACTCAATTGGAGGAAAAATAAAAATTATACTGGTGCAAATATAGTGGAACACAGTGAGTGAACCATGAAGTCCCAGTAGTTTGACCCTAGTCTAATTGAAATCAGTTAAAAATAGTCCCAGTGACTTCAGCGCTGCAGAATCAGCCCCTAATCTCCGAGAAGCCAAAGACTTTACTATCCCTGAATGCTGAATGCCTCATTTGGGGTCTAAAGAAGTATGTGATTAAAATCTAATTTTGTCACAAGATGTACTCAGACTGAAGCTGAGCAAATAATTGATCATGAATAATTTATATGAGGAAGTTTATCTCTTTTCTTTGTCCCTGAACATCCATGAATAGATCATCATTTCTTCAAATTCACTTTTGCAGATTTTCTTGATTTTGAATAAACTGTGTGCAGTTTTCTTCACATATTGATTACTTGAGCTTCACTCTTTCAGCTGTGTTAATTATTTATGATTAGTCAGAAATCTCATGATGTATCCCTCTAATAGCATTTCTGGCACAGATACTTCTTTAAAACTAAATTACATTAAAAAAAAAATAAACCACCAAAAGCTTGCACGAGAGCTTAGTAAATCTCTTTCCATTTCTTACTTCAAAATGCAAATATAAAGGGGCACAAACATGAGCAAAGCAAAGTTGTTTTCTTTTGTTTAACTGACTGATTAGCCAGAGGCTTTCCCTGTCTGACTTTCCAATCGATCTCTGTTTTAGAAATTGTGTTGCAGTGGAGGATGATATGGAACTAAGTTGCCTGTCCCTGTGTATGTCATATGGCTGCAGTCTTGAAATATTAAATGCTATGTTTTCTCTCTCTACACCTTTATGAGTGATGTTGTCATCACTTCAATTTATACAGATATGTTGGTGTTCACTTTTGAAATTGCATAGATCAACTATCTATTCACTATATCTATTTCCTGTAGTTAATAATGTCGAATTTTTGTTTGAGACATATTTATTATTTTCTTAGTCTCTTTTAAATTTCCCAGTAATTTTCATCTGTGCATTTATGCAAAAGTATTATAAATTGGAAATAAAATTCATAATGAGAAGCAGAAAAATGTGGGTGTAATTGTTCAAAAATCAAATCCCCTTGTTAAAAGAAAAGGTGCAACACTTTTCCTTAACATTTTGGAAACAACATAGGACAAACCCTTAAGAAAATATTCCTAAAATATTATAATTTGTACTGTCAATAAATACATAAAAGTCATCCAAAATTGAGAATGAGCCTATATGTATTTCCAAAGCATCCTCTGAAAGCATCTAGAATTGATCAAGAAAAATCTGGCACAGTAAGTAACTCTTCAGAAGCTATGAATCTTGAAAAGGTATTATATGTTACAAGAAGTTATTAAATGAAAAGGAGTAGAGGTAATATGGTCAGATTTTCATATTAGACATTTAATTTTTAAGAATGCTGTCTTCCTGAAATTCAGCGTGAAAATATGACAGTGAAGCTAAAAATGTATTCTCACATGAAATTAGATCACATGAATCTAAATAAGTACTGTAGTTATCATTCTTAGACCTCTATTTGAAAAATAACTTTAGTTTTACTAAAAATCAATCCGCCATTAAACAAGACACAAACTGGAAGGAAGTTGAAA
Source organism: Corvus moneduloides (assembly GCF_009650955.1). Lineage (NCBI taxonomy): Eukaryota > Metazoa > Chordata > Aves > Passeriformes > Corvidae > Corvus > Corvus moneduloides. The sequence goes on from NC_045478.1 coordinate 25,520,988, forward strand.
AAAGGTCTAAAATGGATTTTAAACATAAAAAATATTTAATTTAATTTTAAAATTGTTCTTCCAGAAAAATAACAAAGAAGGAGAATTTCTGAGCAGAAAGGTTAGAAGAGGTGTTGGAAGCTATTCAAGGTGAAATATTAAAACAACAGAGTTAAATAAAACTAATTTTGCTGATTTTTTTAAGCCAGTCACTGAAAAACACACCAAGACAGCCTCAGTATGCTAGCAGCAAACACCAGCTTAACTGTGATCAGAATGACAAGCTGAAGGATAATATTACCACTTTTAGTAAAAAAAAAGGATGATCAAAGTTTATAGGTTTGTAGACAGTATGTTTCTTCTGCTGTTCTCATATAATCCTACTACTGCCTTAAAAATCCCTCCCATGGGAGTAAAGGAGGAGCTAAAAGCATTGTAATTTGCAAAGGGATGCATTTGCACGATTGATAAAGATACAGAAGGAAGAAGTAAAAGTGTGGAATTTAAAAACATTTAATTTAAGATGGTGGGAAAAGTAATTTCTTATAGAAATTTATCATTCAGGTGGTGAAGAAACACTGCTACTACAAACATGGAATCATTATTTTGTCCTGATTTGTAACTGAATTAATTACAGAAGTATTTTGCTAGGAATTGTTTAGTGCCATTGTTTTTAATACAAATGCTAATTCATCCAATTTGATTCTTTCTGGAGGAAAGTATCAAGAAATATTTAATTAGGCAATATGTCTCAAAATGTAACAGTGTAGAAAACAGTGTTGCAAAGACACATATCCCCAGTACAACAGTCAACTAGTAGTATCACTTAGATATCAGGCTGTACTTATTGTTTTGTTTTCTCTGATTTGAACCCATATTTCAGCATCCAATGGGGATGCCCAACAACATGCCAAGAGTCCTCTTTCTCCAGGCCAGGGAACATGAATTCATTTATGTGTAGTTTAAGCATAAAAATCCTAGAGGAACATTTGAGAAAAGTTCTGGATGAGCTTATATATTTTGTTTATTTTGAACTAGCAAACAATGCTCACATTCATTTAAGAAAGATAACTTAATAGTTTATCAAAAGAATGATTTTACTGGAAAGAAAGATTGTTTCCCAGTAGCTAGGAGCCTGCTAAGTGTACAGAATAAGAATAAACAAATAGGTCAAAAATTCTGGGTCTTACTTAATTCTTTATAATGACTTCCATATATTTGTACTGGGAAGACTGGGAAAATATCCTGTCATAATGTTACTCTCAGGTGTTTTAGGAGACATGGTTCCTCCAATGCAGCTGGTTAAAAAATCAAGGTCTAAACAGTTGATAGTAGAGACCACAGTGTTCAGTAATAACAGATGCTGAACTGGTGACACTGGCAGCATATGTTTTAAGATCCTGCTCCTTTAAATGCAGAGTGATTAAGAAGAAATGTATTTTATTCTGATCAGAGAAGAGACTTGGGTTCAGATCTTCACCCTGTTACCTTCACACGTACCTTTAGAATTGTCAGTCCTGACTGGAAACATAACTTTTTTTTATTTTTGTCTCAGTCTGTTGTGAAAATAACCTTCAAAAGTTGTTAAAAACATATTTTTTTTTCTGTAAGTACATGCTAGGTGACATAAATATGCCACATACAGTGTTACACTGAATTGATGACACGCAAGGTCATCAAACAACAAGATGGTTTCTAATGTTGCACCTATTAAATGCAATAGAGTGATTTTGTATTGTCTAAAAATTCCTTGATGCCTTATCTTTCTCAATGTTTGAAACAAATTGGGAGCCAGACATTTTTCACTACAGATGTCTATTAAGGAAGCACATTATGTCTGGTATAATTTAAAGCAAAACAACAGGGGGAAAAACAAGAAAAAAACCAACAAACCAGCACACAAAGAAAACCCCACCACAACCAAACCCACAACCAGAACTTTTAGCTAACCCACCTGGTTTTGCCAGAGTCTTATCAGGAAGCCTATACATTAACCATTCTGCTGCAACTTTGTGAGGGCAGTAACTTCCAAGAAAAAAACAATAGCAAACATCATGGGGAGCACAATTACTTTGTCCAGCACTGAAAAGTTGGTCTTTGTGCCCTAACAAGTTCTTTCAACGGAATGAACTTTTGCTCCTGTTTCCACAACTCCAGTGCAAAAGAGGAAAGCCATCTTCACTGTGCTATTAGCCTCTACGGGCCTGGACTATTTTTTAACCATTTCAGTCTGGGCAGCTTCACTGTCTGAACTAATTCAAACCTGTAAGAGCCTTTTGGCACTTTCCAGTCTCTAAAAGTTTCAGACACCCTGGTGACAAATTTACTTTTAGAATATATTAAGGAAATATAAAAACCTGAGATTTGCTGCATGTTTAAAGCAAATCCATAAAAATTATCCTCCAGAATTCATACCTTGTTGCTCAGTAGTATTAAGGAGAATGCAAATATAGCCTAGCATCTTTTAAAATAGTTTTAAAGGGCACAATAATGCTAAAAATAATAAAAATACATCTTCATATATATCTTGTGTCTGTAATAAGGTGAGGTAGTAAAATCTAGGAAGAATAAAGGCAATTTAAGTATTTCTGTAGGTCAGTGAGCAGTTAACATTGGTATCCTGATATATAAAACTAGATTTAACACAGATGGGATAGGTTAAACATTTGAGTATAGGTATGCCCAAGATCATAAATAACTGTCAGAGGCTTACAAGAAATATAGTTCTGAAAAGGACCTTTGTTAAACAGGAATGTGAATCCCATTGAAAATCTCATTTAATTTCAAGGTGTGCTCTCAAGATTTATATTTCATTAAGTATTTACCATATGTGCTTCTCTGAATCAGATGGCTAGAATCCCCACTGAATTGCTAAAGGGAAATGAACACATTTGCTAACCTGTAAATGTCTCTTGTTGACTTGGAAGTCATGCGCTATGTGATCTATGGTTTGGAGGCTGCTGGTGGAATGGACATCAATCCATAACATCAAAATGAAGAAGAAAAAAATAACTTTTCTGACAGTACCTTTGTCATTTCTGCTGTCATCTGTTTGAGACTGTCAAGAGAAAAAGAAAAATAAGGTCATTTCCCTAGACTGTAATGCAGAAAGAGAGGTAAATTTCATTGATTAAAGCTGGCAAAAAACTTTAAACAGAGCCATTTCCACAAGAGAGTACCATGTAAGTTACTGGAAAACTCCTGGGGTTTAATCAGCTTCACTCAAATTTGATAGCAATAATTAAATCAAAGCAAAGTTAAAATTAATTGCCCAGTTTAAAGTTTCATGTTTTGTCCCTCATGTGATATTCATCCTGTATTGTATTGTACATTATATTTAATAATATTCTTTTGTAAAATACCATGAAATAGGTTTTCAACATTGAAGGAAATTGTTTCAGCAGTATGAGAACTGATTCCAAAATCAAAGCTGTCAGAATTTCCATTCCCAAAAAGATGGACTTTTTGACCTGTTTGTGAACAGTCTTGAATTAAAAAATTCCAGACTAACCCACCAAGTTGAAAATTCTGCTTTCTGGGCATCTCCAAGTTTTAATTTTTCTATGGCATTATTATGGTCTTAATTAGGCTCAGCATTCTTTTCTAAATAAGCAATCATGAAACTTGAATTATGCATACAGGCAGCATATTCAGAGCATACAGAGACATGCAGATTATGATGGCCACATCATGGAACAGCATCAGGGAGGTCTATGCAGAAGGCTAAAGAATGTGATTTCAGAGCCATAGGATTTTCCCTTTGTTCTTCTACCACAATACCTATCATATATTATACTTTCCGTGTCAGGATTCTGCCTAATAGAAAATCTTTTAATGGAAAGAAAAGAGAGTTAAGAGAAGTTTTCATTTCATTATTTCATCATATATGCATATGTCATATTTGTTCTACATTTAGAATGCCTTAGAAATAACAAATTAAAGGATTTTCATGGTCCAAGTCTAAATTTGCTTACTTGTCTAGGCTAACTTATTTATCAAAACAGTACGATAAATCCTCACCTAGATTCACTGAGCTTTGATTCTACAATTTATTTCCCTGTAACCTGTTTTCTACAGTTCCAAAAATCTTAAACTGATTTCTGTCTTTTAATTTAAAAACAACTCTTTCCTTCTGTTACTCCCATATTACCAAAGGGATGTCTTGGGAGCTGCGTGCAATATTTTTTTCCTATTGGCCAAGCATGGATCTAAACCTTTTTGAGGAATGTTTGTGGTGCTGGCAGTGCTGAAGGGCCCTAGCCAGAGCTCCAGCACCTGATGTTCCTACATTCAGGGCCAAGTTCTCCTGCCAGTATTCTGGATATAGTGGGCAAAGGTGAAATAGAACAGTATTCAGTAGCAGGTTCAGCAGCAGATGACTAAAGACTGGAACTTCCCTGAGACGAGTGGGACAACCTTCAGCTGTAGCTTTACAGAAGGTCCAGCAGCATCAGCTGGCTCAGCAAGCTTCCACTAGCTTTGATGCTCAAACTTAACAGAGGCACATTCCTGGGCTCCAATTGTCCATCTTGAAAAGTTCTTTTCTGATTACAGAAAAAATTCTTCAATTCACCATCACCTCTGTCCCAAGCAAGGGACAAAAAAACATAAAGCAACTGTGGGGCAAGGTGAAAATTCAGTCTAAGATGCTTCCTTTCCATACTGAGCAGAAGTTCAGATGTGATGGGTTGACCTTGTCTGGCCATCAGGTGCCCACCAAGTCTATCATTTTTCTCAGCAGGATGGGAGAGGAGAAAATAAGATGGGGGGAAGGGGGGAGGGGAAAAGAGCTTGTGGATGGATCAGAAGAATTCCAGTCTAATACAAAAAAGCAAAGGAAAACAAAAATATTTGTTGTCTACTTCCAATTAGGAGACATTGTTCAACCACTTCCCAGGAAGTAGGCCGTCAGTACGTGTAGCGGTTTCTTCAGAAGGCCTTAATAACTAATGTCCCCTCCCCTTCTTCTTTCTCTTAGATTTTATTGTTGAGTAAACACTGTATGGTATTGAATATCCCTTTGGTCAGCTTGAGTCAGCTGTCCTGACTATTTCTCCTCTGAATTTCTTGCCCATGCACAGCCCACTGGCCTTTTGAACAGAGGTGAATTTGGAGAAACAACCTTGATGCTGAGACATCACTGAGCCAAAACACTTCTCTCTTACCAACAACTTTCTGGCTACAAGTACAAAGCACAGCACTATAGATACTACTAGATGGGGAAAAGTAACTCCATCCCAGACAGACCCAGTATAGCAGGGAAGAAATATCTGCATATGTTGTTAGTCACTTTGCCCATTCAAATCTGACCTAGTTGGGTATTTTTAAAGACTGTGGATCCTGTATTTGTACTAGCAGAAACATTTGTGTGCAAGGAATTTGCTAAGACTCTATGCAGAGCTACAAGAGATCTTTGTTTTCCTCTGGGTCACAATTACTCAATTCTGTCACCACAGTTTATGTTAACTCTGTTACTAAAGTTACCAGGCCTATTAGCAGGACCTCCCAAGTTTTTCTGCTTCAGTTCATGATGGTAGTGTAGTAAGAAGTGAGCCCAAAACATCTTGAATAGTGTGATAATAAGGGATATTATTCCAGGCTGCAAGTTCCTACAAGATGGCACAGCATCTAACTAAAGTTCCCCAGCCTTTACCCTTCTCTCTGCTCCCCACACAACAGGCTAAGGCTGAGAGGCTCAGGTCACCTTGCTGTCAAATCGGGTCACGGAGTGCAGAGAGGACTTTGCACTGCATAAAGTTATGGAATTCTCTCTTCTCAGTGCATTACATAGGACGAAAAAACAACTTTGCCCAATGGGAAACAAAGATTGCACACGTACATGAGTAACTTACCTGTTCTTTAATGGAGCTGTCATCTCTGGATACAGCCAGAGCTGAGACATGGGCCCAGCTGTTTGCCATGCAACACCTGTGCTCCATTCCTTTTCTAAGATAGCAACTTTCACCACCATTAAGCTGTCTTTAAAATGTCGCATAACATGTGCTCTCTGAGCTGCAGAATAGAACCGTATGCACCAATACTGAATTTCTTTCATTAGTAACCATAATCTGATTTCCTCTTGTGAGGAGTCAGGCTGTGACAAATTGTTTGAACCAACAGGACTACCATGAGATACAGTTTGCATTGTTAGCAGTTTCCACGTAAGAGGAAAATAGAAAAAATACATTTTGCTGAAACTTCTCTTTTGCATGACATTAATAGGGGAAAAGAAGCACATTTTCAATAAATATTCAGTGAATACTATAAAAGATCATATGTTTCTATTTCCCTTGACTAGAATATTTTACAGTTTTTCTGTACAGCTACTGCATAAGGTAGTTTTAATTTTAGCTACCAGCTAATCTATGTTTCAGTGCATTATAGACAACCCAATCTCCTCCCAAACCTCACCCAGAGACAGATTATTATTTCAGAAGAACCCTGATTTATTTAGTATTGCAATTACATATTTAATCTGGTTTATAAGACTTTCTGTAGAGAGATGTTTTACTCACTGTGGTCATAAAATGTAAGGGGGTCTATGATTAAATATGAAAAATTTATATGATGCACCATATGCTCTTTACGGAGTAAAGGGAGGGTTAGGACAGTTGGCCCATATTACAGCTGCTGGTGGGGTCCGAGGCTGTGACCCAGGAAGAGGTGACCGGTCCGGGGAGATGGTCCCGAAAGGAATCGCCTTCCCGGGGTCCGGTGTCTTCCTCTCAGCTGCTGGCAGAGGAGCCCTTGCAGAAGCTGTCAGCTCTTTAGTGATATCAGCTCGTGATTTCAGCTCAGCTCTGCAGGGCAGCCTCTAGGCCAAACCAGACCGGAGAGAGAGACAAGAAGGCCCGTATGGCTGGTTCCGCACGAAGGTAGCTTTATTGTGGGTTCCCTCCGGCGAAGGGAAGGCCAGGGACGAGTTCTCCTCCTCTACAGAGGCGAACTGGTCTTTTATAGGGATACAGGGGATCAGCAAGGGGACCAATGGATTACAGAGGGTCTGGGATAGACCAATGGGTTACAGAACGATCTGCATAGGGTCTCCCAAAGGATTGTGGGTCTACTTTTCCTCACCATGACTCAAAAGTCCTTTCCAGGGAGTCCTGCTGGGCGGTTGCGAAATCTCTTATCTCAGCAGACATCCCTCCAGGGCAGTGTCTGGGCATATCCCACAGGCCCAAATCTGAATTTATGAAATAAATAAGGATCATTTTCAGCCTTAGCATACATTCTGATTTGAGCACATTTCTAGGGCCAACAGTTAGGGAGAAGGGCCTGAAGCAGGAGATATGGTCTCATAGAGAAGAAAGAAAAAAGTAGTCATGGTGAATAATATAAGAATATACGAATTGACTTCCTAGAATATATGAAAGGTCTCTCTGGTTCATATTTCATCTTAGTGGATAAACCAGTGAAATTATTTTCTTGGAAAGCAAAAGATTCAGAGTGATGGAGCAACAAGAATGATAAAACAAGGTGAAGTGACACCCACCTCAAGTGTAGGTACACAAATGGGAAGGAGCAGCTGAAGCACCACGTATGGTCAGAAAATTATGACATTGCAGGAATAATGAAATTGTGATGGGATAGCTCTCAGGGAAAAAGGGAAGTATCCTTCTGTGAAGCAGCAGCTCAGATGGGGGGATGGGCAACAGGCTGGACAAGAGTTTGAGGGTCAGAATAAGAGAATAAGTCAGTGAAGGTGTCATCACAGTGGGACTGTGCTACAGTCCACAAAGTACAGCTGAGACCATGACTCCCGGCTGCAGAGTAGAGCAGGTTCTTCACTTCTGGTCCTGTCCTAACTGGGCCAAGGGCTACGGCATGAGCGATTTCCTGCTTGATCTGGGCGAAGGCTTGCTGCTGTTCAGGGCCCCAGTGGAAATCATTCTTCTTGCGGGTAACCAGGTAGAGAGGACTCACGATCTGGCTGTACTCGGGAATGTGCATTCTCCTAAAGCCTATGGCACCTAGGAAAGCTTGTGTTTCCTTCTTGTTGGTCGGTGGAGACATTGCTGTGATCTTATTGATGACCTCGGTGGGAATCTGACGCTGTCCATCTTGCCATTTCACTCCCAGGAACTGGATCTCTCAAGCAGGTCCCTTGACCTTGCTCTTCTTGATGGCAAAACCAGCTTCCAGGAGAATCTGGATGATTTTCTTCCTTTCTCAATACCTCCAATGCCGTGTTCCCCCACACAATGATGTCATCAATGTACTGCAGATGTTCTGGAGCCTCACCCTTTTCTAGTGCAGTCTGGATCAGTCCATGGCAGATGGTGGGACTGTGCTTCCACCCCTGGGGCAGTCGGTTCCAGGTGTACTGCACATCCCTCCAGGTGAAGACAAACTGAGGCCTGCACTCTGCTGCCAGAGGAATGGAGAAAAATGCATTAGCAATGTCAATAGTGGCGTACCACTTCGCTGCTTTGGACTCCAGCTCGTACTGGAGCTCCAACATGTCTGGCACAGCAGCGCTCAGCGGTGGAGTCACTTCATTCAGGGCACGATAGTCCCCAGTCAATCTCCATTCTCCTTCAGACTTGCGCATAGGCCAGATGGGACTGTTGAAGGGTGAGTGGGTTTTGTTGACCACCCCTTGGCTCTCCAGCTCACGGATCATCTTGTGGATGGGAATCACAGCATCTCGAGTTCTCCAAGAGTGTTGGCAATGCACTGTCGAGGTCACAATTGGTACTTGTTGTTCTTCCACCTTCAGAAGGCCTACTGGAGATGGGTTCTCTGATAGTCCAGGCAAAGTGTTCAATTGCTTAATGCCCTCTGTCTCCACAGCAGCTATTCCAAAAGCCCACTTGAGTCCCTTCAGGTCTCTGAAATACCCGCTTCGGAGGAAGTCTTTGCCCAAAATGCATGGGGCCTCTGGGCCAGTCACAATGAGATGTTTCTTCCACTCATTTCCAGTCAGGCTCACCTCAGCTTCCACCAGGGTCCACCTTCCACCTGTGATCCACCTGTTGCACCAGCAATAGAAACAGATTCTACCCCCACATGCTGCGATGGGATTATTGTGCACTGCGCACCAGTGTCAACCAAGGCATCATATTTTAGTGGTTCTGATGTACCAGGCCAATGAATCCACACAGTCCAAAAAACACGGTCCTCAATGGCATACTTACCTTAGCTTTCATTGATGTCTCCCAGGCTTCTGTGCTTAGCAAAAGGGTTTAAGAAGATCAAGGACAAAAATTGCTAAACTGGAATGAGTTCAGCTAGGAGGTTCACAAAGATGATGAGGGACAGAGCACTTGCTCTATGTGGAGATGCTGAGAGAGCTGGGCTTGTTTCAGTCTGGAGAAGAGATGGCTTTGAAGGAACCCAGCTGCAGCCCCCTGTGCCTGTGGGGAGGGTGTTGAAGAGATGGACACAAGTTCTTTGCATTAGTGAGTGGTGGGAGGATGAGAGACCAAGGTTATAAATCAAAACAAGAGAGGTTGAGACCAAATATGAAGAAAAACCTTTCCATCATAAGGGCAGCCAAGCAGTAGAGCAAGTTGAGCAGACAGGTTGCGCTGCCTCTATCCTTTGAAGTTTTTCAAAGTGCTGAAAAAACAGGTTTGATCCCATAGCTGGCCCAGATGTGAGCAGGAGTTTGGGGAGATCCTGGGATCCTGGGATCCTTTTCACACTGAGTGAATCTGTGATTCTGTTCAGTAGGGATACAAGACATAATGAGACAATAAACACGATACTAGACACCCCGTGTTTCTAGAAACCTGAAGGAGTGTCCTGAGCAACTGAGTTTCTATTTTACACTTAATAATCCTTCTTCCATGAATTAGTCTAATTAGATTATAACTTCTGCCTTAAGACTGTCAAGACTATTCTGTGGCAATAGCATCAGGTGCTTGCAGTAACTTGTTTGCAACACATTGTCCATTAACTTACTCAAGGCCCCTTTTGTATTATTGGAAACTGTAATTAATTGTTCCTTATTCCTATTCTTAATCTCATTTATGATTTCTTTGGTGATTTTTTTTTCTCTTTTCTGCTCCCAATCACCTCAAAGTTGGAGAATCTTGATCAGTTCAATAGCTCTGAACATAACTCTGGTGATTCTCTGAACCACTGCTTAGCTTTACCAGTCCTTTTTGAAAAGATGCTGATGAGGACAGCGAGATCTACCCATAGTGTTCAGCATTCAGGTGCACCATATATGTACACAACAACATAATAATGTTTCCTGATTTGTTCTCTATCCTTTATTAATAATTTCTAGCTTGCCTGTTTGTTTGGTACAGAACACTATTTTGTTGTGAGAGGTTTTCATACAATTATCCATAAAAACAATTTCTCCTCTGAGTGGTGATGGCTAATTCAGAAGCTATCACTGTGTATACATACTTAGTCTTGTTTTTCTCCAGGTGCATTACTTTGCATTCATCAACACTGGATTTCACCCACTACTTTATCACTCAGCCACTCAGTAATATCATGAGACTCTTTCCTAATTCTCTTCATCTGGCTCTGAATTTTAAAACCTGGAAAAATATTTTTAGGAAACCTGTCACCTCATTGTGTATCTTCTTTTCCAGACAAATGAGTACACTGAATGACAAGGTCCCAACTTAGTACACCATTGTATTTCACTTGTAACTCCCAATCCCAGCTGCGCCTTTAATTTCCTTTTAATAGTCTCCCCCAAAATTCTAGCATCTCTTTGTGAAGCCTGAATTCTTACAGAAGTTACAAGACGATTTTTGCTCCTAGAAAACAGTTTTGTTTGCAGTCATGGTTGTCACCATCACAGTAGCTCTTAGAAAGGATCTCACAAAGCCAGTTTGTTTAACAGCACTTGTTTACTTTTTCCCTTGCATCAGTCTTTCTTCCTCTCCCATTTATCAATCAATTTTGCCCTGCTGTTAGGGTGCTCTCTAGAGGGTGCTTCTCCCATCAATTTTCAGATTCCTTTTATTCCTGTACCATTTTAGCCCCATTTTATTTTCAGACTTCTGGTATTTATCTAGACATCTAGACATCTTACTCTGTTTCTCTATCTTTATGTGTCTTGTTTACAAAGACCTTTTTTTGTTGAGACTGCAGTTTGACTATATTTTACCTGAATTTTATTCTCACCTGCCACATCTGTGGCAGGTGAGATGTATAGAGTTATTATAAACCATAGGATACTGCAAACATGCTTCCATGTGCAGCTGGGGGCATTACACTTCTTGAAAGATAACTCCTGCCAGCTCTTTCCTTTCTCTGCTCCCTGAAAGTCGGTCTCTGCATTGCTAATTCCTTGGACTTGTCTTACCAGTGCAAATGACTTCATAATATACAAAATAAAATATAAATAACACAAACAGGTTTGTCAAAGAATTTTTAAATTCTAGGGCTAATTCTGCTGCCTGTAGGCAATGGACTGGACTGGAATTGCACAAATTGAAAACTGCCTCATCTGTTAAAATAAAGCACTATATTGCAGTATGCCTAATTTTCTACCTCAAGATTGCACTAAAATATTTCTATGTATAAAATCACTTTATGTTATCATTTTCATACTCATTGAAGAGTCAAACTGTGAAGGGCACCCAGACTTTTCTGGTTTGCGCTGGGGAAAAGGATATATAAAATATAAAATGACCCTTAGAGCATGACAGGAACTATCTTTATCTTCACCAGTCAGGGATCTTATTGACCTTTAGGAAGAGCATAATTAGATTATTCTCTACTGAGAGAAAAATTATATTCATTCTATGGCAATCCAAACACCCAGCTTTCATCTGCAGCAGATTTAGAATTCTTGCCCCTATGTTGAATTAAATAGAATCTATTGAACAAATGTTTAGAGTGGAACTAAAAATGACCGTGAAACAGGCAGCTGCGTGCTTAATAACATATCTTTTCCCCAAACAGACACTTCCTTCAGCTGCTATTAAAGACAAAGTATTTACAAGAAAGAGATACTGTCTCAGAGCACAAAATATTTTGCATTTTAAAATAAGACTAAAATGACACACTAGAAGCATTGAATAATATGGGAAAATCTCATGAAACTGAATGAAACTGGGAAAATAGTTTCTACAAAATCTTGTTATATTTTCTCTCCTGGAAGATCAATTTTTTTCATGAAAATATATTAAAAATATTCAGGAAAAATAAGGCAGATAATCTGCAATTTAGAAGTGTTTATAAAGCACACTTTGTAAAATGTTCCTAAAGATAAATTAAAAGCTCAGCTCTGGAGTCAAAAGACTTTTTTTTTTTTCATGGAGAGGAAGAATAATAATTGTTATGGTAGTGTAATATCTCAAATTAGATTTACTTTACTGATGCTTTCAGTTTTGATCAGCAATTACTCTGTTTAAAAAGAAGTACAAACAACAGAAAGTAAATTATAATCCACCCTTTACAGAATATATGTATTTGATGGGAGGATTTCAAATATACGTAACAGAAAATAATCTCTGTTAAGTAACGAGCACTGTAAAAGTCCCTGGTTGCTTTTTCAAATGTTAGCCATAGAGAACAAGAAAACTTTTATGTAGAAATTGGTTACAAAAATCTTGTTTCTAAAATCTGTGTGGCAAGAACAATCTTCAGCTATACAGGACACAAGTTGCCTTACTGCGGTATGATTGGCAGAACGCTAATTTACACTTTCAGAAAAGAGATCAGAGACAAATTCTTTTAAGAATTGTTTATATCACTTTAAGCAGTCAATAATAATTACATCACAATTACATTATATACTGTGTTTTGAGACTATCATGTGTAATCTAATCTAATCTGTTAAATTATTTTTCCCATCAACATCTTACTATTGGATATTCTTGTGACTGTGCTTGGATATGAATAAAATTACTCCATACAGGAATTACTAACATTAGTAATAACAATAATGTAAAACATTCCATTTTAACAATGAGAAATAATTGGGGAAGATTAAGTTTCTCTACATACAGATTTGATGGATGCTTATTTTGCATTATATGCCAGAATACAATACAATACAATAAAATAGATTGTTTCAGTTGGAAGTTACCTACAACAATCATCTTGTCCAACTGGCTGACCACTTTCAGGCTGACCAAAAGTTAAGGAATGTTATTAAGGGCATTGTCCAAATGTCTCTCAAGCACAGACAGGCTTGGGACATCAACCACCTCTCTAGGAAGCCCATTCCATGGTCTGACCATACTTTCAGTAAAGAAATGCTTCATAATGTCCAGTCTAAACCTCCCCTAGCGTAGCTTTGACGCACTCCTACAAGTCCTATCACTGGATAGCAGGGAGAAGGAATCAGCACCTCCCTCTCCACTTCCTCAGGAAACTCTGGAGAGAAATGTGGTCATCCCGAGCCTCGCTTTCTCCAAACTTGACAAACATGAAATCATCAGCCACTCCTCACAGCCTTCCAGCTTTGTCACTAGATTTGATGCCCTCCTCTGGATACATTCAAGAACCTTCACGTCCTTCTTAAATGCTGGGGTCCAGAACTGCACACAGCTCTCAAGATGAGGCCGCACCAACATTGATACAGTGGGATAATCATCTCTTTTTACCAGCCGTTTTTGACACACCCAAGAATGAGGTTTGTCTTCTTGCCTGCAGGGCCCACTGCTCAGACTAACTGCTCAGATTTCCACTGAAAAACCTTTTCTCCTTTCAGTAGACTTTTCAACGCTTGGATATGTTCCTTTACAGCTAGCCTGCACTACAGCTCTCCTGGTAAGAGCTGACACAAAGGAGGCTCATGGAGTCTACTGCCTGAAAGGAGGTCGTAGCAAGATTGTGGGGTGAGCCTCTTCTCCCAGGCAACCAGCAACAGGACAAGAGGAAATGGCCTCAAGCTGTACCAGGGCCGGTTCAGGCTGGAAATCAGGAAGAATTTCTTAACTGAAAGGGTTGTAAAGCATTGGAACAGGCTGCCCAGGGAAGTGGTGAAGTCACTATCCTGGAAGTGTTCAAGAAATGACTGGGCGTGGCACTTAGTGCTACGGTTTAGTTGTCAACATGATATTCAATCAAATGTTGGACTCGATGATCATGGAGGTCTTTTCCAACTTGAATGATTCTATGATTCTAGAGCAGTACAACAGTAGAAAGGACAGCATTTGTACTATCCGCAGAAATCAGTTAATTGAGATGATGCTGCTTACTGAAATATGTCTAAAACTTTTTTTTAAATAAACCCTTTGGTGTCACCCCCGCACTTATACAGACTCTGTGCTGAAAGTCTGCCTTATAACATTAAATTATGTAAAATTATATAAAAGTTCTCTTAATTTAACTGTAAGTAAATCAGAGACATAATTTAGCTGGCTGTCTTTCCCAGCATAAGCACGTTTTGAATGTCTTGCTTGAAGGGCCACCAATAAGCAAGGAGCTAAGACACTTTTAAGTCTGCATTGTGATCCAACCCAAATACCTCTGGGCTGTTTTCCCTGATATTTTGAAACTTCTAGCAGATGATCAAAGAAACAGCCTGTTGGCATAAGAGGGAGTGCTGTGACTGATAAACATCTAAAACTGTTGACTCTGCCAGCCTTACAAATCAGAAAACAGCTTGCTTCACAAATCAGTAAGTAAAATGAGCATTGCTAAGTGTGCTTAGTGAGGAGAATAATGTTGCTCTTTGTCTTCTCATATTTAGTCCTATTAGACATATTGAATCATATGTTATAAACAACATTGCATTGGACAGGAGAGAATAAGCATATGAAAGTAAACATAAAATAGCATTTTTGAAAAATCAAAATTTAAAATGTTTGAGAAACAATGATGCTGTGACCTGTTTAAAAAGGAGAACAAACAACAGCATTCATCCCACTGGAGTCTTAGAATATTTATTTCATTTTATTTTCACAGAAGCAATTACGTAAAACTATATAGGAAGATAACACAAGAGAGATGTTGCAAAGAAACAGGTATCATCTAAAGATAACCTCCAAGCCCTGAACACATTTAACAACCTTCTGTATGATAATAATTGCCATAATGGCTTCTGTCTCAGAGTTACATTCTCTGAGTTCTCCTGACCTAGGCTGTTAATCCTGTGTGGCAACCACAGCTCACAGTAAGCAATAGCCATTCTGAAGTGAATTTTTTTCTCTCTTTTTTTTCAGTCTTCTAATGTTTCATCATATCAAAAACAATCTAGAACACTCACAGGAGACAACTTTAATCCCTGAGAGTCAAGAGTCAAGTGTTTCATTTGATGACTCGGATGAAATGACCAACACTGCACTGACACAAACTTCTGCACAAAATTCTGCACAACTATCCAAACAATCTCACACCACTTCTTCCAGTCTGTTTAAGATTCAAGATTCCCCCTCTACATACCATTTATGAGCAATAAAAAACCAGAAATGTACTGTCCAAAAATAGTATTTGGCAACTATGAATAATTTAACTTCAGATTTCCCCTTGGATCTCTTGGTTGTTTACCAAGTTGAGTATTATACGGATGTATTTTAATATCAATACAATAAAACTGATGGATTGGGTAAACAGTGAGCCACAAATTTCTTAACACAGTTCTCTTTTACAATATATTTCTATACTCTTTTTCTGTTAAAGTTTGCATTTTGGTGGTGACCACATCTTTGATGTGGCAACCTCTCTCCTTCATGTAAATTTTTCTTTCACAGAATTTTTATTTTGCTTATTTATCTTCATTTTACTTTTTTTCCCCTTTCCTAAACTGCCAAAACCTTTTGTTTAACTTGTGACACTTGCTTGCTGTATCTTTGCAGTATGTTCTTTGTAGCAAGTGAATCAAGATCTCCATGCTTTAAGTGCCTGTCTAAAATGATCTGGGAATTTAAGATCAAAACAGGACTGCAATCCTTATGTGTTGAGGAGCTGCTCACTTTTCCATTCCCAAATTCTACAGTGAGGTACTGACAACACTCTAGTTACCAAAGGTTTTTCTTTTGGTACAAAACTATGTGGAGTTTGACTGTCTGCCCTGTCATGAGGGGGTTTTGCCTACTGTGAGACTGTGGATGGAATGTTCCATCCTGCCCCTCATCCCTGTGCTACCATTCCCTGTGCCCAGAACCTGTCTACAGGAGTAAGCAAGTCTATTATGTCTCATCTCTGCAACTCAGACACTGTCTATCTGCTCCCAAATTTATCTGCTGGATCACCAACTCTGCAGTAATCCTTCCACACCTTACTTCAGATACTGTAACCAAAGGACTAGCCACATCCTGTGTAGGTCCAAAAATGTGGCTCAATACCAGGTAGGTACTGGAAAAGGGAAGGTGAACATGGTTGGAGCTTTTGTTCCCTTACTAACAAGCTATCTTAAATCTATTTCAGGCTATGGAGATTTTTGTATTTTTGTAATTTGGTTGTCAAACAGACCCAGTTATATGATCTGCAGGCACAGTAGCAGTACTGCAAAATTACATCTTGTTTGGGCTTCCACCAGGACAAGATTTGTGCACTGAAAATATTTGTATTCCAGTCTACTTGTATGAGAGAAAGTAGTGAATTAATCATAGTGGTTTCAAAACATTAAAAGCTACTGATTATTCACAACAATTGAAAGGACAAACAGTAATCTATATTAATTCCAATTTTATTTGTTGAAGTTATGAAGTTCTGGACTAGCTCTGAATGATCAAAATAAAAATAACTTACTTAAAAGTAAATTAAAAAGTATATCCATATCCACAACTTGTGTAAATATCTCTAGTGGAAAGAAAGTGAATGTGTAATGCAAAATCTTTTACAAAGATTGCAAGGGATTAAGGGGAATCACAGCTAACAAGAAAATTGAGAGTTTATGCCATGAGCCAGTTCAATCCCTCTAGCAGAGGCTTTAGTTCTGTAAACAAAAGGAGCTCAAAATGCATCACTATTTTAGGTTCTGGGTGTAATTTTTATGCACTGAAAATTAGCCATTTTACTGTAATTTTAGCTCGTCATCTGACATAGCAAATCCAAACAAGACAGTAATGGACCTTCTATTATGGGCTTCTCTTTTAATTACCAAGATTATCTGATAAGACCCAGCCTTAGTTTTCTGGGGACAAAATATTTGGAAATAAAAGAGCTTGGCTAAACTGATTTAATATAAGACTGAGGGCAGAGGATTATAAGAATATAATGTACCATGATATGCATAAACCCCAGGAAGGCATAACACTGTCATGAGCATGTGTCAAGGTATATGGGTTTTGATAGCACTGGAAGCAAAGAGCAGCTCTATGGTGAAGTATATTTTAGCAACTTGAGGAAACTATTGAGTGGTTTTAGAGAATTTGCAATGATTTTCAATATATCTCTCAAAGACAACAGACACTTATCAATTCTCAAACTCTGCAGGAAAATTTTTGTAGCTAATCATTCTTATTTAGAATTACAGGGAAAACCTTCAGTTTTTTTAATCAGCTCCATGTTTAGCATGGGTTGAAGAACAGGATTGAGATGATGTTTTTACTTTTTCTCTTAGGAAAGAGTAATTCTTAAGTACTTCTGAACAGAAAAAATATATATAAACTTGCTATGATTCGTATTTCTTCCAAAGCCAATCACATACACAGGCTCCAAATTCCAGCTTTAAGCAACAAGTTGTATTATAAAGTATTCACTAAGGGATGTTAGGAGCAGCCACCACTTCCAGCAGCCCTGGCCCAAGACTCCCTCCTGTCCAGCTGTCTGGGGATCTGGATCTCTGCTTGGGCTGACAGACACAGCTCCTGCTTTCCCGCTTGCAGGTCCATTCAGTAGGAAAGCTGAGCATATGTCCCAGAAAAACACACACAGAGACACACACACAGAGGACACACATACAGCTAGCTACACAGAGAGGGTGCTGCCTTCAACCGTGCCTACGTATAGGATTGACATAAGAGGTAAGCCTAGAGAGCCTTATCTGCTCATTCTCTTGGGCTGGCAGAGACAGGAGGTCACTCATGCAGGAACACACATGACACTCTCCTGCCCCATGAGTCACCAACTCACTGGTTCAGCTGAGTGCTTGGTGCAAACAAACGCAGACGCTTGCCAAGCATCACAGAATCACAGAATCATAGCATCACAGAATCATAGAATACACAGACTTGGAAGGGACTCCTCAGAATCAACAGATCCAAATCCCAGCCCTACACAGGACACCCTAAGTATCACACCGTGTGCCTGACAGCATCCTTGAGCACATGACCTTAAAGGGAGCTACAGTTTTAGGCCAAGTACTACAGAATCACAGAATGGTTGACATTGGAAGGGACCTCTGGAGATCATCTAGTCCAGCCTCCCTGCTCAAGCACAGCCACCAAGAGCCAGTTCTTCAGGACCAAGTCCAGATGGCTTTTGAATATCTCCAAGGATAGAGATATCTAGATATTCAAGTAACTTGCGTCTTGTCCATGCAAAAATGGGAATGGGATGGGAACAGGAAAGAACTCTCACAAAGCCTAGTTTTATACACCTAAGTGCCTTAAAAGTAAGTGATTTCTTTAGACTTCCTGTTTGACCGAGTGAAAGGCATGGTATGTAACCCAGGTGCTCAGAATAACTCCGATTTCCAGGGAGGTTGCCAAGTATTCAAGGGAACTTGGCCACTTATGCAATGAGTTCAGTTCCTATTCTATACCTTCTCTCCATTGTCCTCAGGGCAAGTGGCATGGCACACCTCATGCTTACAAAGCTAAACCCTTCTCTCTACTTCCTGCAGTACTGGTCTTGACCATGCTGCTTATTGGCCTCCACTGCCTCCAGGCTGTGTTATTCTGTTTGGCTGGCCCAGACCAAAGCTGCCAGGAGAATGATAGAAAGCAAAGACCATGGGTGACTGATCATGTGCCAGTCCTCAAACCATGTCTCAAACTGTTTTGATGCCTTGAGAGGCCTCCTAGAAACAGAGACTAGGCAGGAGTAAGGGAATAAGGTAGGTATTTATTTCCTTTTATATAGGCATGGTCATGGAAGCTGTTCCTCATACCATGCTTCTAGACATGATCACTATTTTTGTATGTCTTTGGTGCCTATAATTAAGTCATGAATTCACTCATTTTGGAAACTACTTTAGCCTGTGCAGACTTTGGCAGAATAACAGATCTTCAAAGGTCACTCTTTCCACAGCTCTTCCACAGGAAGGATCCCACAAACCCTCCATCATCGTCTTTAGGCAAAGTCGGTAAGGTTAGCTTAACCTGTCAATGAAAGCAGTTGAAGCTAAACTAACTTTGCTAAAGGCAGATTAAGAATTCACACAATCCTCAAAGCAGGGAGGGGATAAAGCCAGGCTCACTAGAAATGAGCCTATGAGTCGCAGGCCTGGGATGAGGCAAAACCGTTAGCCCAGCTGAAGTGCCCATGCACAAATGCAAAGAGTATGGGCAGCAAGCAGGAGGAGCTGGGAGCCACCGTACAGCCAGAATGTTGTGACGTAGTCACCATCACAGGAATGCAGTGGGATGACACAACAGGAGCACTGCAATGGATGGCTATAAGCTCTTCAGAAGAGACAAGAGAAGAAGGAGAGGTGGTGGGGTAGCACTGTATGTTAAGTGTGTTGATTGTGTGGAAATTGATGATTATGATGACGCGGTTGAGTGCCTATAGGTAAAGATCAGGGGGAAGGTCAACAGGGCAGACATCATGGTCGGAGTCTGCTACAGAGCACCTGACCAGGACAAACAGTCAGATGGTTAAGTCAGATGGCAAAAGTCTCACAGTCAACAGCCCTTGTACTGATGGGCAACTTCAACTTGCTTGATGTCTGCTGGAAATACAACACAGCAGAGAGGAAGCAGGGGTTCCTAGAGTGTGTGAAAGACAACTTCCTACCACAAATGGTAAATGAGCCTACCAGAGGAGCTGCCCTGCCAGACCTGTTGCTTGTGAACACAGAAGGACTGATGGGTGATGTGAAAGTCCCTTGGGAAGCAGTCCTTAAAAACAAAGGGATCCAGGAAGGCTGGACATACTTGAAGAAAGAAATCTTGAAGGTGCAAGATCAAGCCATTCCTATGGGCTGGAGTATGAGCCATCAGGGAAGAAGACCAGCCTGGATAAGCAGGGAGATTTCATAGGAACTCAGGGAAAAAAAGAGGGTGTATCACCTTTGGAAAAAGGGGCAGGCAACTCAGGAAGTGTTTAGGGATGTTGTTAAGTCATGCAGAGAGATAATTAGAGAAGCAAAAGCTCAATTAGAACTTAACGTGGCCACTTCCATAAAGGATGAAAAAGTGTTTTTATATATACAGTAATAGCAAAAGGAGTGGCAAGGTAAACTTCCATTCCTTATTGGACGTGAGGGGGAATATAGTCACCAAAGATAAGGAAAAGGCTAAGGTACTTAAAACCTTATTTTCCTCAGTTTTCAGCAATAAGACAGGTCGTCCTCAGGAGCTGGTAGACAGGGATGGGAAGCTGAATGGACTCCCTGTAATCCAGGAGGAAGCAGTTAGTGACTTGCTGAGGCACTTAGATGATCACAAGTCTATGGGATCAGATGGGATCCCTCCTAGTTATGAGGGAACTGGCTCATCAAGTCACTCTCCATCCTTTATCACCAGTCTTGGCTAACCAGGGAGGTCCCAAGTGACTGGCCAGTGGCCAGTGTGATGCTCATCCACAAGAAGGGCCAGAAGGAAGATCTGGGAAACTACAGGCCTGTCAGCCTCACCTCATTACCCGACAGGGTTACGGAGCAGATCATCTTGAGTGCAATCACACAGCACAAACAGGACAACCAAGGGATCAGATCCAGCTAGCACAGGTTTAGGAAGGGCAGGTCCTGCCTGACCAACCTGATCTCCTTTTATGACCAGGTGACCCTCCTGGTGGATGAGGGGAAGGCTGTGGATGTTGTCTACCTGGACTTCAGCAAAGCCTTTGACAATGTCTCTCACTGCATTCTCCTGGAAAACTTAGCAGCCTGCAGCTTGGACAGGTGCACTCTTTGCTGGGTTAAGAGCTGTCTGGATGGCCAGGTCCAGGGAGTGGTGGTGAATGGAGCTGCATCCAGCTGGCAGCCAGTCACGAGTGGTATCCCTCGGGGGTCAGTATTGGGCCCAGTCCTGTTTATTGATGATCTGGAGGAGAAGATTTGGTCTAACATTAGAAAATTCATGGACAGTATGAAGTTGGGTCAGAGTGTTGGTCTGCTGGAGGGTAGGAAGGCTCTGCTGAGGGATCTGGACAGACTGGATTGATGGGTGGAGACCAATGGCGTGAGGTTCAATGAGACCAAGTGCTGGGTCCTACACTTTGGCCACAACAACCCCATGCAGAGCTACAGTCTGGGGCAGAGTGGCTGGACAGTGGCCAGGCAGAAAGGGACCAGGATGTGTTGGCTGAACATGAGCCAGCATGTGGCCAGGTGGCCAAGAAGGCCAATGGCATCCTGGCCTGTACTAGCAATAGTGTGGCCAGGAGGAACAAGGCAGCGATTGTCCCCCAGTACTCAGCACTGGTGAGACCACACCTCAAGTGCTGTTCCTCAATTAAGGAAGAATGTTGAGG
The DNA here is from genome assembly GCF_009650955.1 of Corvus moneduloides. NCBI lineage: Eukaryota > Metazoa > Chordata > Aves > Passeriformes > Corvidae > Corvus > Corvus moneduloides. Next base: position 25,542,420 of record NC_045478.1, read on the forward strand.
TGCTGGAGTGTGTCCAGAGAAGGGCAACAAAGTTGGTGAAGGATCTGGACCACATGTCCTCTGAGGAATGGCTGAGGGAAATGGGGTCATTTAGCCTGGAGAAGAAGAGGCTCAGGTGTGACTCTCTACAGCTTCTTGAAAGGAGGCTGTAGCCATGTGGGGATTGACCTCTTCTTCCAGGCAACCAGCGACAGGACAAAAGGACACAGTCTTAAGCTGCCCCAGAGGCAGATATGACATTTGTAAGAAATTCTTCACAGTGAGGGTGATTACACATTGGAATGAGCTTCACCATCCCTGGAGGTGTTACGTGGCACTTATTGCTATGGTCTAGTTGACATGATGGGGCTCAGACAAAGGTTTGACTCGATGATCTTAGAGGTCTTTTCCAACGTAATTATTTCTGTGATTCTGTGATCCCTCCTGCTGGCAGGGCTGGAATGGTCAGAGTGTGCAGATAGAAGCCAGCAACAGACTACTAGTAGAGAGGAAACATGAGGTTTTACATGGTAAAACCTTCATATGCTCTTGGGAGCTGGGTTTTGAGGATCAGATTTGCACCAGAATGCAAATAAATTAAACCATGCTTAATAAACACCTGCATGCAATAATTGGGCCATTTTCCGAGAAAGCAGCAATAAACTACTATACAAGCCAGAGGTAATTATCTTATCAAGTGAGTGAAAAGTTCACACTGATGGGTGAACCAATTATGGATTAAAGTGCATTTAAGGATCTTGTGACACAAGTCCATCAATGATTTGTTTTAAACAGAGGTTGATGCCATTGCAAATCTTCTGAGCCCCATGCAGCTACAAGCTTTGCAATAAAAACAGCTCTGCAGTCCTGTAGCTATAATTTGAATAAGAGGCTCTCTTTTAGTGAAGAAGTCCTTGCCACTGGAAAGAAGCTTCAAGAATACGTGTGCTGTGGCTAACTGCAGCTGTTAGCATTAAGCCTTTCTCTTCCTGATCTTACAATCCTTGTTGCAATCACGGATAATATCACATACTGATGCCAGTGGTGCTTATCTGGCAATGACCCACAATGAATACCACAGGCGCATTGAGACAGAAGAGGTAGATCGCCCCAAATGAGAAAACCTACATCTTCAACAAAGTAAGGGGGGAAAGGTTATATTTTACCCTCTAAAAGAGGGAAGGAAAGGAAAAAGGAAAAAGGTAAAAGGAAAAAAGAGGAAAAAGGAAAGAGATATTGTCAGCAAGGATTCACTCATGACTTTGTTGTTTACTATAATATTACACTGTAATTCTGATTTAAGAAGTCACATCCACCTTCTCTATCTAGTGCCTTAGCTACAAACACACCTAATTGTAGTGATGTAATCTTAATGGATTTGTGATTTTAAGCAGCTGAAATTATCTGGTGTTATAATAGTGTTGTGGTCCCACACGCCCTGTTTTGTCTTCCTTCACTCACTGAATTTGTTGTTTATTTATTTACCTAAGGGTTTCCAGTGAGAATATTTGTAAAGGTGCCAGCAAACCCTTGTGTCAGCACTATGATTAGGGTCTATGAGTTGCTGACAAAAGGGAAGCAAGTGGCTCAAAGTAGAAAGGGGATGGAAGAACTCTGTTGCCTTTGAAAAAGCAACAGTGATCAAAAGGATGGTATTTACTGCTATTCAGACATAAGGCAATCTCAGTTACTTTGTATTGACAGCATGGCATTGAAAGACATCAGCTGAGCATGGATATACACATTTTTAAAGACCATGTTTCAAGTTTACCTCAGCCATTTTTTAGAAAAATATCAGAAAGGTACCATTAGCAATGGCTCTTAAAAGATTGGGAGATACTTAGTTTAGAAATTAAATCAGCCTGTAATTTTCAATCGAAGGCACTCTATGTGGAACTCTTACATTCGTATGGCAGAACCGTACTGTGGAGTTGCCAGAGGTAAGATGCTGCATTTTGCTTATGATATTCCTAAGCTGTGTGCAGCATTTCTGAAAATCGGGTGTCCTCGGTGAAAGGTGAAGCTGAACTGCAGCCAGACTTGAATCTACTTCTGCAGCTCTCAACTTCATGCCCTTGCTTCACCTGGTGTTAGAATTATATTCAAAATTCAAACAGCGGGTGTATTGCTTATTTGTTCTTTCATATCATGGTATTCATTGGTACCAAGACTGCTGTTTAATGTGTTTAGTTTGAAGGAGTGGAGAATGACAACATACGTACTCCTAAAGATTTGACATGCTCTTTCAACTACATAAGGAGACAGACTGAATCACAAATAATTCTGAACAGCTTGTTCCCAGTGCCAATATTTGTTCACAGTGGGAGAGGTATCACAACTGTGACAGAGTTCATGGTCACTTTCAGAAGAAACAGATTCTCATAAAAAACAACTTTGGAGAAAACCTTTCATTGTCAAAACACCTATGTGCTGCTGCCAAGACACTTTGCATCCTAAAGTGGTGCTCCTGAAAGTGACATTTAGCTTACGAGATCCCACTTTCTCTTTCTTCTGGTGTGCACATCGTGGTGTTTCCTGCTGGTTGCCAAGCTGCAGATGGCTATATTTGGATAACTGTGTCTTTTTTAGAGCACTGATCTTTCTGCTATCAGCACTGTTAATGCAAATTACAGGACAATTCTTCTTATCCATTGAGAGTCACAAAGGGAATTCTATGAGCAAATGAGATCAAAGTTAAAGTTTAAATACAATAAAATACTAACAACACTTCTTGAACAGTGTTTCTTATGTTGAGAATATGGCAAAGAAAATATATAGTCACTGTATTAGAAATTCAATTTTAAAATTAGTCTCATGAATAATATGCTAAACACAATTAATTTTATAATGCTCTCTCATTTTCATTAGAAACAGACTTTCAAACCTTGAGTGCTGTAATTAAGGTAAATGTGTTTTTAAGGTAGGTAATCCCCTTTTGTTTATGCCTGCTAGCTACATATTGACTGTTCTCATCTGTATTAGCACACAAGCACTGTATTTTAATTAAGTAAATAGAGTTTCCAATTAGCAAACTGTAATACTTCACATATTTAGCCTAAGCATTTGAAGTTGTCCAGGAATGTTTTTTATCATTCAAGTTAGTTTTGCATAGTTGTCACGTGCAATTAGGCAGCTCAACTAAGAGTTTACTCAACACTCAGTCAGTGACTATGTGCAAGTCGACTGAAATACTTATTTACTTTTGCTATTAAGAAATGAAGAAACCATTTACTGAAATCAGGAACCATTCAAAGATCCTAACACATCAAATTATACACTGAAATGCAATTGAATTATATATTTATTAAATAACTTCTGATATACAGGGAAGTAATTTCTTGCTTGTATCCTGCTACAAGAAAATATTTCAGCAAGAAGTGTGGTTTTCATCTCTGTTATCCATAAGGAAACAAAACTGTCATCAGTCAGCAAAGATCTGCCTATATAGGAATCCCCAAGTGCTGAAAGACTTCTATAAATTATCCATAATGTACTGTGAGTTCGCTGCACTGTTGCCTGGAAACCCAAAGCTTAGATGTGACTCATCTGGGAAAGATGTTAAAAATAGTAGCAGACACACTTGTCAGACTCACAGTTAGGATTAACTTTAGTGTGTCTGGGGTGCCCTGGCAGTCATGACTTTTTGCAATTTCCTATGGACAGTATTAAATAGGTAGGAATGCTCCAAAATGTTCAGAAATGTTCAGGAATGTTCAGATGAGACCACCTTCTAAGTTGGATTTTCCATAGTTCCAATGGGAAAAGTAACGATGTGAGTAAAGACGCAGAGATTTGGAGTAATTCATTGTCTTCTATTACCATTTTGAAGTTAGACATTCTTTCAGCTCAGATGTTTGATATTAAATTCCTGATAGACACAGCATGTTTATCTATCTATTGAAATTCGGTTTGTATTTATATTCAGGAATGAGAAAGTTGGCATAAACTGCCCTACAATTTCAAATGCTCCTTTGTTTTTTCTACAGTAATGTGCAAAGAGCACAGAAGATTAAGTTATTGAACAAAGTAGATCCTACTTTCAATCTTTGTATAGTAAATAAAGGAAATAAAATATTCATCTATTACATCTGCTTGTAGAACAGAGAGATAAACATGATAAACATGATAAATTGTAGTATTTCATCTGTTTTACTTTTTTTTCACCCTGATATGACACATGGTCAAATAAGAGAATTATAGACATTTTTAGAACAACAACACAGGCACACTCTTGTAATGCATTCTCCTTGTCTCTAAGGCTGACCCTGCATCAGTAATCTTAGACCCAATGCTGCTTATTTTAAATTACTAACAAACCGTGACACATAGATTAGGGTATTATCTGAGATTGCAAAGCCTCCATTCTATGGCATGGTGAGCAATATATGGAAATTACTATTTCACTTCTTACTTTTGAATTAATTCTTCTTTTGCTCATATGTGCATAGATGCTTCTTCAGAAGCTGATAAAAGTGAGTACATTGAGCAGAATGTCAGATATGGTACTCTGACTTATAATTTTTAAATTTAGATTATTTTTGAACAATGAAGTGTTTCCATATACCTAGTGATAGCAGCTTCTTACTACCAGAAGTATTATGACTTCAGAATTTTGCAAAGGAAAATAAAAACTTGACCAAAGAGCAAGGGTGACTGGAGATGACTGGAGAAAGCCTTAGAAATACTGCCTAAATACACACATCTGAGGTAGAAATCCACAACACTGAGTGAATATGTGGCTGTCGACAAATATAGTCCAAGGCTGGTATATGCACCATCTTCTATATTAATCATGACCATAGAACACAATGAAAAATTGATCAGTGGGTCCATTTAACCCACTGATGGGTTAAATGGACATACTCAAGCTAGTGAGGTCTCCTTCTACCTGATTTGCATTTGATTATTATTTTAGTGTTTTCAATTTGAAAATGTAAATAAGAATCCATGACAAACTTGAGCCACCTGGATGTAATAATCATTCATTTCAAATGCAGTCCTGTCCAATAAAAAAATATATCTGAAAGATATAGTATTTCACATATCAAACAACAGGATTTGTAAAAACATCAATGTTTCTGTGACCTAAATGCAGAGGTGAAGAGATTACCTTTGCAATATGAAAAGCCAAGACAGCAAAGTCCTGGCAGAAAGTGCTAATTTTAAGTCCCAGGATCTGTTATGAAGGACATGAGGACAGGAGCTTCTGGCACCATTCTCTTCTCAGTAATTAGAGTATTAGCTAACAGTAACTGTCTAGCATGTCATAATGACAGAGAATAGTAGCACTTGGATCTCACACAGCCTGAGCTTTACAGCTGACCTCCATCCAGAAACAAACTGGCAGTCACTAGAGATCAATGTTGCACAAACACAAAATACTGCCTACGTAGGCAGCTGTATTTTGTTGACACTCCCCTTTCCATTTCAGCCTATAGAACCACACAGAGTATACTGTAGCAATTTTATCTCAAACTCACAGAGATATAGATTACTGTGGCAAAGGGTACCTTGAAGTAAAGAGGTTGTGCTCTCCTTGTCAGTCACAGCTATTATTAGCTGTGTTTTAGACAAATGCACAAATGCACATGCTGTAGTTACACACCTTGGATAGGCCTGCATGGGGATCCACAGGCTGTCTCTGAAGGAGTGAGGTTCAGAACTGGAAGTGATGTAGCTACAGTGCATAGACTAATCATCCTCCTATCCAGGGGCTAGGGCATATTTATTGGGCGGTCAACACAACTCTGATGCAGGTATATTGTTTCCATCAGGCAAGCCTTTGTCAACACCACAGTGCAGATGAACTAGTTCACTTAGAGCAAGCTGTATTGCTGGTGAAGTGTTGTTTTGGATGGAGAAATCAAGCCATTTATTACAAAAAATGGCCATTTGAATAACACAGTAATGCTGGCCTATCTAATCCATCTGGATGTGCCCCATCAAACAACTTTTAAACTGCAGAAACCACAGGGGTAAAATATTCCATACAGCTAGGAGAGCTTTCAAAGAGTAATGATCAATTTATTGTGCTAGATTTGAGACAATTTGGTAATAGCAAAGAATCTCATTCTGTATAAGAGGTGGGCTTATTTTCATGACCTGTTCCAAGGTATTGACAAAACCAAAAGCACATAATTAGTGTACCCTTGCATAAGGCAGAAGGCCATACTATTTTCCAAGAAAGAACAAGAAGAAAGAATCATTGTTTCTATAGGTGTGGGGAGGCTTTTTTTGTGAGTCTCCTGGTTCACATATGACCTTTAGAATGTAAATACGCACCTTCAACTGGGGAAGCTGGCTGACGTCTGGATGATTTCAATTAAAAGATTTTTATGCATTTAAGCATATAACATGCATTCATCTATGTATTTGTCGGTCGGTCTTTCTGTCAGTCTGTCTGTCTGTGTTTTATTTGGCTGCGCAGAATCTTAAAATCAAAGAAAGCTGGATCCATTACGTGAAAGAGACATCACCCTCTCAAACAATCACTCACTATCCGAATATTACATACACTATGTGCCATTCAAAGAGCTTCATCTATTTGTCAAAATAGCCATAACACACTCTTCACATCAAGCAGAATAATCTACATCAGTTAAAATTAATTAGTGTACCAGGTTCTTTTACTGCCATGAATACAACCACTGGGAAAATTATTCCATGGCAGCTCAATAGCTTGCAATGGTCTCTAGATAATGTCTCCTTTCTGGCATAAAAAACACAGACCTTTCATTTTGCTTGAATGCTTCAGCCTTTTGAACAGGTTTTGTTTTCCTTTTGTTTAGTATTACACTCAGTATGCCTGCTTAACAAGAAACAGGTATCATTTGCATTCATGAGAAATACATGAAAAATAAGCTGACATTCTTTTAAATACACACAGGGTAATTTGATTTTTCTTTTGGTAATGTGACTTTTTCAGTTTTATTTTTTACAGCATAAAGATAAATTGACGTGATGTTTTATCTTCCCTACTTTCTCCTTTGACTGCAAGTACAGACTATGGATAGTGTTTTTAATAAAATGCTACTATTCCATATGGAAAATTTATGACTTCATGCTTTAGGATACTTAGGAATTGGACTATTCATTTTAAAAGATACTATTTTTCTTACCCTAAAAATTTTAAATAAATACAACAAATAACTAATGTCTAATTCCTCAGCTACTTTGAAACATAAATTTAGCAGACCAATCTTTTCCCATCTTTTGAAACAGAGCAGAGGCTGATGCTTTATTTTGCCTCTTTCTAAACATGTTAATGGAGGAATGAAGATACAGATAAATAATAAATGGTAGATAAATAATAAACTGAGGAATCGCACTACAGAATTTCTGCCTGTCACAAAACAGAACTCCAGTTCTGTGCTGCAAACATGTATGACTACAAGAGACCTAGGTGCAACTGGGAAGATGGCTCACAAGTTTGCACATCTTAGAGTGTTTTAAGACTGAATCCTATAGGCTACAAGAAAACATTAAGATCTGGCCTTAAAAATCAGAGTGCATGCCATGCTAGAGCACTATCTTATAACTCCTATGATTAGTTTTATAGTCTTTTGAGGAGACAAAGCTGCTGTTCCACTACAAAGAAAAGCTACAGAGATGCTGGATGGAGCTATTCCAGTTCTAATTAACCTGCCTAAATGCTAATTTAGGCGGGGGAAGTTGTATTTAATCATTCAGGTTTGCAAATTATGGCTATGAATGAGATCCAGAGAGTCCATTTAAGTGCTTAAAAGAGTCATGTATTCTCAGAAAGTCTATTCAGAAAGCCAGACATCTTCATCCATAGCCAGCCAGACTTTCAGCATCTATCACCTACGTTTTGAATCATGGACACTCCCTATGCACCTTGCACAAATAAGCAAATACAGTAACAGTGTAGATATGATACATTAACATAGTTATATCTAAACTCTATCTGCTTCCCTTAATCCTACTCACTGGACATTTTCAAGCCTTCCTAAAGTACATGAAAAGCAATAAGCCAGCAGAAAGCACTGCTTTCCTGGCTAGTGTTCTCGACATGACAGGAATTTTTCAGGGAAGAGGAGATCTGTATTCCACCTCATGTCTCACATTACATGGATCCTGGTCACCAGAAACAACCATGGGCTCTAGAACAAAACATTAGGGCAAAAAGTAGAGTTTTTTCTCCAGGGAACAGGCCAGCTGTAAGGTGGGGCTAAGTAACACTCCTACTTTTGTGTGTCCTTCTTGTTCCCTGATAAGGTTAATACTTTCTGGCTTCGTCACAAACACCATGGAGGAGACAGCTGGCTGGTGCTACTTGGAACACTGAGTTGCTGCAGCATGCAGCACACCTGGATAATGCCTTCTGCACCATTCTGCTGGGGGCAGCTGCCCACACAGGAGGCTCCCAAAGACACCCTCCTATGCTAAATGCCTACATTTTCTCATATAGATGTCATTACAAGGAAAATATGCCGAAAGTAAGAACTGATTTTTTGGCTTTTGTGATCTTTGCTCTTCCATTCACTTTTTTTTTCTTGTCTGCTGTTGCCTTTGAGATTTTATTAAACTACACATTTGCAGCAAATAATGATTGTATTTTAAATATCAGGATTCAGTCTCATACTATAAGGCTTGGAGAAACACTGTTAAAAATGCATATTTCTGGTTATCTGTAGGAAGGTCCATCTGCATCCTTGACGTTTGAGAAGTGGTTTGAGGTATAGGCCGGTGCATGAGCTCTTAACATTTCTGTACATGCTGCAGCTTGGAGGAGTGACAGGCTGATCTTATTGTATTGGGGGTTGTAACTTTAAATAATGTGCAGGACAATTGTAGTCCATATGTTAGACCTTTTATCTCATTGTGAACTTAAATAAAAGGTAGAACAAACATCTTTTTTTTTTTTAAATAATATCACATCACTGTAGTAGATTAGTCTATCAAGTCTAATATTTTACATCTATCTGTCTCTTAAACTTTTGAAAAAATACATATATGTATACATATGCATATGTTTGGGGGGGTGAATGCTTGTGTTAGTGAAATCTTACTGTGTAAACATATTACATCTGTCCAACTGTTTTTGATTCTCTGCACTTACCTAAGGCTTGTCATCAGTTTTATGGGATTGCACATCCAGTTGGAGAAGGCAAATGTGTAAAGCAGTAGAATAATCTGAACCATGCAATTTTTTTAATTTAACTTACCACTATATATAATGCTGTCTAAAATCAATAAAAGCCATACTAGTGCAGGAGAATCTGAGTGACAAATAGACTCCTCAAAGTAGTTAGAAGTGGGAAGTCATGTTTTTTGTAGACTCCAGTTTAGGCTTAATGGTATTTGGTATCTTTAGCAATGATGGGTAATAAAACTACTGCTAATAAAATCCAAAATACAAAAGGATACAATATCCAAGGATACAAAAAATCATTGACTAGACCATAATAATAAGTCACTTATATGGATCTAAGATGATAAATATATATTTGCATATTAGGAAGTAAAATCACTATGGCAATTGTGTTATACATAGCCATTTCTCAAAAAAATGGCTTTGCTAAAGAGAGGGAACATAGAACATACCCTCTCAGCATGATATGCTGGCAATGAAGGCTAACACAGTGAAAGCATGACTAAATTGGGGAGCTTGGATCTGGAATAAATCCAGAGAAGAGCACTAACAAGTACTAAAAATGAATCTGTGGATTACTCTATTCAGTTCTGACAGTCACATCTCAGAAAGAGTGTTGAAAAATGGGGTGACCTTCAGCAAAGAAGAAGACAGATTTCAAATTCCTCTCTCCTTCAAGGCAATGAATCTCACACTTGTACCTGCTCAGGCTTACCATGTTAAGGGATGTTCCACTCACAAACATTACTCTAGTCATAAAATGAGCCAGATACTTTTCAAATCTAGCTCTGATATTTTGTTCTGTGACTTCCTGTGGCTACAAATTCCATACACTGAAAATAGATATGTCCATAAATCACCTTTATAACCATTGTTGAAAAGTAGGTGTTTAGGGAGTTTTCAAAATACAGGTTTTTTCCTGACATATGCTAAGTGCTCTATTGTGCACAGGGAATTCTGATAGACTTTAAAACTTGCAATAGGAAGTATTATTAACCATAATAACTACAGTGAACATACCCAGCCTTTTCTAAAATGCAATGAGCTAAAATATCTGTCTTCTCTATGGAAATGTCATTAAATATATTTTTATGGGATATCTGGTAAGAGTTACCAATTTTTAATATGCTATAATGTTAATACGGGGATGCCCCCACAATTATCAATTATATAAAAATGAGTTATTGTGCAAAATTTAGTTTTCAAGTGATAATAATTTGTCCTTAATAAAAAAAAATCTATTACGTGCTGACAAAAGCAAATATTGGGAGCATAGCAATTTTATTTGAATGAAAATTGTTGTCTACTTGAAGAAAACATTGACAGCTCATCTAATGCAACTTTAAATAATAAGTAGGAATTTTGAAAGGAATTAACAGTAAAGGATGTAAAACATAGCATGATGAAGGACTAAAATTCAACCATAATATAATTTTCTTAGACCAATAACTTCTGTGAGTTTACATGGTGGATATTGTGCAATATTTAAATGCTTAATATGTTCAATGTGCATTCAATGTATATTTCCATACCATTAAAAAGGTAATTTCTAGAAGCTTCAAATGTAGAACAGCACGGGGGAAAAAAGTAACACTTCTGTCTCAGAGAAGGCACAACACACTATAAGCTGCAAGATACAGAACGCATGAAATTTTTTTAAAAATAAAAATATTCAGGTTTTATTTCACACAAATAGCAAAACTCATGGCTTCCTTCTGCACCTTCAGAAGCTTGAGAGTAGATAAAAAGCTCTGTAAGTTTTGGTGATCTGCTACATACTGGCTTCACTCAGTCATCAGAAAGAGTTCAGATAATTGTTTCTTAAAACCCTAATTCAGCAATGCAAAAACTTTATTGCAGAGCAGCCCTTGCTCTGCCAGTGGTGCCATGCTGTGCAGCAGTGTCAGTCCTTGCATGTCACCTGCCCAAGTCTTCAGCTGCCCACACAACCCAGAATCTACAATCTCTTAAACTGGTCAGCTAAATGGTAGCAACACTGATTTTGAAATATTTTGAATATTTTTGAATATTTTGAATAATATTTTGAAAGTAGGGGTCCTGGCTTTGGACCTTTCTGATATAGGCATAAAGAAATTTATTCTTCGGCCAATAAAATTAAACAGAAAGGCAGTTGTGAGGTATTTTCAGTTTAATTACATGGAACTCTGTAAATACCATGTCTTCACTGATTTTATTGCAAAATGCTGATCATCAACTTTCTTGAAGACCAATCTAATTCAAGATTGCAGGACTTCATGGTTTAGGACAGGCAAGCTCCGGACATTTCATGATTTTTTCTGTGTTTTGAGTAGCAGTTCTCAATTCTACTAAGAAAAGAAAGGCATCATTGGAGAAGAAATATATGGAAAAGAGCAATGTGAAAATAACAGTTAATACCTAGAACTGCCACTCAGAACTTACAAAAATATTGTTTAAAGTAATTTCATTTCATTCAGAAATGGGAGAAAGCTCAGGAGGCACAGAGGCTTTGTGATCTGTTCAACAGTTTTCCTGGAGGAGATGACAGCAGAACCATGTGAGTTAATGTGCATATTATTGGAATTGCATTTACTTTTATTTGTGGGTTTGTTTGGTTTTTTTCCTTCCCCATTCAGGAAGCATTTAAAACCCCAAGGCTGCTCAAGCCTAATTCCTGTTTGTCATAGAAATGTTGACAGATTTCTACCAATTGTAGCCACCACTTCACAAGTATAAAACTTAGACATAAGCACAAACCCTTCACCATCAGGCTCACTGTTCTCAGCACAGTTTCTCAAACACATGGCTGTGACCAATTAGTACAAGCTGTCCCATATTCCCATCTCCTGTGGTTTGCAGCACTTCAGGGTGTGATTCTGCCCTTACAGGTGAGATGTGCTATCTTCCGTATGGATCATGGTATTTGCACCTCAGAAATCTTAGAATATTGCAGTTGAAAGGGCCCTATAAAATTAATCTAGTCCAACTGCCAATGGCTACTACATTTACTAAATTTGAATATGCTTAAAGCATGTATAAAGTATAATTTATTAATATAACTATAAAAAGTAGTGATAAAACATACAGTCATTCAGAAAAATACTCTAGATTTCTTTTTAATGTGTATATATTTCTATGAAGGAGAATTCACAAGCTCTGGTCCTATTTTAGTCTTCATTTGCAAATATTATTAATACTGTCACAGGAGACTAAATTTTATGCCTAAAAGCTGATCAAATCATCTAAGCAGCTTGATCTCAAGTACTGTGAAAATTAAGCATCTCTGTGCCTCCCCAATACTTCAAAAAGAAACACAGACATTTCAATATCTGGAGAATAAGATCCAGAAAAACACTAGAATATTGATCCAGAATGAGTCAAAGGTCTACTCTGAACCCTCTTATCTACTCTTAACTACCTAATATCTGAAGTTTACCACTACTTTTGGACTCTTCAGGATATATAGAAGTGAATGACTCTCTTTGTGCCTGCTGTGGCAGAGTTCACTGCTGCCCCCACGTAAGCCATAACCACCAGCGGTGGTTGTGATGGCTGCATCCACCTGACTCTGGACTTTGGGGGACAGACAACAACAGCGTAGCCAAAGGCTGTCTGGTACAGTGACCTAGATGTCTTGCTGGCATGCAAATAAGATGGTAAGTCATTAACTTTGAAATCTTAGCTAAGTGCTATAAAGGATTGATCGTGTGTATATAATCCTTTAGACATAAACCATTGAGTAGCAGTGGATCCAGCCACACCTGTACTCCCCTCTGAGAGGTGGCTTAGGACACGAGAGTCTTTTCTGAATCTCGTGACTCAGCTAGATTTGAGGCTCCTAGCAGTTTTGCCTGACTCTATTCTCTATGCAGTAAATATTCTAGTGTACCTTTCATCAAATCTTGTCAAACCACTGTTGCATTTACTATCAAACTTTGTTGTATCAATAAAGTGTCTTGTTGCTTTTCTCTTGCAAGTGAAGTGCATGGCTCCATCCACAAAACCTGTATGAAAGGGGAAGGTTCTGATTCACAATTTACTATCAGCAAAAGGTGAAAATGATGTGTTATAGACAAAATGCTAAACACACATTTTTGTACTGTTAAATACTGCCATGTACTGCTTTCTTCAACTTGTGTCACCCTTAGCAGTGCTATTGATTTTCACCTGAAACTTAGAGGCTGCTTGTTTTTGTATTTATTTTACTAATTCACATCAATGAAAGTATCAATGAGCTGATAGCTGATTAGTGCCTGGTATTAGTCCTTGCTTCTTATTCCGGAACAATTTACTGTATTCGAAAGGGAAGCAGGTTGATTCATTTAAATGATCTCATTTAATATCTTGCACCAAATGTCTGGGAGAATAATGAATTACAGCTAAGGACAGGCATCTTCATTTTGTCTGTAATAATTCGAAAGTCACTGAGATGTTATTGGTTCAGAATTGAGTGCTATGGAGCTTTTATTTTATGTATTCATTCATTTCACCTGTGGGAACAGATAGGATGATGGAAAGTAAAATTAATAATGAAAAATAGGGTGAAATTGGAGCAGAGACTAGCCAGAATGAAAAATAAGCTCAGAGTTCTGTATAGAAGCAGACAGGAGAGAAAATTTTAAAAAAGCACAGCAGTAGAGTTGTCAACTTTAAGCCTGTAAACAGGGAAAAAAAGAATAGTGATGTCCGACAATTGAGTTATACCAAAGACTTTCTAGGATGTGTAGCTCATTCTCACAAAAAGTTGTGATTCATGAGATTTGCCACATCCTAGTAACAACTGCTACACTTATAAGTAAAACTGGCACAGAACTAAGCCTTTGAAAGTTAGGGTTTCAGTTCCAGTCTTCTGACAAAGATTACTGCCTAGCTTTGATCAAAACATTTGCTTTTTCTATCTCTTAATTCTTCATTTATTAATAAGAATTAGAATATTTCTCCTACTTAGAAAGGTTAATGAGGTCAAATCCACTAATAAGTGGTTCAGGCACTACTTAAGCCCCCTTGCCAAGTCATTTCTTCCTAGCACATCCACTTTGCATAGGACTTTCCACATCACATATAATCCAGTGATAAAGTGCATTGTGAGCATATGGGGTTTTCTTGAACCTGCAGTCAGGACATGAAACTAAATGAATGCCAGAGCATGCCAGAGCAAGTGCCAAGGCACTTGCTTGTGACCAGCACTTGTCTGGTCCTAAAGAAATTTTGTTGGAATCAAATAAATAATACCAACATGACATAAGGCAGTGGGGAAGAAGTCCAGCCTCACTGAACAGGGAGCTTTCACTGGAACTCAGAAAGAAAAAGAGTTTACCACCTTTGGACGGAGAGGCAGACAACTCAGGAGCACAAAGGTGTCATTAGGTCATGTAGAGAGAAAATTAGAAAGACGAAAGCCTACTTAGAACTCAATCTGGCCACCCCTGTAGAAGAGAACAAAAAATGTTTTTACAAATACATTAATAACAAAAAGAGAGCCAAGGAGAATCTCCATCCATTAGTGGATATGGGGAGAACATTGCCACCAAAAATAAGGAAAAGGTTGAGGTACTTAATGCCTTTGCCTCAGACTTTTACAGTAAACCCCTGAGCTGGTAGATAGGTTCAGGGAGCAAGCACAGTAATCCCCCAGTAATCCCCCAGTAATCAGGAGGAAGTAGTTAGTGACCTGCTCTGCCACATAGACTCTCACAAGTCTATGGGACCAAATGTGATCCACTAAGGGCACCAAGAGAGCTGTTGGAATAACTCACCAAGCCACTCTCCATCGTTTATCAACAGTCCTGGTTAACCTCGGAGGTTGGCCATCTGCAAGAAGGGCCAGAAGGAGGATCCAGGGAAATACAGGCCTGTCAGCCTGACTTCAGTGCTGAGGAAGGTTATAGAACAGATTATCTGGGGTACCATCACATGGCACATGTAGGACAACCAGTGGATCAGGCCGAGCTAACATGGGTTCATGGACAGCACATCCTGCTTGACCAACCTGATCTCCTTTTATGACAAGGTGGCCTGCCACTAGTGGATGAGGAAAAGGTTGTGGACCTTGCCTACCTTGACTTCAGTAAAGCCTTTGACACTGTCTCTCACAGAATTCTCTTGGAGAAGCTGGCAGCCCATGTCTTAGACAGGTGAAGTGTGCTGAGTAGAAAACTGGATAGATGGCTGACACCAGAGAGCAGTGGTGAATGGAGTTAAATCCAATTGGTAGTAAGTCACAAGTGGTGTTCCCCAGGGTTCAGTGTTGGGGTCACTCTTGTTTAATATTTTGTCAATGACTTGGATGAGGAGATTGAATACAGACAACACTAGGTTGGGTGGGAGTGTTGATCTGCTGGAGGGTGGGAAAGCTCTACAGAGGGAGCTGGACTGGGTGCATCAATGTGCCAAGGCCAACTGTATGAGGTTCAACACGGCCGAGTACCAGGTCCTACCCCTCTGTCACAAAAACCCCATGCAGAGCTACAGGCTTGGGGAAAAGTAGATGGAAAGCACAAGTTTTATAATGAGTGGCTGAGGGAACCAGGATTGTTTAGCCTGGAGAACAGAAGGCTCAGGTGAGACGTTATCATGCTCCACAACTATCTACAAGGAGGTTCTTGTGAGGTGGTGATGAGCCTCTTCTCCCAGACAACTAGCAATAGGACAAGGGAAAACAGCCTCAAGTCACACCAAGAGATGTTCAGTTTGGATATTGGGAAAAATTTCTTCACTGAAAGAATGTCCAGGCATTAGAACAGGCTCTTCAGGCAAGTGGTGAAGTCACCATCCGTGGAAGGATTCCGAAAAGGAGTAGACGTGGCTCTCCATGTAGTGGAATGGGCACAGTCGTACTCAGTCAAAGGTTTGACTAGATGATCTTAGAGGTCTTTTCCAACCTTAATGATTCTATTATTCTATGATATACCTTATGCATACCCTCCATCACTACTCACTGAAGTAGATGTTTTTTTAAAATAATTTTCATTTTTCTAGGAAACCATCTTACAACTAAACTAAGCTTAGTGCCTGCTGTCTTCTGTCACCAGTCTTGCTGAAAGTAACCATCACCATACTCATTGCAGGCACCCTGTTGGGACAGAACAGTGGCCTTTGGAGGCATCCTTTTCCATCAGCTATAGAAAGAGTGCCCTGAGCATTTCAGAGTTAAAGCTTAGTGTGCCCTGGACATTGCAGAATTAAAGTTTAGTGCGTTCTCTTTAAAATGGTTAGTATATTTGAATTTAGTGGTGACTTAACAGAGGAAAAAAATGACAATGACAAAATCTCCAGAGACATGTGTGTTGACAACTTTGCAGTTCCTTTCATAACCAAACAACTACAATCAACAAAAAATGCAGAATAAAAAAAAGCATACAGATCAGTTTGGGAGGTTTTGTTGCTGTTATTGTTCAAGCACCTTGGTCTAAATCCTGATTCTCCTTGAGATTAACAGCAGAATTCCAGCTATCTTCAGGGGTATTGGAAGCTGCTCCACTGAGATGTTGTGCTGCACTCTATTTTCTGGAATTATTAGATATACAAAACAATAGACAAAATCACCTAGAAAGTCTAATTTTAGAGGGCTCCACAAGAGTCCTCTTGCTTCCCATTATTTACTAATTAAAAAAACTCTACTGTATTAGGAGTTGATTTGCATTTGATACCCAGACCCTGTTTAAACCTGAATGCTGTCAGGTCTTTGTTTCCTTCACACACAATAACGATGTTCATTTAATATATTATTGCAGTAGTGTTGACCATTTTGAGGTGATCTTTGGAAGGCCTATTGCTATGTTTTACAAACAGTGGCTTTTGGGAGATACAATATATTCTTTTGCAAGGCCCTGAAAGATGAAACATATAATTTATCTTTCAGTTCTCCAAATCAGCAGTCATCCCTTTGATAAGAAAATGATGGCTGATTAATGTGTTTGTACAGGTAAACACAAATTATTGATATGCAAATGTCAATAAGATCGTTGTAAGAACATGATGTAAGAACAACTCCACAGATTAATATGAAAGCCTTAGGACACTTGGGTATTTGATTTCAGACACAAGAATTCTTATTATTGTTGATATCACTTTTTTTTATTATTTTGTATACCATTACTACATGATACACATGTGGTGTTCTTATTTTGTTGTTTTCTATTGTGGTTAATTACGCATTTTAGCCTTGACTTTGAAAAAAGCTAAGTGCACATTTAACTTCAAGCATGTGAGTACTTTCATGAGCTTCCCAAGACCAAAGTTTATAACTGGACCAAGAATAGTCCTCATTTGTTTTTAGCTACATTTCCCGCCGAATCCAAGGTCTATCCTTCATAACAGTAAATAAAAACTTCTGAATCTTACACAAGATTTACAGGCATTTCACAAACACCCCAAATACAATGTAAAATAAAATACAGAGACCTCTTTTTTTAAAAAGCCATAAAAGTGATACTGCAGACTTGAGAATGTTGCCTGAGGAGCAAAATTCAGCTACAGTATTCTAATAAAAGCAACTACGAAATGGAAAGCAAATTATATCTGGATGAAAACAGTTACTTGGATAAGAAGAAATTCTGCAAGCATGTTAAATGATAACAAAGGATTCAAAGGAACCTATTTATAAAACAGGAGGATTGCATTATGACAAAAATTTTGCTGACTTTACATTGGAGAAGCATGGAATATGCTTTGATGTTTCAGAAATTACTGTTTCTTTGCCACTTTACTGACACTATTCTGATCCATATAAAAGGTCATTCAGGTAAAAAAAAGAGCCAAATCAAAGATGATGATGTGAGTGAGGACTTCAGAAATAATACTGACACGCAGAAATAATACTGACACATAAAAATAATGGACAAAAAGGTCGAGGGAAACCTTACACGGAGGCAGGTTTGCAGAATTTTTGACCATCCTTAATCATACCCCTATTAACTTCCAAATGGTGTCTGAAGGAGCCAAGCAGGTAAATCACAGCAACTCCTGCTCAATGCGCTTGGTAGAATTTAACAGATAGGATTCTGCTTGTAGTTGTGAAAAGAGGATGTTTCCTGGAGGAGAATAAGGGTAACTCCACCTTAGTCTATAAACCCTGGATACAATTAAGCTTTAATCATAAGTTTAACATTTGCTAAAATCTTATTTGCAATCTTTAGACATACTTCTTGAAAAAGTCTCGAGAAGGCAGGTTCTAAGGAACAATTCAATATTTTTCTTACATTTGCCTCAGTGATGCGGGTGAAGATCTACAAAAGCACCTGCCTCACAAATAGGCACTGTCTGCTCTTCCAGTCTGCAGTCCTCTCCAGCAAGAAGTGGATTCCTTGCAGGGGGCTCACATGCATGTTGAAATTTTTAAGATGTGAGTACCATAAATGGAACAGGTGCTTAGGAACCTGAAAGAAGACACAGTATGGTATTTTAACATTCACATTTGATGGTCAAGATAGTCAGTGCGTATTGCTGATTACTTCATTTTCTTTTGATGACATGCTTTCATTCTGAGTTATGCTTCTAAGAATTACGTGAAGCTGTTTGAGAAGGAAGGAGCACAGCTCCATTTCACCACTGAATGGTTTTGCTGCACAAATATCAAGATCTGATCCACCTGTTGAACAACTGGGATTACAGGCGTACCTTCTACAAGAGTTACTCTTACAAAACTACTGAAGAGTCCTTTGGCCTGAACAACCAGCTGACCTCAAAACTCTGTGTAACATAGCATAACATAGAATAGAAAAGAATACATTTTCAGTTAGAAGAGACCTAAAATTATCATACAGTCTACCTGCCTGACTGCTTCAGGGCCGGCCAAAATGCAGGATTACTTCCAAGCACAGAAGTATTTCTTATTCACTCTACATATCTACCTACCTCTTTTCCTGTATACCTCATTTTCTGAACGGTGTAGAATAAGCACTGCTATGAGTTTCCTTGCTGTAGGGTCCTGGCCAGACCCTGTTTCTCCCAGGGACTGGGATACCTGGGACTACCTGCTGCTAACCTGGGGTTAGTTCAGGCTTCACCAGCAGACTTGACATAGATGGTGGCGATACTCCATCAATAACCTTTTCAAAACAGCACATGTTGCTGACACATTTTTGAGATCATTAAATCAGATGTCTGAAAAATCATATGCAGGCTTCCTAATAGCACATAAATAATTAGTGTGCAAAGAAAGGTATGATGAGAATTGGAGAGGAATCCTGTAAGATGTGGAAAGAAGAAGCACATGGAAGAAAGGGAGGAGAACACAGAGATGCAATAGGCAATTAAATAGGAAAGACATTAGAAAGTTGAGAAAAGAATATTACTTGCTCAGAAAACACTAGAGACTTTGAGAATTCTTAGTTTTAGCTGTTCAAACTTTAGGTGGCCAAAAGACCTTGATTTCATGGGAAAGTGATTACTCATTCTTGAAAACTGTTTTTACATAACCTCTGGTTAATTAAACAATATAAGGCAGGCAAAATCTCCTGTAACTTCTGAGCTACTGAACCCTAAAGTCTTCTCTAAAAGATGGGTGGGATCCCTAAAACAAATAATGAGGAAATAGAAAATTATTAGGTATTAAAATATAGAAGGAGATAGAACATAAACAAATAGTGCAGCAGGTTTTTAAAAATCGTCTTTTTACCTGGATACATAACAAAGTTGTAAAAGATATCAATAATGTCTATTTGATAATGGTAAAATTATGTTTTTATTTTAACATAGTTTTTCCTTAGGCTCTAAAGAGCAGCCATTACTCTGTACCATTCTTAAACCACCAGCAAACTAAGTGCTAATCTACCATTTCCAATCAGGGATCATGGAATACATGCAGATCCTCATTTTTGAGCATATATGGAGTATTAGTTACTTGTAAACAGCAAGAAAATATCTGTTTTGATCATCCTTTCCATTTCACTAGCCTTGATTATTTGTTTTCCAAGATGGCCACACATAAAAGGTGGGCCCAAATGTATTTTCTCTGTGAAACAGATTGTCAGACCTATTTTTCTAGTAAGCAATCCTGTCCTTTGGCAGCCAATGAGAGCACTTGCTCCTGATTCTAAATACTCCTAATAGTAGCCAAAGTGAATATTTAGGACACAGATTCCTGATTGACTTATTCACAGTTCTTTCTCAGGCCTTCCAAACAGCTTTAGAGACACAGGAGCAGTGCAACTCAAAAAATAAAATGAACAGAGAAAAAAGAGGCTTGTTCTTAAAACAACATTTGCTAGCTGCCTCTTCAGATAAGGAAATGCACAGCACAATGTGTGTGCTGGCCAACCTCCAAATTCCACCATGAATCCCTGGACTAGATCCCAGAATTTGAATTTGATCAGGGGATGCCTGGAAAGGACATGTCTCTGGACTTCCATGAGGAGAAACTATTCTGTTTTGGGCAAGGTGAGATAATGCTCAACCTGAGGAATTGTGCAGGTGGTGGCTCTGAAAGGCATTTACAGCTTATAGTATTGAAACATCAATAGATCTTCTTCCTCATCTGTTAGAGCCAGCTTTCCCTACAGTATTGCAAAATACACATACAAGGCAACTTGCTTTCCTTGCACAAATCTGGCATGCCAAGGATGAATGTTGATGTGTCCTCACTGCACTTCAGCATCATCTACAAACAAAGATTCAACATGCCAGTATGCCAGTGCTTGTCAATCTGAGAAAGCCACCAACACTTTTAAACCACATTAAGCCTCCGTTCATTTCCTAAGAAGCCAAGTTAACTGAAATGAGATAAAAAATAAGTATTCAGGGATAAAAAAATTAACTGCATTTGGTGCTATATAGCTGTAATAGAGCAGCTAGGGGAAGAGCAAAGCTTCTTAGCAGCTGTTACAAGAAGAGAACAGACAATTAAAATTCCAGCTGCAGTGGGAGAGAAATTTTCAGTCTGGGGTAAAAATAATAATCAGGCACAGAGAACTTTAGAGGAAGCCTATTACTTTTTGGTCCCAAATAAGCTGATGTTCTTGAAGGTCAACTGCAGTCAGTATGACTGAGCAATTGGCAATCATACTTGACACCCCGTCTTCTCCTATGTCAATACCTAGCCTAGAGAAAGGGCCTGTGCTCAAAATTCTGTGTCAAATGTGACAGAGTTCTCACATTAGGAGTACTTGCAATTTTTTTTAATATCTTTGTCCAAAAAAAAAAAAAAAGAGGATTACTGTACCACTAAACAGGGTGTTCTACTTTCAGCTCAGAAATAAAACAATTCCGTTTGGGTGGAGACAGAAAGTTTCTCAGCACCAATCACTGATGTAATCTTTCAGATATAGGAGCTAATCTCCTCATTCTCTTTGTTACCCAACTTCCCTGCAACACCTCCTTCCCTCTCTATGGCAACAGCTGACAGGCTGTCAGGCACATATAAACTGTTAGACCAAGATACAACTCCAGCCCTTCCCTGACTTTATAAAACAGGACAGGGGAGGCAGTAACTTTCCCTTTCCCCATCTCCCAGACAAACTATATTTTTGTTCCAATTAAATTAATGTGATTTAGAAAGAGATTTGTCACCGTGGCCCGTATCAGCAAGGCCACAGACCTGGATTTTGAGGGAAGACTCAACTACAAGAGAATATTAGCGTACAACACTTCATCTTGATAATATTTCAGTCACCAACCCTCTATGAAACAGTTTGCAATATACCTCACAATTTTCATCTCAGTCTATCATGCCAACATTGCCTCCTTCAATGGTGATCATTATCAAAGAATGCAAACAAATACAGTGTCAGAAGATGGCATGGGGCAGTTTATCATATTTTCAGGATTAAATTAGCACCTGTGTACTATAGAGTACCTTCTCCCTTTTCCATCAGCACTCAACAGTATTCAAATGATTTCTCTCCATTATGCTATGCTAAAACTCCAGTATATAAATTGGGAGCACACTTTTGCCTACATTGTTTAGTATCTTTAAAACCTCAGACTGATCACTGTTGATGAAAACTATTCTAGAATCACATGAGAGTATTGCAGAGTATTATTAGAACCAGGGAAATAGCTCAAAAAATATTAATTAAAAGGCAGAGGAGCAAGGAGAAGGTCATAGTTGAGGGCAAGTATTTCTCACCTGTAGGAATGGATGAGATATTTCTGACTCCGTGAATAATGTCACAATAGTAATTTAGTTAACTGCCATAGATGTTGAGATAAATTTACAATACTGATGTTTCTGGAC
Organism: Corvus moneduloides; assembly: GCF_009650955.1. Classification (NCBI taxonomy): domain Eukaryota; kingdom Metazoa; phylum Chordata; class Aves; order Passeriformes; family Corvidae; genus Corvus; species Corvus moneduloides. The sequence goes on from NC_045478.1 coordinate 25,564,667, forward strand.
TCAGGAGAGGATTTTGCTTTCCGGGATCTGTGCTTTTGTCTACAGTATATAAAATATCTTGTCAGTCCTTTGCTCGAGAGACCATACCATTGACATTTTGCTGTGCTTTCTTTCCACATCACTTTCCATTCCATCTTGTAAGAGCGGTTTGATGCAGCATTCACTTCAAAGTTCCCAAGCACCACTAATGTGGTTGGGTTTACTACTGGATTTACTTTTCTACTGATAGAGACTGAGATTTCTGTATTTACAGTCCCATAGGAACCCACCCTTGTAAAACCCTAAATGATGACCTTGTCTGACAGTCTTTCAGCTTTTTAAAGAGCCTTCTTTACAGCATTTTCTTTTTTTTTCCCCCCACTTCCAGCATTCTAATAATAACACTGCTTTTTTCATTCTTTTGCTTGGCTAAAAAATCTTAATTACTTTATGCATCGCTTTTATTTTCTATTCCCCTGAGGGCTTCAGAGGTCTTCATGAATTAAATAAACTTTACGGGATCCACTTGAAATAAAAAATGGAGTTGATTCCATTTCACACGCTTTTACATTGGGGATCAAGGAAGTTAAAAATCCACATGGTAAATCTACATGCAAAAACATACACAGAACACTTGCCCATGGATTTAAAGAAAATATCAGGCTTAAACAATTTGAACACAGATGGAGAGAAGCTCATTGTCGAAGTTCATAAGAAAACAGCAGGTCTCTTCCCACTACCTTTAGAGTTAGGAAGCATACAAAAACCAGCACAAATAGCTTCCTCCAGTTCAGATTTGACAGGTACACATCATTCTTGCCCTTTCCAGTTCAAGCTAATGAAATGCTGTCACAATAGACAACTAGTCCACAGTAATGAGCTTCTGAAATGGGGAGATCATGACTGGATTTTAGGTCAAAACTAATCTACATTTACTGATTTTATTTCCATTCACAGATGACTTTCTACCTAAGAAAGAAATTCAGGAAAAAGTGAACATGATGCCACTACAGGAAGAAATTGGAATTAACCCAAAGCCAGACAAGTCCTGTCACAGGAAAAGGGAGAGGTAAATGGGTTGGAGATGGGATTTAGCATTTTTGCTTACAGCGGCATGAGAAAAGGAACAATGGGTGCAGTGGGAGAGACCCTCCCTTGCTTAAATCTCCTCGGATTCACCTGGATCTTACCCTGTGTGTACATGACCTCCAAAAGGAAACACAATATCTACTACCTCTGAAATACAGAAAACACCTATGAGGACAAGAAGATTTCAACTTCACACAGCCTAAGGACTAGATCCCACCAAAGAGTCAGACATATTCAAGTCAGACAGGGTTGAACTGGCTCTACCATGTACCTTCCTAGTGGAGCTACAGAGGTAAGATCTGGCTAAGATTTGGCTGATAGCTGTGTGTCTCAGAGAGCTGGTAGGTGGAAAATTCCTGTCAGCTTGTGAAAGTCTTCACACATATACCCTTGTATGTATCCAGTTTCTAAAGGGGAAGCTAAAAGTTGTTTGCACGCTGAGTGGTAGACCAATTCCAGTCAACTAACTAGAATTTTTAAGTGCATCCCAACTACTATAAATATGCCTTAATTTATGAACCAAGTATCTGCATCCACTTATGATCTAGATTAAGTATCCTTTCTCCAAAGCTAACAACTGCAGCTATACCTCCAAAGACAATGTGAAGTCTTCTTGTGCCTTTATTTCCAGTATTATGTAAGGATGGCTGTGTCCGTCCTCCACTGAAAAGTTCAATTTTAGATCATTTATGCAAGAACTGAGACAAATAAGGTCCAGGTCCTTGTCTTGGGATTTTTTGAAAGCCAGCTTTTCCACATATCTCAGAATACAACAGCAAACAACTTTGTTGTGTAGCATGTGTAAAGTCATCTTTCAAAACATTATCATCAAGCATATGTGTCATTTCAGGTTCCTCTCAATTATGTTGCAACTAAGAATGGAGGAAAGAGATGGGGCTAAATCCTGTTCCAGTTTTAGCATGATCTAGTTTAAGATCTCTAAAATGAAAAGGAAACATTTCAAGAGCCTACCTGAGTCTCAGAGACAGAACTAGCTGAGCTGAAGATGCAAACTGAGTTTTAAATTAATCAGTGTGTGAATATAGAACTATATTTGATGGCAGTTAAATCATGTAACTTTTATTAATTGGATAGAATTTTTTTCATCTGAAAATCAACTAGATTTGTAGAAGTCAAGGAGAAGAACATCATAAATACAATTCAAACAGGGACCAGGATGAGACCTTTCTTATACATGCTTTATCTTGATGTAACTCTACTAGATTTTGATGTCTTATGAATACCCCATAAAGATGGATATTTTACAACTGGTGGATTTCTTAAGGGTTATTCCACTTGTCAGGCAACACACACTGTTCCTAAGTTTCCTTTCGTAGAAATCAATGGAAAGTTGCACTTAAAAATATCACAGTATGGCAAATAAACATGAAGGCCATGAAGATACTGATTCAGTGTAGAGATTTCCTGGGAAAATCTTGTACAGGGCAGACTTAATTAAATAAAATTAGCTTAATAGTTTAGTTTCTGCATAAATGAACAGTGCTCTGGAGACATTGCACGTTGCTTGTTGCAATTAATTCATTTATAGTTCATCCTAATTTCAGCCAAGGATGTGAGGGGGTGGAGCCTAGAGCATGTGGGCATGTCTAGGTTGTTGTTCTATGCCACTGACACCATCGCTGGGGCTGGGAGTAAGAGGTTCTCACTTCTGAGAAGGTGGGCTTGGCTTCAGGTGGAGGCAAAAGGTGGCTCATTTTGTCCTTTTCAGGGGGAGGGAGTGGCAGAGCAGGGGGGTAACTCCACCAGAGTCTCGACCAGAGGGTTTGTCTGCCATTGGTTTTCATTGTCTTGGGCTTGGGGGGGAAAACACTTGTGCAGAGGGTCCAGAGGTCGTTTTGCTCTGTGTGTCAGAGGGCCGTGCAGTGCCAGGTCAGGCTGGTCGGTCAGTGAGCATTTTTTGGATATGAACTGCCCTCTTTTTGTATACTTTTGTTCTTAATATTGTTCCTGTTACTGTTCGTTTTCTTATCTCATTGCTATAATTCTTCCTATCTCTACTCAGGATCTCTGCCTTTTGTCTCTCACTGGAAGGGGTTGTGGGGAGGAGCAGCTTGTGGTTTTTACTTTAGTGGGAGCACTAATACGATTCCTAAACCATGACACAGTTTTATAAAACAAATGTTTCTGTGGTATTAACAACTTGCTCATAAGCCTGTTAGAAAATGTAATTCTTCAGGCATAGATCAAGACATAGAAAATACACCCAAAAGATTAATGTGTTGAAAATGTTAGATGATATTGAGGATTAACTCATTGACCCTATTCTATTTGTATTACTTCCAGAATTTCAGATAAGTAAAAACATTAACAAAAAGCAATACCAGATAGTATTCAGTGTTTACACTATAATTGTTGTAGAACTGTTTAAGATTACTTAGATCGCTAACAGTATAAAGAGAACAAAAGCAGACATGTCTCTTAATCAGTGTTGTTAGGTGAATTACAGCTTCCTTAAGCAGAGGAATTATATACATAGACATAATAATCATGCTTTCTTATTTGATTTTCGAGATTGTTGTAAGCTGTTTCTGTGCAAGCCACCTATGTATCTGTCATAAAATGGAAGCTGGAGTCACATTTGGGATACACAATTTGGTGGAGATAAGTTCTCTCCTTCACACTTTTTTTTTTTCTTGCATTTGGCTATTTGCCAAATCAGAAACACTTACAACAGAGAATCCATTTTGCCTGTATGAAGTACCATAATATAGAATATGAGCTAAGGATATGTCTGAAGTATTCAACAAAGTAGACATACAAAAATTGACTGAGGCTTTTCATCTTTTAGAAAATTACTTTGAATGACTAGAAATTATACACCAGTGAAAAGGAAAGTGTGAGGCAGATATTCAGCACTCACTTTACTTTGTTCATTCATTACCAATTTAGCAGGGTTGACAACATTTTTTCATGTGATCAAATTTTGATTTGTATTGAAACCGAAAATCAATTTGCTTTCTGATGGACATTTATTTCAGTAGAGCAAATGTAAAAGCTTCACACCTTTCATTGATGCCTGAATTAGGCCAAATTAAAGGACTTGATATGCTTGATTGAGTAGTTATATGCCTCTTGTCAATATTACTAAAACAAGCCATACTGAAAATCACAAATTAGTAACACTGAAAGAGCACAGGGAAAATTGCTGGAAGATATTTGGGATAATGGTATTTTCTAATGGTGTAGCAATAGGTATGTCAAATCACGAGAATTGCATGCAATTATGCTTCATCTGTGTTTAGAGCTTTGACCCAAATTTCCATTAATATCAAGAGGAACGCTAGAGGAAAAGTCAAGGTAAAAATAACCCAGTTTCTATATGAAAGCATTCATATTTGACTAGTCAGAACTTCTGCAAATAAACATCAGCTTCAAATAACTCATCTCCTCACCAAAACTGAAATGCCAACACAGCATCATCTAGGCCCTAAAACTGTACAACATGACAGCAAGTGAGGTGGCAACAGCTCTTTTTAGGCATGTTGTTTGATAACTTCCCTCACAAGGAAATTTTCAGAAATTTACCGTTTCAGAACTTAAATTATCTCTGCTGGGTTTTTTATTTTGTTTGATATTTCTACTAGATCTACATGATTTTTCTAAGTAGGAGGCCTAGGAAAAGTTTGATCTGCAATGACTGCTGTCTTGGATTGACTATCCATTCTTAATGCCATTCATGTAATATTTTAATGTAAGAACTGGTGATTGCAACTATTTAATATAGAAAATAGGGGCATTCATCATTAAATCATCATAATAAATTAACTTCTCTGCCTTTTTTTTTTTTTTTTAACTTCTCTTTTTCAGGAGTTTTCCTGACATCCCAAAGCAGCAAAACAAATTAGTTTGAACTACTCATAAATAAGCTTTGTCTGGATTTTACCCATCTGAATAATGAAAAGTAGAAATTGTCTTCCACCTGGATAGTAGAACAAGAAACAGCTTTTTTCATCTATCTTCCCTGTAACAGAGATAATTCAGTTCTACAGATCTTAATGTCTTTTCCTTTTCTTTGTTTCTTTAACAATTTTTTCTTCTACAGATGCTCTATAGATCATATCCCCCACACTCCATACCATGTTCATTAAGAACTAATCTGTATTCAGCAAGTCACAGTTCTTCTTAACCAGATATTGGCTCAACTGTCCTTAGGAAAGATAGTGAAAATGCCCCTCAAAAATATCAGTTTGTGGCGGTTGTTTTTTTTTACTTTCTGCCTCTGTTCCTCAGGAAATACTGTGGAGAAATCTGATGTATAATCAGAGACCCCTAGTGTGTGATCTGCTTGCTAGACAACCCATCTAAACTAGTTCTCTCAATCAGGTGCCAGGGGGTTTTTTTTCTGTTTGAACAAATCTTCTGTTCCTGGCTGCATAGGCACACCTCTGTGAATACTAAACTGTCAGGAAGGCAGAAGAACAGAGAGGGAGGTGCCTGTTGCAGCGGGGATTACTGCAACATGTATAAGACAGAGAGGCCCGTGGAAAAGAAATATGGAGCGATTCTTGGTAGATGTTTTCAGAGATGTTTATTTCTCCAGCCGCCTGGTCAGCGACTGCCAAGGAACTGCGGCAATCACGGGACCCCAGGGTCCTTCTGCCCACGCAGGGGAACACAAAACAACCAATGGGGAACGAGGCTGAGCAGGGGCTGGGGAAAACCCTGCCTCTACCCCAGGGCCCCTCTCCCAGGACCACATGGCAGGGGGGAGGAACCCCAATAGGTAGGCCTTGAAGCTGAGAAGACTGACTTTGATTAAGATAAACAACACCCATTGTGCTATAGAAAATTCAGAAGCTGTTGATAGGTAGATCTTCTGAATTATCGCTAAATGTACTCAGCAGCACATTTGGGGATTAGGCATTAAAACTGGGAAGAAAGCCTTGAAGAAAAAAAATAATAAAACCAAGTTTTGGCCACCAAAGCCTATTTGCTTATTTTAAAAATTGCTAATTGGATTTGCTGTTCTGAAATTTTCACCACTCAAGCAGTCCAATCAATACTAAAATGTTAAAAAAAATCGGTTAATTCTAGGCTTTTTTCCTATGCAATTTATCCTTGGCCTACCGAGTTCTTTCAGTTAAATTTTAATAATTGCTTAGCGCTTTGGGAGCACAGTATTTAATTATCTTCTCATGCATGTACATCCTAAGGTCAGCTTCAATTGTGCATTAATGTCAGATCAATTGTATTGAAACAGAAATAAGTAGAACTATCTGAACAACATTATTGTGACAGTTCAGGGTAAACTGTATTCTTTGAACCATCCCTGCATCCCTGTGGACATCCCTTTCAAGCAACAAGTTTGTATCCTGCACAGTTATATTCTGGTGTACTGTCTCTGACTAAGATGGAGTTAAATTTCCTCATAGTATCCCATATTGTGCTGTACTTTGCATTTGTAGCTAAAATAGTGTTGAGAATACACCAATGTTTTGACCTTTTCTGAGCGGTGCTTGCACTGCATCAACGCTTTCCCTCCCCTCCAAAGGCCAGTAGGCTGGGGGTGAGTGAGAAGCTGAGGGGTCACAGTCAGGACAGCTGACCCAAATTGACTCAAGGGACATTCCATACCATATGACATTGCAATCAGCTGCTGAGGGCAAGGAGGCGAATATGGGTACAGTTGTGGTTATGCTCTTTGGTTCCAAGCAACTGCTATAGGTATGGAGGCCCAAAGAATGGCTGGACATCTGCCTGCCAATGGAAACCAATGAATATTTAGATTCCTTACCTCATTCCATGAGCTTTTTTGTTTTATTTTCTGCCCCTGTTCTGTTGGGAAGGGAGAAAGACAGCAGCAGGCTGGGGATCCAGCAGCCAGCCAAGGTAAACACACTACAAGATTGATCCTGTTTGTATTGTAACCCACATCTTACAATCACAGAATTATGCAGACTGGAAGGACCTTTAGCAATTTAAACTCCTTTGCTTAGAGCAGGTTCCCTTAGTGCTGGCTGCTCATGGACTTCTCCAATTGAGCTTCGAATATATCAAAGGATGGAGATCCCTCAGCCTCTTTGGAAACTCATTGAAGTATTTGATTACACTCTTGGTGAGGTTTTTTCCCTAATATTGACCCAGAATCTGCCATCTTCCATCTCTTTTCCATTACCACTCATTTTTCCTCTAAGAGTCCATCTCTTTTGTCTTTTATTTCCTTCCATTAGATAGTTGAGGACAGCATTAAGAACCCCCCAGAGCCATCTCTCTCCAGGTGCAACAAGCCCGACTCCCTCAGTCTCTTTTCACAGGGAAACTGTTCCAGCTCCTGGCCAGTCTTGCTCCAGTTTATTTATGTTTTTCTTGTGCTCAGCTAACACCTGGGTAACATTACTTCAGGGGAGATGGCACTTTCTCAGTAAGTCTGACTATGTTCAGGTGCCTGCAGTTTTTATGACTCAGATACAAATCATACATAGATACATAACAGCCTTCTTAAAATGGAAGTGTTAAGCTATTGTAACAAAGGGACAGTGTTTCCTGAGAGAGCAGCTGGCATGCTCATCTATCTTAAAATCTTTTGATCTCCTGATGATAATGAAGCTAGTTGTAACTTCTTCTGGTCCCACAAGGTCCTGTGTCTCAGCTGGCTGTTCCAAAATAATTACTCTCCACGGAGCAGTGTTCATTTTTAGACCTGCAGGAGAGTTCTTTTGATCTCCTACATGCCAGGAACTTTTCTGTCCTGCTTCAGAATATTTTCTCAACTCAGTGTTTTCACAGGCAATGATATCCAATTTTCCCTTGCTTCCTGTGCTCTGACTTAACTTGAACCATTTTTGTGTCTTTAAAAAAGAAAGACTCTCATAATTTGCTAAAAAATGCAATCTTGTGAAAATGTATCAATAATCAGTTCAATATACTGACTAAACTGGTGCTTATTAGTAGCATTTTAAATACATAACTTGAGTCTTCCAAGCACAAATGATTTAAGAAGTTTTCAAATCCCCTTCTGGGTTAGAAACTGAGATTAAATACTAGTAATTACTTTTATCTGGATTCCCACAATATCATGCTCCCAGAGAAGACACCAGGTTAGCTGTTTGGTATTAAGCCTTTCACACATGGGAAATGTTTCCTATGCAGCTGAGCACAGATGTAAAGGTATTCTTTCTGTGTAAGGCTGGCTTCTCTAAGGATGCTGAAAGGTAGCTGGGAGCCCTCCTAAGACCAGAAGTTAAAGAGAGCAAATCACAAAACCTCTCAGTTCTGTCTTTTAATGTAAAGGCTCAAAACCTTCCAGTAACCTGACCTGAACACTCAGAAATTATTACAGACCAGCTCCAAACAAGTTTCACATTTGCTAATCCTTGTTCTCATGAGGGACTTCAATTTATCAGATATCTTCTGGAAATACAATCCAGCATAGAGAAAAGAGTCCAGAAGATTCCTGGGGTGTGTGGAAGAGATCTTCCTGATGTAGCTGGGGAGTGTGCTAACCAGGAGAAGTGCCACACTGGAAGTGCTGTTAATGAACAGAGAAGAACTGGTGGGTGATGTGATGGTTGGAGGCCTCTTTGGCACAGAGATCACAAAATGATGGAGTTTTTGATTCTTGGGGAAATAAGGAGGAGGGTCAACAGAGCTGCCACCTTGGACTTGTGGAGGTCAGACTTTGGCCTGTTTAGCAGGCTGGTTGGCAGAGTCCTGGGGAGGCAGACCTGAATGGCAAAGTAGCCCAGGAAGGATGGACATCTTCAAGAGAGAAATCTTAAAGACCAGGAGCAGGCTGTCCCTGTGTGCTGAAAGATGAGCTGCTGGGGAACAAGACTGAACAAAGAGCTTTGGCTGGAACTCAGGAAAAAACAGATATTTTATGATCTTTGGAAAGAAGAGGAAGGCAACTCAGGAGGACTCCAAAATGTCATAAGGTTACGCAGGGAGAAAATTAGAAGAGCCAAGGCCCAACTAGAACTTAATCTGGCCGCTGATGTAAAAGACAATAAAAAATGTTTTTATGAATTCAGAGAGGAAATGGCAAATTGCACCAAGGGACATTTAGATTGGATATTCTAAAATCTTCCATCACAGAAAGGGTTTAGAAGCACTGGAACAGGCTGCACAGGGAAGTAGCTAAGTCACCATCCATGGAGGCATTTAAAAGATGTAGTTGTGGCACTTGGAGATGTGGTTTAGTGGTGCACTTGGCAGTGCTGGGTTAACAGTTGAACTCAATGATCTTGAAGGTCTTTTTCAAACTAAATCATTCTATGATTCTATATCAAGGATCAAAATGAATTAGGGAGAAAAGCCTGGAATAAAATAATCAAATACTAGAACTGGATCAACCATGAGTTTTCTTCTGATGTTGCTCAAAAGGCAGAACTTCTTTTATTTAAAAGGTAGTGCTTTTTCTGAAGTTTTTGCAGTGATGACCTGGAAACACTAAAGACACCAATAACTAATACTAAATAGCAAATAGTAAATAAAAAATAATGACTATGTTAAAAAAAAACCCAAGAACTCACAAGCAAACAAAGAAAAACAACTTCATTGAGGATTATTTAAAGAAAAAGCATTATTCACAGGGTATAATTATTCAAAGATTGTGGTGGTGATGATGGAACTGTGTTCAGCAAAAGAGTCTTCACACATGGGCCTGAAGCTTCAGGCCTCACATGAACTAAACACCATGCTATCCAAAAAGAGGTGTTATGTGTACAAAAATGTCCTCTGAAATGAATGGAAGTTATTGTTCTTTTCAGGTCAATAAAATGGATTATTCATCAAGTCAAAGGCACAAAACACTATGACAGAGTGTTCTGAGCACCAGCACTGCTTCTCCTTGCTGAGGTAAGATGGCTATTACACAGAAATGTTTTGAGCAGAATGTAAAAATTCAGAACTTAGGCCTTTTTATTTCAGGAAACCAATGCATGTGGTCTAACCAGCAATGATGGTGCACTCAGACAGATCTGGGTGATATCTCTGATAAGTTAAATATATTCAACTTCTCTCTGAAGAGATGAGATTCAAACAGTCTGAAATGACAGACAAGTTATCTGCATTTCAGAAAGCTTAGCCTGTGGGAGGACAGGAAAGAACAGAAACAATGGCATAACCTTACTTGATCTTTTTGTGGACTTCTACAGTCAATTGTCATCTCAGAATACTTCCTGAGCTTGTTTTCTAAATCTGCAGAGTTCAATTGTGCGTTTTCATTGTATAGAACTTACTAAGAAGTCTTTTCAATAAAGCAGCTTTTAATTGTGTTTCTCTGATCATCAAAGATACTGATTAAGTTTTCTTTTCATGATACAGGGCACATAAATCAGGGGCACTGTAGCCTAAAAGAATATTCAGCCTAGTACTGTAGCACTAAAAGAATATTCCAACTGATATGGTTTCCCTGCCATTTGGGTCTACTCTGAACCGTAGGTTTCAGTATCTCTAATACTAGGGAAAATCTGAGGCTGTACCTCTAATCCTCTGTTCTTGGCCCCTCACTTCAAGAAAGACATGGAGGTGTTGGAGCAAGTTCAGAGAAGGGCCGTGGAGCTGGTGAAGGGTCTAGAGAGTAAATCATATGAGGAGCAGCTGAGGGAGCTGGGGGTATTTAGCCTGGAGAAAATGAGGCTATGGAGAGACCTTCTCACTCTCTACAACTGCCTGAAAGGTGATTGTAGCAAGGTGGGGGTTGGCTTCTTCTCCCTTGAAGCAACCAGCAACAGGACAAGAGGAAATGGTCTCAAGCTGTGCCAAAGAAGGTTCAGGCTGGACATCAGGAAGAATTTTGTCACTGAAAGGTGGAATTGGAACAGTCTGCCCAGGGGGGTTGTGAGGTCACTTTGCCTGGAAGTGTTCAAGAAGTGACTGAACATGAAAGCACTATGATTTAGTTGATGTGGTGGTGTTTGGTTGAAGGTTGGGCTTGATCTTGGAGGTCTTTTCCAAATTTAATGACTCTATGAACCCATGAAACTTCAGAGAGGATTGCATCTCGCTTATTTAAGGACAGGTTTGCAAAATCACATGGAATAATAGAGGTATTACATCATGAAGCCAATTTTGTTTTCAACAAGTGTCTCCTGTCTACTTACTCACTGAGTAAAAACAAACAAAAAAACCCCTTATACCTCAAACAAAATCACATTTCAAGAACATTACATTGTAGGTTATCTTCTAAGCAGCAGCTATGAGAGGCAGTGATTTTTGATAGGTGAGTATTTGATCAACTGTCAGAAAGAAAAATCACATCAATACCAGCCTGACTTAATGCTCTGACATACACTGACACTTTTCACAGAACTCCAGTGAGCGATCCTGCTTCTCTCCTAGATTCGTCTCATTCAGGCTGGCAACAATGAATCAAGAAAACTGTGTAGACAAATCTCTGATGATCAGGTGAGTGAGCAATGCAGATGAGGAGAGCATTAGTGAGGAAAACCCTGTAGACCAGGCTGCGTTTTCCTGTCTGACTTCCAGTCGGGATAAAGAACAATTTTGGACAGCATTGCTTGCTTTATAGGGCCATACAAAAAGATTTGCTTATATAAATAGTGGCTCAGTAATCACCCTTTACTCTCTCTGTGCTTTTCTCTGTACATAATATAGGGGGAGTTGTTCTTTGAGGCTCTTTTCAGAATCTTATTTTCCAGTGTCACTTCTTACCTCTCTCAAACAAAAATATTTGAGAATTTTCCTAAAAGTCCTCTGTCCTAACAGCAACTGTTGAGCAGAATGACCTCAGAACAGGCATGAGAAGTGTCATTTTCATTAAAACAACTGGAATTTCCCTTCTACTTGTATATTATTCCATTATTGATGTTGGCCAAGATCCAGGCCCATTGTACCATTTTACAAAATGTGCTACAAAGTGGATTTGCTACTACAATAAAGTGCATCTGTCACTCCAATTATGCAAAGCAAGTGGTTGACTGCAAAACTACATCAAAAACTGAATTAGGACCTTTCATCCATTTATACAAGAAATGCCAACATGAAATACATGTTTATTTTGAAGTAGAGGTACTATATTACCACTACTACAGAAAATTGAGTCTGCATCAGAATGCAGTTATCATAATATAGAAAAACATTTTTCTTTACTTTGGTCAATACCTTGGTTGCTGTGAACAATGTCCTGCAGAATGAAACCTGACTTATCAAAGCCATATTTTAAAAAAAGTCCAAAAGAATCTTCTTACCCTAACAATTTTATCAAAGGGGCAGATTCTGATACCCTTTTTCATATTGGAAAACAATATATTCCATGAATATCCTCAATTATATCAGTAGAACTCCTTGGGGTTTAATAAGTTATTAATTGTGATGGCATTTAAATCTCACTTTACATAAACCTCTCAGTCAAGTTCTCGTCTGGACCAGAGATACCTAAATTTTGGTGAGGATCTAGTGAAGTCAGCTGGTGACTAGAGGTTTGAGTTCATTCTTAGTGAAACAAATAAGCCAGAGAAACTTTCAGAATGTTTAGGTCTTGTTGGATTTCGGAGGTACTGAATAAGGAGGTTGCAGAATGTCCAACATCAGAGATCTGTAAGAATGTGTTACGCAAATCTTTTGGAAAGAGGGAAAGATATTTTATCTGGCCTGGGGACAGACTGATGGACAATAAAAGTTCTTGAGGTCACTTCTAGCCCCAGTGTTTCTGATTCCATGACATGTGACAGATGGCAATCCACATCACTAAAATCCGAATCAAAACCTCAGGTTTCATCCTGAATGACTAACATGAAGACAAATGTCACATTTTGTTTTACAATTGCAGGACTGGTTTTATTGTATACTTTCTGAAGAGGAAGAATACTTTCTTATCTTCACTGGAATATAATTTAGGAAACTCAATATATTTTTATACATTTTGGACATATTTTCAGAGGCTTTTTAATAAAACTTCTATAATCTTCCTGTCAAAAATTCAGATTTTGATATTTTTATCTTTCAATATCCATATCAGCTGGAGCCATACCAAGATGTATGCCATTTAAATGCCCTTTTCCTGGAATTAGGAAATACGGGGGGGGGAAAAGTAGACTGAAATAGTTAGCAACGTTAAGAACCTCTGGGCTTCTTAAATGTTTGAAGAACCACTTCAAAATAGCACTATTTTTTTGTATTACCTATGACTGTATATTACATGAGTCTGAATTAAACACCTAAAATCTCCATAAAGATGGTACAGGCATGTTTTCACAATGTGAAATACATGTGAATACATAGTGAGTGGAAGAGCCTCAAGTTCGGGGGTGAGTGCATCTGAAATGCTACTTATCAAGGCTGTTTCCAGCTATGGGATTCTCTGACTGGAAGCACATGTGGTATTTAAGACTGTGCACAGTCTGCTGGAAGATTCATATGCTTGCAAATGACAATTTGCCCAGCTAGGCAGGATGTAGCTAACAATACTTGCTTAGTGCCTGATTATTTGCCAGGAACTGACATTTGTTATGTAATTACATTTTATGTAAATCCTTCTACATCTGAAACCATTCCAAACTACATCTTTTCCTCCCTGCTTGTGTTATAGCCCTAACGATGAGTCCAGCAGTAAGTCTACATATTTACCAGGTATGCTCCACTTCTCATGATAGAATCCACAGCCAAGGTTATAATTCCATTATGGTAATAGAGGACAGTCCTGGGTTCTGGTTTATGCTGCTAGAGTTGTTTATGCATCTAGCTTTAAAAGATTCCTTGACACTGTCTTTCAGCAGTGCTTAAACACAGCCACAGGATTTCCCCTTTCCAGTAAATATACAGATTTTAAGTAAGCACTTACTTGGAGATAACTTCCTGCTCACATGTTCCCTTTTTAGTACTTATGAACCTTGTGCTCTTTGCTGTACCATGTTACTCCTTCAACAGGAAGGCTGGATAAAAAGTCTTTCTCAGAATAGCCTTTAACTTGGCAGGAAAAAAAAGATGGTTTTGATGGGATAAGATGGAACTCTTTCATTTATCGCACAAATATCAAATAAATTATATAGTAAAAGGCTAAGCTTCTCCCCCCTCACAGTTTTCCATATATTGGTGGATAGCACTACCTTCCCTAACTGTGCTTTTAAATAAATACAGCCACATTGCACATTTACTGCTGAATTCAATATGATGAGTGTTTGTAAGGTTTCTTCTGAGCATTTTTAGTACCTAGGCACTGAAATATCCACTTTTGTGAATGATGAGGAAGCCTAAATGTTAAACAGATGGCAAGACACTGTTGAGCTGAGATGGTTTTGTCACTGCAGCACTTGAAGTCTTGGGGTACTTCACCATCTTAATGTTCAGGCATTTATCTGGGTAGACATAGTTGCTTTGTAGATATAATTTTTGGACTCATTCCTGAATTCCACCAAAGTTGCACTTTATTTACCCAAGTACTTTTTTCAGATCTGTCCATTTGCCAAGCCACTATGAAATATGAAATACAAAAGAAAGACACAAATACTGGGAATGTGTAACCCACAGTAAAAATAAAATAAGGTGATTAAAATGCATCATAAATGTCAGTGAATAGTTCACTTACTGTATTTTAAAATTGAATTTGGACATGACAGTTTTCAAGCCACAAATTCTGCCAGTCACACATGTCCACTATTATTACAGACTCATCTATATTCCCAGGTTTTTCTGTCTTCCTGGATTTCTGGAACATAGAGTATTAAAACAGAATTGTTCAGAAAGTGGGGCATTTTATTAAAGTTTCTTATAAATCCTTAACTTTCAGTTCTTGCTTTTTTGATTATGTCCACATGACCCATATAGTAAGATGCAATAAGCCTGATCTTGCATGTTGAGAAAAAATACTGCACACTTCAGAATGTATTACTTTAGGAATCCTCTCTTGGAAGATGGTATTCTCTGGAAAAAAAGAAAATAACTTTAGCCAAATGTGAATCCATGCTTATTTCACTAGGCATTATGTTCAGCTTTGGAAAAAAAAAAAAACAATGTTGCAGCTAATAAGCAATTTTTGGTTGTGATTTCTAAACATTTGCAGCAGTACATAGCTGCTTTTCTAAATTAAATTTGTTGCAGGAAAGGGACAAAACTGGAGAACAAGAAAATTCACAAGCAGACCTCCAAATGATGTATGACTAAACCATGAGACAGCATCAAGCAAGTATCACAGAACATTAAAGTATTTTAGTGATTGCTAAATATGGCCACTGGCATATAAAATGAACTGTCTGCATAAACCTATCAATCATTAATATAAAACTCCTACTGAGTGCCTCCATGCCAGGTCCGGTCCCACAATCTCTGTTTGCAACACTTGGATTTAACAGCAGTGATAGCTGTAGTCATCTGATCTGATTGATAGTATTAAAGACAGACATCCTTTTTGTATGAGATTAAATATTTGGAGGAAATACACTATGATACAAACCAAAGACCATTGAATTTTATGTATGTGCTTCTTGAAAAAATGCTTTGGTTTATATATAGCTATGGAAATATGGTACACTGAGAGACACTGAGTGAGAAGACAAGCACTGGTTTTCCAAGTGTTTTGCATAAAACTAATGCTCACTTATATAGAATTCCCTGGGCTACATCATCCCTCCACCACCATCAAGTCTTAATGGCTGAAGGATAGGAAATTCTGAGTTTAGCTTGCCTCATTTCAAAAAAACCCTGTCCAAAGCTCTGCAGCTTAGACACTTAAGCCAGAAAAGGTTGAAATCATACAGGTTCAAAAATTTTTCATTCCTTCACTGTTTTTTAGTAAAGAGAAAATTGAATTTCAAGTATTCAAGAACCTAATAAATCTGGGTTATGACTTTATTGTTCCTTTATCCAGGAAGCAATTTTAAATTAAAAAGAAGATGGAAAAAACCCAAATAAGTTTTAAATGTCTTTCCATTCTTCCAAGCTATAACTCTTTCTTCCTAAAATACATTTCCGCCCTTTTATCTTCCTGCCAAGTAGGTAAAAGAAGATTATTTTTTAAAAACAAGCAAAACAATATCTATGTGGTTTTTATAACCTTATTTAGGGGATAAAAGGAATTTATTTTCATGTTTAAAGAACAATCAAATAGATAATTCCAAATATTCATGTCAGCAATAGAATGTACAGGGCCTAGATAGCCCAAAATTGTTCATGTCAAAGATTTCAATACAAAAAATGTAACAGAACAAAAATTCATAGTACAGCAATTCGTGACTAGGACAAGACCAGTTTTGACAAATACATTATTCATAGCAATATTTAATAATTCTTTAATTTAGATTCTGTCTTGAAGTACTACATTAGCTGTCAATTACTTCTGCAAATGTATTGGACATCACATCAAGACTTCTGTGTTTATTTGGCTGAATATCTTCTTATTTATTTTGATTGTTTTAACACCACGAAGTACAGAAAATGGCATTACCTGGTAATGCAGTCAAATATTCATAAATAATTTCAAATACAGACAAAAAATCTTCCTTTTTTGTCAGTAGTTTCATGTTTGGATCACAGGACAGATTCTTCTCTCATTTGTTGCACTGTAGATTCTCCTATCTTAGATTGAAATATTGAAGAAAACATAAGCTCCCATTACAATGTGAGTAGGGTCAGAACTCCCTTTTATCGAAACAAGCTTTCTGAAATACTTGATTGCAGTGTGATACTTACCAAACTATAATTATCAGCAGGGAGGAACATCCTACATTGCACTTTCTAAATGCAGTTTGCTTAGGTAAGAGCATTAATGACAGTAACAGCAGCAAAAGCTCCTGGCTCTGTGCTAGGCTGGGTATGTGCACAGAAGGAGTAGCTTGCACATTACTAGTGGGATGCTTACCACAGCTTGAGAACTCTGGCCCAGACCCATCTTTATATTTGGATGACACTGGTGCAGTAGTCACCTTGGTCTTGTCATGAGGCAGTGCAAGCATTGCCTGTGACCCCTGGAGCCTGACGGGGCACATCCACTGCAAGTACAAAGCAAAGCATGCTGGTTTAAAACACCTCTGCTGAGCTGGGAGTGGAACGTTCTGCACCAGGTGTGCACCCCCGTGGTTATGGAGATGGCAAAGGGGAGGCCTGTATTAGCAAGTGCAGTATTTGTGGCATAAATATGCAAATGTAGGTTTCTATGGGGAAAAATTAATAGAGGTGGTAATGATCATCATCATCTTATTTGTTCATATTGCTTAAAAAAAAAACTTGAGTGGGATTGTTATTGCATTTTAATTGCTCTTTGCAAGTTTTATTGATTTTATTCTGACATACATAGAAGACAAAGTAGATATACTGTAACTGCTAACATTTAAAATGGAAAATAATTTTTTTAAGCTGCAAACTGGGGTATACTACAGCATATCAGGAGATTTCTTTGTTAATTATTTCTTGTCTTAGACATGTTCAGAGGTCATTAATTTCTTTTTAAATTTGCAAGCTTATTGCAGACCAGTCCGGTTATGTAACTCTCCAAACATAATTGTTCTGTGTACAATATTAGCTAACAAGTAATTATAACTACTAGCTGCTCCCAGCTGATAATATGCTTAGGAAATTCATATATTTGGAGTTGTCAGTTTAGGTCATATTATTTGAGAAGAAGTCTGACTTAATTTGAGAAAATGCCTGACTTAAGAGGGTGCCAAAAGAAAGTATTCAGATACAAAATTTCATAGCATGTCCTGCCCTTAAAATTGAATAATTTAAAACAAAATCTCTTAAAATTTAAAATTCCTAAGATAACTTTTCTCAGAATATGGTTTTGAAAAAGCATTACATTGGTAACATTTTGACTGAGTACTGAAAGCTCAACTCTAGGACCACATGCCAGGTGGCAAAGGAGTTACATGGTTTGCATCTATTTTTAACTAAATTACTACTTTGAAGTCAATAATTGTATAGCCATCTTGGATACCAGAGGAAGCTTTTTCTAGCATCTAATCATGTTTAATATACACTTACTTTCAAAATAATGGAATTCTTTTCATTTAAACAATTATGCCTTCAAAGATTTTCTTCAGTACACTGGATCATGTTGTTTTGAGGTTTTTCCTTGAGTTTTAAAAGTGTTAGGACACTATTTTACTAAGTACTGCATTACAAAGAAAAATTAATCAATAAGAGATTAAGTGCCAAAGAAAGAAGTATTTCAAAATGAGAAAAAAAAAAAAAGGGAAAAGAGCCTGATAACTTAAATCCCTGATGTTCTGTAGACACTAAAAAATCACTGGAGCACAAAATTCAGAATTGAGTTATTAAAACTATTATGGTAACATTCGAGCAAAAGGTACAGTACAGATTTTAGCCCAGAACACGTGGTTAGAAGTGGAAAATGTCACGACTTTAAGTGATTTGAGAGGCCTTTCATCTTTGAGGTGTTTAATGGGATCAACCATCATTGCAGCAGAACAAGTAGAGCCAGAGAATTACCCACGTTAGTGCTCAGAGGCCAACAGACACCAGATCTCCCAGGAGCCCTACCACTGTGTGCAACTACCTGTATGTCTCTCAGTGCCTTTATACCTCAAAGCCAGCACTTGTATGAGCCCTTTGCCATTCTTTCACTAACTAATTTCACCAGGATTTTGAAGCATTTTACATTTATTTGGATTTTGTACCAAGGTAATTGGAACTGGACCAGTAGGCTAGGAAGTTACATTAGCATTTTTGCCACAAAATATGTAAACCTACAACAGTATTATGTCATAACGTGTCATTTCTCCAAAAGGCAACCTGGAAAGGGTGGAAAACAATGAGAAAATTCAATTTAAGAATAGGTACTCATCAACTCTTTTTCATTCTTCTAGGACATGCAGAGTTGCATAGTATCTTTTGAAATTGTGCAAGTTAATTTTAGGAAGTATATTATCTGCACCAGAAAAACTCCTTGCAAATGTTTCTTGTCCCAAAAGATCAGCTTCGCTTTATCAGTTTATCAGCTGTTGTCTACCACAGAAATACTACTTGTTGTACTATAACTGCATGGTTTTTTCAGGCTTCCCAAAAAATAGAGGTTTGAGTTTTGAACGCCCTTGTGTCACATATGTGGGGACTTAAAGAATGTAGTTGCATGTCTGAAAACACTGTCCCCATAAGATAGGTCACCACAACAGGAACTTGAGATAAGCACGGACGGTAAAACAGGAAGGCATTAATTCCAGGTCTAACAAAGGTGAGGGTTTGGAATCAGAACACCGGACAAAATGCCACTGTGCAGACTGTAGGAACTTAAGATGAGGCTTATCCAGACAAAAAATTTGCACTGTGGAAGACTGTGGGAAAGGCAACCCAAATTGTGGGAATGGCATCTATGCCCACGGATACGTGGGATTGGACTGTATAAAAGTGTTACCTCCAGAAGATCGATCCCCACCACCACAGACCAGGGTGAAGAATGACCAGCAGGATGCCACAAGAATCCACGCTGTGGTGATATCTTTTGCTTAATGTGGTGATATATTTTGCTCTCTGTGTCTCACTCTGTCCCTCCTTCCTTCCTCTTCCTATTTCTTCTTATCCCTCTACCTCACATTTACTGTTAAATAAAATCTGTATTATTGACTTTGGCACATGGTCTTGTTTGCACCTTAATTTAGGCAGAAGCATGTCTTATAATCAGATCTTAACAACATAATTCTCCTTCACATTTTATTTCAGAAAAATGAAAAATCTCCTCTGCCATTTAGGGCAGTATCTTGAATAACTTCATCCCAATAAAACCTGTCATTTTAGAATAGACATAACTACAGTATCAAAGTATTTTTCCTGCTGAATTTGCTTTCTCAATCTTCAGAGACTTCACCTTTACTCGGAAGAAGCATGCAGTCAGCTGAACCATAAAATGCTGTGAAGCTGGTGGGCAGCCTTTACCCAAGATGTTTTGGTTGTTACAAAAAAAAAAAAAAAGGCCGTTTTGTCTGAGAAATTTCCTGTTATTTGTTTGCTTTTCTTAGTGGATATTTCAAAATATGCATTTAGTTCACACTGTGCATACTCCTCTGTAGAAATATGTGTGCCCCTGTATGCCTCATTTGGCTTGGTGCTGTAATAGTTCTATACCCATTCTTCAAGCGCTTCTTAGTTCTACTGGGTTGAGTTTTCAAGTCTTTTTTCTTTGATGCACCTTCTAGTTGCTGGTGCTTGTTAAAAGTGACTGCAAAAGACCACACTAGAGCCATCACACCACAGAAAGGCTCTAAAATGCCAGAGAATACAATGTGTGAGCTACAGATCCACCCAATTTCCTAGGCATCCTCAAATTAATTGCTCTGCTTCCTTTTTTAAAACATGACCAATGGCAATGTCACATCCACCTGGCTAAAGTTTTGAGCCTTTTTCTAAGGATACTCATGACTTAATTCTCATCCTACACACTAAACTATTCTCCTACTGTCTTAGCTATAACTGAACCATGCTGTCACCTGTTCCTCTCTCTCCCTTCCAACAACAATCTTCAAAGGAAAACATGTAAAGGAGAATTGCATCACTGCACTTATATCTGGTTTTGATCCTCAGCAGAGACCGCTGTTTTTCCTGCATCGTCTTGGTCCTCAAATTCAGACAGTTGAGTCTATGTACAGTTTATAATTTATTGTACAGCTTACTCTGTGAAAGCAACATCATTACCAGCAGATGAGTAAACCCAGCTACTTAGGCCTACGTAAACAGTTTAAGTTCCTTAATTACAGCAGATTTTTTTTTCTGTGAAATCAACAGGATAGTTTTTAATGGGATCTTTGTCCTCTTTTAAATTCAATTCTATTCATACAGTTTGCTGGAGTCAGTCTCCAATAAGGCTAACCCATAAATACCTCATGGGCAAGAGGCAATTTCTATCAATACAAAATCTGTAAAGGGCAGATGGAGTCATTTAAGCCAGGAACCAAAGTGGCTTTTAGCTGCCTGAAAAATTATATATTCTTTGTGAGACTGGTGAATTGTAGCACTGGTTCACTAATAATGTGGATGGTGATACCTCCCTACATTATCACTGCACAAAGTAATAGATCTTCACTCAAAATTTGTTCTGAGTATCAGAAATCTAAGAAGTATAAGATGGCCATACATTTGGGAAAGCATGGGAGCATTTTTTTTAGGAAACTGGCAGGTTCTGGTGGTGCAGTTTGTAAGCTCATATTCACATTGATAAAATCCTACTGATCTAATTAATCATATCTACCACATCAAATTTGCTATCAATCTGGCCTTGAGTTTAGATCTAACAGAAAAAAAAAAATCTGAGGTGATTATAACTTCTAAAGACACAGCTTATTTTCACCAGAAAAAAAAGTAACTTCAAATGAGTAAAGTACTCTCTTTCAGTAACATGGGCTTGGTTTCACGTACTAAATTTTTAGCCAGGCTTTTAACCTAATTGTATGAGAGAAAAAAAATTAGGTATTTCACTTGAAAGGAGTAGCTGTTAGTTCAATACCAGTCTTCCCCAATGACTGCTAATGTTACTAAGGACAGAAGATTTCCTTTAAAAAATAAGAGCATACATAGCAAAGAACAACACATAATAAAAAGAGAGTTATTTCAAGGCTTTGATTAATTTATTTGAGGTTTACTAGTATCACTGTGTCTGGTTTACTCATTTCACATAACAAAGCACATGCCTTGTCCAGTGCTTGCAAGCAATATTTAGATCTTTAGTGCAGTATACTATGAATATTTTCTAAAGTTAATAAACCATTCTTTTCCTTCCACAGCAGAAAACTATTCTGGTACTAAGAAAAATGTAGCATTCCGCAAATATTTACAGCTTTCAGCTAAATCAGTTGTTAAATAAGCATAATCTTTAGTTTTCACTCTTTGCTGACTATTCTAGCTTATAAAACAACTAACCCATTATAGCATTTGGAGAGAATACACAGTAGAAAGCCCAGGGATGGAGCCAGAAGCCATTTTTGTTTCTAAAGTAGATTCAGAAGCTACCTTATGGATTTTCAGTAAGTGTGACAAAAGAGAGTTGGAGACTACAGCAGGCTGGATTCTTTTAGCTACAACTAAAAAGAGATCTGAGTCACTTTGTACCTTTTTGACTTCATGAAACCTGTAGCATGCTGTCGACCTACACAGAAGTCCAGCCTTTCATCTAAGTAAATCTGGCTGCAGGGAATGAGCCAAGTCAAGGTCACAATGTAGGGGAGAAATCTTGGATTCAAGTTCCATATGGAGCCTCTCTTTGGGAGCAGAAGATTCATCTTGTGCTAAGCAGCACATTAAAATGGGAGGTAAAGTAATAGGTGAGGATTGTTGTTAATATGTCTAACTGTGTTACAGTTATGGAATATTTCACACAGTATCATCAGCAGCCATCTTATAGCTACAAAACCTTCACTGGCTGGTTTTCAACTTCTAACAAATCAACCAAAAAGCCCCTTGGTATATAAACATCTCCATGATCTCCTAGGAAAGGCCAGTTGGCACAGGCATGAGTGCCAAAGTGTGGCATCCTCTTCACTTTTAGGAATAGGCCACCTCACACAGAATGGAACTGAGGAGCTGGCCAAAAGAGAACAGTGATAGAAATAAGCATAAGGTAAAAGTTATATGAAGATCTTTTTTTGGCTTCAGAAGAACAAAAGGGAAATTGAATGTGGGTCTAGGCAGGAAACTGTTCCTGTGCTGTTCTTCAACAGTTTTCATCCTAATTTCAGAAACTTGGTGCCATGTTTGCCCACCAAAACAGTGATCACCGAGTTCTACAACCTTAGTGTCAACAGCTGAGTCAGTGCATTGCCAGGGAAGGAAGGGAATGGAAACAGTGGGACCACAGTGAGAGGCTTGTGGGAACAACCTTAGGAAAGGGAAGATGCCTACTGACATCCCTGAGATTTATGCTTCTACTAGTTACAAGACCTGAAGAGAACAGCAGTCCAGAAAGGGAATTTTGACAATGAGGTAAAGGAAAGGCACTGAACTTTTGATAGCTGTTATAAAGCTAGGTGAGACAGAACAGAGAGAGCTCTCCTGGCACAAAGGGAGCTGCACTAAACTCAGTTAGTAAGTCAAACACAGACCAGGAGACTGCACCCATGTTTACCTTTTCAGATACAGCCTGTTCTCTGCACCTGAAATGAAAGGGCACAATGCAACATGTGTTTATATGTTCCATGCAATCTTCTACACCATGGCCAAGCATTGTCTAGGACAGAACAAGCTGGCACTGGCCAGAATTGTGCCAGGGAGCTTACAGATAGTGATACATCAGTGCTCAAATTGTGAGCCGTGGCACAGTGATTTTATTTATTATGGAAGTAGCTTCTGAAAATATCTTAGACAGTAGGAAGGATGCTACTATGCTATGCAAGACAGCCTTATTGCTATGACAGCACTATGTAACATCTAACTTTGCAGTTCACTTGCAAGTAAACCATAGCTGCAGTACTTGAATTATCTGAAAATTTATGGAAATAAAATCCCTTACCCATGTGAAAAATAATGCCTTACACTGGGTGCCAGGTAAGTGGTAAATAGCAGACCACTACAAAATCTGACCATGTCATTCTAGCTCTTCCTGTGTTATAGGAATTTATTCATTACATAGTTTTCTGGAAGGGACACTTGTTAGGCCTCATTTGGGTTATATTATGAATATATAGTATTATGAATTATTGAGAGAAAATACTTTTCTGTACATTTCTGGAATTATCATATGGGGACACAGAAATTTTCTATTGCATTAAAGTGGTAAATTCAGGCTTTTCTGTAGGTTGCAGCAAATTGTGGAGATTTGTGACATCTCTCTTGAAGGTATGCTGGTGACCTGCTCTTCTGGGAATGCAGAAGAGCTGTATCATTCAGATTAAGTCACTGAGAATTGACTCTGAATTCTCAAGCAGTTTACTAAACTAGAGGAGATTATAATAAATAGGAAAAGTGAGAAGCCAGCAACAATCTCTCTCTCTCTGAGGGCATCTAAGGCAAGCTCAAGCAGATTTTAATGAGTTTGTTTATGGGAGTGCAGATACTACTTCTGGAATTACAAGAGATGCATCCATAGAAGCCAATTCGTATTACCATTCTACCAGTGCTACTTGTAAGATGAATGAAACAGAACATCACAATATGAGGTGATGAACCCTAAGCAGGACAGTACTTTTGTCTTACAGGAAATCAAAGAAAAATACACTGCTTTTTTGACCCCCCGGGTGACTATTTGAAGATAATCTATTCTTTGAGGGTCAGGTAAACCCATAGCACTTCTTAATTCCTGGAGATGTTAATTGCTGATATTTCAGTTAATACCTCCAGGTGGGTAACTAATTACACTGTGAAGAAGAGAACTGTCAGCTATATGGGAAAGGCTTTACTGATGTCGAGCTAAGAAACAAGAAGGCCTGTAGCTGCCAGGGCCAGTTTTTATTTGGGAGAAGCATCCCAGCAGCCTTCCAATTGCTGCAGTTGATATGCTCAGACACAGAGATCAGCTGGTTATTATAGATCATACAAGAGTAAGGTAAGAGTTTGGAAACACACAAAATTGTCCTCCTAACCATTTACCTTTCTAACTTAAGGGGCAGCTATCCTTACCACAGACCTTCTAAAAACTTTCAGTGAAAGAAACGTGCTAGGGTCTGTGGGCAGTCTATTCCGGTGTTTCATTAGTTTTACTGATATCCGACCTGCATATTTCTTCTTGAAATTTAGTAAAGCTTCTTTGGTTTTAATAAGATTGTTTAGTCTCTGACCATTTATGCTAGTCCACCCAGATGGAGACCTTGAGGTAACACAATAGATCCTTGAAGAATGAGGGAGAGGATGACGCTGCATTAAACCCCAATTATTCCTTGGATCCTGGAAGGATCTTCACTTTTGTGAACCAAGTCAAATGCTACAAATTGTTCACAACTGGTAACTCAATTAGCTCTTTCTTCTTTTTAAATGCCTTGCATTTAACTAGGTTTACAGCAAAAATGCAACTGATTTCAGTATTGCCAATGAGGTTCCTATTCTAAGTATGAAAGTCAGAGCTTCCTGATTCTGAATGGACCTCAAAATTCTAGAATTTTTCTATAAACTTCTACTTACATTAAGTACATTTTATTGCATATAGAAATGATGGTGCTGCTCTAAGATATGTTGATGCTGTCTGTGGTGCCTACTGCCATAGCTGCCTTCAGACCATATTTAAATTCCTGCCAGAAACCCTTAGGAAGTCAATAAAGCTGCTTCCACTTGCACTATTTACCAACTTGTCTGAAATTAATCTGAGTAGAACTTCTACAGACTAAAAAATGGAAGATAATTAGTGTAAATCTTAAATGAACCAATTCAAGTATAAAAGAATCTGAGATTTTTAATCACATACGGAAATGTGCAAGCAAGTATCAGTTTTGACTGAAGACCTAGATGAAATTTGTCAAATGTGAATGGCTCAGATTTGACTCAAATATACATATCTGGGCAAATAAACAGATAAATAAAGTTGTTTGTATCAGAACTGTTGAGCATTTGCAGTACCTGTTGCTTCATTGAGAGGTAAACAGAAGACATGCAATATTTATGTGTTTTAGTAATACTACATTTGTGCTGCTAAATTCATTGCTTTATTACATCAGAAAAGGTTTAAATGAGACTTTCTCACACAAAATTTCATAAGCACTAGTGTGCTGTGCTATCCTAAACTAAGTCCATTTAAACAACTTTGCATTTGAGTGCTTCATTGATTCCTTCATATTTATGATAGGGTTGCACCTGTTTTTATCAGGTGAACATGCAGCAGGATTATTGATGTGATAAACTGGGCAGTTGGTCTTAAGATCATTGTTTTATGCCACAAAAAACATAGATAAAACTACATCAATATAGTTTTATCTATGACAGTTTATATTACAGGCTTTACTTAACAGGGAGCACTTGAGTTCTGTCTGTGTAAGGACCAAAGAAGTTGGGGTTTTAAGCACTAATACTCTCAGTACTATTAAAAGGAAGGAAATAACAGAATAAAAGTCCTAGCAAACAAAACCCCCAAACCTAGCCAGCAACCTGGGAGCAACATTTCATTCCAGTAGTTATCCAGAAATCTGATTTCCTTTGCTTTGTGTCAGGCACTTAGCATTATTGTTGTAGTTAAGGGAACTTTATGAGAATGATTAAAATAAAACTTCTTGGAGGAGAGGTGCCACAAGAGACTGCAGCATCACTTGGGAAGTCATTTATCTACTGTGAAAACACAGAACTCTTGCTTTATTAAACATCTCTGTACAATTCCCCTTGATGTCTGCAGCCAGATATTCACCTGGCACAGTTCCATTGAAATCAATGGACCCATATTGACTTACACAAACTGAAAATCTGAACCTCTGAGTTTATTACAACATCACTAAAAGGGCTGATTAATTGTACCATAGCATCACAATATGATAATAATGCTCAGAAACCTCTCCAGAGTGGAATAGAAATTTGTTAAATCTTTCTGCAGAGCATTTGTTTTATGTAATCTACCTCTTTTTCAGTTGTGGGGGTTTTTTTGTTTTATTTTAGAAACACAGATGGTAATCTTGTTACCATTTCAGGTTTACCCTGCAAAAAACACCATGACATGCTTGTAGTATATATTTCCTAAAATCCTGATTGTCACTGGGTCTCAGGCACACAGTGATCTTGAAGAAGAGTATACATTCTCCATTTGACAACATCCTACAGAAGACATGGCCTTCCTGTCCTGCAGATCAGTTCAGTCTCAACCTCTGCCCCCACTGAGGGGCTTGCTGCCTGTGCTGCGGTGCAGCTGTCTAAGCTGGGATCAGGCTGCTGGGACAAAAGCTGTGCAAGAGAGACATTAAAAACTCTGTTCAGGGCCTCCCCCTGCTTTACCCATGCATTTAAGCCGTAGCTGTTGTCCTTGGTTCTGGCCTGAGCCATGCTGGAGGTGTGCCTGTGCCTGGTCAACATTCTGACCTGCTGATTTGACTTCAGACTTTCCTGGACTGTTACAGTCCTGGTTACTGTACCGGACCTGCCCTCTTCTCCTTGCTTGGGCACAGTGGGACTGACCTTTTCTTATGAGGACACTGTCCTACCACCTTGCCATTACCCCAGCTCCTGCTTGCCTTCCCTGGGAAGTAGCCTGCTCTTCTTGTTTCCTGAGAAGATGAACCCTTAAATACTGTGTAGACACTGCTACTGCAGCAGGCATAAAGAAAAGAGATATGCTGGTTTTTTTCCAAAAATAAGATAAACAAATTTCCCTTACGGGATCATTCTTATTTAATATTAGATTTTGCAGGAAAAGTAAAAAATTGAGCCTCTCTTTTTGCTTGTTTTGTTATGCATAAATTTTCTGTTCATTAAGAGTTCATCATCTCAGAAGCCAAATGGCAGAGAGAAAATGGCATCCAAAGCACCGTAGTCCAAGCAAAACATTTATCTGCTTTTGTTTAATTTTAATGATGTAAGTGGTAGTGGCATGTTTCCCACCGTGTAGATATGTCAGCTGTCATGTGTAAGTGTGAGACACTCAAGGGTTTACCCCAGCCTGTGTTGTCCTGAGGAGTCCCTGTAGCTCCTGCAGTTGTGACACAGTGCCCCAGTCTCCTTTCCCCACTGAGAACATCACATGTGAAGATACAGAGGGCAGAGGAGACCAGGTCCTGTGCTATAGGAAAGGTTGGGCCTCTTAATGAAGTATACCACACAGAAGCCACAGCAGAATAATTGTTTAGTCCACTGCAGCCTCATGCCATCTTTCCTGTCCTGTCACAAACTCAGCACAGGGAAATGAGATGAGCTGGTGCAGAGGGGCAGGGATACATCCGTCACAGGATCCACCTTGCCGAGTCTCATGGGCTAGGTCAGAGAAAAAGCAGAGGTCAGAATCAAACCATCCTTGACTGGCTTATCTCGCAATTCCCTGTTTCGTGGCAGACCTGGGTCAGGAGAGGGAAAATGAAAAAAGGTAATAAACTTAATGCATGAGGCTCCAGCCCTGGCTGCATAGTTTAATTCTGAAAGAACAAAGCCCAAAGCTTACTTATACGACCATAAGTAGTCAATAACAATGTAGAGTCAAAATATTTTTAACAGACAACTCTTAATAGAATTAAACTGTGCAAAGGACAAGTTCTCTTTTCACAGAGGGATTTAACTACAGTGCTGCACACTCACCTTAGAAGCAGCACTAAATGTTAATAACAGGAAGAAATTAGGTACAAGTCTGACATTTTGGTGCAAAGTTCCTCAGCATGAGTAACTTCTTGAAATGGCAGCCAGCATGGCACTTATTCATCCTAGTGCAGCTGCTGACATGAAATGGTGCTTCAAAGTGTTTTGGGGAACTGGGATAGCAGCAGTGTTTCCATCAGAAGCACCCAGGTTCCACGACATGCCAAACCTAGGGCACTACAGTTCAGCAGCTCATTAAGCATTTCAATCATGCTTTGCAGTTCTCTGAATTGTGGTCTTTCCAGTACATCAATTTTTTTCTCTAATTATATTGATTTTAGCAAATTGCAGTGTCCTTCTGTTGATTTTCAACTATGTATAGCAAAAACTTGCAATGTGAGAGAAAAAACAAACTCACTGTGTTCTAGCAAGTTATTCTATACCATTAGACCTTTCATGGGACAAAACAGAGACATCAGAGCTAAGAACATATGAAAATATTGCAGTTACTACAAAAATAAACAGAAGCTAAGTTTTTTAATTAATATAGACCTTACATTCATCACCCAGACAAAAAAGACCAGTCAATTGTCTGGAGCACCAGCTCTGTAATTACACACCCA
Source organism: Corvus moneduloides (assembly GCF_009650955.1). Lineage (NCBI taxonomy): Eukaryota > Metazoa > Chordata > Aves > Passeriformes > Corvidae > Corvus > Corvus moneduloides. The sequence continues at coordinate 25,593,403 of NC_045478.1, forward strand.
TTTATTTTCAGTGCGGAGGATGTAATTGCCTGTGCCCAGCTCTATCTTTGGGTCATCAGAGTGGACCAACCATACCGTATGCCAGCACCTGCCATCTGCAGGCTGTCCTCCCACACCAGAGACCTGAATTCTAGCCCACACTCCTGACTAAATCATGTCTTTATAAGGCAGAGAACTCCTAAAATCTGCTCAATAAATTAGGGGCTGCCATAGAACCTCTAGAAAGTCAGCAACACAACCTCTATCCTCTTTCTTCCCCATGAAGACAAGCTGTGAATCCCCTCCACACTTTCATTTTACAAAACATTTCGGTAATTGCATTGCTGAATCATGCTAGAGGTAGGACTTCTGCATTGGTGGAAGTGGTCTGAAGTCAGTGCAGCTAAACAGTATAGGACCAGTCATCTCATTCAGGGTGGAAGAAAAATACTTCAGTGTTTAGGAAGTATGTATCTGTTCCTGTTTCTTTGACCTTTTTACTCATTTTAGTGAATGATTTGCTAATAAAAATACATAAGCACATTAGGGAGCCAATCACCAAGCCTGGAGTGAGTGTTTTAACAGGCCAAATGGTACCAAGAGTATTTTAAAGAACAGTGGAACCTGGGCCATTCACTCAAGAATTTATATGCTACGTACAGCCAGCTGCTGCATTTCTGGATGAAGCACCCATGTGGTGGGAGATAACTGGCTCATCACTGCAGGTAAATACCTTAGCTTTAGAGGAGGCTGTAACACAAATATGCATCTTTCTGCAGTGTTCCCTTCTGGTTATCTCTGAGATACTCCTTGTTCACTGCTTTTGGTTTAGGTTTTATTAGAGTAAATCAGTCCTTTATTGGATTTAGTTCATATATCTTAGAGATAGTTTAGGATTTTTTTGCATCAATGAATCATGGCAATATATATAAGAAATGTTTATTCTTCTATTCTTTTGGGGAGGAAATTAATACACGTTCACATAGCTGGGGTTAATCTAGCATCTAGCAGGCAATTTGCTCTTACATTTTCTGACCTTTTCATTAAGTATAAAAAAACCAGAAGGATACAGTCCATACTTAGTTATATTTAGCTGTTGTCCTATGTGTATTTAGTCCTTATCCCAAGAATTTTAGGTGTAAATAAAGGACAAAATAACTTAAACAACAGAAGCTTGAAACTACATGTTTAGGGGCATTCCACACGACTTGCCCTTCTTTGTGTTCGGAGGGAGAACTTCTCTGTAAATCAGGAGACAACTTGGTAGGATCCATTACAGGGACTTACCAGCTTAGTAAAAATATGTAGCTTCAAAACTCAATTTAAAATCTGTTCAGGTACTTGTTAACCTCACTAAAAATCAATGGACCAAATCCCATATATCTCATATATAACACCAGAATACCACTTAAATCAAAGAGTTGCCTTAGGTAAGTGGGGAAGGCATTTGTCCAGTGGGGATGTTCATTCAAGTAATCCTGCAGGCTTATGTCTATACTTATTATCAGACTCAGCAATGTCAAGGTAATTAATTTATTTCCTTTCAAGTGTTTTTTCTGCCATCGGTGAAAGAATTCCATGAAATGAGAAAGAAAAAACTACTGCAAATCATTAGCATGTAAAGACAGGCTAAGTGTCTTACCTTCTACTGTGGCCTGCAGTCTGCTGCCAAAGAGACTGAGAAAACAATACCAGCTCACATTTGGGGAATATCACACAGCAGCCTTCGACTACAGTTCTTACTGAAGCTTTAGCATGTCGGGCACAGCAGCACTCAGTGATGGTGGGACTTCATTAAGGCCACAATAGTCTGCTGTTAGTCTCCATTCTCTGCTAGACCTTTGCACCGGCCATGTAGGATAGTTAAAAGGTGAGCAGGTTTTGCTGATGACTCCTTGGCTCTCCAGTCAACAAATCAGCTTACATATGGGAGTCATGTTTGGTGAGATATCGCCATTGGTGCACTGTCGTTCTTTGACCTTCAGCAACTCCACAACACAAGGGTCCTCTGAGAGACTGAGCAAGGTAGACACCTGCCTAATTTCCTCCATCTGCTAGACAGCTATACAGAAAGCCCAGCCTTTTGGGTCCTTGAAACACTCTCTCCTGAGTCTCTGCCAAGGATGCATGGAGTCTCTGGACCAGTCACAATGGGGGGCTTTTGCCACTCATTCCCAGTGAGGGTCACTTCAGCCTCCAATACAGTTAGCTGTTGGGACACTCCGGTTGTTCCAGAAATACAAATGGGTTCTGCTTCTCTGTAGCTTGGTGGTATTAGGATACACTGTGCACCAGTATCCACTAGAGCCTTATACTCCTGTTGGCCTCATGTACCAAGCCATCGAAACCACACAGTCCAGTAAACCCTTTTGTCCCCTTCCTCCACCTGGCTGGAGGCAGGGCCCCTCTAGTCCTGATCATCATATTGGTTACTCACTTTTTGTATGTACAAACCAGAATTCTCTTTATTAAGATCAGAAGTAGGATCAGCTCTTCTACTCTGTTTGGCAATTTGCCTGCTTGATACTGGAGCAGCAGTTTTCCTGAAGAACCCCATTTTGTGGTCGTTTTTCCTGCAAATCAGACACCTGTGAGGGTGTCAAGGTAGATTTTGCATCCTACTTTCTCATGTCTCCTCTGTCATCACTCAGGTAAAGCCACAGGATGGTCTGTGGTGTGTAGTCGCCATATCCTCTCTCTTGAGCAGAGGAGCTCTAACTCGTGATAGCTGAGATACTGGTCCATATAGGTGTGGACTAGGACATATCCTGTCTGAATTGCTGGAACTCTTGGAACACTTTCTCCACAGCTGAGGCACAGCCCCACTGGGAGAAGAGAGAATTTCTTCATGTTGCTGGAACTGGACTGTTACAGCAGGGATTACTGCAACAAGCATATATCAAACCAGGAGTCCCGTAGAAATGAAGTATATATGGACAGATTCGTGGTAGATGTTTCACAGATGTTTATTTCTCCAGCCGCATGGCCGGGACTCTGCTCAGGAACTCCTCCAGTCACGGGACCCCAGGGTCCTTGGCCACACCGGGGAACACAAAACAACCAATGGGAAATGAGACTGACCAGGGGCAGGGAAACCCCGTGTCTCCCCCCCAGGGCCCATCTCCCAGGGCTCCATGGCAGGGGAGGAGACCCCAACATCTCACCCGTTTTATTTTAATAAAAGGGGAATGAAAACGACTGGATAACAAGAACAGTTTCAAGACAAAACAAGCCACCCTCCTGAGTCTTTAAATGTCCAATCAGATTCTGTGGAACATCTTAGGGCTGACAGAAGGGAGACAGAACTCTCCAGGCATGCTTTGTGGGGAAACTGAGGCAGGAGAGGGTTTAATTTCTTCCCTCCCCCTTTTCATCCCCCCTCGTTATCGGAGAGGAATTGTAGGGAAATGGAATTGTATAGGGAAGCCATGGGGTGAAAAACGGATTAGGAATAAACTGGGGATAGGGTAAACATAGGAAAGGGTTCATATTGGGTATAGGGTAAAAAGGGGAAGTAGGCTGTGGGTAGGGAAATTGCTGGGATGGATATTGTTTATAATTTTGTGCATAACAGCTGCCTTTGACAGGAATACCTCCAGGCCCAGTAACATTTGCTGCTTGTAAACCCTTCTTTCCTTGCACTATATCAAACTGTACAACTTCTCCATCTCCTACACTTTGCAGGTAATTTTTAGGGTTATTCCTTTTAATGGCAGTTCTATGGATGAATAAATCTTCCCCTGTATCATCTCGTGTTTTAAATCCATAGTTGTTTTTTACATTGTACCATTTCACAGTTCCTGTGACTTTCATGGCTACAACTCCTCCTACCACGTGCTTGCGTGTTCGTCGTGGCTGCTGGTCCCGCGTGGCCGCTGCCTCGCCGACTCCGACGTCTCGGCCGGGCCCCCGCGTTGCAGCTGCTCCGCACTCTCCGAGCGGCGCTGCTCCAGCGCGTGTCTGGGCTCTGTGCGGCCCTGCGTTGCCATCGCCGCTGGCTCCGTGCCCTGTGAGCGGTTCCACTCTGCAAACTCCACGCTGCTTTGAGTGAGTGCGGCCCCGTTTCGGCTCGGCGCTGCGCTGCATGGCTTCTCGTGTCGCTGTGGAAACCGCCGCTTCTCCCTCCGCAGGGCTCTCCGAGCCGTGTGCTCAGAGCGGCCTGCCACGCCGATGCCCGGTTCCTGGCTGCTCGTGGCCCACGGCACCCGCGGCGCCTGCGGCATCGCTCCCTCACTTTCGGTCGCGTGGCCGGGGATCCCGAGACAGGGATGGGGTCCGCGATAAGGCGCGCGCTCCCGAGGGGGCCGGGCGCATCCAGCGCAGGCACCTCCGCCGGCACGGCTGCAGTCATGTGCTCCCGGGATGGCGGCCGTGCGGCCTCGGCCACGGGATAAGTAGGATCCTCTGCTTTAGGGGTATTGGGACAATACAAATGCTCCTCAAGAGCTTCCCTGATTATAAGGTATGCATGGAAAGCTTCTCTTTGATCTCCTACTTTATCCCAGATCTCGTCCCAGAAACACCCCTCACAAGGAGGTTCGATATCAAAAAGTAAGTCTCGAGAAATACAGGAGAACCTTTTGAAAAGCCAGCTGAAGAAATGTTCTAGATCTCCCGGTTGCATTACTTTTTTGTTTTGTTGTTCAAGGATTCCTTTTACTTCTAGATACATTTTTTTCTGTGGCTCAGAGAGCCCCATTTCCCACGATTCTTCCATAGTCCAGAGAGAATACCCAAACCAAGATGAGAAGAAAGAGGTCTAGAGTGGTTATTTTACTCACGAATCTTCCTCAGGGACCAGTGTCCTGCCCGCATTCCTCCACCAGTTTGTTGCAGCAGGGATTACTGCAACAAGCATATATCAAACCAGGAGTCCCGTAGAAATGAAGTATATATGGACAGATTCGTGGTAGATGTTTCACAGATGTTTATTTCTCCAGCCGCATGGCCGGGGCTCTGCTCAGGAACCCCAGTCACGGGACCCCAGGGTCCTTGGCCACACCGGGGAACACAAAACAACCAATGGGGAACGAGGCTGACCAGGGGCAGGGAAACCCCGTGTCTCCCCCTCAGGGCCCCTCTCCCAGGGTTCCATGGCAGGGGAGGAGACCCCAACACTGGACAACCAATTAATCCTCTGTTTGTTTCTCTGCCTCTTTCCAGGTCATTACTGCCCATGAGTTGGTGTATAACAATGGTGAGCTCCATACAAACTTCTACCACCCGGGTGACATACACTTGACGTACACATTCGTCTGGATCTTTGAATAATTTCTCATTGCTCACCATAAATCACCTCCAGCGTGGCTAATTCCCTCAGGTCCTGGATACCTTTTTCAATGGTGATCCATTTGCCTGAATGGCATGATATCTCTCTTGAAGGGAAACCTTCCCTTACTGCCTAATAGAAGTCATGTGCAGAGGCTGAGGTCTTGTGCCCTTTTTCCAATCACTTTGTCAATGCCTTCCCTAGAAAGAGATTCCAGCTGCTTGGCTTTTCTACCCTCTAATTGCAGGCCACTGGTCCTGCTGTCCTACCTTTGAAGCAATCAGGTGACAATGTATTGGTCTGGATGAAGCTGAAATCTTTTCACATACCTCACAGCTCTCTCAGGGATTGGGATCAGATGGTTACTGCCTCATTTATGAGTTCTGTCACTTCCTCCTCCTGTTCTCATGATAGCACCTGGAGACGCCTGCCTTATCTTCTTCTTCCTCCTTCCCTCTTCAGTAGGAGTTTCTTCCCTTATTAAACAAGCTTGCTTTCGCATGCAGTATTTCTTCTCATGTATATTGGGGCAGCTGTTACCAGCATGGGTTGGTACCCTGGTTCAGCTTCATACTTGCCAGGGAGCTGTCGCAGGGGGTTGAGTAGCCCCAGTGCTTATCATGGTTGCTGCAGTGTCTGTCATTTTGTCATCAGATCCAGAGACCGCCTTTTCCCCCTAAAGAGTGTTGAGCAGGGCTGAATCTGCATGGGCCAGGCCCCAGCATGTGGCAGTGATTTGTTTCTCTCTGGAACTGCCACGGTCACAGCATATTTTTTCCAAATATTTTACCAGTTTTCTGGATTTTGCAGTTCTTCAGGGGTGAAGTTCCAAAACATTGGAGGTGTCTGCTCTCCTAGATTCTTGCCCATACTATCTCACACATCCCGCCACTCATAACTATCCAGCCTTGAAATAGAACTCTGGGTGGTATACTTAAACATTTGTTTAACCTTAAATAAGACCTGAAATGCATTCAGGAGACACGAGTAGGAACACACTTGTTTGAACATCCCAAGGATTCAAAATTCTCAAGAGCTATTGTAACTAGCCTGGAGGAGAAGGGGAAGGTGAAGTAGCGGGGGAGTGTTCCCTCTTGTCTCCCCCACAGATCAACTCTCTGAGGAGAAAAGGTGAAGAGTGTAATCGTTAATAGTTTCTGAGAGATGGTTCCCAAAGTACAGAGATGACAGTAATGCTGAGTACAAATACCAGATTAGTCTCACAACCACTAATTTTATGATATCATAAGCCAGTGTTACACAGTACAGCAAAATGATAACCTTAATCCAGCCCCCAGGGATGACAAACAGCACAACAGGGAACACACACAGCAAGTAAGGTCTTACATAACATAACCCTGAGAACAAGCACAACTCCTCTAAAAGCAGATAAATCAACATTGTGATCAGCAACTATTAAACTAATATAATGAACTTGTAAAACAAAATTTTTTAACACTTTTCTGGTCAGATCTGTTATCTCAACCCTTTGAACCCGACTCTGGGTACCAAAAAGAACTGCTGTGGTTTAACCCCAGTCAGCAGCCAAACACCACATAGCCGTTCTCTCACTCCCCTCTAGAGGGATGGGGGAAAGAGGGAGAGAAGAAGGAAAGAGGTAAATCTTGTGGGTTGAGATAAAGACAGTTAAAGACAGTAAAGGGAAAGGAAGATAATATTAATGACAAGAGAATATATAAAGCAAGTGATGCACAACGCAGTTGCTCACCAGGCACTGACTGATGCCCAGCCCATCCCTCAGCAACGGGCTGCCCCACCTTGTTGGCCACTTGCCAACAGTTTTATTGCTCAGTAAGTATGGTGCATGGCATGGAATATACCTTGTGTCCATTGGGGTCAGCTGTCCTGGACATGTACCCTCCCAGCTCCTTGTGCATCCTGAGCCTCCTCACTGGCAGGGCAGCATGAGAAGCTGAAAAGTCTTTGAATCAGAGTGAACTCTGCTCAGTAACAGTTAAAACATCAGGTGTTATCAACATTATTGTCATCTTAAATACAAAACACACCACTGCATCAGCCACTAGGAATAAAGATAACTCTATCCCAGCCAAAACTAAGGTACTAGTTCTTTCTTTGGTTCTTCATTTCCAAGCTGACAGCTCTGAATCGGCAAGACTATCTAGTATCTCTAAAGTTTTAGACTGACTTAAACTTGGTTCCCTTGAAGGACTTGGGAGGCCAAGGAGTCGAGCACCTAGGGAGATGCTGTGGTGAAAAGAAGTAAAGAAAGGCCAGCAGTACAGGAGTGGAGGGAAGTAATCACAAAAATTAACTTCAGTCCTGGGGATACCTGACCTGCTTCTCTAAGCTTCTTTATAAAGAATGGAGGATAATTATGGAGCAGACAAGTCAAAGCAGAAACCTAATTTTAGGCTGTCTGAAACTGCACCCCCAGGGGAACTTCACTCGCCATCATAGAGCTCCAGTGTCCACATTTTAAAAAGGGATCTTTAAAAATAGTCTGTGAGCAGAAGGGAAACACAAAAATTATTTAAGACCTGGAGAAAATGTCTTTCTTCTAGCTTGGTCTGTTTATCTTATCAGAAAAGACTGGGATGTGACTAGATTAAGGTGTATAAATGCTTTCATGAGTAAAAAATACTCATGTATGAAACGGGGCTTTAATCAAGCAGAGGAATACATAACTAGAACCAATTGTCTGGAAGCAGAAGCCAGAAAATTCAAATTAGAAAACAAGCACACATTTTTGACAGTGGGAGTGAATAGGTACTGGAACATACTACAGAGGAAAATGATACATTCTCACCATATTCAGATTTTCAAGTCAGGACTAGGCTGAAAGAAAAGTTTCAATGGAACTAAGGGTCTCAATGCAGCATCACTGTGTGATACTAAATGGCCTGTGATATTCAGGAGATTAGATGGCCACTCTCAACCTTAAACACCATGAAGCTTAATTCTATGAGTCTGTATCAGTCACCAGGGTATAGGCTTTGTATAAAAAAACCACTCCCTAAATTCAACTCAACAATTTGATAACTTCTGGTATCTTTCAAAACTGAGCAATCTCTGAAAGATTTCTGGCCATAACACCACTTCTGCTGAGAACTGAAGAGTTGAATATAAGCTGAATACAACTCTTGCAATAACTGTTTATTAATAATGGGACTGTTTTCTATTCTTTTATATTAGTCCTTAAAAACAATAAGGTGGCTGTAAATTTATGGCATAAATTACCATATTTATGATAATGTATATGATATTTAGCAGCTGTAATTCATCTAGAAATCAAGCTACAGAGAGGGGAGCAGAGTATATGTATATTGTTGTGATTTTCAAATATTCATTTATTGAACATCACTACAATGCTGTGATGTGAGTAAATACTATTACTGAGATTTTACAGAACTTTTCATGTCTAGGACAATTGGCTTGTTCCAAGTTGTGTGTATATATATATATATATGTACTTATATATATGTACATATTATTTTTTTAAAAAGACAGTGAGGAAAAGAGTATAAAATCCCATATAGGAAATCCTGATCCTCTTGATGTTATTTGCAGATTTGAGGGAAATAAACTTTAAACCAGCTTCATTTCTCAGTTTAAAACTAAATCCATCCTAAACACAGTGAAATGTTTTTCATTCATTTGGTATCTGACCTGAAAACCTGTGCTTAAAGAAGTAAAATGATCACTTCAAGTATATTTATTTTCTCCTTTTTCTGTACTATGTCTTGTTTGACAATCACATTGAATTATCAGATTAAAAAAATTCTTCACTCTCTGCCCACTTTATAGTATTTTTAATATATTTCCCATGAGGGTAAAGTGAACTAAATTCTGCTAACAGAAACATTTGAAAATCCATAAGAAAAATGCCCAGGGAGAATGAAATTGGGCCTTTATTCCTAGTAGTACAGTTTATTTCAGGTGTTACCTTCAGCTAAGTAATCTGATGCTTAGATTTTCCTTGTACTTAAAAAAAAAGCCCAACATTAAGAAAAATCTTATGAATCAAAATGTTTAATGCTAAATGAGAAGTATCTAAATGATTTGGGGTGAAAAATAGAAATTCTATAACTTGTAACACTCTGTTTCATGGAAACTCATATAGGGATAGAGGAGTTCTCCCCAATAAATTGACATACTCTATTAGTTTTGGAGCTGTTTTAAGGGATTTCCAACACAATAATTTTGGCTAGGTTTGACTTGAGCTACTGGGGTAAGACAAAAACCACTGAATGTAACACTGAGTTTTAATGTCACTTTTTTCTACCATGTGGCTGCATGCTCTCTCTGCCCACATGCACGCTTACACTGTCCACACATCAGCAAGGCATCCATCACATCCAAGAGGAGAAATGGGCAGGAAGCCATCACAAAACTATGATCTTGACCTCTTCCCTGCTGTGGCCCTCAATTTCACACAATTCTTCCCCTTAGCCAGGATGCCACCTTCCCCTCAGAGTAAAAACTGCAGTAGCTGAGAGGTTTCATTACTTGATTAGACAGGCCACAAAGCTTTCCTCCCTCTAGCCCTGGTGTCTCCAAGCAGGAATTATTACCCCATCATTTCTAACTGACTTCCTCTGTGCCTTTTCACTCAATAGCCATACGGACTTTCCAGGGCTCAGCAGTCTGCAGCAGTTTTCAGTTCAGCCACTTGCAAGCCATCTGAAGTTTCTCTTTGCAAGGAAATGGCATTATGCAGAAAAGTGACATATGGCACCTGGAAAGCATTGACCTTGCCTTGGTTTCCTGGCAAGGTCATTGTAGTATATATTTGTGTACTTGTATACTTTGTATATTTGTATTTGTGTACTGTCCTTATTATATAACAGTACTTATTTTGCTAGGCCACCTACTTCCAGTGCTGTTTATCAATGATCTGGATGAGGGGATCAAAGCCACCCTCAGTCACTTTGCAGATGACACCGAGTTGGGAGGGAGCATTGATCTGCTGAGGGGTAGGAAGGGATATGGACAGGCTGGATCGATGGGCCAAGGCCAATTTTCCAAGGTTCAATAAGGCCAATTGGTGTGACTCTTGGGTCATAGCAATGCAGAGCTACAGGCTAGGGGCAGAGTGGCTGGAAAGCTGCCTGGTGGAAAAGGAGCTGGGAGTGCCAGTTGACAGCAGCTGAACATGAGCCAGTTTGTGCCCAGGTGGCCAAGAAGGCCTATGTCATCCTGGCCTGTATCCGCAGTAGTGTGGCCAGCAGGACGAGGGCAGTGATTGTCCTTCTGTACTCAGCACTGGTGAGGCCACACCTCAAATCCTGTGTCCAGTTCTGGGCCCCTCATGAAAAGAAAGACTTTGAGGGGCTGCAACATGTCCGGAGAAGGGCAATGTGCACTCTGCACAAGACAGCTTCTGATCACCACATCACCCACCAGTCCTTCTCTGTTCACAAACAGCAGGTTCAGAGGGGCATCTTCCCTTGGCTCACTCACCAGCTGTGTCAGAATTTCTCTTCCACATATTCCAGAAATCTCCTGGACTGTTTTCTCTCTGTTGTGTTGTACTTCCAGAAAATATCCGTTAAATTGAAGTCCTCCATTAGAACAAGTGCCAGTGATTGTGAGACTTCTCCCAGCTACTGAAAGAATATTATAGACTATTTTATCTGCCAATATTATAGAATATTTGGTCAGTTGCTTAAGCAAAAACAAAATACTTGAAAAATGTCTCTATTAATGCAAACACACAGAGAGGAAATCACACATAATGGATACATATCCACAGTGTCAAACATCTTCACATTGCTCTATTATGAGTCACACTAAAGCACTGTCCTCAAACCATGTTTTCCTAAAACAAACCTCAATGTTGGCTTTGTGAGCTGGAGAGCAGACTTACTGATTTCTAGCAGCACGAACCATGTTAGGTTACAGGTCATTTAAACACATTGCTTTTGACTTTTGAAATGTGCAGACTGCCTTTGCTGAAGGGCCTGTTAGCATGAGAAGGCATTTTTGAGATGCATTAGACATGCTAGTTATACAAAAGAGCATGATGTAATTGTTACATTTGTACATGAAGGCACAGAGGTGGATATGAACATCATTCTACAGAATGATCAGTTAGGATTTTGCATACAAAATTTGACCCAGAACATAAAGATCAACTTATTTTCCATTTCAAAATAGCAAGCTTTATTAATCTATCATCAACAATCCAAATATATTATAACTAGCACCTTTAAAAACAATCTGAACTTTTCTTGTGAATCTTACAGGACAGGTTAGATACGCTAAAATTTTAAAATTCCTTTTGCTTCCATTGTCAAATGTTCTTCTCAAATGACAATAACTAAGACACGCAATTTCATCCTGGAGTAATCTGTGGTAGATATGATGATATATTGCCTGTCAATAACTTTCTGGCAAACTCTTTTTGTGAGCATCATTTTCATAAACCATGAAGAAGGGAGCCTTGGTGCTTCAGGCCCAGTCATGAGACAGCTGTGTTGGAAACACAGCTTTGGACTATGTCATTTGGTGGGACAGTCACCAAGTCACAGTGTAGCTCAAAGAGATCCATGAAGCAGAAGAGGAAGGTCATTGAAACAGCTTTTCTCCAGCTAACCATAACTGCATTCTCACCATTCCAGTCAACCTGTGTTCATGCTACCAAAGACAGAGCACGTGAAATACAATTTTCAGTGCTATGAGTTTGTAGACCTTAGTAGTAGAACTGATAACAAACTAGATGCCTCTTCGTCACAGACTACATCCTTATGCTAAGAGCAATGGGATGTTTCTTCATTCATGCCCATGCTGCATTTCAAATAACTTTATCAAATGATGCTGATCAGCACATGGCTATGTTCCTGAAGAAACTGCATCAATTTGATCATATTTGCCCTTGTATCTGAACGTCATCAAGGATCTTGTCATCCAGGAATAAGTTAGTATGGCTATTGCTCCTTCACATCCTCCTTCCTGAAGCATATTCACTTCTGGTGAGTGCCCTGAAGAAATCAGGCAACTACTTGTTGAGGAATACATCTGAAGTTTCCTTAACACCATGAAAGGTTAGGTTATACAACAATGAAGAGAAACAGATGTTATTTGTTCATGAAAACAAATTTCCAGATGGTTCAAGATCACCACATTGTGCAAACAGCCAGCTTAAACAACTGCTTGCTTTTATTGTAATTACCCTCCGGTTTCCTTCTGCCATCACCCTCTAGTGTGTGCTACACTTCCTCACTTCAGTTTGTGTTCCAGGATTTTATGTTATTTGAGACATGAACTTTGTCTGCTAATAAAGTTTGTAGAAACATCTGGAGCAAAAATGGTAAAACAGAAATGGTAATAATGGATCAGAATAAAATCATCCCTATTACCAGAAATACAAAAACCCAACCAATCAGGTAGTTAGCACCTATTAGTTTTGAAATTGCTTAGGAATTAAGTAGCTATGCTTTTTAAAAAATATGTATTTTCTCATAAGTGTCTTACCTCAACAGCAGAAAAATGTCAAGTTAATGCATTGGTCACAGACTGTTGTTCACACAGCATGCTTCCACACAGCAACAGCTTCTAAGTCCCCAGAAGGAATTTTCTTCTGCCTCCATCTGATAATGAAACAGTCTACACACAACACACAGAACAGTACAAAACCTTACCTACGACCTAAGCAAAGTAACAAGTACTCAGTCCTGAGATGTTTGCCAAGATTAGTTGTGCAGTGTTATACTCTAACACCTGTTACAGTATAAGTCCCTGACAGACGCTTGGCAGTGTAAAGAAGACCTGCATGTGGTTAATGTCCATGGAAGATACAAAGCCTCAGCACCTTCGTAAGTGCAGATCCAAAAGAAAACTCAGTGTAGCAGTTTCCCCATGGGATATAAAACACCCATAACTCAGTCAGGTTCCCACTGTCCTAAGAAGAGCCTGAACTTGGGCATCCCATGTACCTCCATGACTCTTGTTGCATGTAATGTTCAGAACCCCTTAGAAGGCCTGATTTTTTCAACAGTGACTGCATAGGTTGATTAACTTGAGGACTGACCAGACAGATGGTGCCAGACTTGAGTGCCCCAATCATCTCTGGTAAGGTAGTCATTTTCCACAGGATATGCAAGACTTTCATAATGCCTACACCTGCATATGATCATGGATGCAGTACGAATTCAGGACTGAATGTGACCAATGTTCGTGCTTAAAATGTTCTATCGATCCCCCTGATCCTGTCTGTTGTGCTATTACGGGTATAAGCTGCTCTTCAGAGTAGTGCCACTGAAGTGTGTGTTGGCACATTTGGATACTATTAACTATGTCCATTGAAAACTCATTCTGTTATTCCTATGCCTTGGTGAGCTATACACTGTAACAGCATGCAACAATGAATATTGACAGCCCTGTTAATATTTTACCTGGGTAAAAATGATCCTGAACATGTTCTTTTCAGTGCTGAAATTTTTAACCTATTATTCAAGGTATGATACAGAGCATAGTTATTGTTTATTCTCCTACTAGAGTTTTAAGTGGTGAAAGAAAATGTTATCATTCAGATGAGCTACTTCTCTGAAACTGTGAGACAGCAACCAATTATAGATGCCTCAGACAGATGGGATTCTGCTGCTACTATGCAGGATCCCAATTACGTCGCATACACACTGCCACAAGGAACAAATAAAGAACTGGAAAGAATAAGGACTTTGTTTAACAGATGCATTTGTGTAAGTCATTCTGGGCTTACACCTGAGTAATGGTGGCCTGGTTGTTCTAAAACAAGCATAAGCCTGCTCATTAGTGGCATTGGAGCACCGCTCAGTGGGAGCAAAATGTTAACTTATCCCCACGTAACTGTATAGCCTAGAGATATGAAGTGTGAAAAACAGAAACTGTGATTTCCAGGCAATGCATGACCAATTCAGCATGTTCATCACTCAAGTCATTGCCAACAGAAGTGTGAGAGATTATTAGTAATACGTCCCATCTTTAGCTCTGGAGGGTACAACCTCATACAAAGACTTTAAATTTCTTATTTTCACCCATTAATTGTAGTTTTGCCTGAGGGCTCAAAAAGAACCATCAATGAACATGAAAGGTTTCCTGCAGACCTTGTCAAACCAGTGACCAAAATGGGACTCACCTGTCACATGCTGGAGATGTTCAGAATTCCTTCATTTTCTTCCTCTGTGTCCCACTTTGACCTTCTGGAAAATATACTTGTTAAGAAGTAGTGCCCTTCTTTTTGATATATGGGCTTTGTATTTCTACAGAACATTTTGTGTATAAGTATTTGAGGCAGCTGAATCACTCCCAGCCTACACTGTACATTTTTGAAGGGACTATAACCACAGAGAAAGGAAATTATAACTTTTGCTTTACTGGAAGTGCTGTATCTGGCTCAAGTTAATTAGCAAGTGAATAAATGAATGAGTGTACAAACAACTGGAAGTGACATTTCAGTTATTTTTGCTAGCCTGAAAGCCATTAATCTTTTAATTAAAGGGTTTGCAATTTGAAATCTTATTACAGTATTTCTGTCAATGAAATATTTCCACAATAGCTCTGGGTCTGGAACTCAGACAGGTAAAAACCATCTTCATCATTTTCTCTCCAGCCAAAGATCCAAGCTGAGACCAGCATACCCCCAAGCACTCATCACAAGTAATTACCCTGCAGAGGGAACACAGCCAGAGAAATGTTACAGCATTACTATTATTACTTTTTTTGGATTAAGTAATAAATATTTAAGAGAGTAAAGGTAGCCCACATGAAATGAAAAATGAGCACATGCCAAATCCCCACCTACTTGACTGTGCACCTTAAGGCCTCTTCTACTTGAAATAAACAGCAAAAATAATTCCCCACCACTGTGAGCTCTAATTTTCTTTAACAAACTAGAATCTCCTTCAAATCTCAAATCTATTGTGATATTAGTTACTCATTTCTAGTCTGTTTCCAGAGTGAGGTTAAAACAACTTCAGACAGCATAATAAAGGATGATTTCCTTTGTAGAGCTAAGGGTTTTTCTCAATCTTTATCAGTTTGCAGATCCCCAGGCCTGTCTGAGAGAGGTGCAGGTCTTTGTACAACAGCTTTAAGCTTCCTGACCACAGGAGCACATTTTCTATATGCTTTTGCACAGCATTTCAAGGTAATTCAGAATCCCAAAGATTCACAGACCCTAGAATGAAAATCAACAAAACTGTTCTTTTTCCGTTGCCATGTCATGCTTTGTGTCTCATTTACTACTCACTCAGCTGGTAATACTTTCTCATAACTAAATTTTGTGCCAGAAAATTTGCAAAAATAGATAGCAAAGAAACAATAATGAACTGTGAGGCATTTACAAAAAATTCATTTTGTATCAAAGAAATTAATTTTCAAATGGCGTCATTATTTTATCTTTCACTACACTTTTCCTAAATGTAGATGAACAACATCAAGTTTAAATTGACAGGTATGGTACAGATTTTGGGAAATATTTAGACTTCTTAGATGTTATTTCTAGTCATTTTAATATTTCTTCATTTTTGATAAACTATCAAAATTCTGGAAAAACGTAATGGTGGTTTTGAAAATTAGCTGGATATAGAGTATGTTCTCAGTTCCATTTTTACACACATTTCTTAATAATTTTATTTGCATGTGGTAATAATAAAAAAAGATCTTCAAAATCCCAAACATTTTTCATAGGTTGATGTAGATCAATACACTGTTTTATTAAGAGTTTTAAAAATATTGACAGAATTATTGGTCATTTGAGAAAATAACCTAACAAAGACATAAATTCCACAGTTGTTAAAGGTCTTTTTTAATTTGTCTATTCATTATGTAGCAACAGCAATCTACATATTTGGTTTATCTGAACTTCTTCGGGTCATGGGCACAGGAATTAAAAAAACTGTGTTGTATTGCCAATATTTCTAAAATGCCAAGACCTCAAACAATACCCTTAATGCAGTTTAGCCCCACCTGAACTATGACAAATTAAACTCTTTGTGAATCAGAGGTGCATGTGCCATTCCTCCAAACATCTGCTTTTCATTTTGCAGCTTCTGCTTCTTTAAAAGCTGATGTCATATAATCTGCTCCAGCTTTAAACCACAGTTACTCCCTCTTTTTGTCATTCATCTACAGCCAAATAAAACTTTTTACAGACATAAGAAATAAAAACTAAAGCTACTGATGAAGAGTCTTCTCTTCTGTTTACTACTAACATTGCTTTGGTCTGGAAGATTCTGGCTAAGTTCCTATTTCAAATATGTATTTCTATAAGAAAACAGAACATGGCTTTCACATATACTGATATCTCTAACTAAAACATTATGAGGAAATTCAGGAGCAGTAAATTCAAGAATGCAATCATATAACTTATTTCTAACAAAATTTAAAGTGTGACATAGCAAAGGAGCTGATAGGGACAAGCAGTATAACTGTAAATTTCTGTAAAGCCAGAGATTTGCCTTACTTTGACTCTATCCTAGAAATGCCAATGCACATCTCTTGAGAGATCCAGATGAAGTCCACAGAGAGAGCTTGAGTGCTTAGAGGCAGATTCTACTCCCTTTTATAAAAAAGGGTATCTTCTGAACTCTTAGTCTGAGAGGCATTGTTTGAAAGACACACTACACACAGGACCTGGCTACTCCTTGAAAAATACTGGATCAGACTAAAAGATCTTCAGTATGAGAAAATCCCAACTCTAATCTCTTAGAGGTGGGCTGGATTCTGGGGGGGGTGAGGTTAATAAATCAGGGTGTAATGGTAACTATTAGATTATTTTTGACCATAGAAGAACACTGGGACAATTGATGAGATTCTTTTTTCTTGGAGCAAAACTACTATCTACTCATAAAATAGAAAACAAAATACCAGATGTCACTTAAAATATTTCCCAGTTTTAAGCTTCTTACCCAGACACAGGTCTTTGAGATCAGCCTGTTCATCCCTGTGTTGTTGTCTGCCTATGTAAGGCCAGCAGGTGCTCAACACAGCTTCCCTTCTCCCAGAGCACCTGTCATGGCCAGTGCTGTCTCCCTGAACTGTCCTACAAGTTTACCATTCTCTCTTCCTAATCTTGTGTCAGGGCTCTCTGCAGCAACATGCATCCAAAAAAAAAAAAAAAAAAAAAAAAAAACAAAAAAAAGTACGTGGTATCAAGTAAATTTTTTCAAGTATATACCAGACTTTAGAGAGTATTCAGCTTCTTTTTTAATTTCTTTTTTTTTGTTGTTTTTGTTTTTGGTTGTGCCTTCTTGGGTTTGTTCAGCTTGGAAAACAGAAGGCTTCAAAATGACCTAATTGCAGACTTCCAGTACCTGGAAGGGAGCTGACAAGAAAGATGAGGAGAGACTTTTTACAAGAATAAGAGGGAATGGCTTCAAACTGAAAGAGAGGAGGTTTAGATATTAGAAAGAGATATATTAGGAAGACATTCTTTACTGGGAGGGTGGTGAGGCACTGGAATTTGTTGCCTAGAAAAGCTGTGGATGCCCCATCCCTGGAGGTGTCCAAGGCCAGACTGGATGGGGCTCTGAGCAACCTGGTCTAGTGAAAAAGGAATTGGGACTAGATGATCTTTAAGGTTCCTTTGAACCCAGGCCATTCTGTGATTCTATAATTTTTATTGGCAAGGACTAAGTTTTGTCATGAGAGACCTTCCAGGTCCAGAGCAGGCTCAAGATAGCTGAGTGCTGCAGTAACATAAATATTAGGCAATAGTTTGTATCTCCTTGTGCCCACAGGAGTGGATATGGGCCCAGACAACTACTTTGTAGGAAAGTTGTACAAAATGTATTGCAACTTCAATTCATATTTACTTAGCTCCACCCCTCCAATATCATATGGTCTTTAGAACTAAATAACGTTTGAGGTTTTTTCCGTGTTCTTAAACTTAACATCGGTGTGTGCTGGGAAAAGTCTAATAAATTGTTTTTGGTGAACCTGAGAAATTCTGGAAAACAATGTATCATTTCAGGCTAGTTCTGTGAAAATTTTCATCAAAACTGACAAAAACCACCAGAAATAACATTTAAAAATACATCAAGTAGACAGTACAGTAATTTTTTTTCCCAAGAAATCAACACAACTGCTGACATCCAGTGCAATTTTTTTAGCAAAAAAATGAAGTTTATTCTTATAAACAATAGTTATATCTCTTTCATTAAAGCCAGTTAGACAACTAATTTATATAACCTGATGGAAACAACTCAGTGGGTAATCTTGCAGTGGCTCAGACACAGTTTATAATTTTTACTTGTAAAGTCATAAATTCAACCAAATCAACATAATCTCACCTAATTTGAGTGTGTACTCCACAGAGCATTTGTACCAAGCCACTCAAAATACATTTCAGACATGAAAGGGTATGGCTTTGTGGTATCTAAGATGTTTAAGATGCTTAGAATTTTAGTCAGTACTTTGACCCACAGCCTCCTAAGAATTAATTTTTGTGTGTTCTATATGCCAGAAGAATTTGCTGCAAGATCTCTCTACAATAGAGAAGCCAGAAGGAAAGGGACCCTACTGGTTTTGTTCAACTGCTTATGGCTTATTCTCCTTCTCTAGAGAGACCCATGACAGTTAATCTGAGTCAGAGTTTAGCCTAGTTCTCATCTGTAGAACTCAGATCCAAAGCTTTATTCGGGTCTTAAGGCATTTTTTTTCTTATAACTTCAAATATTTAGGTAATATTAAAGACTTAATAATGAGACTAATAGAAGTTAATAAGACATAGCAAAGAGATTTCAACTCAAGAAGAGAAGCTCTTAGTTCTGATTGACAAAAGCTGGATGCAGCCTTATTATTGGTGGCATTAACTCTATTGACCAGCCTCTAAATCCAGGAATATTAATACATGCAGAAATAAAAATAACATGAGATGAAATTCAAATTATTTCTGACATTCATGAAAAGTCTAGTCATAATACTTTGTCAGGAAAAGAAGAGTTTGCATTCTGTGGAGTATCGAAGTAAATTTATGCCCTTACAGAGGATCTACTTTAAGTTATTCTCTTTTATTATTTTAAACTTCTTGTTTATTGGTTAACCTTTAAAGTGCTTTTCTCTATATACTTTTTTGAAATTGTATGCTTATAGTTTTAAATTCAATAAACAAACTGAAAAAAAACCCAAAGCATATGTTTGGTTAACATATATTAAAATATACCTCAGTACCTGAAAACTATTTGACATACTTCTGTTGGAAAAAAAAAAAAACCTAGGGGAAAAAACTACAAAAACTTTCACTTTAATGTGATACCTTGCAAACACTGATCAAATGTACTGGGTTTCTCCAGTGTTACCATAGCATTAATACATGCCCAGAGCATTCTCAGTTGAGTTCTATATGCATAAAACTAGTCGATATTTTCAGTAGCACTTTGTTCAGAGAGCATCCCAGTTTCATCTGCAAAAGTTCACAGCCTAATGTTTCCCAGTAAATTTTAGAAAAAATGAGATGGAAGAAAGACTGTGGAAACTCTCAATTTGAAGAAAGCATAAGCTGTCAAGTCTGCTCCCAGTAGCAATCTTGGGCTTTTTCCCTTTCCTCTCAAAACACAGTCAGCCCATGAGGAGGTGGGATTTTTTCTCAAAGGTCTCTACTTTTCTCAAAGAAAGATGATAAGGATAAAAAGACATGGGGACAGATAGATTTTCACTTCTTTCATTTTAATTAATCCGTAAAGTTTCTGTCCAGTGTTATAGAAACTGGAAGATCTGACCTTTCTCAATTGTTCCCAGAGGAGAGGCAGATAAGGGATAGATTTCAACAGCTGTAACCATAGTACTTCTGGGCTTATTTCTCTCTGCTGAAAAGGCCAGTCTGGAAGGGAGAGGGGGCAAGAAAAGAAGAAATAAAAAGAAGAAAAAGAAGAAAAAGAGAAGAGGAAAATCAAAACTAGATACACTTAAAAGCACATTAAAGTTAGTTGCCTAGCTCAGCTAGGCAGTTATGTTGTTCTTTAGTCACTGGAAGGACACGTTATGTCCACTTCCCAAGATGATTGTTTCCATTGCACAAAAATAAACAGAGAGGTGCTTAAGACATGCAGGATGAACAACCTGGGGCAACTCCAGAAGGGACTCCACCATGATGGGTCATCAAGATCCCTCAGGGTCTCAAACTGTAACCATCAGAACCCTGCATCTCTTCCCAAGGGAATATAGAAAGTGTCTACTAGACAATCTACTCTTTAGCCAGTTAATAGATGAAATGGAGTCTGCTCTTTATCTGACACTCAGTGGGTAGCTACATCTTTCCTGCAGTGATTCCCTCAAGCAACACAAAAAATATTCTCTAATGTGGGAGGCCTCTCAGAGAGACAGTCGGTCCTATTCTCCAAGTTTCCAAATGATACGCACAAAAAGGCAGTGCTGAGGCGCAGGGGCAGTGTTCACTCTGGTGGTCCCACCTGTCAGTTATATCCAAAGGGAGCAGATCACCATTCAGAGCACTACAGGAACTTGTCTGACTCATGGGTGCTTTACAGTTATGAGGCAGCAGGACACGGTTTCCTTTCTTTTTTATTTCAAGCCATACAGCAGCACATAACAGGCTTGGCATGGACAGGAAGGAAAAGAGCTCAGATTGCTACCAACAGCTCTTCTGCTCGTGTGCCATCTCTGTTTTCGTGTCACCTCTAGCATTCTGGCCAAGGACGAAGGTTCATAGTTTGGTTCAACCACTGCCTCTAAGATCCCAGCTTGATCAGCTGTCATGATAATGAGTAGATGGTGGGAACAAGTTACAGAAAGAAATTCATGTTTCCACCACTGAACACTGCTATTAGTAGCAATTAAAACACTGCTTTGGAATCTGCCCTCTCTGTCGAGCTGAGAGCTCTTGCCCAGAATTTCTGCTAGTTGTGTCCAGCTTGGCTTCCTCTGAGTCTTTAAGAATTAACATGCTCAGATTTACCTCCATCACTGGATTAAAACTCTTGCATTGGAATATCAAGTGTCTATTCCACCTATTCTGGAAGTATGTGGGAGCTTAATGCACATAGCCCAGTGTAAACACTTACAGAATGAAGGAAAAAGCCTTGAAAAATTTGTAAGAAAAATCTAACAGGGCTGAGGAAAGGTGACAAGCAGGCAGAATAAGCATAGGGAAGCAATGAAATATTAGGGGTTAGCAAGGCAATGCCATAATAAGTGGCACAGCACAAGCAGCCACAGTTTAAAGGGAGGGAGCTTAAAGACCAGCATAAAGGCCTGCAAATATGTAAGCAGCAGGGATCACCTAAGAAGAGGTGGCTGAATTTGGGAAAAGCATATTTTTTATTTGCCTAGGTCTTGGAAAAAAAAGAAAAAAGCACAGATCTCAATTTATAGTAATTTTTCACTTTGAGAGAAATTTGCATTTTGTATGAAGAAAAAGAAGAAAATGGAGGCAAGGAGGGACTAACTATCACAACAGAGTATAATTAGCACTACAATGAGTAAATGGCCACCCTACTTCGGGTGAGGAAAGTCCTACTAGAGACAAATAGCAGGGCTGCCTGGCATGGTACATGAAAAAATAGCTTCAGCAGTTCACTGAATCATAACAGTTCCCCTAATGTAATGACTGCAGAGAAAAAGTATCTGATCTAAAGGAGTGTTTTATCTATGTGGGACATTTTTTGTCCTGAAAGCTGTCGGAATCACCATCCACCTGAGTCCTAGAGCCTATTCATTTGAGTTGAAGAACAAAGAATCGTGTCTTGCCTATCTTTTGTGTTCAACATGAAAAAATATCTTGACCAAAACCAAGTAAAGTGGCAATCTTGCAAGTCAGTCCAAGCTTGACTTAATTTAAGGGCTTTCAGTAGATTTTTGATCAGGTGCGTGCAAGAACGACTTAGTTTCGTGATGGCCCAGATTTTGTATCAAGGCAATTCTAGCCATTCGCAGCACACAACGTGGTGGAAAATAGTGTTTGTAAAATTCCTTAAAAAAAAATTCCTTTGTAAACATTCCTTAAGTGAAATATATAAATAAGTTAATGGCAGAAACACCGTTTAAAGGGTACTCAGGAGTTTCTCTCAGGTTTTGTGTGTTGGAAAAATTAGTCTTCCTTCAGTGGAACCAAGCCACTGGTTTTCCTTTAACAGCAGTTCTACAGGTACAGTGAACTGAATCAGTACATAAAGTTACCACTATTCCTCCGAGAAGACAACTGAAATCACATGCCAATTAAATTTTTTCAGTGTGTTCACCTAACAGCCAAATATTACACAGCCCAGTAGTATTCCATATATAAAAATAACTTTCCAGAAATAGCAGCTCTGCTGTATTGGAATTTCCCAGAGGACCAGTTACTGTTGTTTTATATGTTAACACACTTGCTGTAGAGTGATAGTACTGAAACCAAATACATTAGCAGTAGTTTTCCTATTGCCTACAAATAGCATTTAAGCAACAGTAATACTGCTTTAGACTTGAAAAGCTTGTGCTTTCAAAATTTTGGCAAGTTGTTGGAATAATTCTGTGCTCCATTCCCAGTGCATAAATCTCAACACAGTGGGTATATTCTCAGTCAAATTACTGTGAGGGGAGGAAGCCTTGCAGTTGTCTGAATGCAATGAGTTTGGCAAGATAGCTCTATTTTTGTACTTTTTAATCTGGCTTTTTTTTTCCACTGCTCAGCAAGAGCAAGTAATCAGAACAGAAAATGATTCCAAAATGTAAATTAGTGTGTCTGATGTAGGGAACCAGTACATACAAAAAGTCTTGTATCGAAAACATTTCCTTTTCTAGTTCACTGCTGGCAATCCAACCTTTGAAATTAAAGAACTGCTTTTCTAATTCTAGTGTTATGTTAGTGTTTCTTTTAACTATGCAGTACATGGGCACACGCATCATGTATCTTTGTTTAAATGTTGCAGTTTCTATTAAATTTAATTACCTCTTTCTGTTTCTAGGGTAGCTTGAAAACTGGGGACGCTTCTATTAAATACCAAAACAGTCCACAGAAACATACATGTAAAAGATATATGGAGAGATGTGGCTACAAAATGAAGTCTTACCAAGACACTGCACTACTGAATGCCAATACATGGAACATGACTACAGTTGAGGCATCTCAATGCTAACAGCTTAGACTTTTAGCCTAATTAAGCACATATTCAAAACAGTTAAGACCACAATCCTTCAATCATTGCATCTTGAAAATTTCATTACAATTATTCTAATGACTCTGTTAAGAGTTCAGAACCTGCAGGGTCAAACCTCTAAGTAATGTTGACAGGCATTGCTTGAAGTTTTGTTCAGTCCTCTTCACACTATTTTCTGGCATATGAATTTCAGGTTATGGTATTTAAATAAAATGGAAATCAGAATACGAGTTAAGCATATACTGTTAAAAGTTCAGAATACATTATTTAGAAGGTGCCCTCGGCTGTTGCTTTATCATTAATTTATAGGAAAGAAAGTAGATAACATGTATGTAACACCACTGAAGTATAGAGACTACAAAGAATAAAAATATTTCACTCAATAAATATGGAAGAGTGGATCAGTAGGCTCACAAAGAGTCACTAAACTCTGTAAAAATTCAAATATAGATCTGACTGCAGAAGTTGAGCTCCAGCTCCTGCTTTGATACGTGATACAGGGAGAACATCTGACCCTGATCCAGTAGATCATTAGAATCCCTGTATATCCAGGAACATGTGTTGCTTCACCGGCTTTGCTGTAGCTATGTACAGACACTATTATTATTTATTATTTGCATTATGGTAGCTGCCATCAACGACCAGGGCTTCAGTGAGCTAGTCATTATAGAGACATTTACAGGGCTCACAGTTTTCATGAGAGGCAGTACATCAAAAGAGACAAGCATGATGGGGAAGGATGACATTACAAATGAGCAAATCGAGAGGGAAGTCTGCTGAAGTCACACTGTTTCTGTGTGTAAAATTACAATCATCCTAAGGCATATTTCAAAACAACATTCTATATTAGGCAGGAAGGAGACATATCTGCACAATAGAAGATTGTAAGAATTCTTGTTTAAGCAAAGTGCAAAAAATTTCTAAGAATTTCTTCACCTTTCTGCATACCTCTCATTCTTCTATGGAGAGTTTTTTCTAAACTCATTTCAGTTTTAACAGATTTTGATACGTATTTGGGTCATGGACAGAAAGAATAAATCACGGTCACCTAAATTAATTTTTCTATGTGGCACTATCATTTTCCTTGATTTACTATCAATATAAACCTAACAGTTTTAAAAGGTAAGTAACATTAGATTATTGAGAGAAATAAATACCAAACACCCTTTATGAAACTGGCTTCTATTTCCTGTTTGAGTTTAATAAGAAACTAGATGTTGAATAAAAAGACTTTTAGCCTTGAACCAAACAATGCTTCTTGGAAGAGCCAGTCATTAGTTTGTTCGATGTGATCTTGAAAGTTAGGTATTTGCCTTGAATATAGGGCAAAGCAAAAGAGCATCAACAGCATGCTTCTGTAACTAAATTGTCAACTATACATACTACTATACATATACAATTATATTGTGTAATAGTGACTAGAAGCATGAAAAGAGTGGAGCTCTGCATTTGGCATCATGTCAGCCTAAAGAAAAATAATTATTTTTGAGAAATTTTATTTATTAGAACTAGCAATGTTAACTATATTTTTAGCTATGCTTTAAGATGGTTTAGGACTTTGGGCTAAATCCGCAGATTAAAATTCTCTCAAGTATTAAGTGTGTTTGAAAATAAAATTTCAATCCAGAACATAATTTCTGAAGTTAGCACATTAAATCAATGGAGTAAGCCCATATCTTCAATCCAGGCATACCAGTGTAACTTTGAACTGAATTGAATTTTGCAGGTTTTGCCCAAACACTGACTCCTATAAAATGTTTCAAGTATGATCCTCAGAATTTAATACCATCTTAGCTAGGAAAACTAAATATCAAGCTTCAAAAGTTACTTAAAATTGTCTTTACAGCAAGTATTCACTGTGCAAATGTAGCTAAATTTATCCAAATCACCAAAAATGCTGTGTTTAGATTCATTAGATGTCATGGTTAAAGCTGAGCTTTAACCATAATTCCTTGGTTATATGAAAATCCTAGTTTTCCTATTTTACTTTTAACAAAAAAGAAAAAACATTAGTGCTACCAACTTCCTTTTTCTGTAAAACTATTTGAAATTGTATCCTAAAAAGATTCAAATCTTGTACATCCCTCAAAATAACTCCAAGTATACTTTACAATTCCATTGCTTTAAAGCTATGGCCATTTTGGAGAGAAAACTAAGGCTGATTTCAGTCATTTGGTGATATCCCAGTACTTGGGTGTTTGAAAGCAGATGATTGAGTAGGAAGATCCACTCTGTTCTCTGATACAGCAAATGCTCTGTTTTTAGCTTCATTGATATGTCTCACTAAAGACAAAATCTACCAGAAATTTACTGATGCATGACGATAAAAAGTTCTTACAAATATCCCTGTTGCAGCATCTGCAGCAAAGCTGAGATGTTTTTCAAAAACTACTTGTACATGTGAAACAATACAGGAAACTCTCAGAGCTTCAGCTTCAACATTGCCCACGTAACTAAAACATCTGTCCTTTCTCCAGACATCTTATTAATAATGTGATTGTAAATACACCTGAATTCCAAAGTAAAGTCAGAAAGCAGATATTGAAAGAAAATAATGCTTTACTTAACAAACAACATAGCAAAGCTCTATCTGCAGGTAGCAGGAAGCTTCTGCAAAAGAAACATTTTGCTGTGGGCTCACACAATACATGAGGGAGAACTCCAAAACATCAGCCTTCCTGACTCTAATAATAATACTGCTTTTTAAAATAACATAAGCAACTGCTAATTCAAATGCTAAGATAAAAGACATCTGATTTGAAAACAGTACTTTATTCTGCTTTGGATATTTTTCTTAGAATGGTCTCTGCAGGTAGTTGAACCACAGTCTAAGAATCTTCTGGTATAAGGCTAAGCAACTTTGAGGAGGAAGACCACATTACATGTTTTGCATTCAATAAAACTGTGCAAATATTTCCAGAGTGGACAGTTTTGAAACCTGAAATGCTGCTAAAGGTTCTCTAAGCACTATGCTAAATAAATGGTAAATTTATATTTCTAGAAATTGAAACATATCCTGTTGTACTGAATGCTCTTAGCACAGTTACATAGAGATTATAACAGGGAAACATTTCAGTAGCAAATTAAATCAAAGAAAACTTCCAACTGAGTTTTTAAAAAGAGATCTTGGATGCTTTTTATTTTTGTAAGGGAACAGACAATCCTTTTGGATATTCTCTCTGAGGCTGAATATCCAATTCAATTACCAAAGAGCTGAAATTGAGAAGTTCTTATGAATAAAACAAAAAGCCATTTCTTTTGATTCCTGAGCAAAGCATACTAGAGAAGCATTCAGACTTCCTGTGTAACCATAGAGACATTGGTCACTAGTTCATTTCTAAATATTTCCAGGAACAAACACCTATTAGGTTTGACTTAAAACTTGAGGGAAGTAGATTAAGTAAATGATTTTCTGCAATTCTGTGATCATTGTTATATAGGATCTTAGGCAAAGGAAACATCTATTAATTTCTTGGGCATGCTTGTGCAGGCTTCCCCATGAATTTGAGTGGAGAATATCTGACTGTTGGATAAAATGTAACAAGAATCTTGAGATCTTTAACAATATCAAACCACTGTTATTTTTATGACTGTACAAACTGATATCTAAATCAATTATATTTGGACAGATTAGAGCAGAATAAGCATCTTCAGCATTGTCTAAACCTCTAGTGAATTATTTTCAGCCACATTCATCTCTGCTATAACTTAATTGATATGAATTTTTCTACAATTGAAATGTATGTTGGTCCTATAAAAGCACCTAAATTTAAATGCACATAGCTTAACATTTTTTAGTGGTTTTAATCCAGTACTAGACAAAGAATGAAATGCCAAGAAGAATTATTCTCAAGTTTTCCAGGTTTTAGCTGGCAAAATTACTGGCTCATGAAACAAATCTTTTCAAATATGAAGAAGGGTAGAGAGAGGTACTGAAAAGTCAGTTTCTAGATTTTACCAATTGAGGGACTTTGCTCTAAATGGGCAGAACACATATTCTTTGACTTCTTCCTATTATCATGCATTCCAAATTCCCCAAATACAGATTCTGAGCTGGGATCAGAAAAAGTAGTCCAAAATCAAGTACGAGGTTTCACCCTAGTTAATAATTTCCGGTTATTTTGTCTTTGTGATTATCAGCCATATACTGAATCTATGTACATCAGCTCAAAGTATCACAAGAGCATTTCAGTTGCATTTCTACTTTAGTCTTTTGCTAATTCTTGTCTCCCAGGTCTCACAGAAGACTGTTAATTACTTAACAACTCACATATTAGGCATAACCTTGCACCATCTCTGCCCTTGAGAATGTGTATGGCCTATCCAGAAACTTTTCCTTGGTTTCATTACCTCCAGCAGCCTCTGTATTGGTTTTAAAAGAGCATTGGAGTCAGAAGTAAACAAACAGAGTTTTTAAACAAATACTTTCCTCCATTTCTTTTCCCCTCTGGGTCTGTTCTCAGACTCTTGTATGAATTACTGGGTGTATCTTGCTGTTATTACCCTCTATTGGAGAATTGTCATTTACTTTCCTGCAACCTGGATCAGACTACAAGTTATATAACTGAAAGTTTCTGCAAGGGGGAGAATATTTTATTGTTAACAAATGGAACTTCCTCACATAGCTCAAAAGAAACCTAGGTAGTAGCAAATAACAACAAATATTTAATTCTTTTTATAACTCTTTCTCCTCATCATAAGGTCACCTCTAATAGCCATTTACTGCTGTCTTATAAAAAAAACGTGCAAAAACTATTCCCCAGAATTGTTAACCATTTGCCTCTAGGAAATGACATAAAACATGGGTTCCCACTTTAGAGGGAACTATACTGCTTTTTGTCTCTAAAATTAATAAATCCTGAATTCTGGCAGGAAAAGAATTAATAACATGACTTGTTTCCAAGTTCCTCTCGACTGCTATGCTACTAGGTGGTTGGCCCAACATCACAGCACTTTGTGACAGTTTTAAGCCAACCATTCACTCATTCCATGCAGCGTAGGAGCCTACCATTGCCTCCTCCAGTAAAATTTTTTCCTCGGTGGACTTCTGGCACCAGCAAGTTGGAGATACACTAGTGCTGTAGTGGAACATATCTGGTTAATTTGATAGGAAAAAAGAGGGAACTGGATTTATATGAAAATCCTCTTGAAACTTTGAACTGCAAAATAGCATTTTTGTTCTGTTGAAAATTTAGACAACCTCCTATTATTAACATTAATTTGAGTGATAAATAAAGCATTTAAACAAAATTCCTGTTGATATGATGCTTCATTTACTAGGAAGGCATATTTGACAAGAAAGAGGATCATGAAATTTTTTCATTTCCCTTTTTTTTTTGACAAAGATGTTATAACTGGTGGAAGAACTATTTCAAAGAGAAAGGTGGAAGCAGGTTTACTAAAGGTGTAAGTGAGCTCCAAGAAGATTGAACCCTACTGGGGTTGCAGAAGAAGCTACTAAAGGGATTCAAAACTGAAGGTAATGAGGGACAGATAAGACAATTTTATGGCAGACTGGTAATTTTATGGAGACTGGATTCTAAAAGGCAAGCACTGTAATGTGGGACCACAATAAGTACATGTAGTGAGGGTAATGAAGATTGTAGGGATAGTTTAATAAGTAATCAAGTATAACACTTAATTCAAATGCTTTGGCAGAGGTCACTTATACAATCCTCATACATGTTAAGCAAGCTTGAGTATTGTGTTGCCTGCAGGCAGATATAAAAGCATACATTTTGTTTGCTTTGAATATTAAACACTAAGATTTTATTTAACAATTAACTTTACCATTAACCTTTTCATTATTTAGAGGAAAAAAATACTACTTTTCAATACTACTTTTTTCATGTTATAAAATGACAGGAGTGCAAGTGATGGGTCCACAACTAATATGAATATGTGTATGCATGAGAAACTTCCAAGGGCTGCCCCAAAAAGCATTTGAGAATCAAGCAAAAGCATTTGAGAATCAAGCAACCATGTAACTGAAGGCTTAAAAGACACAAGTAGATTACAAGAAGATAGTCTCTGAGTAAATGACTCAGTAAGTCCACAAGCAACATTAAAAAATATTACAAAAACCATTATCAATTAGTGAGCCAAATCAAAACTCATTCACACAGAAAAATAGGTTGAGTGAGTAACTTACACCAGTCTGGTAGGTTTTCTGTTTCTTTATATTTGCATTAATTAATGCATTAATATCTCTATGTTTTCTTTCTCCTTTATGAGGAGCAAACACAGCTACAGATCTTTCTGTAATAGAATTTCCTGAGACCCCAGCAAAAGGAGCAAAAGGAGAGAGAGAGGTGGGAGTCCACAGTGACTCATCACTACAATGCAGAGAAATAATGAGGTGAATCAAGGGAATACAAAAAGAAGAAAGCTAACAGGACTTGTGGCTTTTAAATAGGCAGTTTCACAGGCAGTGGCAATGTGACATGGGGAGGACATAATAAGTAAAGCAGAAGACCCCATAGCAGCGTTCTGACGTCTTGAATATTATCTTCTGTATTGTTTTGTTTTCGAAATATTCAATATTGTGAAAGAGCTATCAGTTTATAACACAGAACTGCACAAAATGCAGAAGGCTGAACACATGGATGAGAGGGATTCTAAATAAACAGCAAAAAACTGTAGGCAGGAAATGTAGAGAAGATATGGCTTGAGATTTACACAAAGAAAGCAACATGAAACAAAAGCACATTATCCGTCATTAGGAGTAAGCTGAGGGAAATATAGATCAATTATTTAAGAGGAAGAGTGAATAAATAATGAATAATGCTAATAATGTCAAAAGATTTACTGCCTTTTTGGTATGAGCCTTTGGACAAGAAGATTAATAGCAACCATGCATGTAACACAAACTATAGTAGAGCAGCTCAGGCCAGCAAACAGGTTACAGAATACTTAGAAAAATGGTGGGAGGTATTCAAGATGGTAAATGGGATGGATTTCAATCAACATTTTTAAAGGAAGTAGCAAAAGCAATTGCAATTAGTTACCTGAGAGAATTTGAAAGAAGAGAGACAGAGATGTCAGTTAAGACTGGAGGGCTGGAGAACAGTAAATAAAAATCTAGTCTTTTTTTCTTCAAAATTAGGAAAATGTGGGACTGGACATCATTAAGTCAAAAAGATATTGTGGAAAAGTATTGAACAATCATTGAATTAGCCCCTGAAGGAAATGTGATAGGAAACATCTCAAAAGGAAGTACAAAAGTATACCCTGTCAAAATAATCTCATCTTCCACAGTGTAGAGTCAATAGGGAAAGCAAAAGGTGTTTCACATCTTTATTATGGAAATGCACTGCATCTAGAATTATCTTACAACAGTGAAAAGACTGGACAATAAAGCTGATTACAGTGTAGTGTTCAGTAGTTTCCAGCTGTACCTATCAAATTCTTTTATAGATATGCTCTGGGTTTTCACTAATAGCTTGAATTCTGGAGTAGAGAGCATACACAAATAATTGCACCAAGAGCAAGCTGGGTTAGAGGAAGCACTTTAGGAAAAGCAACTACCTTCAGAATTTTTTTGCTCAATTTACAAAACTATCTGAAATTAGTAAGACAAAACAAAACTAAAGAGCAAAATAAAAGAAAAAAAGCTTGGGGCTAATGATGGTTTGCAAATATAACAGGGAGCAGAAAGTAATTCAACATATATTTTAATCTAACATGAATCAGTCATGCCAGTGTAAGGAAGAGTCTTGTTCTTCTGCTGCCACACCTCCTCCCTTTTGCAAGAGAAAAACATCGGTATTGCTTTCCTGTAAACCATATCAAAGACACAATGTAGGTGAAAAATAACCTTTTTGGCAGATTAGTTTCCAGTTCAAAGGAGAGAGATGTGGATGGAGAGAGGAAGGCTGCAGCAGGACTGACTTATTACAAGCTTATTCCGATTTTAAGCTGGGTTCACGATGTAACACTTAATTTAAAAAGTTCCAAGAGGAAGACTGGATGTAAGACATCAGAGATAGCAAGACACACTGATGAGCACCTGTCCTCCAGCCCTCCACTGCAGCTCAGGAAAGCATAGGCCAACACAGCTGAGAAAGGGGTAGATGGTGTGGAAGGAGTCCAGAGGAGAGCAGTGAAGGTAAGCCTTTGAAAGGACTGAGGAACTCCTAGCATTGATGGGGTTCGGTTGGAATCAGCATCTTACAGTCTTGATATGCTGGAGCCTATTTCAAGTACGTCAGGTTCCTTCTAGGCATGTTTTATATATTTTTTTAATTTATTTTAAATATTTGATATTTAAAAATGTATAATTGTAAAATGCTTTGGGTTTTTTGAAAAACACTTCATTTTTAATTTGTAAAAACTATATACATGTATATATGCTTTATCAAGTCCTGTTATCTCTATTCGATGTAGCACAGCAACATCCACCAATTGTCCATGTAGCTATGAGTTACATTCCAGTAATCTGAAGAAATAACTTAATATTATATATGTTTCTTCATTTTCTGAATGCTTTTGCGAAGGTTTCAAGAAAACCTTATCACTTTAATATAGAATTTAATGCATTTTCAAATAAGGCCATTTTCAGTTGTTTTTAACAACAGAGGTCCTGGCAAAATTCCATAACTAAGACTTGAAAATTACTGCAGAATTACCAGAAATCTTCAGGGAAGATGGTGATATGAAACAGTGGTATAGGCAGACTCATGATATTTTGACTTTTACAGCTGTTAAGAATATATTCAAAAGGCTGTTGAAATAATGGTTAAAGAACTCCACTGAAAGGTAGTACTGCCACCAATAAACTTCTTGGGTAAAAATCACTATCAGCTGCCCGGAAAGATATTTCTGTGAAACCCGTGTAATCAATTTTTAGCTTACTAGTCTTAGTCCATTTGTGGGACAAATGAAAGGGAAAAAGAAGTTGTTTGACACGGTCCCCCCCCCAACAAGCTCTTCTCTAAATTGAAGAGATAAAGATTTAAGGGACTGTTTGGTGAATGAGGAATTGGTTAGACAGTCACATCCAGAAGGTAGTGGTCAATAACTCAAAGTCCAGATGGGCATCAGGGACAAGTGGTCACGGGCATCACGGGTCCGTATTGGGGTAAGTACTGTTTAATATTTTTATCAATGCCATGGACAGTAGGATCCAGTGCACCCTCAGCAAGTTTACAGATGACGCCAAGCTGAGTGGTGCAGCCTGAGGGACTTGATGCCATACAGAAGGATCTGGACACACTCAAGAGGTGGGCCCATGGGAACACCATGAGGTCCAAGGTACAAGGTTCAGCATTTATGTCAGGGAAATCCCCAACATCAATACAGTCTGGAGGATGACTAGATTGAGAACAGCCCTGTGAAGGAGGGCCTGGGGTAGCAGGGTGTTAATTTTCTCTTGTTTTTCATTTTTTCTTCTTCATTACTTTTGTTTCTCGAGCCAACAGTGTGCATTTACAGCCCAGAAGGTCAGCAGCATCCTAGGCTGCATCAAAAGCAGTGTGACCAGCAGGTCAA
Source organism: Corvus moneduloides (assembly GCF_009650955.1). Classification (NCBI taxonomy): domain Eukaryota; kingdom Metazoa; phylum Chordata; class Aves; order Passeriformes; family Corvidae; genus Corvus; species Corvus moneduloides. Next base: position 25,626,196 of record NC_045478.1, read on the forward strand.
GGAAAGTGATTCAACCCTTCTGCTCTTCCCTTGTGAGACCTCACCTTGAGTATTGCATCCATCTCCATAGTCCTCAGCACAATAAAGACATGGAACGTGCTGGAATGGTTCCAGAGGAGGGCTGTGATGATGAACAGAGTGCTGGAACATGCAAGGAGTCTGAGAGAGGTGGAGATGTTCAGTCTGGATAAGAGAAGGCTCTGGGGAAACCATATTGCAGCCTTCAAGGGGGATTATAAGAAAGGTGGGGACAGACATTTTAGCAGAACCTGTGGTGATAGGACAAGGGGTAATAAGAATGGTGAAACACCGAAACAGGTTGTCCACTGGGAGGTGATGGATGTCCCATCCCTGGAAATATTCAAGGTCAGGTTGGCTGGAGCTTCCAGCAATGGGATCTAGTTGAAGATGTCCCTGCTCTTTGCAGGGGAATTTGGACAAGCTGACCTTTAAATGTCCATTCTAATGCAAACCATTCTACAATTCTGTGATTTGATGAGACTGCTAAAGGGCCTTCAAGGGCTGAGGTGTGGGAGGGAAGGCTGGGAGGACCAGTTTTCAGTCTTGGGAATAGTCATCCAGTTATCTCCTCATGAAGAATGTAAAAACTGGATCGAATCACATCATATTGTATTGGAATTATTTCTCTACTCATAACTTCAGCATCCCACTTCAGTGTAACATAGTTATGTTCAGTTTACTGGCTCTGATGGCTAAAATTCTGGGAAAGCTCCATTCTCTTTTGTGAGGTGGAAAAAAAGGAAAGAAAAAAAAAGAGAGAAGAAAAGAAAGGCTTATGAATTTCCCTAAGGAAAAGAGACAGAAAAACAGTTAATCCCATCTCCTGTTTTACTACAAAGTGAAGTCGATAAGTATATTTTGAGGGTTCAGTCTCCAATTCCCATTTCTTTAATTTGAACCTCAAAGTATAAGAAAAATAACTTCAGCCAGGCCAAATATAAAATGTGTGCTCAGTCCCAAAAAAAGTTCAATGTTTTCTTGGCTATTGTTCACAACTCTGTAACAAACTATTCTATTGGCAATTGTTAGGGCTGGATCAGTAATTATCTTTGTCCTAGTGCTTTCTTAGATGGAAGCAGAATGAAGAGTCATTCTTGCCTCTTTATTGAAGAAAGCAGTAAAACAAATCAAAGGAAAAAACAATATTTTATTAATCAGAAATATTTATTAAGCTGGTGATTACCATATTACCACCAAGCATTATAATAGTATTAAATACTCTGGAGAGTTGCTGGGGTTTTGGCGACTTGTGATAGGGAGGAAGGTCTCTCACTCCTCTCCATTTCAAAACCTCTTGTTACATGGCTGGTCCCCTGGGGGTGCTTGTCACTGAGGGCAGTGGAAGCTTGCAGATCCCAGAGAAAGCCCACTCCCTGCCACAAGCACCAACTCCCCTAACCCCATGACAGGATTCCTCATCACCAGGAAAGCTCTACTCTGCCATTTTTTGCTGGTGCTTTCTGTCAGCAGGGAAAGTGAAGAGAGCTGGAAAAACAGGAAAGAAAGTGGTCAAAGCACCTAATAACTATTTTATACTAAAAGAAGGTTGCCTTGAATATGTACAGGTAGTTCACCTGTCCATTCTCCCATTAGTAAAGGGAGTAAAAGTGATTTTTGAGTTAGTAATTCTGCATCTGTCTGTGTGACTGCTTTGGGCTGAGCTGCAAAAACTAAAATGTAGTTTAAATGCTCATAAATTTGAAACGCTGTCCAGGATCCCACATAGCCTAGATTTCTACCCCTCATCCTGCCCACAACACTGAACCCCACACCAGTCCTTTGGTGCCATCAGCCCCTGCCCCCAAGATGCCTCAGCAGGGCTGGTCTCCAGCTTCCCACAGCCCAGCCGTGCCTGGCCATGGGCTATGGACCATGCTTGTGATAGGGAGCCTCTGCCCAGCCTCTGCCCAGCCTCATCTCCAGGGAAGTGCCCAATAGCTGGGACTGGTGCTCTCTGGTGTCCCTGGCTGCTCTGCTCCCAGCTGGGATGGTGAAACAGGCCTGGCTGCCCATCCCTGCCTGTGCTGATGAGGTCTTCAGTGACTCCCAAGGGAACTCAGACCATTACAACACCTGTATGTAGACACCTGCATTGCAGACAAATAAATGCAGATTTTTTAATCTGAAGCTAACTCTCATTCCTGGAGGTCATTTCAAGAAAATGTCTGGTATGAGGTTTCCTGTACAAAAAAAAGGTTTGACTTTGACTAATGTGAAGTTTTTATTGGTGATAAGGAACTTCATATAGTTTAGTACGACTTCTTAAAACCCTCCAGTTTTCCTCTGGGTGAAATACCAAGACTTCTGAATCATTCAGCAAGATGAGTAACATGACCCTGTCAATCAGCTCGGTATCTCCTAAAAATCCATAAAGGCTTATTAAACTTTTGAAAGGCAATAGGTGCTCTCTAATTCTATCAGAGGCTTTGTTTCTCTGAAGTGACCAGCAAGAATACTGGTGCAGAAAGATCTCAGTGATGGAGCTGAACTAATAAATGCATAATGATTACTTTGGTGAGATCTCCCATGTTTTCTGACAAGTTTTTCTTTAAGACTATGAGAGCTCTGTATTTCAGTTGATACTATCTGTATTTCATTGCATGGAATTATTTTATAAAATAAAAATCTTATCTGGGAACCACAGTCTGCTCTTAAATGCATTGACTCTTGCACAGAAACAGATCTAACATATATTTTAAAATCTGAATGACCAGAGCTTTGCTAGCATTTTATCAAGAATAGGTAAGAGACAGCATTGATGATTTCCAGTCTGACATGTCACCTTTTCCTTGTGTAGAAAAATAGCAATTGTACCACTGCAATCAACTAGTGAGGTCTCATATTCCCAAATGGATACAAATCACAGTTTATACCCATGAATAAATGCTGCAGCACCCAAATTAAGAGGAGCAAGAGGCAATGCCTTTATGGTCTGGTGAGCAGTGACTCGAGCTGATGTACAGCTTTTTGATTTCTTCTGAAGATGGTGCTGCTGCTAGCACTTGAATTGTCTCTGCCTGTGTTTCTTTTTTTTTCTCAATTGCCCTCTGCAGAAGGTTAATAGTAGCTTTAGAATACCAGAGTTTTCTAGCCAGTGAATCACCATTTAAGATTTGTCAGTTAGTGATGTGAAACCAGCTATTTTAAGTGAAACACTTACACTTCCCCCCCCAGCTCACTCCACAGATGCTCTTCAGTTGTACGAAGAAATTGATCATTTTGTTTCTTCTTCAAGCCTTCAGAATGTCACTAATTTCTTATTTACCACAAATTTTTCATCTTGTGTAAGTTACACTGTAGAAGCGTTACAGTTACCCTATATGCTCTACACTGTTCTCACAGCTGGATAATGAAAGAATGAATGATATCCAGCACAGAATTAAAATGCATAAGTATGGAACTTGTTGTAAACATAAAACTGCATCCTGTCTATAAATATCCTGTAATGATGCTGTGAATTAGTACACTTAAGTTATTTCCAGGTTAAAAATTCATTACTCGTGCTATGAAGAACAATTTACAGACAGATTAGTAAAACCAAGCTGATTTTACAATTATTATTTTCTTCTGACAGTCATGCTATTTGCATTTTGTATTTCCCTCAACCTAGACAACTTTTATTAGGAAATGTCAGCCCAAAGCAGCTGCAGAGAGTCAGCAGCTGAGATTTGCATTGGTTTCCTTATGTCTGCTGGGGATTTTCTGCTCTCTGCTGCACATTGTAAATATTAACATAAAGGAGAAAGATGAAGTTTTAGACATTTTGATCATCCTCAGGAGGAGTCACTGTCAACAGCATTTGACCAAAACCCTTCTATTTCCAGACCAAAGAGGGAAATGGCTGACACTACAGAATAGTGACATTTTTAAGCCTGCTTGCTCATCTTATTTTTCTACCCTATCATTATGATACTACATCATACATGCTCCTCTGATCTCCAGTTTCGCTCTGCTCACAGATCATTCTACATTCAGCTTTTGATAGGTCATTGCAACAGTGAAGAATATGTGCATAGTTCAACAGTGAAGAATATGTGCATAGTTCAACAGCTACAATGTCATTTTTATAAGTAATGGAAACACAACTACTTTAAAATATCATCTGACTCTACAAAAAAATCTGTTATTTAATTGATTGCTTAAGAAAAACCTGAAAATATCTTCCCCAAATTATAATTTTAAAATTTCAGATTTTAGTTACCTTTTTCATGTTTCAGGAAGAACATTATAACCAGTTACTCAGCTTGAAATAACGCCCTACAGGATGTGAGGGAAAAAAGATCTCATAAGTGGTGAGATTCATGAACTGTGTTGCCAATGTTGCCAACTCCTATCTTGCCTTTCAAACTGTGTATCAGCTGCAAGTAATTGAAGCCCATCAACTGAGAGATTTTAATGTATCTTTCAAAATTCAATGCAGTTTTTAAGAATCCATTGTTGACATCCTTCAATTCAATAGAAGAGCTAGGTAATATACATTTTTGTCTTACATCCATCATCATGGTACCTAATATCATGGTTAAAATTTGTCATTCAACCTGAAGACATCCTTGCTAATTCTAAATGCTTAAAAATGCCAAATAACAGGAAAATGAACTTCTGTCCCTTCCACACAAAATTAACTCTGATAAAAACTAGTTAAAAAATAATCAGACTAGTATGAACTACTTTCCACTGCGTAATTATGTATGTTTTTAATTGTGACTGACACATCTTTGTGTTCAGAATAAAATGTTATTTATACATAATAGCACAGGAATATAAATTGCCCCAGCTAAAGATCACTTGGTATAGAAAAAGTTAAGCAAGTCATCTCATGAAGGTTGAGAATTTCCAAAAGAAGTCCTAAATACTTTTTAAGAGTATATGGAATCACCAAATACATCAAAGTATTATTTGAACAAAACGAACAAGTATCTGACTTCTGTTTAAACCTGGCATAGATTAATTCAGTACTTGAATCTTTGTCACTGGTATTGATGAAGGATAGATATCCAAAAGCCATTGGATTGATTCTCCACTTTAGAATCAGCATTTATAGGTTTTTTTCATCATTTCTTAAGTTTTTCAAATTGGATTACTAAGGAAGTATTATTAAAAGTATACCTTCGGAAAAAGTCTTTACCTCTATGTATTTTTTTTCTTTTGCTTTCCATCCTCAAAGTACTGAGGTAGATTAAATAGCCAAGAATAGACTTCTCTGAACCTTAAGAATATTTTTTCTGGATTTGATTCAAGGTTAGATTGATTTTTATTTCATAAAAATGAGTTAATTCCTCTCAACATACCATGTCTGGCAATGTAATACACATCTTAAAAATATTGAAGTTCAAATTAGTAATTCCTTTACATAAATAGTTGCTGTGGGGAAGAGGACGGAATATTACGTATCAGCTTCCAGAAGCAGCTGAGATACAGTGTGAGGAATATGTGGCGGATCTGCAATGATTTATTAATACTCTAAATTGCCTAGTTGTGGCTGTATTATCTTGCCAGAATGTTTACTATATGCATATGTTGATTTACTTTATAAGAGAGTAGTTAGAAAACTGCCAAGAAGGGAAAATAAAGATTCTCAATAAGCATCCTGCTGGTAAACATTTCAAAGGCACTATGAAACAATATCTGAATTATTAAGCTATTCCAGGGACCAGTCAGGTCATTTCTTTTGCTAACACTAAGAGCAATAAGATCAGAGGAGCAGTAACATAGTAAAGCAGTCATGCTAGAAAGAAGGTGGAAGCTTTATTATGCAAGATTAAATTTTGAGCTTCTGACAGTGATAAAAAGAGGCGAAATCTATAGACAAAAACTTTCTACTAAGCATTTTATCTCCAGTGAGGATGCAACTGACCATAATTAGCTTTTCCATGGTGAAATTAACACTGTACAAAATCATGACCTTATTTGGTATGAACTCTGAAGAAAAATTATCACTTCTAAACTCCCCTTTACAAATTAAAAGCATCTTTAAATGAAGGTCAAACTATCAGTACATGTAGACAATGGTTTTTGCAAAGCATTTTGTTTTTTCTAACTTAAGTGATCACTAAGATTGATGGCCAGTAAAAACAAATTGCTCTGAAATGTGAAAGGACACATATTTTTACTAGGTTTGCATTGTTGTTTTCTTTCTTTCCTGCTGTTTTTTATTATACTCTCCAAAGGTTAAAAAGGAAAATTGTTTTTTAAATATTTTTCTATGTTTAAAATTCTCCCTTCATGAAGCAGACTGCCAAACAAAATTACTGCCTCAAACTTCGATACAATGGAAATGAATTTTATTGAGTTAGCTTTCATAAATTTTCTTTCAACAGACAGAAGTTCTAAAAAGTTTAGGCCACAGTTAAACTACAGGAATAGGAGCCTCAGAAAATCCTGTAATTAACAGCCACAGGATCTTTGTAAACAGGTAATGTCAAAGGAATCAGAGGCAAGCTAGCATGAAATAGTATAAACAAGCGGCTTCAGCGACAAGCAATCAGCATCACAATAGGGAATATCCAGGAAACAAAGAGAATTAATTTTGAAAGCTTTAGTCCTTCAGACTAAAAAAACAATCCGCACACTTCCGCATATCCTTACATTTACTTGTGTGAGTAGGAGCAAGTTGACTAGAAAGTGCGGAAAGTTAAAGAAAACTTGCAAACAATTCCAGTTGCTACACTGATGTTCCAGTGGCAACAAGATCAAACAAGCACGCAAATTCTAGGAATAAAGCCATGCACAGTTAGTATAGATTCACTTCACATCAGGAGGAGTGTCTACTAAGTGCATGGGGACAGAAAACCAGGATCAGAACATAGTACAGTCAAAACAAAGGAAATTAAAAGTCCTGATACTCTGCAGTGACTTTTTGAAGTGCTGCACAGCAGTCTCAGGAGATAGGCACAACCCTTTATAAAAGAAGAACAGAAAGAAAAAAAGTCCTAAACCCAAAATATTGCTCAGTAAGGAAGCTGTTCTGGCCAGAGTGCAGAAATCAAAGCTCTGTGAAGGCAACAAACAAGAAAGCAGCAGATAGGTCATGAGGTGTCAAAATATGTACATTAATTAAACACATTGTAAGCTTGAGAGAAAACTTGGTACAGAAAATATATCTCCAAAAGACCTTTGGGGTTGCAGAGGAGTCTGAAGTATTTTGATCTCTGTCAAAATTAGGGATGCTGATTCCAAAAGCAAACAAATAGTAGGAAACTCACCCTGATGGTACCTTCATGGGAGGAGGGTCTCAGCACTGAGAATGAGAAGGACTTCACAAAAGCAGAACTATCAGAAAGCACAGGAATAAGGTAATTTAAAACTCAAAGGGAGACTAAGCAAAGCACACCTAAAAGGTTTAGCTGAGTCTGTCATACAGTATTTCAGCAGCTTTCTATACTGCATATTGTACTGACCTTCATTAACTTTGCTTTTCACTTTTGTCCTGAATGAGTTCTCCCAAGGAAACATGACACACATACAGAACAAGCAATCGTTTCTACAGGAAAAAAATGAGCAAGGTCACCCCATACTGTGTCGAAAGAGGCATTAATGGCATCTCAGTATCTTCCAAGAACAAACCCATTTACGTATGCCATCACTGTTAAGTCTCAGCAATCAGAGCACTACAGCAAAATTTATCAATATGCGATGTATTTCACTTCGAGCAAAATTTTAGTACTGTTTTTGACAGTACCTTGAGGTATGCTTTGGTAAATGATAGCTTACTAAAGGTAGCCTGAAACCATAACAACTGGATAAGCACACTTGTTTAATTTTCTTTTCAAAAGACTAAAGTATAAAATAGAAAAACATATATCATGTTTTACCTAGGCAACAATATCCTTTTGTGGTTGACAAAATATATGGAAGGTGTTTCTTAAAATCAAATTGCCTGCAGTCAAATACACATAAAAAATGAATTGTCTGCAACTTTCTCACAAAGGGAATAACTTCCATTAGGTCAGACTAATGTGATGCACCTGTTGACTTACAGGTTATACTTTAAACGTAACTCCTAATTCCTTAATTGATTTCAGGCTCTTGCACATAGTGTGAGGACATTGAATAGAGCACACAGCAATTTCTTCCTAGATAAGATAACTCATTTTAGTAATACTGAATAGAATCCAAATAGAATATGTGTTCAGGGTAGATTGAGTACCTGATCCCAGTCTTACAGTGCATATAAAAATATATATTGTATCTATAAAAATATGCATTATATTAACTTTAAACACTTGTACTTTTGAAACCAATGGACTTATCAGTGCACCTAATGACTTTACTGTTTGGGACACAGAGTAGCCCTTTTTTTCCCAACAGTTAGATGTTGTCTTGCTATTTTCTGAAGACCAAAGGCAACACATGTAGAGATACATAAACTGCTTCTGCAAGAGGATTTGCTTCATATTTGCCTTTAGCCTACCTCTGGTATGGGTTGCTCATGCTACAAATTTCTTTAAGCAAGCATGAGAAATGTTGCACAATTCAGCTTCCTCATGTTCCATCCTCTTTTATCCAAATGTCCAGAGGAATCCTACTGGTTTTCAATAGGTATAGACAAGGATGCCTCAGGATATTCTGTTTCTGCCAGGCAGGCCTGTGAAGATTCTGCATGGACACTGATAAGCAAGTGAAGGAGATTAGGCCTTTGCTTCAGCTCAAGTATTGTACAAGCATGACTTACCTAGTCACTGACAGTTACTGACTCATGCACTAATAATTACTCTTCATGAGTTGGTCTGCAGCAATATGCTGTCTTCCAATCTTCCTCTTTCCCTATTCCCTACTCCCAGAAGTTTGTTTGGGTTTTCTCAGTGTCTGTATGATATCTGGAATTCTTCTCCCAGGGCCCAAAGGTACCTGTCTAGCTCTGAGGCATAGGAAATGCAGATGGACAAGTATCTCTCCCACTGTCAGGCTGGAGAGTCAGGTCTTCAGAAGATAACATCATCCACACAGAATCCAGGTTCAAGGATCTTCCCTAGGACTGGGTAAAGAGGCTCTTCTCTTTAGGTCTCTGGCATCAGTAATTACTATAAATATTACATAAGGTGAAACCACTCTCAATTAAAAACAAAAAACAAACAAGTAACACCCAACCCCAAATCTCTTTGTAAGACTAATGTCAGACATCTATTGACAAGGTACTGTAGTTGAGAACTGAAACAGAGAAAAAACCTTATTTTCTTGAATGCTGAAAAAGAACACCAGTGAGAGCTGTCCTTTAGGGAGACACTAATACGTTTGGGTAGGATGTCAGGGGGCTGCTACCAATGGCTTTGTACTTCCTGTGCACTTATTTGGAGACAAACTCTGGTGTGCAGTTTCCTTTCAGGAAGCCACAGTAGTCTCCGATTGCTGATGCACTTAGGTCTTTTACTTGATCAATTCCCTAACCCATAGACACTATCATGAGAAATATCCAAAATAGAAAAGAAAATAACGTTTATTTTTTGCACATTAATGTGAAAAAGAGAATTTTTATCTTCCTTAATTGTAAATCTGAAACAGTAGTTTTACCCAGACACTTTATATGTCATGTACACTGGCCACAGTACATTTAAATACCTTCAGGGGTTTATTGGCTGATAAGAAGCAATGCCAATACAGTCATGATACTCTTCACAATTTAAATTCATTTAAACATGGGAAATAAAGGCAGGCAAAGAACATGAATGGGAACAATTACAACAGCAGGCAAACAAACAGCAGACTCTACATACGGGGATATGTCAGGCTGCTTCCTCTCCCTTTCTGCACTTTTCTTTCTTCAAGGACAACTGAATTATTATTTAGTCAGCTTCTCTCATTTTGGCAACAAGCTCACTTTGCTCATCAGTGCTTTCTATTCCCTCTTCAGCAAAATAATAAAAAATTCTTACTTAATAAGTTTTCAAGAACTAATAACTTCAGCACTGGTTTTCATGTTTAAGCAACATAAACTGCTTAATCTGGAAGGACAGAAACTAGGTCCCCAGCTAAATTTCAAAATCTGACTAATAAAGAGATAAAGGAATCATTTCTTTCAAACAAAAGGTTTATTTGACCATGAGGGAATAGGGGGAAAATTTAAGAATCTAAGCTAAAGGTACATGAAAGGAAGCGAGAAGACAGAATAAAAGAGGAGAGAGGTGAGAAAAACATAACCTTTGCAATGTCCTGGGCTCTTTCTGAAGCAAACACAGTATAAAGCACTGTATGCATTTAGGCCCCATCAATTTGCATAACCCAGCTGTGATCAAAGCAATTGTTCATCAGAATTAAGTCAAACCCACACAGAAGTGTTTGGAGCCTAAGAACTGTTGTTGCAACAAGATGACTGAAAATACAGTCAAGAAAAGCAGGGCTTCAGCAGCTGTTTGAACTTTTTAAAGGAAAAATTGTACTGCAATAACTAGTGGAGAATCACTATTTTCCTAATTGACTTTTTCCTTTGCAATTTTGAGTCTGTTATATAACAAGTATTTCCTTGTACCACAATAAATGATGTAAGGTTTCAACTGTAATTTTAATATCAGGGAGTCAAATACTAGTTCACACAAGTATTAATAAACTTGCAGCCAAAATCAAGACAAAGATTGAAGACTGACAAGTTCCATGAGGAAAAATGTGATACTCTGCTCTCCTTGAAAGAAAAACTGCACTGGCAAGGTCACTAAAAGGGTCTCTAATTAGCTTAAGAAATAAGTCAACAATAACTTTTAAATTTAAAATTAAATTTAGAAAGAAAACACTGAATAATCTAGAGAAAAGCAGTTTGGTTTAGCAATTTGGAATAGCTTAATAAATTGTGAAGAAGCATTTGGACTAAGTGTACTCCTAACATCAGCATAAGCACATTCTTGGAGTAATACAGGATTAACATTGTCAATGACTAAAACATCATCACTCTGGCAACAGAATATAAATGGTTTCTCTTCAGCAGGATTCTTTAAGTGATAAACCCATCTCTTGTCAGAATATATCCATTACTTAGTCTTTATTTTAAAAACATTGATCCAAAAACAGTATTGAAATCTTTAAGTGAAGAGAGAACACTGGACTATTAGATTACATGGTTGCAGAAGGGGTTGTTGCAATCTTCTGCCATGAGATAATTAGTTTTACTTCCATCTTGTTCAAATTCACTTTAAAATTAAGGTGTTCAGTTCTGAATTTCTGCCAAACACTGTGACAAAACATAGGCTGCAGCTGAAGTATCAGGAAACAGAGAGAGAGAGCTGGGAGCCATCAGCAAAGCAAAAGAACATTTTATTGTGATTGTGAAAAATTGAAGTAGGAGACAGCATATAAAGAGAGTAAAATATAATCATTGTTCTGCAGAGCCCTGGGATGGAGCCATTGCACAACAAGCCAAATACAAAGGAAGAGGAGGGAAGAACTTGGTCAACAATATAATGATGATCTCAAAGATTTTAACACAGCCTTTATAAGGTACAATTGCTGCAGTGGCAGAAAAATACGGTTCAGCAGCACAAAATATTAATTATGGACTGAATGAAAGGTCTGGTTTAAAGGAGAGATTCATATGCCATGACAAATAAGTGAATACAATGAGAAAGAAGAGAAGAAAGACCTGCAGGAAAGTATAAACAATGTCTCAGCAATTACCCAAAAATGAGAAAAACAGTGGTTTTCTTTTAGTGGCATGGAAATGATTTCTTCCATTAACAGATACAGAACAGAACACAAGGAAGACAGACAGCATATACCATTAGAGCAGTTAGCCTAAGGTGGCAGTAGGTAAAGCTTGTTACTGCTCAGTACCCGTTGGTATACCAGCTGTGTTGGCACAAACAAATTCCTAATGGTCATGACAAAATAGCCCAAAGTTGACAGTGTGAATCTGTATTTTACTAATTCTTTATGCTTACAGACAGGGTCAGAAAAGAATAAAGACTAAATAGACAGACAAAATGAAGAGCTGGATAGGGATTTTTTACAACAATATGTAGTGCTAGGACAAGGAGAAATGGCTTTAAACTGAAAGAGGGTAGATTATGTAACAGGAATAATTAGATAACAGAAAAAAATTCTTTGCTGTGAGGTTGGCAAGGCACTGGCATGAGTTGTCCAGAGAAGCTGTGAATGCCCCATCCCTGGAGGAATTCAAGGCTGGGTTGGATGGGGCCCTAGTATCTTGATCTAGTGGAAGGTGTCTTTGCTGATGGTAGGGGAGTTGGATCGAGACGATCTTTAAAGTCCCTTCCAACTCAAAACACTAAATGATTCTGTGAACCTATAACATGGAAAATTGAGCCCCTTTTCACTCTTGCAGGCAGTATGTGTGAATGGAGAATGCAGCACTTGGATGAAAGCAGTAGGAGGATTTCAGTACTCCTGTTGACTGCAGAATTTTCACTTGTGCATAATGAAGGATGGATGGTTGGGCAAGCACCCTTCCAAATACTGCATTTTGCTTTATTTTGCAAATACATTTTTAAATGCTTGCAAAGCACTTGATAGTAAAATACTAGCAAATACCTGCTACCAACACAAAAATCATCTTATTAGCAAGCAACTGAAGGACAAGTGCCTCCTCTTGACTAGGAGATAGAGAGCTATGAAGCCCTTGAAAGATATTATATTCAGATGCAGCAAAGGACTTGTAGGAAGGCCAGTTAAATATCACACACATCTGTGCTGAGAACAGAACCCAGAGCTAGGGAATGACACACTGACTCCCCCATGCAGCCCACACTGAGCAGGACACACTTACCAAAGGACTACTTGGTGGCTCCACATTTCATGTAATATAACTGGCACAAGGCTGGAGTGCTCCTCTGGGGTAGGGAACCCTAAATTCAGTGTCTTCTTTATCTGGCTGTCCTACTGTCTTTCAAAATTATTTGTTGCATGTACATGCTTCTCCAATCTGTCAGGGGAGTCCCATCAAAGGGAAGCCAAAGCAAAACAACTGTGCACAGTATCACTGTAGGGAATGGTAGGAGGGAGAGAAAGACTCTGTTTCCTAGGGAATGAACTAGAAGATGCAGGTTTTTTCTTTCACTTAGTATGTTTTTTTGTGGGTTTTAATTCGGGCTTTTTGGTTTTTGGTATTTTTTTGTTGTTGGATGAGTTTGTTTGTTTGTAATTTGTTTTTCCCAATAACAACTAGAAAAAATCCAGTCATAAGCATCCAATGAAGAAAATGCCATAACAAAAAGTTCTGCCAGGATGTAGGACACACGGAGTAAGTGCTATCTTTAAAGCGAGAGAAAATTAATGGTCAGGTTAGTAGGATGGGACACTAACCATAAAATCACTGCTACCCATGCACTGAGAGTGCATGGTACAAAGGCTTTGCAAATGCCTATCAAACCAGGCCTATTGAGGACTCCGCAATCTGTTCAACCTGACTCTGGATCCTAGTCACACTCAGTCCTAAGGTAGGTGCTGATCTGCTCAGCACAGTGCATGCAGTGCCACACATGCTCCGATGAGCAGTCAGTGCCTAAAGAATTACAGGTACCAGGAATGAACTATTAGTACAGAACACACAGTGCCTTTAAAACTTGGGACTATATCTTACAACAAGAACAAAGAAATTGCAAATGCATAATAACACTCCCTGAGTTAATCTAGCACTAAATAAGTCATCAGCCAGTTTGTTTTCTTCATTTTCCTGTAAATTGCCACAAAAACTTTTAACATTAGCCCTTCATAAAAACTAGGCATATACAGAAAATGTTGAGTACAGACTGAAGTTAAATAAAATCATCAAGCAAATTAGTGTCTTCTCTAAAAGAACCTAGAAATGAATAAAAATTATATAAATGTCTATAAAACAAAGGGGAGGGTTGCACAAAGGACTGATCCCAAAGAGTGAGACACCTGCTTTCATAAGTCATACATTGCAGGGCTCACAAACTAAGATGGAATTGAGGGGAATGTGTTCTCCAGTTCAGGTGAAGAAATATAATGAAAGTGATTTTACCTGGGTCAAAAAATGTCTGCACTTTAACATCCAGAGCAACAAGCATCAGAACCCAAATGGCATCAGTTGTCTCTTGAAATAAATTACTTGCATGTTCCTACAGATACGGTACTATTAGCAAATGAAAGTGTAGGATTTTATAAGCTGTCAAAAGTATATATATACATCTTGTCAAAAGATCTTGAAGGTCACCTAACCAAACTTTATTCTGTTCTTTCCAGCACATAAAAGTGAGAAGAGATTCCAGAATCAGATCTTTTTCTACAGAATAAAATAAAACAGTGAAGTTTTAGCCTAGTCAATGTTTATTTTAAAACACAAATGTTGATATCTCATTATTAATATTAATAATAAATAATATTATTGTAATATTATTATTATTTTATTGTTATATAATATTGTTAATATAATATTGTTATATTATTGTTATTATAATTTTAATATTGTTATCATTTATATTACTTATTCGGAAAAGGCACTGGAAAATCTCATCTCAAAATATTTATACAATTCTGTCCTAAATAATTGCTTGGAGAAATAGGACTAATACATGCACATGTTGATACCATATGAAGCATGAGTAATGCACATTCTGCAAGTAGAGTGTTCAATCTGACTCAAAACAGTAACCTTAAAAAAGGATGGTTCAGAGTTAGAGAAGGATTTATTCAAATGTGAAAAATTCATTTTATTATATGTAGGGGCATAAATAAAAATTAAATAAAATTTAAATTGCATTTAAAAATGTCTTTCATGAAAACAAACTGTAACATAAACTTGGCAGTTGATCTTTAGGTAGAATTTATTTTTCATATATGGACATTTACATCTGAGCTTCTCACTCTGGCCTTCCCATATAATTGATGTAGAGCAAAATGCACATACAGGAGTCATTCATCTGATCTGTTTCCAGTGTGTAGTGCAGGATAATACACATCACACCCTAGGGATGTCTATTTCTCTGCAATGACTATAAAGGGAGCTTCAGGTGACTAATTCACAACGTACTATAGGTATCTACATTTGTTCAGATGAAACCCACCCTAAATGTGTTCTTGAAGAGAAATGTGATGTATCTTTAGGCAAAGAGAATTATGCGGCATAAAAAGAAGATATTGAAGTAGGTTAGAAAAATTATTTAAATTTCCAGGATCAGTTGCTAAGAAATTACCATAATCAAATCTCATGTAAGTTCCGAACTATGTCTCGTTATATTACCAAAAATCAACTTTAAGCTGAGTTTATTAGCTTACACTAAAGGTTTTACCAGGTTGTTTTGCCACAACCTGGCAAAATGTATGGAATGGAGAGACACAATCCATAAGGAGCAGCTGGAATAAACATTGCTCAACCAGATATGAGAAATAAAGACCACATACCAGAAAGGGAAGGGACACTTGCTTCTTGATTTCTATTTGAAAACTGTGAAGAGAAAAGCTTTTACATTACTAAAGCTATCAAATTCATTCCTTTGAATTTTCCTTACTCTGTTAGGCCAGCATAACCAATCCCCAAAACATTCAATAATACATGAATTTTACTGAAGTACTTTGGGACAATGTAAATAAACGTTTGCCTTGATTTAAATGGTACACACATACCTGGTAAAAGGTAGGCAGTGCCTGAATACCTGCTGGCTAGGACCCATCCCTCTGCTGTGGGCAGGACACTCCATTACCTGGTGTCCTGGGTTGCAGTGTATTCTATTACCATCCCCATCAGCCGTTGAAATCAGCTGGGGCAGTGTTTCCTTGCCTCCTCCCCCCAGACTATCTTTCTGTTAATTGCCCATCATTGTCCTGCCGCCTGACTCAGAGATAACTCCCTCTGGACTATCTTCTGTTAATGAGCCTAATCAACACTTGGCCTCATGACTCGTTACCCCATTGTGAGATGCTCCACCCAGAGGGAGGAACCAAGCATCCCATCGTGGATATAATCTGGGACTCTGACCACCAGAGACAACCCTTCCCACTGGATTTCCAGAGGACAGGAGCTACACAGCCACCACTGGACTTCCTGAGGAAGAGCAGACTGTTTTACTACAGGATCACTGCTTCAGAGGACTGCAGCCACCATTCTACCAGACTGCTACCACCACCCTGCCTAACAGGGTGTCAGGTTGTACCTTGACTCTGTCAGTTTGACAGTGTTTTCTTTTACTTTTTTTTTTTTCCTTTTCTTTAATTTCCATTAAATTGCTATTCTGACTTGGTGCCTCCCACTGGTTTGTTTTCAAACTAGTACACCTGGTAAGGAATGAGGAGCTTTGAGGATCAGCCAAGCTGTGAGGGAAATCAACCAGAGATGTGCTATCCCTGCTTTTGCAGGTTTTCAAGACCTGATGGGACTAAATGTATTTCCACAGTCCCTTCCAACCTACATGGTTCTGTGTGCATGTGAGTCTTTCAAATATGTGCATATATTAAAAATCAATTATTATTATTGTTTACTATTAAAAAAACATTAATATTAACATAAATTTCTGATTTTCAAGGAACAATGCATAGTACAAATCTTCTAAATTAAATAGGTGCAAATATGTAACATCTATGGATAATTGACTATAAGAACTCTGACATCTTTATTTTTCCTTCTGCCTAGCACTGAAGGTGATATTGCCTAAACAAAACTACAATAAAATGTATAAATATGCTTTAATTGCATGTCCACACACAAAGTCAAAATATAAGACTTGTTTCAACTACTTACAAGCTGTGAGTAATCTATTTCTGTTCTTTTTGCAGATAGATGGTCCCCATGAAACCATTTAATTTATAGCTACTTCTATCAGAACTGACAAAACTTTGTAAAAATTGTCCTGATTAGGTTTATTTGTTTTCTTTTCTACTTACTTCTTTTAGGGTATATTTCTTTTCATTTTTTTGAAAAGACAGTTCAGATATATGCAAAGAAAAATCTATATCCAATTTATATTCCTGTATATAAGTGCTACTTACTCTAAAAGTATAATCTTGAGCTCAGGCTAGTTAGTCATCTGAAGTCTTTTAAAAAAACATATAAACCACAAGTCTTGTAATTATACTAAAAATCTGCCAGCAACTTCATTCTGGAAGAGTGACATCTTCTTTCATAATGGCTATAGATTTATACATAGACAATCTGTAATACACTTGTCTATATTTAATTTAGCAGTCTATGCTTAATAAAACAAAAAATGCTTTTCTTAGTTTGAAAACTTTATTACGTAGTGTAAATAAGGATATGGAATGACAGCAGTGAAATCAAAGTACCTCTTTACACACACTCAATCAATTAAGGGGGTTTAAGAGAACAGCAGTAACAGTACTGAGTTTTGGGGTATTTTAAATGTATACAATTTCAGGGACCATTGCTCTGTACTCAAAAATACTAAATCATAAACTTCTGTAACCTCAAAGAAAGTAATTTGCATTTTATCATTGAAGTTGTGAATGTTTTCTGTGGGATCTGATTCTGCCTTAATTCTAGCCTCTATCACTGTAGTTAAACAAACTTCAATGGTATTGCACTTGATATTTTTCAGTGTGATAACAAAATCAGCCCCTAAACAGTTGCATTCATTATGTAATAGTGGCCTATTAGTTAAATCTGAGAGATAGATTCCACTGACGTTTTATTTCAAAGCTAGAAGTCTTTCTGAGGCAACCTCTAAAGGTAATTTTGATATTGTGGGTATAATTCATCAACTTCATTTCATATGTCTGAAAAGTAATCCAGGGATCTAAACATATAATGTCTACACCTATTTGAGATCTTCCAGGATGTCTAAACCACCCACATGGAGTTATCAGGAATGACATGGAGCCTATTTAGAAATGTATATCTTTCTTTGCAAACAACTGAGGATGGGGATGTCTTGAACTCGAGAGGACATTCAACACCTAAGTTAGGCAACAGAATTCCATTTTGGAATGTATTTATTAGTATCAATATTAGCATTAGCTAAGTATTATTTAAGTATGAACTGTTTTATTAATGTCTCTTTATAGCCAACAGGAAGAAGTAAACACTTCAGAATATATTGTTTATTAGTTATTTTGCATCTCTAGGTCGAATGACATACCAGAAGCAGTCACTTCTTTGCACTGAGTATAAAGGAAACCCAGCAATTGCCTCTCCCTCTGTGCTTTCAATCACTTTTATATCTACTGAGCATATAAGTGAGCATTATGATATCATATGATTCAAGTAACTTCCTTTCTACTCTCTAATCTAAATGGCCTGTCCATTAGTTACTATAGCACTGCATGATGAATGCAGAGGAAAAGAGCAGAGAGAGAGTTAAGAGATGCCTGTTTTACACTGATAGCACACTTAGAGAGAGAGGGAAGATTCATAACAAGGCTGAAGGATGCATTTATTCTGCTTTGCCATGTGTTATGTTATACAGAAGCATAATCACAATGATATTACCAAATTATACACCAACAATTGCACAGTATCTCGAAGTGCAAAGCCAGTGTTAGTGTGATACATGAGGCAACTGATAGTCTCAAGTGTACCTCTCAAAAGGGGTTATTTAAGATCTTCTGCTCAGAGGTGAGCACTTAGTGATCATGTGCTGGTTTGTATTGAAAGATTTGTGTAGATAACTGCTTTAATATAAGACACTTTTTCCATCAAAGACTTTCACTCAAATCTTTGCTTAAATAAATTGTGTTTGATAGGTCACCCTAACCTTCTGTGGCTACTGACTACAACACACATGCTAAAAAATTGCTGCAACTAGCAATCCAGTGAGGGAAGTCAAGCTCTGCTGATGCATCAGGGATGAGGTTCAGTGAGATAAAAAGAACAGTACAGGCTCAGCTCAGGACACTGATTTCATTCTGCCATCAGATGTACAATTATTGATCTCAGCAGTTTAAAAGAAAAGCATGCATTTGATGTAGCTGGCAGCAGCCTTCCAGTTAAATTGCTTGTCAGCTGGCAGACTATTCTGTGAGCTTTGTTACAGAGCAGTTCAGTAAATGGACACAGTTTTTGTATTTCTCACCGTACCTAAGACGGTGAGTAATCTGAATAATTATTTAAATATTTTCAGTTTTGCCCTAAACAGGTGTAAATGAAGCCTGTGTGCATGGACCTGCTGCTTACCAACAACTGATCGGGAAGAATTCACCACACCAAGCATAGTCTTCTGTTCAGCTCAAAAGATGTGTAAGAGAACATGTAGAGAAAATCAGTGAGTCCATCAGAGATTTAGGCCTACAGTGCTTGGGAAGAAAGTCTTTGGGGATAATACGTTGCTGATATGTGATGAACTTTGGCTTAGATGGTTCGTAAATAGATTTACACTGTCAAAGATGCAGTCTTCTTCCTTTCTGTTTCTCGTGTCTCAAGGAAATTCAGGATAAGGAAGGGGAGAAGGCAGGGAGAGAAAATTTTTCCTAAAAATGTAGAAAAGTGAAATATTGCCAGAAAGGGATAATGAAAGAGATAGATCGAAAACTTAAAGCTACTTCTGTGCATGTTTGTACCTGCTCTTTACAAAAACTATCCTGCATCCCACATTGTTAATATAGTATCTGTAAAGGAATTAAAGCATGGGCTTGTATGACATTATCTCATTCACTAAAAGAAATCTCAGCTGAGGTCTGAGGAAGGAGAGCACAAACAGCTAAAATCTAAGGGATAGCTGAGATAAGAAAAATACAAGGGCTATGTAGAAAAGGTTGTTGTTCAAAGAGAGACAGAGAAGGTGAGAAGAGAGTCAGAAGAGCAGCAATTAGAAGTAGCCTCAGAGAAGGAAAAGCCCAAAAGCCAGAAATAGGTCTTAGAAAAGGGAATGGCAGCCCAGCCAAGTGGAGGGATAGCACTTGTACAAACTCTCTAATGGGATATACGTCAGGTGTTCATAAGAGATTTTCTTGCAGGAAAAGCTTAATGGCTAGAGGAGGAAATACATTGTGGAGACAAATACAGGTGGTGTCAAGTGAATCCATCTCCAGGGCATACCACTGCCACCCTTCCAAGAATCCCCTTTGAAGTTGTAGGTATATTTGTTAACACAATCTACAGCACAGAGACCATGTTTTATTTTGTGCATATATAACATCTCACACAGAGGCCTTGATTGCTAGGTAGAGCATCTCGATATTAACATGATACAAGTGCTACCTAAATGTACTAAATGCAGTAAACAAATGAATGGAAGGAGAAAAGGAGGAACTAGATGACCATGCAGACTCTCCACTCAAGCACACCCTAACATAAAAGGCCTAAATGTGAGCTGCTTTACCGTCTCCTTTTACAGCCCCTTACTGGCCCAGGAAAGCCACACCTAAATAACAATGAATGTTATTGCAATAGCAGAAGGATTTTCCCACCTGTTCCACCTGTTAGGTAGGAATTAGCCCAGTGATGCATGTACTGCATGTTTGTAAATGCTCATAAGGTGATTATAAATATAAGAAAGTAACTAGCATGATTTTGTCATAAACCACTGTACTTTGCAGAAAAGGAAGCTGAACTTAGATAACTAATGAGCCAGCTTACATGCATGCTTATCCCTGTAAGTACATTGTGATGTCTTTCAATTGTTCCTCTGCAGAAGACTGAAATCCTTACAAGTAAGGTCTACACGTTTGGGTTATTCTGATTATATAATGCCCAAATGTGTCCTGCAGCCACTGCTGTAAGTGGCTGACAAGATGCATGATCCCACCAGGAAATAACAGCTCAGCATGTTGCATGAAGCCCACTTGAACTCTTCTGGCAAGAACAAGTGAGTCATTCATTATCCCACAGCTGAATCTATTGAAGACTTATTAACACTAATTCACAAGAAAGGGGCTTGTTTGATTCTCAGTAGGGACGGAAAAGCTGAACTAGACTGTTCTTAAAAGGCACCTGATATTAAGGTAGTACCTCACAAAGTAATACACTTTTAAAGTGATACTAGTAAGATTATCTGAAATATATTTGACCTCTCTATAAATATTACTATTGTATTACTATGCAATTACTGTTTATTGCCAAAACAAACTTGCCTTAGCTATATAATTTAGAATAACCTCTGGAGCTCCAAAAATTATCTGAACTTACTCCAGTTATTCACAACCAAAAGCTAAGTCTGCCTGTTAACATTTCTTTAATGCTTATTCTAGGAATTCAGACTGATTACCATATAAAAATCTATCATGAACTAATCCAGAAGGAATTAAAGAACACTTGCAAAGTTTTTCAAGGAACAATCAAAAACATTAAAAATTACTAACACTGGCAATTTAAAAATTGCTATTATAGGAAACCAGAAAGTAGAACTGGAATTAATTATATTGATGATGATTTTTCTATCTATGGAAGCCAAGAGTAAACAAAAGCTCTAGACTGAAACTGGAAACAGAAGCTGGAGATATATTTTGTATACCTTAAGAACTTTGAAAACCCAACAAAACACTTCAGAGTTAGGTTTTCTTGTGTATTTGCATTAAAATAGCATTTTCCACTCTAGTTACACTGGTTTCCTCTGTGTAAATCCACATGCAGGCAATATTTTGGGATAAATCCACCTTTAAATGTTTTCTTAATGAATAAAGATGAACTGACGAGAATGATATAGCAATTTGGAAATCTATAATGGGCTAAATTTTCAATTTTTTAAAAATGTCTTTGGGCCATTAGTTAAAAATATATTTTTAAATATTTAGTAATAAAACCATCTTAATTTTACTTTTAAAATTATTCATTGCTTAAGAATACTTTAAACTTCTCTGGCATGATTTTTTAATACAGTCTGATGCCTGCTGGAATGTTTTTAAAAAAGCTGAAATGTCTAAAATAGAGAGAAATTAAAGGTGCAGTCCTGAAAACTTTGTGGATGATGCACAACCATAAAATTGCAAAATTCTAAAGTTATTGTCACCTTGCATCATAAGTAATAGTTTCCCAAATTACTTTTCTGGACATAATCTTCAGCATTTCATTCAGTCTTAGGAGCAGCCTGGTGCAACACTCAAGACTGACAAGGAAGCATTTCTTTGCTTATATTCATTAACAAAGTATTCTCAGGGTGTCCTTAAACATAGTTTAGGATCAGAGTACCTATCTAGATGCTGTGCAGGTTGGTTTTTTTCCTTTCTCAGAATTTGAAGAAAGAAATGGTCCCCAGAAAAGGATGGGATTCAGACAGTTAAACCCTTTTTGTTTCTCATATTTCTTGTGCTCCTTCAGAGCTAGGAGCACTAATCTATTCGGCTCACCATTCTCTGGAATCCTGAGCTATTGTGCCCAATCCCTGCCCTGCTCAGCTCAGGGAGCCTGACATGTAACTCTGGTGTCCACTTCAGGGACCAAGCAAAAAGTCAGGCTCTTCAGAACTCACTGACTGAGTCCTTTTTTTTTTTTTTAAATGAGATCATTTACCTGTCAAAAGAGAAAATATTCCTTGTAGGATGAAACAATTTTTTCATTTGAATCACTGGGGTTTTTTACATCCAGACACAAAAGATTTCATAAGGTTTTGGTTTGTCACACCAAAATGTGGCAAACACTGCAGTTGGCACCTAGTTGACATAATGCTGTATTGCGGTATGTGGAGTCAATACTCTGTAACACTCAAAGCACTATTTATATAGTAGATGGCTGTAGTTCTTTAAAAGAGACAGAATGATCACTTTTTAAATGTGAATAAATGGTTAGAGAACAACAAAGCTTTCTCTGAGCTGTTAGGAGAGCCTCATAATAAAGAGATTACATCTGGTTGTCTATTATAAAATCTTCCAGTTAGTGAATCACTTCTAATATCTCATACTGAAGCTCCATACTCAGGACCTGCAAGCATTTCCAAAAGTGGTCATGAATTTTCAAACTGCTTATAGCAACCTGACAGAAACATTTTTAAAAGCTTGACCAGGCAAAGTGCAGAGCGTTTTTTCTAAAGTGTTGGGCAGCCTCAAACCCAATTGTTTTTCAGGAAAGCTGTGGCTACTCACTGAATTTTAGGAACAGTCAGCATTTTGAAAGATTTAACTCTGAAGATCCTTATTGAAAGTCAATAAGAGTTAGTTTCCTAAAACTCAGTGTCTCTAAAATATTTCAGTACTTGAAATCAATGTAGTCAGCTCCCTAAAAGCATTTGAAACTCAGGGTTTTCACTTTGCAGAGTGCAGTGCCATGATGCCTGATGCCAGTGTAAATGTTCAGAATAATTGAAGGATGTACTGATGGATTTGCATGTCTGCCATCTTTTGCAACATATTTATAACTGCCAAGGAAACAATAAGTTAGAACAGTAAAATGCCTTTAGTAATAAGCCCAGACAATTAATTTTTTAATGTATGCCATTTGTAGAAGAGATATCACAACTTTGCAGTGTTAAAGGAAAACAGAATGGAGAAAAGGAAATAAAGTTGCCATTGGAAGATGACAAAGGAAACTTGATTCATCAATCCAGGTGTGTTTGTGCTCCTTAACTGAAATGCATCGTATTGGTTTTTTATTTCACATGTAAATAGTATGCTACTTTTAAAATTTCAGCATTACTTTGAAAAAATGCTTCACTACAGCTTTTCTTCATAGGTAATACCAGAACTGGGTATTCAGCGGACACAGCTCATTGCCCCAAAGAGAATGAGAATATGAAATTTGCGTACCACTTGTCAAAAGAAAAAACTAACCAAAAATACCTTACTGCTGTTTGAAGAGCCCGATAAGGCCTTCACTGATGGTCACAGCTCCGAGTCCCTCATCTTCCATGACTTCCCTCTTCAGCACTTTGGAAATTCACCAGCGGGGAAAAGGAAGAGACCGTATCAGCACAGTAGCCAAGATATGGAGAAATTCAAAGTCTCTCCAAAATACAGTCTCTAAGTGTCTGTTTCGCAGGTGGACCAAGGTTTGTTCAGAAGTTTCCTCAGGACCTGCCTCCTCCACTTAGACTCCCAGCAGTGTAGGCTATTCCCCACATCTTTCAAACAGGGGAAAAGGAATGATCACAGTCCAAGTATTGGTAACTCCAGCAGTACTGCCTACAGCAAGGTTGTTATTAATCAGAATATTTTACCAAACTTTTTGTTAGGATATTATAATAATCCATGTTATACCTGTTCCAAGCCTTAGAGGAGCAATTTGGGTATTAGTCTGATTGTCTCTAATTAACTGATGTGCCCCACACTGCAGCACCAAGAGCACTGGCCTTGCTAGAGCCCTCTCCTGGCAGGGCCCTCCTCAGCCACCTCCTGATGCTGAACGTGTTCAAAAACAGGAAGCACAAAGAAAGGACAGCTGATGTTTTGAGTTTGCAATGTGTTTTCTCTCTATAAAAGCAGAGGTTAGCACTATAGTTTTTGATTAATTTGGGATAGGCATTTTGTCATGCAATTAAAATGCAATTAGACTACTGTCCTGCAATATTGACTTGATTTATAATCTGCTGCTCAAGTTAAATTGTTTTAATATCTCTCTTGAGGCTTTCTCCAGATACTACTTTTTATTAGTACATATATTTTAGGAGACATTTAATCTCAAATAAAAGGAAAAGAGAATGCAATACATATAAAAGCAGACATTAACCATTTATGCAGTAAACCTACTCAAGGTACAATCAAGATGACCTCAGTAATCAAGGGTTTTCTACATGGTTATATGTGGTTCGTTTCTATCCCCCAGATCCTAGTACCTGGACAAAAACAAACATAGGCTATGCTCTCAGCAAATAAAAAACAGAGCACTCAAAACCAGCAGAAATGCCTGGACACCCTGAGCAAGGAGTGCAGCTATGGTTCTACCTGCCCTACCTTGTCAGCTTGTGGAGCATGGTGCTGTCTGTGAAGGGTTGTGGCAGCTGTCACTGCTCTGTTCTTTCCTTCAGGGGCATTGCATTTGATTTTGGATAATGCTTCCATCAGCTGCCACAAGAGCTTCTCTTCACACAACACATAGCAACCTGGAAAAGTTGTGAAGTTATAATTTATTGCTACGTATTTGTGAGTTTAGGTTTAATCTGAACATGATGAGTCAAATGAACCTTAAAGGCTCAATCTTATCATTAGTAATTTGAGCCTATGACCGGTGATATTTAGGTCTACAACATAAGGCTCAGGGTTCACCACACAAACCTCACCTGCTCAACCTATACCTCATCTTGCAGCCTCATGTTGTTAGAAACTGGGCAGAAAAGAACTCAAACCTTCAGTCTAATTGTCTGAAGTGTAATCTCACCTAGGTCCACTTCCCTTTCACTTTTAAAAGCAGGAATAAATATTTTCTAATTTACATATACTATAGAGGATTTCCATTCTTTAGGATAAAAAATTCATGGTGGAACACATAATTCTGTACTGAAGTAATATTTTTAGTATGTCATGTCCACTTCTATTTATCCTTTTCTTGTATGTACGGTTGAAAATATTTATATAATACAAAGACAAAAGAAAATCCAACTGCATTCATTTCAAGTTTATCTCAGTATAAGGTTACTGTTAAATAAGTGTGTATGCTTGTGCATATACAACTAAGCAAAGCTAAATCTGAAAATCTTACTGGTTCAGGAAAAAAACCCAGCATAATCCTTATTGTTTTTTCTTATTTTTTGAAATTATTTGAACAAAACAGTTTTCTTGTTGGTATTTATTTACCAACAGTGCACAAAAGTGTGCTTCAGTTGCTTGTCAATACTTTTATTTATTTAAAAATCAATATTCTCACTATCACATTCACTGTAGATGACAGATTCTGTATATGCAATTAGCGCAGCTTGTATATTTTTCAGAAGAAAACCAGCCATGTTGTATTGTTGTAACCACTTTTGTGCTGTCTTATACATAAAGTATTTTTAAGGGTGATTTGAATCACATAGGACCAGCAGGCAGTTCACTGAGATGCCTGTGAAAAGATAGCTAGTATACATTGATTTTAACTTCTGCAGCAATAAAAACAGTGAAAAATTGGCTTGTTAAAAGCCAGGATACTAAAGAAAAGAATAAAATGAAGTTTAAAAACTAGTTATAGATTTTTTTAGGCTAGAGTTCCTTGCTTCTGGCATCAACTGTATTTCACCACCCAAAGAACTTTCAATCCTCCTTTACCTGTTAGCAAAAATCACATCTAATGGAGTCTACAGTCCTGGGTAACAAATGAAAGACTGTTAATTTCTAAACCAGCACAGCACTTACAAGAAGGAGTAGAGAGTCTTGAACTAGCAGTGACTGAGGCAGACGCAGCTGCAGAGAAACAGAAAGGGGAAAAAAGCAGAAATTCAGAAACAGGAGTGAAAATTTGAGGGAATAACAAGCTCATTCACCTGAGAGTGGAAGTTGATGTTAGATGAAGGGAAAATATCTTCAGAAATGCCCTTGACAGATGGATCCCTATGCTCTAAATAAAGCCATAAAACATATTATGCAGCGAAAAGTGTTGAGAGGGAAGCTGAAATAGTAATAAATTCCCATTGTTGCTCTTGAGAAATATATTTTTCAGAATTGAAAACAGAAGGCTCAAAATATTATACATACTTTTTCTACTGGCAAGCGATATCTGGTATTAGATTTACCGTTAAACTATATTAAATAATATCACAGGTTTTTGAAAGATTACCTGATTGATAACAAATTTTGCAAAGACCTAAAAGCACAAAACTGCAAAACCAGATCTAAGAGAATATATTTATCTCAGGAATATATAAGATATGGAAGCCAATAATCAGGCCACCAAATTGGATGCCAGGTTCAGAGCTGCCGATTCCTTACTGTCAAAGTTTGCAAATATTGGCCTTTGTCTGTAGTACCATCTAGTGTCAAAAACTCTTATCTCTGAGCTGAAAAGAACAGGATTGAACTCCATCTATGCTCCTTTATTTCCTCCATTCAAAACAACCAGACCATACAGAAAAGGTGCCCAGAAGGCATATTTCATTATATTGAGCCCAAGAAAGAGTCTTTCATACTTTTGTTTGCTTTATGGAAACAGAATTTTGAGCCAAAAAGGAGCTTGAGTTTTTGAGATAGCAGGCAAAAATTCCCCCAATGTTACACACAATTTTAAGTATGGGTAATTTTTTCCACAGTGTGAAGTAACAGAAATGCTACAGGGCTTCTCTGCACTGGAAGTGAGAGAAAAGCTGCAGTGAGCAAGGCTATGGTGGTGCAGTCTGGGCACCTCTTTGTTTTTGTGGGTAAGCCCCAGAATCAGAGAAACTAAGAGAGACACTGCCTGCACACCAGAGAGCCAGCAGCTCTAGCAACCGCCTGAAAATTCATCTTCCTGCTCTCCACATGTTAATTTGCCCACATACACTTTCTTTTAAAATCAAAATATTCTCCCCAAGATCCCATGTTCCCAGATTGCCTAGGGAGGTGGCCACGCATGGAGCCTGCCTTCTGTCTGTCCATCTGGCAGGGAAGCCTGCAGGGCACAGGAGCAGGAGAGCTGGGTAGCCCTGGAGCCAATGCACCTGCCTGCCTGCCAAGGCAGGAGAGCTGCCTGACTGCCAAGGCTGGGCACCTGGCAGTCCCTCTGGAGCAGGGGGCTCCCAGGCAGCTGGCAGGCTGTGGGAGTAGGGCAGCCCCCTGTTCGCAGAGCGCTGGGCCTAAGGAGCAGGAAGCAGACAGAGGGAGAGTTGGTGGCCACCCACTCTGGGCGTTGCCATGGAATTGGGCAGCTCCTGAGCCTGGAAGCTGGGAAACAGCCAGGCTGTCATGGTGACAGATTGCACCTCACTCAGCCTAACCAGAGCTGTTGGGATTTCTCCCCTCAAAACCTTTCTAGGGGAAGGCAGTTTTGCTCCAGAATTTCTTACCCACTCTCTTTGTGACTTTCCAAAAATACAGCATCTAGAAGAAAAGTTCGTGAAGTGACTGTAAGCACAGAAAACTCACACACAACATGAATTCAAATTAAGCTAAAGCAGCTCCAGCAAATGTGAAAGGATACACAGCAGGTACATTTACTAAACCAGAATGGAGTATCTTGACTGTGAATTCCCTGGAGATGCAACTAGCCTTTGTACAAGGGCCTCATGTTACTAATGAGTAGCTGCCATGGCAGCTCAATGTATAGTCTGTAGGTTTAATGATAAATTTAATACAGGAGCAGGCCAGAGGAACAATATAAAGATTAAATATATAACAAAAATTTGCAGCAACATCAGTTAATTGCAAAGCTGAGGCAGGAGGTGTTAATTACAATTATAGATGAGCCATTTAATAATTCACATTAGTGAGCATAGAGCAATTATCAACCTGCTGGTTTTCTTGCTACTTATCATATGCATGTTTTCCTATTTCTGATGAAACATAATAGCTGTGTTGAACAATGTAAAATAACAGTAATGGATATAATGCCTATTTAGGTAACCTACAGCCGTGATGTGGAATATTATCACAAAGCCATTCCATTTGGAGGAAGACACTATCCAGAAAGCTAAGTGTTTCTGTTGCTAGAGTTAAGTAGAAAATACATAATGGGCATTTCACAGATGGACAGATACACTTTGTTTGTTGCATTAAGATTTACAAATAAAAATTAACCTTGACTGGACCTGAGGCAAAAGTACAGTTTAAATTATGTACCAGTAAAAAATTAAGTCCAAGAGTATCAACATCAGTACATCTGTTTCTAAGTGATAAATTGGGAAAAAAAATCACCGTCAATTGATTGAAGAAATGTAGTCTCCAAGCCTGGCAAATATATTATTCCTATGAGATTCCAAATTACGTGGTTTAGCATGGCCTACCCAGGACAGACCATCGTGTTAGCTTCTTTATCATATATAACCATGTGGGGTACTAGAACAAAGGTGTTGAAGACCAATGACCTTCTCAGGAATAGGTCACTCAGTGCTTGTAAGTCATACCCATGTTCTTCACCATGGATCTATTTCAGCATCAAGGCCCTTGTCACACTGCTGGTGCATAGGCTCCCAGAGAGAGATAGAATGCTGGTATATCTATCCCAAAGATCCTGGAGATAGAGTAATGCTGTCCTTAGCTCATTTTCACGAGCTCTGAAGTGTCCTCAGTCAGAAGAAATGCAGCGTTACTTCTGTGACGTCCTACAGGACCAGCTTCAGCAGCAGAAAGGCGCTGGCTGGGCACACGTGCTGGTTCCTCCACAGAGGAGGCGCTTCAGGGGCCCATGGTCTGGGCTTGCATTAATCTGGAGGCAAAGGAAAAGAGAGGGGCTTTCTGGTCTGGCTTCCAACAGGTTTATTGTCAGAAGTTCAGCAACCAGAATAATAATAATGGCGCCAGGTGGCTTTTGCCCTCAGTTTTATAGGGGGGTTGAAAACCGCAGGGAAAGGTAAGACAACCAATGAAGTTACAAGCCAGGGGGAGGACACCAATGGGAGAAACCGGGAGGTGGGAGTTACAACCAAAAGCCCATGAACAACCGAGTAACAGAGAACTTTCCCGACCAAGGGGAGACGGTTTGGACCCGGGTGCCACCCAGGGGGAAGTGGCTTAGGTCTCTGTGCCGCCCATTGACCACCCTCATAGTCACTGTCCTGGGTGGAGAAATCCTCCCAAGGAAGAGCCCTGAATTGATTGACATTCGCCTGCCCCAGCCCAGCAGTGGGCTGGGTCACTGCAACAATAGAGGACTGGCAAAACTAACCTTTCTCCATGTACTGAAACGCAAGGCTCTGTTTTACTTTACTGAGAGTTTGTGCTTTTTCCTGTGTACACATTACAATGAAAATCCTTTTCAGTCAAAGGGGAGCTATGCACCTGTAACCTGGCTTCCTTGGAATGAACTCTACACATCCTTACTTACAAGATGCTCCACTGGTATATTCCTGACAGTGCCTTACCCTTGATCAGTCAAGCCTTAAAGAAATGTTATAAAACCACTATTTGCTTCATACCGAAGCAGAACATGAGCCACATTTTGAAGACGTAACACTGTTGTTTCATATGCTTTCCATATATTCATGCCATCAGTTCAGTCACATTGGAACTCAATACAAAGATATCAAGCAACTATGTAATTTGTCTGAAAAATAGTACCTTTTTTGGCCGATTTTTATCAATTAACGTATAACTGGGATATTATAAGTAATCTACACATTTTCTGCTTGTTTAACAGTAACTGAAGCTGAATTCCTTGAGTACAAATGAAATTCCTCCTAGGTTAATGTACAAACCAAAACTTCACCACATAAGCAATATTATTATCTTCCTATTCATGTTTTGAAGTATTTGTAAGCTTCAGTGGAAGGAATAATGGTTAGAACTAACTAAATATTTTGAACTAATTCCATAACTACTTACTCATATTTTAAAAGAAGTTTTAGTTGCATCTGTACAGTTTCTGTGTTTCATTTCTGGATTACATTTAGCAAAACCACCTGCCCAGCCGAAGATTTGTGTATTATATCAGTCAACATGGCTGCTATTCTGAGAGCTTAGCAGAAACAGAAAGGAGCATACCCTTCGTCATTTCTATGCAGCAATAAATATACCTAGAAATATGATATATCTATGTGTTCTTCCTCCATAACCAAATAGGCTGTCACCCTGTCTTAATCTGGGATTCTTTGATCAGCTTTTGATCAGTTCAAATTTCCAGATGAGGCACTACCATTTTCAAACCTTTGAGTCTGAATGTGTTTCAAATCATGTTTCCATCCTCTCCAGTCTGAAATTCCCAGTATTTCCGTGATGGCACTGGGACTCTTGTGATGCCAGAGCAGAGAGCTACAAACAACTTATGATTTTCATCTCTATTTCTTCCTTCTTTAACACCCAGATTTAGAAATGTTTTTACTTTCTTTGTTGTTGAAAGATAATTTTCCTGAAAATAACTATAACTGCATACATCTCAAGCCTTACACTCTTAATTCGAGGAATAATTTCAAGTGTAGCCTCTCTCTATCAGCCCACATAAATCAAACCCTCTACATTACATTTCACCTCACATAAATGAATTGTTAGAGAATGTGAGTGAAATTCAAGTACCAATGTTGTGCATTGACAAGTGTGACAAATATCTCAGGATAACTAAACAGGTATTCAACGCATTTAAACACTGGAGAGGACTTTACAGACTTTAAGTGTGACGTGCTCTTACTATGTGAGTCACTGGAAAATTCTTTATGACTTCATTAGAAGCTATATTTTATCTTTTTACTCATGCTTCATATGGATGTAACTCCATGTTCTTTAGAGACTCATGAACAAATAAAATATAAGGAAAGAGTTTCAAATTTTAAATGTTGTTAAGAGAGAATAAACTTGAGAAGTAATACTTTGGGATTTGTTACAGTCAAGCAACTGAGATGATCAAATAAAAATAGAGCCTAAAGACTGATATTGGCCATAGCTGAGATGTAAGTACCCTCCTCTGTATTTGAGCATCACCACTGCCAGTCACTGGAAATCAAACCCCAAACTGATACATGTGACAAAGGAATCACTTGTCACTTTTTCCTTGGTACCTGGCAGAAGTTACAACTTCCAAGGTATTTTATAGTGAATGAGTTTAACTTTAGTATCCTTGGACTACTCCACCCATTGAAGAAATTTTTATGCCTATAACTATGCTAGCTGAGCACACCCCAGACATGAGTTCCTTAATGATATTACCAACAGCTTCTCATTCCTCTGTTTTTCAGTCCTGTGTAAGTTTTTACCTCCTCTTCCCCCAAGCTGTCAGGCATTTCATATTCCTGTGTTCTGTTCCCAGTTGTGTTTAGCATTGCAGACCACCAGATAGTCCTAATTCTGCCCAGATGAGGATGTGACCCCCAAATACAGGTTTTAAGATCACTTCACTGACAAACTAGGATGTACTTGTAAGTCCAAGAACCATGAGTTTGATACATAACTATAATGCCATCCTAGGATGACTAAGTAGATCATCTACTGAGTCCTTATGTTGACCGTATAGCACAAACTCTTGGAGGAACTTCTGGAGTAAAATAAGCAGTAATTGAGCCACTGAAGAAAAGCTAGTTCTCCAGCAATACATAATAGACAAATTCCTAAAAGCTTTCAAGTCTGTGTGCTGCTGTGATTCAGTTTCAGAAATTCTAGATGTAAGTTCCAGACCAAGTGTAGATGTCATCAGAGGGAGACATGTAAAAGGTAAGAGAGCACAGAGTCACACATGACTTTTCAAACAGTTTCTGAGTCAGAATACATGGTATATTTCACTTGTGAACATCACACAAAAAGTCGGAAAATTATTGCAGGTTTTTTGGGAGTAAGAATACACATATTGTTAAGGATAGGTCCAGTTTAATTCTCATGCTGTAACCTCAGGGATGACCCTAACCTGTGGGAGATAGTCATAATTTTTTGTTTGTCTAGGAACAGTTGCATTTGGCTTGGCATTACTAAATGCTATAAAAAGAAGTAGTCCAATTACAAGAACTCATACCATACATGAGGACTGATCTGATGTAGCTGAAACACTGAGCACAACCCACTTCTAAACAAGGAATTGACTGTGTTGGGGACTAGATTGTCTTTAAGGTTCCTTCCAACCTAAACCCTTCTGTGAATCTATGACTTTATGATTCTATGTCCTAGTTACAAAAAACAGCACAGAGTTACCAACCCGACTTTTGGAGCCCTTGGTGTGTGAGGTTACAAGTGCATCCCTGAGGCGATCTTGCCCTGAAGAGCATTGTAACTCATAGAATCATTGATCCAAACAACAGTTAACCTGAGTGGGTGCAGGTCTGTGCTCTGCTATCATGCCCGTAGAGCCCGGCCTTCAGGCTGTTGTGCTGCACATACCCCGTGGCTGCAGGGTAACCTCACTGTCACAGCAGAGCCCGTGCGCAGCTCCCACACAGCACCAGCATTTACATCACCTGTGTGACCTTGCCTTTAAAAAGTGCAGCAAGATGGTTTCATGTGAACACCCTTTCTTCTGACAGTAGAAATTCATACAATTGTTTTCTTTTGAGAACAATGTGTAAGATCTCAAATGATCAAAAAGGAAAGTAAATCCATGGATAGGATACATATGGTATGTTGTGCCCTGGTTGGAGACCTGTCTGATGCAGTGCATCTAGGGTTTCCCAGCATCTGAAGGTACATAAGATTATCTACACCATCCTCTTTTCCTTTGTGGTGTTAACACCAAAAAAAATTTTTTTTATGTAATAGTTGACAGACTCTGAGTGCCTTTCATTCTGGGATCATAAGATATCATCACCTTTTGCTGTAAAACAATACCATGTTTTCTTTCTAAAGCTTGCAGTAGGGAAGTAGAATTGTTTTTCATTTCTCTAAGCTTATGTGGCTTCATTTTGCTTCATTTTCAAATATCTTAAAATGGATCAGAAGCTAGTTACTGAAATAAATCAGGTGTTAATGAAGACAGTTGTCATCCATGTTTTCTGAGCATCCAAACTTCAGTTTTGGCAGCACTAGCAAATAGAAATGTCATTTTGTTTTAGCTCCTTGGCACTTATGATCACAGCATGTCCAATTTCTGGCAGAAAGACAGGCAACTGAGAAGCCCTGACACACCATAGTACAGACATCCACCATTATGTCACCTTTTGCTATCGCTTTTTATTAAAACCTAAATTATTAGACGGACTTTAAATGTTATCAAACTTGGTCAAAAGCTAACCCTAGCCACCAACCTTGCATGCAAATTTTGAAGCAGAAAGAGCAATTTCTAAGGGTTTCTTTGGATAAAACATGGAAGGTAGGCTTATAATGAAAAAGTACTACACCTTTTCAGTGACAGTGGTGTGAAGCATTATTAACAGCTCTATTTATATTAGGGGGAAAAAATAGACCTATAAAAAGAAGATGCAGGAAGTTTCAAATAGAAGCTAATATGAGTTTTGTATCTAGGATAACTCTCTATTTCACTCCAGAATTTTTAAAGTGGAAGAAGTTAAAAGTGGCTTCTAAAATAGGCATTCTTTTGATATAAGACAGGGTGAGAGAAAAGATCTAAAGTACAAAATTTTTCAGATTTTCTGGAGCTTACCATGGTGTCATTTTTACTATTAATACCTATTCAAAGACCTACAGCTCAGACACTGAAACCCTAAGCACTTGACTGAATGTGCAGAAGAACATAAACACTCTATCTCCAGTTGTTCTCTTTCCTTCTCTCCTAGTTCAGGGGAAAAAAGAAAATTAGATCTGCTCTGGTAGCAGACTCTTAGCTCTTGATATACGTGTTCACCTGTTCCAGGTAGGACTCTGGGGGCAGAGATAACACTTTGACTTGTAAGACAGAGCCCCTACCTCTACCACTGTGATTACAATAGTGACTTAAAACTCCATGACCATCACTGTAAATCCAACAGCTTGGCCAAAGTAGATTTATAAAGCAGGTCTGAAAGAAATACGGTTTCATTTGTTTTATTTTATGTATTTCTTTACAGAAAACTGATTGTGATGTAAAATACTCAGGTTCACTTTCCATCAATCGCTGGTGTTTGATGGGGATGATTTTTGTTACTATTTTTTAAAATAAATAGAAATTTTATTATTTAAAAATAATTAAGAGCACTGGAAACCAAAACACTTGTGCTCCTGAATCTTTTCTGATGCTCTGTAAAACCAGTGAGAGAGACAGTGACAGAATGAATGCCATCACATCTTCCTTGGCTCTCTGCGACATCTAACAAAGAGTAAAGGTTCTGCAGACTGGTTATTTTTCTTATTCATGGTGTATTCATGTAGTTACACGTGTGGTTAGCTATTACATTTCATTAACACACTGGTTAGCTAACCATGCTTTTACAAGCAAAGTTACCTGTACTTTGAAGTGGACAACTGGACCACAGCTTAATGTTCTGTGCCTTTAAATTAAAGCAGAGTAGGGATTGCATGTGCTCTAGAGATGACAGCCATTACCCAGTACCAAGAAATCACTTCGAGGGGAAGACAAAATTTTATCAACAAAAATTAATCAAAATTTATAGGCACTTAATAGTCTTTCTCAGTCCCTGGAAGCACACAAAGTTTAATGATCAGTGAAACAGAAAAATTTGAAAGACAAAACCCATATTGGACTTTGATACTCCCATCTCCTCAAATGTAATGCACACACTTTCTGTAATATAATTAATAGTGATTTCTTCTTCCAAAGGTCCTAATGGCAGCAAGAGAAAAGGCATGCTATTGTCAGACCTTATGTTGCTATAAGTAAATATTTAATCTATACGCAGCTCTAAAAATGGTCTGCTAAAAGTAACTTGTCCTAGAATACTATTTAGTACCATGTCCTATATGCAGGTCCTGTCCCTATCTGAAGTGCTGCAAATCAGATATGAGGATAAAAAAGGAACTTTTTCTTTTCTAAATTGAGCACACAAAGCAACTGAAGTCACTGAAAGCAATCTATATTGTCCTAGTGCTATCACAAAGAGCACTTTCAAAAGGACCCACTCAGAAAGCTAATGTTCTCTATGATACAGGGAAAATATAATTAACTGGAACCCTATAAAACATCCTGATAAATATCTTATTTGTTAGACTACTTCAGTAGGATCAATCTAGTCAGAAATCAGGTTACTTTCAGAATTGGCTAAAACTACCACTACCTAGCCACAGAGCAATGAGAAACAGACTATGTTCACTTAAGCATGAAGTGTCCACTGGCTTCCCTGCATTTACTATAAATATGACCTGAGCTTATGAAGAGGTCTTCAGCCATTGTTTCACTAAGACAAGAGCAAACAGAAGAGCGTTCTCATATGGCTGATGGCTACTGAAGGGCCCCTTATATGGCTTGCTGCTTGACCTGTAATGTGTGATAAGAAGCTTCTTTTTTAATGTGTGATGCCTCCAAATCACATTTAAGGATGATTGGGTTTTTTTCTCAATGAAGGCTGCTCCATTTCACAGATTCTGTACCATCATGGTTATTCTGGCACAGCAGCACTGGAAACTAATCCCCTTCCAGAGGAGATGCAAAATTCTGTCCAAATTAGCAAGTCTTTAAGACAAATAGAGGATCAGTAGAGTGCAACTGTCAGGGTTAGGGAGCAGATTTTCATGGCTTTTTTATATATTTCACTTTCTTTAATCTAGTCCCATTGCCCAAATGTTCATTTGCAGGTGGACTTCATCTTCCAGATTTTATTTAATCTAAAATCCAATTCATGTGTACTAAGGCCACTCCGCAGTGTGAACAGCAGGAAGCAAGTGGGGGATGTCAGGAAATTCATTTTATTCACATGGACATAGTGGTTTAGTTCACTCTTGAACTAAAACACTGTGTCCATATTGTCCATAAACAAAGAAGGAGTTTTCCTGCTGGTGTAAATTTACTTCCTCTTTAAATGATGTAAAGTCCATTGCATTATTCTCTGCTCATACAAGAACTGACATTTTTCATGCCCATATTCAAAGCCAACCTGCATGTACTGCCAAAAGTCTATTTCATAAACCTGGTATACAAGTAACATCAAAGGCAAATCAGAACAAAGTATTCCTTCTAAACATGAGACTGCATGTCTCAAACAAGATTCCTGCATTTGCATCACTCTTGTAAAGTGATAGATATATTCATCATGCCATAGACAAGAAGAGCTGCTGACACTTAATGCTATTTCTGCATGTTCTGAATTTATTAACCTTATGTAAAATGCAGCATCAACCACTCTGTGCACAAAATTTGTGTTTGTTGGATATTATTAATAGAGAACACAAAGCCTCTACAGGTATATGATCCTTCAAACTATGGTTCACACAGCAATTACTATTAATTTTAGAAGTTATCCAGTCATATTCTTGGACAAAGCTTTGAGAGTGCAAGAGTGAGCTCACACGTACACAAGAATGATAAATGTATTCCTCATGATTTATATTCACCAGCACAGTGCCCATCATTTTTCTGTAATGCAATTCATTGTAATGACTTCTAAGTAAATAAATACTTTAAAATAAAATAAAGCAGGGAACTTCAGGCAAGAGCTTGTTAGAATTTTTCAGTGAAACTCCTGTTGTTTGGGAGAGACTATTTATGAAAGGTTTTTGTGGGATTAGCATGAGTGACACTTACTGGGAAATGTTTCTGATCTGAATGGACATGCTAGAAATACAGAAAACAATGCAGGTAACAGCAGCACTCACAATTGCAGGTCTTTTGATGTACCAGACTTTTAGGAATGCTTCCTTCTCATGACACTTTTCTTATATCTGCAACTATTTATTAGTCCAAAGTGAAAGAAAAGCTATCACACATACACTAGAGGGGTGGTCTCCAGACTGGTTTGATTGTTCACTCCATCAACTAAAAATTTCTGAACAGATACCCAGAATTTTTTTTTATTTATTTATAAAATGTATACATGTACTCCTGTACTAATATATTACATATATTATAAAACACACATGAAAATAGAAAATAAAGAGTACGAGATAAACACTATTTCTAAATGTATTTTATTTATTAATGGCAAAAAAATCATAGAATCATAGAACCATACAATGATTTGGGCTAGAAGGGACATTAAAGACCATCTAGCTCCAACCCTTCTGCCTTGAGCAGGGATGCCACCCACTAGATCAGGTTTCTCAGGGCTCCATCCAAACTGGCCTTGGACACTTTCAGGGATAGGGTGCCCACAAAGCCTGTGGGCAACCTCAGAAGTGCTTCACCACCCTTTGAATAAAGAACTTCTTCCTAAAATCTAACTTAGACCTGTCCTCTTTCAGTTTAAAATTATTGCCTTTTGCTCTGTCACCATCTGCCCATTATAATAGCTCCCTCTTCTTCTTTTTAATTGGCCCTCTTAAGGTACTGGAAGGCCACAATGAGGTCTCCCTGAAGTCTTCTCTTCTCCAGCCTGGACAAGCCTAGTGCCCTCAGCCTTTGTAGAAGAGGTGCTCCAGCCCTGTGATCATCTTTGTGGCCTCCTATCAACCTGCTTTAACAGGTCCATGTCTTTCCTGTGCTGAGAATCCCAGAGCTGGATGCAGCACTGCAGGTGGGATCTCACCAGAGAGGAGAAGAGGGGCAGAATCCCCTCTCTCGCCCTACTGGCCACGCTACTTTTGATGAAGCCCAGAACATTGGGATTGGATTTCTGGGTTTCAAGCACACGTTATTGGCTCATGTCCAGCCTTTCATCCATGAGAGCCCCAAGGCTTTCTCAGCAGAGCTGCTGTCAATGAATTCATATCTCAGTCTGTGACCATGCCTGGGACTGCTCTGACCCAGGTGCAGCACTTTGCACTTGAACTTGTTGAACTGCATGAGGTTCTCATGGGCTCACTTCTCAAGTTTTTATTTTTTTCCTACACTCCAATGGATTGCTTTGAGAGTCCTGACATGTGCACACACCCTGCTTTGGAGACTACTGAATGAGAGTATTCACTTCAAAGTCTGAATCCTTTATCTGAATCTAAAAGTGCAAGGATTTGGTTTCTCACAAAAACTTCTTCCAAGTAGTCTTGACATTGCTCTGACAGTTAAGATAGCATATTCTGTTTGTTTGAATTCTTCTCTCTCACCACTAGCAGGAACATGCATTGTTATTTCAGCTATCATGAGTCTTGATCATATGAAAGACAACTCAGTAGAATTTCAGTATGTATTAATGACATCTATATTCAGCAAAACTGCTATTATCCAATAGAATGCTCAAAAAGTTGTCTGTTATTACTTCTATAAGAGCATCTAAGTTACTCTCGAATTATTCTTATTACCCAGCCACCTTTCATACATACTCAAATAACTCTGACACAGATAAACAGACTTAAAGTTGCACACAAGAATGCTTATTCAGTCTTGTTTAAGCTCTGACATAATTGCTTAATACCCATTTCTAAGTCCCAAATACAAAGTCCCCAAAAGCATACTAGTCTTTCTTTACTGAATACCTGTCTCTGCTTCCTTGATTTCCCAGATGCTCCATTCAAGTCACTAATACATGTGCAGAGTCCCTTTTCCAGAAATATATGAACCTCTCTCTTCCCTAATGGGCAACTGCAAACCAGGTTTAGCATGTGGGAACAAAACCTCTGCCCATACTGTGGTAAGCCTGAAAAAGCTTTTGCAGTCAACAGCACAACTAATTTAGTCTGCTGTGATGGTAGGTTGTACACCATTTGTATAATGACTAGCTCTTAGAGAATTCGCATAATGGCTGGAAAATAGAGCTCATCCCAGGAGATGTGGGATTAACCATATGGCTTTCAGTTATTGTGAGGTGCAAGGTATGCCACCTGCCTTCAAAACTGATCTGCCAAAAGCAGCAAATAGTCAGAAGGTGGGCCAGGCTAGGTCTGGACCCCTAATGATTAGACAAATCAGGGAACAGAGACATTTAAAGCTCTGCTTATGATCTTGAGTCATGACTAAAAAGTTCCTTTTTTAATAAAAAGCATTCTCACTGATACAACCAGACTTCTACCTGCTGAGTCTTCATCTGGTCCTGCAATACTTTTCACTATGTAAGAGTTCAAGATGCAAGAGAAGGCACAAAAAGTTCATTTATTCATATGGGAAGAGAAAATAATGCTCTTTTTAGTCAGTAAATTTAAAGTCACCTTCATATTCATGAATATGAAAACCTCCTGGTAAGACCATAACTACAGCTATCTTTTTAATACGTTGTTGTGAAATTCCAGACATAATGCACACTCATAATTTAATCATGGCAATAATAACATTACCTTTCGTAATCAATTAACACAATGAATTTTACATTGCTGATAAAAAATCATTAATATGTCTTGTCATTCCAGTGCATCAGCAAGTAGTTCATTTTGCAACAGAGTCATCCTACTATACCAGTTAAAAGGAAGCTCACTTCAGGGCCATATTATTCATACAGAGTCCTTGCTCCCAATGGAGAGACAGGCTCCAGGCAGATCCTGGGTGTTCTGCCTCCCTCTTATGTACGCAACATGCAGACAATGGTGGTATTTAAAAATTAAATTCTGCTTCACGAAGGTTCACACTGCGTTTACAACTGCCTTTCCTGGACATTTGAGTAAGAAAAGCTTCATCCATACAAATGCCCGCAAAAAGCCATTTCTGAATCCATAAAATTCATGTGTTTTAGTTTGGTTCCAAAACAATAATTGTCTTAAGTGTAAGTGGAGACTGCTTATATGATTCAGAGTGGATTGGAAACCATAAGATAGTTTTGCCTGATCAGTCACAGCCTGTATATGAGATTGGGCTTATGAATTCTTGAAGGAAGAAGACACCATTCTAGATCTACACAAACTGATCTTAATGCTCTTTGACCATAGTGAAAGATTAAGAATTATGTTTCAAACCATTGGCATGTACAATGGCTAAGTCATGATTAGGCAAACTATGGCCTTCCAATAATAAATAAACCAGAATTCATTCTCTGCCAGAGAATCTTGTTTAAAATATTATCATGCAGAAAAACCCTTGTTCAAAATACATACACCTTCTTTTCCTCAGGGCAGGAGCTACATTTGCTTCACAGTCTGAGAAGCTCAAAGAAATCCTTATTGCTGAGAAAATAAAAGTACCTATTGACACAATCATGTCTCGTTGATGTCTTGGAATTATGATGATGCTTGGTCTCACTGACTGCAGTAGCAGCCTTTATTGAAGAACTGTTAAGAAATCTAAATATAACACAAAAGCCTGATTTGTCAAAAAAATGAACATGGAGGGAACAGGGAAAAACAGAGAGCAGGACAGAAGAGTCAGAATGCTTTAGCTTTAGCATTCTCCTGAGCACTCAGATAGTCAGCTAATGACCTTGCAGTACACCTTAAACCTAGATTTTAAACCATGCATGGCCCCTGTATACTGTCAGCACAGATACTGATGACGTTTTTTGAACATGGTCAGGGATATGTGTCCTAATACAGTCTCCTCAAATTTTCATGGTTAAAAGTCAGAAAGTGTTACATGTTCTTTCCGTTTGTAATGTCACAGTCACAGAGTAAACTAAAATGGCATTTTTCTGATTAAAATATTTCTCCAGCAGCAAGCCGCAGATCTGCAACAGTACATAGCACTGGGATTTATTTTTTTGTATCCATTTGCAGAAAATTAAATATGTGGTTTATGTCCACTTTTATGCTTAACATAACAGCAGTTACATCAAAAAGTTGGTATAGATCTGGTCCAAGCTTTCATATATCATTCTGCAGATGACAGAATGAAGTCCCATAGAAATGTTTTCAAATAAACATAGACATTTATTTAAAGTGGTTACTCACAGGACAGGTACTTTTTCCCAGAAATATTACCTGCAGTCTGTTTCTGGAAACATCTGTGCTTTAAGTGGTTTCTGTAGTGTTTGCAAAGCCTCCAGACATACAAGCCATTGAGAATACAACTGAAACTGTGTGTTGTCTCACCCTACAGCAGTTTGTAGTGTTGCCTGCAAACAAAAGTAAAAGTCAGACCAATTATGGCTTGAACACTACCTGTGCGACACTGATAACTCTCTAACCTTTTTCATTTCTGTATTTTTGTAATACATCAAGCAGAGGATATGCTTCCCTTTCAAGCTCCAGCCCACTCCTGACCTAACCGCTCTCATTCAGGTTGGGGTAACTTTCCCTTCCATTTGTTCCATGAAGTCGGACTCCACTGTCTGTTTATTTCATTTTCTAACATTTTCACCTTGTCCAATGCAAACTCATAGAATTTTTACTAAGCATTACAGATTTTCTTTCTCTGCCTTCAAATCACTTACTGAAACTTTGATTTGCAGCTAAGATCACTGGCAGCCATGCTAACCATTATCTCACTGTCTTCACACTCACCCATTTTAAGAAATGGTTCTCTTGTCCTGCGCATAGACTGTAAACTGCTTAGGAAATTAATACTATCTGAGACACAGGCTATGACTAGCATTCCTATGTGCAGATAGAAAGATAACATAGGATAAAAAATAGTAATTTTTGTGAGGAACATCAAGATGAAAACGATTGGTAAAAGAAGAGCAGTACTTCACAATGCACCACTGAGGCTTTTGATCAGTATCTACCCACAAAGAAGAATGCCACACACTAAGCTGGTAATACAGATTAATCACTCAAAACATCCACGAGTCTTTTTATGGCAATCATTCAACTTAAGTCAGGTAAGCCTACAAAATATAAGGGGGAGAAAAGCTCAAGACAACAAGGCAGAAGAAACAGAGGGGTGGAGAGTGTTTTTAAAAAGAATTCTTTTGTTTATCTAACATACAGTTTCCCCATAAGAAGTTCAATTTTTCCACGATGGTTACTCCACCTTTATACCAAATGACTTGGAACATAAAGAGCTCATTTAATACAGGCATTTCTGTTTACAGTGTTTAAAAATTCATAAACTCACTATATAAGCCCACTTGCTGAGATTCATGCTAAACAGTCTTTCCTCAAAACAGTGTCACACCTGCATAAAAGAAAATTGGTTATAAAATGGGGGGAAAACAGGTGGAAAAAATTATGTGCAGAATTACTTTAGAATATTTAACTGCCTCAGCTTACACTGAAGAAAATACTAAAATTAAATAATGATGGAGATTATCAGAGCAATACATTTTAAAACGTTCGTGTGAATTAGGCATATGGTGGTCCCTAACAAGAAGCAGGATGTGCCACAATGCCTACTTCCCTTGAAACCTAGTTTGCATACATGTTATATAGATTGTTCTACAGAAATAATAGAATAGATTCCTTTTTTGGTTGTGGTTTTTTTCCTAAATGGAACATTCTAAAAATCAAGCATTCTTTACAGAAAACAAAAAAAGCAAAATTGAGGGCAGCATAAAAGAAGAATAATCAATGAGAAAAATAACTGGAGGTTTTCTTCTTTTATTTAGTATAGTAGCATTTGGGAACCTTACACTCAGATCAGAATACCAGTGTGTTTGGAACTATGCAAGAA
Source organism: Corvus moneduloides (assembly GCF_009650955.1). Classification (NCBI taxonomy): domain Eukaryota; kingdom Metazoa; phylum Chordata; class Aves; order Passeriformes; family Corvidae; genus Corvus; species Corvus moneduloides. The sequence goes on from NC_045478.1 coordinate 25,668,893, forward strand.
TATTTAAAAAAAAAAAAAAAAGAAGAAGAAAACATTGCTTTTCCTATAACCTGAACGTCATCATAACTTGATTCTGATTTTATAACACACAGGTATGCTGAGCTTTATACTCCACTCAGAATGCAAAGTGCTCATGCACTTTGCAGACAAGTGCAATTTTTTGCTTTATTCAAGTTATAATAGGAAAGGTCTGCTTAGGTGTACAAGAACTTACAAAAGCTTTAGATAAAAGCCTCTCTCTTAGGTAATTCATAATATTTTTTACATAACAAGATAAAGATGAAAGAAATTTGCTTCCTAAAATTGGGACAGAACATCAAGAAAGCATGTAGATTTGGTTGTATAAGCAATCTGAACAATTTTTCATCATTAAAAGTCATAAAAATCTTGAAAATCTCTGACACGTTCAAAACATCAGGGCACATCTCCACTGTTTTTGGAACACAGTATTAGAATCATACCAGCTGTGGTAGATCTTTGACTTTGTGATGATATAGCAAAAATATCAGAAAAATAGTGGCGTGGCACAAACCTCAATGTATTATTGTCTATGGACATCGAACTTGGTAAGTACAACTAACTCTGGGGTGTGCATGATGGCAGAAATTTTTAAGGAAAGAGGAACATGAACACAAGAGGTAAGTTAGTCATTGTGTTAGACTGAAAATATCCTCCAAAGTTTCATCAAGAATGCTGTTTGCTAAGACACCTACTAAAAGGAGATCTTCTTGGAGCTTGGAACTTTGCCCGTTCTGTGCCTGAGTGAATCCAGGAAAACAAGATTCTCTGTTAAACTACCTCTAAAAGCATGCAAAATGTTATTTTAATTACTACTCAATAAATAAATACTCCTTTTGTTGAGCTTTTCTTCATGCTCGCAATACTCTGTTGGCAAATATTTCTCTACCTTAAGTACCAAGTGCCTTCTTTTCCTTGTCTGTATAAATATTATTTTCAGTCTATCCACAAAGAGGAACTGACATTAACTTCAGCAAATAACTTAGAATCAATAAAATAGTTGCTTTCTGGAATTTGGCAGAGCAAAACATTGAAACTGTAATCCTCTGCAGTGGCCATAACCTGAATGAGAAAATTAAGATATAGACATAAACATCCACCATAAACTTATGTATGGCATGTTTATCATTTTTTCCCCACACTCAGCATACTAACCCATGCACAGTTATTAAGTTCATCTCTTGTTTGTGATTAGGCAAAATTAAAAACCCGGACTTGTGCTATTACACATTATTTTAATGATGACGTTAAAAACGTTATGAGTAGGACAATATTTAACTCAATGCAATCTGTCCACTTGTCTACTCCCTAACTAAGGGAAGACACATAAGTAATTGTGGTGAAGAGTATTAATGATAAAAGGAGACTGCAAAGCTGCTTCAAAATAATATGGTTGCAACAGTCAAATGTTGTTGCTTCTCAGATACTCTTTTCCAAAAGCAGCTTTTGCAATGCACGATGCTGCAATAGCTTCTCCTTATGAGTTAGGAGATTGGTAATTATTGTTTTGGTCAATTCAACCAGTCAGGTTGCAAAAAGTAAATCTTTCTTTCTCGCTGCTTGTCTCCCTTGTCACCTTGTCTTGGCTCATTTCCCTTCCCCTTTCTAGCCAGCAGCTATTTGCATAATATTCTATTGCAAATGTCAATGAGGGTTGTTTTAAACTTTTTCAGAGGTGTTTGTTATTTTTCTTTTGCTGGTCAGACAAATTATTTTCATTTTAAGCAAAATGAGAGAATAAGTGAAAAAGAAATCCACTGTTAAAAGTGTGATTAGCTCTGATATACAATATTCAAGATAAGCCAATTTCTTGCTTCCCACTCTGTGCGACTGACTGGCCATACAAAAGATAAACTAACATAGTTGTTTTGATCAAGACTCTTCCTTTGGAGCTGGTAATGCCACTCACTAATACATTCCCAACAACACCTGGGGTGGCTCCAAAGGAAACAGCAAACAGGTTGTGACACACTCTCTACTGGCTTTATTGCACTAAAAAAAATGGGAATTTCTGTCACGCACCTTTCTCCCTAGTATGAAACCCAAGTGAATCTGGGGTAGGAGTGCTTCATAGCAGGGTATTTCTCTGGGTTCCCAGAAATGGCAATTTTTGCCTTACTAATCTGCTATGGCACATTTTGAGTTCCATGCTGCGTTCTTCTGGTTTAGTTGAGAATGTCTCCACTGTGTATCCAGTGTTCTCCCTTAGGTGCCATAGTCCAAGACAGGAGGACGAGGAAGATGCACAGCAGAAGCCTCTTCTCACCCAGAAAGTCATCGTCAATGGCTGCCTTCTTTGCACATGGATAAAGAGAGGCAAAATGGCTGGATCACTTATAGTTGAACATTTTGACAAAATTATTTAGTCAATGAAGTTGAAAGAAAGCCTCTAAGAACTGTGTGGACAACAGTGGATAAGTTAACCTTTTGGATTAATTGAAGCTGTGTTTTCTTCATATGCTGCTGAGTGGATTCAAGCTGAATACAACCTGAATACTCCGTGAATACAACAGTTAGTAAACTGATGTTTCACTTCAAATGTATATTCCTCAACTGATCTACCTATATCAAATAATTTTGTGGTAGTTTCTTAAATCACTTGTGAAAGTACTGCTTCTTCTTTTGGATTACTTCTCATCCCTGATTTACATCTTTTGTAGCTACTAACAAAAATAACTGTGGAGTTTTAAATATTGCAAAGATATGTCATTCAGAATTACCACTGTCTCTTGCCTTGCCCATTTTCCTCTAAGACCCTCTCACTATCATGTTTCAAATATCTGTTGTGACCATTTACACAAAAACTGCATTAGCTACTGCTTTCATTTGCCCTTTGTGTTGGGTTGACCCTGAGTTGATGGACAGTCTTTAAGACCAATTACGCTTCTCACAATTTACATATTTAAACCGCACAGAAAGGCGGGACTTCCCCTTTTTTGGGTCGGAGCTCGCCTGCTGGAAGGTGGGGGGGCTCCGAGCCTCCCGGCCCCGCTGGGCCGGGCCGGGGCCACTGCCCCTTTCCCCCTTTCTCAGCACCACGGCACGGACCCTGGGTCGCTGGGGGGGACTGTCCCAGAGCCGCAGGCAGCTAAAACCAGCCATGGACTGCTCACAGCTAAACCCATCCAGCGCAGCTTCTGGGGACAGGCGGGTCCCTCTCCTCTCCATGCGGAGCCGGCGGAGCCAGCGGGAGCCGGCAGAGCCTCCTGTCTGCAGCCAGCACACTTCGTGCTGAACTGAAGAGGACACCGTGCAGCCAGCAGCACAGAGGGAGCGAGGCTTTCCCCACCGTAAAGCCTGAACAAGAACACCCTTCAACATGGCGGTTTCAGAGTCAGAGAAAGAGAAGTGAGTCACGTGGGACGGAGCTGGAAATGGCGACGGGAGAGAAGAGGGCGGTGCCGCGATTCTGGCGCGCAGCTTAAAAGAAACCTTCTTGCATGCCGTGGTAAGAAACCGTAATACCACAAACTGTTTGTCTCTTTAATCCAATGAAAGAACATGGGGGAATGGAGTATCCTCGTGTGCCTGTGAAGATTGTGAAGAATGCCTATGCCAGGCTATATAGAAGTAGTGAGAGGCTGTTAGAGACTTGTGGCGAAGAAAAGCCTCTGTGTGCAGGCCAAAATAACTTATCCTTAAAAAGATTAATAACCCCATGTGATGGCCCATGTTTTGTAGTATGAAAGAACTGTGAAATTCTTCATGGGAGAGATGTTCTACACACAGCAGACTGTTTGTTTCCGGGCGGGTGTGCTGTTGGTGGCAGTTTGGGAACCACGTGCAACTGAAGGAAAACCTTTTCTTCCTTAAGCATAAGAGAAAGACTTTTCAAGAACTGCAACACTGACTAACATCCCATGTTCTGTTATCCCTTGTGTGAGCTGGATAAAAGGAGAGAAGTGCTGGAAAGGGGGGGGGGGGAGGAATTTACTTTAATTTTGTTTTGTTGTTTTCTCTTTACTTTTAATTCTGTTAGTAATAAAGCTCTTTCATTGTACTGCAACTGTTTAAGGTTTGTGCCTGCTTTGCTTTTCTCCTAATTCTTATCTCACAGAAGGAAAATAAGTAAATAATGGATATTTTGAATCAAAACCACTACATTTAATTGGTGTTTCTGCCCGGTTTCGAACTCAACCCGCTACACCCTTCTTTCCCCATGCTTCATAAATTTACAAGGAAAAGTGTTGGGATCAGACTAAGGCATATATCTGGCATATCTATTTCTCTTTGGCTCATATTAAGAGTGGAGAGCCAGAAACTCAGTGATACGCATTAGATGCACTGCATCTGAAACATTGTTTTTGAAAGCAGAAAATTAAAATCTTCTGCTGGAATTGTGAAGGTTTTGAATGGATGTCAGAAAACATGAAAAACCACACAGTCCTCACCAGTATTTTGTTTTTCTAAAAATATGATACTTGATCCATCCTTCCATGCACAATCACACACATACACACATACTCACACAAACCCATATTCTAGTCCAGTGATGGAGTAAATCCTGTGGCTAAAAAACCCAATATACAGCTGTGAACAAGTGATAAAGCTACCTGCCAGCTCAGCTGTAAAGGCATGTCCAAGGCTTTTTTTTTTTACCTCCCTTAGGAACAATGGGAATAGGGTTGTGATTGCTACCTGTGGCATTTTATCACATAAAGCAAAATGTCTATGTTGTGTTGGAACATTTCATCAGTGTCTCATCACTCTTTATTGGATATGTCATGGCTGTTCAAAACTGCATGGCAAAGATTCCTTTGAAATATGATGGTTTTAGGAAGCCTGACACCATGTTAGTTCCCTCCATCCTTATAAACCTAAAGCCCAATCCTCCAGAAGTTTCGTATAAAAAATTTCAAACACAAAGCAAGGATTTTGCAAAAACAAAGTGCAGATTCACTGAAATAAAAATATTTTTATAAGCATTTTGGTTTCATAAATGCACGGCACAAACATAGGCAGGCTTTGGAGCAGAAGAACACCTGTCTCTGATATCTGTTCTTTTCCTAGCTAACCTTGAAGGCAATTTTGACCTTGAGTCACAAGTTTAACGATTTTAAGAAGCTAGCAATATGCTTATGAAAACTGGAGATTCTACCATTTCCAGGCCTGGAACTGCAGAAGACCTAATTATGTATACAGGACTGGGGTCAGAGATCATGACAGTGCCTTTGTATCACTAGACTTCTGAAGCTGGTGAGTGCCAGTTCACAGCACAGAGCTCATGAATAGGGACTCAGCACTTCTACACCTCCCACAGAGAATTTGTGATCCTAAAGAAACTCAAAGGAACACCCTAAGCCAAACTTTTCAGTGTCTACAGAGTCCAAATAATTAGAACAGGAGTTCTTAGTTTGAGAGGGACTTCCCAAGCTGTCCTCTCTGAAAACAGCTGTAAAAATAATTGTTCGCCATGCCAGAATGTCTAACGAATCACTTTGTTGGGCCGAAACTAAGGTGACAGCATGCTTCCTCAAGCTGGGAACAAGGTTTACAGAGCCTACAAACCACAAGCCTGATGATTGCTCTTCTGAGACTCTTGCAACCTTGTATTATCTTGATGCGGTGCAAGGAGGGGGTGGAAAGAGTGCCGCGTCCATCCCGAAAGCGTGCCTTTGGAGCAGCTCAGGTGGTGCCGCGCAAACACACTAGGACACACTCTGACACGCTGGAGTTGGTGGATACACGCAGCCACTCACACACACAAAGCCGAATAGCTTCTGCAGCGCCACCAGAGACAAAGAGGCGGGAGGGGTCCTTTGGATGGAGTTCCAAGGGGTTTATTGGGGTCCACCCTTGGAGGGATCCAGGGACAAAGAACCCAGTACACTGAGGGGTCTGGGGTTTTATCTGAGGCAGCACCGGGGGGGGGAAGAACGTCTGAGACCAATCATCTGGGGCCCAAGGGGCGGAGAAGACATGGGGTGACAGAACAGTGACCAATGGGGAAGGCGAGGGGTGGCACATATCTAGAATATGGACTTAAAAGGGGTAACGGTGGTGGTAAGCCAACAGGCCGTCTAACTGAGGGTAATTAATGTAGGGAAGCAAGGTCTTGTGGGATCTCGCCATGACCTGAAGGGCGGTCTTAGACCTCTGAGCCTTCCCACCAGCAGACCTCCACTGTTTTGGAGCCCTGTGGCTCCATGGTCGATCCCATGGTGGACTCAACCACTGCAACATTATCTATCATGCCTTGATCTGTTTCTGAAGATTTTAAATGTTGATAAGCACCTGCAAAAAAGATTACTTACTACATATTGCCTCTTAGTGATTTCAGTGGACTGAATGTGAGGGCCTAAAGTGCTTCTTGATTTTTAAAGCACTAAAAGGTGTCCTCACATTATTCTCATGTAAACCAAAGGGCATGAGAGATAAAGTCCTGGAAGCATAGAATGAATAAGGTTGTAAAAGACCCTTAAGATCATCAATTCCAACTCTTATTTGAGCACTGTTAAGTCCGCCACTAAATCATGTCCCTAAGTGTCACATCTACACATCTTTCAAATACTTCAGGGATGGGGACTCAACCACTTCTTTGGGCAGCCTCATCCATTGCTTGACAACCATTTCTGTGAAGAATTTTTCCTAATATCCAACCTAAACCTCTCCTGGGGAAACTCGAGGCCACTTCCTCTTGTCCTGTCACTTGTTACTTGGGGAGAAGAGGCCAACCCCCACCTGGCTACAACCTCCTTTTGGGCAGTTGTAGAATGTGATAAGGTCTCCCCTGAGCCTCCTTTTCCTCAGGCTAAACAACCCCAGCTGTCTCAGCCATTCCTCATAGGACTTACCCTCTAGAGCCTTCATCAGCTCCATTGCCTTTCTCTGGACTTGCTCCAGCATCTCAATGCCTTTCTTGTAGTGAAGGGCCCAAAACTGGACACAGGATTTGAGATGTGGCCTCACCAGTGCCAAGTAGATCACTAGTCCACTCTATTTCTGATGCAGATCAGGATGTCACTGGCCTCTTGGCCACCTGGGCACATGCTGGCTTACATTCAGCTGCTGTTGACGAGCACCCCCAGGTCCTTTTCCAATGGGCAGCTTTTCAGCCACTCTGCCCCCAGCCTGTAACTCTGCATGAGGTTGTTGTGACCCAAGTAAAGAACCAAGAACTTTGCCTTGTTGAGCCTCACACAACTCTCCAGATCCCTCTGCAGAGCCTTCCTACCTTCCAGCAGATAAACATTCCTGCCCAATTTAGTGTCAGCTGCAAAATGATTGAGGATGCATGCAATCTTCTCATCCAGATTATCAATAAAGATATTAAAAAGGGTTGTCCATAATACTGAGACTTGAGGAACCCCACTAGTGACTGGCCACCAATAGGATGTAACTCCATTCACCACCACTCTCTGGGCCTGGCCAAACAGCGTTTTTTACCCAGCAAACAGTGTGCACTCTCCAAGCCAAAAGCAGCCAGTTTCTCCAGGAGAATGCTCTGGGAAATGGTGTCAAACTCCAGGCAGAAAAAATCCACAGCCTTTTCCTCATCCACTAGAAGGGTCACCTTCTTATAGAAGGAGATTAGGTTGGTCAGGCAGCACATGTTTTTCCTAAACCCATGCTGGCTGGTCTCATCCCCTGGTTGTCCTGCAAGTGCTGCATGATGGCATTCAAGATTATCTGCTCCATGACCTTCCCCAGCACTGAGGTCAGGCTGACAGGTCTGTAGTTCCATGGAATTTTCATCCAGCCCTTCCTGCATATGGGCATCACTTTGCTAACCTCTAGTCCCCTGGGACCAGTTAGCAAGGGCTGATTGGTGAGCACTTCTGCTGGTTCCCTCAGTACCCTTGTGTGGATTCATCCATCCCCATGGACCTTTGTGTGTCTAAGAGATGTAGCAGGTAGCTGACCATTTTCCCTTGGAATACGGAAACTTCATTCTGCTCCCCATCCCTGTCTTCCAGCCCAGGGGGCTGGTACCCAGAGAAGAACTGGTCTTACTACTGAAGTCTGGGAGAAAAAAGACATGAAGTACCTCATCCTTTTCCTCATATTTGCCACTATATTTCACCTCAAATCCAATAAAGGATTAAGATTCTCCTCAACTGTCCTATTGTTGCCCTCAGTAGCCCTCTATACTCTTCTAGGGATATGATGATCAGCCATGATTGCAAAAGAATAAAGATTTTACAGGCTAGAACCTATGTATATATAAATAATATACTGAATTCCATGCAGCAAAATTGCATATAAAAGTGTACATAGGCCCCAAAGAGAGAAAAACCCATCATTCAACAAGGTATCACCTCATGATGGTTCCAGGTAAGTTAATTCTTACACTGGGAACAACAGGTTGCTTAGCAATAGGAGGATACAAGAAAGACAAACTGATATATTATATCCAGTGCTTCGGAAAGGCTAACTTTACAAAGCTCAGGAAAATTTGAACACAGATAAAGCTTTTTAAGAGGATTCCAAAGGAAGGTCTCACCAGTGTAGTGCACAGTGGCACTGATACTTCCCTTTCTCTGCTGAAAATAGTTTACCCGATACATCCTTATGCTAAGTTCCCTTTCCACAGGCCTGTCCTATTGCCACACCCCAGCTGACCCAGATCATTGTCCTTTGCTGTCATTTCCAACTGATCAGTCCCTAGCTTCCAGAAGAAATTCTTGTTATTAGTCCCTAAATACATTACCTGGCACTTTTCATTATTAAATGTAATACTATTCTATTACTGCAGTCTTTTAGGTCATCCAATTTCTTCTTCATATTGATAACACTTCCCAAATTTTTTCATAAGCAAATTTCATTACCACATTCCTACTATTTCTGCCAAGATCCTTAATTAAACTATTATATGAGATCAACCTCCAAAACCAATCCTCGAGGAAATCTACAGACAACCTTTTTTTCACCACAATTATTCCTTCAACCAGTGTGTTGTCATATTGTCTTCAGCCAGTTCTCTTGTACTTCTGTCTACTTCACTGTTCTTCATTTTAACTAGTATCTTACCAAATGGTGATATACTGAATGCTCAGATGAAGATCAGATAGAATGAATGAATTTCCATTACTTTTCATATCATCTAAGACTGATAAAGAGGCTTACATTGGCATGTCTCATAGTTAGGAGTCTTAAAATGATTAGTTGACAGAGCTAGTATGATTTACATTCATATTAAAAACACTAGGAAGTACAGAAATTTCAGAATAGATACGTGATCAGCTAAGGAAACATCTTTGAAGAAATAAAAGGTTTCACACACAAATAACTAGGTTGTCATCATAACCAAGTAAAATTGTGGAGAAACACAAAAACTTAAGACAGGAATAAAATTATGTCAAGAATTTAGATTTTAAGGAAAACAGGCCCTTTCAAACAAAAGTGATTTCATTCTTTCATAAGACTGACAAATGGAATGATATACCCTTAATATAGAGACTTGAAAACTATTTGATGTGTGCTGCATTACATTTTGATTAATAAATGAGCATCATATTCTATCAATGAAGCATGTGGTAAATAGTTTAAAAGTTACCATGGACAGTATATACTTTGAATCCTAGACTGACTCCTGGAATAATCTAAAAGGATGTGCACTATTCTCTCTGGTCTGTATTATATATTATACCACCCAGCAAAGCCACCCAGGTTATGGGGTAGCCTTTATTTTTTTGGTTTTCTTTTTATATTTCATGAAGCAGAATCAGAGAGATGAAGAGAGATGAAGTAGTGTGCAAAAATTCCAGAAATTATTTGGAAATTTTTAATATGCAAACTTGCCTATGCAAGTGAGCTTGAAATACCTTTTGAAAGTGTATTAACTTATTAAGCAAGCAAAGACAGATTCATCCTGGAAATTTAAGAGAGTCTCTGAAAAGGGAGTAGACCATTCCTGTGATCATGCTAAAATACTGACAGACAAGGAAGGCTAAGAATGGCAATGTCGTTAAGACCCAGTATTAGATTCTACCTTACTGAAATACCTTCAAGAACTCTTCCCACTGAAGAGTTTTCCATTGACTGGGAGTGTTTTTCAGGCTGTCCCAAAGGCACTGGTTCAAGGCTTGGTTCTATCCAAAATTTTCATTAGTAAGCTAGCTAAAAATTATTACACGACCATACAGTAAGCAGAGTGATAAATAATGATGAGGAAAAGGAATCATGCAGAACAGTTCTCTCTCACTTGCTAGGTTCGGCTTCTATTTAAACAGTGTAGAATTTACTAATTATAATGCAAAGTTCTATTTGTAGAAACCAAGAGTAGAGGTAAAATCCACAAGTATGACAGATTGTATCCTGAAAATTAATGATTAAAAAGCATGTAAGAATCATAGTAGACTACCAAATAAGCATAAACAGCTGGTGCATGCTACCACTATCTAAGGAGATTGCACCTAGGTCTAGTCTATTCAACAATTTCAGTCATTGGGGAAAATGTGTCTCTTCATTTGGCTTCTCATGTGCTAATCAATTCCTAATTATCTTCAAACATATTGACCTGCTCTCACTGTTTGTGCCATATAGACTAATGAATGACATTCTAAAGAACACAGTATTACACTTGGAGAGCAAGGGATTCATGTATTATTCACTCTGCATAAATATATACTGTTACCTCTTATTTGATCTAAGTCAGACTTTGGAACTTGCAGATTGTTTGTGTGAGGAGATGCTGATAATGCAATCTTGTTTATTTACATCAACATTTGAAAAATAGAAACCAGAGAACTAAATAAGTCTCTTACAACTCTGCCCTGGAATTCTCAGCCCCAAAAGCTCCCTTTGTCAGGACCACAGTGCCAAGACTGGTCCAGGCTATGCCTGGTCCTTCCTTGGTAGCCCCTCTCTTTTCTCCTATGAGTTTTCTGCCTTAACAATGCAACAGCCCAAAAAATCTCACCAGCCTTTCATCTGCTTTACTTTTATACCCAGAAATATGTACCCAGGTTTGGGAGTGACGCTGCAGTCTAGTTCTTTGAACAACTAACTGCTTTCCTTTTTCCCCCGTGGTTGTGTTTTTCCGTCTTGATGCAGAAGCAACACATTTGGGGAGGTGAAGGGCTTGAGAGGTGAAAGAATAAAGCATAAGATGGAAAATGCTGTTGCGTAGGCAGAGTAGGGAAGAGGACAGAAGAAGTCATCATACATAAACAAAGAAAAAACACATGCCTTGGGAAAACACAGGAGAGAAAGAAAATAGACTTGAAGAGAGGAAATTCACATTGGAGATTGCTTTGAGCACTTACCCATGTTCACAAGTCTTTTTCTGCCATGGTACTCCCAACCAAATGCATTACCCTTGTGGGAAACAATGCCTTCCAATATGCTACACTGGAAAAAGTATTCCTAGTTTTGTATGTAAAGCTGATAAAAAGGGGAAGAATATTCTGAAATTGTGCTTTGTCCAGTTGAAGATAAAACTGCCTTCTACCCTCTGCTGGTCCTTTCCTAGGCAACCTAATTTCTCCTGATCAAAGATTGTGTGATTTATTCCAGCTTCTGCCAAATGTCATGGCAGCCAACAATCTGTCAGAGCCTGCCTTCACCTCTTCCGTGCTCTGCTATTCCTATGAGGACAGCTGGGACAGGTGCTTGGAGAAGGGTATTCTGACTTTGTGGAAGGGAAAGGTTGAGGTCCTTAGGTCACTTTTTTTTTTCCTGCTGCTTTAACAGTTTCATACCAAACAGGAATTTGTCTTCAGAATTATGAAGACTGTGTTCTTTTCCTGACTTGCTGATCTGGACAGAAGTGAGATAAGTAAGAATTGGTCTAGCATTTTAAACCATTGTAAGCTTTTTTTCTCTGTTGTTGTAATTAAAAAAGATGGAAACATGCCAGATACACAGAGGACTTAGCAATATACCTATAAACATGCATAGAATGAAAACAACCCCTGCACACAGAAGCAAAAAAAACCCCTCCTGTCTGACCTTTATGTTAATTTAGAGCCTGTTTGAATAGATGAGGTGAGATTTGAGCAGATACTTAAATTTGGTGCATATTGTCTTTTGAGGTCTACTCTAAAACTGCAGTTACTCTGCAGAGTGCAAGTGCAATAACAGGTTTCAAAGCAGGCCAGGTAATAATACTATGCCAGGGGCATGTCACAAATAAACACTGAATTTGAAGCACCTTGGTATATCAAGAATTGATCCAAGTACTTCTCACAATTTAGAAGGTTAATCCTGAACTATATATATTTTCAGAATTTAATACTTTAAAAATGAAAACATCCCTTATCAAGTACTATCTTACCAAAACCTTGGACTTTGCCAAGGATAGATACAAGACTTTATTTGCGGAGACATGAACAATGACAGCACAGTTTACAAATCCCTCTCCTAAGCAGAGATTGTATTTCCAGAATTTTAAGTATATTTAGGTATTCTGCATCATATGGCCAAACTTTACAAGAGTATGTGTATAAAATATTCTTTACAGGAATATATAACTGTTGCTGCCTCAGGGCCCATATGCTTGCTTACTTCATAGGAGCACGAATGTGTGATTTTAATTCTCTCTTTACTGCTTTCATTTAAAGAACATTTTCCCCTTCTGGAATAAACACATAATTAGGGTTCTTACAATATGAAGAGAAATGAAAGCCAGGGGGAGAAGAGAATATGTCCAGAGGAAAACATAAAGGAGGAGACTCTGCTGCTATGAGTATCATGAATGGGGGCCTGTAACAAGTGCTTCTACACAAATGGATGCAATGTGAGAAACATCAAGAGGAATTACCAGTTCTTGTGTATCTGTAGAGAAATAATATCAGATAGAGGAGTGTGGTGGAACAGTGTTAATTTTCTCTGTTTTCATTTTGCCTTTGCTCCACGAGTTCTTTTACTCAGAGTTTGGACTGGAACACAGGATTGAGACGCCAGACTTTTCTTCTAATTGATGTTTATTATTTTCTTATCTATAATACAGCTGCACAGAGTGTGTCTCCAAGTTAACAAGGTGGAAAATGGCCCCGAGTTCTAACTTCCAAGGTGATTTGAAGTCCAAATCAACCAATTATGAAATGAAACCTAAATTCTCCAAACCCAGGGTTCCAACAGAACAGCTCCCATGATTAAGTGTTGCAATAGCTTTTTGTGCAAATTTTTTACATCAGAGAACAGATCAACACGGGTGACATTGTGGTGTGTATCTGTTATATATCATCTGATCAGAAATATCAAGACAAAAGTTTCTTTAGACACAACACTTTCACTTGCCCTGGTAGCATGGGGAATTCAGCCACTCTGATATCTGCTGGGAAAACATAAAGCTTGGTGCAAACAATCCAGGAGATTTCTGGGGTGCATTGTCAAAAAGTTGAGTTGGTCCTAATGAAGGGGATCAACTAATTAGGGGTATGCTCTGCTAGACCTCTCACAGAGCTAAGAACTGGCCAAGGATGTGAAGGTCAAGGGCAGCCTTGGCTGCAGTGACTTTAAGAATGTGGAGTTTAAAATTCAGAGAAAAAGTCAGCAAAACAAATAGTAGAATCACAACACTAGACCTAAGGAAAGCAAATTTCAGATTGTCATGAATCTGCTTGGCAGAGTCCCATGAGAGACAACTTCAAACAAAAATGGAAAACTTGAGGAAGCCCATACTTACTTTTTGAAATATGTATATGTTCATGCAACTTATCCTGTTTAATGTTCATATTTTCACTAAAGTAATAATAGTAATAAAGTAATAGAGAGAAGAGAGAGGATCATTAATCACTATATACTCAGCTCTTCAAAAATGTGACCTGAAATTAGAAGACTGCACTAGAGTCTAAGTATGAAGAGTGAATGGGGGTTAACATTTGCATAAGATATGTAATATGGGCAATATAGACAACATGGATTATGTAATGCATATACTTATTATGATTAATAACATATGTATGAAGACTTTTTAAAAATTGATATGTCATAATTGGGCCCTAACTACATATACAACCATTTATACCAAGGTGGGAAGGCTATTAAGAAAATATGACACCTGAAAATGTTCATCAAAATGAATTCGGGGCTTTCAAAAATTTTGAAAGTCTATCCACTGTAAAGTACAGATTTGGAAACATAACCTCAAGCTAACAAGTATGGACAGAGGGTAGGTCAGGCTATACAGGAGCCAGAAGACTTTAAACAAGGGAGAACATTTTCTCTAGAAGGCACGTCAGAACAAATTAAACTAGGCTCCTACTCTGAAGTATTTCATAAATGGATCTCTACTAAACACTGAGGAAGTCTAGAGAAATTAGCCTCCTGTGCCTGAAGCTAGTCATTGTAAATACCTCCTAATGTCCTTCTTGATACTATGTCTGTATATAAAAGTAGATCAAATAATTGGACGATCATAAAAATATGGCAAAGGTACTTGGGCAGACAAGGAAGGTTTCTTTGATGTAGATTTGAATTTTGAACTTCAAGAAATGTGTGATGATATTAAAATAAATCAGAAAGAATCCTTGTGGTTGAGAAGACAAAGATAAAAGCAGAATATAAATTTATTCTACCTCCATTTCTCTCTGACCATTAGTTGCAATCCTGAACTAATAAATAAATGAAAAAGCACTAATGCTAATATTTAAATATTAACTTTTTTTTACTTTAAAAGAAGTAGAGTCTTTTTTACTGACCTTTATTTACCATTTAATTATTCCATTCTGCAGGAAACATCTAGGATGAATTTATTCTAGGATACTTACGAAGGCAAGAAATAAACATCTAAAATTTGCTCAGGTACAAACTGCAGAACCAGATTCTTTCTAAGTCATAATTTAAAGCAGAAAAAAAAACTCTCCTGGATGTAAGATAAGTTAGCCAAATGTCTAATGAAACTTGTTTACACAGCACTGTAATAAAAATATAGATGTTATGTATGAGCATCCTAAGCACGTCATATCACCAGTCTAAAACACTTTATATCACCTTGAAGGTCCTTTAGACAACAGTTTGAAGACAATTTTTTGCCTACTCTCTTGGGTTTTTTTCCTATTTACATTCCTTGAATATGTACAAGGTTAACTTTGAAAGAGGTGATGCATTCCCTCTGTGCTTTCCATATTAGGAAAGGTATTTTGGATATGTATCTGTTTTATCTTTATTTGAAAGGATTTCACAAATAGAATGTTTTATATTTCTGTTTATGATCAAAAGAGAAAAAGACCTGGATAAGGCATGATCAAAAGAAATTTTAAAACAATCCCATAATACTTAATTTGAGCATAAATAAATGCAAGTCAGATAAGACTGAACAAACAGATGGCAAATAAAAATAACATACAAATACCAAATAACTCATGACTGTGCATAAGACCTTTCATGCAGTACAAAGAATCTACAAAAACAAAATCTGTAGCAAGTAGTGGGTTTACTCTTTCTACATAAAATAGAATATTCTGGTTCAAACTAAAAAGATGTTTTAGTAAAGATATTTTGTTTCTTCAATTTTGCATGGACTTTTGCATATTTATTACAGCTTGATATGAAGAACAATTTTTACAAAGGTAAACCAACAGAACAACCAGCATCCATGTGACAGGAATATCCCTGTATTCAAAATAGAAAGGAAAAAAAAGATGTTGAAATGCCAGCCTCATTAGTGCAGTATTTGGTATAAAAATATTGAAATTAAAATATTATTAATGTTTAAAGCCAGAAATTGATTCAATATTGAATACTGCTTCAAAGGCAGTGCCTTTGTCTTTAGGAAGTATGACAATGCAGATTTCAAACCTGTAAAGATTTGGGGATATGATTTTAGTGAGCAATGGTACAGAATTCTATGCAATTTACAGGACAGAAAAGTCTATTTTGCTTATTATGCATGCTTTAAGGCAATCACAGTGCTGTAAATATTCAGTAATTTATCACTGGGGTAAGACAGCAATTAATTAAATCAACATGAGGTAACAAACTCATTGACTAGTATTGACTACTATTTAAAATAATTTTGAATATTCCCTAGATAATCACCATATTATGACATGGAACACACTCAGCATCCAATAGGGGATGACTTATTCATAGAAGAGGTGAGTTTAAAAGCTTTTTGAGAAAAATCTCTATGGATTCTGTCTAAAATCAATGGAGAAAATAAAGTTCTTAAGTGAAAAAATCAGAACAGTTTAATTAGGATACAACTCTGAACTATCCATAAAAGAAGCCTTTCAATTAGCTATAACGAAAGCCAAGGGAAACTTGGGAAACATAAGTGCTAAGAACACCCACCTCTGTCAGTATAAAATTGGAACTTTGGCTGCTGAATGGTTATTACACCTTAGGGTTCAAAACTTTAAATTAATTATCATTAGGTCTAAAGGAGAGAGGAGAAAAAAAATCCCTAAGGTTGTATCCAAATGGATTAAAGTAGAATGGAAAATAAATGGTTGCTCACACACCTTCTAGTCCTGAACTTCAAAATAAGGACTAGGGAATGTATTTCCTAGGATGTCCCAAGTGATTGACAGATCTATCATTATTCTCTTATATTAGCATTACCACTGAACCTTGAGGCCACTGTCAGACTGTTCAAGACAGTGTTTATCATCTTTAAAGACAAAGAAGACAGGTAACATTAGGGTGGGGATTGAACACTAAAGTAATATCCATGTAAGCTAAATCACTTATCTACATCAGGCAATTTCTTGCATTTTTATAGATAAAAATAGTGGGTCTGCTCGTTATTCACTTTGGTTGACATTTCCCTAGTACTCTGCACTTAGCTGCATATAATCTTGCAAAATATTACCAGTCCCAACTGAATTTTTTTAATTCAGAGAATAAACTCTTTGGAAAAGTCTTTATCTAGATTAGTTAGCTTCTCCTGAAGGTAAGTTGTATTATAAACTCAAGGAAAACGTATTTTGAAGGCTATTTATCCTCTGAAGATCTGGTACTCAAATGCTTTGACTTAAGACATATTTCTGAAATGTGCCTTATCCAGCTTCACGCAAATATATCTAAAATTGTCGAGGTTGGAAAACTTGGAATGTTGCCATTTACACATGCTCTGTAGAAACTTTTGATCTTAACAGATTTGGGTTGGTGTAGATGCTGCCTTTGCTGGGTGAGGCAGCTTCAGCCAGTGCAGAGTATCTTTCTGATAGTTTGGATGGCTGTGGACCGTGAGGAGCCCAGGAGCAAATTCTATTCATCTATACATAGAGCATGAGCACTCTCCTCTGCATTCACTGAGCACTGAGCACTGAGGAACTGTGGGCATTCAAAATGGGAAAAGAAACAAGATGAATCTAAATGGACATGAGAGAGTGAATTAGGACTAAATAAATGGGAGGGAGAGCAGTTCAAAACTGAACCTAGAACTACTGTAAGTAATAAAAATCACACAATGGTAGAAACTAGAAAGTGAAACCACAACTGGGTTAGAAACCATGGCAAGACAAGGAAAAGAACAAGAGTCAGGGAATAGGATGCAAGTAGAAAGAGCTAAAGGGGTTATTGAGCAAAATTAGCTGTGAAGGCATTGGGACATTGAGATTGGGAAGGGATCTGGAAAGTGCAAGTGGTGAGGCAGTGGTACAGATCTCAGCAGGAGCTCTGCCACTAGAGGGAACTGGGGCAAGTCACATACTGTGCCATGGCTGCAGGAATGCAGGCACAGGAAGAAAAGAAAGACTAATGGAGAAGCAAAGACTGGAACTAAGCAAAAAAATGGGGTCTGACTGCACCAGAAGATTACAAGTGTGGCAGAAGTCTGGAGTGAGGGGAGCAGCTGGATAATGTTCTGGTGCTTGACCTGTCACCATGGAGAAGGCATAGGAAGTGTTTTGTATAAAGCCTACATCATCAGTTGAAGAGTCTCCAAGTAATTCAATAAATTACTTAATAAAGAAGTAATCAGCAGGTAGTACAGTCAAGTGTCCAGAGAAGGAATGCCCATTCTTGATGTCCTATTTTCAAAGCTCTAACCTTCTCAATGTGTAAAAAAAATGCTGGATCCCAGCACCAAGACAGGGGTCTACAAGATTGAAGTTCACCTTATTCTCTATATCTGGCAGTGACAAATAACCAGTATGGCTAGAAAAACTTAATGTACTACTTAATCACATACTACTATAAGCCATTACTCCGGGGTCACTAAGGAAAAGATTATATTAATTTGAGTTTGATTGGTTTATGAACATGATTACTTGACATGGTCATCAGTAAAAACAGAAAACTGCCTCAGTAGCAGCTTGAAAAATTCACCATCTCCTGCTTTTAGTAAAATTATACAGAGCTAACCTTTTCTGTTGGAAAATAACACACTTCTCAAGCACATGTGGCGATACAGTAGCGTTTTGTCATATTCCTTTTTTATATGGGGGATGTATTTATCTTTCAGTATGATAAATAACAAGTTCTACAGAACAGTGCACATTAAATGATGCCAGAGCATAAAAGTGGCAATGATGCTTCATATTACAAGAATATAAATAGATAAAATGTACAATAGTTCAAAGTATTTTCAGGAACTTTAAATTTTATTATAGGTATGTAAATAAGTGATAAAATATGAAGAAGATAAAGCATTTTTCAGTGCTATAAAATTTATACAAACAAAATTATTTTCTTATATATGAGTGAGAGGAGGAGAGGCAATGCCTCACACAACAAACACATTACCATGATTTTTACATGCCCTAAGATACCAACACTGACATAGTAACTTTCATTCACTTGTTCAAAATATTCCAGCTTTTTGAAAAAAACAGCTGAGAACTGCTTCGCAAATTTCTCTTTAACACTTCCGTCCAAAAGACATGATTATCTTCCTACTATGCAAAAAAAAATGGGATGTTGTTCATTACTAAGACAATAACATGAATCTCTGTCCCTTTCTATTGCCTTTCATCAGTCTGTTTTAATATCCTGGCCCCTAGCTTTTCATCTTGACTGTTAATCTTGCCACCAAATATCAGCAAAATCTGAGAAAGTATGCACAACCTCCCAAGTCATAACATGGACTACATATAACACATAATCAGAAGCACATACTAAATGATCAGAAAACAGAAAAAATCTGTTCTCTCATCTTAGGATGTTGTAGCACTTTAGGAGATACACAATTTTAAATAGCACTTGTGATTGTGAAGTTAATGGCATCCTTTTGAATGTCATATTTCACTTAGAGATAGCTTAACTTTTGGGTATCAAATATTCAGATATTGTCACTGTTCTAGGATTTTTTCCTTCTTTGTGGCTGTTACTGCAACTAGGATTGCTTTTAAAAAGTAACATAATTAATTTGCTAAAATCTCTTAAGAATAAATAATTTTAAAATGTTTTATTGTATTTTTTAAAGGAATGCTATTGTATTGTATTTAAAAGAAATGCTATTGCATATATTATATGCATTATAGTTATGTTACAAAACATATATGTGTGCATAATTACCCTTCTAAGTACTCGATTTACCATAAGAAAAGGCTGTAATGTTTTGCAAAGGAATTGTTCCATCTTTGCTAAATTACAACCTTAATTGTAACTCAGCAAATGTTTCTAGGCATCTGTAACAAACATTATGAACAGGATGATTCTGATTACACAATTTTTTCTAGAGATCATATATTCCAGCTCTAAATCACCTGTGCTGCAGCCCTGACAAATTCCAAAGCAGAGGAGCACCATCTAGTTGTTTCTGTATCAAAGCTGCTGTCATTTTTTAAATACTAGTTTTGATAGTATTCTTTTCGCAAACAATAAGATGTTAAATAATCATAATTGGTTTAGGCATATTTAAGCAGGAAATTCCTTTGTATGGTTTAAAATTTATTTCTAGATGAATGCAAGAAGGTATTCTAATAACCAAGAACTTAGCAGATTTGACTTGCTTGGTTCTATTGTGTGTGTTTGCAAGTAGGATTTGTGGCTAGACAGAGGACATCTCAGCATCATGCATCAGCAGGAATGATCTCAGGAACACGTTTGCACTGTTCTCAGAGATGTGAGTGACACCTAGTATAGTCAGGCTCTGTCAAAGTCTTCAGGACATGGGAAAATAGCAGATCTATGAGATACGATCTTGTTTATTTATTCCTAATGTGGGATACACACCCATGGCTCTTCAGTCTTTCCTAAAGCAAACACCTGTCAGTCAGGTGGATTTAACTTTCTCACTTTTAACTGTAGAACTTTTTCACAGTGTTCAGGGAGCACAATCATGATTTTTAGTCCCAATTTCAGCAGCACTCTCCTTGTCGAATACAGCAGAGATATTTTATGCAGACTGCAAGAAAGTGCAGAGTCAGGATCTTTGTTGTAATCAGCTCACCTGCAGACTAATACTGCAGACTACCCACTAAAATTTAAAATGGGTAGTTTTATGTATGAATTCTTTAGTTTGTCAGCATGCTTCCATGCAGTATATATACTAGCACCAGAAGAAAAGAAGTATTTGGCAAAAACTTAATACCTAAAGAGACCTACCTATACAAGCCTGCCTATAAAAAAGCCTGGCAGGAGATCTAAGAAAGTCATTGTATCATTTTTACAGTTTCCCAAATGAAAATTATCTTCATACTTTAAAACTTCCTAAGGCTGCATATTCAAAGGCACCTGGAGACCTACACTATATTCTAGACATTCATTTAATAAATCTGGAAAGACAGACATACACAGAAGAAAAATTATCCTGCAATATACCTATTTCTTTGGTTTTGGCTGTTAAAAAAAATCTCAAAGCTACAAACTAAACAAGCTCAATCATTGGACTGGGATGAATAAAATTACCTATTCTTAGAGACAACAGAATACAAGTAAACCAGAGGTGAAGAACTGTGTACAGGTCTGTAGACTTAATGAGGGAGCTGCTATGGGACAGCAAGCAAAAACACAAAGCACATTTATATATGTCTTCAGTGTTATGGTAGAGTTTGTATATTACCGCAGGCCTGGTTCCTACGGTATATCACCGTGTCCCACAGCCATAGGGAGGAGGAGGAGTAGAAGATCCAGCAGGCAGGAATTGTGCAGCAAGATTGATTTATTTAATTATTTTACAAACTCTTTTATAGACTTTTTTCTTCATAGTCTAATTGGACAAAGAACCAGCCACCCCTTGGGGGTGATTGGCCAAAATCCTAAAACATCCATTGTCAAAATATTTTCTGCTATACCATAAACAAGACTTTTCAAGGTTGCAGGTGGCTTGGTTGTTTACATACTCCACTACCTCTTCTGTGAGAGAGAAAAGTCTCTCACGGACTTAGAAAATAACAAGAAAATCCTCGCTAGCAGCATTTTTGTACCTATACTTGTAAAGCATTATTAACTGGCTGAAGAAAAAAAGGACTAACAAGCTGGACAAACAACATTTTAATTCATTAAAGGTAGAAGTTTGTTTTAACCTGTTATATAATTCACTTTTATAAGCCGGTAGGCTGGGAAACAGATGGCTGCTACAAATTCAATTCTTCAATTGAAAGAGCTGCTAGAAGCAGCTTTCCATGACTTCCCATGAGGTCAGATTTAGTAGGAAATGAGATAAAGCATTCTAATATTGTGAAAGAACATTTAAAGCTAAAATCACCAAAATGTATTTTCATGACCTAGTGCTAATGGTAGTGCTTCTTTGGCTTTGTTTCTCCAGGAACCAGTAAGCTAGAGACATTTCAGAGACTGACAGAAAAAAAAATACTTTAAAACTGCAGATGGTACCTCATTTCCTATTCAGATCCTGGAACTCTATTGAACTTTCATAATCTGGATCCTGAAAATTATCCTGATCTGTCAGATAAATACAAATTAAAATAAATAAACAAATGAAATAAAAATAAAGATGAATATAGAAGAGCTAGAAATTTCACATTTTAAAAATTTAAAATACCCAATACCAATACATTCTGTAGACCAATATTAGGACCATTATGCCAACCAACACCTACTACGCTTCTTAAATCAGTGTGGTAAGCCTGAATTAGTTAAAAAGAGCCAGAAAAATAAACAGAGGAAATACTTCAATATCTATATCGGTCTGCTACCCCCTCTGGAAGTGGAACAGTGTGTCAGAGTATTCAAACAAAGTCACTGGCAAATCTCCAAGATAACAGCTGTAACATACCTAGCAAAGTCATATATCATAACAAGCAATCTCTGCAGGAACAGAGACCATCTAAATAAAAGCAAAAATGGTTATGATTCTCTGCTTCTTGGGAAGATCTAGAATGTCAGCCAATACTTAGCTACAGCCATGGTGCTCCAGAGCACTATGTGCTTTCTACATCCATGAAGCAAGTCCTTTGAACATCCCATCTAACGCTACAGTGTTGGGTGAGCTTGTATAAACAATCTCTTTCACAGATATCTGTAAGATGCCAAAGGCCTTCCTATTCTTTTTTCAACTCCTTTTTGTCTATACCTTACAAATTAGTTGATTCACTTTACTGTACCAGATGCTCCTGCCTTTCACCAACCACACTGACCATATTATATCAGTATGTGAAAAAAAGAGGTAAATTGTGAGACTGGGGAAAGTTGAGAAAGAGTCTGATCCTCAAGAGCGCTCTATCTAGAGAGAAGTAAATTCCAGCATGGTAATGTCCCATTTTATCCCACTCCCAGTCTTTATTCACACTGAAAGGTTTGAATTGTCTCATGCATCTCCAGTGGGGTATTCAGTCCACATCTACTGCCAAGTTAAGGAATTAATACCAACCTTGTTGCAGACAAGAAAACACTACAGTACAGACATCTCAAGCACTCTGAAATGCCACAGATATTAGAAAAATATTCAAGCCCACTCTGTGAGCAGCAGGTTCATACCCTGGCACCAGGGTTGTGTTTGTTTTGAGGCAGAGAGCTGTCACTCCAGATGAACTATGAGAGAACAGAAAGAGCCTAGTGTAGAGCTATGCCTAGGGCTACATTTTTCTACCTGAGATATGGGTACACTCATCACAAGTGTCTCACTTCTTGTTCACATGTTTTCTCTTGGATCCAGAGAAGCAGCCTGGGTAAGAAGAATGAATACTCCAGAACTGACCTCCTCACTCACACACCTTCCTCTTTAAATGCCCCAGTCAGCTGCTGGCCAAGAACCAAGGAGCAGGTATCTGCAGTTACTGGCATTTCTGCAGCTGTTGTTCCTGGTCCCAAATTAAGCTGGTTTGTCTTTTGGGTTTTTTTCCATTTGTTTTTCAAGAGAGAAAAGGCAGGACAATGGCAAGGTCAAAAGAGCAGCAAGGCAGGTGTTATAATAGTGTGTCAAAGGAAAGTACACAGCATTCTGGCAGCAGGGGTTAGTCTTCTCTGTTAGGAAGTAACACTAAAATTTTTGGTTGATTTCTGAGCTTGGATGGGGGTTTTTTAATGGTCTGTACAAACCTCTGTTTACTTATTTATTTATGGCTTACTGCTACAATATGTGTTTAAGGACAGATTCAGTTTAGACTTCAAGTATACATTGCAGTGAGCAGACTGACCTCTTTTCAGGTGGGAGAAAGAGGTGGCAAAGGTGGGAGAGAGAGGTGGCACTGCTGGTGGGCAGGAATCATCAAGCATATCATTGTTGGTGCCAGGCAACATTAGCATATGCAATTAACACTTCATTTCCAGTACTAAGTAAAATCCTATTTTCTCTCCCTTGTGTAATAGGAATTTAGGCCAGGCTGCATGGAACTCTGAGCAATCTGCTCTAGTGAAATGTGTCCCTGCCCACAGCAGGGGGTTTGGAACCGCATGATCTGTAAGTTCCCTTCCAAGCCAAACCATTCTATGATCCTGTAAGAACTCACAGTCAGTAAGCTGTGGTTTTGCTTTGAAAAAGCAGTTGACTAACTCAGTAAGCGAACTGCATGGCTGATGATTCTCATAACATTTTTTTTCCCTAAAGACATTTTTTCTTATGTTTGTGAAGAAGTGTAGTAGCCAACAGTCATTGCCAAAGACCAGCTTCTTTCCTAACAATCTTATCTGGACCTCAGCCATGTTCCTTCCCTGTTACTCTCTCATTTCCCTGAAACTGTTTTGCTCATTCTGCTTCCTTTTGGTTGCAAATACTGTTAATGAGAGAGTGAAGCTCTTAAAGAATATGTAAAACTCCATTATGTTTACTTCATGCTCTGATCAAAACAGCAAAGCTGCACCATTTTATAACAATTAATTACAGCCTTTTGAAACAATGAAATTTGAGTTGAAGTGTTTCTGCTGAGTTTAACAGGACATAAGGGCACCTAGGAAAAATGCAATGAACAATCAGTAACTAATCAATTCTGCTAGCATTCCTTTACTTCAGGGTAGTAGGAAGGATTAAATCAGACTAAGAAAATAGATGCCTCTCCTGACATCTTGAAAATATATCATTGCAGGTTGCTCACATTAAAAAGTAAAAATGTTTACATGAGCTCCCCTATGCTACTTTGTTGGTAATGTTCATTTTTAGAAACGAAACCCTTTGCTCCTTATCTATGAATCACTTTGGTTACCCTTGAATTTTATAAATAATGTCTTGCTCTCTGCTGGTCAGATAGCCTACTTTCAGATCAGGAGAGCAAGAGCAATGTTCCTATGATGTAAAATAAAACTTGCAAAAATTGCTAGCTGCTTTCCTTTTAGTTTCTAGGTGACTTCTGAAACTCAACTGATATCAAAAAGTGATGTAAGAATTGTTTTAAAAAATGAAGGAACTGCTTTCCCCACAGCATTTTAAGTTTAATCATGTCCTGATTTTTCCTTTGTAACCAGAAGCATTGATCAGCTTTGATTCATGCAAAAATCATCTTCTGGCATGCTTCTTTCTTGTGATGTGATGGATATAGCCTACTTTTCTAAAACCCAATATGCTTGTTTACAAGCAGAAGTTTCTTTCTTCATTCTTGCTCCACTCCAGCCCCTACCCCCCAAATGTGTACATTTCCTCTGTTCAGCAATCAAACATAACATTTGCAGCAATATGTGCCATAGCCTAGCTTCATGGTCAGGGTATAGTGATCCTGATGTTATGATCACAGACAGGTCTGGGACTATGACATGATTTTCCTTTTCCTCTCTGAGGCCAGATATGAATAAAGTCCTGAATTCATTTCTCATACATCATAGGGTCACGGTCTGGAAAAAACAAGGATCACCACTGAATAATGCAAAGAAGAGAGGTCATGCGTAACACCACTGTCAAAAATGATGCTGTAAATATGCTGTCTTTAATAATGAAGCACACTTAAGTTTCTCATCCTGAAGTTCCTTCTGTCCCTTCCTCTCTCCTTGCCCCCCCCCCCAACTTTTCTCAATCAGATCACTAAAATAGAGTAAGTTTCAAAAAAATGGGTCTTGGAGGAGAAAATGTTACTTTTAACCTGGACACAGACAACTATACATCATGAACATCTAACAGCTTACTGCTACTAAGAGGGGACAGCAAATAACGGTATTAGCATGTGTGTATGAAAGGGATAATTTATTAAGCCTGTTTCACCTTCAAATATATTTTATCACGGATGTACTCTATGAAAATTGTGTGCCCAACTACTTAAGGTCTCTGCATTTAAAACAAGAAGAGACAAATGTTATCCTTGGTGTTGTTTTAAAATTCAAAATGCCCTTGACATTTATTATACTAGAATTATGATGAGTCTAATTTGTAGTAGACTTGTCAAAGTCTTGAAAAGCATACATCATTCCAGTAATATTTTCTCTAGGCTTTTAATAAGACATCCACATTCTAGATCCAAAGTGCTTTCCTCATAGGAAATAAAAAGGACACAGACGTCGCTCAAAAAGACACAGACCTCACTCATTCTATTGTTTCTCCCAAGCTTTGCTGCTCGTGAAGTTTCTTTCTGTAAGAACACTTTGTCTCTTCCTCAGCCTTAAGATACATTAAAATACTTTTTATAACCCAATATATTGCCAGCAAGAACTCCTTGTTCCAACTGGAAGGCAAAGCAGATGAATTCCACATCACTGAGTATATTCCTAGAGCATGAATACTTTTACAATCCCATTTGAGACTCTAAATAGTACTTTTTATTTGAGCAAGTCTAGTGATGCAACTTTTTTCCTGGTAATATATTCACTTCCTTATTGCCTGACACAATTTTGCTGCTATCTGCAAGTCCTACATGAAAGTGCCATGAGCAATTTCTTTGCCACGATGTTTTGCCATTTTTGAGAATATTGGGTTTAGGCCTCATTTTTTCAAATCAGTTAACAGTTTGAGATGTCCAACCCAAACCTCTCTACATGTCTTATTTCAGAGGAAGGCAGAGGATATTTTCTAAGACTATCAGCAGCTTATCAAGATAAAAGAAGTTAACATAGGCCATGAACAGGCAATGAATTTGTCATTCAACTGTAACAATTCATGTACATACTTTGCCTCTTATAAACATTTTTTTTCAAGAGTCAGTGAGAAAGTATAATCAATCATTCACTGAGGTGGCTGGTGTGGGGTCTGTAGCTCAGACCCAGGAAGCTGTGACTGGTCCGGAGAGATGGTCCCATGAGGAACCGTCTTCCCAAGGCCCGGTGTCTTCCCTCAGCTGTAGCTGGAGTGCCTGTGCAGAGAGGCTGTCAGCTCTTTAGTGATTCTCAGCTCGTGATTTCAGCTCTTGCTCTGCGAGGCAATCTCCAGGCCAGACCAGGAGGAGAGAGACGAGAGACCCATAGAGCAGTTCCGCATGGGGCAGCTTTATTAGTCCGCACCCCACGAAGGGGAGGCCAGGGACGAGCTCTCTCTGCCCTCGCAGGGGCAGAGGGCTAGATCTTATAGGGATACAGGGGGTGGGTGTCAGAGGGTAAAAGCCAATGGGTTACAAAGGATCTGCGTAGGGTCTCCCAGAGGATTCTGGGTCTGTCTTCTTCTCACCATAACTGAAAGTGGTTGCCTTTCCAGGGGAGTTCTGCTGGGAGGTTATGCAATCTCCTTATCTCAGCAGATGTCCCTCCAGGGCAGAGGCTGGGCATACCCCACAATTCACTTGTTTCTAGATAAGAGCAGAGTTTTTGGCAGCTATCGAACAATCTGCTATGCTACAAATTAACAGATGAATTCCATAGTGACTTCTCTATAGGTCCATACCTTCGCAACAAAAATGCTCTGTATTTGCCACCCTGAAAGATAGGAACCCAAAATTATCAGAAAAAGTCTACATATGGGAAGCCTACTACTCATGCTCAAAGTGTTTCAATGGCTAGCCATATCCTCATGAGTCTCAGGCCTTAATTTCCAGACAACAAAAAGTGATGTGAAAACTTCAACTAGATGAACAGAAATTAGTTTTGGAAATGTTACGCAGTGCTGTTGGGCTTCAGGAAAGAACAGATTTTTAGCTTTATCAATAGGCATATGGAAATGTAATATACATGTGAGAAATTGACATAACAGAGCAAGAACAAGGTAATCTCTTAGTGCACATGATGTCTAGCTTTGTGTTATGCTGTATCAAAACAGCATTATGTGAAAGAATGCCGAAATTTAAGTAGTTAGATAACCCCCTCAAAATTATCTCAGACTTTGGAGAAATCAATCTACAATCTAAAACTTTGGGGTACCTTATGAAAGTCAAATAACAGTCTTATTATCTGTCTGTGGGTTACAGTATCTTTCAGCCTGTGGATCTCCTCAGCTTTTCCAGTAGATCTTTGCGTCACTTTAAATTTTCATATTCATTGTGTTATTGCATAACAAATACTGCTTATACTGCAAATCCTTACTAAGTGATCTATATATCTGTAGCTTGCTCTTAACTGCAGAGCACCCTTTTATCTTGTTTTGTTATGTTTTGAACAGTCTGACAAAGTTGCTGACTCTTCTTAGAGGTTTCATTGTATTCTGATGATCCAAATATATTTTATCTCTGTCTTGATGAAAGAGAAATTAGAATCCAACTTCAAACAACTGAAAAGTAAATGGGTTAATCTTTAGTGCTCCCAAGTCTCCCATATGCCATTTACCTTCTTCCTTATAATCCATTCCTGAATTTTTTTCCATTTAATATTAGCTGGCCCATAATAATTACTAGCTTCACTAGAATTGCATAAAAGATTAATTTGGTCTCTCATGACCAAAAATATATGATGAGCAATAGAAACAATCAAAATGGGTTTGCTCTACTTGAACATAAATGGACATTTACCTAACATGTCAGTTGTTCCTTTGCTGCTTTCCTACAACCTACTTGGATATGTACGGAGAGTTAACACTTAGTTCTGCTGCACTTCTTCCACCATTTACTGTGATAACAGGTTAGCTAAGCAGAGCTGGAAGTATGCAAAACCTTTTTGCAGTTCTTAGTCTAGACGCTGTTCAAACATATCTGAAAAAGAGGGGGGAAATGGACAAACAGAATTAAATCAATTTTCAGGATCAATCATTTTATTAGAGTGTACCACACAAAAAGGCATTAAATAATAAGAATTCCAGTCAACTCTATCAGTAACTTTTGTAAATGCTGCACTAAAAAAACTAAGTGTTTTGTAGCATTCTGGAAGACCGCATTCCTAGTAGTAAACTATTCACAGAATTTTAGAATATCCCAAGTTGGAAGGGACCCATAAAGATCATTGCATTCAACTCCCTGCTCCTCACAGAACAATAAAATTAACCATATGACTAAGAGCATCGACCAGGCACTCCTTCAACTTTGTTAGGCTTAGTGCTGTGACCACTTCCCTCAGGAGCCTGTTCCAGTAACCAACCACCCTCTCAGACCCTTTTCCTAAGTCCAGTCTGAACTTCCCTTGACACAGCTTCATTCCATTTCCATGTGTCCTATTGCTGGTCACCAGAGAGAGATAAGCATTTCACTCTCTGCTGCCTGCCTTGAGAAAGGTTTAGATTGCCAAGAGGTCACCTTTCCAGGTTCTTCTCCAGGCCAAACAAGCCAAGTGATCTCAGCTGCTTCTCCTAAGTCTTGCCCTCAAGAACTTCAGTGTCCCTGGTCGCCCTTGCCTGGAGACTCTCTAATACTTTGATGTCCTTCTCATATTGAGATACACAAAGCTGAACACAATAGTGTGGGGGCTGCAGCAGTGAAGTGTTGAGAAGGACAATCACCTCCCTTGAGTGGCTGGCAGTGCTGTTCCTGATGCACCCCAGGACACAGTTCACCCTTTCAGCTTCCAGGGCACTACTGACTCATATGTAACTTGCCATCATCAGTGTTGAAAACAGGCAAAAAAAGGCATTAAACGTCTCTTCTTTGTCTATGTCCCTGCTTAGGAGGTGACTGACCCCAACAGCAACAGACCAATATTACTTCAGATTCTCCTTTTGCTATTAACATATTTTTGAAAGCCCTTTTTGTTGCCCTTCCAAACTCTAATCAAGATTTGGTAACAAGAATTTTATCCCTACAGTGGTGACCATCATCTCTGTACTCCTCCCATGTTGCCTGTCCTTATCTCCAATGGCCATACATTTTCCTCCTCTTCCTAAGATCTAGAAGAAATCCCTGTTCAGCCAAGCCAGCCCTCTGTGCCACTTGACTTCTGACATTTAAAAATTGCCTGCCCTGCCTGTCTGTCCTGAAAAGCCTGTAACTGTCCGTCGCAGCACCCCAGTCATAGGACTCATCCCAACATGTTTATCTTATGCCAGTGATTTCATATATATGGGACAGGGTCAAAGCTTCTATTTCTTCTTTCTTATTCCTCACGCTGTGCACATTTGTATAAGGACATTTCAAATGTACTCCATGTAATGAGCACATCATGGACCTCATCAGCACATGGTCCTTCAAAACTTGGCATGCCACCCCCCCACTTATCTCTAAGGAGACTGGTTTTATCCCCTTCCCATTTTAAATCTAGTTTAAAGCTCATTCAGTGAGCTCTGCAAACTGCTATGCAAAGATCATTTTCCCCTTTGTGACAGGTGTATGCCATCTGTTGCCAGCAGGCTCAGTGTCATGTAGACAAACCCAAAATTCTGCCAGTGACACCAGGCTCAGAGCCAGGTACTGATTTGCTGGTTCTTCCAGTTTCTTCCCTCATCATTTCCTGCAACTGGAATGATTATGAACACTACTTCTGCTCCTGATCCCTTAATTTGTTGTCCCAAGGCCCTGAAGTCTCTCCTGATTGCCCTCAGGCTCCTTGTTGCAAGCTCACCATTGCCTACATGAAAAATCAGTAAATGATCTGAGAGTCATAGCAGGGTATGAAGTTTTCTCATCACATCACAACCCAGGTCCCAGAAATGCAGCAGGCCTGTTCTTCTCTACAAGATCGGGTTGCAGGTGGTTTTGTTCCAGGTGTTTTGTTCCACCTTTAGAACACTGTCCTGGTCTACAGCACAAGGTGAAAGATGGCATGGACCAGTTCCACAACACCTTACACTGGTCCAAGTCAGATGAGCTTCCGCTCCTGCTTTGATAATGTGGCCCTGTCCCCTGCTTTGCACAGGCTCAGAAGTCATGCACTGACTTAATTCAGGGAGGTGATCTAATTCCTAGAATTAAAGGATAAATCCAGTTGGAAGGGATCTCGGGAATTTGTCTAGTCAGGTACAATAATGAGATAATATTTGCTTGGGTCTTTGTGCACTGTGCTCTCGAACACTTCCAAGAACAGATATTCCACAACCCCTCTGGGCAACCTGCTCCATTGCTTGGCCCAGTTACCTCAGTCTCTCCTCAAAGGACAAAGGTTACAGTCATCCTGATGGCCTTTCACTGAACTTACTCCCATTTCCCCATGTCTTCCCTGTACAGAAAGAACCCAAACCACACTTTATTATTGCCAGAAGTCCTTCCTGTCCAGGTGCAGGACTTTGGATCCTTGCTCAATTTAACAAGGTTCCCATCAGCCCATTCAAGTCCCTCTGAATGGCAGTCTTAAACTCAGGAGTACTGACATTACTCCTCAGTTGGAGTCACTCACAAACTTAATGGATTCCTTTCTTACAGCATCAAGGCTCTCACAACCTGAAACTTTGAAAATGCCAAAATATGTATTCCCAGTCAGAGTTTATCTAACCTAGTATCCTGTCTCAGAGTTTCAACCTATTTATGGTTTCAGGATTTCCTGAACTAAGCATTATGTGAAATACTTAGTAACCCACCTGAATTCTGTGACCACTTCTGTCAGCCACAACACCCAGGTGCTAGGAGTTCTACTGTTTAAGTTCCTCTTGTGTGGAAAAAACCCCCACCTTTTTGTTATGAATATGACTTCTACTGACTTCTTTTGATGCCTGTATGTTATTGGGAAAAGAGAGCAAACAGCCTCTCCCCAGTATCCTTATCCAGGTCACTCATCAGTTTGTACACCCCTTTTTACACACCCACCCCCACTTAGCTGTTTTCCAGACAATACTGAGGCCTGCTAAACCATACAGAATCTATCACATACCTCTGCTCACACCAGTCACCCTTCTCTGAACCTGAATTCTACTATATCCTACTTAACTTGGGAGACAAGTTTTGTTGACAGAATGTAGGCAAACTATAGTTACAAGTATAGTAATATTCCTTGTTTTGCTGCCTATTCCCAAAGAGACAGTAACAGAAAGCTCCTTTCCTGTGTATACCACTTCATCCTTAGTACAAGTTAGAAGATCTAGTTGGCAAGTAAAGCCCTTCAGATGCCTTTAAATGAGATTTGGTCATTCATGTCAGGGAGATATAAGTTCACACCATTGTTCTCTTTGCTGTGTCCACTGCTTCTGGATCTGAGTCAGCTGCAGCAAATGTGAGTCCTGCTTCAGTTCACAGCCTGAACTCCAAATTTACCCTACCATCACTTTTCCTGAGACTCAGTAAGCTGTGGAGCTCACAGTAGGAGATGGAAACCTTAAATTGCTCTCACATGTTCAAGCAAGACCTGCCTAAACATATGCAAGAGGACCGTGTTTTTAAACAGTATCTTTTGGGCTGCTTTGCCAAGTGTGAGTAAGATCATGAAGCATTGGGGATACTCGTTGTTAATGCTGTCCTCAGACCTGCATCTCCATCAGAGATGTAAGAAAAGCAAGAAGCCTGTGTTCAGTAGTCCAGTTCTATATTGCTTGGGAAAATCACAAAGCTTCACAGCAGAATTTTAGTACAAAAGTTAGATAAACTGGCTTTTCCACCCCTTCACAGCTGCAGTCTTAGCCTGAACTGCAGGCAGTGAAAACTGCTCAGAGGGGAAATGCATAAGCCTTCCATGCCATCATGAACAACACAGACACCTGCTTATCAGCATGTTGTTGAGTCATACTCTCAATTACATGATGGGCTGTTGTTTTTTCAGCATGTTGCTGTCTTTTTCTTCCACAATAGGCCTTTGGGGTCAGAGTGCGTCAAAGAAATTGTCTTACTGGGTGAGTTAAAACTTAACAAGGATAGGTCTCTATCTTAGTATCACTGTTTCACAAACACAAAATAAAGCTGGTGCTGTGTCAGCACATTAGCTGTGGATATAAAAACAGTGATTTCTTAAATTACAGGGTAGAAAAAGAAAATAAAATTGGTCACTGCCTCAGCTGAAAGAAAAAAGTATTAACTGCTTTTTCATTTCCTGAAAAAGGTCTCATACTTCCTTCACATCATTTTCTTAATCATGAACTTCACATTGGAAAATGAACAAAATCATCTCATCGATGAGAGCATTCAACAATTTCATAAGACTACGCAATCCATAATGTTACACTTTCTTTGTGACAGGAAATAAATGTCCCTCATAATTTTTCCCATGTTCCGTAAAACACAAATAAGGACTGAGAGTAGCAATAAAGGTTTTTTGACAATGACAAATACACATACATCTGACAAGCATATGCAACTTTTTTTTCCAAATATTGCTCACAATGGCTATTAGAAAGCTATTTTTTCTTTGGGTTTTTTTCTTACTAATATGTACTAATAGTCTACATAATATATACTAACATAAACAGGGAAAATATGAGATAGGAATTTCTTCTTGTCTGTTTATAATGAACTTCTGCAAAACAGAAGTGGAAAGTTAAAACATGCCCATCAGCCAGCCAAAGGAGGAAAACAGGAAAACAGGAAGAAAACAAGCCACTGTTGGCAATCTCAGGAGGCATTCTGCTTGTGGAGAGGGAAAGAGACTGGAATGCCTCTGAGGCTACTGAGGTGTGACTCCTCTATCCTGTTGTCCTGGTTTAAAAGACAGGTGTGTGCCAAGGAAGGCAGGAACCTTACTGGAATGGAAAACATGACCCCCTTTCCTCCAAATTATTATAACTTTGAAATTATGGGGCTTTCAGGCAAGGATATAGGCAAAGGAATAATAGTTCTTTACTAGAATACATATAACAAGACAAACAAACAACAATAACACCAGCAACAACAAACAAAACTGGAGACTCAACCACAGCGCTCTCGGCCATCAAGCAACCTCCCCCTGGGTGCAGTTACGGTCACAGCCAGCAGGGGCGCTGGTGGCTCCCGGCCGGGCAGGGCAGGTGCGATGATTCCCCCACACCTGCAGGCGGCACTGTGGCGCGAGCTCAGCCACATCTCCACACGGGTGATGGCAGGCGTAGCTGGGGGGAGAGATGGAAAAGGGCTTCCTTTACTAATTGGAAACTAATAAACAAACAGCTACAATCTTGGAGCTCATGAGCTGGAAAAATTAGTCCATCACAGAATAGGTATGTGGTCCTGAGAAAAGGATCCTGGGGGGAAGTATGTAAAGTATATCTGTCAGTCCAGTATTAATGGCACAGAACACGGCCGCCAAAACACTGCACAGTTTTGTATGCTTCTTTAAAAATCCACACTCAAACTGAAACAGGCATAGACAAGAACTGTTAGGCTTACTGAGAAAATGAGGAGTCTACCTTGTCAGAGGAGACAATGACAGTTGATGTGGACAATCAGAGCTGATTTCTGGAGCTTCCTCCATGAAGGCAGCATGCAAATTTGTACCTGGTCCAAGCACTTCTTCCACCTCCGCATCTGGAATGGTCAAGTGGCATTGTAGAGATGATAACTCCAGTTTTTATACAAGTGTTTAGGTCTTAAATACACAAACTGACTGACAGGGATTTACTACTTTAGAGGAAGCAGCTGTCTATCTGGGAGATAACTCACACTTGGAAATTTAAGATTAAAAAAAATAAATACAAAAGGTTAAAGCTGTTGTTTGCACAAACTGGAAATAGGCTCATAAATCCACCCAACCAAATAAACAAACAAACACTACCCAATAATCAATATACAAAATCAGATTTTACTTAATAATAGCAAACCTCCTCATTTGTTCCAGGAATCTTTCATATGCTTAATGTCAAGTCCCAGGGAGTAATACATAGCCCACCATCTGAACTCTATGCCTGAGAAATTGTTTCTGTGATACAGCTTTACAAAATACCATCCCAAAGTTCACACCCAATTTATGGCAGTAAATTAAGGGCTGGCTGAGAAGGAATCTTTTGAATTACCAAAGAAACACTTGAGAATACAGCCCTTTTTTATATTTTACCTAAATCTGGAAAATGACTGAATTGCTGGATTTTATTTTTTAGTTTTTCAAGACTGTTTGGATGGCTAGGAAACATTTACGTGTTTATACAACTTTTACTTTTTTGGGACTATTACTTCTTTTTGATTAAGAGGTCAACTGAAATGTAACTTACACAGTTCCTTCCTTTCTCAACATAATTAACCTGTAAAACTCTTTCTTCCTAGTGCAGCATTCTATAACCTGTATGTCCTAGTAAGTACTGACTGTAGAGAAATCATGTCAATATAATACTTAATGCTATATTCCTAGCTTTATAGACACCATGAAATTGCATATCATCAAGCCAAATAACAAGGCTATTTAGAGGGCATTTACATTATGTTTACTTAATGTAAATAAGCCCCATTCATTGCCACTTTCAGGAGTTCATTGTGGTATGAAAGCTAAAACACCCTGATGTATTCAAACCGGCAAAATAGCAGCTGTAAAAATATAGTGCTGCTTTCTGTAAGTACTAGAGGATGATAAATGCTGAGGAGTAACTGACAGCAAGACAACACTGGCACAAGAACAGACAACTATGAACTACCAGTGGAATTCTGAAAGTTTAGTCACCATCTGAGAATTAAGTTCTTGCAAACCCTAAAGTAAGTCTGAGGTCAAAACTCCAACCATTTAAGACAAAACTGTACAACTGTGGGACAGTTTCAGTATTCTGTGTATTCATTTCCATGATAAAAAAGGTGGACATCCCAAACCCAGTGTTCTCATGAGTAGTCCTAGTCTGCTCTGATAATGAATTACATCTTCTTGCAGTTACTACTCTTCATTGTCTCTCAGTGTAGAATCATAGCATACAGGTATAATTGCACGTTTCAGCATATTTGCCTTTAGCATCTATAAAACCTGCTACTACCTTTCAGCTAAAGGCTCAAACACAGCCTGTGGGTTTTTTACGAGGGTTGTCATGTACATTTAAATCTTCCCCCACCTCCACTTCTGGAATTGCCTTCAGATCAGTGTTCATAGACACTGCATTAAGACAAGACTCCCTTTTCCTTGAGGCACAGTTGAGAACCTCAGTAAAAATATTTTGTTATCTGCTAGCAAAGAACTGTGTAACATACTGACAGAAGTACAAAGGATACATAAATACAAACAAACATATATATGTAGATTGACTGGTTACTTTATACACAGAGTGAATACATAAATGAAAGAAAGTCTGTCGCACATTCAGCAGAGGAAGCACCCAAGAACTAATGCTCAACACTTGCCACAGGTCTAGTGCCATACCAATACCCTCAAAATTAAACAAATTATCAATGCCAAAATATTGCATACTAGACTAACATATCTTAAAAAGCATTAGTATAGCCATCTGCTTGGTAGATTCCTAGGAGTCAAGATCTGAGTCTCTCCACAAAAGTAAGAATGGGCATAATGGACCACACCAAAACCTCTTTAGGTCAGCACTGTCTCTCCAGTGGAAAATTACTGAAAAAAAAAACGAGAGGAAAGAAAAAACCAAAGTATTCCCTTTACCTTCTCAGAGTCCAGCAATATACAGTTCAGGGCTTTACTGAGGGAAAGGTGGTTTTGTACATTTTTGATAGTCTTAAAATTGTTTTCAAATATTTGCTGGATTTGCTTCAGAAACCATGTAGTTTGCCAGCACTCTGAACACTTCCACAACCTCATGAGGTGCAATGTGGAAATACACGTTCTGAGAAGACCCCATCTGGTAGTCTCTTTTGGTGCTCACTGGCTCTTTTTGAGAATGCTCCATGTTCGCCTTCTGCACATACTCATGATTTTAAGGACCTCAAGTACATCCCCCTTCCACCATTTCTTTTCCAAGCTGACAAGTCCTTGTCTGAATAGCAATTTCTCATACGGAAATCATTTAGTATCCTTGTTTTGCATCTCTGTTGTTCTTCCATGTCAGCTACATTATTTTTCAGATGAGGAAATTAGCATTACACATTAAAGAATTCAGAACAGCACCAATTTGTACAACCATATAGTAACCCCTGAGCTCCGTGAGTTGCATAATAAAGCTGTGCAGCACCATTTTCCTTGATGTGCTCCTTCTTTCTCACGATAAATCTCCTTACACTCACTAATTCCCTTACTTTATTATACATTTTACCATTTTTCCCTGGGGAAGTCATGAGTTTTTCTCTAACTTCCCTCTAGTATCATGTTTGCTACACTCCACCCTTCAAGCACAAAAGCCAGTTAGGGTTCCCTAACCACAGTTAATAGTACAGTTGCTCTCAAGCAGTTTTACATGCTTTGGTAAATACTGCCTCACAGTGCTCTTTGCTAACCCCTATTTTGCTGGCTTTTTCTGTTATTTTCTCACTTCAGACACTGCAGTTTGGGCCACCAGAGAGTTGAGAGACCAGCAGTTCTCTGATCCACTTTCCTACAAACTAAAATTCTTCAGGACTGCCTCTTTGGGACTCCTTATGGTGACCGGTGACACAGAAAATTCATTTGGTATTTGGCTTTGTCAAACCTTCATGGCATCCTGGCCTCTGTCAGCAGTAGTGTGGCCAGCAGGACCAGGACCAGTGATTCTCCCCCTGTACTGAGCACTGGTGAGGCCACACCTTGAGTGCTGCATCCAGGTCTGGGCCCCTCAATTCAGAAACGACATTGAGGTGCTGGAGTGACTCCATAGAAGGAGAGCAGAGCTGGTGAAGTGTCTGGACCACAAGTCCTGTGTGGAGCGCCTGAGGGAGCTGGGGGTGTTTAGTCTGGAGGAGGCTCAGGAGGGACCTTATTGCTCTCTACAACTGCCTGAAAGGAGGTTATAGCCACCCGAGGGTTGGTCTCTTGTCCCAGGAACTAGTGACAGGATGCGAGGACATAGTCTTAAACTGTGCCAGGGGCAGTTTAGGCTTAATATTAGGAAGAATTTTTTAATAGGAAGGGTGATTAGATATTGGAATGGGCTGCCCAGGGAAGTGGTGGAGTTACTGTCCCTGGAGATGTTTACGGAAAGACTCAATGCCATGGTCTAGTTCACCAGGTGGTGTTGGGTCATAGGTTGGACTCGATGATCTCAGAGGTCTTTTCCAACCTAATTAACTCTGTGACACTGTATCCAGCAGCATTCGGCTGTACCAAGCCTCCACCGGCGCCGGGCAGGGCCGGAGCTAGGCCGAGCACGCCCCATTTCCGACCAGGCCCACGGGACGGCACAGCCGCTCCGCGCCCCGCAGCTGTACGGGCACGGCAGGGCCGCCGCCCGCCCCTTCTGCGCAGGCGCAGCGGGGCCGTGCGCGGAGGCGGGTTTGAACCGTGGCGGGCGCTGTAAGCTGCCGGGCTGTGCCGCCAATGGAGCGCGTCCTGAAAGGTACCGGCTTGGCCGCCGTGCGGTGGCTTCTCCCGGCGCGGCTCCGCGCTGCCCCTGCCCCCTGTCTCCTTGCGGCCCTTGTCTTGGCGCTTCCCGGCAGGGCGGGTGACGGGCCGCTGTGGGGGCCCGGCCCGCGGTCGCGGAGTAGTCAGGGCTCCCCCGCGGGCTGCTCTGACTCGCCGCGAACCCGCCCGATCCCGGCGGCGCGGCCTGGTCGGCCCCGGCTGGAAGCGGCTGTGCCCGGGCGCAGGGGCGGGCAGGGCCGGGCTCTTGCCTCCGCTCGGGCTGCCCCTTTAGGGTGGCTCCCAGTGGGGCACTGCCTGGCGACCCCTCTGCTCTTCCCACCCCGGCCGATCGTGGCTTTCTTCTGCATCTCAAAATTTCTGCCTCCCCAAGTTGCCCTCTCATGGCCATTTTCCTCTGCGATCACCGCCTTCTCTGAGACCTTCTAAGGCTGGCGTTTACAAGAACCCATCTCTACTCAGAGCTCTTCTAGTTCAAAAAAGCGCCCAGCACTTCCACATTTTTCTTTCCATCAACTGTACAAAAACTCCTGTCTTTTGCTGGAATATATTTGATTAGCTAAAATAGTCTAATTATTGTAAAATACACCTTTGATCCTACTGCATGTGCATGGAGCTTTGAAGTAGCATCCCTTTAAGTTCCTAGTTAGACCTTTACTGAAATGTTCCGATCTGTTTTCCTAGGAGAATTTTAGCTGTGAAAGTTCTAAAATATTTGATGTAAGAGGAAGATACTATCTTTTCAAATGCAAGTGAAATGTTTTTCACAATTGAACAATCAAGGGAAAAAGCAACTCTGGCAGAATCTGCCCCAGTCTAGTAGTAGAATGAATACAGTTAAAAGCACATTGGAGCAGACTTGTCTTAAATTCCCATTTATATCTGAAGTACTGATAATAAGATTTTTCCCAGTGCTTTGTGTGAAGCAGTGGTTTATGTTTCATATTTCTCTTGTATGACAAAAATGTTTCTAGTAATTGTAAAAATATTTTAATCTTTGTAAAAGATACTTCTATTATTGGAGCATTATTCTGGTTTTCATTTATAAAGAAGACAGATGAGACTGCATAATAATTAATCAGAAGAACATGCTTAATTATCTTAGTAGCTAAGATAATTAAGCAATATTTGCTAAGGATGACCCTTTTAAATTGAAACTCTCAGTTTTATTCATGAGTTCTGAGAGTTGCCTGGCCTGCAGTTTGCATGAAGTTGTTTTTGCTGAACTGCCATTTCTCCAGTTTTTGGAATTTTCCTGATTTGTCATTCAAAATGGGAAAGTGGCATGGCCAGTGGAACTGTAGGTCACTTTAGTGTCTGTCCTATGTAAAATCAATGAAGGGATTGTTATGAGTTTTATTTGCTTATCCCTTCTTGTCACTACTTCTGTCTTTGGTTGGTTGGTTGAAGATATTCTCAACCAAGGCTGATTTGATCCCTTGAAGAGTTTATTAGTCTGCTTAATAAAGCAAGCTAATTAAATCTGAATACCTAAAGTTGCATAAGGCAACAGACATTAAATTTCATTAGCTGCCATTGTATGAACTTAATTTTGGGTGTTTCAATACAAATAAAGTGACAATTGAAGCCAATTGGAAACTGTTACATGATATTTCTGCAAAATTTTCTGGGAGTTTGGGCAAGGAATAATTCTATTGTGGTGATTCTATTTTGTTCTGTAAGTTGTGTTATATCAACTAGTTTTCAAATTTTTAATTAAAGATTAACAGTGATTAAATAATGGTAAGGCTGAGCAGTCAGGTAAAGATAATGTATTGCTTGTTAAGCTGGTAGTGTGTTTTAAACAGATGAAGTGAAAAGTCAGACTTCTAAGTTATTTCCATTACAACTAATTTAGGGGACATAAATACACTAAAAAAATTCTGCTGCTAAAATCTGACACTCAGTTTACTAAAAGCTGTATTTGCAACTGAATGTGATCTGTATAAAAGAAACTTCTATTGAAAAGGCAGTTTGACCAGTTTTACCATGGTATGTGCTTCATAAGTTGTTGTGTTCTCTCTTCTGATCCAGGTATTTCTGCATTTGTGGAAGTTTGGTCATCTAGCAGAACAGAAAATTACTCAAAAACCTTCGAACAGCAACTTCTTGATATGGGAGCAAAAGTAAGGAGACTATTTTGAAATAAATAGAATAGGAAAGATCTTAATTATAAATTAGCGTGCTTGTTCTGCTTGTCACGTATATTTCTATTTAATATGAGTTTTTAAAGGGCAGGAAGGGAGAAAATCAGAGACCTTAGAATAGACCAACATACTGTAAAATTCTTGCTACTGACGGATGGGAAATGCATCTAGAGCCTTTCTACATCTACAGACCTCTTTGCATATTAATGTGATAGCATGCATTTCTTGGGAAGTATTGGGTTTGCCACATACTGTGGGCAAAGCAAATCTAAGTGTTGAAAACCTGTGGTTTACAAGTATGTACCTTATATTGTTCTGTTTTCATCCACTTGTAAGCAGCTGTTCTGTTATTAGTACAATATTTTCTAACTCAAGTACCATGATGTTTTATTCTTCCATTCACTCGCCCACATATTTGGATCAATTCCAGAAAGTGCTAGTAAAAATACATCTAAGAGTTTCAGTATATGTCTCAATGATTTTTTCCATACCAGATATAGTTGACTTGTAGGTGCAAAACATGTTTAATTGCCAGCTGTAACATTTCAACCAGAGACCAAAGTCAAACTGGCATCTTCCCTTCTTGCACATTATCACCGGTTAAGGGAGATTTTTACAACCCACATCATGCTCTAAAAATGTGTGGACTCCCAGAGTTCTTTAAATGGGCATGTTTAGATGTCTCTTACAGTAATTTAGGAAATCATGCTGATCTCCCTCCCCAAATCCTCTTTCTGTATGAAGTTAGCTGAGTGAGTGTGACCAGAACAGTAGGATAACTGGTTTTATTATTAAAGCAAACATGACTCTCAATAAATCACTTGAGTGAAAAGAACAAGAAATATTTCTATGCTGTACTATCAGACCTATGTAATTCTATTCTGATGATGCTAGATTTTTTTCTCACAGAAAATATGGCAGAAGCATAAGGCTTCGAAATTCTTCAAAATGATCAAAATAACCAAATATGGTGCAGGCAGGTGATACAAATGAGCCTGTTTAGCAGATCCCTATGACTGAATAGGGATGGTCATGCCCCTTCCCTATTCCAGACACTTCCCTGTTCTTGGCTGAGCACATGATAGTAAGCTGCCTTGGTTCGCTATGTCAGGAAATTAAATTCTAAATTAGTTTTTCACTAGATTGTTGATTCAGACATCTCAAAGTAAGTTCAGCTGAGCAGCAGAAGATGCGCAGCGTAAGGAGAAGAGGTGGGAAAGGAGAGAAGGAGGTGTAGGGTGGTGCTTCTCCATAATTTGGAGGCAAAGCTGCATCAGTCAGCCTTAGGACATGGACTGTGAGGCAGATACTGGTAAAAGTAAGCAAGCAATTGCAGCTGGAGTCATAATTTATTCTATAAGAGATTAATGGATCATTGTATACCTAGATACTTAAATATCATGGGGTTTTATCTTCTAAGAAGTCATAATCAGCTTGCCACCAGCAATGTTTAGAAAAGACAAATAGTTTTCTTAAAGCTAAGCACAGACCCAGCATGCTGTAAGCCAAGTATAATGATGCAACTGAGGGTGCAACAGAAAGCTGCGGAGCCATTTCCATTTGCTGGGGGAGATGCCGCAGTAAAAAATGAGTTCTTTAGATCTCGCCAGGTCAAAAATCTCAACTGATCAAGCAGTTCTGTGTAGGGTCCTTAGTCTCCACAAAGGAAACCTTGTTTGTGAAGAATGGAGTACTTAGAACTGAAAACATCACTTGCCTATGGAGGCTGATAGCTGAAAGTTTGATCATCTGTGCTACTTTAATTTTCTGTATTTCTCATTTTTCAAAGCATTCCCATTTAATTTTTGTTTGTAGTATCTTCAGCCTTCCCTCAAAACAAAAAGTGATTTTTATTGACAAAAATTAGTTTAAAAAGTGAGGTTATCTGTACTCTTTAAGCCTGAGTTCTTTACTGCCTAAAAGATATTTTGTTATTTCTTTGGATAGTGGCATCTGCTTTCTATACTGGCTGATGCATGAGAAATTATGTTGCACTACATAAATAAACATGTTGCAAAATTAGTAATACACATAGAGTAGGAAGTTGAAAACAGTAACCTCGGGCAGTTTGAAAACAAAAGGCTACTCCATGTCTTTAGCCTGCATCAGCTTGACTAATGAGACTGGAGTGTTTGTTGCTTGAGTCTTTGTGTGAATTTGGGAAAGATCAAAAGAGTCCTTGACATAATGTTTAAAATAAATTTTTACGCTAATGGTTTATACACTAAAAATGGACTACACTAGCTGGTTTCATTAGCATTTTCCAATTATCAGACTTAAATATGAGCTCTCTGTGTATTTCTGCAGGTTTCAAAAACTTTGAACAAGCACGTGACCCATGTAGTCTTCAAAGATGGACGTTTGACTACATGGAAAAAGGCACAGAAGATGGGTGTAAAAATAGTTTCTGTACTCTGGGTGGAAAAGTGAGTACTCGTGGTTATAATGAATATGGCCTATTTCAGAGATAATAGATTCTAGTATTGGTTTATTGAAAAACTTAAATACGGAAACCATTTTATTAATGTACTTGAAATAGTGATAAATATATGAGTAAATTACAACTTTCCTTTGACATTATTCCTATTATAAACCATGTGACTCACATAAAAAGGTAAAGCGTTAACTCTTAAAAAATGAATGTGTTCAACTAATTTCATAGTATATTTGTTAACAGTGTTCTGCTCCTGTACTCTCTGATGGTATGCATAGGCAATGAAGGCCATACTTATGTTGAATAGAATTCTTCCATTTTCATAAGAAAAAGCACATTTCACCAAGGGCATTGTATTGTTTCTATACTTAAATCCTGTAAACAGAATATATCCTAGCAAGACAGAAAAAGATCCTTATATATGCTGGTTTTTAAGGTATTTGGCAAGTTCAGGACAGAACCACATGAAGATTCTCTACTACCATATGGAAAAAGTTAAATTTATTTTTTAAAAAATTAAAGAAAAATTTAATCTGTGCAACCAGTCCTTTAGAATTTGCTACTCCATAGCTGCGTCTCTGAGTTTACAAAGTGCTTGTGAGGCCTAACTAAAATTTCAAATGAAGTGTAAAACACAGTTTATGAATATGCATGTGTTAAACACTCTAATCGATAAATCAATGAGATGATGGAAATTAGAATATAAATCAAATAAAGAGGGCCTTACCTATACCAATTGTAATATGCATGGTGTGGTCTAAGTGCAAACATTTTGGGCTTGTTTTTTTTTAAAAAGTGTGGGCACAAGGAGGGAGGGCAAATCTGGGGTCTACAGGCACTTAAATGTAGGCCAGTACAACTCGAAAACTTGTGATGCAAGTCTGTTAGCCAAAAAAGAAATTCATGCAGATCTGCAGAAGAAGGGTTTTTCTTTTTTTTTTTAAGTATGTCAAATAGAGAAGCTTCAGCCACACAGCCCAGCCAGCTTTAACACCAAGCAAGAAATACCTTTAGTTCCCTAAAATGAGGGCAATGCAAAATTTTATTTATGTGAATGTATCTTTCTGGGACCTGGTGCTGTTTGAATGTGTGACAATGATGAGGATTTCAATACAGTTGTAAAATTAAATATGCTCTTCAGGTGGCGAAGTGTATAAATACAGAATTTGAAATCTTAGTCACATGAACTATAAACTATTTGAGGACTTGGATGTGCTGTAGTAAAAAGGATCTCATGAAAGTCCAGGTGAATAGAATCAGCAATGGAAGAATGAGAGTGCTTTACAGGGGAGAGTCTAGGATATGTCATACAGAAACACTCTTTCTGTAATAGCAATGCCACCACAAGAATCTCCTCTGCATGGCTGTAAGGCATTGAGTGGATGAACACTGTAGAAAGCTGAAGCATAGAAACAACTGAATGTGTGATACTCTAGGGGACAGCATGGAGCTTTGAAATCCAGTTGTAAAAGCCTCAAGAAACTTTAAATTTTGCTGGATAACAGCAACAAAGGAAAAGACAAGAGAAAGCATCTAGAGGGAAAACTTAGGCTGTTTGGTAGGAAACAGAAGGCTAGCATCTTCCTGGTATTTTTCAAGTGTTCCTATCATCACTTTCTGACCAAAGCAAGGTCTTGGTGCGTGGCTTAGAAGATGAAGTTTGTTGGAACTGGGGGAATCATCTGAAATAGATGTATTTTATTGCAGAGGAGGACCCAAGCTGTGAATTATGATTGAACTTCTCTGTAATTTTTTCTTCTGCCCTTCAGTTTAAGGTAAATGCCAAAAGGTACAGATGAACATACAGCTTAGATTGGTGTATACTGTAAGCAGAATTCATGAAAATATCATGTCCTTGGACAAAGTATAGGTTAGGAGCAGTAGATGCTTATATAAGTGATAGTAATGAATATTCTTACTGGTCATGGGGTTATTCAAATGAGGCACAGGCAGTACAAAGTTAAATGAATCTGTGCTAGTATACATGCAAATTTTTGGTTTTTGTAATAAGATGAGAGAACCACAATGCCTGACTAAATTACATGTCTAGTATATCCATGTCTCAAACATGGATATACTAGACTGGTAGGCAGAAGACAGTCTATTGAACCCTGGAACAATATAAATAGGAAGGACTGAATAATATGTACCAGTAAAATTGTGGTCCTGTGTGAATGGAAACTTAGTTTGAACCTGATAACTGTTGCAGTGGGGATCCTGCAACACGCATATACCAAACCAGGAGTCCCGTGGAAAGGAAATATCTTTGGACAGACAGATTCTTGCTAGCTGTTTCAGAGATGTTTATTTCTCCAGCCGCATGGCCGGAGCTCTGCTGAGGAACTGCTCCAGTCACGGGACCAAGGGTCCTTCTGCCCGCGCAGGGAACACAAACCAACCAATGGGAACGAGGCTGAGCAGGGGCAGGGAAACCCCGTGTCTGTGCCCTCAGGGCCCCTCTCCCAGGGCTATACGGCGGGGGAGGAGACCCCAACACCTCACCCGTTTTATTTTAATAAAAGGAGAATGAAAACAACTGGATAAACATAACAAGAACAGTTTCAAGGCAAAACAAGCCACCCTCCTGAGTCTTTAAATGTCCAATCAGATTCT
This sequence comes from Corvus moneduloides, assembly GCF_009650955.1. Classification (NCBI taxonomy): domain Eukaryota; kingdom Metazoa; phylum Chordata; class Aves; order Passeriformes; family Corvidae; genus Corvus; species Corvus moneduloides. The sequence goes on from NC_045478.1 coordinate 25,713,797, forward strand.
GTGGAACATCTTAGGGCTGACAGAAGGGAGACAGGACTCTCTGAGCATGCTTTGTGGGGAAACTGAGGCAGGAGAGGGTTTAACTTCTTCCCTCCCCCTTTTCATCCCCCACTCGGCATTGGAAAGGGATTTTTGGGGAAACAATTGGCAAAAGCATGGTTTTGTGAGGGAAACCATGGATGAAAAAACGGATTGGGAATACACTGGGGGTAATAGGACATAGGATAAAAGGGAAAGGTGGGATTAGGAAAGGGAAACTGTAGGGGGGGTTTACAATGGAGATATTGTCTAACATGACTACGATTTTTTGCATATATACTGCCTTTTACAGGAACACCATCAGGCCCAGTGACCTGCGATGCTTGTAACCCTTTTCTACCTAGTACAATTTTGAATTCCACGACTTCTCAAGCTTGGGATGCATTTTTCAGGGTTATTCTTTTTAATAGCAGTTCTATGCACGAATATGTCTTGCTGGTTGTCACACCTTGTTATAAAACCATAATTTTGCTTAACATTATACCATTTTACTATCCCTAAGGTCTTAGTTACTATGATCTTTTCCTTTTTCCGAGTGGCTGCTGTTTTCTGTCTCGCTGCGTCTTTGCCCTCTCTTTCGGTTGCTCCCGTGTTGGAATTGTCGGGGCTGCTGGTGCCTGCGCGCTCTTCCCGGGGTCGCGTTCGGGGCTGCGCGGGCCGGGCCGGGCCGCGCCGCTCAGTTCTCCGTGCGTCGCCTCCTCTGGTCGCAGCTTCGCTGCCGCTGCCGGGCGCTGCACACACATCTTGGCCGGGCCCCCGAGCGACGACCCCCCCGCGCCCTGCTCCAGCGCGCGTCTCGGCTGGGCGCGGCTCCGTTCCACCGCCACCGCCGCCAGCCGCCGCCCACGCGCCTCCCCTCTCGGTCGGGCGTTCACGGGGCTCGCTCCACCACGCGCTGCACAGGACCGGGCGGGCACCGCCGGGTCCCGCCGCCCCTCGCTCCGCCGCCGACACTGCGGCTCGCGTGGCTCCGCCCGCGCACGGGAACTGCCTCGCTGCTGCTCGCAGAGCGCTCGGTGCACGTGGCCTGGGCCGCACGGTCCCTGCGCCAGGCTTCCCTTCGCCAGGACACAGCTGACATTGCTCAACAGTCTCGGTAACTAAATAATATTCAAGAAAATATTCTTCCATCGGCATATATTTTGACTCCAGTATTAACTGTGTCCAAACGGTTTTCCAAAAGCCCTTGGTAAGAATTAAATCCCAAGAAACATAGAAAAAGTTCTTAAACAACCATGCCAGGAAGTGTTTCAGTTCTTTTTGAGCTTGAATCAAGCTAAAATTTACAAATCGTTTTTCAAGAATCATTTTAAGTTTAAGATAAATGTCCATATGCGGCTCTGAGAGCCAAGAGTCTTCCCACGGTTCCTCCATAGTTTAGATATGGAATAGCAAAGCAAAACCAAGAAGAGGAATCCAAAGTTTCCAGGGTTTACTCACACAAATCAGTCGCTTAGGGATCGGGGATCGTTCTGCTCTCAATTCTCCACCATTTGTTGCAGTGGGGATACTGCAACACGCATATATCAAACCAGGAGTCCCGTGGAAAGGAAATATATATGGACAGACAGATTCTTGCTAGCTGTTTCAGAGATGTTTATTTCTCCAGCCGCATGGCCGGAGCTCTGCCCAGGAACTGTTCCAGTCACGGGACCAAGGGTCCTTCTGCCCGCGCAGGGAACACAAACCAACCAATGGGAACGAGGCTGAGCAGGGACAGGGAAGCCCCGTGCCTCCCCTCAGGGCCCCTCTCCCAGGGCTACACGGCGGGGGAGGGACCCCAACAGATAACTGTGTAAGCAAATCATGCAGGGTTCCTATGAGTTTTATTATTGCTAAAAAAGATGGCTTGATTAACCAGCTGCTTCATTCAGTAGCAAGCGGAACATTCTCAAAAAGGTCAGAAATGCTGTGAAATGTTATCTCAGCAAATGTAATAGTATGTGTCAACTTTCTGGTGCAGACTGGGGGTTGGTGACTCCTGTAGAGTGCAGTGCAAAACCAAGTATGTTAATTATTGCTTGGTCTTAATTGGTTTGTGGATTGTTGTTCAAAGTATGTCAGAGGACCTTCTTGTAAGTATGTCTACAGTATAAAATAGGTGTTCCTACTGGAACACCAAACCCAAGAAATTCTATGAATGCTTAAATTTTAAAAGGAGTCTACTTAAAATGGAAGAAGTACTGTTAAGAAGCTAAGACTGAAGGGAATAAAATTCTTGCTGATATCAAGGAGACTGTTTAAAGCAGTCCTCTTAAGCATATCAGAAAGATGGTCGTCACACTTTGGGACTTAGAGTAGACATTTTCATAGCATTGTCACCTCATCAGTAGTCAAAAGTCAAATTAAATAGAACATAAAGCTTCGTATAGTGGAACGACGGCATTTTATTGTGGCTATATTGGGAATGTTGCCAGAGGATGGCAATGAGCTTGACTGAAGTTGTAAAATAGTTTTCTTACAAGATGTGATTGAAGAGACAGTCTGGAAAAGAAGTAGAAGTGGAGGAGGCAGTCTACTGTGATGACAAAGGTTTGTGTAGAGAGGCTGAATGGGAAATGAATGTATATTTTCCTTTCCAGCAGAAGAATTGGAAAGTGTTACATCAATACACATGGAGACAGATTCAGAGAAAACAGTAAATGATGGGGTTTTAATAACACAGGGTTAGGCTATAGAACTCCTTGTTGCAGAATCATAGTGAGCAAAGATTTTCATGGGTTTAAAAAATTGCTGAAGCAATTAAACAGTTCATTTTATCAAAACCCAAATATAGTATTGCATCTGACCATCTGACAACCAGAAATCTGTGGAACACAGTAAACTGAGAATGTTTGGCTGTGTTTTTATGTTCTTACATGCTCTTGGGAATCTTGATATTGGAGGATATTGCAGGATGCTGCGGTATATGATATTTAATCTGGATGCTACTTTTTGATGTTTGAAAATACCAGACAAGGAAGGAAATAATATATACAATTATTCCAGCATTTTCTGGTTCTTCCGCTTTGTGGAAAATACTCTCGCATTTAACAGCTAGTGGACCCCTACTTCCAACCTGTTAGACTTAGACCCTAGTGTTGCCTTCCCCTGAGCAGTGCTTGAGCCTCTCAGAGGAATATGCCCTATGAGCTGAAAAGTGCTGTAATACTTAGATTTCTCCATAAAAGCCTGAAACGTTTGAATGGTTTGTGCAGTATTTAGTGATCATTGCCTTGTTGAATTCTTACTGGATTTCTAGTGCTCTCTCCAATGATCTGCCTCAAACTTTTATTGGAAGCTTCTGCTCTATAGTACAAGCATCTATTTGAGCCTAAACTGTGTATGCAGTCCTACAGTTTAGGAAGTAATTTGAGAAGACAACTCTTTAAGATGAAAATTGAAAATCAAAAAAATTCGTAACTGCAGAGTAAAGTTATTTTAATTTTCTTTTTAAATTGTTGATACATATGTCTAACTTTAAAAATAGCAAACAAAAGTCGTGGACTTGCTGTCATGCAAATAAATTTAAAATTTAGTGCAAAATGAGTGACAGCTTTACAATCACTGAGAAAAAGTTTTTTACTGCTTCTTCAACACAAACACTTCAGTGAGCATCCTAAAATAAAAATCAAAACCCAGAACAAAAAGAACCTGATATAAGATGAAATTGCAACAATCTGTCCAAATTATGAACACTTAATACTTCCACATCAAACGCATAATTGTGAAGCTCTACCTGTGTTTTCTTAGTAAGGTAACTCATCCCACAAATAAGTTATATAAATCATTTACATTCAAATTTTTCTGCGAAGTAAAGAATTCTTAGATTTAATGGTAAATTTTTCATCACTTTAGATTCTCTGAATCAATAAAATCTCTGAATTAATGTGACTTTTCATGTAGTCTACATCTGTGCTGATTATTATCCAGAATTTAATAACTGTCACTGAAGTCCAGCTGCTGAATCTCTGTCTTTGATGCTCCTGAGAACTCTAAATTCAGTGAGTTTGACAAATACTTGCAGTGGTTTGTCCTTCTCATCCATTCAAACGCAAGTAAGGATGAGGCTGTAACTACAGTGCAGGCTCACACTGTGTAGCAGTTCCATCGCTAGGTGTCACCAGAGCCACACGAGCGGCTGCTGGGAGCACAGTCCAACAACTTGGAAAGGTGTGGAAAATAACATGAGTGGGAATCTTGCTGTTTCAGAACTGCAATTTGGAGGGCATCATTGGCACAAAAAATTGTATCACATATTTGGCGTGTAATAAACAGAAGCAGAGAGTGAGGGTAATATTATGGTACTTACCTTAAAAGTTACACACTTAAGAAGAGCTGGTGTTTCATTATCGGAGGGCTTAAAGAACTCTTCTTGCAATAAAGGTCTCATTCTTAAAACCAAACAAAACCAAGAGAAAAAACCTCCACCAAACCTTCTTTAATTTGTTGTGCAGGTGTCAAGAAACTGGAGTCCATGTTGATGAATCCCTATTTCCTGCAGTAGACACTAATAAAGGATTTCTACTACCAATCAAAAAAGTAAGTATCTGATTTTTTTTTTTTTTTAATGGGCCTAGAATAATAAACTTTAAAGTTTGAACTTGACTTTTTGACCTCAGGCATTTGAACTGTTTATTTTCAGAACATTCTGTAAACCCTACCTATCCATCTGAGTAAGAGTTTAAAGATAGTCTATTGCTGTACTCATGTGACATCTTATCTGAAGAAAGTATACTAAAAATCACGTTTCTGTATTGGTGATTTAAAAAATGAAGATTTAAATTCAAATTATATAATGATGACTAATCAGAAAAACATGACTACTATGTGGCTTATGTTTCACAGAGTTGCAACAAATACTAGTATTTAAAAAACTACCTTTAAATCTTTAACTTTGCCGCAAGCAAAAAAAAAGATTTGTTAGGTTCTTTCTTATTTAATATTAAAGCTTATTTTGCAAAATGTTAACTTCTATAATTACCTGTGACTCTCAAGGAGGTGATAAGCGGGATAAATATCAATAATAAATACTGTGACAAAGTGATAGGCAAAATAGGAGGTGTAGTTATTTTGACAGTTTTATACATATAATTAATAGTTTTGCCTGTCTTGTAGCACAAATGTATGCAGCCAAAAGACTATGTTGAAAAAACTCCAGAAAATAATAGAAAGCTTCAGAGAAGACTGAGCCAAATAGCTAAAGAATTGGCTCTACAAAAAACAGCAGTTAATGCTGGTAAGAACTATTTTTTACTAAGATTCAAATATGTGAAGTTATTTCTTTAAAGCACTTGATGGGGTTTTGGTGTTTGTTGGCTGGGGGTTTTTTTGAGTCTTGCATCTTGCCATGAGAAATGAAGTTGATGTAATTTTTACAGAGTTCTTTGCAATTCTGTTGTGTTAAGGCATCTGTAATGATCTTAGATCTAAGAAAACTCTTTATTTTTGGCAAGTTTTTTTGAAAAAAGAAAAGAGACTTCATCTGAAGCTGTTACAGTATTTAAATATTAATACATAAATACAATTTCTTTGTGTAGAAACAGATGTACCGGTTTTATTGTTTGAAGACAACGGTTCACTTATATACAGCCCTGTTAATAAGATAAAAGATCAATGCAATGCAATGGAAAGAAGAATAAAGAATATGAGGGAAAAAAGAGAGAATCCTTCTACTGGTAAGAAGTTAAATTTTACTTACTTATGAAGATGCACAAATGGCTGCTGGTTTTATCGCTGACTTTTTTGTGTGCTTGTTGTGCTCTCGCCTTTAGAATTTTTTAATATCTTGATTTCATGTCTGGAGCACAGTGGTTGCAAAATAATTTTTTTATCACTAGTCTGCTCAAGAGGACTAATGTTTAAGCTAGACTTTCTAGCTGTGTAAATTGATATTATCACCTCTTGATTAAACTTTACAGCGAGACACTAAATCTTGTTTCCCGTTAAAGTATAAATTTTATTACTCCCACATCAACAGTTTAAAAAGTAGCCCAAAACTGATGAGGTATCTGTCCAGGTGCTGAAGAATGGGACTTAAAAAAGAAATAAATTTGATTAACCTAATTAAATAAATAGTTGATTTTTAAATGCATATTCTGATAAACTAAATCCAGATTGTAGTTTTCAGATATTTTTTTGGTGTTTGCATTACCTTACTGAGAAAATATTAGGGTCTAAGTTATTAGGTTTTGCCAGTTACTATAAAAAGTGTTGAATGTGGAACATCTTTTGGTGGGGGGAGGAAACTGTAGTACTCGAAGTTTTAAGATGCACATGTCAGCTAGACTGTCAATTTCTAATTTCAAAAACAGTTGTGAAAGTAATGAAACAGTAATACATGGATGAAAAATTAAATCTCAGTTTATTTTAGTGAGGCTTGTATTTATTTTCTGTTTGAATTTTAAGGTAAACCTTTAAAAATTTTAAAAGCATTTTTGCTATATCAAGACTTGGCTGCCAGTTGCAAGTTTTCACAGATTATTTAGTGAAATGCCTCAGCAGGCCTTAAAAATATCAGTAATAATTTCTAAATGGTTTGACATCATTCTTTCCTTTCAGAAAAATGTGCTGCTGAGTTACCTAGAAAAAATGCTTGCAAATATCTCATTGTTTTTTTGTATTCCTAGGTTCACAAATGACTCAAACACTTCCAAGTAGCTTACCAGGAGACTGCCCACTTTCTACTTGTGTCTTAACTAATTCAGAAGATGTGCTGCTACCAGGTAACTAACACAACTTGATATATATTACAGAAATTACAAATAATTCATGGCCTTTATATCTTACTTTGGAAAGTACAGTATACTGAAATGGGAACTGTAGCTATTTTCTCTTTTATATTTAAAGCTGAATTATCTTAGTTTTTCTTAACTAAAGAAAGTATGTTGTACTAAGAACTCGAGAAAAATGGAGCAAGAGGAATACCACTGGATAAATATTCTGCCTTACTGCTGTATTGCCTGCCTCACTGCATCCTCTTTACTCATACCATTCCCTGTTAATAACTTCTTGTCCTGACATGGTCTCAATCTTCTCTGCTCTTAGCAGTGATCATATATATAACACAGAGTGCACATCAAATAGTGTGATGTGAGAAGCTAAAAAGAGATCTGAATGAGGGTAAGACCACAAAGAACTGAAATGTCTTCCAAATTTTCAATTGAAAAACTCAAATTTGAAAGTTAGCCTAATGTGTTTTTCACCTTAAGTAGTCGGGTTTGAAGAAAAACAAGAGTAAAAATAAATTGGCTTTTTAAATGTTTTATGGTTTCAGATGGATTAAAATAATTTGTTAGCAAGGTAAGAACCTCATAAAGTTATTCTTGTAAAGTTAGGGGTTTGTTCCTGTGTTTTGGTGTATTAGCAGGGCATAGGAGAGAATATTATTGTGAAGTCTGTTGAGCTGCATCAGTGAACAGCTCATTAATCTTAATAATATTGATTATGTAGGCGATTGGTGTGTGCTTCAAACCTCGTGTCATCTGTCAGTCACAGGGACAAAAAGCGCAAGTCAGATGCTGGCCTTAATCTCAATAGAAGAATAAGTAGAAGGGAGTCTTTAGAATTTGTAATGAGGGCCACTAGAGCAGTTTCTCTGCAGCTTTTGTAATACAGTTTTAAAAGTCCTTCAAGAAAATGTTTAAGTCATAGACTGTAATATTTCAGTCTCTGACAGGATACAATAGCTAAAACTGTTGCAGGTTCTTATAGAATTTGCTTTGTTTCTCATCCATTTTCTGTTTAGTTTTTGTTGACTTGCCATATAATATCCAGAGAAGTGACTAATTCTTTGTTTCTTCAGTTCAGGAATTCCATATATATTTCACTAAGAAATTGCTACACTTTTTGTTTGGTTTAATACATTTATATTGCCACTTTTTTTGTTTTGCAGAAGAACAAATGGAAGACTGCTTGAACTCAAGTTGTGATTATCTTTGCGGAACTGAGAAATCAAAGAGACAGAGGACAGAGGTAGCAAAACATGCCTGTCATACTTGGACTGATATTCATATATCCATGAGCGCATCAGTGAATTCTCCGTCGCATGGCAATGAGCAGAAGAGCTTAACACCAAAACGACATGCCAGAAGTTTAACAAAGAAACAGATTATACAGCACACTTTGGATGACAGATTGTCTTTAGGAAAGAAACATTTAAAGTTTCCAAAGAAAAATCAGAAGAATGAGACGTGCAAGACTACTTCAATTGCAAATGAAAGTTCTCTTCTTGAGGGCTTTGGTCATATTAGTCCTTCCAAAAAAATAGTCCAGTTAAATACTGCTCCTGCTTTGATTGACAGTTTCTCTAATTCAGCTATGAATAGTGAAGACTTAGATGCATGTTCACTGGATAAAAGCTTCCCTGTTGACAGAAATGATTATATTCTTGAAGACAAGAAGAGGAAGAAACTACAAACATTACCAGGTTTGAAGCTGGCTACCTCAGAACTGGGTACATCATGCTGTAAGGGGTTCTTGCAAGCAGTTACTATGTATAGCAAGTCTTACTGCGCTGAAGAGGCTTCTTATGAAGACTTCTTTTCATCATCTAATTCAAATGAAAATGAAGTACGAATACAAGTACCAAAGGAATCACAGAATCCTTCTGAAGTTTGTTGTAAATACTCTTTTACAAGCATGGACCTACATGATGTGAGTTTCTGTGAGCTACGTAATACTGGCAAGAAAAGTAGGAAGAAGTCTATTTCAGTGAATGATTTTCCACTAAAGAAAAAAATCAAACCAGCTAAACGTCCTGGAAGCATACCATTAAATATATCAGGTGGTGAAAAAGATGACACTGAAGAAGCTGTAGATTCTGATGATGTGAATAGGCTGCCACAGCATGCTCATGAAAAATTCTACAACAATGTGAATTACTGTGCTCATACTACTGGTAAGTTACTACATAGAGCTGGAAAATCAAAAGATATCATACTGCATTAGATATACTAATGCAATGAAATTGCAAAATGAACTGCCATTCCAAAAGGAAAAATATTTCAGAAATACACCAAAAGAAGAAAATACTGTGGTACTGACTTTATTATTGAGTAAAATAAATGAGTCCATAGAATTCAAAAGAACACCTATTTGTTTTCCCATACCTTACAAACACAAAGTCATAAGAGATAAGGAAACTGCTCTCTGTGCACAACAAAAGTAATGTTGAGCCTTCTTTTCTCCTAATCTCCTAACTTTCTGTAGCAGTTCAAAATCTGTTTAAGAAACCAAGGTCTTTCTGTTTTACATGTTACGGTGCTCTTGTAAATTGTTTATTAGTAACTCCTCATCATAGGTTCCCTTGTTCAAACTATTTTCAATTCACAAGTAAAAATTGTTACCAGAATTGCAGTTAGGATCATAAAATCTCTGGTGGAAAAAAACATTTGAGTTAGCAGTTTCTAACTTGTGCAGTGATGAAGATGAAATAAGACCTGCAAGAGTTGCAGTGTAAGTGTCTTGTTGACCCATGACTTTTTTATATGGAACTGACCTTAATTTTTAATAATAATTTTAAGACTATTTTTTATATTTAAGCATTTTCAAGTTGGTTTAGTATAAGATATTTTTATGTAAATGTATACTAAAATACTGAATCTCAGGAACTTCACTGGATGATGCTCCTAACTTGCATTGGGGTAATCATTTTCAGATTTTGATGTTTTGAGCTTTGTCAAGCTTTACATAACTTTTGTAATTATAATTGTATATTTTAGTAATTTATTTTCCCTAGAAAATTCTGTAGAAGTGTGTCAATTGATTGTATAAAACTAATTATTAACTTAAAGGGCTCGACAAACTTGTTATCAGACTTATGAAATCCAGTGGAAATGTTGAACCATGACTGTGCCTATATGTGTGAGTAATAAGTTACTGAACTGTGAGCTGCTATTTTGAGTTCTCTACACCTGTATTTTAATATCTGGAATGCATCATTTCTAACACAGTTAAAAAACCAGTGGATGCAGGCATATGTTATACAGGTAAAAATGTACACCCATAAATGACAACTTTCTGCTCCAAGGGGTAGATGAGCCATAAAGTTGAGGTGTCTATGTTGGATCTTGTTCTCACCAACAAGAAGGTGCTGGTGAGGAATGTGAAGCTCAAGGACAGCCTTGGCTGCAGTGACCATGAAATGTTGGAGTTCAAGATCCTTGGAGCAGGGAGGAGGGCATACAGTAAGCTTACTACCCTGGACTTCAAGAGGGCAGACTTAGGCCTCACCAGTGATTTTCTTGCTAGAGTACCATGGAAATAGGTACCCAAGGTATATTCAAGGATTGTCTCCTCCAGACTGGAGAACAACGCATCTCTACAAAGAGGGAATCATGGAAAAATGCCAGCAGGCCTGCGTGGATGAACATGGAGCTCCTGGACAATCTTAAACAAACAGGTAGCTTTCAGAGAGCAGAAGCAGGGAAAGGTAGCCGGGGAGGAAGACAGAGAAATCGAACAGCCATGGATCTGATTAGGAAGGCTAAAGCACTATCAGAAGGAAATCCACCCAAGGATATGAAGGGTAAACAAAAAAAGCTTTAGGTGCATCAGCAACAAACGAAATACTAGGGAAAATAATGGGTCCTCTCAGGAGTGACAGAACTAGTTACCCAGGTTGTAGAGAAGGCTGACAAACTCAGCATGGTTTTTTCCCCAGGCTTCACCAGCAAGTGCTTCAGCCACACCACCTGTGTTGCAGCAGGTGAAAGCAGGGATTGGGGGAATGAAGAAACTGCCTGCTGTAGGAGAAATCCAGGTTTGAGACCTCCAGCTCTGGAGCCCCCAGAACAAGAAAGAAGTTGACCTCTTGGAACAAGCCCAGAGCAGGCCACAAAGATGATCACAGGACTGGAGCACCTCTCGTATGAAGACGGACTGAGAAAGTTGGGGATGTTCAGGCTGGAGAAGAGAAGGCTCTGAGGAAACCTAAGAGGAGCTTTCCAGTGCCTAAAGGGGGCTTACAAGAAAGCTGTAGAGGGACTTTTCTTGGGGGTATGTAGTGATGGGCCAAGGGGGAACAGTCTTGAAATGAAAAAGAATAGATTTAGGTTAGATATTAGGAAGAAATTCTTTATTCTTCAGTGTGCTGAGGCACTGGAACAGGTAGCCCAGAGAAGTTGTGAATGCTTCATCCTTGGAAGTGTTCAAGGTGAGTTTGGATGGAGCTCTGAGTAACCTGGTCTGGTGGAAGGTGTCCTTGTCTATTGCGCTAGAGTTGGAACTAGATGATCTCTAAGGTTCCTTCTAACCCAAACCATTCTATGATTCTGTGAAATAGACGAACCCACTGTAAGAGGTTTTTTGCCATGTGTCAATGTACTAGAAGATGATCCTTAAATGCTGTAGGTCCTAATGTCAAAGAACAGTCTGGTTTTCATTAAACAGTCATGGAAACAAGGAGAAAAATCACAGAGTATTCTGAGCTGGAAGGCAGGGACCCACAAGTGTCACCGAAGTCCAGCTCCTGGCCGTGTACAGGACAGCCCCAAGAATCACACCATTGCCTGAGAGCATTGTCCAAATGCTTCTTGAACTCCATCAGGCTTATTTGCTATGTTTAAACTTAGGTATTCCAGTTAATTTTAGATTTAATTATAACTTTTAAATTCTAACAACTAAATTATGATCTCTGTTCATGTGTGATGTCATGCTTTTATTTTCATGCTGGACAACTTTTTTAAAATAATAGTTTTTAGAGGACAGAAAAAAAAAGGAATGACATTCAGCAAACATAAGTTATCCAGTGTTTATACTTTTAATCCTTTTTGTTAGTTCCAATTTGTGTTTGTAGTGATTTTAATAGTATTTGTGTTTTATCAGTGATGGCCCTTTTCCCAAATATGGTATATTCAGCTTTGTGCATCTTTTGTGTAGTCAAGTAGGACCTCAGGTCTGACAGCTTGAATAAGCTCACTTAAAAATTGAATGAATCAATAATGTAAGCGAAGTTGTGTTTTCCCTAATAATGCAAGGTTTGTGGAAGAAAATGAAAATCTTGTATTGCACTTACTCCTGTGATTCTCTATGATGGAATAATTGATTTTTATTAATTGTGGATTAAGCATTTCCTTTTTTTAATTAAATGTAATTTGTTTCTTGTCCCTATTAGTAAATAAAGGGTAAATTGGTGGGTTTTTTTCTGTATATTGTACATTATTTGAAAACCGGTAAATCCAGTATATTTTTAAAAACGAATTAATTCTCTTTGTTTGTCATATATATATATATGGTTAGGAGTAATCAAATAGCTATATAAAATATTATATCTGTAAATGTTTTAAATATCAAACATTTTTCTTGCCCATTTTTTTGTTGTGATTTTATGTCAGTGACACTTTCACCCAGTATCTTTAATGACAAGAAGATTTGATAAGGTTTCTTTCCATAGACTACTTGGAACATTTCATTTTAAAGTAGAAGTGTAATATGCAGGCTTGTCTGAAACCAAATTTTCAAGGCCTAACGCTTATGTGGTAGCAAGCGTCAGGTTCCTTTGTAGGGCACATTCAAGACTGCCCAGTTGTTCTGCTGAAATAAGTACTGCTACTTAATTTCCTCTTACTCTAGGTCATGAGACTCTTCATCTGAAAGCTACAACAATAAATAATAATGGACAAGGAATGCAAGAGTATACTCTCTTAAGCTTTTATCATACTAAAATAATTTAGAAATTTGAACTCAGACTTAGCATTAGTTCCAGACTTAAAAATAAACTTAAGGCTTATCTGGGTGAATTTTATATATTTATGGTAATGTGGAAGGCAAATATTATCTTAATTGGCAAAAAGACTTAAATGAAGAACCATTTTACTGTAATTAATGTAGTTCAGTGTTAAGCTGGGAAATCTGGAATATCATTCTGGTGCAAGAAATCATTGTGTTTAATTTAGATTAATGAGTTTTACCTGAGTTTCTAGGTGCTATGGGGCTTAATGCTGCAAAAATACTTTTTATGTCTTTAAAACACACGTGAAAACTTCCTTAGATTGATGTGCCTTTTGTTTTTTTCCAGCTTTGGAAGAAGATAGGCTTACTAAAAATATTGTCTAATGTCCTCTTGATGCCTTAGGTTTTAACTTTTATATTTTTCAAATTCTGTACTGCTTGGTGCATGACTCTGAAGTTTCTTGTAGCCTGTTAATTTCTGCTCTCTCATGCTAGGTAGACATAACAAAGCCTCTCTGGCCCTGCTTTCCAAGGACACCAAGACTGTCCTAGGCCAAAAGTATAAACCAGAGAGCCACTAAGGGGGGGGAAAGGTGAGGGGAAAACTGGAGTTTTAATTGGAGAATTAACCCTGCTATGCAAATGAACCAAACCTATAAAAGGGTGAAGAACTCGTGAGCTGGGGTCCATCTTGGGGTCCATTTTGAGAATAGCTTCAGAGTCCCCAGGGTGTACCTTTGAAAGCCTTTCAAATAAATACCTACTTTTTTTCCCTTACTCCTGTCTAGTCTCTGTTTCTGGGAGGCCTCTTAAAGCATCACTCTTGATATTTTATTATGTCCTTGTAAAAAACAAGTGAGGCATGAAGAGGAAAAATTTTTCCTTTATTCCCTCTTTTGTTTATCTTCACAAAAAGTTGAATTGTAACTATTAAAAGAAAAAAGGAAAAGTATTTTTGAATACAGGAATAGGTTGAGGATTATTTTGATGTAGTCAAATTTGCAAAGCCTGATGATACTTGTCCTAGAGCATATAACAAACTACATAAAACTTTTATAAATGATTAACAGGCTCTCTCTGAGGACCTGGGGGTTTTCAGCAGACTTGAAGAAACTAAGTTCTGTATAATAAAAACTTGGTGTTTGCCCATGCTTCAGTAATATCTATAGTAATAATAACAACACAAGGTATTAAATATGCTGTGCATATGTACCTGAAGGATTATTAATGATGACAAATTTGGACTTAATTTCTTCATAGTTGGGGTAAATACCTCTATGGATAAGTACAAAATAGTAGATACAATATAACTTAATTTAAGTGACACTTCATAACAATATTTTTAAAGTAGAGAACTGATACTATAGAAAAAAATTTTATTAGATAGATGTGGTTTATTTGATCGAGCAGAACTAGCTCATTTTGCCTAATCATTGCTTTTTAAATCAATGGAAATATCAAATGGAATTTTGAAGATAATATTCTGGTTCAAAACTTCTCATTAGTGTTAAAATGATCATGAATGAGTAGAAATTTAAATTGCAAAGTAAAATCACTCTAATTTGTGATAATGCTTCAGAGGGCTCAGTTGTTGATTTTGGTGCCAATCATTGAGCAGTGTTTTGGAAAAACATTTAGGGGATCTCCTGGACCACAGTGTCAGGAGTTACCTGCATGTTTGAACTTAGTTTAGGGATAACTAACGCTGGATGCAATTGCTTCAAAAAGTTCCATCAACTTTAAAGTTCTCTAGGAAAAGCTGCTAAAGATGAAAACTCATTATTTGTGCCTGAGTGACTGCTTCAAAAAGAAGTAATCAGGAAAAGACAGAAAATAGTGAAGCTTGAGACCTATAGGATGGAAAACTTGGAAAGTGCTTGAGAAATCCTGATAGACAGGAATAGCAAAGAATAGTCCTTATTAATGTAGTGCCTAAGATCCGTGAACTGGTAATCAGAGATAAGGGACATTATCTGGTCTTCCTGCTTTCCTGTAAATATGAAGAACCCACAGAAGTGAACCCTAACTGGAAAGAAGTCCAAGAATACAGGTCTTAAGACTTTAAGCCCAAGTGCTGTGGAGCATGAGCATTCAGGCCAAGAATAGTAAAAGGAATATTATAGCACTTTTCACTGCTGGCCCCCAACCCAAGCTACCCCTCAAAAAAAAAAAGAAAAAAACAAACCTGAAATAACCTAATGGAAATTAACAGAGACTACTTTGGGTAAAGCAGTGGAGTACACGATCTCCTTACATCCTATGCAGTCACGTTGTTAGGTTTTTTTTAAGGTTCAAAATACATCTTTAAAAGTTCTGTTTTTCATGGAAAAAGAGGTCATTTTTTTTTTCTTTATTGTGTGTTTTCTCCTCTTCTACTTGCCATCAGTCTTCCTCAGTGATTAAAAACAATGGGTCTCAGTGCAATACTAAATAAAATTAGCGTAGTTATTAGTTGTCTCTTTATTACATGACACTATGTGTCATTCGAATATTGAATTTAAATCAACAATTGTACCTGAAAATCAGGTTTACATTTATTACACTAAGATTGCTGGAATAAATTTTTGACTAGTTTAAAGATTATAATTTTAAGATGAGTTATCAGTAACGGATTGTAATTTGATGTTCTGTTAAATCAAGGATTAAGAGTTTAAGTAGCTGACAGAGAAAAAATTATTCGTAGTTATATATGCATACTAAATAAAGATAGTACTCTTCAGGATGTTCCAAAAGTAATCAAAGCAACTTAGTTAGCAGGAGCTAAATTTAGGCCACTTTAATCACTAATTAAACTTTCTTTAACTGATCTCATCCATTTCTTTGAAATGAAAAATTAACAAATGCTCTAAAGTAGACTTTATTGAACGACATTTGGGAAAAATTCTTTCCTTAAATTTTGAATAATTAAAGCTTAATTGTTTAAAAGATACATCAAATTATTTCATCTTAGGCAAGCTAATTTCTCAAATGATTCTGAAGTTTATTATTTAGTTCTTATAAAAGTCATCCTGACAGTATTGAAGAATTAAATGTGTTAATTCATAAAATACGTAACGAAAAATAGTGCTTTTTGACAGAGTGCGTTCTTATGGATGGTGCCTTTTGATATATAATAGGTCTGATATGCCTGCATGTGCACAGAATCCTTGCCTGCTAACAGTTTGCTAGATTTGCTTGCAAAGCATTTGAGAACAAGTTTCAGACCTTCAGGTCATTTTAGATAAACAAAGTGTGTACCAAAAGCATTGATTTTTAATAAGAAAATCTAGCCACTGATGCTTCATATGCAGATATCTCTATGCAGAGAAATTGCATGTTTTGTAATAAATAGAAAGCAGTTTAGCAGATTCTCCACTTGTAGTTAATACATGGTTTTCAAAATATAGGAAATTGGGAGTTTTGCAACTCATTTATTTCCAAGAAGAGATACTGAAAGATGAAGTCAGATGCTTGAGTGTCATTCCTTTACCCTAACTGAAATACAGTGAAAAAATAACTGGTACAACTTATTAACGAGTATCTTAAGTGTACATAGCACTGTGATATGATAAAATAATTGGTGGCAGTTCCATTTCATAAGATTGCATTTTTCATTTTAAGTTTCTAAATTTGGTTTCTAGGTGATGAAGTTTCAGAGTGTCATGTTACTGATGGCTCTTGCAAAGTTTTTAACAAACGAAAGAGTAAGCACACTGGGGGGCTTAAGAAAAGCTGGAAGACTCCAAAAGGTCAGTTTGACTGGACATTTGCTTTGTTAAACTCTTTTGTGGAGGATCATTGACCGACTTCGTATGTACAAAAATTAAAATAAATTCTCTTTGCAGTATCAATTTTAAAACTTTTCCTGAATCTATTCTTGATATAATATGCTGATGGTCTTGGTGTATAACCATAAAACTCAGCTTCTGGTAACTTGTGGTGACAGAGTCCATGCCAAGCTGACACCATAAGGGAGGTTGGTAAGCCAGCTCAAACTGAAAAAAGCTGAAAAGCCACTGAAGTTACCTGAAAAGATGCTTGTTCCTTTTGGAGGAGTTACTAAATGCAACAGGTTTTTTATTTGTTTTATACTGGATCATCACCGGTGGATGTTTCTGCAGAATAAAGATTTATGCATGATTTTCTTTTAGGTTCTGGTAAAAGTAAATTTCTCAATTTGGTATTTGAGCTCAATTTGGCTGTAAAAAAGGGAGAGAGGATTGAGTCAGCACTGAATCTTTTTTTTAAGTGTTTTTCCTTTGTAAAAGTCTTTTAAGTAAATATAAAACTGATCAGGAAAATAAATATTAGTTCTTTTAATCAGTAAGTAGCAAGTCAATTGAAATGAGTGCTGAGTTCTTTTGAGAATGGAAAGTCCTAAAGCACTAAATGATATCTGCTGTCATTAACTATATGAAATGCGTTAGGTGTTTCATTGGTAGGTACTGGTGGGGTTTCAAAGAGACTGATCACCGATTTTGATACTTTTTTATGTAATAGTTTTGTGCAGATGCAATTACTAAGTTGTTCAACATTTTAAACATCCTGAAGAGAGGATATTAATCTCCATGGGCCAGTGATCTCTGGATTAAAATGATTATTTGACTTGTCTGCATTTTGCTACTTTTACGTTTTTTAAATATTTATTCCCTTTATTTTCCTAAATATATTATGTGTAAAATTAATATCTAGAATGTAGAATGTATAAATCACTCTAGATCCATGTCCTATAGAAGCATTTAAGATAGTGCTATCTCTAGGCTAAAATATCTCTCCAGAACAGTTTCTGGCACAGAAATCTGACTGAAGCTGCTACATATAAATCCACAAACCACACTCAGTGGCTCTTTCTAAGGCTATTTGCAGAAAGTGTGCTTGGAGATTTGTCAGGTTTGTTGGTACTGATTCCTTCTCCAGTGAAATTACTCAACAAGAGCATTATACATCAGTGCTAATTTTGCCTCATTTCTCTTAAGATCCCAACATAATGAATATATAATGAAGAGAAAGAAAAAGCAATATGAAATTCTATTTTACTGTTCCTCTTTGTCAGATCTGGCCTTGCAGTCAGAGGTATCTTTAAATGGTTCTACTTGGTGTCTGCTTGCAAAGCATGCTCTGTGAGGTGTTTAACAGTAGGAAAGTTAAGTGGGTGCTAGAGAAAATTTCTATTGAGTGTTTTGAGATTACTTCTTTTATCCATTCATTTTATCTTGCTGATAATACCATTTCACTCAAATATCAATAAAATAGCAGTGTATAGTTTCATTCATGTCAAGAATGCTTTTTAAAACTAATTTTAAAGGTTTTCATTGTCAGCGTGACTATGCAGATTCATATAGAGACAATTTTGGGGAAGGACAGGTATTTGACTGAAAAATAAAAAAAAAAATTCACAAAAAGGTGCCATGTGATTAACTAGGTGCTATGTCTGGCAATGAGACTGGTGCTCTGAAAAGTTTAAATTTTAAGAGAATATTGTTTTGAACAAAATAAGACTCTGTAAATTTTTGTAACTAATTATGTTGCAAAACCTCTCTAGTACCAATCAGAATATGTTCTTGAAGCTTTATAAAAACAACCAAACATTATGCATCATTTTTATTTAATACATTTTTCCAGTGGCTACAGTTTAAACATTGCAACATTTTGCTAACTTTTGGCAATGTAAAAGTTAAGTTAGAAAATGTTAGTTGGTTTCCTTTGCATAAAGAAAGAAGTGGGAGAGAAATGGCACAAATATCTTTAAAAATATTATTTTATTGAATCATAGTATTATGAAGAATTTCCTAACTTAATTTAAATCTTAAAAGAAACTTTTTGCTAAAAGCAAAACTGCAGAAGAAATGCCATTTCCTAGATATTTTCATGGATGAACATTTCCACAAACGTGACTATGTGAATCTTGAGACAGACCATATTGCTGGGAATCTGTTGTAAGTGTGATCTCTTAAATTCATTACTTTGCTTCCTAAAATAAGAGACAGCTATGTAAATTGCAGCTATCTTTTTTATAGAAAAAGAGTTTGAAATGTAATACCTCCTTAAAAATATTTTAGATGCTTGCTGAATGTAATTCCCAGATAATATCGAAACTGAAACTTCTTAGTGTACTTTAGTTATAACTCATTCACTGTGGTGTATGCTACAGTGAACACTACAATTCTAACTCATTCAGTACAGTGAACGCATGTCAGCAGGCCTTTGGAGTTCACTATGTGATGGTAAATATTAAAAAAGCCATGGAAAAATATCTTTAGGAAATAGGACTAGGTCTAAGTCTTAACATTATTTACTTCTCTGGTTCTTTCAATTTTTCATTTGTAGTTTCTTTAATAGAAACCAAGCCATAGGTTCTGTATTTCTCTGCTGTGCTATTGTGTTATGCTTTTGTTTTCTTCAAAACATCATGCAGGTTGAGTTTCTTGTATTTTGTTTTAGCTGAAGTCAAAACCAAGAATGACTTTGTTTAGATACTTGTGATGCCATGATGATTTTTGCCTTTTCTTTTATACCCATTATACCTTTTTACAGCTTCTGTATTCCTAATGCTTTTTGCCTACATTCTTGGACTTGTTTGTCAAGCTAAGAGACTAAACATTTTAGAAGCTTCGTAGTTAGGGATCAGTGTGCCCCAGACCCCAAGGTCCTCTCCAGAACACATTCTGTAAACCAAGACAGAACCATCCAGGGGAAGGTTCCTTGGGGAGGGGGGTTCACTTGAGCCTCTCATTGGGGAATCTTGGATAGATATGCTAATTAGTGAGACCTATAATGTTATACCCAATGTTGGGGGGGTGCATCTCGATGCACATGACCTGGATGTGTGCACCTAAGGATCCTTACAATAAATCCCAAGGTAAAATCCCTTTTCCCCTTCTAACCGTGTCTGACTCTTGATTTTAAGACCAGGAAAAGGCATCACTTGTATATTACAATTTTAGATTAAAGTACTCATAATTTCTTTATCTATACTCTTTATGTCGGCATGCTTATTGCACTGTTAATGTGGAAGATGTCTAATCAAATACATGTAAAATTGTAATGTCAACAAACAAAAGCCACAAAGACAGAACAGTTTATAATGGCAGCTGCAGGTGTGTTTGGGGAAGATAAGTAAGATTTTCAGGAATCTTTAATGGCTTCAGGAAACAAATTTTGGATTTAAAACAACACCACCACCCCGAAACCAAGACTTTTGGTAAGTTCAAAGGCAGCACATATAGACAAATTTATAAAATTGACTCTTAGTTTTGCGGCAGAGTTGGTAAGGATAAATGCTGTCGATTAATGCTTGTGAATGTCAGCAGGTGGCTTCCCTGGTCTAGAAATCTAAGTTGATGCTACTGGATTGCAGGGATAAAATAAACCCTTTTTGCATTGTGATTTGTTTTTCAATTATTCCATGAAATTGGATTCATAATTCTGTGTTGCTTTGCACAGGGAGGACAAAGTGAAAAAACTAAAATTCATCTTAAAGCCGAAAATGTATTCAAGAAAGTTATTTACAGTAGTGGTGAACTACTGGTATGAGGTTGAGTGCTCATTTTATTGCTTATTGTCACAAAAAAGGTTACGTTTATCACAGCGCCTGTTGCATGCCACAAGTTAAATATCTTGTACTTTAAAAAGATCAGAGACTCATTATTATTAACCAGTTAACTGCCATTTTTATCCAAATAAAAATTTGTTTTATAGTTTTAGAGGGATAGGAGAAGTGATGAATGTCTTTTAAAGCATCTAAGAGTTTCACGTCACTAGAAATACAATTGGAATAAATTTTAAAATGAAAAAAACCCTTAAAATACTGTTTTCTGAGTGAAAAGAAGAAACTCTTTAACCATGTGAAAAAATGTTTTTTTCACGAGAGATAATTAAAAACATATTTTCACAAAGAAGACAGTATGGACTTAACTGAAATTCCTTCAGTTTTGTTTTTAAACAGATTCATCTTGGCTCATATTTCTGTAGCTCTTGGATTTGGGTGAAGGTACATCAGCACTGATCTTAAGAGATTTTTTGAGAGAAGATTTTTACAAGCAATCTAAGCTCATGCTGTGGAACAAATAGGGTGAAGCAGGCCATTGTGAGATCCTGTTATCAGAATCCTTTTTTAAATTACTTTATTCATGACAAAACAAATTTTAATATCCTGAAAAATCTGTTACTATGAAACATGAAGCATCTTGCCAGATATTCAGGAAAGTAACTTTATGACTATATTTTATATGTGCATGCATAGACTTGTCTTAGATTGTGTTGGTTTAGGGGACAACATAATTTTATGTTTTCCTTCCAGTTTTGATTTGTAGTTGCTTTGAATAGGTACATATTTTAAATACTGATACTTGAAATGTTACTGGCTTAGAGGCACAAATGAATAGGACAGTGAATTAGACAAGGTGGAAGCATGCAAGCTCTTTTAGAGTTAACAATGAAGAAACTGGAACTACCTACCTTTATGGTTTGGGGAAAATGCTTGATGTAATGGGGGTGGTCAGAGGATAGCACTGTGAAGGATGCCTATGAATCCCATGGTTTGAGACAGTTTTAAAAATACTTCTGTATGATTAATCCCATGACTATTTTCACTCAACCTTTGCGAAGCAGTTCTGGTTCTGGACTTCCTCCAGCTAGTGAATTTGTCCCCCACACTTCTCCCACATCAAGTTGAGGGCTTCCAGGACAGGAGCCATACTCTTGGCAACTGCTGCTATACCTTACAGTGCATGCTTTGGGCCATATCCTAATGTCAACAGTTTTGTTATCACCCCTTAGGGATGCTACCATGCCTGACAGGATTATCTCCTGTAGATGAACCCAGTGGGTTGATTCATGACCTTGGGTCACTAGAAATCATTCTCTTTATGACAGGTTTCATATTAGCTATTTGGGACTACCTACTGAAGTGCTGTGGTCTATTTCTTAAAAGTGTCTTGTAAAATCAGTACCTTTCTATGGCAAAAGGCACATGCTCCTCTCAGCTCAAGCTGTTTCCTGTTGTTCCAGGGACACTGGCAGCTGGTGTTCACGCTCTTGTATGTGTTGCTGTTTGGAACACTGGAAATGTGCTGTGACAGTGAAACAGGAGGTGGTTGACTGTAGCTTGTCATCTTAGCAGGCAGGATAGTAAAGATCCAGGAACTGAATTTTCCTAAGTTTTTATATTAAATTGTCACTAAATTTCTGTTTCCTCAACAAATCAACATATTGATTATTTTTCAGACCCTTCTTCTAAAAGAAGACATAGAGGATTAAGTAGATGGAGAGTTTTGGGTTTTTTTGTCCACATAGAATTAAGGAAAAAAAAACACCGTTTCTTTTTTTTCCCCAGAAGATTGGTAGGTTTGGTGACTTTTTATGAGGAGACTGTTTATGAGGCTTCATGTAAAGTCAGAACATATTTTTTATTACTACTTTTAGGCAAGTAGGAAATTGCTCAAGATCTATTCACAGTGAATGGTAGATAAGGATAAGCACCAAGAATAACATCCTGGAATATCAAGTTATTTGAAGTACATCTATGTCATCTCCATCCTTTTGAATAAAAGTCTGTGGCATTCTTGGATTTAATGGTGGAAGGAAGGCTTAGGTACAAGAAGCAAATGCAGCTCTTTCTGGCTCAGAGCATGAGGGGAACAGTACATAAACCTTGTGCAAGAAGTCAGATCATAGAGTCCATGCTTGAAGCATACCTCATTGCTGAAGATATGTATGTATGCTGTTCTTTTCCAGTTTTGAGGTACACTGTGTTCACAACCATCATGCCAGAAAACCAAATAATCCACTGGACTGCAGCTGACTTGGCAGAGAATAACTGTAAAATTGAAACTGTTTTCCCTCTTGGCATCAGGAACTATCAGGAGGAAAAGCAACTGCTGCTTAGATCCTCTTTTTTTTTCTTTTTTTTTTCTTTTTTTTTTATTTAGCTCTTGGGAAAATGAACACCCTACTTAAACCTGCTGGTATCTGGAATGACTCTATAGGCTGGAAATCCTTTTGTTAATGGGTCTCCTTTCTAAATTATAGTCTTGCAGCTCATGAAAATTGTTGAAAATCAATCTGAACAAAAGATTTCCTAAACTCCATTGCATCAGCATCAGTGTCTTCATCAAGTTTTTGTGGTAATAATTTGACAAATATTACCATTCTGTTCTTCATTGGAATTAAACATTTGATAGATTATTGGTGTGATCTTTGTAGAATTTAATTATGAGTTTACAAACAAATCTGTATGGAACAGAAATATAAATAGGCAGTCAGTCAAATAGGAAAAAATCTTGCAACACATTACATATGCACTACAAAAATCTTTTGTTTTTCGAAAATTTGTCTGCAAGTATGATTAATTCATAATCCTTCAAGATTCTAAAAAAATATTTGGGGGGGGCATGGTTAAAAAATTTTTATTCTACCCTTCCTAATATTGCTGTTGCTCTTTAAAGCATGACATAAATATTGTTCAGTTGTTTACCATATGGTCTAGAGGGCTGTAAAGCTTTAAGTCAGGTTGTTGGCTATGTGCCAGTTTGGACAAATTTGGAGGAAAATATCCTCTGATAGAAGCCAGGTTACAACCACTCTTCTTCTACCAGGTTCAGGAAAGAAGAAATTTTCCTTGGAGGAAAGTGAAAGAGGTACAAACTATTTATTTAACAAACACGCAGGAAAAGGATAATAATGCTAAATAATAAAACCTCTCGCCATGGAGAGAAACCTGGGAAAATTTCAGATTTCTTCTGTAGATGTAGTCTCTCTCATCCTTGGAGCTGGGTCGGTGTGGGCCCACCTCCGTGGCCTTGGTGGAAAATTCTCCCAATGTGTTCTGATGTTGAAGCAGTCCAGAAGAGAAGAAGGGAAAAACCAAAGTCCCAGGAAAACAAAGTTCAACTCTCCATCTCCCTCTGGAGAAAAGGAGCTGAAAGCTGGCTGAAAAGCAAGAAGGGTGCTTCCTCCACTCTTGCTGCTGCAGAAAAAGAGGAGTGTGTATCTGTGTCCTTGAACAACTGTTTTGAAAAGTTCGCTTGGTTTTTTCTCTCTCCCCCCTCTCAGGCTCTGTTTAAAGGCACAAAAAAGCACAAAATTAATTTCTAGGGATAGAGCAACGATAGGGGATACACATCATAAAGTCACCCCAAGACAATTATCATCAACAAGTGGCTTAAAATCTTGTCAGCAAAGTATTTACTGAAGTTTACAATCTTGTATCTTAACACAAAGTTAACATAAATCCTGGCTTGAGTCTTTTGGGCTGCAAACATATTCAGGATTATCTTCACCTCAAATTCCACTCATTGTTGCATAGTTGGCAGTCTCCAGAAGACTTAAACTATCCAAATTAACTTCACACTGCTAATAATTGTGCAAACCCACCACGTAACAGTTGGGGTAAAGCAAAATGGTTTTTTCCCCTCTTAAAATGGTTCCATACCTACAGCTTGCACAACAGAAATGTGTCTCTGTGTCTCAGTTCTTCTGCCCAGTGACCCATTGTGAGCAGAGTTAATGAGCCACTGATGTCTCCAATGAAGTAGCTGAGGCAAACATTGATTTCTAATGAACCGTCGATGATGGGTGACAACCATCATGACCAAAACTTGAATGCATGGCTTGACAAGGTCTTAAATATCAAGCAATTAATTTCACTGGAGCTACTCTACTGTTGCCCACTACCCTTGTGGCTTCTTTTTTTATCTCACAATAAGGCCATATAAATCTGAAGCTTTATAAAGTGCTTTTAATTGGTCATAAGTCAGCTGTCTGGAGGCATTGTTCACTTCATTAGATCATTATGAGAGTGTAATCAATTTTTTTGTTTGAACAGATGAAACAGATTCATTCTATAGCGTACTCTTTTTTTGTTGGAATTATTTATAGAAGGGTACAAACTAGTTTTCTTAACCTTGGTGAGGCTGGAGTTAAGGGGTGAAGTTCATCTTGCCTAAAATTTCAGCAGAAAAAAATTAACTGTGCATGACTTTCTCACATATCATTTGGGAAGGTGAGTATACATTGGGCATTATTTGGTACTAATGACAGAATTAATTTGCTCCTTAGTGTTGTCTCTAAAATGTTTCTTTTTGCCTATACCAGTTTTCTCTGTAACATAGTGTTGCCCCATGATAGCCCTGGTTCCTCTTCGTCCTGTCTTTTGACTTTTTTGGGGTAAACATGTACCATTCCTTCACCTGAGCTTTCATCCTAGAATCTAATCATGTTAGAATCTAAACTATAACGTTCCTTTCTCCTCCCCTTAGCATTCCACTTCTTGAGATTCGCTTCTGTCACATTGGTAATCCTGCTGGCTCTTTCTGATACTAGAAAAACGTTCTTCACCCAGAGGGTGGTTGGGCGCTGGAACAGGCTCCCCAGAGAAGTGGTCACAGCACCAAGCCTGACAGAGTTCGAGAAGTATTTGAACAAGACACTCGGGCACACAGTGTGACTCTTGAGATGTCCTGTGCAGGGCCAGGAGTTGGACTTTGATGATCCTTCTGGGTGCCTTCCAACCAAGGATATTCTATGGTTCTATGATTTCCTCAGGTTTCACATAATAAGGTAAAGACATGAAACTTTCCTGGTAAAATACAGTTGAGAACTGGACTGCTGCTTTTCCTGAGTGATGCTGACCAGGAAGTCAGTCCCTAATTTGTACCTGTTGGAAAGGCTTGAGCTTGGAATGAGAATCACTACTGCCTGTGCTTGTAGAATTGATAATGTCACGCTGATTGATGTAGGAGTTTTTTGGTTGCAGTCAAATGATTGGGAAGGAGCATCTCCTCTCCCCTTAATCTTTGGCTATCCTAACAGAAAAAGTCCCTCTCCAGTTTTGCTAATGATCACAGATGGGTCAACCTGTCCTTCAAAGTTGCAGAATGCTGGGAAAGCTATCCCTTGCTACAAAGTTATGCATTCCTATGGTTGGGGGTTTTTTATTTTTCTTAAATATAGTTGTTAGCTATGATTGGGTTGCATGTGGAAAACTGAAAATGTCAGAAAGTTGTAAACTCTGACACTGTTGTCTGAAAAGTCTGAAGCTACTCATTCTCTCTTATCTTGCAAACACGAGTTCTAGGGGTTCCTATGTCTTCAATTACAGGATTTCTCATTATTTTCTTGTATTTGGCAGTGAAGGAAAAATGATGCCCAGGCACCTGTCACGTCATCTAATTTCTCGGTCTTCTAATAGACTGCTTTGTTTTTCATCTTTCCACATGGCAATATTTGATTTAGTTAGGATGGGCTCATTTTTTCATATCTTTCTAGGACCAAAGCAGAGGTACTATATTTGGTGAAGAAATTACAGTTGAAATTGACTTTTGCAGCCAGAGGAAACTTGAAAAATATCAGTATCAAAGGACTGGTAAGAGAAAGGTCAGCCAGAAAGTAAATTACAGCTTTGAATAATTGCTGTTTAAAAATACTGAATAGTAATCATTCATTCCAATTACCAATTATTTGCAGCTATGAGCCACAATTACTTGAACAAATTAATGTTATACTACTTATAATATGTTTCTAAAAACAGCTTTAAAGTTTTGGGTCCTCATTACAACGTTCTTAGATAGAGGCAGAGTGAAATTAACCTGATATTTTTAATATTCCTATACTACACACAGCTCTGTCTTTTGGCTCATATACTATTAAGACTGAAGATTATTACTTCTGAAATGGAGTTGTAAAGACAAAATTGATTATAAGTGTACTAAACCAATTTCAGAACCAGCTGATGGACTTCTTTGGAATAGCCAAAGAAAGGGATTTGAAGATTATAAAACAGTATAATATACTCTCCCTTACACTTTCTTTGCTCACACATGCACTGTTTTTTTCCTGCCTGCCTCCCACCCTCCAAAAGTTCTTTATCCCTTGTATATTGGCCAACCCACGTAGGGTATCTTGTTGAGTCTGAAGTTGAAGATCTTTTTTCACTCCACTAAAACACATATCTGAGTTTGAGACTACTCTGAGGCTTATTTCTTTCAGAACTTCAGTCAACTCTAAGGCACAAGAGGAGCACTTGGACTAAGTAATATGCAATCTAAAAGTGCTATTTATTGGTTGAAATAATTTCTTGAAAAATATTTGAGACATGGGTTCTTGACTGAAAGACACAATGAGGCCTAATATACATAGGCTTGAATTTTATCAGTCACAAATCTAAATGTATTCCTATCAAATTAATTCTTTGCATAAATACACTTTATTCTTGAGAACTAGTCTGGAAAAACATTTTATGGTCTCATTTTCATTCATTTGTCACTTACGAAAAAAAAACTCATGACAAGCTTAATGAAGCAAAATTTGAGTTCACCTTCTTGAAAAGCAGGTTTTACAAAACAGGACTTTTTTCTTCTTGTCCTTCATCTCCAGGAAACACCAGCTAAAATTTAGAAGAGAGAAAGAATACATTTTGATATTGGATACCTCTTTTGTGGTGTAGGTCAGTTAACATATAGGAAGTATCACTTTTAAGTACTGGGGAGATTTACTAATACTGTTTCCTTCTAGCTACTGAAATGAATGTTTTCTATTTCAGATGACTTAGAAAAATCTTGTTGTTGGCAGACAGTAAAGAAGTACTTAATGCAACTGTGCTTCTAAGAAATATATAAAGGAAAGCTGAAGCTGTCATTTATAACAAAGTCTGTATTCCAGACCTCAAAAATAACTCAGAAAGGAGTGTGTGCTCTGACTCAGGGTATGGATATGCAACTCTTCAGGATTCAGAGATTAATGGTAAATAAAAGGACCAGTTAACTTAATACCACCTTTTCCAGTGTTTTATTAATAATAATCCTCCTATAAAACATGCATTAGAACTCATAATGATGCTCACCAGATGTCTTTTTGCTGGTCAGAAAAGTAAATGCTAACTCTTTTTTTTTTCAATAAAAGCAACATGTAAAATGAAACAGACACAAAAAGCACAGAAGAAAAATTGCATATTGGGGGGTGGGGGAGAAAGCAATTAACTTGAAAAATGTAGAACTGAAAATTAGAACATAGTTTGGCTAAGTTTTCCACTTGGTAACTGTAATTAAAGAGAACTGCTTGTCTTATTGAAGCAATAAAACAAAATATTGTCTGCTTAGCAAATGACCTTTAACTTGCAAAAATATGCAGTTCTGAATGCAAATGGAATAATAGCTTGGAAGAAATTAAATTTATTTCCAATTTCTACATTTTGTGTGCACCCTCCTGCATTCTTAAGTCTTTGAATCACTTCTAAGTGCACTGACAAGACATTTGTTCAGAATACTCACTGCATCATCTTGTACACGATGTGTTGTAATATAAAATCTGCAATTCAAAAGCTGACCTTGCAAGGTAAGGTCAGGACAGGCTGTAGATTTCCCGATTTGTGTGGATCCAGTATTTTTTGTGACCTATAGACAAGGTATTAAGGAACTGCTAACAACCATTTTTGCTCTGAAACTGAAGAAGCAGCTGTAGGATCTCAGGCTGCTCTGGCCTTGGTTTATAGTATTGCTTCTTTTTTACCCAAGTTTGGCAAAAATAGTGGTATGATTAGTAATACTTTCATAACATTTATAAAAAAAATGCGAGAAAGGATATTTTTCTGCACATTCTGAACTGACACATCAGGATTTAGCTTTAGAGCTAATACTATACAAAGACCCTCAAGAACCTAGTGCAATTTCTTTGTGTGGATTTAACTCCAGACTTTTAGACAAGGAGGTTGATTGTGATGGCAATGAGGCTTGGCTGCAGGTAGTAAAGGAGAATGTCATGACCGTGCTGAAACATACACATTTGACGTAGATGAGTTCTTCCACCCAGAAAGACTGGATAGATCAAAGCAAAAGCTTGCTTTTAAGCCTTGTTTTTGGCCTTCCCAGGCTGTTACATCCCAGAATCCTTTAATGCTCATGAGTTTATGGAGATCCTACCATGTGTATTAAGACAGTATGAGGCATATACTCATAACTGTATAATGTGGCATCACGTCTGATTCTAATCATCTAACCTAACCTGTGCAGTAGTGTACAGTCCTTTGGACACAAGAACCCTTACTCATTGTGTTACTAGATGCCCTTTTTGAGTGTTTATTCTCAAATGTTGTGTATGTAACTTAATACAATAGGTATATTTGATGTATCTTGTTGCGTTGTCATTATTTTTATTCAAATTCTTTATGTGTAAAACTCCAGTGTAGAATTGAGTTGGAACTTCCAAAAGCAATTAAATGTGACTGCTTGTTTGGAGTTGGAAGTAATGCAGTAGAAATTCTTTTGGCTAAGAATAGAACCAAATTTGATCAAGATAAATGCATATTATCTTCTTTTCAACTGTCAGTCTATCACTAGAGTAAGATTTCATCAGTAAGTATTGCTGGTAATAAGTTAGAATTTGGAAACTTTATTTCCAAAAAATACTGCATAGAATTTCTTTCAAATATTTCAGTGCAAAAGTTTCGTCCTTTTTTCTTTTGAAGTTTTATTCCATTTTACTGTTATTTGGGTTTATATTTTCACATTGTATACATATTCAGTGTGAAGTATTCAGTAGAGCTTACATAGTCTGGTCTGAGTGCATGTTTATCATGAATTTAAAAAATTATTGAATATGCTACATTACATTGCTTCTGAAGACTTAAATAGTATCTGGATTTTGTGGTTGAAATTACCGTGTTGTGTTGAAATGACTACTACTTGAGTTATCATTAATACCTGCCTTGTCAATGGAATCTAAATTGTGTTTTATTTATGCAAAGAGTGTTCATATAATGAACAGTCATGATGCACATAATTTGTCTACATTCTGTTAGTCTAATAGTCTACACAGATAATTCCAACTCCGTTCTTAAATATGAAAGTTTACTTGGTCTTTCAATAGAGAACAGTTCTGTACTGATAACAGAGGTCAGATGGAATTGCATCAGAGTTCTCTCATTTGTTCTTTGATTCATTACTGGGTAAAATGAGTTGCCCTGAATTTTTTTTTTCCTGTGCTCACAATTCAAAATATTTTTGTGCTCTCAGCTCAGTATATTACTCAAAGGAAACTGAATTTTAGCAGAGACTTTGGGAGCTTACCACTTGTGGTTGTGTTAATATATTGGGGGGCAGAAGTGGGAATTAGTATTTCATATGGAGCCGTAGCTATCTGGAAAAATAATTTAAATTCATATAATGGTTTTGAAAATTAGGAGTTTTTTGAAATCATTGTATAAAATTCAGTCAGTCTGTTTTTACTACAAAATTAAAATGTTTGTGTATATTTATTTGTGCATGTTCATGTAGCTACAAGTAATTCTTAGCTAAGATGATCAAAACCTCTTACATGTGTTTTTGATTACCATGTTCTGTATAGTTATGTATTTCTCTGATACTGCTAAAAGTCATGTTCTATCCTGCCTCTGTGCATACTGGAGGCTTTCATGGTCAGTGGTGATGAACTTCCTCCTCTTCTGACCTCTGTAATAATAATTCCTCCCAAGCTTATTTAAAGTCCATAGGGGGCAAACATTCCTCCTTCTCACATAAGCTATGGGGGGTATTGCAGGAGAAGAGAAGGGTGCTTTTTAAGGTGTCTAAGAATTGCTGATTTGAGGATTGCTGTATTCTTTGAGTATACCCTGTGTGTTACATTACTTGGACAACTTTTATTTGCTAGAAAATACTGAAGAGTGAAAGAATGTTTACTTAACCTTGACATAAAATAGTGATGTTGTGCCAAAACCCAAAAAAAATACACTATCAAAATAAAAACAAAATAATTAAAATTATATTTTACAATAAATATGCTCTTGTTTCTGAAGCATCCCAGCCAGTTTCTGCCTTTCTTTTGGAATAAACTGGAATTTTAAATTACAGCTTTTCTTTGTTGTAGGTAAGCTACCTTTTCCTTTCCATCTGATGAAAAGGAAAAGTCAGTAGACCAATACTGTTCTTATTTCTATGGCATCTCAGGCTGGAAATCCTTTGCTTTTTGTTTTTACTAAAAAAAGCATTCCTGTCTTCTGCTATATTGTATGCTGTGACATAAAACATGATTGAAGAGTTTTGCTTCCTTACATGTCCTCAAAGTTTAATATTTCTAGAATATTTGTTAATTAGTATAGACTCTTCTCCAGGTGATACTATAATTATGGAGTAGTTTACACCTTTTAATATAACATTTTCTAACTTGAGGTTTTTTCAGATTTTTGATGTTTTCTTGTTTCTTTCATGTCTCTTCCCAACAAGGACACTAGTTGCAACAAATATGTCTTCTGAGTAAGTATTAACCATTTTGACTCTTTATTCAGCCCACCATTTAAATTTGAATGTTGATAATTTTTTTAAGCCTATAGAAAATGAAATTTATCTTTAGGCTCTGCACTTTATTTCTTTCTGTATTCTAGCTAGGAACTTGTACATGCATGCATATGTCATTGTTATTTGGACTGTATATGTATGTCTTTGATGCAGTGGTGCAGACTGAAGCGGTTCCATAGGTGAGTTCAACAGGGCTTCAGAGCAATAAAACTAAAATCTTAAGCAAGTTTTGAATTTTTATGAAGGAAATG
Source organism: Corvus moneduloides (assembly GCF_009650955.1). Taxonomy (NCBI): domain Eukaryota; kingdom Metazoa; phylum Chordata; class Aves; order Passeriformes; family Corvidae; genus Corvus; species Corvus moneduloides. The sequence continues at coordinate 25,745,001 of NC_045478.1, forward strand.
TAAATAGTAGTTGTGAAGAGTAAATGGTTCAGTCCAACACAGCCTTTTCACCATACATTTTAATTATTTCTATTTAAAAAGTCATAATCTGAAACATCAGTTTAAAATGTTTTATTTCATATGAATAGTTGCAGAATAAATATCAGTTGTAGGCTTTTTAGCAACTTAGTTTCAAAACATTAGAAGCAACTGCCACTGCATATTTTGGGGGAGAGTTAATAATTTTCTGGCATGCTCTTATCATTCTCTTAAAAGTCTTACAGCATAAGGAACATCCAACAAAAACATGATTCCATATTTTATACTACACTTGCTTACAGTTTTTGAATTCTTTTTCAAAACTCAGGATATTTATACTACCCAAAAATCTGTTTCAGGTTTGATATAACTAAATGCTGACAGTAACACAGATAAAAATACTCAGAAACAGTACTTAGTGGCTATGCTTTCAGAAGTTTTTTGTAAAAGGTCGTCAATAGCTATTAACAAGTATACTTATGTATGTCAGAAACATAAAATGGAATTAATAGTTTTCTTCTGTTTAATGTGCCTGGATGCTAGTAACACCAAGACTATAAAATGAACTTCACAAGTCATGCAATGCAGGATCACAGTAGAGGAGGTAAAGATCATCTCTACAGTGCAGATAGTAGGGGAAAACAGAGGCTGTGGTCTGCCTAAAAGAGGGGAACAAATCCTGGTTCAGCTGGGTATTTTTTTTTTTTTAAGAGGTCATTAATATATTATTTCTTTTATGTTCTTATATGTTGACTTTTCCCACTACCCAATTACTATTTCATTAAATTAAATTGTCTGGGGATAACAATTGCTTTTCGTCAGAACCTTTTCATTAAGACTGCTTTTGGCTGACTACAGTTGTAGGCATTCGTCGACTTGTAAATGGGTGAAGGGAAAGGGAGTGCTTCTGAAAGAACTAAAGAACAGAAAAGAGTCCTCCAAAGTACAACCCAGTGGTCAAAAGCCAATTCTACTCACCAGTAGCTACAGCCTCAAAAGCGGTTCATTAGAATTTACATTTTAAGATGCATGAGTTCAATGGTTTCATGGCATTGGGTTTTGAGATTATATTAAATGCTGCTCACTGATTCACAGCCACCAGCTACCTAATTTTCTGATTTAAAAATTGAGTGAAATTTTGCTGTAAATTTTCCTCCACCAGTTTTTGCAGCTGTCTCAAGTATAAACTGGTGAGTTTTCTCTGCAGTTTGTAAGACATCTTCAATTCAAGAAGATGTACAATTCAATTCTGTACAACAGAAGTTTTTCTTCACATTGTAAGGAATTTTGTGTAGATACAGGAAGAACTAAGAAAAGGTTCAGGTAGGGCATGGGAGCACGCAGGGCCAGCCCCTATGGGTTGCAATGTTGCAAAAACATTCACTTGTAGGCTATGCCAAGCTAAACCTCACAAAATGAAAAGGGAATACTAAATACTCTAGTAACAATCAAAGCTGTATAGCCAAGGCCAGCATTCATACCAGAGAGAGGGTCAGTCATTTGATTTTTTTAAGTATTTCAACATACAATATCACCTTTTGACTTAATTGTGAGATTAATTTGCTGCACTGTTTTCACTACTCATTTTTTTGTTTTAAACTTCTTGAAAAATAGATTGCTCCAATTTTTGTGAAGAATTTTTTTTGCAGTTTTGTTGGGATTCTGCTATGTAGTGTTTGTTTTAGCTGGGATATTTTGGGAGTTTTAACAGACTTCTTTTCTGTGGAGTTAAATGTAGTGAGAATGAAACGACCCCAGAGGTTTCTGGAGAAGCTCTGATTGCACTTGCATTGTGTCCGTGATTAGTTTACATGTTTTGCCTTAAAGGGTCACCACTGTGATAGATGTGACTGTGTTCAAGGTTGTGCCTAATTGCTTTATCTTGTGTTACATGGACATTTCAAAGTCAGTGTGGGGAGCAGAGGGACCACCAGAATTTTGCTTTCATTTACAGATTTTAACAATCATTTATAATTGTAAAAATAATCATTAATAAGAGCAGTAAATTATTGTCATGCAACAGCTTTTCTCTGATGATACCAAGGTCTTTCTGCTTTCATAATTATATATTTATGTGCTCCTGCTTAGCTACATAGAGAGCTCAAATTAGAATTCCAGTTATAGGTGGCCATTCTGGAGTTTATGTTTAATTTTATAGATTTCATTATAATTGTATTTAAGGATAAGTGAATTTTTAATTGAAACATTAGGACTTCTCTCTAAATTTAGACACAGAATTATTCAGATGCTGAAAATCTGGTGCTTCCTAATGAAAAACTGTTAAGTGCGCTGTGTCGAAATGTTTGCATTTCTTGGTAATATTTTTTTTATAGTACTACAAAAGAAACCAAGAATTAGGCTCTGTTGTGTTGGGCATTGTACATAAACAACATAATAGATAATTCTGCACTCAAAAGCTTTTATTTAAACAGACAAGATAGTATGAGGGGCAAAAGGGCTTTGATGAGCAAGTAGATGTTGATGCCTTTTCTTGGTCTTAAAATCAAGAGTTAAACATGGTTAGAAGGGAAAAAGGGATTTTACCTTGGTATTTAATAAAGGATCCTTAAGTGCACACGTCCAGGTCGAATGCACCAAAATGCACACCACAATGCCCACCCACAATAGATCTGGTCTAACATTATAGGTCTCACTAATTAGCATATCTATCAAAAATTCCCCAATGAGAGGCTTGAATGAGGCCCCCCCCCCACCCTCCAAGGAACCTTCCCCTGGATGGTTCTATCGTAGTTTACAGAATGTGTTCTGGAGAGGACCTTGGGGTCTGGGGCACACTGATCCCTAGCTACGAAGCTTCTAAAATGTTTACTCTCCTAGCTGAACAAACAAGTCCAAGAATGTAGGAAAAAAGCACTAAGAATACAGAAGTTGTAAAAAAGGTATAACAGGGGTATAAAAGAAAAGGCAAAAAATCATCATGGCATCATGTGATTGTGTGATAATGGAAGAAGGTCTGTTTGGACTCTGTGGAGAGGCTAATGAATTTAGGGCTAGCAAGTGGGTAGAGGCTTAGTGAGAAAAGGATAAAAAATGATTGGGGGGAAAGACATGAGGTGAATTTGAGTTAATTTGTATTGTGTGTATATGATTTTATAATTCTGCCTTCCTCCATCCAATGTTGTATGGGTTTTTTTTACCTTTTCTTCTTTTTAGGAAGCAAAATACAGTAATTCAGGTAGTGAATAAACTTGGAGACTTTTTGTTCTCAGATGAAGTGTGTGAAACAAGTCACGTAGTTACTGGGAGTCCTTGTCATACCTTGAATGTTATGCTGGGAATTGCTCGTGGATGTTGGATTGTTTCTTATGAATGTGTAAGAAATGCTTTTTAATTCTACTACACAATAAATTAATTTTGTATAGCTGAAATATCAACCATGTTTGTGTCCGTATTACATACAATATTGCCAATGTTAAGATATTCAGGCTTATGTAGAGTTAGTTCAATTAGATGAAATTTGTCTGTGTGAAGATCTGTTAGTTACAGTTTTTCAGTGCTTAATTTAGCCAAAGTATTTCTGTATTGTACCTCATTATGTATTTTAGAAAGGCCCAAGGTCTTATCTCATGGATGAGAAACTCATGTCCCATGCATTATTTTTGGACAGATTAATTTCTGCTCAACATTAGCCAACTCACATTATTCAGATTGACTTTTTTATATCCTGATATAATATACTTCTGTTATGTTCTGAAACATTTATTGTATTCAGCATTGGTAAAAATGAAGGGAAATTCTTAGATATTTTGCTGCAAGTGGGAAAAAATGTAGAATAGAAATAGTAGTGACTGGGTGGGGAACTTATCTGTCAACCCAGCCTTAAGCCATCTCAACTGCTCACAGTAATAATAGAGATTAACCACTCAATCTGACATTGCAGATGACTGTTTCTCAGCTTTCCTCATGTTTCCAGAGCTATAAAACATAGATGTTGAAATTTATATGGAAATAGCTCTTCGTCTTATACAGAAAAAAGTTGTTGAAAAAATAAATTTCTTGGTTTCCTCTTTCTTATAAATACTTCAAAATTTTCTTGTTGGGTAGAAAATAAACTGCCGCCTTTTTGTTTTCAAGATGTCTGGCACTTACCAGTATGAAGCTTGTCCTGTGTGATATATATGTAGTTATCTGAAGTTGTTGTGGCATACTTCAGGTTTTTCAGAAATTCTTGGTGATTAATTTCTCTTGGAATAGAGGGTTTGCATCTTTGGTCACCTTAAGGATCCAGTAATGTGCCTTTGTGGCAAAAGAAGACTAATAGTATCCTTGGCTGCATTCAGAGGAACATATTTAAGCAGGGGGTTTGGAGAAGAAAATCTCCACAGACTCATTCCAGCCTACTGTATGATTCCTTGCATCTACTAAATAAATACACTGAATTATCCATCCCACACTTTGCTTTGTATGGAGCATTCAACAAGTCACAACATAATTGCTGTAAATTACTTTTTCATAACAGGGTACTCAAACATGAAAGCTGCGTTCTTCCTTGAGAAAAAGCTTCATATAACTACTATGATAGCTAGAGATGGAGAAAACTACTACAAAATAGTTTCCTGTCTTTGTACATAAGGCAGTATTTGGATAATCAATTTTCCAACAAGTGCTGTCCTAGAATTTCATTGCCCTTTTTATGCTCTGCACTTCTGTGAACAAATGCATGGTGAAAATATCTATCTATGCTCTTCATAGACCAGTATAGATTGGAAATGTTGTCCTCCTGTCTTATTACCTTGTAGACTCATCACAGGATCATCTGTAGCCCTCAGATAATACCAGTAAGTTGAATGAAATTGTTCCAAGGATTAGTTTTTTTCCTGTAGATGTTGTTGGATCAAATGCTGATGCTGCTTTCACTCATTTTATTGAGCTGCTATTTAAAGTTCTGAAGTTACTGGGAGAGACACATGAGAAAGAACTAGAGAAGAACTCCAGATCTCCAGATCAAAAGTTCATTTAATCCTGTAGTATCTGCTTATCTGGAAGATTACTATTTTTAGTATTTTTAGAACTGTGCTTATATCTTTCACCAAGACTGGGTCCAACTTTGCCCATAAATGTCTATTCCCTCAATTAATTAATTAATTAATTAATTTCACTGAAATAAAACTGTGCTTTGAACTTTTTTAAAAAATTATTTCTTAGCCTGGTTAAATCATTGAATCATATCATGTAAGAGCATTATTGTCTTATTTCTAGTTCTGTCAATGGCATCATTTTGCCATCTTTTTACCCAAATTGGTTAACTAGAAAAGAGAAAACTGAAGCCTTACCTAGCCAGAATGAGGAATTCAGTAGAAAATTTTAGTCAGGAAAATTTTATTTAAGAAAATAATCATCTCCTTTTATTGATGCTGCATAACTCAATCCTTTAAATGTAATGAATCCTACCATTAGTATTCTCACTGATAAAATAGTTCAAATTGGACAAATAAAATAATCAATCAATCTGGAGAAATTAATAATACCTTTATAACATGATATCCCTTTTGAGCAGTGATGATTGTCTTTTGCAAGATGTTTATCAGCATTTTAAGAAGCTGTTTGCCTCTGCCTTTTGACTTGTAATGTGGAGGTAATTTAGGCTGAAGGGTTTTTTTCTTCTGAGAAAAACTTAAAATGTTATTTTTAAAGATGGATGTTGGAGAAATACCAAAATTAACATCAGACATTTAATCTTCATAGAACTCCATTTGCGTATTTCAAGATGAATTATTCAAGTACAAATACCATATGATCATCATTCAGTGTGCTAGCTGGATAGGTAAGAGACTTTGAATAATAACTAATCACATGGTGTGTTTTCAGACCCTAGAGAACCTGATGTTTGCTATACCATTTCCTATATGTTGTGAATAAAAGAACATAGCTGATATGGATATGCAGATGAAAATTCTTCCCCAAAGCTAAACTTGTTGCTGTATAACCTGCAGGACACTTGTTGGAGCTCCATGCCATACAGGTTGCGTGCTGCCAAGTTAGACAAAATAGCCCATACTTGAGCATGAAGTAACAGATTAATCACTTTGATTCTAGAGTCCAAAGCCAAAGGAAAACATTCTTTAACTTTGTAAGAAGTCCACAGAAAAACTGTGCTTTTCCCACTCTTGTCTTCCCCCCTCATATCCTCCTAACTTTGATTCTCCATGACCAGCAGGACTATTCTACTAGAATCTGATACATTCTTAATATCTCAGTGTTATCTTTAATTTTCCTAACTTCCGATACTCCTATATCCAGCATTCATATCTGAGTCTTACTGTACTGCTTTATCATTACATTTTAAGCTAACTCTTTTGTAACTGCACCTTTGAAAACTTCTAAATAGCTCTTTCTTCTCAATAGAAACACTGAAAGAAACACTGAAGAATTTCAGTTGAGAATAATATTGCAAATCTTAACTCCTTTTTGAATTACATGAATCTGAAGCTTTTTTTGGTGTTGCTGTGAAAATATACTGGTAGAAAATTTGCCAGAGTCAGAATCAAACTTTCAGTGACTTGGAATGAAAAGCTCTTGTCTTTGTTTTCATGAAAACTGAATGTTTTAGTGAGTGGTGACCTAATTATTTACTGCAGGACCTGTTCATGAACTCAGCATCTAATTTTCTTTTTATCTAGGAAAGTAGATACGATGCCTTTGTACTCACTTCCAGAACCATGATAGACAAGCATTAATCCATCTTTTGTTAAGACAAACAAATTTCATTTCTAAACAAAATTCTGTAAATACTACAAGGGTTGATAGAGGTCATGGCTGTAGAATTGGCCTGGAAAGTGAAATAGGATTACTTAATCATAACTAATCTTTTGGGTTTACATTTTAATCTATTTGGGTTGTTTGCCAGCTACTTTTGATACAAACATAATTTTCGTACCATAAGGACATGATGTATGTGTAATACAGCATGGTACATCTGTTCCTGCTCAAGTTTATTTATGAAGAATTTATTTTAATGTAGCATGTCTCTATGAATTTTATTAAAAGTTACAATTTTCTTGGTTCAGTTAAAGTTGATTTATATTGTGATTAAAAGAGAAATTACTCACATTAACAAGTTTCTTTTGTGTTCAATAAATATATACAGCTATAAGTATAAAGCTAAGAGGCTTTGATATTCTTACTGTAAATTGTTAAAAGTAATTGTAAAAAATATACACAGGTACCACCCTAAAATTTCTATTTTACAATCCTAAGTTGCAGTCTTAACTGTATGTTTTTAAGAAGTTACCATACTTTTCTTAGCTGAACACTGCAGTGCATTGTTAGGTTTTGAATATTTTTTAAAGGTCATTGATTTATTAATGTGCTTAACTCTTATTTTCATGTTTGGTATGATATAATGACTAGAAATTATTTTCTCTTTTTTTACAGCTGTTGCATTTTCAAATATTTGATTGTTCTTTTTTTAAAAGTAAACATAATATTCTTTGGATGTTTTGTAACCGAGTTTAGCAAAAAGTCTAAAGATATGCTGCTTTTTATTATCAGCAAAAAATCACTGTTCATTTCCAATAGCCTGCAAGATTGGACATCTCTCCTCACAAGTCAAACATCTCTTGTCACATCACACAAGGCACCAGCTTTTGTAGAAGTTCACATTAGAGGTTATTGGTGTCCCTGGAAGTCATCAGGCATAAGACACTTTAGACTGAAAACTACAGAACTTACTTAGAAAATAATTTTTTTATGAAAACTGAGCTTGAAATTTACTTCTTGTAGCAACAGATTTGGGGCAAAAGAGCCCTTTACAGAAACTTATTTTCTTACATACAATTAGGCCATTTTATAAGGTTTACATTGCTAGCTCATGATCAATCTGTTCAGCTTAGAATTTTCCATTAGTGAGCTGTAACATTGTAAAGGATAACTGTACCATGCTTAAAATATATAACGACTGTTTTTATCTATGGGGAATATTTCATAGACGTGCTCATGAATTTTGTGAGGTAACATTTTATAATTTAAATTTAAACTGCATTTGCATGGCAGAGTATTTCAGTTATTGTGAATCAAGCATGGGAAAAAATTTGAGGCACTGATGAAATTCAGCTTGTTCTAAGATGAATAAGACAACTGTTTAATAGTGCATGGCTGTGCTAACAGACTTCATCTATTTGAAATGGCTAGAGAACTATTTAGGAAAAATATGAGAGAGGTAGAATTATCCTAAAACAGGGATTTGCTTTCTGATAAATTCCATATATCCTATTTTGGGGGGTAGATGTATGCTTCTTGTTCAGTTAGCTTAGCTTGCTCTAGGAACAGCAGGGTGTCCCACTGCTGGTTGGTAACATTTCTTTTTTTTGACTCCAACTTAAGGGGTGCCAGATGGCAACTATAGAAGAGATACTGTGAAGCTCAAATACCTGTAAAAGGGAAAAGATGTTGAATTGAGTGACAGTGGACAAACTTGGCAAAGAAGATACAAGTGTTTTACCTCTCTGAGAAGCTTCATGGCTCACCACTGATAAAACCAATAAGGAAAATAATCTCATCTTCCTTTAGAATGGGCTTCAGAATTTAGACTATCTACAAATTAGGAGTCCTTTATATGACTCGAGGGTGGAGCCAATTTAGGACTGTGTCTTTTTCCATTTTCCCATTAAGACAGTGCTTTACCAATTGAGAGATAGTATTTGAATACTCTCCATGGGGCTTTTAATATTATAGTCAACCAACTGCAAGTTATGATAAATTGTTCTGAAGAATGTTTTGAAAATCAATCCGTAAAAAATGCTGGATGGAGTAGTTTGGGGAACGTTTTGCCAAAAAAAATAATAAAAATACTGTATTTCAGAAATTGAAAATACAGCCATTTTAAGTTGTTTTTTTCTGTTAAGCATTTGGTGCTGGCCCTGATGAGAACAGAAGTCTGCAAGTAGTCCACAGTTTTAGGATTACTAGCCTCTAAAGATCATATTGATCCAGTGTTTCAGAGCTCAGTTGAACACAAATGATTATGTATTTTCTAGAGAGTCAGTGTTCTGCAGTCTTTTTTTGCTCTAGAGTATGACACTGATAAAGGAGGATACCAAGGAGAAAGAAATTGGGTTATTCTTGTTTGCAGGATGATTTATATATGTAGTGTGGATTCTATGCAATAGTTGCATAATCCTTGTCAGTAGTAGGGATCCAGTATTGTTTGACATCTTCATTTATGATCTGGATGATGGGGAAGAATGCACCCTCAGCAAGTTTGCAGATGTTAGAAAACTGTGAGGAGTATTTGATACACCAGATGGGTGTTCCTGTTCAGAGGGACTTTGACAAGCTGGAGAAATGAGCCAACAGGAACCTCGTGAAGTTCAGTGATTACTGAGCTGAGAGAACAAAACTGATATATTATGACTTTCCTTTTCAAATTTTTGCTCTATGTATTGTGATTTTAGAATAGTTGACTTTTCTAATATCCTCACACTGTTTTAAAATTTAATATAGCTATCCATAGAAGTATGACTGATATTTCAATGGTTTGTTTTAGTTATAAAATTGGTATCTTTCTGATTTCTTGATTTTTCAGCAAATCATTTGTTTTGGGTAAATGAAATAGCAAACCAACTATTGTAACAGCACTGTCACTTCTAACTGCACATTCAAAAAGTTTATTTTAGAAATTTTAAGCTTCTACTTACCACTTATTTTATTTTAGGTTCTGTGGTCTTTGGAATTAGGCCATTGGATCTCAGAGGAGCCATATGAGCTTTCATCCAGCTTCCCTGCGGCTCCTGTAAGTGTAATGGTCCCTTAAGCTTGTGAACCTTCTTTTGTTTATCTGGGAAATGATTTGTCCTCTAACTAGGTTTTGTGAATAAGAAAGCCTACTAGAAAAATATTTTTTTAAAGCAAGTACTGTGAGGAGTTATTTTCTTCTTCACCCACTACTTTTTGAAATGTGTGCAAAAACTTTGGTACATGTGGAAAATGCAAAATATTGATTCACCAATTAACACCTGAATAAACCAGCATCTTATCGAAGTATTAATGTACTTTAATTTTATTTCTATCTGTACGTGTGTACAAACTGGAGAGGCACGTTATTGCCAAATGGAAAGATTTTCAGGTCATGCAGGTCTCAATTTTTTTGGCCCAGAATTTACTTGGGCAATGGAAAATTACTGTGGTCTTCTAGAACTGCTAAGTAGGAAAAAATGAAGCATTTTTCCTGCCTCTAATAGTCATTCTCAAGTACTGAAATGGGAACCAGTGCAAAAGTGGGTATGTGGGGGCATGATGTACCTGTGTAGACCTCAGTCCACTTCACGTATTGTAATTGATTAAACAGGAATTTTATTTTGGTTTCAAAACAAGTAGAATTCTAGTTGGTTACTAGTCAATCATTCCAATAATTTTCCCTCTACTAAATTCATGTCTGCAATTTATTTCTCAAAGTTTCATACAGGCTTTGAAGAAAGAACAGTTAATGGGGTATGAAATTTATTTTTACTGTAATTTTATTAACTTCTGTTTAAGATTCTTTCTAAATCTATAACTCAGGTAAATTTACATATTCAACATGAAGCTTTATTTCATGATTGTAAGTTGTATGTTCTCAAAGTTTAGGTAAACTTTAGCAGTTATTCTCAAATAAGCCTAAAGAAATTAATTATTCATTATAATTTCATATTTTTTCTAAAAGGAGAAAGTAGATTGTTTTATATATTCAAATAGAGTAAGAATGGTAAAAGTGTGAAAAATAAATAAGAAGCATGTTCTTTTTTTTCCCCTTTTCTGTATTTCTATGAAAAAATCAACACTGAATTTCATGTTAAGTTGCTTTGAGTTTTCTATTTCTTTTCAGACTACCTTGATTAATAATAAAGTATGCTATCAGTAACAATGTACATAGCATTCTTTACAAGTGATTCCTCTTGGGGCTGTTTTTTAGATTCCATTTAGAGGTTTTATTCCTAAAGCAGAAGTAAGCAGAATTTGAGAGATGGTGAGAATGTAAAATTGAGGGAGGTTAGGGTTGTGCTGAATCACTTCTATTTGCAATCTGCTGTTCTTGCAAAGGAACAAAGTTGGTGTCCAAGGTGGTATTTCCATTACTGTTCCAATCATTCCCTTCTTTGGTCACTCTCATTTCTTACTGTAACAGATACCTTATTTTTTTAAAGATGCAATTATTATTTGAACATGAATGGTGGTTTTATTTGCTTTTTTTCCCTTGTTTCTTTCCTAAAAAGTACTTAGGGAAAATGGAAGTGCATTCTAGTTTCACATGCTGTTTATTTGATTACAGGAAGGAATTAAAAGTAGAGGTTACCTTGCTGTTATGTTTTAATTGCTTGTACCAAGTCTAAAGCAGTTGTTGCAGCCTTCTGTTTCCTTTTATTGCCTTCCATCTGACATGTCCTCCTGTTGCTTCACTGTGGCGTTTGGAATTCAAGCCACGCAATTTTCTTTAGATTAAATGTCATTTAAAGACATTCACTCTAAAATTTTACATTTGTGCTGATAAATTGATCCTTTTTCCCCCAAAATGAAGTCTCATTAAACAATTTATTCAATGTCTACATCCGTATTTTTGATCACTTTCCCAGAACAGTCATCGGAAAGCCTCAAATTTTATAAACTTTTTTTCAACAAATTAAAACTAGCCATGCAATATTAAATTATTTTTGTCATACAGTGTTTTCTTACTAAAATAAAGAAATTTAATGTCAACCAGAAGTTAGCACTACTTTTCTTTACCAGGTTGACCATTCAGATTCCATCATGGTTTTTAAGAACGTTTTGGGGGATTTTTTGTTTGTTTTTATCAGCTTTTTGGATATGCTTACTATCTCAAATATTGGGAGTATTTTCTTTAGTTGTCTGATTAAATGTAGCAACACAGGAAATGCAATAATGTAGACTCAGCATTTCTATTCAATTTCATAGAATCATAAAATGTTTTAGATTAGCAGGGACCTCTGAAGGTTGTCTAGTTCAACACTCTGCTCCAAGGGACTTGTCCAATCCACCCTCATGGTAATAAATGAATAAATGAAAAGAAAAATTTACTTTCCCCAATTCCAAATTGTACTTACTGCCTCTTGTCCCTGTCTCTTGTCTCATAGCAGAGCACTTCCAGTAAGGGTCTGGCTTGGTCCTCTCTATGTCCTCAATCAGGCAGTTGTGGGCACCATTAAGGTCTCTCCCCTTCCCCTTTTCTCCTCTAGGCTGAAAAATGACAGCTCTTTGGGTGTCTCTTGGCATGCTGTGTGCTTGTTGGTATGTGTAGCTCCTCTAGTAGTGTGATGACTCTTCTAGACTTGCTCTCTAAGACATTTCTTGGAAATTCATGAAGGCAATTTTTTTAGTTTTTTAGTCCTTACAAGTTTGCTGTGAAAACCAATAAAATACTAAGCAATAATTTCAAATACATTGAGATTATTTTATGCAACTCTTCAGACAGTGACTATTAATTTACATTCTTTAGGTTTATATAAAATCAGATCATGAAGTACTATTAGAAATATTATTTTGTCTCTGCTACACTTTAGTAATGGTGAGTGACACATTTGCAGTGAAGAAGAAGAAGGGTGGTGGTGTGAGTGGTTGAGTACTCTTGACAGCAGCTTTAATGTCAGTATAAAATACAGAGATTTCTTCCATCTTTCTCAAAATCATTTACTTTTTTCAAGATAGAATCATAGAATCATCAAGGCTGGGAGAGACCTACAGGATCATCCAGTCCAACTATCCACCCAGCACTTCCACTGTAACCCCTAAACCACATCTCTCGCCAGATCCAGACGCCTCTAAAACACCTCCAGGGATAGTGACTCCACAACCTCTCTGAGCAACCTATTCCAATGCCTGACCACTGTAACACTGATTTTTTTTTTCTAATATCTGATCTGAATCTCCCCTGTTGGAGATTAATGGCTTAAGGCCATTTCTTCTGGGCTTCTCACTGCAGGCACAGTAGAAGAGAGACCAGACCCCACCTCACTGCAACCTCCTTTCAGGTGATTGTAGGGAGTGACGAGGTCCCCCCTGAAACTCCTCCATCTAAACAACCCCAGATCCCTCACCCCCTCCTCATAAGATATTTTTTCTAGACCCTTCAGAAGCCTTGTTGCCCTTACCGTACCTTTTGTTAAGTCAGCCTCCAGAAATGTGTCTGGGGTTTTTGGTTTGTTTTGGGTTAAGTTCTTGCATTGTAACTAATTCAGTCATCTGCTGAAATCAAAGTTTTACAAAAATATTAAGCAAAGACTAAGCAGGAGAATAAAAAGCTAAACTTAATTTGGAGAGAAACCTCCACTAAATTATTGTGATTTATGGAGAAATTCCTTCTCAATCTGAACTGCAGTGTTTAGTACACAATTTTAAAGCATATAGTAATAAAATTAAGGAAAAAAAAAAGCAAAGATCACCCAGTAGAGTAATTTATTCACATTGTGGTGTACATTGAGGGCCTACCTACAGAGAATTTTTAGGGAGAAGTCCTAACCTTACTGAAAAAAAACATAGTGTGACCTTAGGTAACTTTCAGATTATTTTTCTTCCTGTTTTTAAAATGTAGTAATTTGTATCTTAAGTTATAAGCATAAATTTAATTGTATCAAAGAACATGCATATGTTTTTCAGTTAGGTTATTTTTACAAAACATATAGATATATTACAGCACCAGGTGATAAATGATTGTCATAGACAATCGGACATCTGGTGTTAATGCCGTTGTCTCAGTTTATAAAATACTGCTCAGTTATTTTACAGGTAAATGACAAGGGAAGAAAAAAAGTGCAATCTTCATAAAAATGTGTAGGAATACATGCTCTATTTTAATTTGTAGGGATTTTTGTAATTTAAAGATAGTGACTGAAATAGACTGAAAAAAATGATGATTTTTGTAAATGGTATTTCCCAAGAATAAATGCAAACTACTTAAATGCTATTTGTCCTCTGTTAAAACATTGTCATACAGGCTATTGGAAAAAAATCCTCAAATAAGTGTAAGAAGTTGCTTAGGAGACTATGGGGGAAAAGAATGTATTCCCTTACTACACTATTGAGCTAATTACAGGGAAGTATTTTTTTTATGTACATAAAGGGCACACCTGACACAGAAAGATAAATAGTTCTAGATCTAGCTAAGTGTTTTATATTAATGTTTAAAGTTCAGTGGTGAGGCAAAATGCGTATTTCTAAAACTATTTTAGGGTTTTTTCACAGTTCCAGTTATTTACTATCACATACATAACATAAATGATCAGTAAAACAGAGTCCTTAAGTTGTCTGATGGTTTCTTGGATGTTCTTTTTATTGAGTCATTTGGCCAAATCACTGTTATATCAGGTTGATGCTTTAGACTTTGTGTCTGGTTGAATAATATGAGCTGGAGCTGATCAAGGCGATTGCAATTCAGGAACTGTACTGAACTGACCCCTTCAGAACACTAGTGCATGTTTCTGGGCTTGAAAAAATGAGACAAGTTGCTTGGTAAAATAAGTCTTTGAAGACTGTACAATACATAATTCACATAATGACAAAGCATTTAGAAATCTGCTGGTCGAATCATCATAGTCGTAGCTTTGAGCGAGTATCCCGAGCCCTTCCAGTAGTACCACTTGATCCCGTTAAACTTGTTGTTATTCTGTCGTAATGGATAATACATTCCATTGAGGTTAGAAGGACCACATGCGTCAAACCACCATCCTGCAAGACAGAAGACAAACATCAGCAGAAGTAATTCTCAAAATAGCATATAAGGTCACTTTGTTGTCTGGAAATGGGAAAGAAATCTAAACCCAGTTTTTTGTTCTTATGATTTGGAAGTGTCAGTATAAAATACTTGCCTCAAACTCAGGAAAGAAGTGTATTTATGTATCAACTACATATTCTTGAATCTTATGCAATACATTGTATTTGAAATTTGAGAAGGGAAAGTCTTCAATCCATTTATTATCCACATCAAACACTGTTGACAGTCTGAGGGTGGAACACAACTTGAACTATAATGATATTGAGTTGCCTTTGGTTTTATCTATTCTTTGGTAAACTCCTGTTCTTCACAGACTTAAACTCCTTTCTTAATTCTTTCTAGAGGAATTATTCAGTTCTCTGTGCGGGTCAGTTCAAAACCTCCTGGAACTTGGGAAGAAGGAAAAGGAGAAAAAAGCAGCCCAAACCTATTTTGTATCCCTATAGTCCTGACCTGTTAGTGGGTCAGAAGAAAAAATTGTTTTTATTAATATAATAATATTTTTATATTTCTGTTATGGTGGCAATAGTGTGTGTGTTCTGTTTTGCAGGGCAGCATTCCAATTATCCTTTTGGATAAACCAAAGCTGTCTTTTTTTCTTGCAACTTGTGCTGTAGGAAAATGAACAATTGCTTAAAAGATAACAGGAAGAGAAGCCAAATTTACAATGCAGTTGTTTACATTTCAGAATGTGGAATTTTAGATTAACAAATTATATAGAATTACTTGTGTAGTTGAAGATAAAAATACCACCTAGAACTCAAATATAACTAGTGAAAAATCATTAGAAAAATGTAGATATATCTGTAATGTATCTTTACCACTTGATAACTATATTGAAAAAAGGAATTAAATTCGTGTACCCTTCTGTGGCACGTGCAGTACACAGCAGCTCTTGGGGTTTTTCTTCTTGGGTAGTTAGGGAAAGGGTTTATGCTTAAAGAATCAGGAGCCATTTCACTGACAAGCTGAATCTCTGAAACAGGTTTTTTGCAGGGAGTTGTGTTTTGATCTCTGAATGTTACCTCATTCCTTGAAAGAGGAATCTGCTCTGTCTCTGATTAGTTCCACAATTACAGATTTTCTTGTACCCCAACTTCAGAGACTTATTTTGCCTCCAGTTTTAACTTCTCTTGTTTTATTTTAACTAACTTTTGTCAAATGATAAAATACTTCATTTGGAGTCACCATACTAGTATTTCTATCCATGAGTTTTGAACTTTTTTAATAGTCAAAATTATCACTATTTATCTCGTAGACAATTTCAGTGCCAATAAAAATAGGAAGACTGAGAAACATAAAAACATTCGTACCTCCTGTTAGCATTTGTGAACATTTGCAAATACATTTGTCATTGTCTGCATCCTTTGTGCTAAAATCATTTCCTGGTTGGCTTATACTACTTATTTTGCCTGCTGTCCCAGTAAGTCCTTTAAGGTAAATCCTGTAGAAGTGAGAAATGGAAAAACAATTATTACGTGGAAGTTGATGGTAGTTGTCTGCAAAATAATGATGGAATAATTTGCAATAAATATCCTGTTCAAATAGTTTAATTCTTTTCTGGCCAATGTCCTGCTGTAAGATGTTTTTCAGCACAATGTTTTTATATGAACAGAAATGGTCAGCACAATATTCTAATGAACATGTGTTTGTTCATGTCGTATTAGAAGAAAACGAGAACAAGTAGATAGTAACTGTTACGATTTTTCATGTATTTATTAATACTGAAAGTACATTGTTGTACTTCAATGCAACAGCACATGCAATTTTTTTTATTAAGTTCAAAAGTTTATAACAAAACTGTTTTGATTCCTACTTTTGCTGTTAGGACAACACAGCAATTTAGCATGACAACCCCACATATATGAGGTAACAGCATTACCAAGAGTATTAATTATGAGCTAGTAAATTATATTTTAGAAGTTTCTCAGTATTTCCCTTTCCACTTTCCTAATGACTTATCCTTTTCACATCATTCATAAATTTTAGTGTTAACTCACCACAAGTATTTCAGTTTGCTTCAATTCCCTGGCAGGGTAAGCTTTCAGTGAGGCTGCTGCTGTTGGGATCTGCTTGCACGGGTGCCAATGGAATCTCGATGGGGAGAAACACAGGGCACTGAACCGGGCAGGGCAATTACACAGCTATTCCTGTGTTACCTTGAATTGGAAGGACTTGAACCCTCTACGGTGACTGTATTTCTGTATCAAATAGCTTGTGCTTCTCAGAGGTATTCTATTTGTTTAAAGAGGAGATCTGACTCTCTGAGGAGAATTACCTTGTCCCTCGATCAGTCTTCATCTTGCAGGTAATTCTCTGCTTATGACAGAAGTTTTCTTTGGTAGTTTAACAAATTATTTTAACCCATTTTATATTCCCTATTTTAAAATGTAATAAATTAATTAATTTTTATTCATTTAGGATCAGTTCATTACAGATTTTCTTTAAAATGTCTTTAAAAAAATTACTGGTTTTCCTTAAGATGAGTTCAAAATTATGTAAGCCAATTTCTAACATATATTGTATTAAAGGTTCCAAGTATAATGTATGAGCCTAGGCTGGGTCTTCAAATATCATTTGAAGTCTAATATAAACATAGTATTATTTACTTATTATTAATAATAAATTTTTTTAGGTACAGTCTAGTATAACAGAAGATGAGAGGCCGTGGATAGAAATTGAAATGAGATGTTCTGACTGGATATCAGAAAAACTTTTTACCATGAGGAAAGAAAAGTAAGTTGTTTCCCCACCTTTGGAGGTTATCAAGACCCAAATGAAAAACCCTGAGCAACCTGGTTTGATGTCATAGTTTGAGATCAGGAAGTTTGATTCAAACAAAGTCCATTCTGATCTCAGTTTACTATGAAGAAATTTCAGTTTTATGGCCCAACTCATAATCTTTCCAGCATTCAGAATGTATTAATTTTTTTAATATAATGGATCACAGAATCATAGAATTGTTTAAGTTGGAAAGGACCTTAAAGATCATCTAGATCCAACCCCTTTGCCATGGGCAGGGACACCTTCCACTAGATCAGGCTGCTCAAAGCCCCATCCAACCTGGCCTTGAACACTGCCAGAGATGGGGCATGGAAGATGTTCTTAACTGAATACTTTCTTTGTTTTTTTCTTTTTCATAATGTTAAATATATTCTTTAAACCACTCAGTTTTATGATGAATTCCTTGTTTGGTTGCATATTGTAATAAAATTGCTTTTACTATCTTAGTTTTCAGTAATTATATTTTAATATTGTAAATGGACAAGGGTAATCACCCATTTTGCAAAGGTTGCCTTTCTAAGTATTTTAAAGCATTACTTAAAAAAAAAAATCTCTGCTGTAGATTCTGACTGTTTCCAGATGAAAAAATATTTACTTTGGAGTTGAGACAACTAAATACTACCAAGGCATTAAGATCTAACGTTTTGTGGGGGACAGATGCCGATAGTTTTGAATTGCTTTGTTTGCATATAAGCCCTGAGTTGAAATAACAGCATCAGTTCTCTCAGGTGTCAGGTCGACTTTATTTACAACAAATAGTTGCTAGAGATCTTGGAGAAATTCATCTAAATGGAGACAATTTTTCTGTCCAGTCACCCAAAACTCTATGAATCCATAAGACTCTTACAAAGAAACATTTCATGGACCATGTAGTAGGAAAGCATCTGTTATACTGTGAAGTCTTTAGTTTCTTCTATAATAAATCAAACTATTTATTGCATTTACAGAGAGGCTGGTGAATGAACTATGAACTGCCCATATATTTCAGCTGTGGCTGATACCATTTCAAAATGTATAATGCTATGATACTATTTAAAGTGTATAATACTATGATAATATTTATATAAAGTATTTATCTAAAATTTGTATTATTTCTTATTTAAACCAAGAATTAAGAAGAAATTGTGAACCTTTACATTTTACAGGATTAGAGGATAAATAATAGGTCCATTAAATTGACAAGTTGTTGGTGAGTGAAATACACATTTACTCCATTTTCACAAGTAGGAGAGTTATTGAGAATCTAAGCCAGCAGGTCGTGGAAGGATAAGGCCACATCACCTCGGTGTGCTCTTTATGACAACAGAACAGTTCCTCGAAGTCACTGACAAGGAAAATCCTTGCAGTATAATTCATCTTAGTCATCCACCTTCTGGAAATGTATTTATTGCAGGGAATCAGGATCTGATAGCAGCTGCAGACAGGTTCCTATTGTCCTAATGACTGTGCACTGTCACCCTCTGTATTGGCACATGTATCCTATCTTATTCCATACTATCTCATTATCTTTGCATTTTCTGTGTAATTGGAAAATAATAATGATTTGTATGAAATAAGGCCATGCATCTACACAGTTTAGAAAGATTACTATCAGAACTTTTTTTTATTTAGATCTGATTTTTCCTGCTTACCTGTATTTTTGTTCTTCACTTGCTAGAGAGAAGTGGTCATACAATGAATATGCCTCATTTCCTTCCCAGTCTTTCAGGTGTATTTTAAGAACATAACGCTTCTGATTAGTCAGTTGAGAAACAAACTCATTTCCCAGCCAGTACTCCCCAGCAGGATCACCAAATCCCTGTAATTCAAGTTGTATATTTAAATACCTTTGTTTGGGTGGATTTTTTTCCTTTGAGTTTGAAATTATCACTTTATCAGTTTTTAAGTTTAATAGTTTTCAGCCTGTCAACTAAGAATTTTACTGTGTCCATGAGGGTTATTGATCTGTAATATTTCAAAAAATTGATTTCAGCAAGGACAACCTCAGGAATCTGAAACAGTGAATCAATATTACTTAGTAGATTTGGAGTAGTTTCTACTGTTGCCACTAGAAACACAAATATAAACAACTCAAAAATGTAGACAAATGATGGAACAGTTGATTAAAGAAAACTAAGGTTTCTCTTTAAAAACAAATAACACACTTGCAAGTCTGCTTAGGCAAACAACTTACACTCCTCTGACATTTTCTAAATGAGCATCTGAGGATAAATACAGCTTTTTAAAGTTGCTTACATTCTAAGGATGCTATTAATATAATTTTAGTATATTAGATTTCAAATAACAATAACAACTAATATTAAGGCTTCAGAGAACACTGTTTACCATCTTGTACTCTTTCCATGTCCGGTGGAAGTCCACACTGCCATCTTCTCGTTTCTGAATAACTGTCCAACCTCCTCCACCAGTTTCCATGTCACAGTAGGCCTACCAGAGTAAGCATGTAACAGCCTAAGTGCATGCATTTACAGTAAAACAAAACCAGAAATCATGTACTTTGCATAATTCTATATAGTGGCAAGTTGTGTGCAAAATATGAGTTAACCTAAAAATGCAGGTTTTCATAGCTTTCATATGAATCAGTTGTGGTTGTCCACAAAAAGATGTGATTCCTCAGTAAATATCACACTTAGCAGAATACCTTAACAAATTACACCTTTCACTTCTCTTTTTTGTGAGAGATCCATTCAAAAATCCCATGACTTGTCAGAGTATAGATACTGTTATATTCATGCAATGAGCAAACTGAAATACATTTTTATTACCATACTACATTCTTCAATGCCTTTGCAAATGATCTGACTCCAAAGTTAAATCTAAGTGTATTACCTGAAAGTTGTATCTTAAAGCCATGTTATTATACAGACTGCAATGAACATCTTCTGTGCTCGAACAAAAAAGTAACAACTATGCTTCCAAATATTCATAAATTACCTTTGAACTTACCAAGTTACTGCTAAAAATTTGAAAAGACTGACATGTAATAAGCAGTTCATTGAACTCAGTTTTAGAATACCCAATAAATGCATCCCTGGCACAGTAAAATTCAAGTTTATAGGTGACTTCTTCAATCAATCTCCCAGATTAAATTACTTTAGTGTCAGAGGTGAAAGGTAATACTGAAAGTGCCAATATACTGTGGAGGTGCTGATGGGAAAAAAAGCTTTTGAAAATGAATGGGAATTTTGGAGTGATGTTTGGGAGAAGTAGGGGATAAATTAAGAAGAAAATTTTGTGAATATTAGAATATCTAGTACAATTTTTCCTGAGAAAGGATTTCAAATTGTTGCATCTAATTCTGCTTTTCTGAAACTAACAGAACTTATAACTAGATGTGTGAAGTCAGTGGAGCTGAGCTGGTGTAAGACAGTACAGTGAAAGTCCAACTGAAGTCACTATCTATTTAAATTGCATGTTAGTATCAATACTATCTTTAAGAAAGATACTGAATTTCTTGTCAAAGTATTCCTGTTTGGAGAGTTCTCAGTTAATGTTTTCTCATTTGGAAGTTTAATTTTTTTGACCACTTTCTGCCAAGATACTGAAGTTCAGAGCCTTCTTCAGAATCACTTCACATCTTTGAAAACTTCTGAATTCTAGTTTGGGTATTAAACTACATTAACTTCTAATCTGTATTCTAGATCTTTCATCCATTAAGTCAAGTTGTGTCTTCTCATTTATAGTAGTATAGGCAAGATCTGACTTCTTACACTTTGATAGGATATTTCATCTGTAGAGTAATTAAATAAATAATTTTAAAATAAACTAGGCAAGTATTTCATTATGAATTTTGATGTTTCCTTCTTTGTTTAACAGTTCTCTCAGTAGTCTTACTTCTTGCCTAACTGCTGCTTGTCACAACATGCCTATAAAATTCCCCAAATTATGACTGGGTGACACTGAAGCTGTATGTCTTTTTCATCATCTTCTATGGGTGACTGTCTTATCAGTGTTAGCAGTTAGCAGATTTGAGCTCTTTGAATTGTTAGACATGCTGGAAATTCATTGAAAAAGTATGACTTCAGAGAAGCCAGTTTCCTTTTGTCCTGTGGTAGTGTTATATGTGTCATTTTGGGAAGTGAAGTGTGCTCCTTACTAAGTTTTCAGTATAGCTGGCTCTTTTAGGGTATGTGTATTGCATGTATGTTGTACACACGCATATATATTTATATAAATCAAACAGAGTATTTATAATTCAAGCAGTGTCATATATACACTTGAAAGGCATCAGACCTTTGAAGGGAAAGAAAGTCTTTAGAGCTGCAAATATCAAATATATTGGTGTTTCAATAGGCTGTAGCACACTGGAAATCCAAAGTCCATACTGTACTTTAAGCATGCAGTAGACTTTTTTAACATCAGAGAATCACAAGACATTCAGTTGGAGATTTTTAGGGAAGATAAAATAAATAAGGAAAAGAGTTGGATAAGGGATTACTTTTTAAAGTGTGTCTTGTGAATGGAATTTAATTGAAAGCAGCAACCTCATTTTATACTGATGTATGCAATTCCTTACACCTCAAAGCCTGTTTTTTGTTTGGCTTTACTAACATCTCAATTTAACGACTGGTAAAAATTTGATAATAGCATATAAATTAATTTAGTAAAAAAAAAGAATCCCTTCAAAGGAAAGTCTGAAGATAAGGTATTGTAAGTGAAGATCAATCTGTTTTAGAAGGCTAACTCATGATGTGTAATGTATATGTGAAAACTAATTTCCACAGAGGGCTATAGAGGGATACTAGGAAGGGGCTAAAGCAGATGCAGATACTCTTTTTAAACATCAAAACAAGTTAAAAATCTGATTTTACAATGATCAAATATCATTGGTTGTAGATAAAGTTGTTGACTCCGAAGCTTAACCCCACTTAAAAGAACAGTATAAGCAGCCAGATGGAGACTAGAACTGTTTCACCCTTCTCTGATATATGCAGTTTTTAACTATATACAGTGGAAGGCCATGTATCAATTTATTTGAGCCATGGGTTCAGTCTGATATTGCTATTGTAGATGTTAATTGATGGTTATTGAATGTTACATGCAATTTCCCTTATGCCTCTTGTCTAAATTTCAATTTAGTTGGAATTGATACTTTGAGAAATCAGTGCCTTTAAATAGCACTTTATTTTGTTCTAATGAGATTAAAATAGAAATAATAAATGGTTCTGAATGTCTTTCATAAAATATTCCTGTTACAGGCAGTATCCATTTTTTTAAGTGAATGGTAAGACAACTAGCTTTAAGAGACATTATAGATCCTTGAGATAAATGCTGGGGTACTGCAAATTTGTTCCCAAAGAAAAAAGCAACTCACTAGGAACTGAAAAACGTAATGAGAAATTGAAGAAGAGATGACCATAAAAATCTCATGTAGATTTTTCTTACCAGTAACAATTTTTAAAAGTATATGTAAATTTGGGAGTATAATTTTTCCACACCAAAATAATTTCATGTCAATCAAGTCTAAGTCTTTCACTTAACACTCATTACTAGAACAGAACTTTTCTGACCTTTCAACCTATTCTAGGTTTTATATTCAAAAGAAAGATATGTAACATTTCATAAAACTAGTAAAAATAGATACCAAGATTAGGCAGGCAGCAGGAGTCTTCAAATAGATGCCAAAAAGAATAAAGAGATTAGCCTCTCAAGTTACAACAAATTGGAACGGGCAGTTATTTGATGTGTCTTGTGAACTGCTTCAGTACTTACAGTTCTAGCAGCTGTAGCACTGTAAGAAGATATTTGGGGTGTTTTCAGACCTACTTTGAGAATGTTAAGGCTCAGGCTGAGATATCAGTATAAAGAGCCACTGCAGTTTTTATACCAAAGCAAGTGCAATATCCACATCTTTGCAGTCAC
Source organism: Corvus moneduloides (assembly GCF_009650955.1). NCBI lineage: Eukaryota > Metazoa > Chordata > Aves > Passeriformes > Corvidae > Corvus > Corvus moneduloides. Next base: position 25,768,384 of record NC_045478.1, read on the forward strand.
CCTGCTGGCTGTTGTCTGAACACTTTGGAGTTATTATGTTCAATGATTTTGTATTCTGCTATCTCTGTCTCCTAGAGATGTGACTAGATAAGAACTACAATGTAATTGGTTCATGAGGTTGCTGTATACATAAAACTATTGACTTTTCATAGTTTTGCCTCTGCCATTTTTCCTTGTGTCAGCAATATTTTGCTGTTTTTATTCAGTGTTTTTAAAAGGGCTTAGCTTTTGTCCTGGTACAGAACAGGAAAGTTTGAAAATATTAATGGAATTAAATAATTGTTTTCCTCTCAGTTGTCATATGCAATTCCTTAGTTTTGGATTATGATGGGAGACAAGTTAGTAATGTGGGATCGGTTACAGATTACACAGAAGTTGTTTATAAGCCTGTTGGGAGGTCAGAAGGTGTTACAAGAGGAAAAGATGAAAACATAAACAGCAGTGCAGCACTTTTGGCAAATAAAAAAGGTCACTCTGTTTCCTGGTCTGAGTAGCCATCCACATCATAAACAGTTGAAAATGCTGTAACATGTTGATTATCCCTAAACCTTCACTTCCCTTGACAACTCCTCTTATGCATTCATATTTGTACAAAAAAATCAGCATCAGGTTAAAACTTTTTAGTCTCTTATTTTCAGTGTCATACGGTAAGTAAAACATTCCCTATCTTTTTCTATCTGAAATGGACAGAATAAGATTTAAATTCTTTCATATTATTAAATGGCTGATTTAATACTAAGTGAAATTATTACATTTTAACTATGTTTTTTAACCTAGCAAGCTACCAAAATGGGTATTTACATAAAGTATTTTGAGCCTTCATATTCAAATGTAGAGCATTTAATATCTTATAGTCTAGGGAATTTGTACTTTTGTGCTTTTGAAAATGCAGTGTTAGTGTTTATGACATAAATTTTTCATTCTGTAATACATCATGCACTTGTGTCTGCTTTTAGAAAATATGCATGTTCTATATACTATATTTGACAGTAAAATTAAAACCAAAGATAAAAGCTTGAGACAAGTAATAGTAAGGGATCCAAGGAATGTAAAACTTCCTGAGATGTCTAACAAAGACTGCTGCATTCTATTACTCTAGAGATTCAGTAGCTTTCCTCTCCTTTAGATTTTAAAATTGTGATTGTACATATCTATGCTATTAGATGCCATTCAGCTTCATGTGTAATAAAACACTTCATTGCATCTTATGTAACTAATTTTCTTTAGAAATGGATGTATTTAGACTAGATTATTCCAAAGGAAAACCAGCTTTTTTTTTTTTCCCAAGAGAAGCAGACTCTTGAATAATTTCTCTAGAGCATATCTACAAAAAAATTGCAAGTTTTATCTGTTGTATTTTATAGATCTTACCCAAACAAATTGCTTATTTCCTTTAGCTGAGCGCTTTGTAAGTGTAAAGATCACAGTCTGGCTTGGGCTAAATGAAGTTCTGGCACTTCAAAGGCTAGTCACCAGTGAACTTCATTTCTAAACCTTTGCTTGAGAAAAAAAATGCTTTCTCTATCTTCACCAATTCCTTTTCCACATTGCACCTCTTTTTTCACTGCTTTTTTACCTTTTTTGTTAATTTTTATGATGGAATAAAGTAGACCCTTAGGAATTCCATAAAATATTTCCTTCTCTTGTGTAAAGGAAATATCTACAGTAGAAATTAGAAAATAAAAACATCAGGAAATTATTTAGTGTTTGTCTAAGAAATATATTATTCATATGTCCCTTAGCCTCCTCAGCCTGCTATGCCTTCATCATCTGAGCCCCACTCCTCCGAATGCTCACTCCAGGTTTTTTGGTTCTTTATCCTCACAATCCACCTGGGACGTTTCTCTCTTTCAGATTCTATTGATTGTTTCAACTGAATTATACTGTCTGAAGCTTTATCATTTTATTTACTTCAGCAGATGGAACATCTCTGTGAGGCATCCAGGTTATCATCCACTGAGTGCCATTTTTAGCTCAAGGTCTCTTCTACAGAGGTATGAGATACTGCTTTAACTTAAATTGACATTGAAGTTCATTTCAGTTAAACACATAGGGGAAAAAATATCCATAGAGAAATTTAAACTGATCTAGTGAAACCACTGCAAACTCATCTGTTATAATAAGCAGTAGTAGTATTTTCCAGAGCAGTATTTTCCAGAAAAGTCCTCTCTGTTAGACAGTATCTAACTGTTAACCTAGTTGTTACACAAATGTCCTTAAAACTCTCTGTTACAAAGAACTGAAACCCATACATGAGTCCAGTACTAGTAGATTGCTTTCATGAGTATAAATCCATGAGTAATCTTCCATGCCCCTGACTTTACCTCCTTTTGCCACCTGAACAGCCTTGGGCATATGAAGGAGCTAAGAACTTAGAGGAGACAGGAGTCTGCTGATCATGCAGAGCAACTCTGTTGGAGTTACAGATTTTATAAAGAAATTACAGTATCTTATTGATTTAATTACATTAATTATGTGGAGGAAAAGAGTGGAATTCTGGCATGATGAAGCAAACAACAAAATGTTATTAATTTAACTGAGCCAAGATTTCACCTGAAGGACTTTTTCTTCCTGTGAGATACTCAGATCTAGGAGTGATGAAATGCTTATAAAAAAACTTGGTAAGTAGTAAACTTCATTGTTAACTAGCCTTTAAAATAGCATATTTGCCAGATCAAATAACTTTTAACATGCAGTATGCAGCTCTTTATAGTCATCCTACCTTCTTCTCTTGTGCAGTGTTTGAAACTGTTAAAGTGTAGATTCCACTTGTTGTCAGTCCAGATTTGAAAGCTTCAGCACAGTCTTTGAAGCTGATCTGCTCCTCTTTGGCTATGAAGTTGTTTTTAGCTGTTAAAAATACAATAGAAATTGAAGGCATTAAGAGGAGATGAATGAAAGTTACTAAGAATCATTTTATGGTCTAATTGGCTTAAAGCAGTTCCAAAAAAAAGTCTGACCCTGGAAGAAACAACAGATCAAGGTACTTATTATGTGTGTTGATACTTTGTATCATTTAGAGACATTATTCTGATAGGACTGTGGTTGTTTGATAGGTTGAAAAGTGCCAACACTTATTAATATGTTGAATGAGAAAACTCAAGGTATTGCATCTCATTCAGTTGAACAGTTTCTGCTTCCACTCATTGCCCTTGCTGGACTCCTACATGCATTACAACCTATGCATGCATTGACTACTATTACATACATAACTAAGTAGCAAATGATTATGTTAATAATGACTTTTGGCCAGTAGTCTAATATTGTGAAATGAGTTATGAAACCTTTTATAATGCAGCAGTCTGGTGGAACTACCCTTTCAAAGTTTTAAGCTATTTTTTTGCCCCTGCGCTGAGCAGAAACAACTTTGTATGTACCAAGCTGAAGCTTGGTAGCTCAGCCCAACTTACTAAAGAGACATACCTTCTGGAATTCATTTGTGTAAAAAATACATTTTCACATGTCTAAGCCTTCTTATTCAACAGAACAATCTAAGGCTCGTCTTTTTGTTCAGTTCTTTATTAACTATGGAGGTTGGAATTTCCTGGCATTTTGCCTGCTGACTGATATTTCATATTTGACCCTTTTGGGGTTGGTTCTGTGTATTTTCCCTTTTAATTTAATCTAACAATCACAGGCAGTTACTACAAAGGTTTAGCTGCCATACAAATACATGCTTATATTACAGTTGCTTATTATGTTCTTTTAAGCTTGCTTATTCATTATTTACCTGTTTAAGTGCTTTGCCTTAAATAGAAAAATAACACATTCAGTGTTTTAATTGCTTTTCCACACTCTATTGTTTGCATACTGTCTTAGAAGCTTTCCCTGCTAATTTTGTCTTTTTGGCAAACACTCATTATTTTTTCCACTCTGGGTTTAATGGTGCTGTAGCCAACATGACTTTGACTTGTTTACTTATTTGTGCACTAGCATAGCAGATAACATCAGCAGGAACATGTACAGCTTTGGTATTTAAGGGAATAGCGTCAGTTATTAAGAAAAAAACTTGGAATTTACTTTGCTTAGAAAAACCTAAAATAACATATAGGACAATACTAAAAGTGAGGACTTCCAAACACCCTTTTCCTTATCTGTGATCCACCTTACAGTAACGTATCATAGACCACCTGTATTTTAAGTTGTAACGCAAACTTTTAAATATTTTTCCCAGTATTTAATTTTGAATCCTTTTTAGGGGTTCTGTATGCTTGTGTATCTTCAGCCCTGAGAACTTTACAGGCAAATGTGACAGATTCTAGGGTCTTTTAGAACAGCTTCTTAGTTTGTCCAGGTTCTATATCAGACATGAAATTCGGGGCAGGGAATGTTTAAATCCTGTATAGCCGTAACTTTCAGTTTATGGCTTGTGTGGGTTTTTTATGGAGCACATGAATCTGCATGAATCTGGAAGCTCTGCTTGGTGGCTATGATTTGTTGCAGGGTTATCAGGCATTTAGGGGTGAGATTATTGCCTATAAAGTTTTCTAGGCTGAGGGATTTTTAGGATGAATGAGGAAACCTTGGTGAAGAACTTTTGGGAGTACCTGCTGCCCTGGCTTGGTGCTTTCTTGTTTTGAGGGCTAAAAACTCTGCCTGTGCTGATTCCTTTGCCTTTAGTAGCCACTATAATTCATCCTTTCTTTGTTAAACTCCATGTGCATAGAGCAATGAGAGGTGGCAGAAACAATCTCTGTGAGCCAGGAAGAAAAGTTGCAGGCCTACAATATGCAGTTTCACCTAGATATATGGTTAAGGGAGTGTATGTTGCCATGTATATGGATGCCATGTGAGATGAATGATACTTGGCAGCTCTGTATTTTGTTGAACCACTGGAGAATTGGTTCAACAAAATAGAGAAGATAAGCAAACTAGAGAAGATAAACAAAATGTTGAAAAGAAATCACATAAACATGGCTGTTTCTCCCACTCCCCTAAAAAGTAGGTTAATTAACTCAGATGCAGAATTCAAGGCAAAGAAATACAGACTTTGTGAGAAGCAGAAGTGTGTCAGAACTAGTTGTAAGACTTTATAGGTACTAATGGACACAAATTAGGAAATAGCACTGAAATAATATAGGCATGTCTGCTTTAACTTACAGTTTGGTGTCGATATCATGGTAAGCAAGCTATGAACCGTCTCCATCAGATCGTGTTGCTGTTTTTGCAGAACTGAGTTGTTTACTGTAGCTGTAACTAACTGTTTTTCTAGTTCTTCTATAATAGAATTCTGTCTGGCTACTAGGACTTGAAGCTGATCTTTTTCATCTTTTATTGACTTCAGCTGAAGCATGTGCTTGTCTTCCATCTCAAGAACTCTTTTTTCTAGAAAGCTAAATAAAAGATTACAGTTAGGCTCTCCAGAAACAATTCTGAGCTGATGTCAAGGGAATCAAGCCTGCTATATAAATTTCTTTCTTCATAAACACTCGACTTCATTCTCTGATGCTATGCATGCAGTAGACAACTAAATGAAAGTTTAGTTTGATACATATGCTGTCATTTATTATATAAGCGCACAAATAACATTATCTATTACAGTGTGTATTGCAGGCTTTAAAAGTATAATAATTGGGTGTTTGATAATTCAACATTCTTAAAGGAAAGATAAGTGACTGAGTTCTCATGGGTTTACCCTATTAAAAGATGAAACTTATTTGAAGATGTAACTATGAACTTTCCAAATATCCTATAATTATAATAAAATATATACTTAACATAAATGCCATAAATGTTATGGCATTAGGACAGGGAAATGTACAAATAGTTACCTGAAGATGTGTTACCTTTCTCCAGTTTTGGAGCTGGTATTATTAGGGAACTGCCTGGGAACATTATTTCTCTGCTAATTGTTCTGATATAGACTCTGAGAAAGCTGATGTTAAAAGATGCATAGCCAGAAGAGAGAAGTTCACCTAAAATCCATCGCTGTTACTGAAAAAAATAATCCTGAACCTTATATATAATTATGTTTCAAGTGGACTAGCTCAATGCAGATTGTATTTTGTTAGGTGAGAAACAATGCTTTTGTGTTTTATATGGATGTTACAAGGGTAGTCTATAGTCTGATGAGTTCAACACCAAAAAACATGACCTTTTAAAAATCAGTATTTCCTTTGCTTTCCATTTGATAAGGATGCTTGTTTTTCTTAAGCTGCTAGATTAAACCTTTAGGGAACGTATATAAATGTAGTAGAGTAGTGAACAAAAATGTCAAAACATGTCTCCTGGGTTTCTTAAGCTAATTCTTTCAAAGAAAAAGCACTTTGCACATATGGTTCTCATTGAAAAACTTGCTTTGAAGGAGAAAACTTACTGTTATTGCTGCTTTTATATTTCTCTAAAAGCAATAATAGTAAACTATTTATTGCCAAAAGTAAAATAAGACTGTGGTGATATGGAAATGAAACTAGCTGAAAAAAGGTATGAGCCTTTGGACCACAGCCAAGTACAGAAAAGGATAGGAGTAATAGTTGTATATTGGTCAATTTCGAAACATTGACTCTTAAGGAACGTTGAATATGATTAGTGTTTTATTTTTCTCACTACATTAGATAAAAATTGTAGCAATTACCTGGTTAATCATTAGGATAGCTGTGTACTACATGGAAATCAAATTTTGGAAATGTGGTTACACTCAATTACTTTGAATCAGGTTACATCAACTTCATCTGGATAAGTCTAAAGAAGAATATAAATTGGGTACAACTGAAGTACTGTTTCAGTTTTAGCTTTAAGTTCCTCACATAAAGGAGAACTTTAGATAGTGAAGAACAATATATAAACAATGCAAGAATAAACCTGTGTGAATCTCCTATGCTTTAAGTAATATATGACCTTTGTAATGAGTGTGGGTAACACTTTGTAATGGGTTTGAGCTTGTGTACCAACCCTTATTTTCCTACTTGAGCACATTTGTTTCTAAAACTGTTAAAAGGGCACTTAATGGAGTAGTGTTTTATTGGGCTATGCAAACTTACCTGTTTTTTTCTTGCAATTTAGTTATCTCATTGGTCTGATCTGAAATCTGTCTTTCTAGTTTGTTTGTTGAAAGAGAGTGTTCCAAAAGCTGAAGTTCAAGTCTGGTTGTCTGGTTTAATACCTAAAAAAAATTTACAAAAAAAAATACTTCTTTTAAAAATACTTCTTTTAAATAAATTGTAATTTTGTTACGTTGTGAAATCATGCAAGTCTCTATGTGCACCTATGATTAAAAAATATTTTTCAACACTTAATTTAGGCACAAATAATCGTACAATCAGAATGAAGAAGAATACACAGAGTTACACTAATTTTTTTATTACACTACCGTATATCATTGGGAATATTTCAGTAGTATGCTACATTTCTGACAGGAGAAAACTGATGAAAGTTACTATGTACTTTAGCTTTGTTGTTATACCTTCCCTTCTGTTATGACAATTTTTATTTCATTACTGGAACTATCATGGTTGTGGCTCAAAGAATGAGTTGTTTTCTCCATCTGGTGTTGAATGTAAGTCTCTCACTGAAATCTTGGCCCAGTCCTGAAATCACTTGGTAGGTCTCTCCTAGCTATTTTACTCAATCCCAAATTATATCTTGAAGTGTTTATCATGTGAACCACACTTTAGTCAATTCATTCTTTGCATTTTAATATTACCTGTTCTCTATGTATTGTTTACACTTTATTTGCATCTTTAAATGAAGAAATGCATATACTAGGAAACATGGAAGATACTTTATGCTTTGTATTGGATTGCATTACTTTGAGGCATGTTTTCTAGAAATATTTTCTCATTGTTTTAGAATTGCTTTTTTTAATTCAACAGAATTTGGCTTTTCTTGACAGGAAGAATAGATTACTCATGTCCTTCATGTTAAACAGTTATTCAGGACATGATTTCACACTTAAGTGTAATTGAAAACTATTGCCAAAAGTAAGTGTCCTTGAGAGAGCAATTGTTTGGTTAATTTCCTTATGTTGCTAATTAAGCCTTAACCCAGTCACCAGTAATTTCAAGCAGAGAAGGAAAGTTACAGTGATGATTTTCTTCCTCTAAGCAGAAAATAACTGAGTAATTTCCATAAAGACATTACTGTGAATGAATAAATACATTCTCTCAACATGTGCAAAATATTAGGCTCCTGAATAATGCAATCAGAAAATTGAATTCAGTATGACTAAGAGCTGTGAATTATCAGTTTATCAAAGAGTTCTCAAAGTCTTGGTTTAGGTTAAAAAATATAATTTAATTCCTTGGATGAATTCTACAGACAGTAAAGTGTCTAACAAGGATTTTAGGCTTTGCATACTTTTTTATATTATACAAAATGTTATGTGCTGCATGATATATCCATTATGTGTTTTGGCAATTATAGATCTCCATCTTTCTACCATGTCTGCAAAACTACAAATACTTACCGCTCTACATTGATTGGACTTGTCCTTCTACTAATATCTGCATTCTGTTTAACAGAATGTCTTATTGTACTTAATGCTATTCAATTAAAACCCCTTTGTTTTTGTTTGAAGTAAGTTAAGAAATGTACAGTATACAGGTTTACTTCTATGTGAATATACATTTCTAGCAGCCTCCTAATTTCATTTTTTTTGATTCATCTCAGATTTGTTTATGTATGCCTTTGTTAACCACAATACAGTGCATTGTGCTGGAAATGAACCATTATCCCACTTAGAGTATCTGTGAAAACATTAATTAAAAAGATATCGTTCTCTTGATAAGTTTAAAAAAATAAAAAAGGAAAGATTCAGTTTAAAAAAGCAATTAAGCTGGTAAATGGAACAAAGACATTTTGAAGAGACTCGTTTAGCTAAGACCTGGTGATGAGAGGGTTGTATAAAAGCACATTAAGACCCAATGGATGCCTGGATATAGTAGTTTTAAATACATTCTCTTTAAAGATTAATTTAACAATTGTCTTTCTCGACTTAAAATACTACTGTAATGAAAATCACTCAAGTGACAACACTGGGCTTGAGATGAAACTATGTATTTCCAAATACTAATGTTTCCTTAAGCTGGCTAGAGCTGTGGGTGATAACGATTGACTTCTAATTGTTGAACAGAAGCGTGTAATACCAAACAGTGTTAAATGTATAGCTGTAGTATTTGGGAAGCAGAAGCATTTTTAGGTTGAAATTCTTTACTTACTTGTGCTTCAACATCTGTTAATTTGCGGGTCTGTTCAGCTGTTTGATTTAGCAAGTTTGTGCCTATTTCAATCATTACTGCAGTCTGGTTCTGCACTGCAGTTTGCTGGATCTCTACCATTTCTTTCTTCATACTGTCTTGGATGTAATTCTCAAGCTACATGGGAAAGGAAAGAGAGAAGATAGTTGCATTCTTTAAATGTTGGAAAGGGGGTAGTACAGTAAGCCTGCTGGCAGCCTTGCTAAACAAATTTGGTCCTTGTCTGTTATGTATTTATGTTAAGTTTCCCAATGTTAAGCTCTGTGAGAGGAAGACCAAGTGTGACAAGGAATGTGTGGCCACTTGTTTTCTAAAGGCAGGAATAGAGATTTGCAGGAGGTAGATAGTAGGTACAGTGGTGAGAGTGCTTGTGGGCACTTGGAAGCCTTTCTGCCCTCGTGCTCCCACCATTGTAACCATCAGAGGAGTTTCACCAGCTTTGGCAGCGATGGGAAATTTTTAGAAGATAAAAGTTTAGGAGTTTAGTCATCTTCCTGTATTTACACTTAACTATTTTAAAAGCATTTTTCATCACATGACTAGAAGTCAGAGAAGAGGTCAAATGTCATTTAACACTGTTATGTGCACATTTTTATCAGGGAGAATTTCAAATAAAGACACAAAACAGTAGAAAAACCTATAAATACTTTAAATGCTTAATATTAAGGAATGCAAAAGTTGTTTAAAAGACTTGACTCTGAAGTAATTTCTGTCTAAACTAATAAGGCTTTTTTAGTAGTCATTTTATAGCAGAGTACCCTGCTTTCAAGGGAAGTGATGAGAAAATAAGTAGCAAGGAGAAAATTAAAGTAGCCTTTTGCATAAATCTTTCTACCTATCTGGATTCTGAAAAAGCAGTCTGATTTTTCATCACACTTCTTTACTTCTTCTCAGTAATTGCAAATATTTCCTATTTCTTTAATGTGTCATTGTTTATGTTTCAATTCATAAAAGTCCAGGCCACAAGACTTCATTTTTTTCCATTGCCTGAGGAAATTTGTAGAATCAAACTGCTACTTCACTCCGAAACTGTTTTAGCAAGGGAACCATAATAAATTTTGAGCTTCTTGCTGTACCTACAAGGAGGATACTAGCTAATAACAAATAGCTAGTGTCATTAAGCACAAATGGTAATACATCACCAATTCCTAAACTAAGTAAAATGGTAAAACAGGTTGATATCTCGATTTTTTTAAAAATACTATTTTGATAGTGCTATCTTGATATGAATGATGTCTTGTGGTAAGGAGACACTTTGAACATTATTTTACAGCTACTTTCCGTATCAGTGAGGAAAAAGCATCTTGTGATTTAATATTCTATAAACCACTATTCAGATAAAACCATTCCACTTCCAACCAGCTAAAGATCAATGGGCAGATCTATCAGCTTTGAATATTTAATAATTCCCCCTTAAATATTACTTGAGCAAGGACTGGGTTAATTTTTTCATACTCCACAGTTGTTTTTTAAAGGTGGCAAAAGAAGAAAACATATTAAAAAATAAAAACCTCTAAAACTGGTAGTATATGCTGACGTTTGAAGTGACCATTATATCTTGATGCCCAGTGTGACCAAACTGTCAGAGCAGTATTTGTTCACTCCAGTCTCCCCATGCAGCTGGTGAACTGCAATGCACAACAGGGAGATTTCTGACTTGGCATAAGCTTTGACCCACATCTACTGTTCTGCTCCATAAGCGTACTTACTTCTCAAGTGTACCACAAAGATTTAAAACTAGCCTTTAGGCAGCCTCTTTGCATAATGATCTTTTTGAATATAAAAAGTAAACATACAATCAACTGGGTTTTGGCATAAAAATTTAACAGGGGTATCTTCAATTGCCATCATACTATGGTAATTAGAATTGTTCACTATTCATAGGGCTGATTCTTAAATGTTACCATTTGCTCCAGGCTATTCCTCATTTTCAAAAGCTTCTCCAGACAGAGACAAATCTAATTTGACCAAACATGTTGGACTGGACATCATTATAGATAACATGAAAAAAAACTTTGCTCAAATGCAACTCTGTTAAAAGAATATGTAGGGAGATCTCCAGAATGCATTTTATTTGCCTCAATGTCACAGTTAAGTACTGAAATCTTTATCAAGATCAAGGATATGGCCTCACCTGACAGATTCAATGCATTGAAAATGTTGCATCATCTTTAATTTAGAAAAAAAGGCCCAAAAATAAAAAGAAAGACAGCAATAATAGATCAACAAAGAAAGATTGTTCGCAAGCTTTGATTCTTTCATTAAGTAATTGTGGATATTTAACCTCATTCTTCAAGGTTCCTTGTTCACCAAAGAGAGAGCAGAATGAAAATCTGAGCAAAGACATCTCTGCATATAGGATTACAGAACTGCATGGCTTCTTTGAAAATGTTATCGCTGAAAACACACTACTAGAAAATTAGTTAATTCTGGGCTTAAAGGTAAGGTAAACATTTTATGGTAGGCTTAGGCAATTGCCCAGTTCAAACACACAGATGTAAGGTTGCTCCGAATACAGTACGCAAAACCCGTGATTACAGTTGAAGGCATCTGGTGGTTCTGGTTGCCAGATTTTTATACCCCTTGTCACTGTGCTTGCAACCTTGGAAAGCAGTTTTGTTTGGACACACAGATCTGCATTTTCATAATTTATCTTATTTGAATATCTTTAAGTGTAAGTGTATCTCCAAGTATCTGATCTCTTTCAAATAATTTCTCATTTATGTGGGGAATTCCCAATCACTGAAATATACTCTTGACTCCAGTTTAAGTTTGTCTTCACATCTGTTTTTCAACTTAAAAATATTAAATATGTAATTTAGGGAATATGGTATCTGTGCTTGATTCAAAGCATGAAATGTGAACACCAAAAGGGATTTATATTAAGATTTAAAGCCAGTTTCATTATCTGACATTTATTCTAATTTAGATCAACATGAAGCATCAAAATTATAATGACCTATTAAGTGGCTTTGGAGCTTCTTGTGGCTTTTTCCCTTAAAATTATACAAAGCATGATTACATAAAACCCTTCTGTTTTTTCCTTCATATTCACTAATCCTCGCCCACTTTTGTACATTCTCTGCATGTACACATCATAAAATCTCTTTTCCTGACCTGAACCAAGATACACATTGATCCCTCTCTGCTTATTTCCCCTCTCTCATCATCACACAATGGAAAACTGTAGAAAGTAGCACTTTGTACAACTACAACTTCCTAATTTTTTTTTTAGTGGCGGATGCTTACTTTCATCTTTCTTCAAAGAGGAATAAAAGAACGACTTTCATCAAAAATGCCGCACCATCTCCCACTGACCTTAGTGACAGCAGAACATGTTCCCACTGCATACCCTGGGCAAGTAAGGCCCTTGGGTTTCCCTGAGAGGGTGGTGGAACACGGGCTCCAGTTCCCACTGCCACAGCTGAGCTACACTGACAACACTGAGGATTAGCAGCCATTTTGCAAGACTGCAGTTCTTTGTGGCACATTTCTTTGTAGAGTACTATTCATCAGCTCCTGCCAAGGAGCCTCCTTCCTTTGTAAGCAGCAGCACACTCAGAGTTTCTGAAGGAGGAAGAGGTCAAAAAAAGGTTTAAAAGAGGGAAGGACACAGGAATGAATGACTCAGTCCCCATCCATCACTTGGGAAGCTTGGCAGTTTGGTTTGAACAGCATGTCTGTCTTCTTCAATATTTTGCTCAAATTTGGAAGGTGAAACGGATTATTTGCCAGATTCCTCCTTTGCCACTTGGCTAGTTATGGTTTAATCTCTTTTTAATTCAAATAGTATTTGGCATATAAGAATTGAGTTAACCATGATTACATTATTGTTATTTTGAACAAAGTAAATGTTAAAACCTAATAGCTGACTATTAGTGATGCATCTTCTTTCAGGAATTTTGCTTTTGAGGGAGCAAGTCAATCAATGAATTCTATCTTAAAGATAATACAAGGGAGAGGGAATATTTGAAAGGAGGAATAGTTAGTTGATAGCATTTCAGTGATTTTTCTTGGGATTTTTCCATTAAACATTCTATCTTTTGTGTAAGAATTTGGCTGGCATGTATTCTTGAACAAAGTAAATATAAAAATGAAAGCACAGATGGGAAAAAACATGTCTTAAAGTATGCTTAAATTGCAAAAACAGCTGGGAAAATTGAAATACTTTCACAGTTAAGATTTGTTATAGAGTTATAGTGATGCATTTTTAGAGAGAAAAAATTCTCTAAGGTCATCACTTTGGGGCTGTGTCCTGCTTTATTACTTCAAATCATATAAAATCATAAAATTTGATGAAAATACTTCAGCTAAGTTGCCAGAAAAACAAGGACAGGTCACTAATATTGGAGCACATTCCAACACATTGCTTTTATAGCCAAGACTTTTTTTTTAAACAAGCTTTAAATTGGCAAGAAAGAAAAGACAACATGTAGACTATGCACTAAAAGAAGTATGTTTTCTAACTATTGGCAGAGATAGTATTATTCCATTATGAAGGATTATCAATACTCAGTTAAATGAAAAGTCTTTCTGATTGTATAGTTTGTATCCATGTTACAGAATTTTTCAAAGCTTCAGCAACTTACTCGTGCACTTTATAGACATTTGACTTACCATTATTTCCCTTTTAAGTTATGAATGATGTCTTGCATTTGTTCTTTGCTGCCAAATGTTTAATTTATACTAATTAAACAGTCACGTTCATGGCAGCATTTATGCTCCATGAATACATACATCCCTCTTTTGCCAAATGCCACCCCATATAAATGGTACACATAGTACTGGATGCTTGTTCTATTTTATAGAATTTTTCAGTTATTGGAGCAGGATTTCCAAGTAAAGTTTGGTGATTTTCTTAATGTTTATAGTCTGATTCTATCAACTCTAACATTTATTTTCAGCAAGAGGTAATGTTAATCGTGAGTTTCTATGTAATGCTGTGTCCTATGTGAACAGGTTGTGTTACAATGCATATTGCATGCTTAGTCATCCAATAAAGACACAGAGAAAACTGCAGGGCTAATGACACATATGTAGTGATTTCCCTCTACCTTTTGTTTTGGATTTACAAAAGTGGAGTAGATCCTGTAGAAAACCTAGCAACAAAAAATACATTTACAGTTAGGTACCTTTTAAATATGCATTGAAGCTACAGTTTGGCATACTGTAAAAGCCTGGGAAGTAAGGAGTTAATGCATTGTTATGCCTCAAACGCTGATGGCTATTCAAGTGGGCAAATAAGAACAGGATGTGGCTGGAAAGAGGGACTGTTGGAAAGTAGAGCAGCACCTTTCTGGAACCCACTTCCCTGTTCTGGTCCATGGTGACATAAAGGACAGCAGATGTGCAGAAATAGGATCAAGAATCAGGCATGAGCTGTCAACTTAGGGTCAATCCAGTAGAGGGGGATCAAGACCATCAAAAGATCTTCAAAGACCCTCAACCCATTTCCAGAAAGGTCCAGAAGAATGGACTGCATGTGCTCACTTATTTACATGAAGAATGAGAAACCTAATCCCAGGGGAGGAAAACTTACCTATAAAATGATCCCCTGACAAAGCCCGGGTGGCACCAGGACCTTGGACACCCTATTGGCTGGATCAGTGCTGGACCCAGAACTGGTGATCCCCTTTCCTCTCCTATTTCTCTTTATAGGAGCAAACATATTTCCGTGCCAAGTGTATCGTCTGTTAATAACATTTTGTGCGCGTTTTTCTTTTGGACCCTTTTGGCTCTTGCCACTCTATTTTGACCAAAGGCATTGAGGAATTTTACATGCTCCCTTCCGCGAAGGAGTGAGATGTGGCACATATATTAAGTTGTCAAAAGCTTTGAGTTATGGTTCTCACATCCCTAATAAAAATGTCCTGTGCTTTATTCAAAACTTACCTTAGCAAATTTAAACCATTGGAGTTTAATTAGCCCTTCCAATACCTGTGATCATCATCCTGGTACTTTATGCACTAAGATGTTCATTATACACACAGAAGTGAGCAAAATGGAAAAGGTACTTAAGCATCCATAATCAGATTTGCTTAGTTTTAGTAACAGGAAAAAGTAAGAAAACTGTTGAGTCTCATTAGTTCCTTTGGGAATACTTTTTCAGAGTGTAGATACTTCTATACTTCTATAGATGCTTCCTGCTTCTTATACTCCAGATGTCTTCAGGTATCTTTAACCTAGTAATGCTTGGTCTTAGTTGTCCTGCCCATTTTTCAGAGTGGCAGTGTTCTTTGGATTATGGCCATATCTGATTTCTTCATAAGTCATCTGAAGTAGAATTTAGCCCATAATTTGGAACATTTTTTTTCAAATGTTGTGCCAATGTGCAGTTTTCTGACTGTAAAAGGTTATCCTTATATGCCACAAAAGACTTAAGTTTCTCATTCACAGATACATTTTTTAATATAAAGACAAAAATATAGTTTTTTCAAAGACTATTTTAACAGACTTAATTTTCAATTAAAATACTAAATATTTAAATTGTTTCTTGTAGTATAATTGAAGCCTGTACATTTAGAAGGGTTTTCTTGGGATGAGCCACCTTGGATCCTACTGGACATGGGTAACAGTGAAATGTAATGTAGTCTTTAAAAAAGAAGAAAACACTGTCTCAATCACAGCAGTTCACATAGGCAGTATGTAGTATTTTACCGACATACATATGCTACCCATGCTCCTTAATGTGCATGTATGTAACCATATTGCCAGGTGCTCCATGTGCACCTGTATTTGTGTTTCCACATCCCTATAATGTATTGGTGTTATGAAGGCAAAATACTGTCAAAATTTCAATTTTGCAGACAGTTTTGTTCTTTTTAAAATAGCTTTTCATACTTATGTTCAGTCTGTCAATGTTGCTACTGCTTAAAGTCAGAATGGAAATAGAAGAATGACTACCCTTTCCAAGAGTCATTTATCTTGACAGACCTAAGGGAACACATTTTTAAGGGCATTGCATCAATCCCCATCAATCAGACCTTAAGCTATTTTAAATCAGCTTTTAATAAAATAATTTATTTCTCCATGTTTTCTGGAAGTAAGGTATCAATTTTAGGAGCTTATCAGTACACTGCAGAAATAAAAAGGAATCATGTCTCAAAAAGAGACATTTAAAATCGCCTTTTTTTTTCCCCTAGAGCAGGAAGTCCCGATGGTCTACAAGTTGTTTCTCAAGGGAGGGAAAAAAATCTTTTGGGAATGTATATGGGAATGCCTGAGATGTCTCTACGCTATTAGATTCCTACATGCCCCATCAAACATGTCTGCCTGTCCAGACCTCCGGCTAAGATTTTTCTCTTATCTCATTTTCCTCTCAGCAAACAAAAGGTGAAAGTAACAGCATAAATGAATGCTATCTGGAAGTGAGCTGTGATTTACTGGAAAATATTCAAGCTAAAATTGTGTAATAAAATACTGAAAATTTAAATGCTAACCCTTAAAATAGTAAATACAGACTTTAAAGTAAATGATATGCAGATGGTTCTGGTAGGGACACTTGTGCACTAACTGGAAGCTTACCAACTTATTCTCCTGTCTGATTACATTACATTTAGAGGAATTTTTATAATTTATACTTGCTAGCAGAAGAAAAAATTCCCCCCCTCCTTTACTGGCAAAACTGTATTTAAATAAAAACTAAATTTTCATTAATATAACATGAAGCAAAATGTATTAAATGTCTTCATTTTCTATGCAAATATTTATGAAGAATGACTTTCATTCTGTGTTCTTGAATGGAAGTACTTTGTACCTAATTCTAAAAGTTATTACACCATGATTGTACTTTCTACTGTATGTTTTGAACTAACTATGAATGTTAAAATCCAAGTGATGATGTAGAAAAAGCAAAGGAGCACATATGAAAAGGGAAGAGACTCTGACAGCTGAAACACTCCCAAAGGCTGTCGTAGAGTTGATCTCCCACCATTCCAGACACTGAGCTTATTTTGTACACCTAATACTACACTACTGCTTTCCTACCTCCACATGTGTTTTGTCATTTGGAGGATGATGTGAGTGGGTTCTTTGTACTATATATGATGCATGTACTTTCTGTGGTGCATTTTTAGGGAGTTGTACATTAAACTGCAAATGAAAAATACTCTTTTCAAAAAAACGCTGTTAATGGAAACTAAATAGTCAACTTGACAAACAGCTTAACAGTGTGAATTTCTATATAGCTAAGTAAATAATTTTAAAAAACCAAAATTTAGCAAGAGTAGCTTCAAAATTAAAATCAATCATTTGGTAATTACCCATACTCATTAAGAGTTAAGGCTGTTCATTAAGGCGGTAATTTAAGATTCTGGATCGCCATTTTTCAGGATCATAGCTAAGTGGTATTTCTCTTCAAAATCAGGGAAGGAATTCATAAAGTTCCCATTAGTCTAAAAATAAAGAATAAATAAATAAATAGTGTGAGTCATGAATGGCGTTTTCCCGAAGTTCAGTAGCGCTGCAGCCAGGAAGACAAGAAGCCGGTGATGCTTCTGCCATTCACTGAAATGCATATAAATATTCTTCATTATACACAACAAGCCACCAATACTCAAAATTAGGATTCCTTATTTATAAACAGTATAGGAAATACTGCTAATCAATATTTAAATTTTAAATACTATGTTATGGCATTGTGCTATTGATGCCTTTTCCTGGTCTTAAAATCAAGAGTCAGACACGGTTAGAAGGGGAAAAGGGATTTTACCTTGGGATTTATTTTAAGGATCCTTAGGTGCACACATCCAGGTCATGTGCATTGAGATGCACCCCCCAGAGTCTATCCCCCCCCAGCATTGGGTATAACATTATAGGTCTTACTAATTAGCATATCTATCAAAGATACCCCAATGAGAGGCTCAAGTGAGCCCCCCTCCCCAAGGAACCTTCCCCTGGATGGTTCTATCTTGGTTTACAGAATGTGTTCTGGAGAGGACCTTGGGGTCTGAGGCACACTGATCCCTAACTACGAAGCTTCTAAAATGTTTAGTCTCTTAGCTTGACAAACAAGTCCAAGAATGTAGGCAAAAAGCACTAGGAATACAGAAGTTGTAAAAAGGTATAACAGGGGTATAAAAGAAAAGGCAAAAATCTTCATGGTATCACTATAATTTCACAAATCGAATATCCAAACTTTCTGGAGATAAGCCTACATGTTTTCAATCAGATTTTGGACTTGCATGCTGCCATTAGGGAATCAGGACTATACAACATCAGTGTAAGGACGAGATTCTGCCCTACAAAGATGACATCTGAATAAACACTTGCTATCCCAGATCTCAATAATACTTTCTCATTTATGTATTTTTTCCATTCCACTGAGTAATAGGCAGCTGAAATAAAATTATTCTCAGATATGCTGGTGACATTTTTCATGAAAAACATTGTCCATGTAGCCTCATAAACTTTACAAAATATTTAGCAAATGTATCTGTCACAGTTAAAGCCATTTATCTTTTTTATCTCAACTTACAATATCACGTGGTTTTTTACTCTTCTTTCAACTGGACAGTCTATTTTAGAGAATAGCTCATGATGTGGTGAAGCAAATCAGATTTCAAGTTTTTGACGAAATATGAAGCAAATTCCACTTCTCAAAACATGTTATTGGGGAAGTGAAAAAGAGCTAGGCATTTACAGTTCATTCTCAGCATTGCTTTCTAGGGAAGCAGTCATCTTGCATTCCATTTCCAACCAGAAGGAAGAATGATTTGGAATTCAAGGATCAAACTAGTTAGGAAGCTATGGTACACAATTAGTCCATTTTGTAAGCTATAAAACTGAGTGTCTCCAGTTTCAAAGCTGTGTTCACAGAGCATCTTTCAGCATGACAAAAATTAGATTTTTTTTTTTAAGTTCATGGGTTAAGGAAACTGAAAGCATTTTAAGTAGTTCTTAAACTTTGCAATATACTGGCATCTAATTATAGTTTATTGAGCTTTTATAAGACCTTTTTCTCGTAGAAGAAGCCTCAATGATGCTACCAAGTGACAACCAGTCATTTCAGCTGAAGGCCTGACAAATTTTGAATGCTTAAGACTTTGGGGAAGCACATGTCAGCTGCTGTATTCAGTCTTGAAGGACTAAATTTCTTTACTGAGAACCCGTTCACTGATTTTGGAGAGGGGGAAAAGAAAGTAATTTCTGCTCAAGTACTATAGCTCTTTTTTTAAGACGTGCTGATCTTTCTCACTACTGTTTCCATTGATAATATGTTATATGGACTGGGGAGGTGGGGTGTCTAGCTGCTACATTTACATCACCAGCTTAAAAATTCCTCACTTGCTGGACCAAACCTTTCAGAGAACTTCCCAAAGGTTTCCAAAACACTGGGCGGGAGAAGCAGGACCCAAAAACCAAACTGGCCTTAACTGTGACTACAGAAATCACGAAAGGCTCCCTGAAATAAGAGAAGCTCATGTGGTCACCTCTGCTTAGTTAAAAAAATGAGCATCCTTGTATGTTCTTGTCAAATGCTGTTTATTTATTTCTCTGAACTGTTCCATTAGCCCAGTTAAGGGTCTTTAATGCAAAAGCTTCTGAGAAATTCCATGCTTGAAAGATAAAACAGAAAGCTACTGTGTTAAAAGTGGGCAAACAAAAATATCTGGAAGCAAGATCAGAACATATAGGCAGCATATTGCAGAAACAAAATGTAGTGTGTGATGCAGAAAAAAAAAAATTATGTAATCCTTATTTAAAATACTTTTTTTTGTCTCAATAGCTGGAATTATCCATCTAAAAGCAGGTAGTTTCATTTTTTGGAACAGAAACAAGATGACAAGTCTTTCCATCCATTGCTTCCAAAATTTCATCTTTGTCTCTGGTACCCCCTGAGCATTCAGGTAGTGATGGAGTCACCTCTTGAGCTGAGCTCCAGTCAGTGCTCCTGAAAGCCTGACACCAGGCAGCTGCCAGTCTTCTATGAAGACCTAAATCCAGATCCTCTCAAAACAAATGATGCTACTGGCATTAACCATAAGAGAAGAGGAGAAACTCTCAGAAAGAATGGCTGAGAACCAAAGCTATACATTATAGGATGGGTATTTTATGAGAGGACACTCTTCCCTGTCTGTCAAGATCTAGCAAGAAGGGCCACTGAAGAGGGAGACTTTTAAATACACTTTCCAGAGACTCTCTTGGATGTAAAACTCTGCTGTCAAGATGACTAAGCACATTAGCAATGGAGAAAGTACAATGACATTGATACTATATGCACCTAGGCAGAAAAGGAAGTTGTCTGTCTTAGATTTGAGAGGTGGGCCCATGCAAACATCATAAATTTCAGTAAGGCCAAGTGCAAGGTCCTGAACCTGGGTCAGGGTAATCCCAAGCATAAGCACAGGCTGGGTGGTGAAGGGATTGAGAGCAGCCCTGACAAGAAGGACTTAGGGGTGCTGGTGGAGGAGAGGCTGAACATGCCCCAGCAATGTGTTCTCACAGGCCAGAAAGCCAAATGTATCCTGGGCTGCATCCAAAGAACGTGGCAAGGGAGGGGATTCTGCCCCTCTACTCTGCTCTGGAGACACCCCACCTGGAGTGCTACATCCAGCCCTGGGTTCCACAGCATTAGAAGGGATTTGATCGGGTCCAGAGGAAGGCCACAAAGATGATCCCATGGCTGAAGCACCTCTCCTGTGAAGACAGGTTGAGACAGTTGGGATTTTTCAGTCTGGAGAAGAGAAGGTTTTGGGACACCTTAGAGCACATTTCCAGTGCCTAAATGGGGCTTATGAGAAAGCTGAAGAGGGACTTTTTCACATGGACAGTGACAGGACAAGAGGGAATGGCCTTAAACTGAAAGAGAGTAGGTTTAGATTAGACATTAGGAAGAAATTCTTTACAGTGAGGGTAGTGAGGCACTGGCACAGGTTGCCCAGAGAAGTTGTGGACACACCATTCCTGGAAGTGTTCAACCCCAGGCTGCATGGAGCTCTGAGTGACCTGGTCTAGTGGAAGTTGTCCCTGCCTACAGCAGGGGAGTTGAAGCTAGATAACTTTATAGGTCCCTTCCAACCAAAACCATTCTACGGTTCTGTGAATACGCAGGAAAGTATGCACAGAAGGTTAAAAACAAATTTAGCTATAAGGACAAAAGAATCCAGCACTGAGAATTCTGAATGAGAACGAATATAGAGGAAAGGGACATCTAGGAAGCCACATAACTTTAACAGAAGGAAAGAAAGGAAATGAATCTCTGTGAGCAGAATTTTAAAAGTGGATGTATCAGGGATAGGAATTCTTAATGACAATAAGCTGTAAAAGGGGACTGGAAGGCTGTTCTTAAAGCTAGCTGAGGGAATGAATTCTCTAGTTTGCTTGAAGTTTAAAAACACTGTGAAGTTGGGAGAAAATTCACTGAGGAAAATGGTAAGTGCAAAGGACTTGACTGGATAAGACTCTTGGGAGATGTTACTCCCACATGGACTAGAGAGGGACAAGAACAGGAAAATGTTTATTTCCTTGTGATGAAAATTATTACTCATTTTTCTATTCCAATAGCATCTTCACATAGTTAGAGGTAGTCCACATGGAATAAGCCTTAAAGCAGACATCTGATTTACTAGTGTACTCCATTATCAACTTCAAATACTTTTTCAATATTTTTTTTTATTAATACTTACTTAGTGAAACTGAGTATTTTTAGTTTCACTAAGAAGTCAGTGGGAATTTTTCTACTTGTTTGGAGCAGAGCTAGGTTTTTGTATGCTGTCCTCAGAGCCTTTTTTAAATAATAAAGTTTACCATAACAAAGAAGCTGAACTCAAGACATGGCTAAGGTTTTTCTAGAGTCAAGTCAAATAAACTTATGTGTCAGGGGAAAAAATTAGGGTATTTTTAACCCTATTTAAACTTTCTTCCCTAGCTGGTAAACTGTAGTTGTCAGAATCCTTGCTTGTATGTGCTAAGATTTCAACAGGGTCAGATTGTTTATATTTGTTGCAGTTTATAGTCTTTGTAAGGGCTAGGTTATTAGTCTATGAGCTTACTTTCTAGTTATTTGAACTTTGTTTCATCATGTCAGAGTAGTTTTCAGAAAACATTCCCAGCTAGGTTCCAGTAGCAGTTACAATAGGGTTTTTTAATTTACTATTACTTTATAGGCAAATTTTATATCAGACAGAAAATGTGGCATCAGGATGACAGTTTAACATAAGTGAAAACACAGGGATAGTTAATATGGTCAAAGTTCAGACCTCATGCAAGGAAGCTTAGGGGTTTTTAAAGTCAATTCCTTAGAAGCAGAAAAACACAAGATTTTTTTTATTTTTTACTTATTCACTTAAGCTGTCTTTTGCCTACTTTATCCATTTTTTAAGTTGTACTAAGAAACTGGAAACTAGTGTTTCATTTGAATAGTTAAATTACCCTGTTTGTAAAACATCGTTCTGAAAAGAAAAGCAAAAATATGGAAGTTTTTTCATTAGGTCTTCACCAGGGTATTTTCTTGAGTAAGAAAACATCTGAATGGACAGGGTACTTGTTAATGCAATTTGAAGTATGGCAAGTGCGTTTTCCATTACTATGTGTATTTCAGTCTTGATCTGCAGCTTTTTGGTGTTTGAATGTTAACACTTTGCACAGCTGAAATTGTCAGTTGACAGCTGATACCCTGGAAAAATGAGGCTATTGCTTCTTGGCTGAATGGCATATTCTCCTTAAGCTGCTGGTTTATATTGCATTCTGAAACTGTGGGTTTGAACTAGTATCTTGCAGGTAGTTACACCTTGTAAATGGAAAATGAGGAAAATTGTTGCATAGAACATAATGTAGTTCATGGGAAACAACCTAAAGCAAGTATATAACGTGTCATAACATGATGCCTACAAGTTCTGTCAAGGAAGACAGAACTAAAATTTTTAGGTGGCTGGGATCAAAATTAAACCTCTCAGCTTACTCAGGTACCTCACATCAGGTCACATGATGAGCAGCAGCCCTGCGGCACACGGATGTCACACCATGTGTGGGGGAGCTGCTATGGGGGCTACAGCTATTGCCCAGGAAATGTCCTTTCCAGTTAGCTGGGTGTCTCCCCATTCCCACACCCTGACAGAATGGAACAAAGAGGCTTTTTCCTTCCAGGATCACGCACATCAGGTGCAGGCCTGAACCAAAAAGCAAGCATAGCGATGAAGCTGATACTGTGAGTGCAGGAGGTGAATGACTCTTAGTGCCTGCAGCGTGAGAATGAACAGGTCTGCAGAGCTGTTGTTTGCACAGGGCTTAAGACACTGCTCAGTCATTTTTATACTAGAGATTTTCACAAGATCCTACTATTTTTAAGTGGATACAATTATTTTCTCCAAAGATGAGAACTTTTAGATTTTCTCCCCATCAAAAAGTTCTTTTAAGTGGAGTGATAAAGATCAAACATTTGCTTAGTGTGCTTTCCTGTGGTTTTGACAAACAGTTTATTCAAAAAAACATACTAAAATATTGCTTCTGAAGTACACAAATTATGGCAGTTGTTTGAGTGATTATGCTGTACCACACTGGAATGCTCTAACACGATAGTTTTGATTTTATACTGAACTACTCTGGTCCTCATCAATGCTTTAGTACAGCTTTTGAAATGCACAGAGCTAGTTTCCATCTCTTGATAATTCTATTACTAAAAGATGCTATACAGTCTAAAAATTGAATGCCTATTAAAAGAATTTCATTTGCTAATATTGAGAGAGGTGTAATAAATCAAGCAAGGCTTTTTTTCCCCCTTTTGGAAAGTTATTATTTAAGTCATTGTAGCTAGCTGTTCGATAAAATAGTTTGTTAAGCTCTCAGTTGTGTTACCATAACACACTGATTTGAATACCTGAGCAAAATCAATGAGAGAAATTTGACATGTTGTTTCCCAGAGGGTAAAGGAACTCTGTATAGTTGGGGTTTTTATTTTAAAACTCTATCATGAGGCTTGAGACCTAAATACAAGTATAAAACTAAAAAGATCATTTTTTTCCCTACAGTATTAAAG
This sequence comes from Corvus moneduloides, assembly GCF_009650955.1. Classification (NCBI taxonomy): domain Eukaryota; kingdom Metazoa; phylum Chordata; class Aves; order Passeriformes; family Corvidae; genus Corvus; species Corvus moneduloides. The sequence continues at coordinate 25,792,552 of NC_045478.1, forward strand.
GGAGTTTGAGCAAAGCTTGGACACTTGCATGCTGCTTGGGTTTAACAAGAAATCTCTAGAGACAGCTGAATTGGAAAAAAAGTTGCTGCCATCTAAGAATTCTGAAGTATTTGCTCTTCTACAGAGGAAACATTTCCTTACAGCTTCTGTGAATAGTGTAGCTGTGAAGAAAACTAGATTTCCATCCATACTTTTATTAACAGAGAGAGAAGTTAACAGACAGAGGATTGCATATTCTATCAGCCTTCCCTTTTTAGTTGTAAGACTTTTTTATGACCTTAGTAGGCCCCGGGAAGATTGTTAGCTAAACTGATAAAGCTTCATATGGGCAGTATAAAGACAGCAGAAAAGTTCCTGTAGTTTCCTGCTCCCTCTCTTCAGACTAAGCCATAATGTGCTGGAAGTTGGAAAGAAAACAGATAGATATCATTTAATCATACAAATTGTAGGATACATTTGCTGAGCTTTGTAAATAACATCTTAATTTTAGGGTTAACCTGTTCCATAAACAGATAAAAACTAACAGGATTTTCAGTAATTACTTGGATCAAAGTAAGAACTTTTTTTAAAAAAGCTTTTAAGGAGTAGTAATGTCTTTCCCTAGGCAGCTTAAAAACTGACACAGTGAGTGTTTGCAGAACCATCTAGGTGTGGGATTTTTTTTGTACAAAACATAGATCTGGATTTTGTAACCTGAAGAATTCTTTAACGTCTCCTCTGAGCTTTGTTTACTTGGAATAGACATCAGCTTCACCAAAAAGTATTTTTTATTCTCACTAGGGAGTAAGTAAAATTCTTTTTTCCTCTGTCCCATTTCCTAGAAATATATCTGGTCAAGGAAATGAAATGATCACGGTACTTCCAGTTGTAAAGTACTTTTTAACTTACTGTGTGTATTAGGTTATTTGGTTTAACGCTGTATAATGTGCATATCTTTAAAGCATTTTCAGGTATTAAATTACTGAGCTATACTTTTTCTCTCCCCAGATGTTTTGCCTTTTTAAATTACCTGAGGTTCCTATTATTTTCCCACCGCTAGTTTTTATTTTGCTAGTCTGAGAAATTCAAATAATAAAATGGCAGATAAAATTCAGTGCTTATTTCTGAAACTTCTTATTCAGTGCCATAGAAACTCTCCTTTTCTTGAAGGATCTAGTGATACTTATAGTCCACTGACACATTGTTTTCACTGTTATTACCAGTGAGATAGTTCCTAGGGTGCATTTGGACTACCAAAATATTTTCTGTGCATGACATCCTTGTTTCAGGTACTAGTATATGCATGAATTTTTTTTTTTTTTTTTAAGAGCCATCTTCTCCTATTTTCCCTTGTGCAGTCTCTGTACAGGTATCTTCAAGGTTCCTATTAGTATCTTAACTAGTATTTTAACACGTTAACTAGATGCTAGAACCATTTATCTCTGAAGTACAACTTGCATCTCCACTTCCAGGAAGAATTTTTTTTTTTTTTTTTTAACAGTAGGAGTGGTGACATGCTGAAACAGGCTGCCTTGGGAAGTTGTGGACGCCCCATCCCTGGAAGTGTTCAAGGTTTGGCTGGATAGGGCTTTGAGCAACTTGATCTGCAAGATGGCCCTGCCCACAGCAGAGGGGTTGGAACTAGATGATCTCTGAAAATCCCTTCCAAACCAAGCCAGTCTGCAATTCTATGATTCTGTCAGGATGTGGGAATAGGAAGACACCAAAGTCTTATGGAAAAGCCATCAATCCTGATTTGACTCTTGTACTCAAGCTGTTTTTTAACAAGTGGGAAGCATAATGGTTATCTGTATATTCATATAGTATTTGCAGTCTAGTCCACAGTTCTACCTTCTACCTATTGTCTCTGGATTCTGAGACCTACAAACTTCAGTGCTAAAGCAGTATGTCAGGATGAGAGCCATACAGCATGCCAGCTTTTGTAAGTTCTTCAGCAATGCTGATAAATCTGCGTCTTCCAAGAGGGTTTCTGTTAAGTTTTCCATTCCTCTATTTGTCTCTCTCAGGCTGAAAAGGCTGATTGAACTTACTCTAGGAAGCTAATTAATATAGACTGAGGCACCTGATGAAACTCTGGGTTTGCAAAGTTCCAAAGATCCAAGAGTGGCACCTCTCTGTTGTAGACACTAATGTAAGATATAAGACTGTGTTTTCTAAATCAGTTGGCAATATTTTGCATGTCTAGCCCTATAATAATAGTGGGGGAAGACCATCTTACTTTGCCCCCACCCTGGCTTTCAGCCAAAGCTGTGTAGAAGCCCATGAAATGACAGATGCAGCAGGAGGTTCTTGCATTAAAGTATGTAAAAAGTTGTTAAAAAATAATGGTTAACTAAGCTGATTAATATTGTAAATCAAAGAATATGGTACATTTTCAAAAGCAAGTACTGTAGTATGTAAAAGACCGTATTAAACAGTCACTAAAGGTACTAGCTGTCATATTTTGAAGGTTAGAAACAGGTATCTGTGTCTTTTAGGGTAACTTCCATTCTAAGCAATACATACATGATAGCTTAGGAATCAAGCAAGTGATACTATTTTACTTGGTAAATTAAGGTGAGATGCAAATTACTGATTTTTTTTCATAATTAACAAGTGTGTTGGGTTGACCCTGAGTTGATGGACAGTCTTTAAGACTAATTACGCTTCTCACAATTTACATATTTAAACCGCACAGAAAGGCGGGACTTCCCCTTTTGGTCGGAGCTCGCCTGCTGGAAGGTGCGGGGGGCTCCGAGCCTCCCGGCCCCGCTGGGCCGGGCCGGGGCCACTGCCCCTTTCCCCCTTTCTCAGCACCACGGCACGGACCCTGGGTCGCTGGGGGGGACTGTCCCAGAGCCGCAGGCAGCTAAAACCAGCCATGGACTGCTCACAGCTAAACCCATCCAGCGCAGCTTCTGGGGACAGGCGGGTCCCTCTCCTCTCCATGCGGAGCCGGCGGAGCCAGCGGGAGCCGGCAGAGCCTCCTGTCTGCAGCCAGCACACTTCGTGCTGAACTGAAGAGGACACCGTGCAGCCAGCAGCACAGAGGGAGCGAGGCTTTCCCCACCGTAAAGCCCAAACAAGAACACCCTTCAACATGGCGGTTTCAGAGTCAGAGAGAAAGAGAAGTGAGTCACGTGGGACGGAGCTGGAAATGGCGACAGGAGAGAAGAGGGCGGTGCCGCGATTCTGGCGCGCAGCTTAAAAGAAACCTTCTTGCATGCCGTGGTAAGAAACCGTAATACCACAAACTGTTTGTCTCTTTAATCCATTTGAAGAACATGGGGGGATGGAGTATCCTCGTGTGCCTATGAAGTTTGTGAAGAGTGCCTATGCCAGGCTATATAGAAGTAGTGAGAGGCTGTTAGAGACTTGTGGCGAAGAAAAGCCTCTGTGTGCAGGCCAAAATAACTTATCCTTAAAAAGATGAATAACCCCATGTGATGGCCCATGTTTTGTAGTATGAAAGAACTGTGAAATTCTTCATGGAAGAGATGTTCTACACACAGCAGACTGTTTGTTTCCGGGCGGGTGTGCTGTTGGTGGCAGTTTGGGAACCACGTGCAACTGAAGGAAAACCTTTTCTTCCTTAAGCATAAGAGAAAGACTTTTCAAGAACTGCAACACTGACTAACATCCCATGTTCTGTTATCCCTTGTGTGAGCTGGATAAAAGGAGAGAAGTGCTGGAAAGGGGGGGGGGGGGGGAATTTACTTTAATTTTGTTTCGTTGTTTTCTCTTTACTTTTAATTCTGTTAGTAATAAAGCTCTTTCATTGTACTGCAACTGTTTAAGGTTTGTGCCTGCTTTGCTTTTCTCCTAATTCTTATCTCACAGAAGGAAAATAAGTAAATAATGGATATTTTGAATCAAAACCACTACATTTAATTGGTGTTTCCGCCCGGTTTCGAACTCAACGCGCTACATCAATGGTGGAGAATGCGGGCAATTAATGAGCGCTGTGAGATGAAGATTAATTAGGAGAAAATAATAAGCAGAGCAAGTAGAAAGTTATAACATTAAGTAGAATAATAGAAGAAATTTGCTTTGTAGTAGTGGTAAAAATTCTAGGGGTGGAGGTTTATGGAATTTGTTTTCTTTTAGCTCTGGTTTTGCTATTTTAAGTAACTTTTGGATATGTAAATTTTAAGAAGCGAGGGGTGGAATGTGTTGGGTTGACCCTGAGTTGATGGACAGTCTTTAAGACCAATTACGCTTCTCACAATTTACATATTTAAACCGCACAGAAAGGCGGGACTTCCCCTTTTTGGTCGGAGCTCGCCTGCTGGAAGGTGGGGGGGCTCCGAGCCTCCCGGCCCCGCTGGGCCGGGCCGGGGCCACTGCCCCTTTCCCCCTTTCTCAGCACCACGGCACGGACCCTGGGTCGCTGGGGGGGACTGTCCCAGAGCCGCAGGCAGCTAAAACCAGCCATGGACTGCTCACAGCTAAACCCATCCAGCGCAGCTTCTGGGGACAGGCGGGTCCCTCTCCTCTCCATGCGGAGCCGGCGGAGCCAGCGGGAGCCGGCAGAGCCTCCTGTCTGCAGCCAGCACACTTCATGCTGAACTGAAGAGGACACCGTGCAGCCAGCAGCACAGAGGGAGCGAGGCTTTCCCCACCGTAAAGCCCGAACAAGAACACCCTTCAACATGGCGGTTTCAGAGTCAGAGAGAAAGAGAAGTGAGTCACGTGGGACGGAGCTGGAAATGGCGACAGGAGAGAAGAGGGCGGTGCCGCGATTCTGGCGCGCAGCTTAAAAGAAACCTTCTTGCATGCCGTGGTAAGAAACCGTAATACCACAAACTGTTTGTCTCTTTAATCCATTTGAAGAACATGGGGGGATGGAGTATCCTCGTGTGCCTATGAAGTTTGTGAAGAGTGCCTATGCCAGGCTATATAGAAGTAGTGAGAGGCTGTTAGAGACTTGTGGCGAAGAAAAGCCTCTGTGTGCAGGCCAAAATAACTTATCCTTAAAAAGATGAATAACCCCATGTGATGGCCCATGTTTTGTAGTATGAAAGAACTGTGAAATTCTTCATGGAAGAGATGTTCTACACACAGCAGACTGTTTGTTTCCGGGCGGGTGTGCTGTTGGTGGCAGTTTGGGAACCACGTGCAACTGAAGGAAAACCTTTTCTTCCTTAAGCATAAGAGAAAGACTTTTCAAGAACTGCAACACTGACTAACATCCCATGTTCTGTTATCCCTTGTGTGAGCTGGATAAAAGGAGAGAAGTGCTGGAAAGGGGGGGGGGGGGGGAATTTACTTTAATTTTGTTTCGTTGTTTTCTCTTTACTTTTAATTCTGTTAGTAATAAAGCTCTTTCATTGTACTGCAACTGTTTAAGGTTTGTGCCTGCTTTGCTTTTCTCCTAATTCTTATCTCACAGAAGGAAAATAAGTAAATAATGGATATTTTGAATCAAAACCACTACATTTAATTGGTGTTTCCGCCCGGTTTCGAACTCAACCCGCTACAACAAGGAAAAAGGAGCAGTAACAATAATTGTCTGTAAAAGAAACACCATTCTCAACTTCAGTCTCTCTGACAAAGTATCAAAGATATTCCAATGGTTATGCTGTTAAATTCCATGTATTAAGTGGGTATGCAAACAAAAAGGACTGGAAACTGGCAATTCAAGCATCTTCAAGCTAATTTCCTATAGTACACTTGAAGGAAGAAAAGAAAAAGAAAAGAAAGAAATAAAAAAAGGAAATCAAGCACTTAATGTCAATAATTGATGGAGAAAATCTCCCAGTTTGCTGTTTGGACCAGTCAAAGATGACAAGTTTATGATCATGTTAATAACAAACAAAGCACAGGAAAATATATCTTGAATGCTAGCAAGAGACTGGTTCTGTAAAACAAGCCTCTATTTATCACATTTTTTTACTGAAAACATCTTGGAGAAGTTGAATCCTCTATTTCGATTTTGTCTTGTAGATCCGTGCAAGAAAATCTCATCTTCTTTGTTGATTTTGTACAATTTCATACCTGTATCACCAATTTGGTATTTGCAGAATGATGCAGAAATGGTCTCTACAACACAGTTTTTAAACACAGGCAAAAGAATCATTTCAAATCCTTTAACTGAAATTTACCTACAGGAGATACAACAATAAACTGTGTAATTATATCATCCAGAGTAGTGTGGAAACTTTAACTGGTAACATACCAATCTGAAAGTAAGAAAGTATTTTCTTTTGAGTCCTGCCAGTATTCTTTTGCTTAGCAAATACATTGTTGATAGACAGAAACAAGAATTTTCACAATAAGTAAAAATAGATGCATTACTTAAGAAAGGAATGCAGGATTCAGAGTCAGAATCATCTCTTTCGTACTTCAAAATTCAACACTGTTCAATATAGTTGTCCTTATCCATTGTGTGCTGGGGCTTTGGATGGCAGCATGTCAAAGTATCCTTTTGTATTTGGCAAATGACATTCAGTACAACAATAATTATAACTTTTCAGGGTATCAAGACAAGGGAAAATGAATCTCAGTTAAGAGTATCCAAAGATACTGCATTTCTATCAGCAGTGCATCCCCCTCCTAGTCTGCTGTGATGGCTCAGGATGAAGCCCTGGTCTTTGATTTAAATGTTGACTCCTGACACAGACTTTTATTTTCTAGTCTTTTGATCTGCTGATAAACTAGAAATAAATTACCTGTATTCCAGATGCTATCATCAAATTGATCATACATTGTTTTCAGCTGTTTGTAACAGGAAAGACTAAGAAAATAGGACCTGTTTCTTTTACACTATTGCTTTGGACAGTCATATCTCCTGAGTCATAGGATCCAGTCAATATACTAAGAAGCAAATTCAAGTCAACATTAAGTTATTTCAATATCTTAAAAATGCAGTTCCTTGAGTACAAGTGTTGTGATCCAAATGGTAAAGCTGTCATTTTTTCAGATAGAAGTAGTCTAATTGTTGACCCTAAGGGATTGCCTGTCTTTTAGGAATATCTGAAAACCTGGTGTTTTATATAAAAAGTTCCCAAGTATAATAGCCAACATATATGTCTATATTTAAAATTTCCAGTCTTGTATCTCAGCTGCATACCAACTTCCTATCGTCTCAAGTTAATTGAAAATTTTATTATTGAGAGCTTTATTCTCCCTGCTCACACACACGTTAGAAAAAAAATCATACACCAGTATACAAATTGATCCCAAGATAGGAAAAGTCAAAGAGGAAAGTTCATTTCAGGTATATTGCTGCACAGCTGATCTAGGGTTTTGGCCTTTGCTTCACAGTATCACTTACTGACTTACTGCTAAAGAGTGGATTAGGTGGAATTTGTTCTAGTTTGTCATCTGAATGCTTAAACATAATCTGCTTTTCAAAAGACATTCTCCAGTTTTATGTATGGCACACGCAATAGTGGCATAATGCATTATTAAAGTTCAGATTGAAAAGAATGTGTTTTCATAAAGAAGCAATTTGTAATAACTGTAGAAAAAAAGTCTTCTGCTTCCTATGCAGGAGCAGATCAGAAAAGAACCTGGACATATCTAACTCATTCTCTTCCCATTGTGTTTGCCCATTAAGCAGATGAAGCGCACACTTCCCATGCTGTTCCATTCATACAGCCCAGTATTCATTCAGAAACAGAACGTTTCCTTTAGTTGATGGATTAAAGGCAGGAGAGGGGGAGGTGTGTAAAAATGTTTGGGGATTTGCAATATTTCAGGAACAATGTTTAAAGGTTAATTCACACTTGAAGTTTGTAATGTATATTTTACACAACTTTAAAACAAAACAGGTTCTGCCTCTTGAAAGAACAAAAATAAATTTTAAAGATCAAGACCTAATGAAGTTTTTTGGGCAATTGCTGAGAAGCTAAATGTCAGGTTATTTTTAAAAGCAATCTTGTATTACACTTTCCATACACTAAAAAATTAAGCAAATACAATTTTTTCACCCCACATTGACTGACCTTGCATTATATTTTGGGAGGTTGAAATATGAACCTAAGAATGTGTATTAATGACCTTATAAAAACAACAAGTAAACTCTGTAAGCAGCTTTAAAGGTTATTGTTTGCTTTTTATCTTCACTTGCAGACCAGGTGTCTCTAGCAAAGTAAATCTGAGGAAAAGCTACTTTTTGTTGGAGGCTCTTTGTGAACAAAACAGATGGCATAGAGAGCAGGTGTTAAAATAGTGAAAAAGGCAAACAGCAGATATTTTACAGGATGTTTAGCTATGGAAGAGCTAGGGAAAAAAAAAAAACAGGCTGTTCTAAAGCATCTTATTTAGAAGTCTTTGCTCAAATACAAGAAACACTTCTCTGTCTTGTAAATCAGAATCTGTCTTTTGATCCCCCAAAGAATGGGTTAGAGATACTTATTCTATTCCTCTTGGCACTGATTTCCCAGGGACTGACAGGAAAAAGCATAGTTTTTACTAAATAAGGATGCTGGAATTTGTTTACCTGATGTCACTTATGATACTGTGTTTGTCTGCTTAAGTGGCATTTAGGACTGAAGTGTTGTGTGATTTTACTATTTATGTTAGGAAATTGCTTAGCAGCTGGGTAAATTAGGCTGTTCTACATTGTGTGATTTTCATCCTACATTGCACATCTGTTAATTTTCATCTTAACATTACAATGGTGAGCATTGTAAATTAATAAGTAGAAAGGTAAGTAAGTGAAGGAAAGTAAGTTTGCCTGCTTAAGAAAACAAAAACTACTCAACTGACATTATTTGTGTCTCTAAGTTAAGCATCCTAAACATCTAAAGAGAGATTTAGAGTTCCACACTGGAGCCTTCAAGTGTATGCATTTTGGATTTAAGCTTCAAGGCTCATTTCAGGTTGATGAAAACCCTGCACTGTTTGTTCTGGAATGTGACTTTTAACACTGACAAATTCGCCAGCGGGTTTCATTGGTTGTATCACAGGAGTTCTGTAACTTTGTAACTGATGAGAGTAGTGAACCCTAATACAAAATTATTTTATAACTATGTATGAAATGACTATTCATTGTAAAAAACTGAATTGTCTCCATTCACAACACAGATTTCTTTCGCTATGAAGAAACCATTATGACATCACTGGAACACTTATTGGGAAATACAATGCCAAGTCCTCGAAACATTTATTGCTTAGGAAATAGGCATCTTGGTACAAAACATAAATGTTTGTTTATAAATATACTCTGCAGTTAGACTATATTATCACACTTTTCCAAATAGTAGCAAAATAAAGGTTTTTTAAGTCAAAATCTGTTGAACTGCATAGCATTTTGAATCAAATGAATTTCTATAAAAATGTGAAATAGTGATCAGATTAATTCTCCAGTAATACTAAGAATATATGCTGTAAAAATTTTTTTCTGCTCTTTCAGGTACAGATGTTGCCACTTTGGCAATAAACATGTCATTTTCCCTTAGTTCCAATGGAATTGCACTAAAAGAAGTTCTGTGATATCTGCAGCACATTTTCCAGCCATTTTTCCCTTGAATATTGTACATGTCACTGAAAATGTTACAAGATGCAAAGGATATCTGCTAAAGAATTTTCTTGAAATTCTATCACTTCACAAGGCTAATTTCACTGCAAGTCAGACTTGCAGTCTTTGCTGGAACTACAGTTCTTTTTTTAGTGGGGTTTAATAGGTTAATTTCTGCATCCAGGTTTTGAAATCACATTTCAGATAGTATTTTTCAGGCATGACTCAGATAAAGGTACATTCTAGGTTCTTTAAATAGAGCTAAAATAGCCCTTGCCAGTTAGTTATAAATTAGTAGATGCTTCTCGCATGTCAGAAACTTCAGACATGCCCACGGTCCATCTGTGTAATTTGTCCAAGCAACTCAAATGTAATGACAAACTTTAAAGCACATTCTCTGCAGAACTGTGCAGTTCACTCTTCCTTTCTAGTTAAAATTATGTTCCCAGACTTCAAAATAACTTTTGATTGAAAGGTAATTCAGGAATTTAGGTTAGACAATGCACTCTGTGAATTTAGGCACTGTTCAAGGAAAAAAAGAAGTCACACTGAAACAGATAACAGGATGTCAAGTTTCTGGGATAGAAATTATATTAACCTACCTTCATTAGCCACTGAGTGTTGTTTTCCATGATGTTCTCAAGTAGCTGCAGTCTTTGAACTGAATCATCATAGTCCAGAGGCGCATCCCTTTGCACCGCGTTGGACACGTACGGAGTCGAGGAGCGGCAGTTGTCCGCCTCAGGCAGAAGGAAGGTGTAGCTGCACGACCCGTGCTGAACTTGGTACTGCTTCTTGCCTATCGTCTCCATGCTCTTACTGAAGGAGTTGTATCCTGAAGCTAAGAATATGCCGCAGCCCAAAAAGAAGCAGGCGGCCAGCTGCATTTTAATCCCTGCGGTAACTCGGCGGACCTAGAGAGCCTGGGTGCGCTGGCCAGAGCCCGGCCCTAGCTAACCTGCGGCGCAGCCGAGCGCTCCGCTGCCATGTGCCGTCAGGCGAGGGCTGGGCTGGCCTGCGTGCCCCCGGCGGGCCGGAGGTGCGGCCGCTGCCGCGCCGTGCCCGCGGCTGTCAGGCGCGGGAAGCAGCTGCGGCCGGCCCCGCCTGGCCCGCTGCCTTCCTGCGCCGCGCCGCGCCCCCGCCGCGCAGCCACCCGAGTCAATCGCTCCCCTGCCCTTATAGCTGGGTTGGTAGGAGCAGGCACACATGTGGAGCGGAGCCGCTCCTCCCTCCCGGGCTCGCCAGTGCCGGGGGGCACCGCACAGCGGCTAGCGGGAGCGGGGCGGCGAGAGGAAACCCCAGGGAGGAGCCGGCAGCGGCAGGACCCCTGCGAATTCCTGCAGTACGGCTCTCATTAAGGGTTTCCTAGACAGAGCAATCAGTTCCGATAGCCTCCAACTATGCTAGTAAATTATTTGCGTAATCATTTTTAGCTCTTTCCCCTCGAACCCCCTCCCTTCCCCTACCTACATACAGAAGTCTATGGGCTTGTTTGTTCTTAATTTATTTTCTTTAAAATGTGCTGAACCAAGATGTAATTTAGTTAGTGTGTAATACATTGTGGAATTACAAAGAAAGACACTGTCCCAAGCATACAAAAGCAGGCTTGGGTACGTCCTCGCAAAGAGAGCAAGAGGAGCAGTAATTAGGGGTTTTCAGCTGAACACAGACTTTGTATTTTACTGAATCTCTGAAATGAATACTCATGTTTAGGCACGTCTTTCAAGAGTTAAGCATTTACAAGCTTTTTATTTATTATTTTAAAGGCTTTTTTTGTCTTATGACATGGCTAACTTTGGAAGTGCTAATGTTAATAAAAGAGTTAGAAATCACAAATCAGCTGGTACTGGAAGAGGAAAAACGATCCAGAGTCAGTGGCAGTAAGGCATGGCTCAGGAAGTGGCATGGCTGAATAGGAATTACCCTGTTAGTTCTCCCTAGCCTAGTTCTGTGCCCTTGGGAGTGGGAAGTACCCATAAAAGGGGAGGGGAAATTCTAATAAAGTATTTGAAATGTATATGTAAGAGTAAAAAGGAGCTTCCCCTACTTCCCAACTCCCATGGTCTCTGCAATGATCGGTCATCTTGAAAAAGCGGAAAATTGCTAGCCAACTAACCAGACCCTGGGAAAGAGTCCATTCCACTGAAATTTTGGAAAAGTTTACTTCTCTGTAGGAAGAAGTTGTCTTCTTGAAACCAGCATGATAGGATACTGACTGCCTGAGATTTTGGCTAGGTCTGGATCTAGAAACTATAGATTTTTCTTAATTAAAGTAAACAAAGGGAATGCCGTGCTAGTCAAACTAACATGAATTACTGACCAAAGTTTCTCATATTCAAGGAAAATCCCAGCATGTCTCATGATCTCTTAGGACAGACTCCTACACAACTTGCTGTATCTCATATAATGTATTAATGTGGCTTTACATTTTTATATCATGGAAATTGCGTTCAGGGGCTGTCAAAAATAATTGTAGCAGTTAAAATTCATGTTTTAGATTGTTGGAAGCTGCTGATCTTTCTTTACATAGTTACCTTTGGAAAGGAAAATCTCCAGAATTAAATTCTGGAGGATTCCAGAAAGATTCTGATTATATTTGGACTGTGATGAGTGGAACAAATTTGTCAGATTTTTTCCTGTGGAGTATTCATATGCCGTTGTTCATTCTTCTAACCAGAGGAAACAGAAGAATATGTTTGGAAGAGTCAAGATTATTTGCAACAAAATATATGTATGTGAAGGGTTTGGTATATGAAGTATGCATTCTCCATCCCTTCAATTTTGTATTGCAATAGGAAAGCAGATTAATATGACAGCTACTTGCATTGATAACAAAGTTTCCAACTTGTTGTATACTGATTTATAATTTTCAATGAACTGAAGTCTTTGAAAGAATGTTTAATTCCATGTGAATAACAGTCTTTTGCAAGACACTTGACCAACCTACTGTTATCCAATGAAGAATATAGCATTCAATTAATGCACTAGACTGTGTGAAGCATTTCTAGGTATCTAACCAGACATTCCAATTCAGTATCTTCTGTTATTTGGGTACTTTAATTAATTTGCTAAGTTAAATAGGAATTTCCCATTACGGTTTGTCCTTAAATTGGTCTGTTCCCTGTTTTCCTTGCACACCTAGCCCAAAAAATTATCGGGCCATATTTTACTAGTCATCCTGCCTTTCACCACTATGTGCTTATGCTCAACAGAGTAGTGCTGAAAATTAGATTGCTCCAGCCCTGAACATATCTGTCTCTTAATGAGGAAGAACTGGAGGATAATCTTTATTTTTCTGATTATATTGTCATGGATTTTTTTTTAATTCTTTTGTTAGATATTAAATGAAAATATGAAACTGAGCAGTGTAGTCTTTTAGACATTTTCTTTTTAATTATTAGAACTCTATTCAAGGGACTGAACACATATAAAATACAAGATTTAAGAGAGAATCTGCTGAGAATTCATTAGATAGGATCTCCATGAGAGGCTTAATTAAATCAGTAGTTTTTGAATGGCTATAAAGTTTGCCATCTGTGTGCCACCCCAGTGAGTCAGATCACCATTGTAATCTGGCAGCTCAGTTTTGCTGGGTTTTTGAGGAGAGAGGAGTGTCTCTAAAGGTTTGAACTGGAGTCTGTTTTCCTTTATGAAAGGCCAAAGCATGACCCTGGGAGGCCCTTGTGCTGCAATGAGGCCAGGACAAAAACTGAATTTGGAGACTGCCTAGGAAGCCTTGCTGTATCCTGGGCCTCCACTAGGGAGAACTGTGGTTGTAGGAATACTGGAAAGAGAAACAAGTTCACCTTTTACTGTGTTTTAAGCTGGGTTTGGTTTTTGTGTCTTGGTTTTTTTGTTGTTGTTGTGAATGAATGAATGAATGAATGTATGAATGAGTAAATGGCCAGTTGCTGCAGCAGCTGTCTGCAGTTCAGGGAAAAGGTATGGAAAGCACAGGTATCATTCTAAGAAGTGACAACAAACCCCTAATGGAATACTCTTACCAGCACAGCAGGCACCCCCAGTTAGCTACTACTCACTGTGCTTCTCATCTAGCTCTTGGAGTAACACCCTGAGGTTCACCATGGTAATGTTTTCCCCAACCGTTCATTGATAATCCCAGGCTGTAGGGGCAGTGACTGGAATACAACCCCCACACACACACATAACTGAGAGAGGGTTTTGCTGTTTCCCCATCTGGCTCCAAAGGATTCATATTGCTTTAATGAAGTGCTCTTTCCCAATGTCCAGGAAAGTTAGTGAATGTTCACCTTGCCAACGAAATAAATATACATCCCTTTAACCCTTCGCTACAGCATAGTGCCGTATTTGGTGCATCTTTTGGAGCAGTTGATTGTGATCCTTCACCCTTTCTATCCCTTTGGGAGCAGCTTTCCCAGCTGTGGAGGAGGAAGTGGTCTTCTCTGCCTCTCCAGGGAGTCAAAGCCAGTCAGAGTTCAGGGGGAAAGAAAGTAGTAACAGCTAAATTTAGAAAACTGGTGTGAAAAGTAAGGCAAGTTAAATCCATTTTTGTCCTTGAAATTTGAGGAAGAGGAAGGAAGATGCCTGAATACAGCCTTTTCGCTGAGCCTTAGAGGCATTTTAACAAGTCTGCTTGAAGGGGAGGGCTTATTCTGAAAACTGAATGACTGAGAAGATCTGTGCCTGTCAGTTATGAGAAGGACCGTTTCTTTGTTAGACATGTTGAAGTAGGGAGGAATTTAAATAATGTGGCATGGAGTCTTATAAATGTCAGAAACTGAGTAAAAAGTTTTATTTCAGACTAGTCATCCTCTCAGTATTTCTTTCATGTTCATTGTTGTCTTCATCTTTCATTTCTGCTGTCGATATGGAGTGTTGTATTTACATTCGCGATACATTTTTCCTGTAAACTAAAATATAGCTTTAGCCTGTGAGTTCCCGCTTGCTGTAGAGCCAAGTGTATACAATATATGCCATAAAAAAGCGAATAGTGGATTGGCATATTTAAAGTACAAATTAGATCATTCCCTTTTTAGAAAGAAGATACCCATTCTACAGAACTCGCCTTATAAGCAGAGATGAAATGTATATTTTGTCAAAACTAAACATTTAGAACATTTTGCCAGATGTGTGCAGGCAATTTCCTTTCCTGGGAAACAGTAAATTCCCTTACTGAGCCAATCCTGGGTTTCTTCCATACAGCATATGACTAGGCTGCTTTGAGAGAGATGCCTGAATTCTACTAACATTATCTTTCCAATTATCATTTTACTTACAGCTGTGCAGCTTCTGTTTGACAGGCAGATACAGAGCTCTTGTGAGATCGCTGATAGAAAAGGAAGTATATAAACTTCTTAAGTAATATGAGAAAATGTTGACTTGGCTTTAGTCTGCTGTCTGCAAACTTTGCCACCTAAAACTTTCAGGACGTTGATTTAGTAGGTAAGTTCTCATTTCAGCAGTTTTCTCATTTTAGGAAGGGAAAACTACGCAATAAAATATGTGCAAACTAAAGGCAAAACCCTGTAAACAAGTAGGTTTGGTGCTGCATTCTTACAGGGATATTTGATCTACATATATAAATGAAAATGCTGCAATGTGAGAACATGTAACTTCAAAATCAAATCTGAGATGAAAAAGATTCTGAAACGTGGAATAAATTAATAAAGTATTTTATCTATTTCTGGTATTTACATTCCTCACATTTTGTCACTCAGTGTTAAGTCCCCACCTTTGGTTCCTGGTACTTCAATATTAGTTTATGATACTTCCATTTGCTGTCTTCAAAATATTTTCTTTCACTGTGAGTAGTTTAGCATTTTTCTCAGGAACAAATGTCAACAAGAACAAGACTCATGAACTTGTAACTTAAAAAACAGGGGACAGGATCCAGGACTCTACTGGAATTTTAGTCTGCTGAAAATCTTGTCTGTTTTTAGATCTTACACTCTTTTTGAAAGAGAGAAGTGACAGGTTATTATGTTTTTCTATAAACCAAAAAATTTCTTTTCATCAAGACCCATAGTTCAGATTTTTAGCACTTTAATGATAATATCTTTGCACTTATTCTGACTTTCCCCACCATTTGCTCATTATCTTTTTTTATTTAGTCTGAGCTTCTGCACCAGTCTCTCAAGACTTCTTTAACAGTCTCAGGATTCCACTCACTTTCTCAGCTGCAGCTTATTTCTAATCACTCAGAACATCTGGTGTACCACCTTGTGAATTCATAATCATCTCTATGTTCCATCTCTGACGTTCCAGCATGTCTCCTTTGAGTGCCCTTCCTTACAAGGGAGGGCATTTGCCCAATAGTTCTCATATTGTACTTCTGCTGAAGGGACAAGAGGTCAATAATCTGATCTGCTGGAAATTTCAGTTACCACTCTGTCTTGGTGACTCAGTCTGTTTGTTCCCATCTTGCCTTGTAATATCCAATCCATCATTTCAGTACACAGTATTTTTCCTAGATGTCACAGCACTAGTGGAAGCATAATGCAGCCAAAACCAAACTTTGTGTATTCCCTTGGAAATGCTTGCATGCTCCCTTTTTCTCTTTGACAATTGATACTGCCACCATCCTTCAAAACATTTAAATCTATAATCTGCAAGTTATGTTTCCTTTGTTTCTTTGATGTTTTATTGTCTCCCTTTTTTGATGCTATGCTTTCATTAATGTGTCTAAAATTCCTATCTTGGTCCTTATAATCAAGTTACTGAATTTTTTAACATAATCTGTCTGGCTCCTTCATAATATTTGAAATGTGACTTGCTTATGAAGCTTGTTTTATTAGTTCTGCCTCAGTAAATTACATTCAACTTTGCTATCATAAGGATAGTTAGAGAACTATCAGATCTTCACAAAAGTAGATTATGTACTTAATTGCTTCAAATTTGGAAGGTCTAAATTCAGCACCTCTCCTACCAATATGTCAACTTCATTGCTTTCTTTGTAGCCACTGGCTGGATTGGCTTTCCTGGACTATCTTGGGTTAAACTTGGGCTATCTTTTCTCAGATAATTGGATATTTAATGTGATCATATTTTCAAATTATAGGCTTATTTTGGTGTCCCACTTTTTTTAATATAACATTTTCTCAAGTTTTTTTCATTGAGATTGTATTAACATCAAAAGACATTATATATTTTATATATACATAATTATATCTGTATAAATGTGTGTGCTTAGTATGTTGTTGATGCTACTGTACCTAAAATATAATTGGTCATGTTAATTTAGATTGGGACTTTATGATATCACATCTTGAGTAATAACAATAACATGAATTAATGGGGTTTTTAAAATTCCTTTCGTTGTCATTTCCACATTCCAAAACTGTGTTTAATACAAAATGCTTCTTATTTCTGCTGTTTCATTACTTTTATAGTGATTTCTTTCTTCAGTCCAAATTTTCTAGTGATATCTAAAGTAGAATTCACAAGAATCTATGGAACACTAGTCTATACAAATAAGTAGGCACATATCTAAGAAGACTCTCACTGTGCATTAATGAAGTTCCTGTTTGTAGGACGGCTGGTAGTGTCTTTCACTGTGAGCATTTTCTGATAATGAATCTTATTTTAATCTTTGAAAGATGAGTCATCCACATACAGAAGTAGGAAGTGAGTCCCAGGATTATGAAGAATAGTTGCTACATGCCCTTCCTCCTTAACATTTTTATGTAGTTTGGCTATAGTGCCCAAAGGCTGTGCTTATTCTCTTCAAAGTTAGGTGATGACAGCAAACTTTAGCTGGTAACAAGTATAATTACATTTTAAACTCAAATTGCACAAGTTAAAAACTAACATGGAAATTACAGCTAATGTTAAGGATCTTACAACTGCACTGCTGAATATCTGACAGTGTTAAGTGCTGTGCTCTGTGTATCTCCCATACTGGGCAAAGCATAATATAGCACTTGTTTAAACAGGTTATCATTGGTTTGAAACTGAATGAGATAACTTGTGTACTAATGTGTAGCAACTACCTCTATTAAAGCCTTTAAAACCTGTTTTTAAAAATTGTTCCCATAGCACTTGTGGATTTACTCTTAACTGTTGAATTGTAAGTGAAAAAACTTAACAGATGTTATTACTCTGTATGCTTATATACTATTTCTATGCTTTGAAAAATGTCTTTTTAATTATAATTTTGTGCATTTGGACAATTTAAACCTAAAATCTTTATGTAAGGTTTTGACTTTTGTTGTATTATGTGAATGCTGTACTATGTTGATGTGAAAAGGCAGCAGACTCTGAAAGAATCCAGAAGGCTTTTGGAAAATGAGAAATCTGCCTTACTGACATCCTAAAGAAAAATGCATGTGCCGTTTGTTTAAAGGAATGTATTTTTAAAAGGTCTAAGCAGCTGACAGTAAGATAGCCTTACAAATCACCCCAGTCGCTGTGATTTAAATCCTTCCTCTTGTAAGCAGTCATGCAGGTTAGTGGAAGGTCCTCTCATCTGGTAATAGCACACTTACTTGCTAATAACAGCATGTCATACTTCCAAAGAGCATGTTCAAGTTAAGAATCTGAATTCAAAGATAAACTGATGTCAAAGAGGGAATGAAAAGGAAGTGAAAAACTGTGTAAGAGGAATAAACAACGTTTCAGAGAGGGAGAGGACATTTACGGCAACAGTAAGGTACCTAGTTCCTGACATCTGTTTCCCTCAAGAAAAAAACACAGTGCATGCACTAACCTTTTTATGGAGAGTGCAAGAAAAATATTTGCAGCATGTTTTCATACATTTATATTTGTTGAACTGTATTATGGATATATAATTTGAAGAGGACAAAGCAAGTGCAAACTATTTTTGCACTCCATAAAGATAAATATTTTCCTTTTTTCAGTACCAATAAACATAGTTCAGTAATCGTTCTCAAAAACATTGCCCACCCTCTTGCTGATTCTACCACAAAAACTGGGCATTCTTTTCATTGTTGGTCCTACCGCTGTATAACCAAAGGAAGGAATTAAAGTGGGTTATTTTCCCTGGTTAGTGAGGCATCAGAACCCATGATGGGACAGGACAAAGTTACCAAGATTAGGGCTTCTTTGAGTTTGGACTCCTTGCCTCCATACAACTTATTGCTCTGTAAATATCAACATAAGTACCTCACCGGCTGAGTAACAGTCTGTTCTTTATCTCTCCAAATAAATCCTTTGCTGGAAAGATAATCCTCCATCTCCAGTGGAATATGTAGACAAGGTCAAATCTCTTATAGGTATCCTATAATTAAACTGGGATATTGTCTTCCCAACACAAACCAATTAGAAATTCCTTTTACTGGACTTTTATCTAAATCTGAATTATTACTTGAGTAATTTCCCTACACAGGAAATTCAAATCTTTAAAAATCTGTATTCTGTCTCACTAGAAGTATATGTACAGGAAATTTGGAGACAACATTGGTGATCTCTGTATTGTTTGAATGTGATTCCATGTTCAGGCTAGCCACAGCCAAAGTGGCTTTCATTTACAAATCAATTAGTTCAATCTTAGCTTATTAGCTTGAGTTTAAACTTGATTATAGAACACCTTGCTTGTAGTTGTATGTTCTTACTTGAATATTATGTCAATATTTTCAATCAAATCTGTGATCAAATTCTATTATAAATAATTAATAAAGCTTCACCTTTGGTTTTAAATGAAACATTATGATTTGTTACTGTTTCAGCAATGTGGCCTGAGCCTTAATAGCAATGTCCAGCAAATAGCATTTTCTTGAACATAAATAACTTTATTTCTAGTTCATCAAATTAGTTATCAGCTGATGTTCTACTAATTTCTCCCTTCCTTTGCCTGTTCACCCACTTGAGTATCATTTTTAGAAAGCAAAATCCATGCATTAAAATATTTACTAGATGATGTCATGAAATTACAGTATCTCCTAACTCAGCCAGCTTAGAATATTTTCTTTTTTCATTAATGAAAATTGTATCCTTGTGTAGGGTGTTAAGGTGCCCTTCTTTGACTAAATGCAAAAATCAGGTCAACCAAGATTTCTTTGTGGAGTCAGAGAAATTTCTCTCTGTTAGTCAGAAGGAGACTCTTGGGTAACAAGTTCAGATGTCAGCACCAGAAGTTAGGTGAAATGAATGTCATGAGACTTATGGAAAAAAGTGACAGTTATTGGAGATTTCAAATGTGTTTTATTGTCTCATCTTAAAGTGCTGTTGTTAATATATTATCAGTATTTTTCATTTTATTACAGTTTTCAGACTATTGTATCCAAACTATTGTTTTGCCTCTCTTTTGGTAATGGATTCACTTGGACTGTGAATTGATTAAAAAAAAAACCAAGCCAGAAAGAAATTGGGTCTAAATAGATTATTCACCCTGGAAAGATAATTCTTTTACACTGTGGCCACATTTTGCAAGGTTAAGAGCACTTACTTTGGTAAATGTCAATTGAAATGTTTAAGCAGGGACTTTTCTGGAACCCAGTGCAGCCCATGTTGAGGAAGGATGGACTAGCAATGGACCGAGTTTTTGGCCAGCTGTGAAGTATTCCAGGTAGGACTACAGCAGGCAGGGAAACTGTAGGGAGTCATGGCCTAAACTTTGTTTTAATTTTGTACAGAGTATAAGGATATATCTTCTGAAGCTAAGATCTATGAGACTGTAGAAAAGCCTCTCATGAGAAGCGGTGGAATCCCTGTTGTATGAATAATACAGATGGCAAAACACTGAAAAATGGAAAATCCTGCACTGGCAGCAGTATGAATTAAGTGATTTAGTAAGCTTTTTCATCTCTTAATTTCTCTCATCAAACCTCATCACTCTGATGAAAGAAAGAAAAATGTTTATGTTGGACCTCCATGTGAAAAGTGCTTACAGGAAAAAAATATCCCTCTTCAGATGATAAAAATATAATTAATATATTTGAAATAATTCTTGCATTTTCTCACAGACATAAAATTAAACCTATCAGGCACTAGCTAATATTAATGCCTACAAACTGTTAAGCACAATTATTCCAATATAATGCAGCAGCGGGTTTCATATTGGAAATTTTTATAGTTTCAGATTTCTTTGCAATATTGGGACAACTTCATTTTATATTATTAATTCCATCAATTACATGCAAAAGAATACAGCTATTCCAATTGCTAAAAGCATCAGAGTGAGGCTGTGCTTCATAGACTATTATTGCTCACATGAAAACCTTCTTGGCTGACTGAGAAGTTTGCAACCAGACAAATTATTCTCAATTATCAATGGCTTAATTGCTACTTCTGTTTTCAGAATTTTTTTTACAAAGAAAACTTATTTAAACATATTTAAAGTGAATAATAATTTAATTAGTGAATAATTTTTTTTAAGATGCACTTCATGGACATCATGAACTTAACAAGCCACAAATTTCTCTACTTTTAAAACCTCTATTTTGGAACATTTATTTCATGTGAAGTGGGCTCCTTTGTATTCACTTGCTTTTTACCTTGCTGGTTCTGCAATGGGGGCAGAAAATCTGCACTCACTTAACTCTGACCTAACTCTGCTGGCCCACAGTTTTAAACTACAGTACACCCAATAAAGAAAAATAACACTTGCTTTTAAGATAGCTATTTCAATAAACTGATAGCCTCAAGGACTAAGAAAAAAAGTGATGCTTTAAGGGCGAACTGGGGCCTTCTCATTTAGAAGACTTTCCTAGTATCAGTCAGAACCTTTTTGTGATATGTCTGTCATGGAAAATGATCAGAAGCTGCTGAAGTAAACAAAACGTGGGTCTGTTCTGCATTATTGTAATTTGCAGATACCCTGTGCCTGCTTACAGAGGATGGCCAGAGGCTTTTAAAACTGTTAATGACATGAACAGTAGCCAAGAACTGTCTTTATTTGAAATACAAGTGTATTTTTAAAATAAACCAGAATGTGTGAATCCTCAAGCAGTTGACATTTGCATTAGCTTTAAACAGTGAGAATTTTTTTTAAAGATACAGATTTCTCACCAAACATTCTGTAGACCAGTTAAACAACTGGAAGCATTTTCAAGAGGTGTTTCCACTACTTAAAATATTGGCTTTCATGACTGCTGTAAATCAGGCTTTACAATAAGTGACACTTGGCTCCTTTTCATTGATTTCTCAGTGTTCATAAATTCATTAAATGTTCATTCATCAAATTCTATCTCTTTTCTGGCTCTTCCATGTCAGAAGGAGGCACCTGTTTCCAAAAAAAATGAATTGGCAGATGGCTTAGTAAGTATTGCACCATATCACAGCTGGTGGAATGAAGTAATGTTAATAAAGAGAAGACAAACAGAAATTAATATATTCAGGATTAGAAATAAGGGAGAGAGGATTTTTTATCTTGTTCTTTTCTTTTTCTTCTTTTTTTTTAATTAATATTCTTCTATAAAAGTAGAGCTGTGAATCCTAAATACTAATTGTTGAAATACAGGACAGTTTGGGACTGTGCAACATCTCTGCACATGGACATCAAATACACTGTAGTGCATCTGCTGTACATGCTGGTTTTATCCATGTATGCGCTGTGTCATTTTTCCAGTTTACTAGGCATCTGAAAACCAGCCTGGTTTCAATGAAAATACGTGGAAAGCCATGTTCCATATGCTTTTCATATGAGACATGAGATTTGACTGTGTAATACTGGACATCCTCCATTCTGTGGGACATCTGCCAAGCTCAGCAGAAATAAAAGTTACAGGCAGGAGAATAAAACCAGAGGAATAAGTGATTACTAAAACCTTATTCTGTTTTTAATTTTTATATTCTACTCTGGTCTCAGCTGTTATATTTAACTTTTAACAATGTCTCTAGCTGGAATAGCCATGTATTCTGTACTTTAAAATGCTTTGTGGTTAAAACTTTAAAATGTTTAATGTTCATAAATGAATGACAAAAGTTCTCGGCGTAGGTTTAGAGATTTCCAAAAATCCTAGTGTGTCTCCCTTTGCATCTTTAGGTAAGAATGTATCTCTGATCTATGAGTTTGAAAAAGCCTAAGAGTCTTTTAATATGCATGAGTAGTTTAGATTGTATTTGAAATGTAAACTGCAGCTGTTACAAATTCTCTCAAGAAAGATCTTACCTTGTTTTTGAGTGTTGCCAGTGATTATGTTACTCTGTCCTTTTGGTCTGTTATGTCCTAGATTGTGAACTAATGAGATTAAGAAAGAAATGGTAGCTTAAATTTAGGGGAAATAATTCTATTCCTCATGGTTACAGAAGCATGAAAATGTTCCTCTGAAAAATGGCAATAGAAAGTGGCAAATAAATAAAAACCTTTTTTTAGCATGATTTTGAAAGCCAGAATCCTGGTTTCTGTATAGTTCAGTTAGCAGTCCCAGAAATGTAAATTCCAAAGTCCCATTTTAAGGCCTTCCTTTCACATTTCCAGAATGTAAAAGTAAATACTGATGCCGTCTACATATTTGGCATTGCTTTCAAGATGTTGTTTTCTTGTATCTATTTATACATCTAATACTGTTCAACTCCTTTTTATTGCCATGTATGTGTTTGTTATACCTAATGAGAAGCAAGTCCTCTCAACACCTTAGATGCTGTAGAAAACTTCAAATTAAACTGGAATTGGGTGTCCTGTCTACCATACAATCCACAGTCACATCCAGGTTTCACTTGCTAAAACTTACTGTGGCTGTAGGTAGAACTTTTATAATGTTCAGGTCAATGCATGTGGAGGATTTTTTAAGCACTTCAACTCCCAGTCTAATGGAAAGAACCTGAGAATATTTACCTTCATTTAGCATGCTTCCAGTATTAGTAATTAACTATATTACAAGAGGTGGCATAAATCACCTACTTGGCATTGTCTCACTTTAGTGAGACACCCTAAGTTAGAAAAGGTCCTACTAGGCTATCACTTTCTGCAGGCTATATGCTGCTTCCCTAATATTCTAGTACTCCACTGCTGTTGCTTTGTCTGTGTTACATCTGTGAAACTTGGAATAATCCCTGCATGTGATACATTGCTACAGACAAGAAAGAAAGGAAATTTTACATATTCAGGATGCGAATGTAAATTACTATTTTTATTTAATAAAGACAGATTGTTGAGCCTGGCACTAATTTTATCCTTTATTACCAGTGAAGACATGAGAACTTGAAGTACATCCTGCTTCCATACCAGGGAAATTGGCTCAAACTGGAAGGAGGAAGACATAGCATCGTTTTTTGTGGAATATGTCCTTTAAATGTTAGTTTACGAAGACATGCTGAGTAAAAAGCCCAATTTTATCCAAAAGTTGTTCTTAAAGATGTAGTATACTCAGATATACATAGCATACTCAGACAAAATAGCCCAGATAAAACAGTTTTAGAAACCTGTTGGACTTTATGGATGCATCTGATTATTGCTCAGGAGCCCATTTTGGGAAGGAGATCCACCTACTTCTGTGGCTTCTCTGGCTGATGTGCTTAATCTATGCACTTGAGCACACAATTATGTCCTGCAATGACTTAAAAATAACTTCTAACACCCCAATTAGCTTCTAAAAAGACCTCTGTTTTATCTACATTTTTAATTTTTCCAGGATGAAAATCAGTTCTACAATTCCTTTTCACCACTCTGTAGTCCTTGCTTGTAGTACGATGGCCTCATATATCTCCCTAATAGGATCTTGCTGCCTTGGTACACTTTGGTCATATAAACTTTTCACTGGTTACTTTGCTTGTAATTGTGATGTATGCCACCAGTTTCCTCTCTGCATTTGACTAGTTTGGACTAACATGGAAATGAAAAATGAGTGAATGTAAATTTTTTGCTAAAAGAAGGTCTTAAGTGTTGACAGGACAGCTTGTTCCAGCCCAGAATTTTCTCTGCACATAAACATAGAATACATTTCACAAATCAAAAATGCAGTTTTTGTTTGTTTGCTTTTGGGTTGTTTTCAGAGTTTCTTGAAAGGACGTAATTCTTAAATGAAAAGAAACACTAGGATGTGTTTAAAAGGGAAATACTGGGATAACAAAGTACCAGAAGAGCAAGCAAAGCTTGCAGTAAGGAAGCTGAAACTAGTATACAGGTAATAAGAACAGTGCCAGGCCCAGTCATCTTTGCAGCTAATATTAATTGTGAGGAAGAACAGAGGTTTATGTTGTCCTGTTGATGTAGATTTGGTAAATTTCTTCTTTGCTGCAATTGTAACACATTACATGTGCATTACACATGCTTTTACATTATCATCTGAACTGCAATCTTGCACTTCTAGAAAATCAGCACATGGGGAAACTGTGTTATCATTTAAAAACACAATCAAAGTTTTACTTTGATCTTTTTTCCAGAGTAGAAAAAAAAAGGTTAAGTTTATGTGCCTTTTCTTTTCTCTTCTGGGGATGTTGCACTGTGATTGTGTTTGCCTGCATGATTCATTACAAGCTCACTGGCAGATGGTCACGTACACTTTGCAAAAGTGCTTGATGCTAATAATCAGCTTTTAGCTTTAATATTCTTTTCCTAGGGTAAGTAATGTATATTATCCTAATGCCTAGAAATATCATGGTTGTTTTAGTCACTGCCATCTAAATACCTTTATCCTTCAGTAAAAAAGGCTTCTCTGTACATGTTCAGTATTTTATGAGTGAAACCTACTACATGTATGGATGGTAGTGACAGAAAAAGGGGTCTTCTGTCTTCCATATATGAACAAAATGGAAGACTAAGGGTTTCATGAGACCAGAATGTGCTAGAAAACCTCCTGGCTCCTGCATATAATGATTTTTTTTGTTGGTTAAGCCATTGGAGCCCCACAGGGGTTATATAGCTAAAGCTTCAGAAATCC
Source organism: Corvus moneduloides (assembly GCF_009650955.1). Lineage (NCBI taxonomy): Eukaryota > Metazoa > Chordata > Aves > Passeriformes > Corvidae > Corvus > Corvus moneduloides. The sequence goes on from NC_045478.1 coordinate 25,817,755, forward strand.
TGCTTTGTCTTACTTGATCCTCATACTTGTTATGGTAGAAGGAAATTGTTTATGTGTATTTTATTTGTTTATGTATATTTTATTGCATAACAGTAAATCAGGCTTATATGCAGTGTTTATCTGTAATAGTTAAAATGCTGTCAGTCCAAAATACATTCCATTTATTTAAAAGGTGAAATTGTAGAGAACTGCTTCTATGTAGCACAGAAGAATGTGTATATCAAGAAATTGTTTTATAAGAGGAAAAATGTGTTGAATTATTGGCTCTTATCATTATATTATCATTTGTTTAACAGTAGTTGTAGATAGAATAGCTGAAGAAGCCAAAATATGGTGGAACTTTATGGGGACCCCTTTATAGCTATGTTAGGAAGGGAAAATTTCTGGTCTCGCAGTTTTAGTTGAGACACTTGTTGAGATGCTCTTGTTGGCTTTTGTTTATTATAGTTGTAGTACACTATATCCAGGCAATAAAATTAGTTACAAATCTGACTCCCTCAAAACACAATGTCATTCAGTGGTTCCAGCAAAAGTGAATCTTATTTATTTAATTTAAGTTCCCTTATTTTTAATAAATTCCTTGCTCTTTCTTCATTTAATCATAAGCAAAAGGTTGTACTGAACTCTGTTCATGTTCTTGGAAGAGAATATGACACTGAAGTCCATGGCAATATCACTGCAGGGTAGGATCATGGCCTACAGATCTGATATTTTTCTGAATATATTTCCCAGTTACATCTCCTGAGAGCATTACATTTTAGTACATTTTAGCTGATACAGCTTGTCTTCTCAGGCACTTTTATAAGTGTGCCTAAGGTACAGTCTTAACTGCCGAATTCTGTCCTCCAAAATTGAGGCTTAAGTAATTCACAGCTAATATGAAGAAAATACTCCATGGATATGTGCCAGATTTTGTCCTATTACTCTTAGTTTCCCTGATATAACCATTTTAATAGGCTCCTTTGGTTCCTAACTCCCATACCTTTGCTCCAACCACACAAACACCAAAAAATTCAATTTTAAAATGTATTCATAAGATACTTGTCAAACTAAATTCCATCTTCAGCTGATTACTTTGCAATTATTTTTACTTATTGTGCTTGTGAGTATATGTTTTTGTATATGAACATACTTCTGTACTTGTTCTTACTGTTTTGTGATTTATTCTGTGTTGATGAGACTCTGTTGTAGACCTTGGAGGTTTTTTCAAAGGCAAGAAGTTCCACTGCCATGATTTTCTTACAATGATTTATGTCTTGTGTATTGAAGTTATTTATCAGAAGTATTTAAAAGATGGTCTAAATTTATAATTTTTAAAAAGTATTATTTAATATTTGCCTGAAGTTGGTCCCAGAGGCTGCAATGAAAAAAGAGCCTCACTTTGCTAGTCAGTATATTACTATTACAAAGGTAGTATTTCTTTATTTTTTTCCACTGAACATAAAACCAAAACAAAGGATGGTGTCTGCACCAGGGACCTTTTGATCTTCAGAAGAATATTTCTGTCCTTTCTTTTTTTTCCCAATCTGACTGAAAGGTCACACTTTACTCATATTTCATTCTACCAGATTTATTTGTGGCCTGGAGGCTTTATCAAACTCATTTCAAGCAGAAAAGTTCACATGAGAGACTTTTACCTGTGGAGATGAGGCAGGTGATTCTGGTCACCTTCAACAGTCTTTGCTGCATGTCATGCCTGCTTTTAAATCTATTCTAGAGAGAGAAGTCTAACAGCAGTATGCTTGCCTGAGAGACAGGAATTTTATGGGTAGTCTGAATGGGATGGGATTTTCTTGGCCATTTTAATAGTAACTATTAATTAGTATCTATCTTTTAGACTAATATGTTTTGGACAATCCAGGCAAAAAGTGTAAAAATTCTGTTTACTACTAACTTTCTAAAATCAAAGGAAATACACATTTAAGAATCAGTTTAAAGGGGTCCTCACTACCATGTTAAAACTGAAAAACTTGTCCCAAAATTTTAGTGATCTACCAAAAGTTTTGCCTGGCCTCAGAGATTCCTGCCTGAATCAAGGTACGTTTATAAGCACCTTGAAACAGCTGCAGTTTCAACACAAAGCAGAGCCAAACTCTACAGTTTTTATTGAGTGCTGTTATTGAAGTTCTGGGTTTAGTCTAACATGAAGGAGGTAGATAACTATGATGTTAATTAAGAAGTTTTGCACAAACCTTTACTATGTGGAACGATATAGTTGAGTCGATTGTGGCTTAGAAGAGAAACTATAAAATAGGAATGGCATAAATAATTGAAAGATCTGTTTGTCCCATCCCATTGGGTTTTTGGTCAGGCTAAGCTCATACTTATGAAACAAAAGATGTGCTTCTTGAAGCAGTACAACAGTGTGGTCCCATTATTATTATTCTCTGTGTGATGTGGATTGGGCTGGTTGCTGCTTACTCATGTAGGAGATGCTGAAGGACACATAGTGGTTCATCTGATATTAAAAATAGACAGTATTTTTTCTTGGGTTTTTTGCTTTGGGTTTGTTTGTTGGTTTTGGTTTTTTGTTTGGGATTTTTTTGGTTGGTTTTTTCCTGGAGGTTCATAGAATCACAAAATGGTTTGGGTTGGAAGAGGCCTTAAAGATCACCACGCTGTAACCCCCTCCACCATGGACAGGGACACCTCCTTCCACTAGACCAGGTTGCTCAAAGCCCCGTCCAATCTGGCCTTGGACACTTCCACGGATGGAGCATCCACAACTTTGGACAAGCTGTTCCTGTGCCTCACCGCCCTCACAGTAAAGAATTTCTTCCTAGTATCTAATCTAAACCTACCCTCCTTCATCTTAAGGCCATTCCACTTGTCCTATCACTACATGCCCTTGTAAAAAGTCTCTCTCCAGCTCTCCTGTAGCCCCCTTTAAAGTACTGGAAGGCTGTTCTAAGGTCTCCCAGGAGCCTTCTCTTCTTCCAGGCTGAGCAATCCCAACTCTCTCAGCCTGGCTTCATAGGAGAGGTGCTCCAGCCTTCTGGTCACCTTTGTGACCTCCTCTGGACTTGCTCCAAGAGTTCCATGCCTTTCTTATGCTGAGGACTCCAGAGCTGGATGCAGCACTCCAGGTGGGGTCTCAAGAGGGCAGAGCAGAGGGGCAGAATCCCCTCCCTTGCCCTGCTGGTTACACTGCTTTTGATGCAGCCCAGGATATTGTTGGCTCTCTGGGCTGTGAGCGCACACTGCCATCCGATCTCCTGTTGTGTGCTTTCCCCTAGAGCATCTCACCACTGCTCTTGGGATGCTGGCTTCTCAACAACACTGCCAAGTCATTCTCCTTTTTGATGAGATAATTTCTCAAACTTACAGTTTTTCCAGGATTAACTGCACTATTTCTATTTTCATGCTGCCTTTGGAGGGTGCTGCAGACATTGTGGTGGTTATTTTTTTACCAGAAGATTTCAGCACCCTCTACTGACTTTAACCATCTACAGTGGATGTTTTTTCTACTGAATTCCAGATTTGTCTAGAACACAACCCTGAGCAGCTGACTGGGCTTTTAACTTCATTTCCTGGAAGCCTTTGATTTAAAAGACAAAGACGCAATGCTCTCCATAAAGATACAATGTGCACATGGTCTTATCCAAAATGACATTTGTTTGATTAATTATAACTCCTGTTATAGTGTCATTTTAAGTTTGAGTTTCTGCCTTGGTGAATCAGCACTTCCAATTCTGTGGTTAAATAAATTTAGGCAAGAAACCACATGTAATGTATAGGCTGTATTGTATTTAAGCAGACAATTACATTGTGCTGTGCTTGCAGGTCTGGTATTTACCTTTTCATGGGAATTTGTCTTTCTCATGGTTAGTTGCAAATGAAGTAGACAGAGGTCTTTCATCTGGAATCTAACATTAACAAAAACTGAAAATTAAGGAAAGAGGACATTGGAAAGGATTCTTATTTCTCTTATCTTATAGATCATGCTGAGGAAAACACAGGAACATTTCCACTTTAAAAAATTTCAAATGATAAGTCAAAGAATACTGTATTTCAAGTATTATGGCATTCTAAAAATATTTTTTAATTACTTTACACAGGTGGTATTACATTTGTATGGCATTAGAGGAATTATTACCTTTAATGGCTTTCACGAGACAATATTAGTGGAAACCCTGTTACCCATGTTTTATCTCAGAGAACTGCATGCCATAATTAAGTGCACTTTAAAAGCCAAATTAAACTGAATGAACAAGTAACCGGTAAGGATGTTCTCTTGAGCATTCATTCTTACCATGATGAATGATGCTTGTTTTTCTCTTCTCTTTAATTAGAATGTTTCTACATTTGCCAAAGAAAATGTTGGAATGTGGACAAAAACTGAAATTATAGGAACAGGGTTTGATGTAATAGCTTATTTGTAAAGGAAACACAACTTGTTTGGTATTTTATTGAAACAGGAAGTTCAGAACCTCAGTACACACAAGCACAACAAATTCTCAGGTGCTAGTTGAGTCATCTGTTGTTGGAAGTAGCCTCATAGAAGGCTTCCCCTTGATTTAGTTTTAATCTTCAATTAACAAAGGGAAGGAAATTACATACAGATTTAGTTTTAGATTATGTGCAAAGCTCTCTGTTGCTTTTTAGCTGTCACCCTGATGTGCATGCTTTGTGACTGTATCATGCTGGCTCTACTGGAGTGCGTCTCAGTGAATATATTCAACATTTAATGAGCATAAGAGACGTGATGTATTCCTTTTATTTATGAAATATTATAAAACTTGCCTAGTCAAAGTATTTTGATTTTTCCTTCTCTAGTCCCCTCATACCTGATTTCAGCTTTACTTCAAACTGGAGAAGTAATAAGGTGGTAAGGTGATAAGGTTGTAATTGATAAAACTACGGTTTTAAGTTCAGTATGGGATTCTTTAATTTTCAATTGTCATATTTGTTTTTAATAAGGGGTCTGTTATATAGCAGAAAAGAGCATGACAATACCATATAGTTTTGTTTAGCTGTGGAATCATTAAAAACCACTTTGGCATTTATGTGTGTATCTTCTCAGGGGAAGATTTAGCTTTCCCTGTCCTTCTGTATGACACTGGCCTTTTCTTAATAAGAAGGATTTATTGAATTCCCTCCAAATCACATCATTACTGTTTCTCTGTTTAACCCCAGGAGTATTCCAGTGTTGTGCAGTGAGTTCTTGCCCCCATTAACAGTCTGAGCAATGATGTCTTTATAGCTCTCCCAGTATCAGTCCACAGCATAAGGATAAATGCATTACACTTTAATCAATAATGTCATTTTGAGAAAATTTCCATGGGTAGCATTAGAACTACCATGTTAGCACCTCAATTTTAAACCTAACAGAATTTTAAAATAAAAATAGAAACATGATCCAGTAAGTGTGCAGGACATTTTTAAACTTTTTCCCTTATGCAGGACTAGCTAGATTAGATTATTTTCCCTCATTCTCTGACTAGTATATATACTTTAGTATAGTATGTGTGCAAACAAACAGTACCTTCTGTTACATCATGAGAGTTTGCATTGATATAAGGACTACAGCTGTATTCCTGATACATCCACCTTATTCCCATGGATTTTAGTGGGAATTCTGGATTGGGACGGAGCCAGATATGAAAAATATTTATTTACATACATTTAGTAGAAAACTAGTTGGCAGGACAGTTGTTGTTGAGCATTTGTATTGTATCTAAGATATCCAGATGTGTGACTAGAAAATTACTAGTAGTTTTGCTTGAAGACTGTGACTATTTCTGTGCTTCAGAGTATTTATCTTGCATGTAAGCTCAAATCCCAGTTGCTCATATTTTATCTACAGTACTTGCTCAATATCCTTTGGTTTTCAAATTGGAACTGCTTGCATATGCAATGACAGTCTCTTGAAAAGGCTTTCTGCTATCACGAAAGCTAAAGCACTACAGTAAAATCCAGATAGACTAGAAAGTAGTAGACACTCGATCCTGTGCCATTCTTAGATGAAGAACAGCAGGAATATAGGAAAGGAACTCAGAAAGGAGGACCGGGTCAGGAGTTTGACCCTACAAACTTTGCCCAGCTAGCACAAGAAGTCACTGAAAGTCCACTACCATAATAAGTCTGCCTAGTTCTCTGCATTTAACTGCATCATAACTGTCACACTCAAATTTAAAACAAACCCAAATTCCATATGGAATTTACAAGAAATTTTTTTTTTTTAAAGAAAGGGTTTTTAGAAGATCACCATTACCTTTTCAGTAAACAGAAGTGGACTTTCTTGTGAATTGATTTTAGATTGCCACTTCAGATTTGCACTTCAATAGCTTCACCTTTAGAATCATAATTTTATTTTATCTTCATTAAGACAGTTCCTGCAAGACCAAATGCAAATATCAAATAAGTCAAATTAATATTGTCCCATTATCTTTGTCATTAAAAAAAAGTTAAATTAGAAATAAGTGATAGAAAAGAAAAAAAGTGGAAATGTTATTACATATTGAAATCCCAAATACATCTGAAATCCTCATCAGGAGTAAGATTATATTCTAAATAAGGCTTATGTTTCAAACTTCTTGCTCTCAGCAATGTTAGACTTCTGTTTTCCTCCAGCATTTGATCAGGTTACTGACACAGTGTCTGCTCTGCCTCCTGTAAACTCTTAAGAAGAAAACAGTAGGGCAATCCTCTGTAAATGTGTTTGGTGTGTTAGCTCACAAGTTGGTAAGCATCAGTTCCTTAAGCAGATACTGGAATCAGTTATTTTTAGAAGAGCATAATTTGTTACCATGCACAACTTGCCACTGTGGTTTGTGAAGTCAGTTTTTCACTTCATTAAAACAAATCCTTTTCAAATGCTCATCCTTAACTTGGGAAATAAGAAGAGCAAAGAGAATAAATTTAGTGTCAGGTGCTCAGCCATTACTCTACCAATTTTCATAGCTTTAAATTTACTCTAGATTCACAACATAAATATTTCTCCCTCAGCTGTATAGAAGACCGTCCCAGCTTGCTGTTGCAATATACTCAGTTTTTATATTATTGTCATGTTAAAAAGTACAATAGTTCATGAAGATAATCTTCAAATATAAATCGTTAATCATGTCTTTTGTTTAGCCCCTATGAAGAAAATGGTCCTCTCCAAAAAACTTTTCTTGAGAAATGGTAATTTTAAAACGTAATTGATAAAAAGCACCTGGTCAAATATTTGAACACCTAGGGGGTTTTTTTGCTCTGTGTGTGCTGGCAACTCCACTTGCTACTTCTAGGGCTGGAGGATTAAATGTCTCTGCTTTCCGTTCTTCCTATGGGATCTTCCAATTTGTGAAATAGATTAAGTGAAGAGGAGATGTTATTACACATAAAGAGGTATTCCTGCCAAGGAGTACTACTCAGGGAAGTTATAGGCCAGAGGTAATCACAATAGCAGTTCTTTTGGGAGTTTCTGAGAGCAACACAAATCAGGTCTATTTTTGCAGTTGGCAGCATTCTACAGCAGTGGCACCATGTGTGGTGCCAGGTAATCTTTTAGAGTGGACTCATTTTTGTGATTCTCAGACAGTTTTAAAGACTTTTCTCTGTTGGACTTCAATGTAATTTCAGCTGACCCTTTAGTTCATATTTTAGAAACCAAGCATTCCCTGCTAATTATCATTGTAGTGCATGTGTTTCCCTTAAGTAGAGAGTTTGCATGGGACTTCTGAATGCAGCTCTCCAGGTTTCTGTTGTGCTTAGTCATTACAAACAATTTAAGAAAAAAATATCTTTTAATTATACATCACATTTTCGTTAATATTTGGTCTGGTATGTTGTAATATATTGTGTGCTAAACAGAAACATTTTGTGGTTTTTTTGATGAGGAAATACTTTAGGCTGCCTGACTTAGTTTTTCCTCTGTTGATACCAAAAAAAAATTAAAATGAGAAAGCAACTTTAAAAAAAAACTAATTTGCCAATGCCTGATTTTTAAAGCCAAGTCCTTTTTATTTGTTTCTCTGCAGCATATCAAAAAAGATTGAGAAAAGTCAGCCCTCAGAAATTTGAAGGAAAACGAATTCACTGCGTTCAAGCTTTGACATATTTCATAAAGCTGTTGAAAACCAAAACATGAAAGCCAGATTTATGAACTTTTTCAAAGTTATTTGTAGATTCCCAAGACGATTGTGTTCCCATCACTTACTGTAGCCTCTAAAACTCAAATGATGCTTAAAAATATTCATGTTTGGCACACACTGAGTTACTTCTGGGCGTTGCAATGGCATTCAGCTAAAACTGAGAAGTAGAGAGAAGAATGTACTCTGCCTTCATGTAAAACATTTCAGCCTGTTGAGACACAGCAAAAGGACTCACATTTTCATATTTTAAAGATAAAACTAGCAATTATTTTTAATGTTAAGATTACTTTTATTATGGGTTAATACAACTGTTTTGGGAATGAGCCTTTTGGGATCGTCTATGTAACCCTTCACATTTGCCAGGCTTTTCCTTTCAACAAGATCACTCACTTTGTTATTACTGGAATAGAAAATTCTTTTATTTATCAAAGTATTATTCATCTGCACATTGCCAGGTATAGCAAATCTGTTGACAGCACTGGATTTAACATTTACTGTTAAAGGCAAATGGAAGGATTCCCCACTTCCCTAAGCCAGCAAAACAAATGTCATTCTTGAAACTCACTGCACAGTATCCTGTGTTGATTAAAAAAGAGTTGGACTGTCCAAAATGATTCAATATCTAAAATACCTAAGGTAGTTGAAACGAGCTTATAATTTTTAAATTTTTTTATTTAATGCAAATACTGGGCTTCCAAGCCTTGTGTCTTCACTATTTGTAGTATTTAACCATGGGGAGTATCAAGTTGTTTTTCATTAAGTGCAGCATGTTATTAGCTCTTGGAATTTCTGTTTCAGTGTGGTCTTTCATCACTGAAATATAGTTATCTGGAAATGTATTCTGTGAAAATGCAGATGTGTTTACTCCCATATGATTAAACATTGCTATTTACTTCATTAATACTTCATTCCTTAAGCTACTCTGCTGAAATTAATAACATACTGGTCTCATGCAATAGGCACTGTTCTGCTTAAAACAAAAATCCAACAAACAATTTGCCTTATGTGGATTGGGAGACTTCAGTAAGCCTAGAGGATACCTTATATAAAATATGGGTAAATGGTTGCAATATGAGGGAATAAATGCCAAACTACAACTAATCTTTCTCCTTCTTGTTGTTGTATGAGAATGAACTATGAGATACCAATATGGGTAAGTTGCAACTGTTAAAAGATAGGCTACAATTAGTTGAGGTCATTATTTTTGTGTAGTTAATAATTCCATTTGAAAGAAGCATCCCATACCTATATCGCTACCCCATTACATCTGCCAGAAGTGACTCCATGCTCTCTGGTGCCTGTGTCTAGGAGTCAGTAATCCAGACAAAGGGAAAGGGATCTGCAGAGTGTGTGAGTGAGTGCTGAGAGCACCATGGGCACCACACACACTTCAGGCCCTGGGCTTGTTCCAGCCTGCTCCCCAGAACCGAGCCCATCTTCTGAGTGTTTTCCATCCAAACAGAGCACAGCCTGTGCCCCAATGGCTGCTCCGCTGTGAGAACTAAAAGTACACTCAATGGGAATGATTTACAGATTAGTTTCAAAATTGCCAGTAAAAATGTAAGCATCATTTTGCCAAAGGTCCTGTGAGGATAGATCCATCAAAAATAGACCTCTGTCAGCTGTGAGGAAAAATAGGTCCATGTATATATTACATATCTTTTAAAGTCATGGCTGGTTGTCTAAATCAAATTATTTGGAGGCTGAGATTTTCTTGCTTTGTATGTGGTCTCAACTGCTTTTGTTCAACTGTCAGCTTAATCAAGGGAAGAAACTTTCTGTTCTTGCTTTGTTTCCTTTGTGTTTTTGAGACATACGAGCTAGCATGCATTTACAAACTGAGTTAGTTGGAGAGTCCTACCAATAATGCTGGATTATAAATGGTAGATTCAACATTGCTCACTTAGATGTCCTGCACAGAAGGTCCATATATGCTCACATAAGCTCTTTGTCATAAACATAATGAGTCCACCACGCCAGCACATGTAGGAACCATTGGCATAAAACATACAACTATTCCATCCTTATACTGTTATTTATTGTCTAGGCTTTTGCTAAGCTACCAGGCTGTAAAATCTGATTAATCATGACCTAAAGTAGTGGAACTGGAGATTCACTCTGTCAGTCCTTTAATTACTAAACTGTCTTCATCTCACCTCTTGAGTTTTCTCACTTTCACCCTTGTGAATTTCCTCCCTCCCAACATCCCACAGAGTGGGGAAGCAAGTGGCTCTGTGGTGCTTAGCTGCCATCAGGGCTAAGCTACAACAGATTGAAATTAAAATAACCTTGAGAGATAGAAGGAATGGTCAGAAATAAGTATGATGGAGTTCAGTAAAGACAAGTGCAAAGGCAGAGAAATAATCACGTGCAGAGTGACAATGCAGTATTTCTGCCCAAAGAGTAGCTCGGTATTTTAGAGGATCTGAACCAATATATGTAACCTCTGTCATACTCAGATAAAAGAAGCAGGCATACAAGGATGTGTTAACAGGAATGCTAAGCATAAGAAACATGAATTGTTTCTCTCTGCAGTGTGCAGAGAGCAGTGGTGGGGCCTGAGCTGGAATACCGTGTCTAGTTTTGGGCACTGCACTTCAGGAAAGATGTGGGATCCATTGGCAAAAATCCAGGGGAGAGTAACAAAATTATCAGAGGTCTACAAAATATAACCCCAGAGCAAAGACTGAAAGAACTGTGTTTGTTTAGTCTAGAGGAGACTGAGTGGAGACATGATAACTGTCTTCAAATATTTAAAGGTTGTTGCAAAGAGGAAAAGAAGAAATTATTCTCCATGTCCCTTGGCATTAGGACAAGAAATAATGGGCTGAAAATGCATCAGAGGCAATTTAGGTTATATCATTAAGGAAAGCTTTCTAACTGTGAGAGAAGATAAGCATTGGACTAGATTGTGTATGGATGTGAAAGATTTCTACCTTCGAATTTTACTGGGATTCTTGGGGACTTGTCACACGTAGTACATGTAACTCTCACAGTATGCCACTGGTGCAGGGCTCAGAGGTGCATGTGCCACACTCATACACTACTGTGGCATGAGGCATGGAACAGAGCTGCTTTATTGATGTTCTGGTGAGGAAAACACTGCCCAATTATAATTGGTAATTATTTGCACAATTTTGACATAAAATTTTGCAATTTCAATTTGCATTCTTATCACTGCATGGTATCAGTTGAGTTGTCTTGAAATAAGACAAAATGGAGGAAGTACAAGTTTTGAGGTATTTCTGAAGAAAGATTTAAATTTCTAGTCCTGAAAAATCCTTCCTTCATTAGCTAATTTGTAAGTAAAGGATTTTTTTAGTTTCAAAAATAATTAGTTTGTGTTGAAACAAAATGCAAATATATTTATTTCAGAATATTTTTGAAGTTGTAAAGAAATAGTTATAGTAAAGTGACCATATCTTACTGATTATTATCTGAGTGTTTTTAAATTATATATATATATTGGAAATATAGCTCCTTGATTTGCAAGTCATAGTTACTCTCAAAAGGGAAAAGACTTATTGCTTTACCCTGGTTTGTTTTTATTAATCTATAGTTGATTACATTGAATTATGTAGTTTTTAAAAATAGTTTTATCTCTGGAAAACAAGGAAATTAAACTAAAAATAAGTGAATTTGGGTTTTTTTTCCCTACAAAAATTTGCTATGCCAGAAAAGAAATGGCTCAGACATCTTCCAGTATAATTTTGAATATCCGCCAAACAGTAGATTTATTTGCCAAACATTTTCATATAGTATTCCCACTGGGACTCAGTCTTCCAGAGAATAAATTGGTGAAATTAACTTTTCTTATCAGTCTGTGGGATTTGAGAGAAGCACTGTTGTCTGCCAAACTCAGTACAAAGAAACAATATCAGCTAAATTGTCTGGATTCAAGTGTTCTTCCTTTCGCCCTTGCCTTGGCCAGGAAACTTTTATATGAGGGAGTATCAGAGGAGGGGAAGAAACTGTTTTGAAGAACTTTCCAGATAATACAGTCTTGACTGTATGCCATTTCTCCTTTTACTTTCCTTTTTATTTTTCAAGATCAGACATTGAAGGTTTCTTTTTTCTGGACCAAATTTTCCACTCCATCCTCTCCCAGTTCTGGCTCTGGCTCGGAGCACCAGCCATCTCCTACTGCAGAAACCTGTGGCCAGTTTTCCTGTGCACAATCTCTGTGTATGTGCATGTGCTGGGGTGGTGATGTTCTCACTTCTGGCTGTCTGAAGGCTTGACAGACAGGGAGCTTCTATTTCAGCCAAAGGATATCGATAACCAATGAGAAAGCATTGTTTCAATAAATAGTCAGAGATAAAGATGCAATATTTGTAATTAACATTGCATGAATGTTGCAAGCTGAGTTTTGCTCTGAGAATGAAAAACATCACTAACAATAACAAATGCATGTCGTACCAAAGAGTGGAAGAAGGTTCTGGGTGCTATTGAGATAATAGTATGGCAGTGTGTCCTGAACCAGTGGGGTCCTGAATCACCACCAGTGGAGTTCCATTAACTTACACAAGATTCTTCAAAGCTGAGGATCTACTTTTTGTGAAACTGCTTGCTGAAGGAAGTTGTTTCCAGCTCTTAACATGCTCTTTTCATGCCGGAGAGCACCAATTTATTTGTCTAGTGCAGCATTTCAGTGTAATTTTTAAAGCTTTTAGTGAATATTATTTCAATTTTAGTATTCTCAACATGTTAAAAAAACTCAGCCAAGTGCTAAAATAAAAAAATCAAACTAAATTATGAGCTTTTGGTTAAAGTTGAAAATGTATGGCACACGTTTTTCCTTCAAAAATAGATTGCTGCTTGATTAGTTGCTTCTATCCTATTAAACCTGATATTTAGAAAGATGAAAAAGAAAGCATTTCTTCTTTGTCTTGCAGCAGTACTGCATTGTTAACACAAACCTCCTTGATCCCTGTAGGGTCCTGCAGATTCTGCAAATTCCTCGCTGCAGGATAACTGTATTTTCAGAAGTCTGCACACTGCAATACCCTCCTTTTTATCAGAAGCAGGCTGATGCTCCACTTGTGTGGAGGTAAGACCTTGATCTCTACGTATACACAGGGCTCCACTTATGTGTTCTTTAAAATTTTTACTAAATGGCAGACTGTCCAAAAGCGCATATCACCGTGCAAGTGTAACGATTCCTAACAGAGGTATCATTTTGATTTCATTCCTCACAAGGGCTTCATAAAGAATTATAGTAACTGAAAATGCAAACATTACTTAGACAGTATATTGATCCATACTGACATATTATGAATATTAAAATCTTGGAGCCTAATACTTCCCCAGCAACACCACTAAACTGTATTAAAATTAATATGCCATTTTATATGTGTTTTATTGTTAAATGTGTACATTATCAAAGCATAAGGCCTGTGGGGTTTGGTGTTCATCAGTTTTATGGTGGTTTTGCCATTTAGTATTTGCAGAGTAGTGAACTAATCCTTCACATTTCAACAGTCAGTTTTCTCTTTACTGAAAATGAGCAATTTCTCATAAATTTCAAATGAAATAATACTCAGTCTTTGGATAGATATAAACCATAAAATATACAATCTTTTCTCTTAAAACTGGTGTCTGCAATTTTATTTTCTGCTGTTTGCATTTAATAGAATATATAAATTATTTTTGCAATTAACAGTAACCAAGACATAACTACAGCTTTCCATGATTTCATACATACTATATTAAGTGCTCAAATATTAATGATAAAATAAATCATAAGGGGTTTTTGTAGATTTATTTATCTCTAGTAAGTAATTGTAATTAAAAATGAAGATAAATAATGCATACATTGATTGTGCAGCGCATTCACAAGTTTTCAGACATGTGTAATCATAAAAGATTATATATATAAATATATACTACATTATATGTATTTTTGAAGCTAGTACTTCACATTATCAATTCTAGGCTACAAATACAATTTCTATTAATTTTAATGAATCATAACCATACTCTCCATTTCATTTTTGTGAAGTATTATTATTCTGATAGCAATTTAGACTGGAAATTTCTTCATGTGCTATTTTCTGGAGCTTGGACACTGAATATTGAGTGCTGTATATAGGAAATTAGCAGTTTCAGTGCTTAAAAATTTCCAAGTACATCCAAAATAATTATTTTATTACATATTGCATGAATTCAGGTATTATCCAGAGATAATACCTTTGTGGCACTTGATAGCTGTCTCCTATGGAGTTTATGGAGTTTTCTGTTTGTTTTGGCACCTCACCCAGCAGGAGCTTTTTTCATACAGTCCTAGACAAAACTACAAAGTTTAGGGGGTTTTACACTATGTGCTCTTTTTGCTCGGGGGATTGAAAATGAGTCACAGGAGGGATAATAGTTGGTGAAATTTTTTTGTGGTTTTTTTTATTTTATAGCAAAGGCTTTATTTATTTGTCAAACATTCTCCTTAAGTTTTACTTCTCTCAACAGTGATTCTTTTTTTCCATTTAAAACTTAGGTTCAAACAAACAACTAAATTAATGGTACATTTATGAGAAATGTATGCACGTAAAAGGTGTCTTACCGCCATTCATCCAGCTGAAAGGATGAGGTTCATGGTTAGAGTCTTACCAAAAAAAATTAAACAGATGTATTTATAACACTTTGTTTTAGTGTCCATCTTCTAAAGAATACCATTGGAAAGGAAAAATCAGTGCTGCCTAATAGGCACTGACACAACTGTAACCATAACTACTGACTTATAGATACACAGTTTGTGGAAATAGTTGCTTTTGGGATCTGATATTTTCCCAGGCTTGGTCTCTGCTAAGGAATTATTTATTTATTTGTAACAGTTTGCATGAAATGTGTATGGTTTCAAAGGGCTGGGAGCACCCCTGGAGTGCCGCAAAGGCTTTGATGTTGCAAAGGCAGCTGAGTCAATTCAGGGGTAAGAGCCTGATTGCGCCCTCTCATCCTCCCACCAAAGCCTGTGTGGTCAGCTGGCTGCCCTTCAGCAGCTGGCTAGCGGTGTAACTTTCAGGCCAGTGGGCCAGAAAGCAAAGTTACCCTTCCAGACTCCTCTCTGAGCTCTGAATGTAAATGCTGTGATTTTTGCCTGTCTCTCTGGCCTGTGAGTAGACCTGGTGTGCTTGAGCAAATCCAGGGACAACTGACTGGGGAAGTGGTAGTGGTGATCCAGACATATGTAGAGATGACATTCCATCTTGAACCTTTCCTCTGGCATTCCCAATGGGATGTGCTGTGTTCTTACCCTGTCCTTCTCTCCAATGCACTGGTAATGCACCCAGATGGAAGTGCATTAAAGGCAGTTTAGGAAAATCTGCTCTGTGGCAAGTCAGCACTTCCCTTCTCTGGGTACTCTAACTATGTACTGAATGAATAAATAAAGCATGCTAATTATGGACATGGGCTGAGGTGAGTGCTTTCAGGTCTTTAAAATTTGGGTTTCCTGATTTTATGATTAGCTATGAACACATTTGCTTTAATTTCATCCAACAGCTGTTTCTATAGGAAGATGTATCATATAAATGAGTTTTCATTACAATGGCAGCAAATAAATCCTTTCAAGGGATTTTTTTTAGGAAGCAGGAATACAATTAGCCCTTTTAAATCATATTCCCTAAAATATGTGAAATAGCAGATCACAACAATTTATATTGTGTCTTCTGTCTAACACAAGTCCTACTGCCTTCTTAAGATAAAATCTTCTCAATTCTAATAAATTTTACCTTTAAAATCTTAGAGTTTCAGGTTGACAAACCCAGTGTGACTTTTGTCATTTTTAGTTAAATCTAATCTATTGTAGATAAACTAGCACTATACTCTCTTTGGAATTGTCTTTTTTCTATCAGATGCATCTGATTTGTGCCAATAAACAATTCCAAAGAGCTCTGTGTCAGATCAACTAAGATGGCATTGCATTTGTGATGAGGCTGTTATGAGGTTGATACAAAGAGATTCTTATTTTTCACTATAATGCATACTTTAATTTGTTGAAAGTGCTTACAACAAGCACTTTCATAGTTTCACAATTGCACAGTTTTTTAATTAATTAAGATTAAAGATTGCAGTCTAGTAATACCAAAATCACACTGCTCTGTACATCGCAGATTGCAAAGTGGTTTATGTTCCTGACCTTGTCCCCTTTTAAGACAGTGATCATGGCCTCTAAGCCTCACAAGACCCATCACAAATGGTACTCTAAGAGAATTCCAAATCTAATACCATGCATTCAAATAGTACAATTATTAATTTTCTGTTTTTCATGACACCAAGATGCCCAGCAGACAGGTACTCCTAGAAGAGCATTCTGCTCAGATGGAGGTAGGCAGTACACTGAGTCCAAAACCAGATCTGCACGTGCAAGGCATGGGATGCAGGAAGGGCCATCGGATACATTCAGTAAGTTTGGGTCCTCCAAGGTCTGCAGTATAACTCTGCAATGATCCTGTGATCAACAAAATTATTTAGCAGCTATTTGACTTCCATGAGACAGGATTAGGTGTGCCATGCCATTTTTAAACCTAAGTTCACAAAGGAATAGGAAATAGAGGGTATTTTTTAGGTTGTGATTGAGTCTTTTTGGTCCGCTTCATCCATAGCAGTCACTGTCTTTATAACTTAGTGAATTCAGAAAGCAAACAATCAACCTAATTTTATTCTCAGGAGATCAACCAAGGAGCTAACAATCAGAGAAAGCTGAATTATTTATTGTTGGAAGAGATCTCAAAATTCAGATTGGGATTGACGTGTCCCAGAATAGCAGAGGCCAGTGACACAGAGCCTCTGAGCTGTGAAGTCTCACGTTAGCACGGGTTTCAGGCTTTGCAGGATCTTCCTCTAGCCAATTGATCAGAAGTGCTACATCAATTTACTTGGACTGTTTTCTGTGAACATGCCATGGAACCATTTGGCTTTATAAACCCCTGTAAATCAGGTGGAGATTCTTACTTTGGCTGCACATCTGCCAAGCACATACATTACCACATTAGTTTCTTAAGTGCCTATAGTTTCACAGCATGTTTGTGTCAGGACTGGAGGAAGACTGGTAATTTCTTCCACTGTTCCAGTTACACCTTCTCACTGGCTACAGTTTCATATTCAGATGTCTCATATAAACCAGATATATGCAAAATGACCTTTCCTCCATGCTCATGTTGTCATCTGCATGAAAAATTCCAAGCATTACATAATATGAAACATTTCTTTTTGTTCTCACCTTACAATTAACTCCAGTCTCGTTATAAATTTTCCAAACTTTGACAAGTGATACAAAATCAGATCTGTTACATACATTGCACTGGCAGGTCAATGGCAACCTCATGCTAAGAATACAACTTTTTTTTAAATTTTGGTATGAAAACTTTATTTTGCATACCATGATGTGTACACTTGCTGTATGCACTGCTTTTATGCATATTGTAGTTAAAGCTTTAATTGCTGGAACACTGTTCTGCCAGAGAAGAAAATTTGCCTTATATAGATTAAGCAGATTTTTATTACAATGATCAAATGTTACAAGGTACACAGCATACACAAAGAACTTATTTTGGTTTTGTGGAGACAAAAGGGTTTACAGTAAATATTTTGCTCTGAGTGCTGGTACATTTGTGTAATTTGTGTATTTCATACATCTGAGTGAAAATACAGTTTGTATCTGTGGAGCACAGGAGGGCAAAAGAGGTCCTAAAGTGGTTTAAACTCCGAGTTACATACGTTTGTAAAACTCCCCAATACAAACCAACAAACACTATATATTATAAAGGCTATCATGGGTTGTGTATGTACTGCAAGACTTTAATTACTTGTAATATCTTTTAAGATTTCTGTGTAATGGACAGTGTTATAAACATAAGAATGTAAGACTATGGTGAAAAATAATATTGTCAAGTGCTTTAAGAAATTTTATAGGTAAAATGTCTGCCCTATAATGAAATAATCTCAAACTCTGGTTTGGGAATTGTACTGATCAAGTAGAGCAAATTCCTTGTATATTTTACCCAAGAATTTCTGATACACTTGAAAAAGTAAAGTTTATACTAATATATTATATATCTTTTTTTTTTTTTCTGAATTATGGAAAACAAGGATTAGTCTTACTTCGAGTGGAAATGTAACACATTGGTTAATTAATTTTCTTGTTTCCTCAAATACAGATCTGCAGGCTTCAGCATCATCTATCAACAGGAAAATACCAGCAGAATCTCTTTTCAAACCAGCCTGTCATGTTTGTATCTCCTACCAGTGAGCCATCCTGCAAAAAGCTAATTGAACCTATACAGCTGGCAGGAGGAAAAATATGTAAAGCCTTATGTCAAGCGAAACTCTGTATAGGAAAAAAAAAACAGGAAAGAAGTACCAGGAAATAATATCTTTGTTGGAACAATGGGTATTAGGTAAGACACTAAACTTCAACTTATAGAAAATATTGCAGAATATGTATTTAAAAAATTATCGTAAGTATTTCACTAAACTGAGGGAAGCAAATGGAACCAACTGCCACAGCTAGATTTTCAGGAAAGTTGTCTCTGTGGTGAGAACTTTCTCTTACAGTTAAGACTGCTTTATGATGGTCCTGGTACCCACCATTTTGATTTTACCTAGAACAAACATCATTCAAATGTTTTTGAATTTATCTTTTGTATGACGGTTTCATTTAGAACACACTAAATTAAGTGGAAATGCCTATATGAGAAATGCTTTCTAAAACAGCACATATTTCCACTTTAGATGTAGCTTTAACTGGTATAAATTGGCATACCACTACTGAAATATGGTGACTGGCACCCTCTGATAAATTGTCCTGAAAGCTGCATTATACATCTGAAAGACAATTTTTTGCAATCTCTATTTCACTTGCAAAAAGTTTCTTTTTAACATCTGCTGTTACATTTCTGGGAGTTCTTAGTCTATCATTTTTCTGACTCATTTGCAACCACAGTCTGACTGACTCTTTTCAGCAAGGGTATTTTCCAAAAAGGGACCTTATTTAGAAAAAGTAAGATTTAATTTTTGTCATATGCTATGTCAAACTCCTCCAGGAAGTGTCTCACTCATACCCTAGCAATAAATGTACTACAGGACTTGATTCTATATGAGAGTAGCCAAGAAAGTCCGAATCTCTTGACCTCTAATGCTGTCAGATCATAATGACTTAAAACCTGGATGAAAATACCATTAAAGAAGAAAGGAAAAGTGATCCATAAGGGAAAAAATACTTATCTAAATGCACATTTTATGTCATACTTAAAGTATAAGATAAAATTGTGAAGATTGACAAGAGAGGTGTAAGAAGGTGCCATTGTTTATTGTACCTTTCTCCAGCTTCAAAGAAGACTTAGAGAGCAAGTGTGCAAAAAAAAGTGAGCAGATGATGAAACTAGAGGTTTGTGCAGGACTAAAAATAAGAGTAAATTAAACACAAAAGTTTCCTATAGTAGTGCTCCAGATGGACAAATGTAATGATCTAAAGTGGTGTGGGATTCATGTGTCTCACTCCTACACTGGTCTTATGAAGGTCTGCCTTATCCCAGGTCAAGGATTTCATGAGCTACCTGCAGCTGGACAGGCCACACTAACAAAAAAAGACTGTGAATTTTTTGTGCCGTTTACAGATTTCTCAGTTCACTTTTGCAGTCTGATTTCTAATCACTACGTCCTGCTCATGAGGCATGGTCATACTCCAGCTAATGTGTTTTAATTCATTTGATGAATCATCAAATCTCAGAAAAAATATTTCTATATGATGCTTTAAAGGAATGATACAGACCTTTGAAGCTCTGCCCCTTTCTCAGCAACTGTGTGCATAATAGTATGAACGGTGTCATGTATAAATTGCTGTCTTAATCAAATAAATCAAGTTTTTTCTAATCTTTGACACTTCACTGTTGCAATCCAGTTGGTTTGTGGCTATCTGCTTTCTGCTACTAATACCAGTTGCCAATAAATTCACTCAAGGTTGACCAGAATAAAAAGCACATAGGTCAATAATACAGCACCTTTTTAAAACTTAAGTAAATGGTAAGTGTTTGCACTATTATCATTTGACTGTTCGCATTTATTTTCTCCCTTTGGGTTCTCAGCTCCACCAAACTGCTTTATACCAGCAACTGCTCTGAAGTACATTGTTGCTTTATCATCTGTTTCTTCTGCATTTTATTTTAAATAATCATGGGGTTTTTTAATTTATTTTAGATTCAATCACTCAGTATACAATATGCCCTATGGAGAACTATATTTTTCAGATGTGAGCTAACTCAAGAGCTTCCATATAGGTTGTAAGGAAGTGAGCCTAGCTTGGATTCAACAAAAAAAATAATCTGTGAAGGAAGTTCCCAAGAAAATGCAAGTTACATACTTATAAATACAGAGGAATGATTTCTATATTTTTAATACTTGTGCAAGTGCTCATCTTGTGAGATCTTTAGTTTTTGAAATAAAGTATTTCCCTAATAAAAGTCATCTTCCTTTTGTTTATTTGTTGAAGACCTTCTGGAACTAAAAAACTAAAATTTGAAGGAATCACTATTCACTGGGAGGAAGTGGAAAGATATTGTCTAGTCTTTAAACAAGGTTGGTCATGTTGTAGTGCAGCTAAAACACGTGCACTCAGTGTGGGTGAGTGTGCCTGCATGTGTGCAGTCAGCAGGAGCTGTGCTCCCAGGGCAGGTGCAGGAATCCTGTTGGCTCCTCTAGTCCGAGTGCCTTTGCACACACCTGAAGGGCCATGTTGCCACATCTTCATGACCATTGCTAAATACATCTCTTTGGTAAAAGGATGAGGTTGCCCATAGTGCTCAACTCACACCTGCTGGTGTAAACTTCGAAACTGAGTTTTCAAAAGTAAGTGAAACTCAGTAATTACACTCAGATGTGTAGTTAAGGTATTGCTTTATTTCAATGCTTTTAAGTGAATCTCAAAATGTGTCTACCTTACACCTAGGCTGAAACCACCATTACTGACTGAGTCAAATGCATTAAGACAGTGCATCATTCAAATGCTGAAATCTGTTGAAAATGGAGCATACTATGAAATCCTTTAGGTAGGCTTGAAAAGTGTATGCAAATTTCTTACATGTTAAATTCCTCTTTAATCTGTAGATGTGTTTTTAGTAAGTACAAAGTGAGGTTTGTATGTAAAGTATGTTGCACTAGCACCTGTTTATCTATAAATGTACAAGCTCCTTTAAAGATTTCCACGTACCATCAAAATAATGTATCATGACAGAGAGCAATGTTATCGAGTAATTTAATGGCAGCTCATAACTCACACTTCCAAACTCAGTGTTCCTTTCAGAGTTCCCTCAGCGTAAGGAAATGCAAACTCTGTACAAAAATTTATTATTATTTTCAGTTAATATTATGGAAAAATCAAAGTACAATGGTTTATTTTTATGTTAT
Organism: Corvus moneduloides; assembly: GCF_009650955.1. Classification (NCBI taxonomy): domain Eukaryota; kingdom Metazoa; phylum Chordata; class Aves; order Passeriformes; family Corvidae; genus Corvus; species Corvus moneduloides. The sequence continues at coordinate 25,839,225 of NC_045478.1, forward strand.
TTTTACATTGCCATTATATTGCATTATTCTAACTTCTTGGGCTTTTAAAGAGATTAGAATATAAAAGTTCTGTAAACAAGGATTATACAGTCTTTTTCTTCAAAACAAGTTCAGCAGTATATGTGGGTGTCAGGGTATTTCAGGTACAAATTGCATTTGTATAGTTGCTCTGTAAAACATTAAATACGCTTCTTAATGGAAAAGCTCCAAGTTATGATTCTTTTATGGAAAACTAAACTAATTTTATTTTCTGAAATGCTAAGCACCTGTAACTCAAAAGGTTAAGACCTTATTTTCAAGTGCTATATAGCTGGATTTGGTATATAAACTACAAAATCTAATTTACTGAGGTCTTTTCCTTGCTTATTTTTCTGATTTGCACATTTTTAACAGTGTCTTATCTAGGAAAAGCATGTTTGATATAAAAACTGGTATGTTCAATACAAAAATTGGTGATCATGTCTGTCTACAGATTGTACTGTTTATCATCAAAAATATTTACCTATTCAGTGCAGAGCACTGGTAACATGTTATCACTCTTCACCCTTGACCTTATGAGCCCCCTTATTAAGAAGGTAGTTGCCAAGTACTATATATTAAAATACAAATATTTATGTATTGTTGTGGCATGTGAACATATGGTTGCCCATAAATAACAGAATCATTTGTTTGAATTATACTGCTTAACTTTGAGTATAACAACCTCCTGGTTTTATTTTGTAGTCATTTCCTAAGTGTACTACCCATAAAAATCTGTCACTATTAATTTATAGAATATAGCACTCCAAATCAGCTTTCTCATAAATCTTCTTAAGATTAGTCTCAGCTATTTAAATTGTAAATTCTTGGATCGTCTTGTTGGTCTTTACTAGTCACACATGTAACAGATTTGACAGTGAAAAGTCTAATATCTTTTTTTTCTAAACTAAAATATTTCCAATAAAACAATCTGCCAATTTAGATAATTCACCTTAAATTATATGGTTGATAGAAATCCCTATCTATTGGCTCTTCTTGAAAAATTTGCAGTAGACAGGCAGATACAGCCAGCAGGAAATTGAATTCCTAATTTTGGTCTCACATTCTGGGCAATAGGAGTGCTGTCCACCCTGGCTGTTGCTTTCTAAGAGTACAGCCAGCACCAAGAAGCATCAGTGATTCATGAGTAGTTTTTGAGCTGGTCAGTGCTGAGGTCTTTGCAATGTGCAGTGGTCAGTGAACTTTCTGCCACAGCACAGATGTGTGCTCTCTCCTCTGCAAATCAGTACTGGCCTCTCCTTATTAGGCATCTACTTAATTGTTATTAATTTCCTTTATTTCTCTCCTTTTTTTCTTTTTTCTTTTCTTTTTTTTTTTTTTTCAGGAGAGGTTGTCTTAATTTTGCCATTTGTGAAAATGACTTAGCTTAGCTGCTGTGTCTCCTTCTCAGAGAGCTTCTGTTCCCTGCTAAAGGCTCTTTAGCTCAATCCCATTCGCATGATTAAAGGTCTTTCTAAGATAGCTTAATTTGATTAGAAATCTGTTTAAACTAAAATATATTGAGAAGACAAAATAAGCATTATTCCTCTTTGAGATTCATATTAGCTGAGCTAATTTATAAATGCAGTTTAACTCCCAGCACATTTTAACTCATTTTACTTTCATCAGTGCTATAGGTGGTACCAACTAGGTGCACAGACCACCAATATCCCTCCCATTCTTCCTCTTCCAGAGATAAGAAGAGCTTTTACCACACTTGCATAATTTAGTGGGGACTCACATTGGCAAATACACAAATACTGAGGATAAACACAGGCATGGCCTTGTAGAGTGTGTTGCTTAAGCTGTGTCAGAATGGCAGCAAAATTGGTGTTCTCTTCAAACTGTATATCCATATAAAATAACAGGATCTAAGAAAATTTTTTAGTTTCAGTGACTAATAACATGAGATTGGCTAAGGATGTGTTTGAAAGCAAGATTGCCGGAAATTCATAATGTGAGTGAATCTTATGTCTCTTTTTCCCCTTTCTCTGCTTTTGTAATCAGTTTTAGATTTTAACTGCATTTGTGGTATGTATATCAATTGAGTAAAAAGTCTCTAAATAGTCACAGTGATCCCAGTATATGAACCATCTGGTATGGACTTACTAAACTACAGATTTGTTGAGCTGGTTTTATGTTTCTGGGTATTTTCCTGACTCAACTATAGTCAACTTTTTGGAGATTGTTCCTTTTTAAATAAAAGCTTATAAAAACTATTGCATCACTTGATCATCTGTTTATAGTTCCACGAAAATAAACTTGTGTTATATTAATTGATCTATATAGAACATAATTTAGGCACAACTGCATTATGTGCTGAAGTGTTATCAGCACATTCAGTGCTAAGAAGCTGCCAGCATACACACACATGTTTTTTTGGTGAAACCTTAGGGACTGTGAGGCAAAGGTGCTTTAAATTAGTCTTTCTGAGCAGGAAATGTGGCTGTGTGTTTCTAATACTTATAAAGCTTAAAGCTGGGGTATACCAGGAACAATCTCTAGAAAGCTGATTAAACTAATTTTTTTTTACACCAAAGAAACACACAACAACAAAAAAATTAAATATTTGCTCACACTGAAAACTGAAAAACATTAACAAGTCTGTGTCTGTGCCAGCAATCATCTTTAATGACAGCTATAATGAAACAAAATGGCTGTATTCCTATTGCAATAATCAGTCTTATTTCTGATCTCCTTGTATTGCTTTATTTCAGAATTAGCTCTTTGCATGATAGGATGAAACAGCAGGCTCTGGAAGTGCATCACCTGTACTACAGCATCATGCAGCAGCTGATAACAGGGTGGTTAAAAACTGCCAGTGGTAAAAAAATAACCACTGTTGTGGTTATCAGCACAGGTGTCTGCTGAGAGCTTGTGGTGGGACCTCGCAAAGCAGAGTTTTACTTCTGTTGATACAGACGTCAAACAACCTCTAAGCACCCAGGAGTGGCTCAGACTCCTGTTCAGGACCGAGGTGTTGATACATAGCAGCCAGGTGTGATGCAGGACTGCATGTTTCTCTGAACTGCTGGCGTCAGCATCCTTCAGAGAGTGATTTGTGGCACAGGGCTGGAGGCACAAGCCCTCCCAGCCTGCCAACATGTCCACACCTTCCTCACCCTGGGAATCTCGAGCTCACACTGGCTGAACCTTCCTGCGACCTCTTCAGTGCCAGCTTGTGTTGTTTGCCTTGTAGCTTCTGTTGTCTGGAAGGCACCTGAGCTATCACTAAAGACCCAACTGCCACAGGGTGTTTATTTTCCAAGGGGATTTATCAATGTTGTTTACATTGTTCTTAGAGATATACTAAAAAAAAGAAAAAACCAGATGTGGCTGCATATGAGTGGTGCAAGGACTGGTACTACCAGTCCAGGCAGGTTTAGGGTTTGCTTAGGATTTGTTTTTTCCTTCTTCATTACATTTTATGGAGCTATACACTCCGTGCTTTTAAGAGAGAAAACCAGGTCTTTAGGAAGGAGTGTGCAGAGGGAGGTCACAATATTACTGATGTGACATGTGCATGTGACAGTCATGGCAGCTGAAGCTGAAACTTAGAAACTCTTCTGCAAGTGGTTACTTTTTGCAGTACAAAATAGATCTCCTTAAGGCCCTGCTTTTTCAAAACTTTTAATAATTAAAAAAATATGCTTTAAAAATCACAGGAGGAGATATTTATGATTTACGATTGAGAACTGTTTGGGAGATGATTTCATCTCTAAATTACATTTTTAGTTGTTGACTTGGATACAAGTATGGGGAGAGGTAAAGAAAAAACATTTTCCAGATTTTCTGCTCTAGAGTGAACCATTCCAGCTCATTAACTCAAACTGAAGTTTGTTCAGGGGAAGTTTTGCTAAGTAAGTGGTCCCATGGATCTAGAGATAAGCCTAAATCCAAGATGAATTTTATGCATGCAGTACAGAAAATGTCGTGACTTCAAATGTTCTGTGCAACACATTGTGGATAAAACTAAACCAATGTCCAAAATTCTGCATTATACTTTTTTAATATTAAGTTGAGCAAACCCAGGAGTTTTGATCTTAACAGCTGTGGGGAGAGCAAAGGTTTTAGATCAAGACATGAACAAATATGGACCTGCTCTGATTACTGCCTAACGTGTCAATTCATATGAAAATCAAGACACTTGGGGACTCTGCTATAAGTTTGCAGATACTTGACCTCTGTGAAGAGCCTGACTGGTCCCTCTGCCACTTTTAATGTGCACTTAAAGAAATCTAGTGCTCCTCCTCCCCCCCACTGAATGACTGAATATTTCTGAATAACTTGAAATTCACACCCACTTGAAATGCTGACTTGGGAATACACTTTTTTGGACACATGCTTCATCATATTTCAGCTGTACACAAAGATAAGCATTTTAGAAGTTGGAGGAAGAGCACTTCCTCCTACAGAAGAGAATTTATATTTTCCCTGACATTGCCCAGGCAACACAGGCTTGAATTAAAAATTGACGCTAAAAGCAGAGCTCTCTAGTCTGGGAATCAACACTGTTATTTTATTCCCAGCTATATTCAATATCCTACTTGATGAAGAGAAGAATGTCCTTCTTAAGTGCAGGGATGTTGAACATATTTGATGACCCATACAGAAGCTATTAAAAGGCATAGATGCAAATAAAAGAATTTGAAGCTATAGAACTTGAGATTCACTTTGCCCTGATTTTATCCAGCCTCTTCTCCTCCTGTGCTTTCTTGGTTTTTTTTTTTTCCCTGATATTAGTGGTGATATTTTATATGTATTACATTTAAAGAGTGTTGTATGAGAGACAGAAACCCATCGTTTCCAAACAGTACTCTCTTGCACTGTATTACAGCCCCTCCTTACAGAATCAGATCTCCTCCTCTACCTTCCCATTTGGAATCTTTTGCATACCTAGACCAGCAGCAGTGAGCCACACACAAACTATGAAGCTACAGAAGCTCATGGGAGATCTGAGCCTGGATCTGCCCAGGCTAACAAGGGCTTTGTACCCAGGTCTTCAGTTCTCTGTATACCTTTATGAGGGTTACTCATACCACTAAAATTGCTATCTATGCAATTTAGAGCATGAGTTAAAAGTGTAGGTAGGCACAAAGACAGCAGAAGCACAAAGACTCCTAATAAAGATTGTCTGAATATCCAAATGAAGTTTTCCAGGAGATTATATCATTAATGAAGAGAGGTTTGTATCTTGGGAAGCTTTATCTTATGCCTAAATTAGAGAGCTAAAGGCCTAAGTAATACAGAAGCTGACTGCCCATTGAATTCAAGAAAGGTTCTTCCTGCCAACTAGCAGCATCTTCCTTTGCATTTCCAAGCACACAGGTATTCAGCTCTGTTCCCCTTGTGTCTAAACAGATACATTTGAGAAGGTTCAGAGAGGGACAGCAGAGCCAAACTTACCTAGTGTCCTCTGTATGAGAAATGATTGCATAAACTGGGGAATCTCCTGCCTTCAAAAGAGATGGCTGAGAGGAGAGTGTGTTACTCTTCACACCACATAGGATCAAGCTGAGGAACTTAGTGGATGTTAAAAGTTCATATGGATTTAGAAACAACTGAAGTAGTAATTGGTGGAGGTTGGATAATCTTGCTGAATGGCATGATGACTCCTTCAATCTTGATGGCACCAATTCCAGGTGCTTCCTGGCTTTTTTGCTGCCAGGCAGCAGTACAAGATACTATGCCCCTTCCAACACTAGCTGGAAGTGATGAGTATGGTGATCTACACTGGTTTGCAGTATTGCAGAGAGACAACATCCTGACAATGACCCACTACATCCAGTCAGGGCAGCAGATAAGATGTGTGTTGCATCTGTGGCTGTGACAGTTCAAGGAAACTAATGACACCTAAGTCTGCTACAGCTTCAGTTGTGACTGTCATAGTCACAACCTGAAATAGGACAGGTTGAATCTTAAGCATACGCATCCTAACTAACCATCATCTTTCCAGCCCTGGAGGTGGAAGTCTGCATCCAAATAATCCTAGCAATACAACTTTGTGGTCCCACCCTTACTGCACCAAATAAGGGGTGTCTCCCTATTTTGTTCTCCCCACACTGCTGAAAGACCATGCCTTCCAATATCAATAGCACAAATCTGTCTCTCTTCATGGACCAGACTATGAGATGAGTACATAACCATAGGAAACGAGTAGCAAAGTGGTCAGCTCTGCCTACTTTCCTGGCACAGAAGGTATTTCCTTGTGGCTTGCAGTGCGTAGGAGAGCTTGCTCACTTACAAGGACTCCCTCTCTGTGTCTGTATTCAGAAAGAGATCGGTGCTGCTGTCCCAGGGAAAGCTGAAAGTGGTATATTGCTCTCACGTGCTGAGATGCAAACAGCAGCCTGTCAGTGACATGCCATGGTCCCTCTTGCAATGCCACTCCTTGGTGGCTGATTTGAGAAACAGCTTTGCACAGCCACTACCCAACCTTTCCCGGTGTGAGCCATTCCACAGCACACGGGCTCAGGCAACAGTAGGCTCGGCACTGGACAGTCCTGCAACACAACCAAGAAACATCTGGCTGAGAAATCACTACTGAGTGCCTTTTTCATTTGTTGGTGTTCACTGGAAGTGTGTTCCTTGTAGCTGAGCCTCTCCTGCCAAGTGCTCGGACTCAGTGCTACAGATTGTGGTAACTCACCCTTAATGAATAAGCTTTGGAAAGTTTTCCTGTCTCCTTCTTTGTTAATTATACATTTCTGTAACAGCTAGGTACTTGAAATAATTATAATTTTTTTTTTTTTTTTAAACCCTGGAGCCATTTTCTTAGTAGCTGATGGTAGCTACTGATTAATACTACTGTTTGTATCTAAAATAATACCAGCATTCTTTCCAATTAACCAAAAAATAGTTTTAGAGTGTGAACTTATCAATAAATAACCAAAGCCATACTTGATCTCAACTTGATAACTTTTTGCTTTTCTATTTTTGACAGAACTAACTTCAGTTACTGAGGTAAGAAAATCTTTGCTTTTTTCAAAGTAGGAACAAGAGCTCTGTTTTGTTGTAACTAGTACAATTTACTCTTATCAGTGGTCTTATCTTTTTTTCATTTCTATCTTAGTAGCTGGACCCTGTAAAACCAGCAATTCATTAAGAAAATTGCTACTTTACTCCCTAGTAAGACTAAATATTCTTAAGCTAGACTTCCAGTTTCCACCACAGAGAAAAAAATGGTGTACAAATGTCCAATCCCAAGTTATACAAGGAAAGTACAAACACAGGGGTCTCTCAGGAAAACTGGATGTTGCAAATTGAGTGTGGGAAAATGCTGAGAGCTTCAGGTCATGGCTGACATTTAAACTCAACACCTCTGCTTCTGCATTTCTATTACTGGTAGTCAGTGAGGTAAAACAGTGCTTCGCTGTGAGTTTGATAGTGAGATAATCTGTACAATGAGCCAGCTATATTTACAGACTTAATAAACTCTTTCTGCAGAATATCAGTATGGATACCTAGAAGCAATGTGTGCTTTTAACTTGCAAAGATGTGCTTTTTTGCATGACCTGCACAAGGAAAATAGTATCTGCCTCTTCACAAGTGATTTCCGTCCCATTATTATTGCCCATGATTCAGGTAACTGAATACCTGAAAACTGATAGCTACATTTTGCAAGTTAGAAAATTCCAAGAGAAACTTTATTTCCATACTTTATTTCTGCTGCACCACAGAGGGTCAGAGATTCTTCATCACTGACTTGTGGTCTCCTTAATAAGGGGAAAGGGCTACATTCAAACTGAATCAGCACAGGCCCTGTCTATCCACTGCTCCTACAGAACAGTCTGGTGGTTTATGGACAAATGATGCTATTTATTTTACATCTTGTTTTGGTTTGGGCTTTTTAAAATATTTTGCTGTAAAACATTTTTCTGTCTTTTATGGAAAGAAAATTACCTCAACTCTTGATGAATTTGTGATTTCAAAGAAGGGAGGCATACTGCAATAAGAGAAATTAGTTTGAAAATACCATTTAGAAACACTCAGGATTGTCATAGAGAATTCCTGAGTAATGTACATGTGGCTGCTAATAAGGCTGTAAATGGCTCCATTACTGCCATCTGGTAGGTCTGTCTATTAAAACAGAAGTTTATCTGCAACCTTTAAAGAAGTCTGGAGGTTTGGTTTAGTTTGGTTTGGGATTTTTTTTGCTGTGGGATGTTGCTGAATCATTAAGAGAATCATGGCAGTGCTAATAAAATGATTTATGAAGTTATCAAAATGCCAGTTGTGACAAATTAGATCCTAAATTCAACTCACTCCTAAATTGGAGTTTGACTTTTTCAAACCAACTTTACCTCAGCTTTGGTCATCAGCCCTTCATACCATGAAGGGTAGTAAAGGCATGAGTGCATGAAGTTGAACTCTAGGGCTTTCTTCTTTCAACAGTGAAGGCTGTGGCCTGACCTGGGGGAGTTATTCTGTGTGTACATCAGCATGTAATTGCAGTGTCATCTACAAAACCTGTTCTACCTGAAGAGGGAGGTGGGGAGGGGGAAAAGGATACCTTAACTTCCAAGGGTATTTTCATTCCGAGAAACCTTTTTGTACGATCCATTGTGGGTCACTAGAGAAATAGAGCCAAGCTGGGGAAAGGAGAACAGAAGAACAAGCAGGTAGCTTGTACATGTTTGTTTGTACACCCCATGTTTCTATTCACAGAGACTGCCAGCAGAAGGTGATCTAGACACCCACACATACTTGTCCAAAAGGCTGGAAGGACCAACAAAAGCACTAGCAAACAAAAACTCATTTTAAGTAGGAAGTTACTGCCTACCTGATTAGTGGCGTCACCACACAGCAGCTCTTTGCTGACCCTAAAGTCATGGCAAACTGCAAACGATACAAGATTTAGAGACACTGGCACAAATTTCAGCATTAGGCAGGGCCAAAGAGAAGCATGGCTTGGAGCAAAAATAACAGAACACTCTCCTTTGAAATGAGACTTTTAAATCCACTATTCAAAGAAAAGTGAGTTTCTTCTGAAGATACTAAGATACCTCCTACAATACTTGAAATAATCCATTTATTGGTGATACTAATTGACAGATACTCTAGTCAGGCAGAGCAAAAAGTGTTGGATGATAGGAGAATTTTTTAAAAATATAATAATAACAATAATGCTTTATGATGTTTGGTTTCAGGAGTTTTAAAGAGACAGCATTGGTTTGCACACTTCATCAGAGAAGCACAGCAGTGGGATGCAAACATCACTGGTATTTCATGTTTGACATTATGCAGGTTACAGTGAGAAAAGCTTTCCCTTAAATGTTTAGTTACACTAAGAGTGTTGATACGGTATTTCTGTTCTAATGAGCTGCATTTCAGCATTTTTCTCATGTCATACACAGCATTTTTGGTCAGTTCGCATCTGCTGGTTGTGTCCAACTGTCAGTAAAGAGATATTCCTATGGCGTTCTTTAATCACTTATAGCAAATTCAGACTTGGTCCAGACAATTTTGACAAAAGCAGGAAAAGCTTGAGATGATTTATTTTAGAAATGTAGCCAGTCACCAAGGTGCTGTGAGGATGGGAGGCCCCAGCCAGCCCAAGGAACCATCCCTGCAGCCCAGCCCAGCACCATCTGCATGAAGGCGATCCCAGCTGCTGAGGCAGCATGGCCGGAAGGTACAAAATAATGCCCCTTCCTGGCACCTCCTGATGCCTGGGTAAGCTCGCTGAAGAAAAGGTTCATGCACAGACTCACAAGGATTTAAAGCATAAAGAGATTTGACACACCAAAGCAGGCAGAAACAGCAGCTCTAACATGCTGGCAGCTGGCATGGGATTCCCCTAACAGCCAGGATGGAGAAGCCTGTGGCAGTGGAAAACTCTAACCTGCTGTCAGCAACCACAGCTAAAGAGTGAGCATGTGTGTTCCTATCACCCTTTGGCACTGGGCAAAGTCCACAGGTGCCACAGGGCCCTTCCTGTTTCCACAACATAGGGTGTGCATTTCTCCAAATTGGTGTTTCCACCTCATCTTTGATTCCTCCTAGTTTTCATCAATCTCAGCCAGCTCCATCCCGCGCTCAGAAGTCTCATTTAATCTAACTGATGGATAAGAAGCATATGCAACTTTTTCAATAAGATTTCTGACTTCACCCTTTTAACCCAGAGAATAACTATAAATAGTTTATAATGTCTGGGATTTCCACAGCCTAAGTGCAGCTATAAATAGTTCTAAACATTTTCCCACTTCATGCTTTTGAAAAGAACATTCTCCACTTCCTTTCTTGGAGAACCCCTGGGAATAATGCTAGATCACAGCTCAGAAATATGTATATTAGGCGAGTTTAGCAAGACAGAGCTTCAGCGGCTCTCGGGCTAATTTCGCGTCAGGAAAGGGTCAGGCGTCCTTCGCCAGGAGTTCATGTCCGTGATGCCCCCGGCGGCTCTCGCCAGCCGGCTGCGGTCCGTCCCGGCCCGCTCAGCCCACCGGGCCGCGGGGCTGCTGCTCCTGCCCGCAGCGCTGCTCCCGCTCCGCGCCGCGCACGGCGGGGCTCGGCCGCGCTTACGTGCAGGACGTGTGCGCTCGGCGGGCGCTGTTTTAAACACCAGAGCAGGACACGTCCCTTCGCTCGCATTCAGGCACAGCCTCCAGCGGCCCCGACCCGGAGCCGCCGGCCTGCGCCAAACCGCCCATGGCCCGGGGCCGGCGGGAAGGGGCCGGGAATGGGCCGGGAATGGGCCGGGAAGGGCCCGGGAAGGGCCCGGGCGGGAATGGCGCCCCCTGCCGCCCGCCCGCGGGGCCGCTGCCAGCGCGGCCCGCAAGGCACCGCCAAGCAGGCGGCGGCAGCGAACGGGAGTTCCCGCTTTGGCCAAGAGTAAGGTCGCTCTGAAGCGAGTTCGGTACCGGAAAGCTGATGACAAGAAGGGGAAAAAAGCGTGACCTAATGGCAAATTATGTCCTGCCATTCTATCCTTCATTTCCTCCATCTTCCCTTTTTTTATTTCACCTTAAGCAACCACACTGCTTTCACTTTAAAAAATCTCTGATATCTATTTTACCCATTATGTGAAGATATTTGAAACTGACAATCAGAAAAAACTGGAGTTTATCACTACAGAAGATGATAAATTATTTGCTCAGGGACAGTAGATCATGTACCTACTAATGAACAGGAATTTCCAAAATGCAGCTAACAGGGAATGGCTTCACACAAAAATTTAGGAAGCGCAGGGAGTAGAACAGCTCAGTTGAGAGACCCAAACCATTTATTATACATAGCCCAGAAAAATGTTCATGTGAAAAATATGAAAACAGAAAATCACATTATGCCATTATATTTTTTAAAAGTACAGAGCAGTTTGATGAGATGATTTTATGCATGGCTACATATCTACAGAAAACTAGATGAGCAGTAATGAAAGACAAGTTTCAAAACAAACATTTTTAAATTCGGCCCAGGAACTGGCAGGAATGTTGAGTTCCTAATATTAGATGGCAATGACTTTCTGTAAACAAGGAGCATGAGAAGAGAAAGTCCTAACCCCATAGGACTCCAGTAACTCAGAGAACCTCCATAGTATAAGGTGTAAAGTGTGTGATTCCTAATGCTAAGAGCACAGTATTAGGTTAGTATATGGTTTAGCACACATAAAAACAAGCTGAGATGCTTGTAGGAATTCATATTTGCTTTCTTTTGACACTTTAAATCAAAATAGCTTTAAATTTGTATCTATGCAGTAGCAAATTTGTATACAAAATGAATGCAAATTGTCTGTGATACATGCAATACCAAAATGCTGATTCCTTAAAAAAAAACAACAGTTCCACAAGTATTACTATCACGGCCTGTTCACAGATTTGTTACATGGTATGCAAACTCTGGACCCACTTAAATGCTTGTACACTGAACAAAGTATGGCTCACTTCAAAAATACCTCCTTTTTACATTGACTCAATTTTAGTTGGTCCAGATAAAGAGGCTGTTGAGATAATGGAAAATTCCTCATCATAGAGAAGCTCTGACTGTGCACAGGAAAAGTGAGCTCTCTGCACAACCACCTCTGACAGAATCTTTGAAGACTTTGGTAGTTTCACATTGTGGAGGGGACTGAATATTTCTTTTTCTCAAATCCATTGCAGACAGAATGTGGGAACATAACAAACCTTTATCACAGCTGATCAACCAAAAAAAACCCAAGTCATCCAATCAGTGAGAGCTCTGTAGTCTACTTAGAAATGCTTTACACATCACAGAATACCTCTATATAAAGACAAGCCTGATCTCTCAATGTAGTGGCCAGCACATATTCTCATTCAGGGTATTTTTAAATGAGAATTGAGATGCCTATACCAGCAGACCAGTAAAATGATTCTGCTGTTATGACAGTAAGAACATAATCCCAAATAAAGGTAAAGAAATAACCACAACTTTGATATACAACACTCCTTCCTCCTTGGAAAGAGCACTAAGAATGCACCAAGCAGCATGGTGCACTTGAAGTTACACAGCATAATCCCAGGAATTTCTGTGAAGTCAAAAAAAAAAAAAAAATTACAGCTTCTGTCTTATTGTCACAAAGTACTCTGTAAGCACTCATGCTCCTCGGCCCAGTTTCTTCTCTTTCCAATCTTGTTTTTCAAGTGGAGTTCCTTTACTAGTGAGCATTCATTTGAATAGTCATGATATGAGCCACTGCCTCTGAACTGGCAATTTTATTCATCTCCCTTCTGTGCAGTGTTTTTCTTCTGCATGTCCGTATCTCTGTAGGATATAATGCAATTCGCTCTAACGTATTGAACTCAAAACACTGCTCCCATTTGGCATGGAGCAAGTTCTTACAGAACCCAAAAGCCAAATGCATGTTTTCCAAACAGAAGTAATATGCTACAAGGGCTTGGTTCAAGGTTCAAGCCTTAATACTTTTCTAGGTAAGATCTACTATGTAGATCTGGAAGTAAGCTGAGATAGGAAAGAGTTAAATGATCAAGCTGAAATGTTATTTAAATATCATGAATTAAAAGCTCCAGCCTAGCTGCAAAGAATTAAAAAGGGCACAAGCTTGGCAATGCTCCTAAGGCAGTAAAAGCAATGTTTAGAGAGAAAGAAATCTTTGTTTGAATGCAAAAAGGAAACTAAAATTGGCAAAATGGAGCAAAGAAAATGTATCTGGGTGATCACAAACTGACAGAATACAAATCTTGCTCAATACAAGGAGAATCTCCATTAATTTCAGCAGGGCCACTGTCAAAAATCTCATAATATCCAGGTGAAATCCCAGCAATTTCATGGGCTATTTTTAAAACTTCATTTAATTTGTAGTTGCTTCTGTCACATCTCACTCTCCACTGTCCCACTCCGAGGCACAAAGGTCAGTTGCTTCTTCCATACCCATCTTTGTTATAAGAAATGCTGTCTGAGAACTCAAATCCTCTCCTGTTGGCAGCAACGAGACTCTTGCTGATAATTTCAGTAAAATGGGAACATGGACACCAGTCTCCCTGGGAAATCCACAGCAAGTGGGAAGGAACCTAAACTTCTTGCCTCTTCAAAGGAAACCATTAGCCAGAGGAGTGAGATCACACTAAGTGGCTGTGATGGCTGACTGTTGCCAAAAACGGGTGGGCTCACCACCTCCTCTGCAGGGGACCCAATCCAGTACTGGCACATCGAGATAGATCAGCTTGCTGATTGGGAGAATGATTAGCCTTTGTTTCTTGTTTCAACGGGTTAATCTTCTGTGGAATCATCTGCTTGATCGTCTTGTGGTCACATCTAAATCCCAGCTTGGGGAAGCAGTGTGTGAGCACAGGGCTGTGGGGAGCCGGCCTGCTCCACACCCAACTTATATTGTGAAATTGCCCCATAAGAAAAGTCTGATCAGAATCCTCAGCATTAGACTGTGAAGGACTAAGATGAGAGTTTCTACACAGTGCAATTAATGAGATGAATGAGCATCCTTTTTCCTAAATGGCAAGCCTTCCATTGAAAACTGGTTGGGGAAAATCAATACAATTTCTTGGAGGTTTATATTGCTTCAGAGTGCATTTATCCTCCCACCTCGCCCTGGCAATGAGAAAGTCTCTATGAAAGATTGTGGAGGAGGGATGTGTGCTGCCCTGGATCTGCAAAGTCCTTTAAACCTGCTAGACAGGGTAGACTGGGCAGGGTGGTGAGGTAAGCCCTGAGGGGAGCAGACAGCTGACATGGTGATCTCTCAGACTCCACAAAGCCCCTGGAAGGGTTGCTGTGATCTCAGGTTTTCAGAGGGTTTACTCTGGCCACCATATCATTGTCAGCCAACTAACAGTGTCCCTGGCAGGGCAGCACTAATAATAACCAAACTACAGCAAATGTCATCACTTCCCACAGCCCCTTCCCTGCTGAGCCAGGCACTCAGAGCTTCAACACAACGGGGGGAAAAGGGACATTCCTCACCCAGTGTGAATACAATCAAAACATGTCACGGTACTTCTAATTAAATCCTACTTAAAATTACTGCCTCTGTAGAATTGCCCGAAAGGAAAAAGCCCCAGAATAACTCAGTTACCATGTAGCTCAATTCACCATTGTTGTGCGTGATCAATGCCAAACACATCCGAGAAAAGGCCATCACTGACATAAATTCCTGCAATCGCATGAACAAGTAGAAATGTCTTCCTGACTGTACCTGGGATTAGGCCAACGATACATTAAAAGCCTTTGCAATTTTCTTGTAGGTGGTGTAACCACAGAGGCTCTCTGTATTGAAATAATTAGGACTTTGGAGATTCCCTAAACAAGTTCCCATGAGAAAAGAGTTTTTGGGTAAAGTTTCAGGACTCTGGTAAATTGCTCAGGCCGGAATATGATTACAACATCTCTCACAGTGACAGAAAGTAAAAAATCACAACGTAATGCTGGAAATGACTCCCTTCAGCTGGAAATGGGATATTACATGATCTGCTGATATTTGTTTCTTTATATTTTCAAAGCCAAGTTAGATGAACGTTATCTATCTTCTGTGATGGCACTGACTGATGAAACACTTTGGAAATTATCTGTTCATATACCTATATGCTTATTACAACAGAAGGATGGAAATTTAACTGTGTTCATCACTTCCATTGACTTATTTTTTTTTCTTATGAATCTAACTTTAGTTTTACAGGACTGGATTCTGTGAAACTAAGGAGTACACTTGTGCTGCTGCATGGGAAATGCCTTGTTTTTAATGAGTTGCCAACTTAATGACCTGTGGGATTTCAAAGTTCCTTTTTTGGTTTTAAAGGAAATTATTAATATATATTCTGTCTTTAATTATAGCGATATAATTGTGTGAAAGGAATTCCATTCATTCTTTTCTTCATTTAAATGTTTTACATTTGTGAGTGTTAGGCAACATATGCTCCTAAAAGTTCTGTCTGTTAAATAGATGTATAATATTATTCACTTTCAAATATGAGAGTAATGAGAGTACTGGTATTCATCA
Source organism: Corvus moneduloides (assembly GCF_009650955.1). Classification (NCBI taxonomy): domain Eukaryota; kingdom Metazoa; phylum Chordata; class Aves; order Passeriformes; family Corvidae; genus Corvus; species Corvus moneduloides. The sequence goes on from NC_045478.1 coordinate 25,854,670, forward strand.
GTTTGGGGCAGAGTATTTTGATTCTTACTTTAAAAGGATAGAAAAGTTATTTAAATAATTGCTTGACTAAAATAAAGTGAATTTATATGGAAATAAATGCATGGCTTGAAGTATTTATTAATGTAAGGCTGCTCCTTATTTTTTTACAACAAAAAATGTTAAAAAACAGGAAATGTTATGTGTATATTTTTGTTGATACTGTAAATGGCTACTATAGCCCACTAGCAAATGTCCTAGGATAAATTTGGATAATTGGTAATTATACTTCAGAAAGAAAAATCTTAATCCTACCGCTCTGTCTGTATAATCTAAGGATTTTCTAACTCTGAAAATGATACATGACTTCTTTCTCCTGTTCTTGCCACATGTAATTAGGAGATCAACTTTAGGGTTTTTAAGTGCTTATGTATGTGCTGCATACAAATCCCATCCCTGTGACTCAGGCATTTTGATCCTCTGGTTATCAGCCAGACATTTTTCAACAACCTGTAAATCTCTAGAAATAAACTTTTTTTTTCTGATTTTTCTTTATACATAAGGAGAGTCTGATTTTTCAAAATTGTGATTTAGAAAAACCTTTTAGGGTACACACCACCACCCCACACAGATGCAGAACACCCTTCTCCCACTACCTACTCAGCTTTCCTGCTCCACACCAGACACCACACCAGGTGCTCTTACCAGATATCCCTAATTTGGTTTCCCAGATGGTCTGGCCTAGGGACCAAGATCCTCTCCTTAATTTGGATCACAAGGACAAGACAGACTTATTGTATGAGACCAGAACGTTTTCTTTCACATATGTCTGAAAACTTTATTTCTTCGGGGTTTTGAGTAGTCCCTAGACCTTTAAAAAAACATGTGAAACCTGATTCACAGCTCCTTATATGCACCTCTCCATCCTACCAGAGACAACTTGCTCTTCCTCCAGCAGCACTACCACCAAAAAGGGAACACAGACTAAGAAAGGACTATCTGGGTCATCAAATCCCAGTCATCTGCTATCTCAGGACCATGTCTTAATCCATTTATAAAGTTATCAAGCTCCATCTTAAAACTACTTAGGTTTTGTTGCCTCTCTGCACCTGTTAGGAAGATCTCATTCCCAAGTGATAAGCTTCTGTCATCTAACAGAATTACCTAGTATTAATCTTCTAGGGCATTGACTTGCATTTTGCACAATTACATTTAATCCCACTTCCATTTCTCCAGTTCTCATCTACCCTGTTAACCTTCAGTGTTTTGCCTTTACAGAGCTGCACTGAGAAGGATGTAATTTTAAGACATTTATTTGATACACAAGAACTGCATTATCATTCTGCCCATAAACAGAAAAGGCTCTACTTTCCTAGCAAGGTTAGAGTGACCTTGCTTGTTAGCTCAGAAAGAAAAATACGTACACATTCCATAAAGGAGTGTGCCGGCATCTTCGGCTAGACGTGAAGTGCGAAGTTAAATCACAATAATACATCACCACAGGATTACAAAAGGAGTATTGGGGGTAATTTTCACAAATGTTATTGTGTAGCCAAAAAGAATTCCACTATATTTACAAAAAATTGTAACTTAATATATTAATGTAAGAATCCGTATGGTTATGAAATACTTCGAAAAAGAACTGGCAAAGCAGACAACAAGATAAAAACGTAAGTAAGGCTAATTTTCTGCAGCTTTCCCTCAACTGTGTTTCTGGAAACTCTGCCTCCAGCTTAACTGACAGCCATGTCAAAATGAGCAAGACAAGCAACTGAACAGGAATGATGGCTTTATTTCTCTCTCAGTAAGCGTGGAGCTTTGGTAATAACTTCACCGTGTCTGCACATGAACCAGCACACCCCAGGCACTAGTCTGATGGGCCACTGCCATTACTGTCAGGTGTTTCTACCTCCTCTGTCCTCACCAGCTACCCAGTTTTGTGCCACTGAGAAAGGACAATAGCACACATCTACTTTTTGTGGCAAAGTCATTACGGAAAACATTTAAGAGTATCAGGCTCAAGACCAGTCTTTGGGGAACTGTGATTTCACAGTAGTTCTCTTTCCAGCTAGTTCCTCACCTTGCCTACAGTTCTAATGCTGATCTTCAGGTTCTCTGCTTTAATTACTAATTTTGCATTTGGTACTGTATCAAGTCCTCTTGTGAAGATGATAACTCTTATTACAATTTTTCAGTTACCTTACTAAAGAATATTAAAATGCAATTTGCATTTTATCCTCTTTTACAGCAATTTTAGTCTCTTCAGTAATTTTTTTCCATCAAAAATAGATTCTTAAGTCCTGTTAAGTCATATTGAAAGACTATCCAGAATACTCTTCCTAAATATAGCATGTATTGACCATGTATTGGTATAACTGAAACCTTGCAAGCTGCAGAATCAATGTTATCTGTTTTCTTCATGCACACAGCACATTCTGCCTATCCTCAGTAGACCATGAAAGCACTCCTGGTAGAAAAATAGTAATTTAAAAAGTCAATAAATTCCTCCATTCAGGCATTTCAAGTAGGTTAATGGGAAATGAATACATTTTATATTGCCAAAGGTAGAACTGGATAACTTGCATTTACTCTGGATTATATTAGCAATCTCTGTTGTACCAGTACATCTCCCTGCAGGCCCCTTTGGAGAAAGAACATAATTTCTGTAGCCTGTGATGCTGATTCCCATCTCTGTTTCTAACTTCTGTTCTCCAGAACTCTGAACAGAATGATTATGTCTGTGGGGAGGAGCTAGATGTATCTCACAAAGAGTAAATCTACAGCATATTATGTCCTCACTTTTACAGTCCACAGGGTATATGGGAGATTGTCCTTCCTTAGGATACTGCAGCCACCTTTGAGACAACAATATTGCTTTTTATTTTCTTATTTTTACACATTATTCCTTTTAAAAAGTCTACTCAGGTAGAATACTAGTGGTGCTGGGTTTGTTGCTTTGATCCAGTGGTCTTGGGTGTTCACACCTGGTTTATCATTTTGATTCTCCCTTTATGGCTGCTTGGTTCTTCTATCTCTAAGCAAAAGCATTTGTAAAACATGAAGTAACTATTCTTAGCTTTTCTTAATACAAGGGGCTTGAAGATGTTAATCTCTTGAAATGTGTCATTTTGCATTTCTATGCTTTTGTCTCAAGACAGGAAGTCATTGCCAAAGTCACCAACAGGCATTTTAGGCCTGGCAATTTTACCATCAGTGTCTTTGGGCATTGAGATGGTTGTTCCATTAATATATCAGCATATTTTATTTTTATTTCCCTGATACAGGGATAAAAATGGCCTATGGCCAAGGAGTGGGCAACCCTCTATCCTGTTACATCTATTCATTCACAAATTACAGGTGAACATACATAGAATTGTGACTTTGCATGTGTGAATCTTCTTTAAAGTCATTGACTGCTTTACGTCTCAGATTATTCTTTTGGAGGTGAACAGGGACTAGTTTTGCTGATGCAGGGTATATTATACAAACATTAATACTGTTTTTCCTTGGTGATACAATGTCAGGTAGGGACATTACCATCCCTTTACAGGGTAAGGGTATCACCTACTCTTTACAGGAAGAAGGAGTAGGTAGAGTGAAAATCAGCCAACTGCTTCTAGCTGTGTTCTTACACCGGTGTCTCATGTGTAGTCAAATGGCTTTAGCACTGTCTCCAGTGTTCTGAGACTAGAAACTGTGACAAAATTATTGTGGGAGGCAGCAAAAGGACTAACTAACTGCTGTGCCGCTCTTCTTTCTACATAGTTTATTGCTTTTTAAGCAGAGGGCTGTACTTCTGTTTGTCTTATGCAACTTACCAGCATTAAAGCAAAATGGTCCTGCTCTGAAAAGTTCAATAGAGAAGGATAACTTTGTTTTGCAAAAAATTCTGTTACTACATGTCCTTCTGTTGGGAGCAATACCCTATTTAGAAAAAAAAAGTGTGAAAGTGCAGCTCCAGGGAGCTGGAGGTGGACTGCCCCAGAGCCGTGGGCAATGGGAGTCCCTGCGCTGCAGGCTGTCCCATAGCTGTGGATACGGAGAGCTCCAGCTATCAAGGAAGAACGAGCCTGGAAGCCCTGAGAGCCACAGCTCCCAGCACTTCCCAGATCTCTGCCAAGGATCCAGGTCAGCAAGCTGTCAGGAAGCTGAGTAGGGTTCTCATTGAAACACTAGATTTTGATGAGTCAGCAAATGCTCAATTAAAAACATGTCAGAATTTTTCCAACCAGCTCTACTGACAATCTAAACAAACAAAGGGTGTGGGGAGGAAATATTATCCTTATTTTACACCAAGGGGACAGAAGCACAGAGATATAATGTCAGGTCTGCAGTCCAGAGGCAAACTTAGATTTCACGTCATCCCTTGATCACAAGAGTCTCTTTACTCTAAACTTAATTTGCCATTACAATGACTTTGTGAGATAAGTATTACTTAACTCTATAAATGGGAAACCAAAATAATTTGTACAACAGCAGATGGGAAGCTTGTATCTCGAGCCCAGTGTTCCTAAAGCTGCAGAACCTTAGGAGCAAGCCTACCTGTTTCTTTTGTGGACAAGATACACACATAAGATACAGCCAGACTCAGGCAACCTTGCAACAATGGTGTAAATTCCTACAGCAAAATACTCCTGTGCTACAGTCTTTTTATACTGAAGCCATTCTGTCCATGCAGAAATGCTGGTTTACTACGACTAAAACCCTTGTAGGTGGTTGGGTGTTGCAGTGGGGATCCTGCAACACGCATATATCAAACCAGGAGTCCCGTGGAAAGGAAATATCTATGGACAGACAGATTCTTGCTAGATGTTTCAGAGATGTTTATTTCTCCAGCCGCATGGCCTGAGCTCTGCCGAGGAACTGTTCCAGTCACGGGACCAAGGGTCCTTCTGCCCGCGCAGGGAACACAAACCAACCAATGGGAACGAGGCTGAGCAGGGACAGGGAAGCCCCGTGTCTGTGCCCTCAGGGTCCCTCTCCCAGGGCTACACGGCAGGGGAGGGACCCCAACACCTCACCCGTTTTATTTTAATAAAAGGAGAATGAAAACAACTGGATAAACATAACAAGAACAGTTTCAAAACAAAACAAGCCACCCTCCTGAGTCTTTAAATGTCCAAACAGATTCTCTGGAACATCTTAGGGCTGACAGAAGGGAGACAGGACTCTCTGAGCATGCTTTGTGGGGAAACTGAGGCAGGAGAGGGTTTAACTTCTTCCCTCCCCCTTTTCATCCCCCACTCGGCATTGGAAAGGGATTTTTGGGGAAACAATTGGCAAAAGCATGGTTTTGTGAGGGAAACCATGGATGAAAAAACGGATTGGGAATACACTGGGGGTAATAGGACATAGGGTAAAAGGGAAAGGTGGGATTAGGAAAGGGAAACTGTAGGGGGGGCTTACAATGGAGATATTGTCTAACATGACTACGATTTTTTGCATATATACTGCCTTTTACAGGAACACCATCAGGCCCAGTGACCTGCGATGCTTGTAACCCTTTTCTCCCTAGTACAATATTAAATTCCACCACCTCTCCATCTCCCAAGCTTGGGATGCATTTTTCAGGGTTATTCTTTTTAATAGCAGTTCTATGCACGAATATGTCTTGCTGGTTGTCACACCTTGTTATAAAACCATAATTTCGCTTAACATTATACCATTTTACTATCCCTAAGGTCTTAGTTACTATGATCTTTTTCCGAGTGGCTGCTGTTTTTTGTCTCGCTGCGTCTTTGCTCTCTCCTTCGGTCGCTCCCGTGTTGGAATTGTCAGGGCTGCTGGTGCCTGCGCGCTCTTCCCGGGGTCGCGTTCGGGGCTGCGCGGGCCGGGCCAGGCCGCGCCGCTCAGTTCTCCGTGCGTCGCCTCCTCTGGTCGCAGCTTCGCTGCCGATGCCGGGCGCTGCACCCACGTCTCGGCCGGGCCCCCGGGCGACGACCCCCCCGCGCCCTGCTCCAGCGCGTGTTTCGGTTCGGCGCGGCTCCGTTCCACCGCCATCGCCGCCCGCCGCCGCCTGCGCGCCGCCCCTCTCGGTCGGGCGTTCCCGGGGCTCGCTCCACCACGCGCTGCGCAGGGCCGGGCAGACACTGCCGGGTCCCGCCGCTCCCGCCGCGCCTCGCTCCACCACCGACATTGCAGCTCGCGTGGCTCCGCCCGCACGCGGGAACTGCCTCGCTGCTGCTCGCAGAGCGCTCGGTGCACGTGGCCTGGGCCGCACGGTCCCTGCGCCAGGACACAGCTGACATCGCTCAACAGTCTCGGTAACTAAATAATATTCACGAAAATATTCTTCCATCGGCATATATTTTGACTCCAGTATTAACTGTGTCCAAACGGTTTTCCAAAAGCCCTTGGTAAGAATTAAATCCCAAGAAACATAGAAAAAGTTCTTAAACAACCATGCCAGGAAGTGTTTCAGTTCTTTTTGAGCTTGAATCAAGCTAAAATTTACAAATCGTTGTTCAAGAATCGTTTTAAGTTTAAGATAAATGTCCATATGCGGCTCGGAGAGCCAAGAGTCTTCCCACTGTTCCTCCATAGTTTAGATACGGAATAGCAAAGCAAAACCAAGAAGAGGAATCCAAAGTTTCCAGGGTTTACTCACACAAATCAGTCGCTTAGGGATCGGGGATCGTTCTGCTCACAAATCTCCACCATTTGTTGCAGTGGGGATCCTGCAACACGCATATATCAAACCAGGAGTCCCGTGGAAAGGAAATATATATGGACAGACAGATTCTTGCTAGATGTTTCAGAGATGTTTATTTCTCCAGCCGCATGGCCGGGGCTCTGCCGAGGAACTGTTCCAGTCACGGGACCAAGGGTCCTTCTGCCCGCGCAGGGAACACAAACCAACCAATGGGAACGAGGCTGAGCAGGGACAGGGAAGCCCCGTGTCTGTGCCCTCAGGGTCCCTCTCCCAGGGCTACACGGCAGGGGAGGGACCCCAACAGTTGGGGGTAGTATAGAACAAAAAATTTAGATGGAAGGAGATAAATAACTCTTCCCTAAACAGTCATATATACAGTTCAACTGGTTTTCCTAGTTCTGCTAAACACAAGCAGCTATATCTGTATCTAGGCACATCACATTCATTCTCTTCCCAGGTCTTTAATGATCCCAGGTTTTTCAGGCTTCTCTATGGAAATATTAACTCATCCTTCAGCTGTGTTTCCACTGTGAACACAGCCCTAATTGTCGGGAAGAACTGTAGCATCACCTGGTATCAAAGTCAGTTTTTATTAACAGATTTTGATTTCAAATTTCGAAGAGCTTTTCTTTGTTGTCTTGTCTTTGCTTATTTTAAAATTTAGGGTTGAAATTTCCTAAACTGCATTCTTTTAGGGAATATAGCTATGACAAATCTGCTATTCTGCTATGCTGCTCATAACCCTTTTAATTTTTACTACTTTTGGCTTTAGAGCAGGGATTTGTTTGATAAGGTCATAAGTAGCATTTGAGCTATGGACACGACTTCTGCTCCTACTGTGAAAATTGGCTCAAATTTGTCAAAGTCACAAACCTTTGATAAATCTGTTTGTAACTGCATAATACAAAACCCAAGTTTATCCACTAAAATGCACAAATCCTTGCTCACTGAACAGGCTGTATGGATGCTGTCCTTCCTGAGAGACAGCACGCTTTGACCCCTTCAGGCCATCCAAGGACCAGCTGGAGGGCCACAGTACCTTATTTCTGCCATTCTCTCAGCGTTGTCCCTGCCTGCACCCAAGTGCCACAGAGGCAGAGGCCACCCAAGTTACATACAAAGGGACTGAGAGCTTGACCAAATGAGGGGGAAAAGGCCAAGCCAAAACTGCTGGTCTAGGGTGAAGCCATGGCTGAGAATTGTTGAGGAAAGACTGGACTGTGACCAAGTAGGCAGGAAGTAAAAATTAGAATTGCTCTGGCAAAGAGAATTTGACATAAAGAAGAGTGGATAACAGGATTAGGACCTCTCAGGGGAAATTAAGAGCAAACCAGGATTCACTAGGAAAAAAAAGAGATGGACATTGTGTGAGAAATGTGAATGGGATGCACAGAGTCATGGGAGTTGAATTAGCTAGGTTTGCCTGGGAAGGAGATTGGAAAAAAATATGTAGAGACAGAGCTGAGAACCAAAGGATGTATTTTGGAAGGGAGACTGAGAGTTTGATGGGTGAAGACTGGAAACAGAGGAAAGAGAAAACTTTGAGGCAGATGAAAGATGATAGTGATCCAGCTTGATGCAAAAGAGTCTATGTTCCTTAAAACTCTGTTTCCTTCACAATCTGCAGAGTCTTGAAAATCACCATATCTCTGGTGTCAGCAGATATGTTTAAGAACCATTGGAAAAAATGTGCTTCTCCTCATTTACTAGTTTGGTTTATTAAATGATGACATATTATACTAGACCTGTATCAGAGATTCTGCAAGTTATTTTTATGGATAAGTCTTATGAGTGCACATAATATCTCACATGAAGATTTGGGATTTATTTCTATAAAAGAAGAATGACTTGCAAAAAGAAACTCTAACAATTAGCAAATGCGATGAGTAATCCTGTCTATGCTTGCAAGACAGAAGCTTGCAAAAATGGCTTTAATATGGGGCAAAACTGAGTAAAATACAGTATGAAAACAGATTGCGTAAAGGGGATGTTATGGAGATCTTTAAAAGTCATGAGTGGCACAAATAAGGGAGTGGAAAGGGGGTTTCTGTCTCTTTCAATACAAGCTCAAAGGCACATAAAATGAAATTACAATGAGGCAGGTTCAAAACAAAAGGAGATTCTACTGCTTGTCACAGACTGCTGTGGGGCTAAAAACCAATATGAGTAAAGGGAAGAATGGGTAGACACATGTAGGATAAATCTGTTGGTGAATTAGACCTGGCTCCAGACCCTGAACCACAAAGGGGGGGTTGGAGAAGGCTGGGAGAGCTTGGGAGAAGTTTGCCCCATCCTTACTTCTTCTGTCTGCCATTCTTACTGACTTGTAGGGGCAAAAAGTATAATCAAATCCTTAAGAAGGAATTTCCTGGGAGGCAGGAATGCCTCAGTTAGTGTACAGCTGAACTTGAGTTTGCCTATCACTGCAAGGGCATGAGGCAGAAGACTGTGTAAATCATACCACAAATACAACCCTGGCCACGGCCACCCAGGAAAAATCCTCAAGAACTAGCTCAGAACACAAGCTGGCCCACTGTGATTCCTTCTTGTCTGGTGATAAGAGACATCCTTTCTGGGCAAGACCTGAAGGTAAGGAATGGAACAAGCAGAGCACAGGCATGTAGACACGTTACTGAGCTGGACCAGTCAGATGTGCAGCCTTATGCTCTGCGAGAGGGCAGACAAGGAGTCCAATGGGACAGAGTAACAAGAAAGAGCCCTGCAAGGACAGAGGGATAGACAGGAACTACCACATTTCTCACCTGAGGTTGGAGAGGATTGCAGGATTCAACGAAGCCTTCATTTCGCTGAGCAAATGCAGAGAGATGCAGAAGGTCATGGCCATTGTTAGAAAAAAGGCATACATCTAGAGGACCTGTAATCTAAACAAGTCTACTTGTCTAAGCTAGTCTAACTGTAATCTAATTATTTTTTTATGTTACATTAAACAATTTTTACAAAAATGCACCTTCAACACGAGAGATGTTCATTACTCTTACCCTACAGGTCACCTACCTCACTGTTGGGAGGTATGAGTTTGATACCCTCAACAAACTGAATCCATGTCTGATCCAGTCCTCTGAAGTCTGTTGGAATCTTCTCTAGCCATGTTTTACAAAGCATGTTACCAAACTTTGAGAGAGATCTGTGGGTTGTGGATCTCAAGTGGACACATGTGCTTCTGAAATACAGAATGAGAACTTGTAAGAACATACTTAGGCCACAGCGCTGTCCCCAGTGTTTCAGTTTACCTGGCCCTACACAAATACATACTGAGTCTGCTAACTATAACCAACTTCCTGCACAGACTAATGATGGCCATGGATCCTATCATGTGCTGCTTAGCTCCCCACATGACATGCACTGCATAGCAAGCCTAAGCTCCCAATTGAAGTCCTTGAGTCCGGGAATTTAGGTGCTTCAATCCTTATTTGGATCTAGATCATTGGCCTTAATATCTGTGTCTTGTTTCTCAACATTTACCAACAGAACTGATACCAGTAAATCATTTTCCAGGATATTGTTGAAGCTAAGACCATCTGTAAAGGTTTAAATTTTAAAGCTCAAGGGAGTTTGATTTGTATCTAATGTCATCTGGCTTTGCTCAGTCTATTGACAATTGCAGTGAGTGGGTGACGAAATTGCGAAACACGGTTCTGTGAGTAGCAGAATGGGAAACTCCCTTAACGTTCAGAGTTGGTGCTTAGCAATACAGTTTGTGGTTTCTTCTAGAGGCAGTTACTGGTATTTTTCACTATTAGATTAACATCTGATATTTTTTCCAGAGCTTGGTGAGCTTGGCCACTTTAGGTGTGGCAACCAACAGCAGCATAACCCAACACTAGAATACTCAGGTTCCTACCAAATAACTATGTTCACCCAAAACAGACTGAGCACCTTACACATGGCTCACCAATGCTTTTCCCCCAAAATTTCAGGCTTGTTTATTCTTTTAAATGTCAAGAAGAAAATAAAACCTTAACAGGTTTGAAGTCTTAATATCTGAAATGGAGTACTAATTACCCTAAATTGGGTGATTTTTCTTCTTCCAGATGAAAGTAAAATGCCCAGGAAGCAATTCGGTTAAAGGAGGTGTAATTGGGGCTTATGCTTTCATAAGACTAGAAATGACAAATTATAGGGAATATCAGAACATTTTTCTTATTTTGCCTCTGTCATCTACAATGTGAAAGACCAGTATTCAAACTCCTGTGGCACAATTCAGAGGGATCTACGATAAAAAGCATCTATGAATCAAGAAAAGCAAGGACTTGGCAGCAGCGTCCCAGATCTCATCACTGTGGTATATTCATTTCTTGAATGGAAAAGTTTGAGTTTCATTCAGTTGCAGACATTACAACCCCATATTACGATATCATACTGATATAATTATACTAGTAAATTAAGCCCTAAGCCAGAGTACATGGACTTTCTACTTCTTATGTAACTAAAATGGTATCTATACATTTGATAACACATACTTCACAAAGAGAAGAAAGATATTAAAAGAATTTGTAGAAAATAGCCTATTATGAAAAGCAGAAACAAAGTGTGTGAACATGGGCATGTGTGGGATGGTAAAATATTAAGAATGCTGGAAAAGCATAAACTGGAAGGAAAAAGTAAAATTCAAAGAGTGTAACAAAAAAGGAAAACATGTAAAATACAGCAAAGAAAATACAGGCAGTCTTTGTAATACGGGGGGAAAGCATTCAAAGGAATAAAAAGGAAACATTCTAAAACTGGTGAAGACATGTCTTTTTATGCCTAAGACTAATGAACTGAAGGATGCCATTTTCAACACACACTAAAAACCAGCTAGCATGAGGTCAGCAACAGCAAAGGACAAAGCTTGCCCCAGTTAAAACCTGGCAAAGGACACAGATCTTAGCAGAAGGTATTGCGCATCCACTTCTTTCAAAACAATGAGATCTCCACAAGCTTCAGGATAGAACTTATTTTTTAAAGACAAGGAATAAATACTTCGTTCACTATGGCCTAAAGCTTAATAAGAAATTTCTTCTGAGAAGGTTAATAGACTGTTTCTGCAAGACCTCTTGCATTTTCTTCAAAAGCAGTTGGTGCCTCTGGCATCTGCTGCCACCAGGTTATTGGGGGGCAGAGATTGGGGGTCGGAGAAGAGAGGACGCGAGGCAGGCGGCTGCTTGCTTGTGCGAGAACGCGTCCAAGCGCAAGCTTGGCACGTGAAGTGCCTCCAAAACCCAGAGCATCGCTGTGCCTGGAGCTGGCAAAGGGAGAACTGCAATTTTTTTAGTGCTCCACTTTGGACTCATAGGCCGAAAGTGCGGGACAGGGGAGGGGGCTGCGGACGGCCAGGAAAAGGAATAAATTTTCTTCTAACCTATGCTAGGTTACAATACCAACTAAGCTCATCACTTATAAACGCGTGTGCCTTGTTTTGCACGGAGCCGAGCAGCCCGACCCTCGCTGCAGGCGCTTCTAACTGGGGAGTGACGGGGACGGGGACGCGGACGGGGACGGGGACGCGGACGGGGACGCGGACACGGCCGGTGCCGCATCGCGGGCCGCCGCCGGGGCCGGTCCAGCCAGGCCCGGAGCCAGCGGTCCCTCCCTCTCTCCCTCCCGGAAGCGCGGCGGCCGTGGGGCCGCCTTCCTGCGGCGCGGCTCCGCCTCCGCCGGGCAAGATGGTGGCGGCGGTGGCGCTGGCCGAGCCGTGAGCCGCTGTCCGCTCCTGCCGCTCTCTTTCTCCCCGTCCCTCCCGGCCGCGCTCGCCGCCGCCGCTGTTGCTTCGCGGCCGCCTGGCGGGGGTGCCCGGCGCGGCGGGCGATGCGGGCTGCGGGGCTGCGGGGCTGTGTGTGAGCGCGCCGCCCATGTGGGTGTCCCGGTGAGGCCGGGGGCAGCGGGAAGATGCTTCTGTCGCTGGTGCTGCACACCTACTCCATGCGCTACGTGCTGCCCGCCGCCGTTATGATGGGCACGGCGCCCACCTACATGCTGGCCTGGGGCGCCTGGCGCCTGCTCTCCGCCGTGCTGCCCGCCCGCTTCTACCGCGAGGTGGATGACCGGCTGTACACCATCTACCAGAGCATGGTGCTCTTCTTCTTCGAGAACTACACGGGTGTGCAGGTGAGCCGGCCGGGCAGGGCAGGGAGCCTCCGGCGGCCCGGGGAGCGGCCGGCGGTGGTGCCGGCTCTGGGCTCGCCGCCCCGGCCCCCTCGGGCCGCTCACCGTGGGGCCCGCGGGCAGGTGCGGCCGTGGCCTGTGCCCGGGGCCGCAGAGGATCCGCCTCGTTCCGCAGCCGCCGCTGCTCCTCTGGTGATGCTTTTCACGGAGTGTTGGTGTTGTGTTCGTTTTGCAGGTCGGGGAAACGGAAGAGATGCGACACCGGTCGTGCTCTGTCAGCACTTGAATGGCAGCCGCCTTTGCACACTTTGAACCCCTGTGGCCTGTGCTGCACATCTGTAGCATTAAATTGGCAGCAGATGAGAAAGGTGTCATCAGCTATGATTGTACATAATACACGTACAAGTTTTTAATAAATAGATTACTTAATATCTAAATTATTACATATTTTCAGTTTTCGGCAGTCTGCCTATGTCACTCTTTGGCCCTTAAATTTTGGATCAGCCATGGATTGTGATTATTCAGGATCTCGGTTTCAGGTTAATAAGTTGGAATTGGAGGTCTCTCTTGTGTGATCAGAAGGGTATTTGCATTCAGGTGATAATACCTCACAAAGTGCTCAGTGTTTGAGCAGTTATATATTTGTCTGTAATTTGCAAAGTAGGCAAGGAGACTTTTAATTCTGCATGTAAAAAATAATAAATGGCAGGTGCTTTCTGTGCCTAAACATGACCTTCAAAGTGTTTTGAATATACAGATGTCTGTTTGAAGCTAGTGTCAGCTTCAGGTGCTTGAGAACAAGGAATATCAGTACATGTTGAGAGGTGACAGAGCTCATACAAATAAGGTCTTCTCATAGTTACAGCTAAGGCCTTTTTCCACTCTCTGATGAAGCTTATTTTGGAATCAGGCTAGATCTCCCCTAATTTCCACTTCTAAGTGCAGTTGTAGGCCTTGCTTCATACTGACTCTTGGGAAACCCACAAAGCCAGCTAAAGGTACAACAGTTGCACAGTTTGACATCAGAGTAAATAGAGCAGATACAAAACTGAAGCAAGATCTTCTTTTAGTGGTAGTTTTTGATTGAGCTTGTAACTTAAGTAACTTCACTCTTACTTCTTGTCCGAATAAGCTAACTTGTGTGGTGCTTTATATATTAAAAAAAAAAAAAAAAGGGAAGAGAAGTGGGAGCAGTAGCTCACAGGTTAAGTACTTACAGTACCTCTTACTTACTGCCTTCTGTTTTGTGTAGTGTCTCTAGTGCAGATACCTTGATGTGTAGTGACACACCTTGGTCATTAACTGCTGAAAATAGCAGTGTAGTACTTTAACTTAACCTGTTCTAAGAATGAGAGCCAAAAATCAAGATATATAAATTGTAATGGAAAAACTACTTAAGTTGCCTGCAATTGGTGTGCAGACTGTAGCAAACACTTAGAATTTTTAAAAAAAACTTTTATCCAAAAAATGCCTGTGACATTAAAGAAAGGAAAATGCTAACCAAAAGAAACAAAAAGGCAGCCATTATCTGTTGACCTCTGTTTCATTGCATTGATAAACTTCATACAAACACAAAAATGGTTGTGATCGATTACAGTCCACTAGCAGGAGATCGATTAGGACAATATTAAAATAGACGTGCTTTGTCACAGTAAGCAACAAATAATGATAAGAAATGGTGGAAGAGGAGACATATGTTGTAGGATAAATAAATTAGTAACTGCCACTGAAAGGTAAATAAAAACTTGGAAAATACATCTGTAGAGAGGTAAGAGTTGTAACCCTTAAAATCCATGTATCATTTAACTGGAAGATAGTCCCCGTTTGTTTAAGGGAGAGAAACAGGGTGTCCTTTTAGACCTACTCTTGTGAATGCTTTACATGTTTGAACTTGAAACTCAGAGTGGAAAGTTAACCATGTGCCTGAGTGTGTGAGACTGGGATGGTAACCTGAGAGCTACTGTGGATGGGCTGTCTTAAGGCACGTAATTGGATGCAGAAGTGTAGCATCATTAAACTTAATTCCAATAAACTAGCAAAAATAGTAGCTTCATAAAGGCAGCTGTAGGGCTCTACCAGCATTAAGGCACCATAATAACCGTGGGAGGGAGGAATTCTGCATCTCTTTCAGATCTATTAATTTATTCAATCGATTGAAATGTGTTGGGATATTTATTTTTGTAACTGGATAAATAGGAGACGACAGCCTCATCCATCAGAATACTGGAGCTTGTTGCATAGTCTCACTCATGAGGATTCTACGGATGCTTAAGTGACTTTTTGTTAGCACTGTTGCTGTCTTACTGTATTTAAAATGTCTATAACATTATGTGCTGTTTAGCATTCTTTGGTTTTACACTTAAGGTATTTGTGGTTTTTCAGTACAAGAACACTGAACCAGTTATGGATATTTGAGCTGTCTGATCTTAAAATAATTTGCCAAAATTCCCAGTAATGTGAGTTGAGCATTAATAGGGTAAAGTTGGTTAGGGCCATAAACATGGATGACTATTTTTTTGACTGAAATATTAGTGTACTGTGATATTTATTTTCTATTTATTATCTGTCAAGAAGTGATGTTTCTGTCTATCATCTGCTGTTAATCCATTAAGTATCTAAACCTGTCTCCCCCTCATGACTGTATGCACAAGTGTATTTTTCTTCTTTTTTTTGTTCTTCTTGACTTGGATGTTTTTAGCCAATTCTTTTAAAACAAAAACTTAGTTCATGATAGGAAGGCTTTTTATCTTTGTAGCAAACTCTTCTGTTTTGAAATGTAACTGTGTAAGGTGATAACCTGATCTGCATGATAGAAAATCTTGAAATACTAGTCTTTCCCTTTCTCTTAAGTCTTTGACTTGAGACCTAAAATAAATGCAGAGCTATAATTGCTGTGAGCTCTGGATATTTTATGTCCTAGAGAGTGGCTCATGAAGTAACTGTAAAAGTTTTTTGATTGATAAGCAAAAAGTATTTACTTGTAAATACTTTCTCTTTTTAAATTTTGGGTCCAACTCAGTTTTTTTCCACAGGAACAATTTGTTTTACAAAGCCTAAGAGAACTCAAGCTAACTTGGCATCAGTTTAGGTTTTCCAATAATATTAGAATTCATTAATGAATTGCCAAAAATAGTCCCTTTTGCTGACTGTCATGCAAGAGTTGGCTATAGAAGACTGAAGAACCAGTATTGAGAGTACAAAAAGCAACAACAACATCCCAGTGCTGTGAGGTAAACTGGGCAAAGCCAGTATGACTATAAAGTGGAATCCTGTGATGCTGTGTATGTTTGTCTGTGAAATTACAGTTTAGCGGGTGTCCATGAATTCCATTAAGGAGCTATAAATATACGAAATTAGTTCATCTGTGGCATTGTGACTGCTGCTCAATAATCTCTATGAACTCAGAGTAATGAAAATGTGTAAGTGTGGTGTGTTGGAAAGTGGCATAGAGAGAATGTCCCCGCTTTGGCCCTGTGTTGCTTCTCACCTGTTCTGCCGTAAGGCGCAGGCGCCCTACAGTACTGTTTCTAGGAAGAATGTATACGAGGTGCTTGAACACTGTATAAAGTGAGGAGAATTCTGTGTAAAGAGAGCCTCAGAGAGCAAAGGATGTTAATTTCAGCAGTGATGAGCCAAAGCAGTCACTGGTAAAAACAGGTGCAATTCATGCACTTCAGAGGACTTGCGTCTGCTGTTGCTAATAGTTGGTTTGGACCAGGTTTCTGAATCATTAAGTAGCTGATGAGCTGTGGTTGTGTTACTGCTTTTGTCTTTACTGTGTTAGGGAAGTCTGGTCTCTTCTATTTCGAACAGACAATGAACAGTTGAATCTTACCATAGAATGTGAAAAACAGATTGGCTGCAAATATGCATGTGATTAGGATGTTTGAAGGGCTGAAAGGAATAGTAATTCAATATGATGAATGCTCTCATCTCTCTCTGACCCTGAACATCTTATCCCAGTTGCTGTCAGGGTGATGAAATGATGCCTGTTGTGTTTGTGCACGTGTTTCAGATCAGTTGAGGACTAAATGTTCTTCAACTCTTTTTGTTGTAATTGCATTTAATATTTTGTACTGAATGCTGGTGAAGAAATAATGAAGAAATCATCATTCAGACTGCTTCCTAAAGGATTATTTTCATCTGAAAGGTTTTGACAATTGAATGAAATCCGTAATTGAATTAATGCACGTGGATTTTGTTCAGTGCTTGTGTCAGCTGTCTTCCCTACCCCCGCTTCCTGATGAATAGGATTTTTTGGAAGCGGTGTTTTTATTAAAGACATTATGAAATTCTGGTTTTCATTGTCTTTACAGGACTCTGGAAAGGCTGTAAGAATCAAATAATACCTCGCTGTTGCTTAGCAGAGCTGAACAATTATTTTATAAAATACAAGAGATGCCTGTTAAACAGTGCAGTGTGCTTCCTGGATTGATACTGAAGCTTGGACTTGCTGGGTCTCATCAGGGTTGAAAACTGCGTAGGTTTAGAGCAAACTAAAACTTGTGGAGCTAATGTGCTGCTGAACTCTTGACGATGCTTTCCAGTGGAGTAGAGCCTGGGACTTTTCATATCTTGGCTTTCTAGGAAATATGTGAGGAGAGCTTGGTGTCTGAGATTGGGATGGATGCTCAATCGGAGCTGTTGGCCAAATTGCAGTGAAATTGAATGTCTGTGCCCATCTCTATTCCCAGGACAGCAGGCTTCCCAGACAAGATTATCTTTACTTGCTTCCTGCTTTTCATTTCCAGCTGTCAAACAGGTAATTCTTGAGGGCCCAAGGTGGAGGGAGGTGGGAAGCCAAGAGGCAGTGCAAGTCTGACAGCCGAGTTGCAGCATACAAGGAGGGGAGTTGCTTCTGGTTGCTGTTGGTGAGGTGTTTTGTCATCTCTTAGGAACCTGGTTCTTCCCTCTCTGCACTGGGGGAGGCATCATAACCAGGCTTCATAATGGCAGGGTGAAGGTTTGGCTTCTAATTGCTTCCTGTCAGTAGACGTGAGTGACAGAGTTTGACTCCTCTTGAGATGAGGACCCTTTTCCCAGGCAAAGGCCATAACCAGAAAGTCCAAAGGAAACATAACTTTTCATTCTTGTTCAGTTGTGTTTGGAAAGAAAGTGCTGGCAATTGCATTTTGGCATGAGCCTGGGTGTGTGAACCAGCGCTTGAGTTTCCTGAGCTCTCCTCCCTGTGTGGCAGCTCAGGAGTGGAGAATACTGGGATGGTGTGGGAGCTGAGCAAGCTCAAGGATGGGAGCTGAGCTGCCATCAAGGCAAACCTCTAAGCTCATGTGGGAGGTGAGCAGCCTCCAAGGGCTTGAGCATTCCTAGTTCATGTAGCTTGCATCAGTAACCCCAGTTAGCACCTGCTTACATTGCTGCTTGTTGTGAGGCATGTTGAGAGGTTAAAATAATCATAACTTGTCATTTAATTGTGTTGGTAGCAATAATGAAGTCAAGGTCTTGGGGAAGTGATAGAAATTTGGGAACTGGTGCAGTGCAAAGATTGAAAAGAAACTAGGAGAAGGTAGTGAAGTTTATTACGTTTGTGTGGTAAACTTTTGAAAGAAGCCCAGTGAAATTTTTCTGCTGTGATGAAATTTTTCTGGATCCATTAAGAGGGTTTACCCTGATTCATTTCATTAGAGATTTCAGTGTACAGCTGTCTCCAGGCATATATGTCTTTTGTAGTATGCAGCAAAGTTCTTTGTGTTATTAGAACAGAAATTAAGTGATACCTGCTAAGCCCGAGGGATGCAGCTTTCAAATTGAGATGTATGCCTAATTTTAGACTCTTACGTTCAACCGTGGTATGAGGCAGCAAAAATAGATAGATTAGGTGTGTCAACTTTGTGCTCTGTTTTAGATGTTGCAAACCAGATATTTGCATATATCTTAATCTTTATTCTGTGCCTTTGACTGTAGATTTGAAGGTGACAGTGATGTCCTTCAGGACTCCTGTTCAACAATATACCATCTAGAGTTCCAGTGTACTACAGATTTGGCTTTGGGGCAATCTGGAAAGAATTTAGTGTAGAGAGGTTCCACATTCAGTGCTGGTCCTGATCATCCTCCACTTACTGTATGATGTATGAAAAATAAAATAAATAAATTAAAACTGAGGTCTTGTTAGCATTTTTAGAAATCAAGTATCAGCTACCTGAACCAAAACTGCTGTTTGGGTTTATAAATTAGCAGCTTTGTGCGGAGGTTTTCCTAGCATATGTTTCCTAATTGGCAAGTCACAATTGAATCTGAATTTTATATCAGCCGTATCTGTTGCAGTCCGCAATTTAAAAAATGTGTGATTACATTTTTAAGTTAGCTGCATGCACTTATGAAAATATTAGAAAGTATGTGTCACGTAGGAATCAAAGGGCAAGTTTGAATGCTCTTACAAATTCTGATTCCAAGTATTTGGCCAGTAAGTTTTGCAATCTCATGGTTTGATTTTAAAAATTTCTATTTAAATATACTTTGTTTTAATATCTTAAGATTTTTGATATATGCATTTTTCAATACAATTTATCCTGACTTTGCATAAATTAGTTATATTTGAAAATAAAAGTTGTGTTTACCACTTTTTTTTTAATCTGCATGAGTTTTATACACTTTACTCTTTTTGTGTTTAACTGTGTTTTGGTAGGTGCTGGGCTGTGGAGTTTTACAGTGCTCTTCCATGCCCTTTTGTTCTGCTTACATAATATGTCTAGATACTTTATGTAAGGATGATTGTTAATTTAGATGTTTTTTCTCCCGGTACTCTACCATCAGACACTGTTCTTGCTAAGAGAAGATTCTGTTCAGTGTTAAAACATTTGAGTGCAGTTATTTCAAACTTTTTGCCTTAGGCTTGCAGGCAGGATATCCTTTTTTTCTCAGTTTTAGTTGTGTTAGATAAAGTAGGCTCAGATGTCAGGGATTTTGACATTACAATTATGAGGAAGCATATCTTCTCAGGGGAAGAATACTCTTTAATCTATCTTCTGTCAGTTTGAATTTGTCCTGTGAAGAGATTTGGTATAAAAAGCCAGAGAAATTATTTTCTTTTGTTCTTTTCATTTCTGTCACATACTGCTTGTCATCTTCTCTGTTACAACTAGATCATCTGTGGGAGTAGGAAACAGCATTTATGCTAGTTTGATTTTTAAATGTTAAATAAGCTACACGTGATTCAGTCAAATTTGTATTTTAGCACTAGATATGAAAAAATACTAGTTTTGATTGCTTTGAACTGTATTGTGGCAGTGAAGTAATTTTTCCTGGTGAACTTAGGGATTGACTTGAAGACTTATTTTGTTCCATTTCTTAAGGCTACTTGGGAATCTGAGGGCATGCATGTTTCTTTTTGAGTAAGCAGGCAAACATAGTGCATAGTCCAAAGCAAGCTGCAGGTGAGCTGGCTGTGGTGGTGAGCACATGAGGGTGATTTTAATGTGGCGATTTTTGAGGCTGATCAGTTTACTGTGTTCAGTTCTGGAGCCAGAATTGTTGTGGATACCTCCCTACATGTTCCTGTGCTGTGTAGTGATACCTTTGCTTCGCTGTGAAAGTCCAGAGTGCTTAAATTCTAAATACTACTGACAATGATGTGTGGAGAAGCTTTCAAAAATCCTATTCCACAATCACAAGCAGAGACTAGAGATGTTTCTTAATCATCCTCATTCATGGTAACTCACTGATAGCTTCACAGAAGTTTTCGGTCTGTACTTGATACAAACCACTTGTAACAGTATTACAAATAAAGACGCAAGCAACTCCTCCACGGAGTCCTAGGCATTTAGAAGCAAAGTTCCTATTACAAAGAGCTCTGGATGGAGGAAATAACTGCAAACTGCCACAAGGTTTCCTGCTTCTGGCTCATGTCTGGTGGGCAAAGGGTACTTCCAGAGTGAACTTGAATGGACATTATGTATTTTCCACTATGGAAGGGCAATAAACAATGGCTACATTAAGTGTGGGTTGCTTTTGCCTTTCTTCTAAAGAAATTACAAAAATCTGCATGAAAAAATCTCCAGAGATGCAAAAGGCTTATAAAGGAGACTTTCTCCTATTGAAACAGGTGGAATACTTATGCCTTCTACTACAAGAGTGGAAGTGTTCAGGTTTTATGTAATACCAAGATGACAAATGTTCAGAAAAACACTCACATTGAAATCTCATTGTATAAATAATCTCCTTTCACATATGTCTGAAGTACATGCAGTTATTGTTAAAAAAATTCCATTACTTGTGATTTATGATGAATGTTAGATGGTCTAATTTTGATTTTTCCCAGGTGGTCACTGGTTGTAATGGTGGGTTCATGCTATTGAACTGCACTGTAATCAAAAGCAAGTAATTTGGAGAGAGATCTGTAAATTATTTGGGCTTTAAATAGGATTTATTCAGACCTTAGATGCCAGAATGTTAAAATTAAAATCATGATAAATCTTGCCCTTTTTTTCTGTAGTCAAAACAGGAACATTTGCCCTTCTAAAAATTTTTTTAAGGATTCATCAGATAGCTAAGGAGTACAGGGGACAATTATCTTTAATTCAGCTCAGAAACTTCACAGTCAGCATCAAAACTAAATGATTTCTATACATGTATCTAGTACACTGAATGAAGTATAACCATTCATAACACTTTGTCAATTTAGACCATAAGGCTGGAAGCTAGTATGAAAGTAAGAATGTACGGACTTCATATTTAACATCAGATGGTATGATTCTGCTTAATCTCTATAAGATGGTATGATCCTGGTTAATCTCTATAAGTTGCTACTATAGCTTTCTTACACAAAGGAAATAAAATGGCAGTAAGTGTATTTTCTAAAGTTCTGTGCCGTCTGGTTGAATCAAATGAAAAATGTATTTAAAAAAAAAAAATTGAATTACATTACATATAGGAATCTGTTCAACATTCCCCAGAGCTTAATCTCTTAGCAATGGTTCTCTTCACTGAACCCCAGTAAAACACATAGCTGCAGAACATTTGAATGAACTCTGCTTCAATAAAATGGATTGCTTTGTGATTTTATGCTGCTGAGCTTGTTAGAGCTGTCTGAGCACCAGACTTCAGACCTGTGCAATTCTGTACTGGGCAGATAGTCCCTGAAGAGGTTATGATGTGTAGCAGTAGTATGATCATTACCTAAAATCTGGGTGTCCTAAAGGCATTTTTAGAAAATTTATAAACTTTTCTTTCAGATCTAGAGAAAATGCAACTAAAAACATAAAAGTCCTTCCTCTTCTGCTGTATTCATATTCCTTATGCTGTAGGCAAGTGAGACCTGTATCTGTTAAATGTGAATAAAATTGTGTCTTCATCTTCTGTGAAGAAAAATAAACATTTAAAGTTCTTATAGTAGGACATCTGAAAACCTGAGAAATTTGTCAGCCCCAAGTACAGGTTCCTTATCTGTATCCTGTCTTGAGCCTGCTTCTAGTCAAACAGGGTAAATAGATTCTGTGGTCTGAGGTACTTTCTCTGGAAGCTGAAAGGACTTGTGACATCAGGCACGTTTTTAGTCTAAGAGAATTTAAAGAACTTTGCTGAAGATGCCTGCAGCAATGCTGCAGAGGTCAGCTTGCACAGGGTGTATGTTGACTTCAGGAGCTGCTACATGGTAGTTGTTTCGGTGGTTTGTTCATGCAAGCTCCACCCTTTCGCCAGAAAATTGTATCCAGAGTTTTTAACAAACAGTTGAGAAATATGTCCTAGAATACTATTTATTTTAGTAGACATGTTGTTGTAGTGCCTA
Organism: Corvus moneduloides; assembly: GCF_009650955.1. Classification (NCBI taxonomy): domain Eukaryota; kingdom Metazoa; phylum Chordata; class Aves; order Passeriformes; family Corvidae; genus Corvus; species Corvus moneduloides. The sequence goes on from NC_045478.1 coordinate 25,877,145, forward strand.
GCTAAGAGAGTTGCTCTTGATCCAAAGAGCACACAGTCCCAATTATTGATCATGAAGAAATAGTGAAGTGGAGAGAGGTGCATTTTGTGAGGATAGTACAGCTGAGTAGGAAGTCCGTATGGTCCTTTTTAAGTGTTGATGTCTTGACTCGTTCTCTAGAAGAGGGAAGGAATGTTCTCCCCCTGTTATCCTGTTTTTATCCTTTCCAGTTGCTATTGCCTGTGCTTGAAGCTGACGTTTTTCCTGAACACAGTGCACTGCTTTCACAAAGTACTGAACATAAGTTTTGTTGAAGTAACAGCAAAGATGTTCATTCTTAATTTACACCTGCTTTGTTGAATAGAGAAGGGAGGAGGGTTAAGAAGCCTGAGGAACCAAGACGGAGTGTGCTGGTAGACTGATAGACATCAGATGAGATGGCCTCAGTTTTTACCAGCAATACCAGTTGCGTTGCCTTAATACTGCTGAAGCAGAAGTCACACTATCAGAAGATCTGCTTGCAGATCAGCTTCTAACTCCTCCCATTATCAGCCACATCCAATTACAACATTAAGATAATCTCTTTGCTAGGAGTTTGATGTCATCACCAGTTGACCTGCAAGCAGATCTTCTGAGAGTATGATTACTTTTACCTCTGGTTATTTTTGCTGTGGCAGTGTTTACTGAGCTGACATAGCTAGGATGTGATTAAATGATCTATTTAATTTTCTTTGGTATGTAAAGATTTCATAAGCAAGAAATAAAATTCTTAACTCTAAGTTAGGAGCGTCCACCTTGTTTCAGTGAAAACCTGTGCAAATTGTGAGTTATTCAGGTGTGGCTACCATGCAGGACTGTTCCACATTGCTACATGACCTACCTATTAGCACAGCCAGAGTTTAATTTGTTGCGCTGGAAAAAGCAGAGTCTGGTAGGGAAGCTGAAACTGGTGTCACCAGATCACCCAGGAGCTCCTATTTGCATGCCTAGATCAGCCTATCACTGAATTAGTGCATTCTCCCAGCAGAACTACTTGTAACCTGCTAATGCATCAGAGCTTCGCCTGGACAGGACACCCTGAGGTGTGTCTTGTGGCCGCTGAGCCTGTAAACAGCTTGGTATATGGCATCCATGGAAGCTGGGTACCAGCCTTCCCACAGAAGGGATCTAACAGCATCCAGTTTCCTTTATTTGAGACCTCACTGTATTGAGTTTGACAGTGCTGCTGTGTAAACAGATGTGAAAGGCCCACATTAACACTAACTGTATTACCCATTACTGTGAACTGGGCTGTGAAGCAACCAAAACATGGCTAAAAGTACACATTTCAGTGTTGTGTGCACAAGTAATGTTTGCAGTGTAAGACTGTAAATCTGCATTTTAAACGTGTTCCCTCAAATCTCTGCTTACTTTGGCTTGCTGTGTTGCTCTTCCTTTTGACTTGTTTTCTTTGCTTGACTTCATTGTGCCTTTTTTTTTTTAACATAGCAGATTCTATTCTAAGTGAATTGGTTCCTCACTTGCTTCATTGTGGCAGACAGGGCACTTATCAGTTCATTAAGCTGATAGATAGGTAGAGTATATGTATACTGTAGTATCTGGAGGGCCATGCATTAAATACGTGAAACACTAGGTACCTTGTGCTGAAATTGAAATTGCCTCCCAAGCATGTCCTGCACTGCTTCCCTGGCATTGGCTGCAGGGAGCAAGACCACCCCTGCCTATCCTCTGCACAGCCCAGGAGCAGCACTGCTCTTCTGACGACGGCTAGGAATCTTGAAGCCACTCTGATGTCTTCAGGTTGCTTCAAAAGGGGCTTGAATACAGGTGGGTGCTGTGGACTCTTGTTTCTGCATTGCTGTTGCTGCTGAGTCACTCCAGTGTTGCCTTAGAGCGCAGTGCTAAGACTGCCAAGGTCATTCGATCCCCATACCGGCATTCATTTAAAAGGTGGACTTGAGGATCCTTGTGGGTCCCTTCCAACTCAGAATATTCTGTGAGTCAGTAATTCACTGTGGCCCCCAAACATCTTCTGCACGAGCAGAATGAGGAGTCAGAGGCCGCACAGCCTCTGCAGCGAGGAATTCTGCAAAGTTAGCCATGAAAAACAGCAGGGAGGCCATGAAGAAGAGTACTGTATTATTTCCTTCTGCAGCTGTAATATACATTAGGTGCTCTGGTTTACCTAAACACATCAGATGGCCAGAAATTGGAGTCTTGTCCTGAGGAAACTCTTCTCTTGCTTATCCACAAGCAGGTTAATTCGTCAGACACCATCTCAAAGGAAAAGGACATTTCTGTAGGATTCAAAGCTCTTAACTGTTATCTCTCTGTTGTGTATGGTGAATGTTTTCAGAAGCCCAATAAAGCAAAAATGCTTTGGTCTCAGAAGGAGAGCTGTGTGGGTGCCCGTAGAGTAGGTGTCTCCTGGGACTGCAGGCTGGAAGTTGCCATTCTTAGCTAGCTGTAGTAACAGTTGTAAGTTTGTAGCTCAGCTCTTTAACTGGGAGTGTCTAAGGTGAATAGCTGTTTGCTGGCCTTTGATGAACTCTGTAAGCCTTTTCTCGAGATTAGTGAAATGGGCAGTGCTGAAATGGATGATGCTGCAGATAAAGCTGGTGCATCCTCCTTAGGCTGAGCCATCTGAGCAAACAAAATAGAGCTTTCAGATTTTCTCGTTCTTATCTTCGCTTTGAAATAAAACATCCCGGTTTTGTGTGTTTAATGAAAATTAATTATAAATAAGACTTTTTTCTTCCTTTTTCAGTTCTGTACAACAGTATGGCTGTATGTTTTATCATGAGTAAAAGATTTTGGTCCATTACACATAAACACATCTAACCCTTAGGGTAAGCCATAATGTTGCATAGAAGTTGTTTACAGGAACAGTGAGTGGGTGTTCCTCTGGGGTTAAAAACTAGAACTAGATCCAATCTTACTGAAATAAAAAATTACACCGATTAACTGTTGTATTTGGAAGACAATGGCATACATTTTTTTTAAGGGAATGATCCTTTATATTTTTTTTACTCGTGCAATAGAGGTGAGTGCTTTAAATTGTGGGTCTGGTTGCACTGAGATTTTGACTTTGTACATTAAAGTGGAAATATTTACAAGTTGAAGTTATAAATTGTATATTTCAAACCCTCTTTCTTGTGTGGGACAGCTCTTGGGGTCAAGGGCAGGGTTTGTTTTCCTCTTGTTCTTATTTTTTTTTCTTACATTTTAGAAAAGCTCAAATAACATTCAGGACCTTCTGGTTTAGTGATTTGTTGTATTGGGCCTTCTCTCTTACTCTAAAACTGTCTTTGCCAGAAACTGTATAGTGGAGTCTCAACTTAAAATTAAAACAGTATTTATGGACTTTGTGCGTAAGAGTGCTGGGAAAGCATACACTTGGAAAATGAAGTTTTAACTCTATAAGTGAGAGTAGGAGGATTTATTTCAGAGGACTTTGTGCACCTGAACTGTAAGGTTCAACCCTCAGACTGCTATCTTTCTCTAATCTGTGTGTGGTACCTAGTGTCAGCAGTAAGGTTATAAATTCTGGTACTTTGATGAGAAGACTACTCCTATAGCAGAATCTTGTTCAAATGTCTTCAAATTCTTTCAAATTTTTTCAAATTCTGTTCAGAATATACTTGTGAACTGACTTCTTACAAATGTTTTTCAGTTAGAATTTATTGTACGGGCCTTTTCTTTTTTGCTTTTGGAAAAAATTAACTCAAGTTATATCCTCTTTTACTATATGCTGAATGATCTCTTGTTCACATATTGACTGAATTTCTCAGTTTGCCAATATCTGGTTTCGAACTTGAAAATACAACTTGATCAACAGTGTGATTGTATTTTCAAAGAAATAACAGCATGAATGTAAAACACACAGTGTTCTTGTTGGGGTTTTGCCTAGAGTTAGCAACATGAGGCGTTAGCCATCCAGTATCACAGGTTACCTGAGAGATGGACAGATTTTCCAGAGATGCTGGTAAAGACCTTCTGTAAGGATCAATATAAGACTTGGCGTACTAAATGATACCAGTTCAGATCTGAATGTTAGTTAGTTCTTCCTGATAAAATTCCAGTATTGCCCAGATGAGGGAACTGATGATAATAAGTGGGAAAACCTTCCATATAGTACTTTGCTTTTTTGGTAAATGGAATAATTTCAAAGCTGTGTGTATGTCTGATACAGCCAACTTCGGGAAACAAGGAGTATGTCCATTGGCAGAGCAAGGATGTAAGCCTACCTAGAATGTACTGGCTAGGCTTCATTAAGTAATGAAAATGTTTATTAAAGGTAGTTGAACAGTTGCATTGGTTCTTCAGTTCAGAATTAAAATTAATTAATTTCTCATTTTATATTTGAAAATAATTGACTTAATCCATTTTAAAAGGGTGACTAGGATTCCAGCATCAGCATCTCATTTTGTAGTCACGCTCTCAGAAGTTATTTCACTAGTAGACCAGTACCTTTCAGGGGTGAGAAACTACAAGGTTGAAGTGTGTCTTTAATGTAAAAGAGAAAAAAATATAAAAAAACCTGCTGTCTGGAAGCCACAGGCTAATTTAAAGGCACCCCTCAACTTCATGCTTTTTTGTTCACTCTTTGTTGTTAAAATCATGGCAAATGGTTGAGATTTTGTTCTTGAGCTAATCCAGGAAAAATTACCCTTTTAGTTTGTATGATAGCAAATGTCTGGCTGAAGCATGTCTTATTCGTTAGATGTATAAATTAAATGGTGATTTTGTACATGTCTGTGATTCCTCATTAGCTTCAGTTATATTAATGTGGGGAGCTTGTGGATGAAGGTCACCTTCCATGGATCCAGTTCTAGGGCTAAGGCACAAGAACAGAATAAGTTTCTTAAGCACTCATTCATTAATATTTACAGCTTTATTGATAAGTCAGTTGTCTGTGTGGTGGGTACTGAAGCAGTGATAGGGTGTTTGTCTGTTAATGATGCTAGCTTGCTGACAGTTTTCCTAGTAAATAGCCATTTACTGCATTGGATCGCATCACTGCCTAATGCAAGGAAAATAAATTATAAAGTAATACCACATATTTTTTAATTTTTTTTAGGTAATTATCTACGGGGATTTGCCAAAAAATAAAGAAAATGTAATATATTTATCAAATCATCAGTGTACAGGTTTGTATTTTTTTGCTTGTCTTAACACTTTCATAGATTTAAAAAATCTGCTTGTCTGTTTACTGTGTCTCTTTCCAGCCTTGCCCTAACAAGCAAGAGCTTGTGGTTCAAAAACCTTTGATGACATTTATACATACAACATGTACTTTTTGTTTCATCAGTGGCAACTAAGAGCTAATTTAACTGATTATTTTGGGCTTTTGTCGTTGCAGTTGATTGGATTATTGCGGACATGCTGGCGATCAGGCAGAACGCGCTCGGGCACGTCCGCTATGTCTTGAAGGATGGCTTAAAATGGCTTCCGCTGTACGGGTGGTACTTTTCACAGGTGAGCCCATTCATGCTTTCCTTGCTGTTTGTGAGTCAAAGATGTAAGATGTACTTTCCCCCTGTTTTCCATGCATGCTGTGAAGATGTAGTTCTGAGCTAGCACTCAATTACTTGAACATGAAAGCATCTGGTTTCACTCTAACTAGATATGTATCTTAGTTGAGAGACAGTTGCTAAAGACTCAATTTACTTTTCTAAATGAATACTTATTATGGATAGAATTAAAACTGTAGAGTCTGTTAGGAGTATTTCAGAATATTCTAGAACTTTGTTCTTTTTACAGTCCAAAACTGCAGTTAGCAGAAGGCATAAAACAGACTTTTTTTGCTGTGTATCATGCTACAAATTGGGAGTAAATTTGCATTACTGTTTGAGGTACTTCCTTGTTTTTCAGTTGTTTTGGTTTTAGCACAATATAAAAGAGAGAAGTTGGATCTTAGTACAGCATGGAGGAAAGGCAGATCCCACCTCCATGAAAGTGTTGATGGTTATTTTGGAGTTCAAGTAAGCAAAAACCTGAGTTTAACAGTATTCACACCTTTTTCTTTCTCCTCTTTCTGCACAATACTCCTTTTGTTCCTTCTAGTCTGAGAGCTCAACCTGATGTGCCTCAAACACATACGATTACTGAGAAACAGTGGGCCATGGTCACTGAACAGCCAACATTTTGAGTGGATATGATCTTCAGTCTAAAATGGTGGAGAGTAGTGTAGATGGCTTACTTCTCTAAAATCCTATGTGAATTTATCATGTCTGTTCTTTGCTTTTTCTGAAAGCAGAACTATTCCTATGTAAAACAAAATAAAATATAGAGGTGGATGTTCTTGGAAGTACTGGCCTTTTTCTAGGTGAGCAGAAATGGCTTCATGGTACTTACTTCAGGGTTTAATGGGTGCTTAGTTGTTAGAACAGAAATGGGTAGAGTTTTGGGTAGTGGTTCCAAAGTGCTTATTCAGTAAGACTTCTCTCCTTTGTCTTCTCTGTTTGATCTTAATGCGTTCTCTGAACTTTAATCTGATTTCCGTTCCTCACCCCACTGCCCAGGCAAAGAAAAGAAAAAAAAAAGGAACAAAAAAACCCCAACCAAAACGTACCAAAAAAAAAAAAAAAAACCCCAAACCAAAAAAACCCACCAAAACAGAAACAACCACCAAACACGCACACACTTAGGAAAATATTCTAATAGAATTAGACAGTTTGATTGAATTGACTGTGAGCCCTGTCCAAGAGGGCAAGAAGGTGGAGAACATCGAGAGAAAGAGCAATATTATGCTGGGTATGATTGGAACTATATATTAGTTTGTAAAAGAGTATATGAAGAGTAGGCAACTACAGGTATATGTCCAAATAGGAGGATTTACTCTTTCCCTCATATTTGGAGCACATCCAGTGTCTTCAGCTTGGTGGTTGAAAATCTTTGTTGTCTTCTGGATGAGTACCTTAGTGAGTAGGCTATAGATCTAGGCTGGAGCATGGGTGGTTGGCGTTGTTTCTGCTAAAATTGGTATGTTTAGAGAAGTATATGCTGCAGAGAAAATGAGAAAACGGTTCACAATTTCTTTAATTGGTGGGTTTGCTGTCCCAGTCTCCTAAATAACTACAAACTGTCAGACCCTGTCATACCTCACTAAGGTATGCATTAGGAGAAAACAGAATTCTCAGTTGTCTAATACTTGTCCCTAATGCTTCTCTGCATTTTTTGTCCACTAAAGTGACTGATTTGCTGCATGGAAATATTTTGCTCTTTGTCCTTGCCTTTAGTCATTACAATGGTGGTGATTTAAGTCTGCTTTAATTAAAATACAAACAGGATATATATTCCATCCACTATCACTAGGTGTCCAGAAATTATTTTTATCAAGATTTTGGAAAATTACTTTTGCTGTGTGGAATATCCGGTGCTCAGTTTCCTGACCGGTATATTGACCATTAAAAGGAGGTTCCTGTGGAAATTAATCTGAATGTCACCTACATTTTTAATCAAAACATGTATGTATTAAATAAAACCTATTCAGCTTTTGATTCCTCAAAAAATAAAACTTCTGCAAGATTTAGTGAGGGGTGATTATATATATTTATATATATATATATTTAAATCAGTGACACAATTGACAGGCAGTGGTGATGCATATATGCTTAAATGACTGAGACGGGATGCAGAAGGCCTGCAGTGCAAGCTAATAGGTATTTTTATTGTTTTTATCACACCAAACAGTGCAAAAACATGAAACACTTCCTGCCCTTCCTGTTGATGTTCTGTCAGTGATGTCACTTACACTCCACTAAAAGTTTCCAGAGCCACATAATTACGCTATGCTTACGGAATTCATATTCCCTTCCTCAGGTAAACATCCTGTTTGGAAATAAACGTGGTCTGGATGTCCAGGAGAGTGAAATTCAGGCACAAAGGAAGTATATTTGTAAACACAATCCATTGTTGACTGAGAGAGGGGCTTTTAAAGTACACCGGAAAAAAATTACAACCTTAAAAACAGTACTTCCAGAAATCTGTTTGGAAGAATGTTCATATATTTGATCTCTTACTGAAAAGGAAATGCAATACAAATTGGGGAATTCGAGCTATATACAATCACATAACTAGCATTCTTCTTTGAGGCAGCTATCTAATAGCAAGGAAATAAAAGAAACACTTAAATTAACCTATTATGTTCCAGGTCTGATGTATTAGGTAGAACCGATTTCTTTTCATAGAACTGTCTTTATTATTTTTAGGCGGATCTGAAATTTTTTTTTGCCTCTGTTATTTGCTACCAATTAATCCCATCACTCCTATTCACTTATATATCCAATTCATTCCTATTTATCTTATACCCCTGATGAGACTGGGATGTAATTTTGAAAAGTATTTTTGTTAAGTTTGCTTGACTTTTTAACATAGGAAGTATGTCTTTATCTTTTCTGTTATCCAGCATCAGCTTGTGCACCCTTTTGGTTGTTCCTGAGTTTTAGCCACATATCCTGCCTCTCTTCAGCTTTGTACTCAAGCCACAGGGACCTGACTGAGTGATGGGGTGAATGCAGCGAACGCTGATCTTGCGATACTTTGTCTGTTCTTACATTACGTGACTCTGTGCTCATTTACTTGAGAAGTGCAAATCTATTTCTGAGCATTAAAATATCTGACGTGCGACACCAGATCTGTCTTTGGTGTGTGTCATGGTATCCCCAGCCAAACAGTCCAATAGTAACTTCATTTGTCCAAGTTGACAAATCAAACAAGGAAAAGTTGGTTTAGTATTTTTCCAGTTTACTGCAGCTGATTAGTAATTTGATGATACAAGAAGACCTTGATTCGAGGTTTCTCTCATTGATCAAAGCTTGAGCTAGCTGAGCTCACAGAGAATGATGACTTATCAATTACATGGAAATCTTATATAATAGATTAATTTCTTCTGATACTAAACTGAGTTTCCCTTCCTGGAAGGGGTGGTTGTGGTGAGTGTCAGAATACAACTGTATTTCAGTCTGCTTAAGACTTCTGTTTCCCTTTAATAGTGTCAGATCTTAGAAATGGTCTTGTATGTGGAGTGTGGAGATAACATGAGGCTCTCTGTTTACTACACAGTTGAAGAAACGTTTTTCTGTTCTGCTGCTTTCTGTCTGGAGCTGTTAAACTGCTTGTGGGATGGTCCTGATACCATGCCACAGCCAAACTCAGTGAACTGGGGAATTCTGTTCATGGTTTTGGTCCCATGCCAGTCAAAGCAGCAGAGCTGAGTGTTAGAGCTGGCTACTTTACCTTGGGAGGGAACCACAGATGATAAAGTTAAGACAGAATATTTAGTATGCAGTTAATGCATCATTGGCTTTCTGTTCCCTTTCACTGCAGCTTTTGAAGAACTCAAAAGTCACATCAAACACCACTAGCTAAACAGCCATCTCTCCACACCATGAAAAGCAAAGGCTGAAAGCACTTTGCATGACCACCTCTTCTGCCTGCCTCCTCCTAACCCCTCAAATTTTATTCTTATCCATGCCATGGACACAGCTCTGCACACAGCCACCACCCCTGTTTCTACAATGTACTGTATCTTTTCATGAGATCAGGTATTTGAATGAGGCTCAGCTCTTAGTGGTTTTAATCTTACTATCACCTTTCTGTTAAGAGCCTGTAAAACCATAAATGGACAGAAGTTGTCTGACAAATCCTGATACCAATAGTCATGGTGAACAGAAAAGAGTATTACCAAGTTATGGAGTCAGTTAGAAAACCCATGAAAACAATGTACCTTAAACTCGAAATTATGTTGTTTGGAAGCTAGTTTTGTTTTTTCCAGACTTCATTGTATCAGTAGTTCATAGGTGGTGCATGTTTGTTTACATCCTCTTTCTCTGTAGATAAAACAACGTGGTAGAAGAGAGAAATGTTAGGGCAAATTTCTCTTTGTGTGTACTTTGACATAGTCCTTTTACTGAAGTTTTGTAATAACTTGTGTGCAACAAGTTATAAAATTAATCACTTCCAGGACCTAGTTTAACTTTTAATAATAGTTTTCAGTAAAAATCCGTCTATAAAATTCTTTGTCTTCTGAGGATTTCGGTTTACTCATTCAATTATTATCTTGATATAACTTCTTTATTAAAAGTTTGATTCTCTAGTGAAGTGCATGGAGGTTTTCAAGATCTACTCTAGTTACTTTTGTGCTATTCATAAATTTTGTATGTAGAAGTATACCTGCATTCCCAGTATTTGCATTAGTTACTATGTAAGAGTGGGCACATAAAATTGAAAGCATTGACCTCTAAGTGCTTGAAAGTGAGTAACTTCAGTCCTGTGATTTTCCCTTGATACACAAATGAAGCTGCATGTCAGCATTGTCGGGAGTAAACACCCTGGGGGTCACTTCTAATGCCATCTTCTAGTTAAGTATTTAACACCTTTAAACAAGACACTTCAAAAGTCTTATGCATTGGGCGTTTTTTATATCTGATTTTTATTTAAACAGATTTTGTGAGCTAAATTATATGCAAATGTAAAATTAGTTTCACATGTTTTCGTGATAGGAGAAAATGTCTTGTGGGCAATTTGCAGTGTGAGTCATAAAGGTGACTTGTAATTGTCTCTTGTTTGTTCTTCTATCAACTATTCTACATTAAACTACTTAAATATTTAATGTTTTTCTTTTTTTTTTTCTCTCTGATAGCATGGAGGAGTGTATGTAAAAAGAAGTGCCAATTTCAATGAGAAAGAAATGAGAGCGAAGTTGCGGGCCCAGATGAAAGCTGAGACTCCAGTAAGCTTATACCTTCCTTCTCATTTCTTTGACTTTTTTAATGGCAAAGGCTTATTGGAGAAAAGAGCCATGCCCGATATCCACAAACTACTAAGATGGTAATCATGGATTTGTTTTCTTTCTGTGTTTTTACAGTTACTTTCTGTGACTAGAGTGACACCTCTAATTAAACTGAGGAAAATTTGACTGGTTCTTTATGATTGATGGGAACTTTGTGATCCTCTCTGTAGAGGACAAGGGGGATCTGGACTTAGAACATGAACTGTAGTACTTTCCTTGAGAAACCACTATTTCAAAAGAGAAACCCTCTGTTTCTAAAGACAACATTTTGACTACTGTGTGCTTGTCAGAGACTGATAACTCTCAAATTTTAGAAGTCAAGAACCTTTCCTACCAAATGCTAATTAGTCATCACAACAATCAGTCATTTTTAATGGCAGTGACATCTTAGAATTGAATAACTTTGTCTGCTATGCCTGGAGGAGGAAAAAAACCCAAAACAAACTCTTGATAATTTTCTATTTGAAGAACGACTGTTACTGCCAAGTGACTTTTCTCATGACTCCCTGTATGGTTTGTGGCTCAGTGGTTAGAATCACTGTGCTTTGCTTCCATTACTTGCAGTGCATTAAATTTTTTTCTGCCTTTTTGGCCAAGCTGCAAAAAAACAACTAAGCAAGCCTTGATCTAAAACAGTTAAACTTCCCTTTTATTTAAAATTGTGTTATTAGGACTTAGACTCCACATATTGTCAAAACTTTTATAAAGAGTGCATGGGTTGTTTTGACATTCATAGTAGTCCTTTCTTTTTTCTTATTTGGAGATGGTGGGTTTGTGTTTGTGCATGTGTCTGTGTTGAAAAAGTAAATTGACCTTGTGCTTACTGAGAGACTTAAATGAGTAAAGTGTCCCTATTTCAGACAGTGCTCAAACTCTTTTTGTCTTGAACTAAGAATTAGTGTGATTTTTTTGTTTTAATTAAGTAAGGACAGTTCTAGGTGTTAGCATATAAGTTAGGCCAGAAATATATTATAACAACTAAGCTTTTGCTGTCCAGTGTCTAATCAATGATGTCCATAGAGAAGAAGGTCATGTTCAGTGGTGGCAACCTGCGCCCCCATTACCAGAGAGGGTCCTGGGATGTAAAGAGGTTGTGTTTCCTTATTATTTGCCCTATGTCAGTGGTAAAGATTCTACTTGCTGTAAAACTTGCGGTGTAATGGAATAAGCAAAGGCCACTTGCAGGCTGTGTGAAACATAGTTGTAGTCATCCCCCTAAGCAATTCTTCTGCCTGCAGGTTAAGTTCATTTTTGTTAGTCTGGATGAAATAAACCAGCAAGGTGTTTTCCTGCATAGGCCTATGGATTTCTTGCTAGCTAAAGAGACAGCTTGTGCTTGAGTCTGGCTTTCATGAGTCTTCCCTTTGCACCCCCTAAAAAGCAGGGGTTTATTGTTATTATAAGGTTTTCATTGCGGTAAGAGTCTTAATTGAAAGTCTGTGTTAAATTAATCTCCTTTGTAAAAATGTGTATTTTTCTTTTAATACAATCTTGGGAAGATGTGCCTAGAAACCCATCAAACTATGTCCTTGGAAACCTGCAGATGTTTTTCAGTCTTGCTGCAGTGTGTCATTTTAGCACAGGTAGAATGTAAGGAGAGGTTTAAGCATAAAGCTTTTCTTCAAAGATACAACTGATGTGGATTCTGCTTTCCATGTTGTTAGTAAGGGAAATGAATCCAAAAGTCTTTGTTTATGGAATCATCTTTCTTCTCCCTCCTGAGTAGTGTGTAGATTGAAAGCCCATACCTAACCTATCAGTGGTCCCTAATAAATGTGGGACCACTTGGATACACTTGTTTTTTGCTGCAGTTTAGCTCTCTGGGAGTTTGGTGGTATTGGAAATAAGCGCAGAACCTGGACATGCATACCAGGCAGTTGTTGCCATTTGCTTCATATTATAGGTGTTGCAGTATAGAAGAGAAATAAGTGTAACTGCTGCAGGAATTAATTGTTTAAAATCTCTCAGTCAAACCATATAGGGAGTGACAGTTAAATTTACAAAACCAAAGTTGTCAAAAGCCTCTTTACTGAGGCAAATATTTGCATCTGCAGGAGTAAAAGACACAGACCATTGAGCTGTCATTGAGGGAAGACTAAACTTCCTACAGGCCACTTTATCTGAGAATTTAAATGTAGTTGCTACTAAATGGTCTTTAACCAACAGTTACTACTGTGAGAAGAACGTGATAACCTGTGTCCTTGCTGCATTATTCATTCAGTTCTGCAACTTATCATGACATTCACAAGCAACCATATTGCTTTTAAAATGAAGACATTTTGATCAGTCAAGCAAGTATGTCCTGAACTCATCAGCTTCATGCAAAAAAAGCTAATCTGTGACTGGAATTTTTATGCACTATATGCTACAGCTCAGGGTGGCCTTTTCCTCAGTTTAGTGGGCAGTTGGTGTAGCTTAGTCATTCTGTGTGTAAGTGGTAGAGTTCTTTCTTTAATATAATGCTAGAGATGAGCTGGCCTTTCAGCTGCTCAGGAAAGATTTATATACCAATAAAGAAGAGATGGACAGGAATCTGTGTTAAAGGTCACGTTGTTATTTACAGTTTCTCTCCACGTACAATTTAAAAAAAAGAATCCAGATGATTAATGTTCAGTCTGTCTGGAGCCATCCCTTTTACCATTAAGAAACTGAAGATGTGTAGGAAGACAGAACCAGTCTTCTGTTCTTCTCAGAATAGCAAGCTCTTTCCTGCTTCACTGCGGACTTTTTTTTTATTATTGTTAATGACAGGTAAATTGGAGTTAAAACTGACAGGCAAAGTAAGGCTGCCTCTTGGCCTCTTACATGCACAGTAGAACTGGATTAGTGCTCTGGCATGTCTCCTTTTGTGTAGCAACGGTGGACTGACTGATTCTCCTTGCTCACCTTGTCTTACAACTTCCACCCACCTGTCTGCTATAAACAGCCCCTTTTCCTGCCCTCTGGTTTGCAGCCAGTCCACACCTCTTCCCAGATGCAGCGCAGCAGTGTCAGGCACAAAACTGATGCCAGACTGAAACACTGTTGCACCTGTGTTTTCTTAGTGGGGATCTTGAACTAATATATTTTCTTACTTCTTTCTGGAAATCACATTGCTTCTCAAACTGTCATTGAATTATACACTTAAATGGTGCATTATTGGGCCTTTTGTTGGTAAAACTCACTCAAGATGATGTGATTTGGTTTAAAATTCCATACAATTTGACTGATTGCTAACAGATTGCAATCTTACGTCTTGTTGTGAGAGCAGAGACTGTCACCATGTTTAAAGAACACTTTTGTGTTAATGTTGTGTTAATGTAAGCCATAGATGAATGTAAGCCCAAAATGAAGGGGTATCCAGCTGACACTTGATATGCTCAGTCTACTTCATTTATAAAGAAAGTTAACTCTTCTGAACAGCAAACTATTCAATTTGGTAATTGAAAATGTAACTTCTATTTTTTTTATCATGCATCAAGAGTAGGAAATCTGCGTTCTGAGATGTGGAATTTAACCCTGTACAACCAATATTTAGCTGATTACTATGTGTTTTGGTTTTGTCATTCATTCAGTCATAGAATAAATCATTGTCATGTGAAGAAATGCCAATCAAACAATAAAAATATGGAGGGGACAAATGCATCAATACAACTGCTATAAGGCTTAATGTAATAATTTAGTGATATAGGTACTAATTTGCAAATCCCTGACAATTGTAAATCACAGATGTCCTTGCCTGCTATTCCCATATCACCTTTTGTATTTTGTTCCACTTACACCAGATAGGCTTTCTTCTACCATATCCTTTTCAGTTATTGATCTGAGTGGCAATGTTTCTTATCCAGTTCACTAGAAGCATACTTTCTAGGCAGTGGTCTAAACGGATGCAGATATGAATCTGTCTAGCTGTCAGGATACAGTAATAGTAATAATAATATTAAAATTAAGCAAGTGCATTGTTTAAGACAATTTTGAATTTTGTAAATTAAAATATTTGTTTTCCCCTTGTCACCTGGGAAGAGCACAGTAAATGCAAGATACCTTTAGTCAGTACTTACCACTTCTTGATGCCCTGTGCTCTTCTGCAGAGTAGCAGCTACTCACTGCAGGACATTTTCCAAAGCCCTTGGCCACCTTTTCTAGCTGTATGTCTATGGTTGTTCTGTATTCCAGGGACTCGATTGTTGCTTCCCTGCTTTCCCCTGCTTTGCCCATACCATCTCAATTTGTGGCACTCTGATCTATCTCAGGGACTTCCTCAGCTGCCCTGTCCTCTCTCTGGAAGCAGAGGGCCCCCTTAGTGCCGTTGCTGTTTCTTTTTGCCTGTGAGACCTTGACAGTGCCAGGGAAATGAAGTGTTGCTATTTGGAACAATGCAGTTACCATCTTCCATTCAGTTCATATGTGGGTTGTGGCAAGTGCACTGACATTGCACTGGGGACTCTTCAGGTAGCCCCTGCATCTTTTTTTATTTTCTGGCTCCAACAAGAATCAGTAGGGTTCTACTAAATTAATCCTGATCCACTCCTTGAAGCTTTCAAATTGAGGAGAGGCACCAAGTTTACTGGCACCCACCCATTCCACAGAAGGAATGAAGGTACCACATACCTGAGCATAGGGATCTATTGCTTGGGTTAAAATTGGTGTCTCAATGGATCAGGGACTGCAGTAATCCAGAACTATCTCTGCTATTTTGAACGTGAGCACTGTATTTTGCAGTGATACAGTGTGTAACCTTTATGTAGCTAATTGCCCTAATTGAAAAATCTGTATTAAAAACGGCCTAAGATGCAGCTAGTGTTTCTAGGCAATTAAAGTGCTTCTACAAGTTCTTATTCCAAGTTCAGGGGAGCTTATTTAGTTATTAAAATCTTAAAAGAGATTTGTAGTTCTTACAGTCTTTGGAAATAGTGCTTAAGGATTTAACTTCTGCTGGCCATGGTGGGAGAAAAGCCAGTCTACAAGTGGTTCTGGTAGGCTGAACTGTACTGGCAGGATATCTTTGTCTTGTGCAGGACTGTATGTGAGTATAAGTAGGTCATCTATTTACATTCATGAATTTTACTGTTAAAATAGTCCTGATGAGCTGCACAACAGGTTAATATGTGCTGAATTTAAAGCAAAGGCCGCTTCTCTGTCTTGTTGGTATGCTTTCAATTCAGAGATACTCAGATTCTGGTCAACAAACCTGTTTAGCTGCTTGTGTTTTAGAGGTTTACAAGAATAAGTAAAATATAATTTCAGTCCCTGGTTTGTATTACACACATAGGACTGGAGTGAGTAGATACTGTTCCCTGTTGTGTAATCAGCTTTTGGGGGTGATTATCTGCTTTGAAGACCAGTAACATTGTTTCCTGCTTGTAAGTGCTGACCTAGGCACCAAGGGCAGTGTTCCTGTCCTGTGCGCTTCACTTCCTTTGCTCTATTACCTGTTACAGTCACTGTATTACCCTTTAGAGCTGAGCAATGCAGTCTTTAATGGGAATGAAGGGTTGGACCACCTCATCTTGAAGGACCATTTTAAGCATCCAGATTACAAGATTTGAACATAAGCACATTTATGAAAAGAAAAAAAAAATGCATCTGGATTTGAATATTATGTCCTTTCCAGCTGCATCTGAAAAGTTTTATTTAGTCACTTAAATATCTCAACATTATACTTCATAGATGAAATGTATAGGTGACTGGGGGAAGTGTGGACTACAGCTGGCTCTAAGGATTCCTGTACTTGTCCCTGTACTTATGCTACTGTTACAAAAAGTAAGCACCTTGTCTCTTAAAGCCATTTTCTTTTTTCCCTCACTACCAAATCTGTATGCATCTTGGATGTCTGTTGGTCCTTGAACATTCTTGGACTTCACGTGCATCTGCAGTCTGTCAGTTTCCCCCAAACATACTGTGACAAGTACAGCCTTTCCTCTAGGTCTCCTTACTCTACTGACACTGGTTTTGTTTTTTTTTTTTTCCTTTTTCTCTGTCAGGTTCTAGACTATGTACTTAGTTCTCCTTTGTCTTGATCTCCAGCTGGCTTCTCTGGTTGGCACATTTCCTAGGTTTCTTCTCACCTCTGCATTTTAGTGCATTTTTCAACCTTCCTCACTGTGGGGTGATTCTGGAGAGGTCATTTGCTGGGGGCTGTCTTTTGGCATTCAGCCCTTTCTGTAGCTGTTCTGCAATCATTAAGTGTAAATGCCAGCACACACCGATGTTTTGTGGGCCAGAAGCACAAAGTTGCATTCCTGTGTGTCTCTTTTTGAGTTTTTATTTAACTTTGCATCTTTACATGATGTGTACTCCAATTATCAAAGTCTCCATCTAATCACTGGTAATATTCCTTGGACTGTTTTGTAAATCTATTGTCTCCTTTTCTTTCAAATGTTTCTTGAGACTCCTTTCTGCAAAGTTAATATATTAAGTATTTACGGCAGGCATTTTACTATGAATGTGTCATGTTCAACTCCATACCAGTTTTCATTTATGGCCATAGTCTCTCCTGCACATGAGTCCCCAATATGAAATTTTCACTGTTTAAGTGATGTTTTGCAACAGCTTTGTTTGTAGGAAATTATACAAGGCACAAACACACACAAAAACCCCAAAACCCCTCTGTTCTGTTTCAAAAGAAAATGGAAAATTCATCAAATTTGACTGCTCCTGTTTGGGTACATAATTTTACAGACAGATATGCAGATGCTTAGGCAACCTTTACCTGTGTAGGGATTTGAGAACCCATAGATAGTTTGGTGCTGAACAGGCAAGGAAAGGAATTTACTTGGGAAATATAACCTTGCAGATATGCCTGCTTAAAAGAATGTGACTTTAAAGTTCAAATTTCGCTGAACTATGAGTTTGGGTTCCAAATGTATTTAATATCCAAGGCAGTGAGAGACGTAGGGGCACATAAGATCTATCATAATTTCAATTAATACTATTTCTGATTATGAATGAATTATCGTATATTTCAGTATAAAGAAATACTAGAGGCAAGATCACTATTAAAGAAAAAAAAATTGGTCACTTTTTGATGTATTTGTCTATCTTTTCAAAATCTTTTAAAACTGATACTCTTGTTGATGTCAGCTGCTCCTGACTTGCTGACTTTTGTTGATACATGCTATCTCCCTTTCTAAATCACATGGAGTATTTTCTATGGTGGATTTTCAAAGGAAATTATTTTGAACCTCAAACAGTAAGTTTCTTAAAGCTAAGTATTCTGATTTTCTTTTAATCTTTACAATAGTCAATGGTGTGAGCTAAATACAATATGGACCTATCAAGTGTTGATAATTTTTGTAAAAGCAGTCAGTTTACGTTCATTATAAGAACTTGTCTGTTTTGTTTCTTTTTTAATTCCACAGATGTATTTAGTGATTTTTCCAGAGGGTACTCGTTACAATCCGGAAATACCAAAAGTCATTGCAGATAGTCAATCATTTGCTGAAAAGGAAGGTAAGCATAAAGAATTTTTGAAATAATTCTTTTGTTATGGTGCTAACACTTATTATATAAAATTGTTACATAATGTGAAGATCATCTCACCTTAACTGGACTTTTAAACCTGCATGATTGGTATTTAAAGGTTTAGAATAGTATAAACTACTGTTTCTCTTACAGAGCAGGATTATAGTAGTTTATATACAGACATTTCATGCATTTCACAATGTACAATAGTAACAGTACTCCAGAAGGCTCGCTGTAGTTTCCACCTGTAGGTGTGTATTTACTTATTTTCTTGCTCCTTCAGATTGTGAGAATTTCCTACACTGAATCAGGGCACTGGTCCATCTAAGTTAATATTGTAGCTCCAATTACAGTTGTTAGTCAATATAAAGAATATTTTGCATAGAGCTTGTTGTGCCTTAAAAGAAAGAGTCTTCCATCATTTCACTTTTAATTAGTATTAGTACTCCTATGGCATTTTAGTTTTGTTCCTCTCTCACCTTCCAATCTCACTGTTCCTTGGTTGAACTTTATTGAGGAGTCGCTTTGATTGTTGGCATTGTCTCTATAACCACAGATGGAATTACTTCATCTTTGGAAAGGCTTGCAAAAAATCCAAGTGTCCCAAGATTTTTCATATTTTCTCACATTGTTTGCACGTAAACTTCAAATCCAACAGTTCAGTGAACATGTTTCCTGATTTTGTTTTTTCCTGTTGACCAAAAGTGAATTAATTCACTCTAAAAGTAAACAAATAGGTCTGGTAAATTCATCTCTGTGACACACTGAAATGAATTCACAAGTCTGTGAATCAGCCTGTTGATATAATCAAGCTATTAAGTATTGTTAACTCTTGTCCAAAAGGATATATGCTTTTCTTCTCCATGGGAAGAATGGAATTTGTTTGCGTGTATGAGCAGGAGAGCTGAAGTCATAATGTATTTGTTCATCGCTTCAGTTTCCTGTCGGAAATGAAAGTCAAATGTTTCATTTAGGTTGGTGATTCTTTGAGAGTTCAGAGGGAGGGGGGTGTTTGATAGGATTTTTTTTCCTCTCCTTCTTTTTCAGGGAAAAGGCTCTCGTTGTTTCACTATTATTTTATTTCACCTTTTAATTATATCTCTGCACTCTGCGAAACAGTAAAACACTGCTTTTGTGCTTTCAGAGCACCTGTTTGTTTCTTCAACTGCTTTCCTCTCCAGTACTGGTCTGTTTTTATTTTGCAAGGATTCCTCCTTTTAAAAATTCTCATGACAAATAATTATTAAACAAGAAGCATCTCCAATTCTGTTGCAGAATCCTCTTGATTTGCTTCTCCCCACTGCTAAATTCTTTCGTTGTTGGCCTCTGTCCCACTTTTTATGTGGGGAGAAGGGGAAGCAGTCTATGTTCCCCTAGCCCCTGCTCCACTGCATGTCCACGCAGAGATAGATACTCCCTGGAACTGGAGCATCCCTCATGCAAGTGTGTTGAGAAGGAGAACTGAAAGCAGAACCACACTGTTCTGAAGGCTGAGCCTCGAGCACGAACCAGCCCAGGGCACATCCCAGTACGCTGGGAACTGTGGGGACAGGGAGCTCCACGGGGCTGCTGGCAGGATGTGATTACAGCTCCCCAGGGTCCTGCTGCTGTGCAGTGCTGCTGGCCTGGCTCATGGCTTGTCCTCAGCAACCCTGGTGTCCCTGTGGTGGTGGCTGGGTTCTGGGGCTGCAGCGTGGGAGCCATGGCCACAGGCCTCGCCGTGGGCATGCTAAGCGATGGCCATGCTCCCTGGGAGTGCTCTTACAGGATACTGCTGAGCGGGGTCAAAAACACACCTTTCCATGCTTGTCCAAAAGATCCCAGACACTACTTACTTCCTACAGTTTTAGGAAGGGTAGTAGCACCGAGTAGTTTTGCCAGCCATAGGAATGAGGAGGACATACTGTAACCTATGGTTTAAATAGAATTGCACTTTATTCTTTGTGGGGATATAATGAAGTCTAATAATTTAGTCTTGTCATCTTAGTATATTTGTTACAGAGCACAGTGCTTCAGTGGGGGTCTTACTGACAGGGGAATTTGTTTGTTTGTTTTGTTCCTTGAAATTATTTTTTTCCCTATATTTTTGTTCAATTTTATGTTGAGAAAATACTGCAAGTGTAATACTGGAAAAACTGGTTTAATTAAGAAGAATTAAACTAGAAACCCCTGTTAGAACCAGAGCTATTACCCCCAAAGATAACAAAGCTATTCCTAGAGCACAAGCATAACTCTGTGTTTATGATACTGTCTGAAATACTGGTTTTGACATTAATGTGTGTATATGTTTTAGTAGTTTTGCAGAGAGGAAGTATAAAAAGGTTTTTGTGGGACTGTACTTTTTCTCTTCATGAGCTGCATTCTCTTTGAGAGAAGATTCATTGGTTTGGGCAGAATTCTACCTGCTCTTAGTGGGACCAGTTGAAGAGCTGCATCTCATATCTTGATGTTCTTTTTAAGTTCTGGATACAGTTACTGTCTCTTTACAGTTGGTTATAGGACCAGTTCAACAAAAAGAAATTTTAAATTAATTTTTTTGAAAGCTGAGATTGACATACAATGAAGTATCGTGACATTGCTGATTTCAACTATTATGTATTCACTCATTGATATGAATATATATATAAATCTTAACTCTATATGAATAGGATGGAAGGATATCAGGCAGCAAAAAAATTTAACCTTGAGGTAGCCCTTGAAAGAGAGGCGACATTTAAAAATACCAATAATCATTCACGTTACAGTGCGTTTTGCCATAGGCTGGGGTTCTACACAAATTCTTGATTTCTAGCAAGAGCAGATGGTTTTCTTCTTTAAGAAACAAGCAAATCAAACACAAGGTGGGTCCATGTTGGGGTCTCCCCCCCTGCCATGTAGCCCTGGGAGAGGGGCCCTGGGGGGGAGACACGGAGTTTCCCTGCCCCTGCTCAGCCTTGTTCCCCATTGGTTGGTTTGTGTTCCCCTGTGTGGCCAAGGACCCTCGGGTCCCGTGACTGGAGGAGTTCCTGAGCAGAGCCCCGGCCATGCGGCTGGAGAAATAAACATCTCTGAAACAGCTATCAAGAATCTGTCTGTATATACTTCCTTTCCACGGGACTCCTGGTTTGATATATGCTTGTTGCAGTAATCCCCGCTGCAACAGGTCCACTGTAAGTTCTGTCTACAATTGTATTCAGTGAGAATAAGCAACAGAAAGTTGCTTACTTCCAAGAGTACTGATTTTATGGTGATGAACTGAGAATGTTGTCATCTAAGGGCAATGCTAGTAACTCCAAAAACTGAAGGACTACTCAAACCTTTACAAGTGGCAGAAGATTCTCCTCAGATCAGAATCTTACCTGGGATAGAAGGTAAATTCAGAATATGTTTGATTGCATTGGGAAAGGAACTTGTTGACGTTTAAAAATGAAAACAAAAATGATGTCTCTAAAATGAAGCTGTTTGGTTATTTGTGGTAGGGTTAATGCAGGAAAATCATAGAACAAGTTAAATTTTGGGACTTAAGAAAATTAATCCAGTATTTATATTTTTTGGCTAAAATAACAATATTTGCTGGGATTTTACAGCTACAGCAAGCCACATAAACCATGTGTTGCCAGAATATCAGATGTAGGTATGTGTTAGGTTTTCTCATTTCTGATGGAGGCTTCCAAGCTACGGGGCATATCTGCCACGTAGCTGGATTTGAGCATGATACACTTCATCATCCTCTCCTGGCACAAAGTAGGTGCCTCAGTGAGATGGTTCCAGCAATTGCTACCAGGATGGGCTCTCCTTCCATGTTTCAGTATGGTTGGTGTTTCTGATGATACATCTTGCAGCATTCCCATAACCAAATATTTCTTCCTCTGCTCTCTTGAAGAACTGAGAATGTGATGGCATGTGTTTTGCCCCTTGTCTCCTGAGCTTTTGCCTTCCAATTTCCAATATTTAAGTATATAGTCAGTAATCGAGTTTGCTTTTGTTTTCCATTGCATGGGAGTAGTCAGCCAACATGGTTCCCATCTTCAAAGTCTGATGCAGTCATTCTTTCAGCTTGCATATTGGTGATACCTTCCAGGCTCTGGTCTATGGGTTTAGGCATCTTAAAAGTACAGGACTTCCTCCACACTAGTCAGTGAGCTTGAGTTGCTGAGTCTGGGGAGTCTTAGTATGTAGGTGGCACTCATATTTTCATATGGATTTAACTAAGCTTGTCATAATAATGGAAATGGTAATTTTTATTGGATCTATTTAATTCAAACTGTAAATCTTTTAATCCTGGGTCTTTTTAACAAGGACTATAGAGAAAAATGTCTATAAACCCTGCAAAATACACTATTATTATTTTTTGTACCAGCTTCTGGTATAAAATTTATTTCATTTTTATGTACCCAAAACATATATTTCTTATCATTTTGTAGTAGTCAGTCATAGAATCATAGAATATGCTGAGTTGGAAGGGACCCATCAGGATCATTGAGTCTGAATCGTGGCCCTGTGCAGGACACCCCAAACACCACAAATTTTTTAGGTTTAGTAGAATATGAATTTTATCAAAATGTTAACAAATGGCATTTTTAAAATTTGAAAATAAATAGAAATAATCCAAAGCCAAAGGAGTCAGAAGCTTCTTAAATGTAACTTGGCTTGTTTTTGCTAAATAAAGACAAAACAATCATCCCTGGTGAAAGGCATTTTTGGAATTTTGTATTGATGTTTGATTTCTAACAAAGGTCATTTCATCAAGCAAACATTTAAGGTATTCATTTATTATCTTCTTTGGTTTTACGCAGAAAAGTTGCTAATGTAAATATTTTTTAATGCTAAGTTTATCTTGACAAATATCATGCTTTCTGCTAATATGTTTGTGTATGCAGGATATGCTTATCTCAAAATTGTTTTACAGGTCATGTAAAAAAGAGGTGTTTCAGCATAGCTAATTGAAAATGCTTCCCTTCTAGATCTTGGCATTAGTTTTTGATTGTATTCTAATGCAATTCAAAGCATTCAATATCCATAAAAGTTATTTAGAATTGTCTCTGAAGAAAATAGCTTTTGGTGGTATTTATTCTATCCTTTCATGAAAGCAGGCTTAGTCTAAAAGTGCTCAGTAAGATGTGGACAAAGAATATAGTTTTTAAAAAGAATGGGTTATGGACCTTGAGTAGCATTTGAGACCAATCATTAGAATGAAGTAAGGGTCTGAGTTATTAAAAGTTATCCTTGGGAAATTAAGTTAGGAAAACAAGAAGCCACATTGTATTTCTGTAGATACCCATGATGGAAGAAAGTGTACCAATGTGTGGTGTCTCCATGCCTTGCTGTGGGCTGGTCATACTCTTCCTGAGGGGATTCATTGTATTTCCTGTATACTTCAGTTCATGGTAACAGAAAAACACTTTTTACAAGTGCATGCAGTTTTTTAATACTGCCATCAGCTGAGTCCTGTTTCTGTAAGTCGATGGAATACTAGCATACAAATGGATGAGCTCTCCCATCATTTGTTATTTTATAAGTCTTACTATGGACTCTGGTTTCAATATGTAAAGCTTTGAATCACTGGAGGCATTCCAGAAAGCTGGCGGGAACTCAAGAGCTGGGTGAGTACTTGGGACACTGCATGTAACTGCAGAGCTTTCAGTCTAACATCATCACTGCACACACATTCACATGAAAAAGGAAAGATCTAATTGGTCTTGAAATCAATTCATTGGTTTTCACCCTGGTTTCCATTTTTGTGTACTTGAAAGTTGAGTTTCGAGTACATGATTTCATGGGGAGGGGAGAGAGGTGTGGAGACTTCAGACTAATTCTGACATCCACTTTCAGTGAGCACTTAACTTTTGTTGGTGAAATGTGGTAATGCTAATATAATGCACATGAGTATTCTTCATTTAGAGCTGAGGATTTTTATTGTTTTCATTTTAAAATGTGGTGCGTGCACATCAGGGGTGGAAAACAACTAACAAAGCCCAACTGAAAATGTGGATGGCCTTCCTGTACTGAGCAGCTCTTTGAGTTTTTTGGCCTGGATGAATGGAAGAGGATGGCAATCTTTTACATAGAATTGTACTTAGCTACTGTTACATGTTACTTCACCCTGGTGAAGTTAGATAAGTGATGTTTTGTTTAGTGTCTTTTTGTTAGTTTGTGTTTAGATTAAAAATTCAATTCTATAGATGTTCATGATTTGGGCCTTTGTACTTGCCAAAGTAATTGCATTTCATTCCATTTTCTTGCAGACTTTCTGAAGTAATTCTGCATCTTACAATAATGTAGTAAATGGATGATATTTGAAGTATCATTGCTTACGATATTTCATCAGATTTTCTTTTTTTTTTATGTCTATCATTCAAAAGTTACAAGAGCAAAGCTATGGCTTTTTAAGGTAGAGCATTACAATATTAATAGTATCTAGTTCATTTTCTTTGGCATTTAAAATAAAATCTCATGACCTTAAGTGCTTTGACAGAGGGTCCTAACTGTATTGCACAACATTAAAAACAGTTTAAGCATAGTGTGTTTTGTGAATTGGATGCAGGCAGCTTGCCAAGGTAACTATACTGTAACTACTTGGATTTAAATTCTTTTATGTTGATTTTAGCAAAGATCATAAGTAATTGCAAGAATATGTGGTAATGCTTTTATAAAATTGATTCTTTAAAAGGATGTGCTGAACTGGTGTTGCTGCATGTTTATCATGCACTGTAGTGTTTCTGAATAATGGATTATGGACTTTTTTAATTGATTTTATTTAGATACATAACCATGTTGTTCTTAAACTCTGAAGAGCTCACTGACAGCATGTGGAATAAGAATGGCTTATTCTACAGTTGCACTTCACAGATTGTCACTGACCATCTTCATCACCAGAACTGGCCATGGATTAAAAAAAATCAGCAGTTAATAGTCACAGATACCTAACTTAATTATTTGTCTAGAGGATTCGATTCTCACTGAATTTTCCCTTTTTCTTCCTCACCGTAATAGTTTGGTGAAGGGGAAGATGAGTTGGGCAGGAAAGGAATGACAGTGTTTTTAGAATATGTTTGGGAATTTGGCTCAGCAAGAGTTGTGTTGAGTGTCATGTCCACACTAATATCATTGCTGACACAGCACGAGAATATTCAGTGCTTCATTTACAGAGTAAACATTTTGAAACATAACATAATTAGCTGTTTGATGTAACAGTTCACAAGCTAAGAAAACACTACCACCATGTTATGCTTCAAAATATTTACATGATCCGTATAACATTTTGCATAGACAGTTATCACTACTGCCAGTAAAGCATGGAACAATGGCTTCAGAAGGAGTGCTGGTAAACAGCCTTTTATCTTTGCATTCAGACAAGGAGGTTCTTACCAAATAGTAAGAAATCAAGATAGTGATTCATACTGAAATTTTCAACTCCTAAGAATGTTAGAGTGATGTAGAAACTAGCATTATCTTACAGTGTTCACTAGATGTTTCCATAATTTTAGATCAAAGTATGTTTTACCCAGCAAGGGAATTCAGCACAAAACCAGGACATAATATATAGTCTTTTGAATTGATTTTGCAAGCAGAAAGATATCAAAAGCAATACCACAATACTTTGGTTTAGAAAAATTTCCTGTTCACCTACCAGGAACCAGTGGATTCATGAATGGATGGTTCTTTAAAAAAGGACTGAAGAGTAAGCCAATGAAAAATAGGCTAGAAATGAAAAACCACAGTTTTATTCTGATACTTCTCAGTGAGAAAGATACACATAGAAAAACAGTGAAAATTTTTACATAGTATGCTTTCTTTTTCTAGAAGCCCTTTCAAGTAAATGTGGAAGAGCTGTGTTCAGGTCAAGAAAAGGTTTTGGGTTTGGGTTTATTTGTTTGCTTGTTTTCATTTTGAAAGTTATTGTATATTAAAATTCTGGAAAGGGAACCAGGTTTATGCTTTTGAGCCCAGTGTGTTATGTTCTTAAGTATGTTCTAAGTGGAAGTGGTTAACTGAGGTAAACACGGATATGAAATGCTGTTGTTAAGACATGTGGAGTGATGTTAAACCTGACGTTCTTGTGTCCTTGACATACCAATCTTTGTGGCTTGGCCTGGAAAAGTTAAAGATAAAAGTTGATTTCTGTCACTACGAGTTTGTCAGTAGCCAAGTCAATTGTAACAGATTGTTTGCAGGGAAGCACAGAATATTTTCTCCTCAGTTTTGGTTCTCGGTGCTGTATTTTCCCCCATTGCTACTAAATTTTCTGCTGGGATAGTGAGTAGGTTAGGATTCAGTATGTTCACTAAATTGGTTTTTCCTTGGGAAGTAAAATGCTGGATGAGCATTAGGTGTGCTTAAAATTCTCTGTGATTATCTGTGAAATCTGTTTCTGATACAGAATTTCAGAAGGTGATGCTATGTGTGTTTAGTATTTCTCAGATAATTTGCTCTTTTTTTAACCTCAGTTGGACACACATAAACAGTAAAGAGAAGTGCTGTTTCATCAGTCATGAGCCACATTAAAACCATCACTGCTTCTAGTGAGGAGTTGTAAAAAGGGCCCTCTTATTGAGCACCCTTCCTATTGTTAATTTAGGATTTCTGTTTCATCTTCTACATGTGTTCAGTAGAGCATAAGCACTGAGTACACATGCACATTCAACTGAGAATTGAAATTGAAAATAAACCTCTTGTGATTTTGAAGGGAGATGCTGATGTTCCTTGGCATGATGTTCCTTTTGTGAATGTAGTCCAGTTTACTTTCAAACGCTGTAATTATTTTTGGTTTTTTTCCCCTCTAGGACTTGCTATATTAAAGCATGTGCTGACTCCACGCGTGAAGGCAACTCATGTAGCCATTGACACAATGAAAGACTATCTGGATGCAGTGTATGATGTGACTGTGGCTTATGAAGGTACTGTGGACCACAAAGGGCAAAGAAAACTGGCACCATCTATGACAGGTGAGTTGAGGCCTATTAGACATGCTATAGCCATATGCTTGCTCATATACAGAACCAACTTCAGGTGCTTTGAAATGCTCTGAAGATAATCTTCACAGAGCTTCAGCCATCCTATGGCCCCTTGGTAGGGCATCGTTCTAGTGACTGGGCTTTACAGGAGTTACCTGTGACATTCCTGCCCTCTGCCTCTCTATTCCAATTCCAAATACAAGTGCTCTTGCAGTCAAAGGGAACTTGGAGCCATAGGCAGCAGATTCCATTTACCTTCATGTTTCTTCCAGCACTGGGATTTGGCATCATCCTAAATTCTCTCTCTCTCCCTCTGCTGTGCTACATATGTACACATGTACATGTAATTGCTGAAATGCACATTTTAAAGGGAAAATGTGTAGCAGTAGTATTTTACTGACAATTTTTCAAAGTGCTGCACATAGCCACTAATCTTACAAACACTCAACGGCATTTTATGTAAGTGGGCTTCACTTGCTTTAGTATTTTAAACCACCTACAGGACCTTAAGAAAATCAAATAGATGGGGTTTACATTCCTTGAGTTATCTAACCAGAAAACATGTTCTGGGGTTTCTGCTGGGGAAAACTCAGGGACAGAGAGCTTCAGGGTTTGCTGTTTATTATGCTTGGTGGTGAACTGATAATTTATTCTTAAGTAAATAATTTGCCTGCACTGCTACTGGAGTGCCAGATCATCTTTCTTTCCATTTGTAGTTGCTGTGTTACTCAGCCATATCTGTGCCTGACTGTCTGTTGCTGGCTGGCTCAAAGTGGCACTTTTGAGTCTCTTGCACTACCAATACCAAGTGGGAAAAAACAGCCACAGTAGTTCCAAAGAACCGTCCAGATTTTTGGGCAAGGGATCAGTGTCGACTGAGGGACTTGCAGGGAACTTCTTATCTAACTCTCTGCTCCTCAGCTCACCCAATGACACTGGGACTTGTTCCTTCTGCTGCTAAAAATAGTTTGTAGTGCAGCTGTTTCCATGTCATTTCATTAGGAGGTGTAACTCCTTGAGTCACATGAACTGCTTCCCAGGTGCTAGTTGATTAGAAGTTCTGGAATTGTCTATTTTTACATTTTCACCTTGTTTAAAATTCTTTTGGATAGGTGAGAAACAAAACTGTCAACGCTGTATATTAATTCAACACTTGTTCTGTACTGTAATGTCTTAGGATGGTTTTATTTTACGTATATTTTGTTCCTAATGGGCATTTTTTATGTCAAAAGTTCTTTTTATGATTTAAAGTTCTTTATTTTTTTTAAATGCCTTCTGACCTTTTTACAGTACCTTTTGAAGACTGAGCAGCCTCCCTTTTGTCCCATCACCCAACCCTTTCTAAGACTCCCTTCAAAACAAATAGGATTGTTTCTCCTTCCCTGCAGCATATCTTGTTTCATGACTTAATTACTAGGCAGTTTCAACCATTCTCATGCTGAACTTCTCACTGCCTAATGGTTAATTAAACTATTAAAATGTCATTACCTAATAATAAGATGGCAAATGTTCAAATTCCTTACAAGACCTCTTCACCTATTGAACCTTACAGTTTGCATGAAGCATGATATAATTAAGGAAGGGGAACCAACAAGGTGAATTTCCCTGTTGGCTGTTTTTTGTGTTTGTGTCAAGCAGGAATCAGATGCTTTGGGGTGGCCACTCCACATCCAGCCTTTTGGAGCCTCCATGGCAGCAGTCCAGGCATATCTTTCAGCCAGGCTAGGGGTAATTACTGGCTGAGCCTTGGGTAAAAATAAGGCAGTAATACAGAATGAAGTGCAGCCAACCAGCTGTTACCCCTTACAGAGCAGATAAATGATATATCCATGATAGATCAACGTAGCGTTCCACGCTATTGTGGCAGTCACATGTATTCCATATAATACAAATTATGTAGATTAAGAATACTTTATGAATTACCATGTGGAACATAGTTGTCATTCTTTTAGGCTCTCCAGACACAAAGTGGCAGACAAACAATTTCTGTTTTAAGAGATCAAGATCATTTCACCATTTGTTATGCAGAAGTCGAGCAACTGGTCTGTCAGGAATATAACAAGAATTGAATTAGGCATACTTACGCATTTGACATTTTTTAGCATTATTTCCCTTTTACAGTGCTAAAATGAGTTATGCACACGTGAAAGGACATCTTATTTCATATGAATATTTCATATTTGTGTCAGTGCTGGTTGAGAATTTTGTTTTTCATTCTCATCGGAATAAAATGGCAGTGCAATCCTGGTAACTTTTAAAAGATAAGGTTGACATGTCTTTTTCAATCTAGCAACACTGATTGAAATTTATTGCATGGAAAACAAACTTCTGATAAACACAACTTTAGTTGAGGACTTTATTTCCCATACTGTGACATTTCCCACGTGAATGAAATCTAAATTCCACACAGATATAGTGTTTCTTGAAATGCATTTTGCTTTCGGTTCTATAAATCTCGATTCCTCAGAAGAGCCTGTGCCATTTCAGGAAAAACCCATGCTTACCTGGGACATCATCGGCTCTTGGCTGCTGTCTTCAGTAGTAAACAAAGCAGGTTAAAAAGAAAATTTTAGTGACTGTGAGGAGCACTAGCACACTTTGTCTGAGAAATTGTGTTAGCAAACTGTGAATGGGAAAAAAATTCTGAAGAAAAAGTGAATTGCTTTTTAAGTTTTGTAGTATGCAACTCTAAGTCTAAATAGTCTTTCTTAACAAAATTCAATTTTAAATTTTTTTTTTTAAGTCCAGCAAGCTGAAATATCATAATGTTGACTTGCTCAATAGGATTAAAACAAAGCATAGTATACTAGCAGCTGGCAAACAGACATTTCACCATGAGAACAACAGTGAATGCCAGACATACCTGATGTAATGGTGCCATTTTAGAGCAGGCAAATTATTATAGTATATACTTTCAAATGTGTTGAACTTTTTGTCACTGCTTATGCATGTAAATATTTTTTTGGCTCTTTCCAGTGGCAAGTTTGTTTTAGAAGACATCAAATTTGATTAGTCTTCAACAGTGACTAAGATTAGATTAGCTTTACACAGCGATGTTGCTTTCTGCTGTTGTTTCACATCCAGTTGTAACCAATGGATGGATTTTTTTCCTACCATTTATTCATTCCCTTTCATTACAAGTTTGGAACCTGGTACGTTTCCAGTGGAAGTTTATTCAGCACATGGCAGCCTTTCTAAAGAATAGCGATTTCCCACAGGCTTGTCCCCTCTCTCTCACTCCTGAAGATGGCTTGTCCACATCATTAATGATAGAACATCATGGTCCTGCCTGGGGAGGACCACGCTGCTAGGGAGTATATATTTATGATCATTAGAATAAGATGCAAATAATCATATGGGCGCTGTGGCACAGCTGAAGGACATCTCAGGTACTGAAATCTGGAAGAACTATTTGGAACAGAAAAGGATGAGGAGAAACTCTTGTGCTGAATTTGTTGATACTGTTTTACTACGCTGTCATCAAGTGAAAAGCAGAAATAAGTTTGGGAAGAAAGGATGAGAACCTAGTTTTCCCCCTTCTGAATAAATGTGCTAGGCGTTCACATCCAGCTTTGTCTGGTGTTAAGGGGCAGGTCTCGTGGGACGTGGGAACTGTTATCATTCTTGCACCTGAAAGAGCATTATGTACACATCTACATCTTTATTATTCTGCCTGAAGGCTTTAGCATAACCAGATGGTATTTATCTGGCCATTGTAGATGAAAGAGTGTGTGAAATACCAGCATGTGACAATGATAAACACTGAATAAAAATAGCAAAGTACATATAGACTCTGTCTTAGAGAAGTCAGAGGAATTCTTGAGAATTATTGACTCTGCTGTGTATCAGTTCCAGAACAAACAGTTTGAAAGCCTGTGTGTGTGTATTTCTGAAGATCTGTACATCACTTTGATCAGTGTGATTTGAGGAGGTCAGACTGGCCTAACTTCCCTCAGGGAAAATACACTTTTCCAAAAGCTTACACTTTTGTTAGGACCCAGTTAGGGAAGTACAAGACTATAGAAAAGGAACTGGAGCAATGTAAAACAGTCTTTGTCTGGACTGTGGCCCAGATTTGTTCACATCAATTGTCTTTCAAGGTCCAAAGAATGATAAGAAGCACATGGTTACAGATGTGTTGAAAGAATTAAAAAGCTAAATTATTAAGCTGATAAACAGTAAAAGAAGTATAAAACAGTCCAAAGTAAGTTTTATAGTGATGAAATGACTCATAATCTCTTCAGATCTCTGCTAGCTGTCATGTTCTATTGCATGAAAGAATATTGAAGAGCAAATGTCATTTATTTTAGAGTAACCAAAGAAAGGATGTAGATTAGACCCCAGGCTGGACATTAGCACTGGTAAAATTTGTATCAAGTGTAGGATGGCTTTTTAGCATGTACAGTAAGCCTCACATCAAGAACTTGTCATTCTGCATCTGTTCAAGAAGAATTTAAGTAATAATTACCTTTCATATTTCAATATGTAAAATTTACATTGAGATGTTTGGAGGAATTTTGATAACAACAGTAGTTGGCAACATAGTTCTGTGGGGGTTGGATTAGGTGATCTCCAGAGGTTCCTTCAAACCCTAAAAATTCTGTGATATTCTATACAACATTTTTCTTTTAAAGGAAAACCCTAGTTTTATTTTGTGCAAAATGTTAAAATAAAACTTTATTAATAACATGATTTCACCAGATACCACAGAGTAAGTAAACTGTCATTCAGTTTTAACTGAATGCATTTTCACTTGTCCTCCATAAGACTAGATCTGTCATTTTAGACCCCCTGTAATTCCCTATTAGAAGTAGTCTGAGTAACATGAAAACCTGTCTGTTAATTTGGGGATGACTTATTTGTAGTGGCACTTTCAACACAGATGAGGGCATATGTATCAATATTCTGCAGATAAGGACAGTCTGGGTAAATGCAAAGTATTTTCATACTGTAAGAATTAAACATTGTACTTCTGGTCAAAAACAACACATCACCAAAGAGCAGCATCAGTTTATGGGAACATATGAAAGCCTTGATGTAGTTCATCAGAAAAAATGAAGGTCAGTCTGAGCATGAGTAGCACCTCTGCTTCTTTATCCATCTGAAAACAAGGACACAAAGATGTCAACTGTATTTGGAATTCCTGTAGCTCAGTTTGTCTCCACCATCACCCAAACTCGGATGCCTAGGGAGGAATGCAAGATTCAGGTGACCCTAAATGATTCTAACTTTTGCCAAATCACAGACACCTGTGGGTGCTGCAGCTGTGTGTGCTGCATCTGTGTGTGCTGCATCACACCCCCTGGGTGGTGGTAATGACCCCCTGCAGCTCCCTCTGAGCCCCAGGCATGTGTTCTCTGATTGTAAACCAGATTATTGTGTATCTCAGTTATTCCCAAGCAGCTCTTATTGAAGGTAGGCACCTGTAGTGCATCTGTAGCTTCCCTTTGGGATTTTGTGCACTGAAAACACACAGTCCTCAGGAAACCTCTGCTGCACAAGAGGCTCTTGAAAGTATTTACACTGGAGATTCATAAAATTACCCTGCACCCTGGACCTCATGCACATGTGAGAGGAAGCATTCCACTCCCCAAGCAGCATTTATTTACAAAGGCTCAAGGAACTCCTGATCTTTATGCATAAGTGTATCTAAACCCTAAGGATAACAAAAACAACTTTAACTTCTTCACACTGTCAGGTTTGGCCAAAAATATGTTGCTGCTTTGAGAGTCTGTGTTTATTTTTGGGGGTTTTTATGCATCACAGTCCTTTTCTTCTACTCTGGTGCTATTCTCTGTTTATCAAAACAGACTGTCTGAAAGAAAGGCAAAAACATCAATCCTAGCAGTACTGGCATAGTTTCTAACAGATCCTGGTTTTTTGCTAGAGAGAAGATAGTTCTGAGCTGGTCCACTCCTTGTGTCTTTTGTTGCCTTTTTTTCTTACTTGCATAGTTTGAATTTTTTTTTCACTTCTGAAACTGTAAAGATGTTCCAGGGAAGACACAGGTATCTCCTAAATTTGCTCATTTTCAGCTAGCAGTGGTGGGATACCTTTTAGATGTAATCCACAGACCTAACCTGATCTAGGTTCTGTTCCTGGCAGCCTCTTGATCAAAACTGTTACAGTTTTGTAGGAAACCTCCTGCTCATTTGGCCAACATGCAGTATTTACATATTGATACAGAGTAGTACAAAGGCCAGAGTGCATCTGTTAGAATAACAGCTTAAAGCCACTTAAAGATTGTTTCAGTGAGCTATAATGAGCAAGTATGGTAGGTCTTCATCAGAGACCATCTTGGATCAGCAAGACAACTGACAATGACATGCTGCTGCTCTCCAGTGCTAATATCAGTATAGCTAACTATAGATACCATTTTCTAATAATAATTTTAAAATATTCTTTAGATCTCAGCATCTTCAGGAAGATACAGACAAGTGATTATTTACCCTTGAATTTGTAGGATTTGTGGAGCTATAGTTTTTACCTGCCATCTTCAGGATTTATTTATATCTATATCTATTTTTTTTTTTAAAGCTGTCATATCCTTCCTTCTGCTTCCCTTCTCCAAACTGAAAATTTGGCCTTTTTAATGTCTCCTTGTTTGTAATGGAGGTACTTCTCCTCCTTAAATGTTTTAGTTGGTCTTTTCTGTGGCCTTCTCTGAGTCCACTACATCCTCCTTCAGATACAGAGACTGGAAGTGCATGCTGTATTTAAAATGTGGATTCATAATCTTTATCTGTAGAGTGACTCTCTTTGCCTTGTTCTCGATGTCCTTCCTCAAGCTGCCCAGTATTTGGGGGATTTGGGGCTGCTGCTGAGAGGATGGTTTCACAGAAGGGTCAGCAACTCCCAGATTGTAACCACCAATTCCAAGTTAAGCGTCATGTAATCAGGGTATTGGTTATTTTTTTTCCCTATGTTTGTTTACACTGAAGCTTGGCTGCCACATTTTCACCCTGTTTGTTCAGCTTTGAGATCGTTTTGAAGTTCAGCCAACATTTGACTACCCAAAAGAGCTCAGGGTCTTCTGAAAGAGATGTGAAAGACTGGAGCATTCACAGTTTGCTTCCTTCTTCATCTCATCAGTCATGAGACAGAGTAAAACCAGTCCTGGCACTGATCCTCAGAGAACCCCAGTCGCCGAGTCTTTTCCATCCCTAAGTCCTTCCATTTGCTTCCGCTCCTTTAAGCAGCTTTTGGTCTATAAAACATCATTTCCTCTAATCCCATGGCAGCTTAATTTCTTTAATAGCCTTCAGTATGGAACCCTGTCAGGGGCTTTATGAAAATTCAAATATATCATGTCCAGTGAATCCCCTTTATCCGCCTGGTCCTTGACACTGTTGTAGAAATCCAGCAAGTTGGTGGGACAGGATTTCCCTTTACAGAATCCACACCAAATCTTTTTCAACAGACTGTGATTATCCATGTGCTCAGTGATTTTGTTACAGACCTGTTATCTTACCCAGTGATGTAAGACTCTGGTCTGTATTTCCCAGCATCATCTCTAAAGTCCTTGTTTGTAGATGGGAAACTCCCTATTTTTCTGGCACAATGGCTGTTTGTGCTGATAGGTTACGCATCTTTGTTTTTAAATTCCACATTTGAGAGCTTCTAGATGAATGCTGTCTGGTCTTGGTGACTTCCTGACATCTGACTTGTTTGTTTATATTTAGTCTAATACTTTCTGTATGTTTACTTATTGATCTAGTTCCTTTGAATGATCTGCTACAAAGAATGCAATGGGTGTAGGAATCAAACATTTTCGACAAGAAAGAATGATGCAAGCAAATATATGAAATATATGAAATATGATGAAAAATATATGAGCTTCTGTTGCAAGGGCTTATACTTGACCATGAGTGCTGCTCTTCACACTTTAGTCATCCAGCAACCCCACCAGTGTCTTATCAAGTTTACTGCTTTTAATATACTGAAAAAAAGTTAAAATAGAGCACCCTTTCCATTTTTCAAGTTCATTTTTAGTCCTCTTAAGTTTACATTTACATTTGGCATGAGCAGTTTTGTGGCTTTTCCTTACTCGGACAAGCTTTCCATTCCTCAAAGCAGAGAAGGTAGGAGTATAATGGTAGCCTCCTTGATTTTCTCTTTAAAGCCATACAGATGTTTTTCAGACCCACACAGGCTTTTCCTTTTGCAGAGTTACACATGTTTTATGTGAGTTTCTATTACAAGTTTTTCTGGGATTTGGTGTTTGGTGGGTTTTTTAGTAGCCTCCAGGTTGCCTTCTTTTGGACTGTGTATTTTAGGGTGTTTTGACACTTTGCCTTCCCTCCCATTGTGTACTTCCTTTAATTCACAAAATCATTAAAGTTCGAAAAGACTTCCAAGATCATGAAGTCCAATCTTCAACCAAACACCACCCATGCCCACTAAACCTTATCACAAAGTGCCACATCTGCTTTTTTTTTGAACACTTCCAGGGATTGCAACTTCACCACTTCCCTGGGCCAGCCTGTTTCAATGCATGACCACTCTTTCAGTGAAGACATTTTTCCTAATATCCATACAGCCTGAACTTCCCATAGTGCAATTTGAGGCCATTTTCCCTTGTCCTATCACTAGTTGCCTGGGAGAAGAGGCAACCCCCAAGAATTCTGCATTTCTGTGCTGGATTCTTTTTCTACAACACTAAAATTAATTGTATTGTGGTTGCAGAGCAAGACCACACCAGGAACAGCATCTTTTTCTTGTGGGTTTTCTTACTTACTAGTTCTTTCAGGAAACAATTTTTTTTTTCCCCTCTGGTGTTTTTGCCCAATTGGTTGATTCATTTTGGTTTGTGTTTATTTGGGATTTTTTCCCCTCCTCATCCTGCTGAAGTATCAATGCAGTTCAGTGAAGGTAGCTGGAATCTCACTCTCCTGCTGTCAGTCCTGAACTTGCAGATCTCAGTCCAGCTTCACAGTTTCTGCTCACTATTATTAAACTTACTTGGAAGTAATTTAATTATTTATCTAATATATATTCTAGTAGAGTCTGGATTTTCCATCCACAAGGACTTTATTGTGCTTTTGTCTCCTTATTATATAAAGCTATTAGACTTCTATATAATCGTTCATGCACACTACCCTACCCTCATTTGAACATCCTCTTCCGTCATTCCTAGAAGTCTGGTAGTCTGGTAACAGTGCCCACTCCTGCAAGCCCACCAGGATGCCTGCCTTACAGGAAGGAGTCATCTCTTAGTCCCAGTAATTCTTGTTCTGTCTTTGTATTTAGGCTTCTCATGTTGGTACAGAGGCACTTCTGAACTTTGCCCTCACAATGAATTTTAGCCACATCCACCTTATGTTGCATCCATCTGAACAAGTTGCTTTTTCTGACTTTCAGTCTTGCCCAACTACCAGTTGAAACAGTCTCCAGTTTTTCAGTTTTCACGGCCAGCACCCTGGCTTAATAATGATTCAGGTGCATCCCATTTCTCATTTCAAAACATCCCCCATCTCCTGAGCTGTATGCTCCTTACACTGTGCCCCTTGTGCATGCATGGGGGCACTGATCTCTGTGTGCCTGTCAGGCCTTGCACAGGGGATTGGCAGTGTTCCTGAGAGCGCTATTCCTCAGGTCCAGGCTTGTTTCCTGGCTGCCAGCTTCAGTCTAGGCTGCACAACATCTCCTCCACGCATCCCTACATCCGCAGTACCTGCAGGTGCTGGCGCTGCTCCTCTGCTGCTGCCTGGGGCAGTTCCTGCGATCACCCTCGGCTGGCCCGGGATGTTTGCTTTCCTGTCTAGTGTCACTTGGCTCTACTGCTGCTTTATTTTGTTAGAGCAAGTAGTGAAATAGTTTTCTGTCAGCTCGACTTGGGATGATGGAAAGCATGAAGCTGAGAAGCAATGCAGCACTTAAATTCATGTTTGTTTTGCTGTTTAATTGTCAATTTGGGGTACAAAGTAAATGGAAGTGGAGAGATGGGTTTTCTTTTTTTAAGAGGAGATAGTTTACAAATTGCTTTGGTAGCTGAACACTGAAGTCCAGACTAATGCAAGTTTAAGAAGTGGAGAAAGCATCTACAGTTCAGAGGAATGTCTCTGCTGTCGTGGTTTTGCCTGTAAAACTATACAAACCACAACACACAACGTTCTCTTACTGAAGAGATGTATTTTTACACATTTGAAATGCTAGTTACTTAGAATAAATACACCTTATTCAGATTTTATTTTCCAATGATATCACTATCAGTAGATCACAAACATTACTGAAATCTGTTAAAACAGGAAAGATCTGGGGACTCTTTAAGTGGACAAAATTAAGTCAGGCCTCAGTTTGTCTGTTCCTAATTTTGAAGGACTTTGGCAACAATTACATTTCAGTAGAAGAGCCAATGTAGGAGGTTGAAACCTGAGCTACTTTATTGCTGTCATATTTAAAGTGCATATAAAAATAGACTTCATTAGTAACTGAAAACTGGAATATCTGTTTAACACCACTGTCACTTTCTTAAGGGACAAGGCAAATAATTTGGAGTGGTGAAATGAACTTCCATGGTTCAGAAGGGGAAGGTGGTCTGAGGCCACTTTTTTGTCCCTTCTCAGTTACAGATATGTCTATGTTTCGGAACTTCTCTCCTCCCTCAGTTTTCCTGGTAATGCTGGTAATTCCAAAGATAGTTAATTGGCTTTTTAAGGTGAGGAGTTGAGAACTGAGAGAATTTTGTGGGAGCCCCAAATATTGGTTTGCAATTAAAAATGCTGTGGATTCAGTTCCTTTCCTGGAGGCTGTTGCACCTCATTTGTTAATCCCAGTGCTGCAGTGAATCCCCCACTGCAGCCCTGTGTTAGTGTGAATTCAGTCCCACTGAAGGAGGAATGCAGTGTCACAGCTCAAGAACAAAAAATACTCAATCCACTTTATTATTTTCAATTCTTTCCTTCTGCTGTGCTTGGTCACTAAAAGCATTACAAACATTCTCTGCTTGTATCTGTTATTTAGCCAGATAGAAAGTTTTATTAGGAAATTATCTCCCACACAAAAGTCCATTTGGCTCCCATACAAGTTGTTAGTGTTCATTTAACCCAAATTGTACAGGGTTCTTGACTAATGCTGTCCCCAACATAATGTTTGCTTGTAATGCATTATTTGCATTTCTCTTTTGTCTCTTGTTCAGGCTTGCTTGTTCCTGCTGTTAATTATAACAAATTCTGGCAAGTTTAGGAATCTGAAAAGCCCATCAGATGTTGGCCTTAAGGGCTAGTGTCCCTGAAGTTGGATGTAATTTGCGCATAATAAATTGCTTCAATAAGATTTTGTTTCTTAGCTTAATTACATAAGTCTTTTGGGAGTTAAGCTAATGTGAAATTAAGGGTCATGGGACCACCACAGACCTTTAGTGGTTATGGTGATAAAATCCAGCTGTTTCTTCTAAAAATCAACCTTCAGTATGTCATCCTTATCCACTGGTGCTCTTATGTGATTGCTGTGACACTGGAGATTAGGGGCAAAAAAGTTGGGTTAGTTGCATTTGACCCTCACATGAATTGGGTAATTAAATACTAGTCAGATTACCTGACTTGCTTGACTGCATGCATTACAATGTCATCTGCAGATGTCCTGAATACCCAGGCTTTGGATAAAAGGACTTTGAATCGATGTGTGGGAATCATGACCTTCCCCAGGGTAGCGCCTGAAGTAGCAGATCACACAGCCCTCAGTGAGGCTGAACTAAGTCAAACTCAAAAGGGAGGGTGAGGTTGTGGGGGAAAGCACTGGGATTCACAAAGGTGGGAAATAATGACAAACCTTTAGGATCTTCACATACAGGGATTCAATTTAGACTGGCTGAAGAACACCAGAGTGGGAAGTGGTAAGAATCAACTTGCATTGGAACTTGGGCATAAGGTAGAAAGCTAGAAGCAACACTCAAGTATTTGAGGAGGGGATTTTGTTGTCCAAGCAGATTTGTAGAATTGCTACACTTCAGCTTTGGTGGGGGAAGGTGTTTCTTTTGAAATACTTATGTCTTGAGTTTTGATTGGTTTCTAATTTTCCTTAATAATTTATAACTGAGTTATAAGTAACATCAGTAAAGACTTGATTGTTCCTATGCAGAACAACCCATGTGCTATGAAGCAAACGAAACATACACTATACAATGCACAGAATGTTTTAAGTATCTTTTAAAGCTGGATCTTCAGCTCTAACTGAATATGCATACCTTAGATGTTTTTTATAGGAGTCTAGTACAGAAAAAGACCATATATCTGGCTTCCGGGCTTTTGATTTCTAGATACAGTTTTGCATATTGTTAGAATGTTCCACTTCATAGGTGATGCCACTCAAAAGAGGATTT
Source organism: Corvus moneduloides (assembly GCF_009650955.1). Lineage (NCBI taxonomy): Eukaryota > Metazoa > Chordata > Aves > Passeriformes > Corvidae > Corvus > Corvus moneduloides. The sequence continues at coordinate 25,916,614 of NC_045478.1, forward strand.
GTACATCAATGAACATCATAAGCATTGAAGGCATGGATAATACATCTGTCATTTTAAGATATTAATAGTATGCTTTTAGATGCTCATACAGTCAATGACCTTCATGTAGTGGCCTTGATAGCATCCTTAGAGAAACAGCCCTGCAAAATCCTTTCTTCACATTAAAGCAAGAGAACAGTCTGCTTTTAGATAAATGACCGGTGATTTTTTTGTGGTTAGTAAAAGCATTGCATATAAACCTGAAGAAAATCTCTGTGTGTGCCATCATTCTGGACTCCAAATCCTTAGCTTGCCTGCCATCTAATAGCTGTAGGTAGGAGAAGGTTCTACCAGAAACCTCTTGGCAACAGCTGTGTTTGCAGCTCCAGGGCCAAGAGATGGACTCATGCCTGGATGGAGCCCTCATCCAGCTCTCCAGCTGATGGTGTGAGGCCATATTGCTCCCTTTATGCTGTGCTTCGGTGAAGGGCTCTCCTAATCATTACATATTAATAAATACTTTAGATGTTCATAAATCTGCATGATGTCCAGACAGAACCACACACAGCACCCTACAGATTTCTGCATCCAAGCACCTCAAGACTTTAGGGATCTCTTTATCTCTTCTCCTTCCCTCCCCCCTGCAAGCACACACACACACATTTGCATGAAAACAGGCTTTTAAAATTCCTTAAGGCAATTTCTAGTATGTGATAAGGACTGTTTTTACAGCGAAGTCCTTACTAATCAATAATCCTGTAAAGATGAAAAACAAATAGGGGGATATCTGCTTTGGCAGACAACAATAAAGATGTTCATGCTGTAACAATTTATTTGCACATTCATTCCTCCAGATACCCCTCACAGTTACGGGTCAAAGTCTTCTGTGCATCTGCACTGCTGTCCGAAAAATGTCAACAACCTAAAGGGACCACCCAGTCTGTGTTACATTTGTTGCCTGTATGTATTGTAGGAAGGCACTTCTGGTCCCTTTTCAAAACAGGATGACTGTCCAAATTTCTGAGGACTTCCATCCTCACATCATGCAAATCTCTCCAGGGATGCTGTGGTTACTGCAGCACCCCTTGTTACTGATAGATGCAAGTGGTTACCAATACGCACTGCGCAGGATTTCACATTTACAATATGCAGTATAGTACTGTAGTCATGCCCACTATTTTTACCACTTGTTAGTTGTAAGAAATCCCACAAGGCCATTTGAGTAATGGAGTTTTGTTTGTCCTTAATGCTTGCTTGGTAAGTTTGTCTAGGGTCAAATTGAGGAAATAGGGGGGGAGAGGGGTGCAATTTGCAATAGGGCTGTCTCAAGCTCTGTGAGACAGAAGAAAAATGAAGGGATACAAAATGGAAAGCAGCATTTGGTTCTGAGTCTTTTGCCCTATTACACTTTTTAATTATAGGTTATGGCTTAAATTGAAGCATACTTTCTCCTGGAAATGCTTTGGGATATCACTGTAATTCCAATTTTGTCATCCAGCAGCAAACAAAATTTAGATTTTAAAAAGGACAAGCAAAGAGGATTACTAGCTTTAAAAAAATTTCAGGATGGATAACTTTATGACATCAAAATCACTGCATTCCACACTGCTGAATGAGTAGCTTGCAACTGAGGTAGAGTGTAATGTTTTCAAGCACAGCCTTTTACAGTTAGCAAGGTGCATTTTAGGACAGTTCTTCCATGTTGTACCTGATAATGGTCCACCATTTCAAGTGTGTAGGCCGGATGGTTTATAAGTTCAGTGAAGTGCTCAGGATCCCAACATAAGGAGGGAAGGCTTTTTGAGCAGTGAAGTTAGGCTTCCAAGGCACTTACAGTCCGATTTTTTGGGTGTATTTGTAACTCAGTGTTTTTGTGACTCAGTTGTGTTGTTTTGCTCTCTTTTTAGAGTTTCTGTGTAAGGAATGCCCGAGAGTTCATATTTTCATTGACCGAATTGAACTGAAGGACATTCCAGAAGAGCAGATGTATATGAGAAGGTGGCTTCATGAACGTTTTGAAATAAAGGATAAGTGAGTAGAAATATGCAGAACTTTCTGTTTCAAGAATCTGTCTTATTTATTTTATATTAACAGATATAGCCATGGTTTCTGTGTTATCAGCAGTGCCAGCTGTAGGGCTCTCTGAAGAGAGGTGATGTTGGTACTCCTATGCATATAATATAATATAATATAACCTTGTGGTTAAGCCTTTTGCTCAGGAGGTTGGCATTCCTGGGATTTTGACCTTCTTTAGATTGAAGAGGTGTGAGTCCATGTTCCAGGCAAGACTTGTATTCATCTGAATACTCTCCATTCATCTTCTCCTAGTTAAGTCCTGTGCAGGAATGTAAGATGCCTGTGGTAGGCAAACAAGAACAAGCAGTGTCATTCTGCCCTTGTAATCAGTGTTAAATTGGAGTGAGAGAGGGGTGGGTCTTGATCTAATCTCTTCTGCCATAATTGTTTACGAATCTTTCATCCAGACAGCAACTGGATAAAAACACAGTTAACCCCAAAAATCCTGCCTTCACTGGGGAAATGAGGTGATGTAGAAGTTTCATTTGTCCATTTTTGAATTGTGGCAGAAGTAAAGTGCCTGACTTCCTCCAATATCTCCAGATAAGGTCTCTACTGAGTATATGCAGCAGATCCTGGGGGACCTTGTTCTCCTGAGGGACTTTGTGCCTAAATGTAGGATTTAAGTATTGGTTGAGAAATGATGGTTTAATTTGCCAGATCTGAAGTCCAGCTTAAGGGAGCTGAATCTGTTTAATTTCTAAATCCTTGAATACTTTGAGTGAGACAGAAATGTCCCAGTTCTTCAGTTCTGTTCTGCTTTAGTATTCTGCCTGTCTCACACTCCATGGAAGTGAGAAATGTATTCACTTCTCCTGCCTGTGAACTTTGAATTCATCTAAAAGTTAACGACTATCTATAAACATGGCACTGTTACTAAAGTGTCTTAGACATTTAGGATCACAAAAGCTTTTCTTTCCTTTACTTTTGAAAGATAGAAAGTCTGAATTTAATTTAAATAGATAAGGAGCTGATACATGAAATAAAAGGCTGTGCAGTGTCTGTCCCTTTAGTTATCTAGTAAGATGAACAAAACTGAACCCTCATCATCCATGTGTCATTGTAAGCTCCTGTTCACTGGAGCATCTTTCCTGGGACCAGATCAGTCTGTCAGGCAAATTTAGAGATAGTTAAAACAAAACCCCAGAATTTCCAGATCCATTTATTACTGTTTTTTAAAACTAGGAGGAAAGAAATTACTACTAAGCCAGTGGCATAGCATCTTACTCTTGGCATGTTTAGCTTCCAATATACTCAGTGTCTTGTGAGCCCTTGTTACTTATTAGTTTATTTTATGAAGATACTTCTTCCTCCTCCTTTGGTGCTCAGTGCATTGTTTTGTCCTACAATATTGCCCACTGCTCTGGGCTTTTCTGCTAAATGCTGAATGAAAACAATTGTTGTCCACTTTTATATTCACAGTTGCAATTGGTCCACAAGGAAAATATGGCTTTAATGCTTGCAAGAGTTCAGGTTGAGTATTTTGATGTGCATCATATGCGTAAGGTGTACTCATTATTTGAACTTGTTACAGAGGAGCTGCTGCATATGATGAGATCATTTGTTAAAAATGTGTGATTAGAAGCAGTTACTGGATGAAAGTAAGGTTGCTTAAAATGTCTTAAGCTACTGTCTGACTTTGACCATCTCCTTTTTCTCTGCTTATAGGTTACTAATAGAATTTTACGATGCAAAGGATTCTAAAAGAAGAAACAAGTTCCCTGGGAAAAGTGTTCATTCCAAACTAAGCCTCAAGAAAACTTTGCCGTCTTTGCTGTTTTTAGGTGGCCTGACTGCTAGTATGCTTCTGACAGAATCTGGAAGGAAACTCTATGTAAAAACATGGATATATGGAACTTTAATTGGCTGCCTGTGGGTTAGCATTAAACCATAATGATGTTAGTCTCTGATCAGTGAAATGTGCAGTCTTTTCTTGCACATTGCACTAAATTTTTTCCTGACTTTATAGAAAAAAAAGTGTAAATAAAGCCTTATTGATTGAATATTGGAAATAATAGATTTTGTGACTTAAGCCTCTGTGTGGTTGGTCTGGGGAAAATAAATGTAGATTTTCAAATTTGCTACTGATTTTTGCTGGAATAATGACAGATAAACCGAGTCTCATGATAAATTGCTTTCCCCATGAACTAACATCCATCTCTCTCTGCAGATCTGAAGAAGTGTGAGTTATGCATAAGGGTGTCTTAAGTGGACCTGTGAATGTATTTACAGAGATTAATTTAGGGTATATATTTATTCTTCTGATATTCATGTTGAATTTTTGTTACTCTTTGGTGCATTACAGCAGCTCTGTTGCATCTATCCCAGCTGTATCGCAACTAAAATCAAAACTTTTCTTTTTTTTTTTTTTAATTTTGCTTTTCAGTTGTCGCTAAATACTGTGTTCTGTAAAAGGGACTGTGAAAGCTGGCAAATCATGAGATGTTACCAGAAGCAGAATAAAATGTTCCTGAGAACTGCTGTTCATGGGGAAGAAGCTCTGTTTATCTAGTGCATGATTTTTGATTCTATTGCAGTATTAGGTGATTATTTCACATAAGCGAAACATTAAATTGTACCAAGCAAACAGCTTATTTTGCGCACCTTGTATTTGTGCATAAAAGGAATGTGTGCGGTGTAAGGAAATGTGAAGTCTTTGTTTCTGGCCAGAACCCTCATAGCCTCCCTTGTGTCTGCATTACCCCTTGCACCATGAGTGTTCAGCTGAGCTCACACTCTTCCATGTGTATGTGCCATAAGCAGAAGTTTCCTATTACCTCACGATTTTCTGGAAGCAAACCTTGTCATTTGGGAAGTGCACAGAATCACAGTAACTTCAGGAACAGTAATGAGGAACCTTCAGGTGGTCCTGCTAAATCTGAAGCATGTGCCTTTCCCACTAACCTGATTTAGCCTGGTGTTTCATAGGCTGGCAGTCATCTCTGCTGTAGTATCCCACTAGATTCTGAGTCATTCTAGGCCATGCAGACTGTACTTAGGTTGAAGTTACGAGGTTGATGTATATGATTTGCACAGTAGTTAATAGTGAACGAAATGCATATCCTATCAGTATTTCACCTGCTCGAAAATATACTTTAAAAAGCAAAATCAACAAACCCTGTGAAAGTCTGTGATTCCCAAGGCTGGTATTTTTGTTGGGGAAAGCCATTTCCTGATTCAAGGGAGCAGTCTGTATGTACAGCGATGGGGAAGAAAAGAAGATGTATTTTATCTTCTTCCATTAGGGAATTGGACTCCCTGTATCAAAATTAAAGAACTAGAGAATATTTTTATATCACACTTGCAAGCTTTAAATGTGCATCTCTTTCTAGCTTCAGTGTATGATTTGTCTTGCTTTAGAGTCCGTTGTGAGTTAAACATCTCTCAAAATTATATCTCAGTTTTCCAGATTCCACCATTGCCAGTTATTTAAAGATTTTACTATGTGGGGTTGTTTTTTTGTTTTTTCTTAAACAGAGTCTTACAGAGGAATTACAGTTCCACCTTAAAATCATCCAGGACAACTTTCAGTTTGCAGTTCTGTGTCCTTCCATAATGGATTTTGTCACTGGAGTTATTTATATCGGTGATTGATTCAGGATATGTTGATGAACCGTTTCAAAAACAATGACTGGGAACAGTGTTGAAAAACAGTATTGTTATGAGGCTGTGAAACAAAAAAAAAAGCCATTTTATGTAACAGCCAAATGTGCTTTCATGTAGTTCTTCCTATTCTCAGCTGACTGTTACTAGTGGGTATAACCAGAAGGCAACGTTCCTATGTTAGTGTGAGTTTTTTCAGTCGTGGAATGAAATTTTACTCTGACATGACTAAATTTCTTTGTAACAGCTAAGAATAACATTTAATTATACATCAAAAATAAATGCAAACCGCTCAATTCATTTGTAGGAAAATAACTGCTATTTTGGAGAGCCTAATTACCGTGAAATATTGGATCTCTTGCTGTTTAAGTACCAGGAATATAATTGACACAGTGCAGCAAACAGGATGTTTATTTTGAACGTTATTCTCTATGTTAATCTTTTTTTTTTCCTTGCCATTAATTTATAAAGTTTTGAAACTGTAATTTGCTGATGTATTTGGCATTGGGAGTATCACATGCTATTTCTAAATATGCACTGATATTAACTTGAAATATTTCTTCATTAAAATAAGAAGAGCCAATGCTCATTCAACTTTTCTGTCCTGTCTACTTGTTCAATTGTTTCTGCACTTTCATGTTTGTAACTTGGAACTGTTCAAACAAAGGCTACAAGTGTGGTTTTAAGTCCCCAAGAGAAGGACTTGTGTGAGAAGTAGTCAATTGAAAGAAAACAAGTTTGTCTTTTTTTCCCATGCAGCCAGAAATGTGTTAGAATTGATTTGTGCGTGTTCCAATGCAACACACCACCAGGTCAGTCGAATTGCAATAGCTTTTCACCCTTGAGCACCTGCACCATTTGCTGCTCCTTAATGATGTTCATTTGTGTGCAGGACCATGCTTCTGTCCAGGAATTGGCCTCAGTGGAGATAGGCCTTGGCCTGACAGCAGTGGCAGAGTGTGGACGAATGCAGGGACAGGGAAGAGATACTGGAAACAAATACATGAAGTGTATCTCGGTAGCAACGCCACCAAAGCTGTAGTGATGTGTTAAATCTCAGGAGGACCTTTATGTTCAAAAACTGCCAGCTGTATCAGTGCCTCTGATTAGAGCTGTTTCCCTCCCACAAGTACTGCTCTGTTCGTGTGCATAAGCTGTGTGTAAAACTTGCAAGACCACCACTAAATGCTAGTTCTACAATGACATCCTTGTGTTTACTTTTGGGGAAGGAATTGGGCTAAGGAAGCATTAACTTACTCAATGGAGAACACGAAAAGCGAAGTGACAAAACATTGTGTGATACCAGAGTGAAGAAATGACTGAGGAGGACACATGAGGGGCTCCACCCAGATGCAGTCCTTTGCTAACTCTTCTGAGGCATTTTACTGTAATACTTTTTTTTTCTCCTTTCAGTCAACATGTAGCATACCTGTAAAACTTCTTTTAGTATTTAAAAGCTGACCCCTGATTGTTTTGGTATTTTAGCATGCAGAGAATGTATATAGTTACTTCAAGGGAGAGAGAGGTAACTATTGTGTTTGGATAATGAAGGGGACCATGAGCAGGTTTGGGATTTTTGGCTTAAAGTGAAAAAAGATACTTTTCCCTTCACCACCTCCAAATAAAAAACACTTAATGACAGAAATTTCAACTGTATAATAGAAAACCAGCTAACAGGTTTGAGATCTTGACACCTGCTTTATAAATGCTTTTCCGTTCTAAATATGGAAATCAGAGTTTGGTCCTAACCTGCAATTCTAGGTCACTTTTTAGCAGAGCAGCTCTGGTGGAAGGGCTTGAAGCGAACGCAGTGGGGTTTCTCTTGTCCTTGTTTGCCTGATCCTGCCTGTCTCATCAGTTTGGAGCTCTGTGGTTCCAGTAAAATATGTTGTGCAATTTACTGAGCACAAGACCAAAGAAGAAATTAATTTAGTTTGTATAATGGCAAAAGTTACACAAGTAAAACACAGAGCATATCCAGAGAAGGAAGAGCAACAATAATCTGAAACAAAGTTTAGAAACATCAGCTCCAGTCAGGCACGACCACATCTGACTGATTCCAGGGAAAATTTGTTTTCTGTGTGAGGACCAGTTTCCCTGTCAGCATGGTGAGTATTTCTCCCACCTGGCCAGTTTCAGTCCCAGATCTGCAGCCTTACCCCAAGCTGACTGCAGTCTCTTTTTCCTAGTAAGGAGTCCTTCAGCACTTTTCAGACCGATGCAAATCTTGGGTTCCCTTCATTCTCCTGGACCCAAAGAATTTCCCTATTTGTTTTCAGCCTGATAAACTGCTGACAGACCACTGCCACCCACCTCCTCCTAATATGTTCTCCTTTGGAGGACTGGCATTTGGTGGCAGATGCCAGTGGAAAGGCAGGGGTCTGTTGCTGGTGGGCTGGAAGGAGGTGTTGCTGTTGAGGGAGGGGGTGTTGAGCTCTGAGCAACTTGGTCTAGTGGAAGGTGTCCCTGGCCGTGGCAGGTGGGTTGGAACTAGATGGTATTTAAGGTGTCTTCCAACCAAACTATTCTGTGATGTCTATATTGGACGTTCGAGATGGATCTCCCTCCCTCCCGCCTGTGCCAGAGCCTGCTCCTTCACCAACTGGCAGTTTGCATGGCCGTGAGTAAAGGCAAAGGCCAGACACTCCCCTGAAACCAGTGACTTGTTCCTGGGTCATATTTGTGATGTGAAAGCTCCATTAGCTAGGCTTGTACAAACTATTCCACAGCCTTTTATCTTCCGTGGGAACTCAGTTTTTGAAGGACATTTTGATGCCTTTGTTTGTGTTCCCTGTGTGACTAATTCGAACCAGAGCCATTTCAACCTGTTTGCCCGACGGTCCCAGAGAACCTACAGAGGATGCAGATGTTCAGGGGCAGAAGTTGCTGCCAGTTTTCTGGCCATGCAGTGACAGAGCTGCTGGTGGGAGCTGCCAGGCTCCTCACAAAAGCTGTGCAGAAAACAGGCCCCTCAGATCCCAGTCCCACCATCACAGCCTGTGACAGGCATCACCATGGGCTGCCAGTACAAATGGTTTCAGAGTGGTAGGTCCTAAAACCCGCTTGGCTTGTTTGCAAAGTATCCAGGATGTGGTGTTTTCTCCATAGGGTGGGCTGGGGTTCATTGGTTCTTTGAAGCATGGATGAGCAATGAGTTGGAGAGATGCCTGCTTTTGGGTATCAAAGTCCAGTCACTGGAATGAGAAGTAGGAGATAACAGTCTTAACAACTCCTGGCCGGAGAAAGACCAGAGATACTTTACTTTTCCCACCATTCCATGCCCTCAGGGAGTCCCCAGTGCTGGTTTTCACCTGGCTAGGTTGGAAAAGATTTGAAGATTTGTAGGGCCAGCATGACTAATTGGTGTCAAAGACATTGGCTGGGTACATGGATGTCTGCATTCAGCTTTGGTTCTGGGGCATTTCTGAACTGCCCTAGGAACAAGGTGGAACCAGAAATGGCCCACAACTCATACCAGTCTGCAAGCAGAGGTTACAGAGAGAGGAACAGCGGAAGGATTCCACCCTAAAGTGCTGTATTTTTGAAGTGCTTTTCCATGTTAGGATTGAGTCCACCACACCATGGGCACCAGCAGATCTTGTCACCACTACAGCTGTTGTGTCCCACACTCCACACCAAGACCCTCCTTCCCTGTCTTCTTCAGGGACACTCACAAAGGCTGAAATTGCCAAAGTAGTTTTGAATTTCTGGATATAACCAGCCCCTGGCCTTATTCAGCTCTGCAACTATTTCATGCAGTTGGGACCACAAGGGAAACAGAGAATTTAATTTGCAGTTGGCCAAGATGGGAGAGTTGACACTGTAATGATCCCAAGAAGTATCAAATGCTGTACATCATTAAGCACAAATAGAAGAATATGCAGAGTTCTCAAGGCTGAAACTTGAACTGGAGGTATTAAGTTAAATTACTTTTCATGCTGTATGCATTACAGTCACTGGTTAAAGCTGTCACGGTTTAGCAGGCATTTGCATCTCCTATAGTGTCCTATTGCACTTTTAGCAGAAACACTATAGGTGCAGAAAAGGGCATTGCCTTTATGCTAATTTGCACCCAAGTCTTTTAAAGTCTTGTGTGATAAACAGACTATAAAATTCTGCCTCTTATCTGTATAAGCTATGAGCATTTTTTGGCTTCTATAAACTGCTAAGTCTTCACTTTTTGTCACACAAGGTATAAAAAAAGTTGGTTTGACATCAAGATGCTTTAATAAATTCCTGTTTATCACAAAGGATCGCATTAGTATGGTCACATACTGAGAAATGTTGACAAGACTTAAAAAACACACAGTGTTTTATACAGCCAGGGAAGATAAATCAAAATGCAGGAATACTTTCTGGAATCCTGCACTTGTAGCTAGGACTTGGTTGTAGTCATAGGTGAATAACCTGGTTCACATAGCTGTTTAAAGACAGAGAAATAGAGGTTGCTGGAGAAATGGTGTTTTTATTGTCCAGAAAAGGAAAGGTATTCCAAAGAGCTGACAAATAATTCTGCATAACCCATAGTAGTCCTGTTGGCACAGGATATGGTATTGTTTTCTAAGTTTAAACAGTAATAAGAGATTGTGCGTACGTATCCTGATACTGTCAATTGTGTTCCTGACAAAATCACAAGAGATTCAAGAAGTCTCAATGCTTAGAACACATCCCCTTTTGCAGCACAGGGTTGGAAATGCCAAGTGGCTGCTGTCGCTAGCTCATCCTGTGTATCCTTTGGAATGCTGGCTGCTGCTTTCAGAGCCAGTTTAGAACTAACAATTATTCTTGGCAGTGCAAGCACGTATGAGAGCAGAGGTGTGAACAGGGACACGCACCATCACCAGGGATGCTGGGCACTGCGATAAAGCCTGGACAGCCATCAATTAGCCCTGCAGAAGCCAGGAACGGGAACTCAAGCCAACATGGAGCTGCAGTCACGGTGACAACCGTGTGCCTGTTTGAAGGGGGAATCTCAGCACAAGGGTGGGCACTGGCAGCACCATGGGGTTTATGCCACATGCATGGCAGAGGCAGTGCCTCCAGGGGCCACACCACGCTCAGCTGAAGTAAACAGAGACTTCATATTCCCTTTTTAATTGTAGGACAAATTTGAAGTTTTTTAAAAAAGCCCTCTCCAAATTATATGACATCCTGGAAAGGAAGGAGTGCTCCTGAACCTTCCAAGTCTGGAGTAATTTTGGGATCAAGTGATGCTGGAGAATAATTGAATAAGGGTTTGCTAGCCTGCAGGTTCTCATCCCTCCCTTCTTTCTCAGCTCAAATCTTTCCACATGCAGTTATGAGCTTCCCTTATTCCTTAGATGCCTGACCTAAATTAAGCCTAGTTTGCAGAAAAATTTAGGACTTGCTTCTACTTGCCGTAGAAGGCAACACATGAACATGCACACATCACTATACCTGGTAGAACCAATGTATTTCTTGGACTGAATAATCAGGAAATACTTCCAGGCTCTGGTTTTCTGTTTGTAATATGATGGCAATGCTCCTCCTTAAGTTTTAGGGGTGTTCAACAAACACTTTATTTTGTGACGTTTTGGTGGGTTTTTTATAATATTCATCATGACAGTATCAGAAAGAAATGTGTGATTCTGTCTTCATAGCCAGGTTTATTTACCAAAATGGAAGACCATCTGAGTGAGCTCAAGTGTTCTTAAGTGAGCTCAGGATAATGCGAAAAGAGAGGCCAAAATGAGATCCTTCACATCCTTTTCCCACACACCACTTCCCAGTTGTCTCCATGCTTTGTTGTGCTTCAGTCTCCTTTCCATCCCCTGATTTCCACCTCAGTGTTCACACACTTCAGGTTCCCCCAGCTCTCTGCCAGGATTCCTTTTGTCTATTCCAAGTGTACTTTTCCGAATTATCTCCTTCTCTTGCATGTTTCACCATCTCTGAATGCAGTTCAACTGATGTTCTTCATGTAGACTGGAAACAAACAGTTTTTTTAAAAAAAACTAAAAATCTATACTTTCAAGTATCTGGATTTAAAGCTGCTTTGGCCTGAAGCAGTTAGGAATTGCAAGTTCTAGGGAAGTCCCACTCTAGGCCCTGGAGCATGTCCCATGCTCATGAACTCACCAGAGAACAAAGCCTGCAATCTCTAGCTGGCCTCTGGCAAGCACATGTGAACCGCAGCTGGCTTGGTTTTTATCCAAAGCTCTATGAATTGGCCAAATTTTCACTGAGAGTATAAAAAGTCCATCTCAGCAGTAAGGTTACATTTTTTCCAGTTCCAAGTCCCTCTTCCAGTAAGAAAAAAACCACCACAGCTTTTCAAGGAATGCCAGAGTACTGGGAGGGGGATGTGGGTTTCTGTTTGTCTTCAACCTGGCCATGATTATGGTTGAGAAAAAAGGTGTTCTCAGGAACATGAACTGTTTTAGCTGAAACTTTGACGAAAATCCAGCCTTCAACACACACCTTGCAAGCAAAGTGTGGCTTAAATATTTGCTAATTGGGCAAAAGTAGTAAATAATAAATATATATGAATGATAAATAAACCCAGGATCGAGAAGGCAAGATGCATTGGGCAGTCCAAAACTTAGGTTGCATTATCAGCCATGTATGCAGCTTGCAACTTTCCCTCCCTCAGCCTCAAACTCCGAAAATTTGGACTCAAGGATCGATGTGGGATTGGTTGTGGTTTGGATCAGTCTTTGTTTTTAACTGGATGTCTTCAGTGAAACCATTTTATGGCTGCACATATCTCAGATTTGCTTTCTGTGTAATGAAGTTTGGTTACTTGAGCCAAACCCAGTAATATGCCTAGACAGCTTGGCTATACAAATGAGGTTACAAAGGTTTAACTAAACCAAAGGGCTGAAGCAGAGAGTAGCTAAGGCATGTGCAGAATAGCTGTTTTGTTTCCTCGTGTAAGCAAATACTGTGTTTTGCTCACTGAGTATCAGTTTCTAACACTGTTCCTGAGAGTACTATTATTGTCCAGCACTGATGTGTCTCAAGCACTCAGAATCGCTCCTGCCACCCAGGTGGGGTCAGTGTTGCTATAACCAAACTGGCTGGCTGATATTACTAACTTGTGCCTGAAAGAATTTTGACCATTTGATTATAAAATACATTAGAAACATGAGATTAAGGCTGAAAGAAAGAATGCAGGCTTTAATTGAAAAGGGAAGCGATTCCTGTCATGAAAAGGACCCTACAGCACACAGTTCCTCAGTCATATAGTATGCCAGTACTACATGTTAGCAACAGCCACATACCTTGGATGTTCAGGCTCATGGGGTTCATTTTTGGGAGTTTCAGCATCCTCTTTAGCCCCTCAGACAAGCTGGCCTGCCAGGGCAGCTGGAGTTTGCATCTTCATGCTGTGCGAGTTGGTTGTGAGAGGCAGGGCTGTAAGACCCTAGCACTGTGCCAAGCCTCATATCCTTCTCTGTTCTGGATCCAAGAGTTCCTCTTACACCACCTGCCACCTCAGTGACTCTGTTGAGTTTGCACAGGAGCAGAGCCAAGGAGCAGCTTCAGACAAACAGCAGATATCTCAGTCAAGAGGCAAGTATGAGCCAAGAGGCTTGTCCAGTGTTTGTTAAGATGTAATTTGTTCACAACAGCAGCAGCTCAGCCAGCATCTTGGATTAAACCCCAGAATCTGGGCCCAGCTGACACATGCAGTGTGGATGCTCTTACAATTGTCTGACATGAATCTCCCCTTGCTCATATCCTCTCCCAAGGCACTCGGCTACCACAGTCCTGTGGGGCTCCCTCCTCTGTGTATTTTGTCTTTTTTACCTCTGCTGTCATCACTGACCAAACTGCAGCCTTGAGCACTGGGGTACCAGCTCCTTTTTTTCCCTGAAAATGAACTCAAATGAACTCAAACTCACCTGTCCTCTCAGCAAGCCACAGTCATCAGCAGGTAACACCCCATCCCTGCAAACTCAGTCTCCGTTGGAGGCAGGAGCCTGGGGCTGAATGCCCTCTCTTATCCTACATTCCATCCCCAGTACCCCTGCAGTGACATGGGCTGACTCAGCTTTTTGAAACATTTCACACCAAATTCCTGTCCTAGGAGAAACTCTCACACTGAGCTACACAGAAGGACCAGAGAGCTATGACAGTTTGTAAGCCAAAGGGCTAGAGCTGTAAGGGATAGTTTTTATCCACCAGCAAGCACATGCTGATGCCAAGCACGCTCCGGGACTGCGGCCATGCCCCTCCTGGCATCTGCTCTGGCACTCTGGCTGTGCCTCATGTGCCCACAGCAAGGACACCAGCACACAGGGAATGCACAGGTGTTTGGGAATAAGGACAGGTAGCTTTTTCTTTCCATTATCTAGTGTTTTCCCCCATTAAACCACAAATACGGAAGGGACACACTGGTTTTCATCGCAGTGAAGAAGTCAATCACAGATCTTTCTGTGTGGTTTATAACGAAGCTTCAAACCTGAGCTGCTCTGCATGCACAACCTTTGTGACGCGGATGTTCCCTAAGGAGTCCTGTGCCAGAGCGCTGGTAGCCCGGGCTGTGAGACGGACTCTTTCCACCTGCCCTTTGCAGATAATCCTGCTTTGCCCAAACAAGCCCCAGGTGCAGCCACTGTTCAGAGCTGCCATCTCTTCTTCCCTGCGCGGCGTGAGACAGCGCCTGTGGGAAACTCGGCTGGAAGGGGCCCCTGGAGCGAGCCCCTTGGCTCTCGCATCAGGGAGAGTTGGCAGCACTGGGAATAGTGGTCAATAGGGAGGGCAAGTCCGAAAATCCAGGGCAGGCACTGTAATCCAAAAGGTACAGAAGGCAGGAAGGGAGACAATTAAGCACTAATGAGAACAGAGTGCGCTTGCCGGCATTTGCTGGTGCCCGTAGAGATGGGGTACGGCTTGGGCACGGCAGGCTCGGGAGGGAAGTGAAAGGATGGGGCACGGCCGGCTCGGGAGGGAAGGGAAAGGATGGGGCACGGCAGGCTCGGGAGGGAAGGGAAGGGATGGAGCACGGCGTGGGCACCGCAGGCTCGGGAGGGAAGGGAAGGGATGGAGCACGGCTTGGGCACCGCAGGCTCGGGAGGGAAGGGCAGCGGGCGCTCGAAGGCAGCTCCAGCCCAGCGCTTGCATCTACCACCATCTCGTGGCGAACCAGATCCCTGCGCCGGGCTGTTCTCACCACCGACAGCAAAGGAGAGGGGCAGAGAGCTGATCCTCGCGTTTTGCAGTCAGTGCTGCCCCTGTGACCCCCGGCGCAGAGGAGAGGCCAGGAGCTCACTGAACGGGATTGACTAAGGATGAAGGAAGGCGGCAGCAGGTTCATTCCCAGGCGATGTGCCCAGCCCAGGACAGTTCATTCCCAGGTGATGTGCAATATGTGCCCAGCCCAGGACAGGCCCAAGAAGGTCTGACAGACCTGAGCTCTTCTGCACTCACCAGGCCCACAGAACCTGAGTTAGAGACCTGCCTTCCAAGGAGCCCTCGGTCCTGAAGGGTGCTGCAAGAGGACATGATGCTTCTCCTCCAATCCTAGCATAAATACTCTGTTTGTAGGGAGGAAGAAAAGATCCTGCCTGCTCCTTTCTCTGTGGGATGGTAAAATAGATGAAACTAGTGACAGTAGAAAGACAGGTTCACAGTAGAAATTAAGAAAATCAGCTTAGAAAACAGAATTTCATGTGAGGGTAGAGAAGGAAGAGAGCTGCCGAAATGATGGAGAAGATTTATGATTCCCTACTGAAAATACAGGAAGCAGTTTTGAGCTTCAGTTTAGTTGCTTTTAGAAACCAGTGACAGAATAACAAGCCTTAACGCACCATGCTTTATGTAGGAAACTCACTTAATGCACCGTGGACTAATTTCTACATTTGAGATTCTCTCTGACCTGATGATGAATCAGAAGTCGTCTCGGGGGGTGTGGTGGGGGGATCACTGAGCTGCAATCTGAGCCAGATCGAAGAGGGCTGAGGACTAAGGCCAGGCAAAGCCAGTGATGCTTACTGAGCGCCCGCAGAAAACAAAGTATCCAAACAAACACTGGGTGTTTCACATGCGGTGTACCCATGCAGAGCCTAGTTAGCTGGGCCTCAGGTTCCATGTGTTGGCTAACCAAAACATTCTGAGTTGGAAGGGACCCACAAAAATCATTGAGTCCAGCTCTTAAGAGAACGGCCCACACAGGAACTGAGCCCACAACCTTGGCATTATTAGCACCATACTCTGACCAAATGAGCCAATCTTACAGAACAAACTACTTTCTTTCCCCACCTCCATCTCCTATTCTGCTGCAAAAAACAGAGAGAAGAGAGATCCCTGTGCTTTGACTTCCATCTCCTCCAGAAAAAAAGAATTTCTCCTCTCATTTTTGAGGCGTCCCTAGTGTGGACTGTTTTGCCTGTGGATCCAGTGCCAAGCCCTCTGCATTCTTTTGCTCAATTCTTGGCTGTCCCAGCTAGAAAAAGGGTGTCTGATTTAAATCCGTGGGTGGTGATTAGCAGGTCCCTAAGCTATAGCTGTGCAGACAAAACATTTGGCATCACACTTGTCTCAGATAACTTGAGACATCCATGATATACACAGCTACAGCAGATCTGGACTCCCTTATAGCAGACACAGGAGTCCAGACCCCTTTTACTTCTCTGTACTGTCACTTGGGAATTGCATGTCCAGTGTTCCCTTCATCTGAAAAATTTTAGACATTGATTCCAGGAGAAGATGAAATGGAGCCTAGCCTGATTCATTAAATTGACTGCATTTGTGCAGGCTGTAAGCAGAGCCCGATTCTTTACATTGACTGTGTGTCTGTACAAAAAGCCCAGCCTGAGCAGTTCAGGTGCAGACACCCCTGCTGGAGGTTGACTACCTTGAGCCAGCTGGATGCTGGCCCCTGTCCCTCTGCCTCCACTGGGGCATCAGAGATGCCTCAACAGCTGCAGCCCAGGGGGAAGGGCTGCAGGTAGTGTAGCCACTCCTGGGTAGAGGGCTCACCTCCTACCATCCTCTGCCCCCAGCCCTGGGCACAGAGGTTGACATGGGGATGCCACCCTCCCAGGGGTTGTTAAAAACTGAGCTGCCAAAGCAATGTGTGTGTGGTTTGGCTTGTGTGTCTTGAGATCCCCTCACAGGGTATCCCAACCCCCTCCCTTTTGGGGATGGGTCTGGGGAGAGATCTGCCCTCTTGTCAGGTCTGCTTTCTCTGCCTCCTTGTTTTCTTGATATCCAGCTGATATGGAGCTACTTGTTTTGTCCTGTGGAGACCAACAGAAGCCGAGTTATATTTAGCAACGTTCCCATACAAAGGATCAGTCTTGTTAGGCAATGTTGGATTTACTGCATCTAGTGAACTACATGGCTAAGTGCCATGCTCTGATCCAGAAATTTCTATTGCTCAAGCAAACAGGAAGTCCAGAAAATGCTATTATGTGCCTACTTTTAGAAGGAAAAATCTAAACCATGGTTAGATCTATTCCTGCCTTACTTCAGAAACTTCTAAAATGCATTTCAAGGCAGTCGGTGGTGCACTTAGAGGATGATCAAGAAACAAACCTTGAAGCTTAACCCCATTATTCACACTGAAAGCTCAGCACAGTGAGACGGCTGGGGTTGCGGGCTCTGCGCATGGATCAGCTGTGACACACCCCATCAGGTTCAGAGTAAATTACTCCTATCTGGTTTTCAACAAACTTGTATTAGTGTCACTGGACTGTTACAAGTTTTATTTCTCCTCTCAGGCAAGATCACTTTCTCTGTGGTGCTAATGATCTCCAAAGCATTCCTGTTGTTTAACTCTCCATGCAGAGTGATGCGTGATGAAAGCAGGGCTGTATTTTATTACATTATAATAGTGTTTCTTAAACTCCTGTAATGAAATACCTGCAGCAGAGCCAGAATGTCCAAGGCATCCTGGTGTGTATTCAACAACACACCATATGCAGCTGTGCTTCTATCTGCGCAGCCCACAGTCAAAGAGAACCAAAGAGCAGAAAATGGAGGAATTGGTCTAGTCTCACATCAGAGGACTGGGCTCTACAAGAGCAGAGCTTTGCAGAGCTCCTCAGGGCCTGTCTTCTTGAGTGAACTGTGGAAGGACAGACAAACCAGCATCGCCTCTCTCAAAGCAGGCCATCATTCTAACTTCTGTCCTTGCTAATACACTCAGTGCAACTTACAACTTTGCTCACCTCTGCAATGTTCCCCTTACCGTCACGATCAAGCACATGCTTTTACTGCTCACAGAGAACATAACTCATATTGGCAACAGCTTGGTTTATATTTAGTTATTATTGAAAGCTGGGGAACCAAATAAAAGACACTATTGGCTCGGAGAAGCTCTCTGCTCTGCAGGCAGTCGGATGAGATGACCTTGAGAGCTCCCCCATTGCTGGTTGCTGCAGTAATCACTGCTGCTGAGAAAATGAGCCTGAACAGGATGAATTCAGCCCACAATTTCATTACATTTTTCTGTACTTATGGGGTTTTTTTATGGAAAAGCACCCCACATTCTCAGCTTTCAACTTTATTTCTCTGTTCAGTTGTCCTAAAGGTTTCTATCATCCTTACTTCGTGTTGCCTTCCCTCTTTTTGTTCCCTTCCTTGTGGCTTCTGGAACACTGCTCTCTTAGCTGGACACACCGTGTATCTCTTTGAGTGTTGTTTTCTTGCATGCTTGCTACTTCTGTTACTTTTATCTTGGCCCTTCCCTCTCTCTTTTACTTCTCTTGAGATACTCTTTTCCTCATCATTTTTTCCCTTGTGTTTTTTTGTATCCTGGACTACATGCTGTTACTTGGACTGGATGTTTACTTTTGCACGTAAAACCCGTTGCATTTCTTTAATATCTGGTACAATCTCACCACCACTTATACTACATTGACTTCATTGATTTCAGGGGAACTGGAACGTATAAGAGGATAATCCAATTTGGAAGAGATCAGAAGCCAGATAGTACAAAGTGGTAAAATGAGGAAAAGAAAGCTTATAATAATCTTTAAGTTAGATGTTCCTGGGTTGCAAAGGGAAAACTCTGCCTGGAGCTGCTAGATGCAGGAGCAGACCTGCTGGCATGACTGCAGTGAGCAGGCTGGGCATGCCATAAACTCATTTGAGCTTTCCAGAGCCAAGTAAATGCAAGGTCAGGTCACATGCACTACTTCCCAGCATTCTTATAGAAGAGCAATGTATTTGTCCACTAGACGCAGTCCCACATTCCAAGTGGATTTTGGCCTACAGATATCTGGGGAAATTCACATTATACAACCTACATTTGATCACCGTTTTCCCTTGTCATTTGATTTCCCTTTTTCTCTGTCAATGATGGAGAGCTCTTCTTTTTCCCACTATATTTGTCTCTGGGCTACGAAACACAAAGAACATCTCTCCCTTTGTTCAAAGAATCTGATATAATTTGTTAAGGACAGAGAAGTAATGGGATTAGGGCGACTATTTTTATTTATGAAAACAGTGCTACCAGCCCAGTCTCTAGTGTGAGGCAGTTATACAGCTCAGCAGCACTTTCCATTGCCATAGTTTATTCCTTGGCTTTTACTTGGGTCAGCAGGACAGTGGCTTAATTGCTAGACTGTGCAAGAAAAAACGTGAGACCAAAATTAAAGGCCCGGACCTAACAGCAGTGAGTCTCTGAGCCAGGCTGCCAGTTGTTTCAGTCACCTTCCTGATGACAGAGCTTGCAGGGCTGGTAACGCTGCCAGCAGTGTGACAGCAAGTGGGGTGAGGCTTCTATTCCAGTTTATTAGTATGCATCCATACAAGGTTGTGCTTAATCCAGGCTAATACAGCCACGGTGTTTTACTATCTCAAACATGCCCATCCTATATAATTCCCATTAGATGTGTTCATAGTCCCCTGAATGACATAGAAGTCATTCCAAGCCCTTTCAAAGTCCCCAGGACATCCGGATAAGCATATCCCCTCACTGTTCTGATGGCTCCAGTCAAAGAACAATTTTCAAGTGTTCAAAGAACAATTTTCAAGTGTTCAATTGCTCTCTCCAACACAATGGTTTAGAAATCAAAATAAAACCAAAAGCAAAAGAACAACATAAACTAGGAGGCAGGCCCAGTAGGACTAACTTTGCAAAGCCAACCTGCTGAATAGCCTGTGGTGGCCCAACCCAGCCCAGTGGATGCTGGCCATGCCATGGGTCTCCATCAGCCTCTGATTACTGCAAGTACAGAGCAGAGCCCTTCCCAGTGGTGACAGAAACTACCAGGACTCTGTATTTCACATTGCTGCTAACACAAAATCAGAACAGCTGTCAACACCAAAATGGCTGCAAAGCTGAAAAGTGGATAAAGCTGTGGAACTGGATACAGTGTAGAAGTATATTAAATCATGTCTTTTTTTAATTGCATGGTATTACAAATTTCTCAAAATAGCTGCACTAAAAGTTGCCTTGACTACATTCTCGGTGAAAATGCAGTAATTTTGCCTCTTTTACCTAGAGAAGATTATAATGGGGATATGAATATACCGTCCCTTAAATAGAATTGCCAGCTTTTTTTTCTAAAATAAATTGCTCCTTTTCACTTTACAATGGATATACTGTTCATAGCAGGCATGTTTGAGTTAATTTTCCTAACGAACACAGACAGCAGCCTGACTTTCCCATGCTGCCCTGGAGATGCAGTATTGTTTTATATTTTGTTGTTTAAAGCTGTCAGGATTGTATGCGCTGACTAAACTGGAATTTTGCTTCCAGCTTTTCACCTGTCGCTATGCATGTCCCCATCATTTCCCATCTTTCCATCAGTTTATATAACTCCTCATGCCACAGCCCATAGATCCCTGCATCTTGCTCCTGCTGCCCAGGAGCAAGAAGGTCACTGTGTGCCGTCCTTGGCTAAGTGCATCAGGGAAGGTAATGTTTTCTCCTGTCTGCCTTTTCTCAACAGAAAAAGAGACCAAGGTTTTCAGAGAGGCTTCATTTAGGCACCAAATGTACTCAAGTAGTTAAAAACCAGGCTTGGCACTTGGTGATACATTTCAAATTCTATCTCAATGACTCTCAACAGGGCAGTTAAGTTTCATAATTCCTCTTGCCTCTCTTGGAGCTCAGGGCCCACATAATCACAGTAAGGCTGAGGTGGGAAGGGGCCTCAGAAAATCATCCAGCCCAAGTCCAGGATCACCTAGCAGGGTCACCTACAGCAGGTTTCCCAGGACCCTGTCCAGTCAGGATTTAAAATCTCCAGGGCTGGTTCATGGGGTGCTAAGGTTTAGTGTACCACTTTGGTGTGCTTGCTGAGCCCCTGCAGGCAGGCCAGCAGCTGACAGACCTCTGTTCTTTACTCTGCTACTGTGGAGAGAGATAAGATACGGAATTCCAGCTGCTGAAGCAAGGGAGGCAGGTTGGGGTATGTTAGGAATTCCAGAGTAGCAGGTAGGAAACTATGATCCTGGACTGAGAGGGGGTTGCTAGTAAGAGAGGGGTACATGGGGTTTATGTACTAGTGCAGTGGGATAAGATTATATTAAAGAAAATATAAGATTATATTAAAGAAAAGGTGGGGTTGGAAGTATGTCTTCTTTAGCGTTTTTGTGCAGCCCATCCAAGGCATATTTGAAGAAAACACATTTTCTCTCCTCCCCTTCTTCTTCCTCTGAAGTCCACGCATGCCAGAATGACAGGGTCCTGGGTTAGGACCCTTTTTGTGTTGCCTCACTTTTCCTTCCTGGGATCTGTTTTTTTCTCAGCTTCGTGCTTTCAGGTGTTTCAGCTGCAATTTTTTTTATCAGGTTTGTATCACACAGGAAGCCTGATGGTACATCAGCCTTTCAACCGCTGCCTGTTTGATCAGGTGCACAGAGGTAGCAGGGAGAATTCAAATAACTCTCTATACAGTAGCTACTGTTTCCTATATCTCCCAACTCCAGAGAGAAAAGAAAGGTGTTGTTTCCCATTTTTTGCTTCTAAAAGCCATGGTTTTCAAACAGCCTTTTGATCTGACTTGCACTGACTGTCAAGGCAACCAGTTCCTGGCTAGCATACAAAGGGCACTCGCTCTCCCTTGCCTACTCGGGTCATTTAACTTCAGGGCCTCATTCACTGCTCTTGTTCATTTCAAGCTGGGAAACTACTGCTGCCAGGTAGGTTTGTAATGCTACTGTGCCATCTTTGCAAAGCTTCATGTCTGCTTTCCAAAGCAACATGTAAGTCCATAGAGAGCTGTGCCACTAACATCCATTTCTTAGTCAATGAATTGCACTAAGAAAACCATCTCTCAATCATTTCAATGTGACATAAAGTATGTCTCAAGAAAACTAAAGCATTGACTGTGAGAGCAAAGGACAATACGGAAGAGTGGACAGATAAACAGTGTGGCCTTGATTATTTTAAAACGGCATGAATGTGAGAAGTCTGCATCTGATTAAAGAAATCCATTCCTCACATCTTCTCTCTCCTTTGCTTGGCTTATGGCAAGGGAGAAAATTCATCCCTGCTGTAAGCCAACTGAAGTCATTCTGATCTCTCTGTTTTTAATGCTTACTGCTGTGCTTTTTGTATTTCTATGAAGAAATAGCATAAAGAAAGAAAAGAGAGAAAAATTAGGCAAAGTTACAATAACAAGTGACATACCAAGAAAAAATTAAAGCATGAAACAAAATGTTAGAACTCAGCGTGGAGTCAAACACACAGCAATTCAGCATTTTATCTTTGTATCTCCTTTCCCCTCTCTGTCTGTACATTGTCTTGCTAGACTGTCATCAGCTTGCCATCTCACACGCCTGCTATGTCTTAAAAATTGAAAATGGCAGGAGGACAAAACTTTACTTTAAAATAAGGATGTATTTCACATAGGATACACAAATTCCAACTAACCTTAATGTGTTTGTGTCAAATACAGGAGTTTCTCAGGGTAACTTCTCTTTGGTGCTTGGTGCAAGCTGCCCACTCCATGCCAAGGAAGGCTATGAGAATCCACACTGGAGGTGAAGGAAAAGGGACCCTCACTTTCTGTTCTCACTCTTTGAGATCAATGTGATGCTGTCAAGTTTGTAAAGTCTGTACATGTATCTCTTTACATAGATGTATGTGTGTTTCTAGGCACATATATCTGTATATAGGTATACATCTGTATATAGGTAATGCCTTGAAATTAATAGAGCTACAATCCTGTTGAATCTTCCAAATTTGGGGGCAGAAAAAGAGTAATTTTCAGAATTACAGATCCATCTAAATCACATAGACCCATCTAAATCTTGTCTATGTCTTCTTTTTGCCTGGACCCAAGTCTCTATGCCTTAGTATACGAGGTATTTATTTTATTTGGCAACACTGCCTTGGGGCAAAGCCCAAGATAAAAGTGAATTGTCCCATCATTGTCCTGACCCTTTCTCTTTAGGGAAGAATAAAATTAAAAGGTTAACTGGCAATGGAAAATCTTACACAAGGGACAATGGAAAACTGCAGTGTTTTGGGGCTCATTCTGTTAATGAGCAGCAATAAATAATATTGTTTGTCTTCCTATCTAGCTATTTTGGATAAGTCAGCAGTGTCTCAATACTCTTTCAATTGCAAAGCAGACTCACTGCAGAACGCCGACCCTGGCCAGCAGCAAGGGCATGCTGCATGCACACCTGGGGAAATCTCCTGTACGGATTGCAGGGTAATAAAGAGGTATCCATGTAAACCTGGGATTTAGATGCAACCAGGTGGGATAGCTCCATGTACTGAGGTCACAAAGCTCGTGTAAAAAGAAAGACAAATTAGCAACACTGCACTGATGGCTTGAGTACCACGGCAATGGTTCATCGAGGTGTTTGCAGTGCAGCAGTCAGGGAGAGGTGTAAACTGAGGAGTCCACAGCTGTTACTGTGAAAACTGCCAGAAAACACTTGTTTTCTCCTTGGGGTAAAATTCATGTTGTCTGGATACAGCTGTGTTTGTGAGCTCAGCTAAGGGTATCTGCCAAGATAAATGCATCAAAGCTGAATGAGAAGATACAGTTGTATAAGCAAGGCAATTGTCGTTGAACATGAGGTAGGTGCCTAGTCACCTAAGACACTTGCTAAGTATTCTGCCATGCTGAGACATTTTCAAAAAAACGTTGGTGAACGGCAGCTATGATTTCACCCATCTGTACCTCCAGAAGAGTCCAATTCCAGTGCAAGACAATCCTCATAAAAGAGCAGTTTACATAAAGTGCTGCAGTCTTGGTCATGTCAAAAAACATGGCTGACAACTCCCTTTGAACAGAGAGCAGCCCTCCTTCTTTCTCAGAAACGTGGTTGAACTTCCTGGCAGGTTCAGTAGTTTAACATGAATAGTCTTATAATTTTAATGGTATTTTGTATTTACTAATATTGCTATTTCACAGAATCACAGAAGTTTCGATGTTCAAAGGGACCTCTGAAGATGGTATGGTTCAACCTGCTTGCTCAAGCAGGGTGACCTAGAACTGGCTGCCCAGGAGCAGGTCCAGCTGGCTTTTGAATATCTCCAAGGATGAAGACTCCCCAGCCTCTCTGGGCAATCTGTGCCAGTGCTTAGTCACCCTCACAGAAGAAAAATGTTTCCTTGTACTCTGATGGCACCTCCTGTGTTTCATATTTAGTAATGTTTTAATGCTAATGACCCCCACAGAAGGCTCAAAAAGACAAATCGTATTGATGGGGATCATGTGGCACAAAAAGAAAAAAGGTATTTGCTAGTCTGGAGCTATCCAGCAGCCCCAGCACAATAACATGACTGGTAGGGGTCTCCTAAATCCTAGCCTTGCTCTCACATTGCTTTCTTTTCCTTCAGAACTTGTGGTGCCTTTTCCTTTACTTGCCCATTTCACCCATCCTCATCAGGGAGCAGGAGCAGCTTATAGTCACTGCTGGTGAAGTAGCAATGAGAGCTGTCAGACTGGCCAGTGTCAATCCAGCCAAGGACTCTTCTCTGTGGTGAACAGCTGCAGATGGGGCACGACTAAAGTCATGCACAGGCTGAACTTTCTCCTGACATTTTCTCTTGGCCTCCAGCAAACAGCCATTTAGGAATTTCCTGAGGTGACAGTTTCATCAAAATCCCTGTGTACCAATGGATATTCCATTAATTCATCTAACCACTTCTTGAATCTACTTGTACTTTTGGCGTCCTCAAAATCTTTCACAATACTGTTATATATTCATGAAAAAATCTTGTCTGTTTTTAAACTTGCTGCCTGATCACT
Source organism: Corvus moneduloides (assembly GCF_009650955.1). NCBI lineage: Eukaryota > Metazoa > Chordata > Aves > Passeriformes > Corvidae > Corvus > Corvus moneduloides. Next base: position 25,941,408 of record NC_045478.1, read on the forward strand.
TTGTGGAATGCTCTCTACTTCTTGTTTTCCAAGAAACAATGACTAATCATTCTCTTTTTAGCATCCTTCAATAATCATCACTTCCTAGGTCTGTAGGGCATCCAGACCTAGCACCTCTCTTCAAGTTGTCTATTTGGTCTTTTAGCCTATTCAGTCTTTCATCAGTCTCTTTCTGTATCTTTCCTGGTTCTCCTACCTCTATTCTGTAGTTTGGTGAGTGGAACTAAGCAGAGCATTCAGTAATCCAAAGACAATATAGATTAGGAATGTGATGTAATGGGGTTGTTTTGTTCTCAGCTCCACATAACACCTGACATAACACGGAAGTCAGTGCACGGTTGTGCCAGAGCCACAAGCTTGCTGAGGTTAGAAGGGACCCCAGGAGGTCTCTAGCCTAACCTTGCTTTCAAAGCCGGGCGAGCTACAGAGTCACACCAGTTGCTTGAAAGTCTCCAAGATGGAGAATGCACAGCCTCCCTGGCCAATCCATTCCACAGCTGGGCTGCTCCTGTGGGGGAATGATTTCTCCTTATACTGAGTATGAACCTCTCTCATTTCTACTTGAGACATTGTCCTTCATCCTGCACACCAGGCACCAGTGTGAAGAGCCTGGCTCCATCTCATAGACACCCTCCCTGCTAGGCACAGGAGCCACCCCTTCTGCAGACTGAAACCAGCCCAGCTCCCTCAGTCTCTCCTCACAAGACATATACTCCAGCCCTGACCATCCTGGCAGCCTCTACTGAAATTCTTCCAGTTGCAGTGGGAGGACTGGGGGCAAAACCTTTCGCTTTTGGCTTCCCTTATAGTCAGTGTAGAGACAGAGCAAGAGCCTTACCACAGGATCACCCATTCTATCCATTCTAATATAGATTTTTAAGAGAGATGGCAAAAATCACTGAGGGCTATCTGTCTCCACTGGGGAAGGAGCTCAAGCAGCTAGTTCAGTATTAAACATCTAACTTGCATGCAGCTCAGGTCAGTAAGATGAGCCATACATTTGCCATCTTTTAATTTTAATTCTCTATCTGTAAAATGAGGATTCTACGGCTTTCTTGTTTCTCCCATCTATTTGAACTGTATGTAGCTACTATGTTAGGCTGAATGGTGTTTTGCCTGGTGTCTAGAAAAATGACAGCTGACATCTTTTTAGCCCTATGGCTTCAGGCTACCACTATTAACAATGAGGGGATAGAATGCAGAGCTTCTAGAGCAACTAAGTTCTGAGCATCCATACACAACCTAAAAAACTGACATAGAAGACGCATGAAGGGAAAAATAAGGCAGTGAATTTCCACAATTTCTCATTGTCTCAAGCTTCTGAACTGCTGCCAATTTCAAATCTAAACTGGCATATTTCTTATTTTGCTGTTTTAACAGGAGATAATTATAGCTCATTGTTCCACAGCTTACTGTATAAAATGCTGAGCAGTACTTCTGTCTATTCTTCTTAGGTCTGAAGAACTTTAACTGCTTTTGATTCTTGTGTCCCAGATAATCACTATTAAGCAGTTAAAAGTTCATTAAAAATGAGGCCAAACATAGATGAAAATGCCAACAAAAACATGCCTGGAAAGATGGATGAATAAAAAGGCAGTGCCATTAGAAAGATATTTTCTCAGACTATATTTTTAAACATATCTAAAGAACATTTTATACACTTTAATTATATTTGATGAAATTAACTTTCTTCGGTATAATTGTCCTAAGGATGTGTAATTTTAAAATGGAAATGATACTCTGAAGCAGCACCCAATGAAGATATTTTCTGCAAATATCCATGTGTATTTCTTTCATGACCTAGAGTTCAAATTTATCCACTGCTTTCCACACTATGGAAATAAGTTTAAGCTGTGATGCACAATTAAAATGAAGACGGGAAAAGCATGTTTGAGTTGCACTCCTGCACTTTTCCACAATTACGAAGGCAACAGTTCCCTTGGGTTTTCTTTCTTTGGCTGTGAAGGAAAATGGCTGAGTAGTATTTCCAAAACTTTTCTGTGCTATTCCCCAACATCAATAAAAACATCTAAAAAGAGGTTCCTTCTCCCATTCTTTTAATCCAAGCTCCAACTGAAAAACACATAATTAGAAAACATTATTTTAGACATTCCTCTTTTTTTTTTTTTTAATTTCCATCTCCAGATTGAAATGGTGCTCAGATCATCCCTTCTCTCAGCCTGAACTCTGCTAATGAGAAGGCCCTTGGCATTTTTTCTTCTTTGTGGACGGGTAGGGAACAGCCAATGCTTTTCTTGCTAGTAGATAAGCAGGGTGGATGAATAGGGCACCACAATCCTAGATTAGACCAGAGATTCACAGTTGTATCCATTTGACTCTGCCTAGCAGGCTGCTGCTCCCTGAGAGCTCAGCGAGGGTTTCCTAGGGCCATGTGACCAGTCACATCCTGGAGCCCATTTCAGACAGCCCTGCGACCTGGCTTTGGCAGCCAGCAGTGTTACAACGCAGTGGTGATAAAAGAGGAAGAGAAGGGTCTCCCATGAGGGTGGTGAGATGGCTTTATTCACATCTTGTCCCAGTGCCCTCAGAGGCAGAGAGAGAGACCTCGTGGTCTGGGTGCAGGGTGGTTTTGTCAGGGGCATAGGGGTGGTCCCTGGGCGGGGTTGGGGTACAGGAGCAAAAAGGGAGAAACCTAGGGAGTGGCCAAGGCTAGGGCAGGGAACAGGGGGAACATGGCATCACAGAATCAGGGGGTTAACAGGCTACCACAATTCATCACTGACAGTACAAAAGTCAAATAATTTCTTACTAGAAGATACCTAAAACAGTGAAGCCCACTTGGAAGCACAAGTTGCAACCACAATTCCTGGCCAGGTCACAGCAATCAAATCTGTTTTCCTACATTTAACTCTAAACCACTAGTAAGCTGTGTGTTTTGCAGCACTCGTTGAAGCATAAGGAGCTGGCAGAGCCAGAGCTGGCAAACAGGCAGCAGGGCAGGATGCTGACCTGAACAAGGCAATAAAAGCATGCTGGTGTCAGCTAGCACACTGCACAGGCCAGCTGTTTGTGCAAGTACACGTTTGCTGCAGCCTGCAATAATTGTTCAGAGAGCAAAGTAGGGCAGTTCTAGTAGAGATACAGGCTCAGTAGCCACCCCCTCTGCTAGGGCAGTGGCTGGCAGGAAAGGGATACAGATAACCAGCAAAATGATTATCTGTTATGAGGGGAAGAATTTTTTATTCGCCAGACGCAGCAAATATCAAAACTGGTTTTTGCCACATTCCTAACAGTTGCATTACTTGCAATGTAGTTCCATGAGAACCTGATAGTCATTCAGAGATACAAAATGAGCTTCTTTGTTGGTTCATCTTATGCTGTGGACTGATAAACATGAGAAAAATTTAAAGATTTTATCAAAGAATAAAACAGTGTTTCTGCATTTGCTTCTTAACTGCTGCAGAACTTGAGGAATAATGATCCAACTCCAAACTGCTGTGCTCACATGAACCAAACCAGAAAACCAGAAAACCAAAATCTAGTGAATGTGAAATGTCAAAGAGAAGACAAACAAATTCATAAAAGTACATAAGATATAAAAAAAAATTAGGCCAGATGTGGTCACCTTGATAACTTCAACAAAGAACCTTTCCAGATTGGCTTTGAGCCAACCAAGTGCCTTTCTCTTCAATGATTTGTAGTCCTGTTTGTATGCAGTTTCCTCCTATTTTAATTTTCACAGGATCAGTAAAATGTTAGCTCAGGCATACTTTCTCTCTGAAGCACAAGAGGCTTAGTCAACCTGTTTTGCATAAACATCTGAAAATGCACAGATCAGTTGATTTACAAAAGACATTACAGTATCTACCTTGCCCATTCCTTCCTGTCCTGAGACAGCAAAGATTAGAGACATAGGATGTATTTATGTTTTCCCTATGCTTGAACAATCATCATGAAAATGCAGCTCTGCTAAGTCTGTAGACTAAGAACCAAGGATACTTCAACTCCTTGTGTTTTGCCATCAAAACAGGTATTTAAGGTAGGAAAGCAGATCAGGTAAGCAGTAAAATCTCTCCCAGTTTTCTTCTTCACATTTCTGAAGGACAGTGAGAACGCAATGTGTAATGTGACACTGCAATAAAATGAATGGTTCCAAACCTGCTAAAGTGAGCCAGTCCTTTTCCTTTTTTAGGACCTGAAATATTTAGACATACAATAGCTAGCTTTCCTTGATATTTCTGTATGGCACCTTCTATTCAAAAGGATCTTGGAGACAGGTGGATGCTTTCGCACACTGCTGAGAGCCTGCAGCTTCCCAGGTGGAGTCCTGGGGCCATGATCCAAAACAACCATAAGGACTAACACACAGAGCTGAAGGAAGCAGCAGAAGAAACAGGCTGCTCTTAACTGGAGCAGTGTTAGTCAAGTACCAAAGATCTGCCTTTGATTTAAAACAAGGCCTGTGACATCTGAAACAACCACAGTTTGTTGGGATGATGGCCAAGCTGGCATTTCCAGTGCCACTTGGAAATCATGTACCAATTAAAGAACAACCTTTGGGTGTCAGTGTGCCCAAACTATGTGGTCCAGGCAGTCTCCTAGCTCTTTCTGGTTGGACAAACTGCACCAGGAATGTACCTGATTGGAACCAACCATTCAAAATGTGCATCTTCATCCTCCTTGTGCCTGGTCTCCTTGGCACCTGATCACCACCGTGACCAGCAAATTTGATCACTCACAGGTGAATCAGACTGAGCAAATGACTGACTTCCATCTCACAGCTTTTAAAAGCTCTTGTTTGAGGAAAAACGTATGTCAAACTTGATTTGAGCTTCTCTGGAGCAGCTGAAAGGAGATCTGTCTTCCCATCATGTCTATTCCACAGGAGGAAAAAACTGCAGACCTTGAGTGCAGCTGAAACAGGCACATGTGTATCTCTGCTTGAACACTACACTGAGCCCCTATTTTTACCCACTGTTACAGCTAAGATGACTGAATTACAAGGTCATGTATTTTGCTGAAGGCCATATCATGAGTCATTTGGTTAAAACTCTGCCCTTCCTGGCTCTCAGTCCTTTTCTCTACTCATTAGTACACACAATGTAATAAAATGTTGGAATATCCCCAAAACGGAGTCTTGCTTAGACCACTTCCTCTGCAGTTCACTACCACAGACCTCAATTCATGGCTTAGGCAAGTTTCCAGCTCAACTATATGATACAAAATAACATTTTAAGTTAAATTTCAAGTCGGGTAATGAGCAGCTACAGAACCTCAACATGGTTAACTTCTAAATTTAAACAAAATCACAAGAGGAATTTTAGAGAGTATTCAAGAGAGTAAACAGAATAGAGGCTAAGCAAATCCATAGTGGACACTATTCACCCCTTCTATTATCCATCTTGACAAGGGTTCTTTGATGCCTTTAGTAACTTATGACCTTCCCCCCTTCTTTGCTTTTTCTCTTTTTTTCACAATTTTTAGCAAAAACTCTTTACCCAACACTAATCTAGGCTAACTGAAAACTGAAAAGTTGGTAAAATTACCCAGCTGTTCTGACTGACGAGAAATCACTGATAACATTAGATATTTTATTAAAGTTGCATTAACACTCTTCTATTTTATAACACAGTTTAAGGAAGGGTTCGTTTTATAAACTCATAGGGTGTTGGAATGAAAGATGTGATCGTTCCCATGTAACCTCATAAATTCTCTTGCTAGTCAGTTTTGAGTCTATGAGCTCCAATAAAATTCTCATGAGAACACAGTATCCATCCATAAAAACTCCTGAACCCCTCATGGGAATCAGCTAGTTTAGAAGGGTTCAGAGGTTCAAGCCTGTGGTTTATTTATTAAAATTTTCTCAGTAAATATATCATGGTATAATAGATAACAAGCACACTGTTTTGTGCTAGTAACATCCATCTTCCATAATATACATGCACAGTAAGTTTCAAAAATAGGAAGGAAAAACCCTAAGTTATGTGCACTGAACCTTTTCTCAAAAAGAGGCTGAAATCGTAAACAAGAGTCAGAATTTGCTTCCTTATTTTTCAAAACCACTGTCATCAAAGGCAGCTAAGATGTTGCTCTACACAAAGGCATAAAAAGAGAATTCAAATCACCAGAGGTTTTAACAGGCTGGGCTGAGGTCGGACACTTCTAGTCCCAGAAGATGATGGTGACTTAGAGATAACAGTGGTAAAGCATTAGAAGCTGCAGAAGTACACTCCTTCACTGTAGTATTAGAAGTGTGAATCTGACCAGGAGCACTATGTTCATGCTGGAAATACAAGCATTTTGTAGAGTCTGTGGTTGAAGGCTGTGAACCAATTTTACCTCCTCCCTCTATAAAGCCTCCAAACCAACCCTAAAAAAAGTGCAAATTCCTTCCTTTCCTTGGAGACAGTAAACAGCAGTAGGAATGCAACAGACAGTGGTAGCTTCTGTGAGGCAATATGGTACCCAAGAATAGCTCAGATACTCACTCCAGTGATGAATTTGATAGCTAGTTTGTGTCAGACTAATTATTCTAACACAGGATTCACAGAGTCATTTCTACCTCAAAAGGCTTCTGAGGGAAGAAAAATACCAACAAATCCAAATAGATTTTTTTTTCCTGTTGGAAAGCAAAGCCAGTTGGTTTATATTCTCTGGTGGTGGGGAAGAACACTTCCACCCTAAGAAAGAGTCAGTCTTTCAGAGAGACTTTTTGGCAATTCATTTCAGGCCTTTAGAGGCAGGCTCTGGAGGTGGCAAGAACAGGGAGGTGACAAAGTCACCTTCCTCCCAGCTCTACAACCAGCTGCCAGCTTCCAACTCTGAAAATGAACAGGCAGATGGTCACAGCTCTCCTGGTCCAAATCACACTGCTCCATGCAGGTGTGCAGAGCACTGCAGCCCCAGAACGCTGCAGGGGCCAGGACGGCCAACATCACCATTACTCTAAGGTGTCAGGGATGAGCATGCCATAGGCAGTCTCCACATTCTCTACTCTGCAACTCCTATATCCTCCACTCTTCTCCTGGCAATGCAGTATTAAGATCAAATGGGAGAGGAGGATGCTACGGGGAAAGGGTGGGACACCCTCACATGTTCCCTGCCTGCCCTCCCTGGGACACGAGAACATAGCTTCAAGCTCAGCTGCTCTGTGCTCCATATTGCATCCCATACTCAGGGCCCCAATGCCTAACACTGATGGAATGTTTGCCTAGAAAGAGCACAAGGCTGTGCAGAAAATGAGCCTTTAGTCTCCCCTCTCTGTAGTCTGTGTGCATGCAGATCTTGCTCAGAAAAATGAGCTCCATTCTGATTTCTGCCAACCATCTGCTGAAATGTAAATGTGTTTTACTTTTAATTCTCAAACAACTCCAAGCAACTTCACAGGATTCCTTCACTTACCATAACAGCACCTTGAATACGTTCAGAAAATTTGCTTAACTTTGATAATAAAGTTCTGGCTTTTTATTTTGAAGTAGTGTACTTCAAATCCTGCTGGGAGTGCATTTTTATTAAAAATTCTCTGTATCTTCCCCTTCTCTTCATGTGAGCCCAGCACATGTACAGTATTTGAATGCCTGGATTAGAAGGATAATTAACAAAAATATTCCAACAACCTTATTTTTGGAAGAAAGAAAACTCACTCTGTGTGTGTGTGTGTGTGTATCTGATACAGCTGGTTTCGTTCACACTGACACACCCAACAAATGTTTAAATAAAATTCAACTGTTCAACATGTAAAATAAGAATTCCAAATCTTTCTTAATTTCTCAATTGAAATCAAGAGTTTGATCCTACAGGCAGTGTACATTATTATTTACTGTTAACAGCTATAGCTGTGCACATATGGGAAGTCTGCAGGCACCTTTATACATTTATGCATCTTTTCTTTGGAATAGAGCTGGTATTTGCATTTGCTAAATCATTTACACCATATGGATAAGAGAAAGCAATGTAATATAGTATTGATTGACTTTTGCAAAGTAGAAACCAGATCTGAATTCCATTTTAGCCTAGTGAAATCCTAAGGCTTTATGGGAAGGTTCTTCCTTGGCCCAGCAGTAACAGTGACCTGTAATTTACATGGCACATTTTTTGAAAAATTCTCAAACTTACAAAGATTTACAGGGGTCACTTCAGTCACGAGTGAACTGCAGAGAGGGGCAAAATATAAGTTTGTGACGTAAAGACATAGGCCACAGAAATGAAAGACAACAGACCAAGAATAATGTATTCCCTTGAAGAATGTAGAGGCTAATAGGTAGACACACTATCAATTATAACACTGGATTATCCTTCAGCTCGTAAAAAATGTCAGGAGACTTTAAATACCTACAGATGGTCAGTGCCTCCATTTTCAATTACCTCTGACAGATGGCCCTTCCCTATGGCCCAGTGCTGATATGCCAAGAACAGTGATTAGAGATTGACTCAGAGGCAAGAATGGTGCCATACTTTGCAGCTGTATTTATAGTCAGACCCAGAGTTTTCTTTGCCTCTATATCTGCAATTCAAAAACACCGTCTGAAGACATATTGAAAAAATAGCAGTCACTTGGTTCTATCCCCTGCCCTGATTTACCACCATAAATCATACTGTGGTGACACAAGGCTATTCATCAGTTGCATGAAGACCCCAGAACGTATCAGTATCCATTCTAGCAGCTAACAGCTCTGCATATAGTTAATGCATTCCACTACCACTGCAACTCTCTTTCATTCCCAAAAGTTGAGGATTCTGTTACAGATCAAATCATCAGTTAAATTATGGGCCAGTAATCACAAAACCCAAGCCAACTGCTGACAAACCAAATCCACAACTGGCATTTATACTAAATTAATCATGTAGCACGTGGGCATTTGTTAGCACTTTACCACATTGTACACAATCTGGTTATTTCCTGACTCCAGTTCCAGTTTTAATCATGGCTCTTCATTTTATGTAAAACATCCAAAAATAAAATGATCCAAATGTCTTCATCACCTCAGAAAATGTAAACTGTGGGAGTGTGAAATGTAAATTCTTCACCATCCATTAAAGCTCCAGGCCCAGATGGTCTCTCTGCAGTTTTTCCAATGATCCAATTTGCTGTTTCCATCCCATTTATGATGCCTTTACTGAGAATCATAATAGATGTTCAAAAGACATTTAGTAAAGCAACTGTTAATTTTATTTTTGGATTTTGGAGCATGAAGGGAGTCTGGAAATAGGCTGTCATGCCCACTTAGCATTACCTTCAACTGCGTGGGACGCATCCAGAACACAAGTCACTCTGGTTTGAACAGTGTCAGCCACATGGTTGCAGGCAGCTGCTTGGCCATGCCCCTTACTCTCCCTGCTCCTAGGCCCACGTGCCTCTCAAGGAGGGCTCTCCCTCACTACGGATCTGGCAGGGATGCACAGCAGCCCTCTCAACAAACTGCATAGATAGTGTCACTCCTGAAGATAAAGATGTGTGTGAAGTGAGTATCTGTGCCCACAGATGAAACACACCCAAGTACCTGCTCAGCATTTGCCCAAACTGATCATGTTGCAGAAGATGATCATCAGCCAGATTAAACAGTTACTGGGGAATTACCAAAAGACTTGACACAAAGCAGGAGCCAGACTGAAGAGAAATATAGAAGAAGTGCGAAAACTTGTAATACAAAGGACACACCTTGGAGAAGAAACAACTGTCTCAGGGGTGTGTGGTTCAGCCCATGACTTGTACGGAATTGCAGGGATCTGTAAAAAGGTAGAGGATCCACATCTCCCACAGGAGACATGTAAACAGGAAAATCTGCCATCTTTGGGAAGGGGGGGTGTTTTTGTAACCCATATTGCCCATGACTGAGGGGGTGCATACAACTCTGCATACATGTGCCTGAGTGTTTCTGTGTGTGCATATGCGTACACTAAGAAGGCTTTGGGATTAGTTATAGAAGACTGTTTAGAAATTTATAGCATGGTTTGCCTATTTGTATTACTGATCTCGTTTTCATAGTTCACTAATTGCTGGATAATTACACTCTGCCAATAAAGCAATAAACTGCTTTGATTCATATTTATTTTAAACTATGTGAACTCAGCAGTTTTTCCCTGCAACATGTAGCAAGTTGCTGAAGCAACCAGAGATCTCTGTAGCAAAAGGATTTCATGTTTTCTTCCAAAGCATTGATTGACACTGAATAAATTCATGCTTAGTGAACCATATCTAACTACAGGTGAGATCCCTTAAGTGCATGTAATATTTGTCTCAAAATAATTATTTTTAAGTAAGACATTACACATACGGTTATTTCAGATCTCCTATTTCCCAGGAGTTCATACACAGGTGTTACATGGTTAGCATTTGTAACTAAACATGCTTCCATCTGGGGAATCAGCATTCATTGTTGGCACTGTATTTTCCCTTTGAGTTATCTGTGAAAAAACCAAACTGGGATGGATTTGGATCTCTATTACCACAATCTCACAGAGAAGACCCTTAGCTAAGCCAAAGAATGAATCAAAACCAGAACTGTAGAAGTGGTTTTTGCATGTTGCAGGGATTCACTAATCCTACAGGTTTTGGGAGGTTTTTTTTGAAATATCAATTCAGAATTTCCTTTTACTTTAAGACAGACAAATCTTTACAGTTTTACCCATTTAACTGGCCTGGCCAATTCTCCTTCCTTCCACAGCTGGAATAATATAGTCTAGTATTCCCTAAAGCATGTTTTGCTGTGCATGCCCGGGTATGCTAGTCAGTGCTAATTTGCTATAATCCTGCTGCCCTGACTTTCCCAAACCACATCGCTACAAATGTAGGCAATTTGGTCCAAAGTGTGGACTCTGCAACAGCCTGGCAGCCCTAAATATTGTGAAGCACTGATGCATTACCAGTGACAGCAAACTCTCCACACATCCTCACAGTATGAACAAGGCACAAGCAGCTAAGCAATCAGAAAGGCTCAAACACTTACCAATGAACTTTGAACAACTTGGTAAAGGAAACAAACACACACACACAAAAAAAGTCAATTTCTGGGATGAGAATGTAGCTGAATATTCCAGCCAAAGATAATTGTATTTCACAAAATTGCAAACCTCACATGAGAGTTTATAGTGGAAAAACACTGACAGGCCATTGTCTGCGGCACTGTATTCACAAGGCTGCAATTATAGCTTTACCATAATGAGTGTAACTCTGTGGTCAGAAAGACTGCAGGAATATGATATTTTCCATTGAATACTTCTTCCTTCATAGATATTTGGCTTGAAATCTGGATTTTTGGTTACAGTGTTGTTGGCATTGTTTATCTCACACTTTAATTTTTGGAGGCTGATCTATATAAGTACTTTAACTTGGCTTCTCCTTTTAGGTGTACAAATAAAAATTACTTCATCCTTTCCAAGCTTGAGTAATTGCACCCAATAGTTGACATGTAAACACTTTCTATGATTTGATGTTTATAATCTTCCCTTTGCACTCACAGTGGTACTCCTTTGGGTATCATCAGCCACAAAAAAAAAATGAATACAGCTTTTTTCTTTTTTTCCAATTAGGTTACTGCTGTTATTAGTCAAGATCCCTAAGGTCTCACCGAGCTGTGCTTCTCCAGGCAGGCTTGGCAGGAGACATATCCTAACCCATGCTGCCTGATGACAACCACCATGAGATACCAGTCTCACCACCCACTGGAGGCTCCTCTAGCATATGTTTGTGGAAGGTTTCTGGCTCATCTGTAGTGGAGGAGCAGCAAAAAAACCCTCAGAGGAGACAAAAGATCTGGCTTCATAATCAACCAAGCATGAAAGACAGTACTTGTGTATCTCTAAGCATGGGAAGAGCTTAGGAAGGGGAAGGAAAACAATATCTGAACTGTTAAAAATATTACTTCTGATAGATGTAAAAGATGGGTTGGTAATCATTACAGGAGGTTGCTGAGTAGTGGGTGGTCTTCCTTAGTGAATATACCAACTTTAATGAGCTCTGAAGAGGAAAAGATCAAAATCTCACCAGGAAAGTGCTGGAACAAAACCACTGCTGTGACGGCCCAAGCCTGTTCACCACTTTTTCTCAGTAATACTTGTGTAAGCAATACTCCTGATGTTAATGTGATTATCTAAAGGCAGAAGGAGTACTCATACAAATAGGGGCTGGGATTCATGCCTAGTAATCTGTCTAATCTGGCACTCTCTCCTTCAGCTGCACTAGATGTTTTCCAGCAGATGACTCTCAAATAATATTCTCAAAATACACTGATATCCTGGGGGAAATTCTATCACAGCTTATGAAATCTTTCCTCAGACATGAGTATTCATCAAGTTCTATGCAGACAGAGCAGAAGGATCTCTGGGGAAAATGCAACATCAGGAGGGCTATAGCCCAGTCTGAGTCCCTATCCAAGCACTAATATTATGTGGATTGTGTATGTATTGGAAAGTGTATGTTTCCTCAATAGGGTACAATGCAGTGTTAGTGACCTATGGTTCAGGTCTTACTGAAGTAAGAGAACCCTGAGGCATCATCCTCAAAAAATAAAATACAAACTCCTACTAACATTGCATTTATTCTCGCATACCTGTGGACACAAAATCAGAGCCCTGAAAAAAACATAACGGATCTCCTGGAGGGTTAGACCCATATCCAGCTATCCCCAGTATCCTTTCTTTAATAACAAGAGATACTATTTAAAGAGAACATGCAAGCCAGGCATATACATTACCTTTATTCTCCTCCAGCACCCACAACCACTGTATTAGGGATGCTAGAGAGCATATCCCTACTAAATTCTTCTTTCATGTCTCTATGAATATGCAGTCCATTTAATTGTTTAGTCTCCTTTCCAATCTGCTAGCCTATTTGCTTCCAAAACTTCTGCTGGCAGTAAATTCCACAAGTTCACTATATCTGCTACATTAAAAAAAAGTATACTCCCTTTTATCTTTTCTAAACCAATCTCCTACTGGTTTCAATGACTGCCCCTACTTCTAGTTCTGCAGGATTTGGAAAACATCAATCTTTTTCCATAATCCCACCCAATGAGAACAATCTTTGCACGAAAATATTCCAGAACTACACCTGTGTAAGGGTGCTTAGCTGCTCTTTTTTCCCTATCTCAGGACCTTTTCTTCTGTCTATGGGATTTCAGAGGCACTCTTCCATTCCACAGATCCGTTCTGGTATCACATTATGTTCTGGGATAGCAATTGGCATTAAATCTTACTTGGTGCTTACAACTATGAGTATCCTTTAGAGTTAATACAGGAAAACCAACAAATAACACAAACAGCTTACAGCAGAGAGAGGTCTTTTATGTGCTTCATGCTGCCAACACCTTCTCTAACAACAGGTAGCCCCAGCAAAAATGTTCCAGGGGAGGGAGATGGACTGTGTTATACAAGCCCCTTAGAGGCTTCTTGTTTTAGACAGGACATAAGCAAAGAAAGGCACAAGCTCAGACTTTCTCAGGGAAGAATGCCTACATTCAGGTGAGAATGTAGCCGGGGCTAACACAAGGTCACACATGATCGATATGGGTGAAACTTTCTGGGGACAGGGCTGTACAATTTTAAGAAGCCTCCACTCTACATTTTAAATTCTTTTTCTCTTCAGGTCACATTTTCCTGAACACGGAAAAATATATCCCTGAAACTAAGGCAATTTGCTTGCCAGATTTGAAAGCTTGTTTTTCCAAAGCAGAGAGATGCTAGGGGCTGTTCAGTGAAATGGTTATGTTTATAATGGACAAAACCATGTATTCTCCCCTAAATTCATCCTTGTAGTTGGCTCAATTGTTGTAAATGGAACTTTCCAAAATCAAAGCAAACAAATCATAAGACAAAACAAAATAACCAAAACAAACTAAAACAAAACAGCTGGAAGCGGACACCCAGCAGGGGAAATTTCAGCTCAGATTGGCAGTAACAAGCAAGTGAAAACTATACTAGAAAGCACATAGCAACAATAACACTAGCTATGCTGCTGGGGCTGTTATACTTCACTGTAAGGACTGAGGTGTTTGATTTGTCATGCTACCAACAAACTAATTTAATTAACTCTCCTCCTATTCAAAACCTCCCATCTGTGCTGTAAAATACAGCAACCATTTCACATCAGACAACAGTTAAGTAAAACCTTAGGGAAAACAGTACCAAATACTTTTTGTAATTGAAAATTGAAGGGAACATAACAAGCAGCATATAATTATGTGAATCCAAATTTTATCCAGACTTCAGGGTCACCCAGTCTGCTTAAGTGATGAGTATCATTGAATCAGTAATCACAACTGGTCATTATCCTAGAGGTGCCAAAAGATACTGTATGTGTTCCACTTTGGAATCCCCTCAAATAGAGTTGCATGGTTCTGCTCCATTTAATTCCCTGTTTATTTTACTGTGCTTTTCAAGTGCTGCAAGTCTCATAATACTTCATCAAGAAATCCAAGATTTCTGGATTTCAGCTTATGAATCCACTTTTTGTTTGCATTTTGGAGCCATCCTGCCCTCAAGTGTCCTACGTTTGTTTTCCAAAGTTGCTGCACCTTCAGTCTTCCTTCCAACAGACACTGTGGTGAGATAAGGAGAGCAGTTCTGTTTTCCACTGAGCAGACAGAAGACTTGGACAGCTCACATGGAGTGGGTTTGTGTTGCAGCAGTTAAACACTACAAGAAAAAACAAATGGAACATTAGGCGTGGAAATTAGATATGTTAACCCTAATGAGAATGCTGATTTGCTTTCCAGCTAGCTCTTTGGAGCGGAAAACTCCCACACCTTTAAGCAAAGAAATCTAAAGGAAACACGGGATTTTGGCAGAGATTTTCAAATGACCCCTGAAGAAGGCAGGTATCCAAGTCCTATCACATGGCATTGTGAGTCTCTCCCTGTTGTGGCCATGTTTATGCTCAGTCTGTTTGTGGGAACAACGGAAGTGTGGGGAATGTTGCATACAGGCACCCCTGAATCACTCCTGAAGGACACATCCTGTGCTGGTCAAGAATCGCTCAATTGACAAAAAGCTAAAGAAACACTGTGGAGGGGGACAAAATATGGACAAAAATAGCTTGTAGTGGAATAGGTCCAGCAAACAAGGCTAGCAGACAAGAAGTCGGGGTGTTAAAATAACCACCTCAAGCAGTTTCATAAATTAGCTACGTGTTCAGTATCAGAGTCTTGGGGCTTGTGCCTGCTGTTTTCCCTGACAAACACATACCAGCATTCAGCCTACGTGCCTGCTCACCTGACTTCATGCAGCAGCCCTCAGACTTTCAAAAAACAGAAGCAAGGACAGAGAGAAACTTTCTTAGGAGAGAGGCAGGGGACAGAAGGGTGCCTGGCACAGCAACGAGTGCCCATTGCTGGGTCACAGGGTGCCTGTGGGGGCTGCAGGAAGGAGACCCTCACCCTGCCCCTGCCCATCTGTGGGATGGGCATGCTTTAGGGACAGGTGGATCTGCAGGCGTGACTCCCTCGTTCATGAGCTCTTCCATCTCAAACACGGCAAGGCAAGAGGGGTTGGCCTTAAAAGAGTAAAATATCCACGGACCTTTCCACTGTGTAAAGGGCTGGATAAAGAGTCTCCAGCAGGAGATGCCCACCCCGGAGCAGGACGCTGTCATAGAGGGGCCCCAACAAAGAGAGTGTGCTGCCCTGCTGCCCTGCACCAGCACAGCCACGACTCAGAGAATCACAGAGCTGTTAGGGCTGGAAGGGACCCCTGCAGACCATCTAGTCCATTATTAGCACCGTGTTCTCACCAACTGAGCTGAAATTTCGTGTGGTTTAGTTTATGGCCATCGCTCCCTGTCCTGTTGCTGTACACCACCAGAAACGTCTGGCACCACCCTCCCGACACCCAGCTTTGAGATATTTATATGCATGAATGAGACCCTCTCTCATTCTTCTCTAGACAGAACAGGTCCTGCAGCCTCTCTTTACAAAAGAGATCTTCCAGACACCTAGTCATCTTTGTGGCCTCCGCTGGACCATCTCCAGTGGTTCCACGTCTCTCTTTTACTGCGGAACCCAGGACTGGACACAGCACTCCAGATGTGGCCTCACTAAGGCCGAGAAGAAGGGGAGGATCACCTCTTCCCGATGCACCCCTGGATACCACTGCCCTCCTGGCCGCAAGGGCACCGCCGGCCCATGGTCACCCGCTTGTCTCCCGCAGCCCGGCTCCGCCAAGCGCCGCCAGCCGCCGCTCCTCCGGCGGCGCTACGGGCGGGCCGGGCCGCGCCATGACGGCGACAGGCGCCCTCCTTCCGCCGCCGAGGGGCTGAGCCGGGGACGCCGCAGCTCGGCCGGGCCCGGCGCCCCACGGAGCCCGGCGGGAGGCGGGGCCGGGGCCGCGGCAGGTCAGAGGGCGGCGCGGCGGGACGAGGTACGGCGGGGCGGCGGGGCCGAGCCGCGGGGGGGTGGGCGGCCTGGGCGAGCGGGAGGCTGGGCGGGGTGCGGGGCCGCCCTCCGCAGGCACCTGCTGTTTGTCGGGGGCTGCGCCCGGCGCTGGGAAGCGAGTCGCAGGCTGCGGGTCCGGGCAGCGGGCCCGGCCGCGAAGGCCAGGCACATCAAAGGCCTGGGGATCCCTGGCCCCTGCCTCTGCAAACCTCGCTCTCCGGGGTGCCATGGCCCCTAAATCCAGCTTTTGTCCTGAGGGGTTACGACCTGGGGAGGAGGGGGCTCGCTGTGAGTTGCTTACTTTTAATACTAAAGGCTTGACATGAAATGCTGAGTGAGCACTGTTTGCTACTGCCCTTTAACACTGTGGTCAAGGACTGTTGCAGTGGGGATACTGCAACACGCATATATCAAACCAGGAGTCCCGTGGAAAGGAACTATATAGGACAGACAGATTCTTGCTAGCTGTTTCAGAGATGCTTATTTCTCCAGCCGCATGGCCGGGGCTCTGCCCAGGAACTGTTCCAGTCACGGGACCAAGGGTCCTTCTGCCCGCGCAGGGAACACAAACCAACCAATGGGAACGAGGCTGAGCAGGGGCAGGGAAGCCCCGTGTCTGTGCCCTCAGGGCCCCTCTCCCAGGGCTACATGGCAGGGGAGGGACCCCAACAAAGGACACACGCGCTGAGGTATAAAGAAGGACGTACTTAATTAAGTGTATACTTAATTTGGGAGAAGGAGGGAAAAGATGTGTCCCACCAGCTGATGGGAGAGAGGCCGTGGTGCTGCAGGAGCTCTCTGGCTGCAGAGCACTGCCATTCATGCCTTCACACAGCACTGCCAGGGAAGTAGGGACCAGCATCACAACAGAACCTTAAATGCTTCCTGCGGGGCAGAAGCCTAACTTCAGACAATGCACCAAAATGTAAAGGTGAAACAAAAGGGCATAGACACAGGCCGAAGCAGCTGTATGTATAGCTTCCCAAAACAGCCTAAGCTTCTGTCTGGAAACATTGAATAGACTCTGAAAATTGGTATTTTTGTCTGGTGCAGGGTTTGTTAGATTCCGCTTGAAATGCACCAGGTGCAGTGTGGTTGAAAGGGGATGAAAGCACTGAGCTGAGCACTCAGAAGACCTGTACATATCCATAGTGTGCGCTCAGCTCAGCCCTGTAGCACAAGTGCGACAAAACGTTCTTTGGATGGTGTCAATCTTTTTGCCTGCATACATGTATTTGTGACTGGGAAAAATGCATGCCACGTACATCCCAAAAAATCTGCTAATGGAAATACGGTATACCCAGATACTGGGGTGTAAGGAAGGGCAGCAGTTAGTGAAAGGATGGTACAATAGTCAAAAGGCACACACACCTTCACCTTCTGAATGTTTTGACACAGTAGTCAAACACAACTTAGGAGATTGTAGTGTTATTTAGAACCCTTTAAATAATGATTTCTTTTTTACCACGAGGAAGGAATTTGTTTGCCTTCAGTTGCAATATGTTTTGGCTTTTTTCCAGAGTTGGGACCATGGCTGTTGACTGGATTGGTTTTGCATATGCTTCATTGCTGATGTTTGGAGGTGTTGTAGCTTACACTCGTAAAGGTAAGTACTGGGACAGCAGGAAATCAAAGCATTTGAATTTCCTCTATGCAGTGTTAGACATGACAACTTTGCTGTAACTGTAACTTTGCTGTAACACAACTGCATTTTACATCCATCATATGCTGCTGTAAATGCACTGAGTCTCATGAGATGTACTTGGGCCAGCTGAAGCACTTGAGTTTGTTTTCAGGGCAAAGAGTGGGGGTTGTCATGTTATCTTTGACCTTAAGTGCATTTTGAGCTTTCTCATCTCCTTTTAATCATTCCTGTGTTGAGCACAGTAGATCCTTGATTAAAGCTTATTTTCTACAGAGACATCCAGGCTTGATTCTGACATTTCCAGATGCACGGTGAAATAAACCCCTTTAGTTATGTGCTCTGAGTTGGTGGTTAATTCTCTGGTACTGTTAGAACTGTGCCTTTTCACAGTAAGATAACGAGGCAGGTTTTAGCGGGCAGTGTACCACAAGGCGCAGTTTCGGTGTTCCAGGGATTTTCGCGGTCCCGCGGGTGGCAGCGCCGTGCCCGGGCCCTGCACCGGCAGAGGTCGCAGCGGTACCGAGGACGGGCCGGCGGGGCTGCAGGCGGGTTCACAAACCTCGGCAGCGCTTCACTCTCCGGCCCTGTGGCCATTATCCGTCACCATTCCTGTGATTTAGGGTCACTGTCTCCCTTCGCAGTGTGCACATGCTGTGCTCTCGGAGACACGGCTTCGCATCTGAATTTCTGGAAACGCTGTATTTTTGTGTTTGCAGCCAGCTGCACTCTCTGACTATCCCATTCACCTATTCTTTTCACTCTTTATTAGTTGGTCAATCCTCGTGGCAAATCTAGATTATTTTTTATGGGTTATGATTTCCATTTCTTGCAAAGTCATGATTAAAAGTACTCAAAATAAAATGATTGGGAGCTAAATGACATCAGGGGGTTTGGATTCTTTATTTATAAACATTTGGGGATCAGCTTAATCCAAATAATGTCTGCTGTGCAGATTCTACACTTTTATCATACGATACCAAGACAAATGTCTGTTCAGAAATCTAAATATATTAGGGATATATCCGGAACTTATGAACCAGTTTTGCAATAGCACTGCAAGAAGATGTCAAGTTACTTTTAGAAGCCCTATTTTCATCCTCACTGCCATTTATTTGTTTTTTCATTATTTATTAAATGGGATGTTGGTGATAGCATTTCTTTGTCCAGGACTGATGTCAGACTGAAAGGCCTGACATTATGACCACACATGTTGTCCATTTACTCTATATATATAGACACATTTCTACAATTTTTGGAGACTCCCAAGTGCAGTAAGATATAGTTAAAACGAACAGACAGTTCTGAGAAATTACCAAAGTCCTTATTAAGTATGATAGAGAAAATAGCCAAATTTAGGGTTGTATTTTTCCCAAGGTGTAAGTATTACTGGATCCTGATCATCTCCCTCTAACATAGTTGACTTTGCCCCTAATGCCACGTATTAGAATGACCCAGTTACAGAAATACTACCTCTCTATTCACACTGGGTGAGGTAAGCTGGAATGTGGCAAAATCCATTTTATTTTTAATATATTTGGATAATACTGTGTAGAGAGACAACTGCCGTATAAAGATTGAGTTTAAAGACCTTGTATTGAGAAATAACACTTGAATGATTTCTTGCAGGTAGTAAAATCTCTTTAGCTGCTGGACTCACCTTTGGCTCTGTGGCTGGTTATGGAGCTTACTGTGTAACATGTGATCCAAGAAATGTGAAGATATCATTGTGTAAGTGTTTCATTACAGTAAACAAACAAACAAACAAGCAGCATCCTTAACTGCATGTAAAATTCTCTTTTTAGTAAATTTTGAGTATTGCTTTGGTTTAAATGTTGAGTTTTAAATAGAGGTCAACACTTCAACTTAGCTTGCAAAATTCAGGAGCCATTTGCAAGGTAAGGCGGATCATTCACACAAAGCCAGCAGGTGTGTGAATGCAAAACACTGACTAGTGTCAAGCCACCTGGCAGCACCTCCTTTTATGAGGTGGTTGCCTAACATTGCACAGATTGTGAAATCCAGCTGAGAAACAGGAGATAGTACTGTAATAAAATCACTAGCACTACAGATTAGAATTTCACAATCTGAGCAGTAAAGTGGGTGTAGGATCCGGTGTTGCATAATTTAACGTATCCTCAACTCCCAGTGAATCAAATAGTTTGATTTAGTGTTTTTCCTTTGCTGTTAAGACAGGATACAAACTATGCAGTAATTGTCATGGTAGCTAGTTTGCCTCATGGAGGCAAAACCTACATTCTCTAAGGGGGGCATTAACCTCGCCAAGTGATTTGCAATAAGAGCTGTTGGGAGCTTGTCTCACTCATGGTTTTAGCAAAGGTGGTTTCACATGCAGAAATACATTTAAAATACATATAATCCAGATGATGTGAGCACACAATTGTTTTTTCTCAACTTAGAATTTGTGGTATACTGTTCATTCTGATTTTGTGCTTTGCCTCAGTCACAATTATAAAAATTTACGTTTCAAAAAAATGTTGAGTAGCATTGTCAGTGAAGTGTTTCCACCAGGTTCTTTAGAAAAGGTGGTAATGGTGGACCTGATCTGCTCCTAGATGGCCTTAAATTGGATTTCCACTTTTGCCACCAAGACCTTGCTCAGATTAAGTTTTCCCACTGTTTAAAAAAACACCAAAACTTCATTTGGAATGAAGACATAGCCTTAAGTATATGTAAATTTATAATCATTAGTGTGAGATGATTTTAATTAGTGTATGGTATTGTACTTCTATGGGTTAATTAAGCCACTAAGTTAGATACAGAATTTATGGAAGACTCATTAAAACTTAATATATGTTGCCTGTTTCCCAATTCCCAGGTTTTGAAGGGACTAATACAAAATTTTCCTTTAATGTGCTTTTGAATGTCTGATATCTAAAATAGTCGGTGTTTTTCATTTCATGTAGCTGTAGGCGTCTGAGGACTTTCTCAGCTGGAGAAATGTATATTACTTATTTAGTAGAAGTCACAGCAATGAGATGAGATGAGACAGAGTTCACTACACCTGCCCTAGAAAGTTCTTCTTACATAGAGTAAAAGGAACAAAGACTTTTTAAAGCAGTCTTAGTTTAGAATGTTTACAAAAAAATGTTTTAATTGCTTTTTATTATAAATGTATATTGCTTTTGTGGAAAACTAGAATGTTTTCACTTATGTCTTAACATGCCAAAGTGTGAAAAGCAGCTAGAGCACAAATGAAAGATGGAAATTAAGTGCATGGAAGAAAGTGACCACTCTGAACTTAGAAACCAGTACAGTAAATTACAATGTTAAATAAAGCAAGCACCCAAACCTTTAAAAGGTTAGGAAATCTAAAAACAACCCATCCATCCAAACCATGACTATTGACAGTATTCTTCACCTATGCAAGAGTCTCCTACAGTAATTTAGGTAATATTTTAGTACAAGACTTTGATAGGAAGGTTATTGTAACTTGTGCTACATACAAAGAGTATGTAGCCTATACCGCAGGCAAATTCTCTCAGTTGTTTTATAAATTATTATTTCAGGCATTTTCCTCCTTCATCTGAAATTAGCTCTGTGCTCTCTTGGATACTTTAATGCATTTTTATGTGTTTGAAGTAGGTGTAGAAATTCAAATTTCAGTATGCAAGAGTTAGTAGCATTCACAGAGCAAGTTGATCCTGATCTGAATATGATTCACTGGATTGAATTTGTATTGATTTATTGAATTTCTTTGACCTGGTTTAAGGTGAAACAGCGAATGTATATAACTTTCTAAAATCAGGTCTAAAACTTGAATGTCTTAAAAAGTCACTGGAACCTGGGAACAGCCATATACTAGCAAATGGAAAAAAAAGAACATTACAGAGTGAACATGCTTTGTAGCTTGTCATAAACTGTAAATATACTCAGGACTCTGGCAAGACACATGCTGTGGAATAGTTTACTCTTGAGACATTCCTGAGAGGATCAAGGCTATGTGACTAGAAAATAAGAGCAATGGTTAATGGAGCGTAATTTTTTTTTTTTGCAAGGTATCTTTAATGAGTGCACATAGTTGGTAGAGTTCTGTAAGATACTTGTAGCTGTCAGGGCTTGTTTTATAACGCTGAAGTGAGCTTAAAACTAATTTTTGACACCTATGAACACAGGACTGGCCCCAGGACTAGACAGTGGAATTTGAAGAGAATTAGCCAGAAGGTTTAAATGCTCCATTAAAGGGAAGAGATCTGTGTAACTGCCATTACTTTGGCTGCGAGAGTGATAAGGCCCTGCTGCTCATGAGAAGTTCTGCCTCTCTGCCCACTTCTAGGAAGCGTTTCAAGTGACAGTTCTTTAATGAAGGTAGCTATCTTTGCAGTTTTATGTGTTCTCCTCAGCCTTCTCATTTATGTAGCCCTCTGCAGCCACAGTTCAAGATGAAATCCCCATGCCTGATGAGTTCATTGTTGCCTCCATTTTTAGTTAAGACTGCTCCAGGAAGAAGATGTAGTTTCTGTCATGATGTTTGTTCTCTGCTGCTTGTGCTGCATTTATTGCCCTCTTGGGCTGCCCAGCTCTTGTCACAGGCAAGGATGGTTCCCTCGTAGCAAAAGGCTACAAAGGAACTCGTGGTCATGAAGAAGGAGATGTTGATAGCCATATTCTGTAGCAAAAACAAGTGGCAAGCCTTCTAATATGGTTTTTAAGGCTCAGCAAATGAAGAGCTAATATTCTAAAAATAAAACCGAAAAGAAGTTGAATGCTCTAGCTCCTTGAATAGTTGGAAAACAGCTGCAATGATCTAGGATGGTGTGATTTATGAGACACTATTCCTGTAATTCAGTATACATGTTACTGCTATGGCCAAGATTCTTTCTACTTTATTTGTATGCCCATGAATGTAGATATGGGTGAGTAGAATTGACTGACTAACAAACTTAGTCTCCATGGAATAGGATTTAGCATTCTGCTGCACATGGACACCTTATTTGTAGCTAAAAGAAATCATAATGGTGTATTTTGGAAAAGCAAGAATGATTTTATAGACTCTATCTCTGATCTAATGTTTTACTAAATTGCAGTTCATAAGAAAACAGCAATGACCTTTGATAACTCCACATGTTCCTGAGTGGTCCACTGCAAAAAGTGAGAACATAAATATATTGGATTGTCTTTTACAGTTTCATCTTTTCTTTTGACCATTATAATGGGAATGCGGTTCAAGAGGTCCAAGAAATTAATGCCAGCCGGACTAATAGCATGCCTGAGGTAAAGATACATTGCAGATCTTAATGCAAAGATTTCACTGGTTTTCAAATAGTTGCCATTTCACACCTGATTCAAGGCAGTATTGATGGAAGTCACTGTCATTCAGCAACTATACAGCTTAAGTGAAATTAGTTTGGAGGTCCAGTGAACAGCTTTTTTCTCTCACTAGGCAGATACAGCTGATAAGAAGTGACTTTCTCAGCACAGAAAGGAGAGGTCAGGAGTTAAATATTAATGCATATTGGTAAGGCTTTTGGAAGAACCTGGATAAGCCTTAGGGTTTTTGAACACATCCACATAAAATTAGTCTAATTTCGTACAACACAGTCATCTTAAAAAAAAGGCCAACACTTTGGTTTAGTTTTGGCTGCATTCAAAACTACTGGAACCACAGTACTGCTGAAAAACAGGACATTTTTGACCTGAGCTAAGAACTGTGGTCAGTATTAATGCAAATTATGATGTTTCTAACTGTTCCAGCTGCTTTATTGCTGCTGTTTGGCATTCTGGAAAATACAATTTTCTGAACTGAATTTTTTGAATTAAATTATGGAGTAAGTTCAAAACTTTTTTCCCAATGAGTCTGTAACTCAAAACATTTTTTGAAGTGTAAATCAGAATCCCCATCTTCTGAAGGAATAATAACTGTTGCTTCATTGTTACCAGATTTAATATAACACCATTCTGTTTTACTTCAGTTACATACAGGGAGGAAAAAGCAGAAGTAAATTGTCAAGGTGCAAAATTTAAGAATCAGGACTTACACTGGAAAATGTTATTGTCCATTGTGGATTGCTTTTCCAGCCTAGGTGGCTTTGTTTTTCAACAGACACTGAGATTGTAGATTTAGACACTTGAAAAGACAGCTTAATAGAGACTCTAGTGTCAGTTATTTATGAATGCACTGTTATTTAATGATGACTTTCACTGGTTTTATTAATGACAGCTATATTTATGTTTTCTTGTTTTGGGTTTTTTTCAGCCTTTTGATGATTTTGAGGCTTGTTTTTATGCTGCTGTAGGAGAATTTAGAACCGAATATGACTGCCATGCCCACCAAACAGACATGCTCTCCATACTTGAAAGACAAGTTTGAACATAGGTCTTATACTGCATTTATATTTTCTGTAAAAGATCTGTACCTGTTATTTGATTATTGACATGTGCTGATATTTTAAAAGCTTTTTTTAACAACTAAAGCAAGTGTTTTGTTGGTATATCTTGATCTACTTTCATTTAAGCAGTCTATTAACTCAAGGGACCTTTCTTTTTAAGTTTGATCTGTTTTAGGGGTGCAGAGCGCCTCAGGAAATTGAATTACTCTTGCACTGTGTCTCTGAGAGAAGAATATATATAAATACATGTTTATGCTAAAAAGGTATCTTGTATTGGAGTATAATTTTGTAGTTTCTGAGATTAAATAATCAGTTTTAAATCAAAAATGTCTTGGGCCTGTACTGTGTTGCACTAGAAAAGCAACTTCCTTTCCAACACGTTCTTGTTCCACTGGTTCTAAATGTAAAAACTATAATCAATATTCAAATAAAACATAAAATGTTCAAAGCTTATCAATTTTTTAAGCAGGCGAGTGAGCCATTTTGTCAATGGAAGAGTCTGGTGCTCTGCTTTGTACTCAGTGGTGGTTTAAAACTTGTAGCATGCTGTAAATTGCCACTGACATGAACTATGGCTGAGGTTTGTCACTGCGCAGAGAGGTTCCAAACTGCCAGCACTCTGGAACAGGTTTGCCATTCCACTCTTAAACTGATTATCTTGCTGAAGTTCCCCCCCGTAAGCAAAGGAGAATATTCAGCCATAAACTATTCAGGGATTGAAGTTGCTTTGATTTGTGTACAAAATAAATATTGCCTGGGTCTCAAAGTTTGGCTAAGACTGTCTTCTGGTGTACAGGGGATGTAAGCAAAATCATTAGGAAACAGTATGGGTGGGTGCGCTCTTGAAGACAAAGAGAAATTTTGCTGCTTTTCATTTTTTTCATACAAAGGTTGCTTATGAAGGTCATCATGTATCAGATCTCGGTGCTGCACAAATTCATGAGGAAAATACCAATATTATTCCTGTCAGGGGCTTAGGTGGTGACAAGGCCTTGTGAGCAGCTTAGATGTCTAAGGCACAACTGACAATAAAAAATAAAAGGGGGACAGGACAACATGACACAAAAAGATTCTTACCAACCCCAAACCACAGCCTGCAGCTCTGGAATCTTTTGCTTGTGAATGTTGGTATCAGTCACCTCCAGATGGTGCCAGGCTTACAGGTGATTAAGCTGGTATGTTACGGATTTCAGACTGGAAGGGCACCTGCACTCACAAAATGCAATAGCAATGTCCTGTGCCAGTCTTTGTGATGGTTCCTAAATCATAGCACTTGTTTGGAAGAGAGGAACTGTTGGGGTCTCCTCTCCCCGCCGTGTAGCCCTGGGAGAGGGGCCCTGAGGGCACAGACACGGGGCTTCCCTGCCCCTGCTCAGCCTCGTTCCCATGGGTTGGTTTGTGTTCCCTGCGTGGGCAGAAGGACCCTTGGTCCCGTGACTGGAGCAGTTCCTGGGCAGAGCCCCGGCCATGCGGCTGGAGAAATAAACATCTCTGAAACATCTAGCAAGAATCCGTCCATATATATTTCCTTTCCACGGGACTCCTGGTTCGATATATGCGTGTTGCAGGATCCCCACTGCAACAAGGAATAGCCCAGTGAAACGAGTACTGTGGTGGGCATGGCAAAGCACTGCTTCCAGCTACTGAGGTAATTTTAATGTAAACCTGTTTGGAACTCAGCAGTGCCCAGGTAAGTGGGGCACTTGTGGTTTGTACCTCTTGAGATGCACGTGGCTCTTCTTAGGCACAAGTCAGGAAAGGAGTTAACTTTGCTGGGCAGTAATTCATTATGTACACGGGTTGACTGTTGCCTAATCAGTTGGGAGTCCTACTGAGGAGAAACAGCTAAGTGCAAAGAAGGATGGTTTATGGCAATGTTCATAAAGGAAATAGTGATGGTTCCCATGAAATTAGGGTAAAGAATTTGACATAATAGTGCATGCTTTAAGCACTGTTGAGGTAAAACTCACTTACTGAAAAAGTAAGCAGCCAGGGCACTTTGCTTCGTAACTGTGGGAAGTGACTGCAGAAGGTAAAACCTTAAAAAAAAAACCACTCAAGGGGCATTTGCCTCACTGATCAGCCAGCCAAGCAGCAAAAAGAAGAGCAAGGGAATAGGTGCTTTCAGTGGATGAAAACCACATCAGGCCAATTAAACAAAGGACTGATCTTTCCTTGAAAAAATCACTCCTAAGAGATTCATGTGGGGATTAGAAAAGTTTCTTACTTCTGCCCCTAAACTTAAAAGGATCATGAGTTTTGATTTTATTTTTAAAGGTTTTATTTACTCAATTTTTAAATTGCAGCTGTAAGCAGAGAGACAGCAGTGAAATACAGTGGGGGGGGTGGGGGACGACAGTGAACTTTCTAGGAGACCATCTAGAGAACCAACCCAAAAGATTTTAGCCCTGAATTTAAATGACTTCTCAATTTTCATGGTGTGGCTCCTCTCTATTGCAGTTTATAAAAGGGGGGTTGGAGATCATGTGGCTTTCTACAGTACTCCGGAAGCTACAGCTGAAACATTTTACCCTACCAGGCATGCAAAGTAATCAAACACACACAAAGTATCAGCATTTTTTATTTCATATAACGACTTCATGAAATACTGCTTTCTGGACTCAACAGGTCCAAATCAGCCTTTTACTCTAATTTAAAAGTGTATTCACAGTGTATTGTTTCAACACTGACCATATGATGCAAGTTACACAGCAAATCTATGCAATTTAACCTTACAAAGCAAGCTCTGGTAATATACTACGGTTGGGTTATCTTCATCAGATTAGATATTGAATATTTTCCTCACAACAGCAACAAGCTTCTCATCTGTTGGTGGCTTCCTCTGGCTGCCAGGCTGCAAGAATTTTTTGATTGTTGGAATGTTGCTGATTCTTCCTTTAAAAGCCTGTAAAAAGCAACAGTAAAGCCAGTGAGAGTAAGGAAATTATAATTCCATCCTTCATAGTTTAAAGATCAGGTGACTTGGATTTTTACTTGTCAGACATACTTTATTAAACAGAGAAAGGTAGTAGCTTTTTCTGATCTATAATGCTGGTGCAATGAAGTTTACCTTCGTTTCCCAGATGGGAATGGGAGAAATTAATATTAAAGAGTTAAGATTCATCTAGTAAAAAGTGGAAGGGAAAAAAAGAAAAAACAAAAACCCATATCCTGAATCCAAGTCCTGCAGATATATTTGAGAAAAAAAAAAGGCAAGGACAGGAATACCTCAGTGCAAAGCACTACAGAAGTCAAGACATACAAAACTTAACTGCTCTTTTTATATGATCTCTTAAAAATTTAATTTTGCTGGCCAAAAGAAAAGGACAGGAACTGCAGACACACCAGGCCACTGACTTCCCTTCCTGATGCTTGTTGCTGTGTTTGAAGACATGAAAGTAGCAGTTAAAGAACCAAATTGGTAGCACTAGTGAGTGAATTGCTGGCAGCTGAGAACAGCTGGAAAAAGTAGAGCAGGAGAAAGGTGAGTTCCCAGCAGCTCTGGGGCAAGGCAGTGCACTGAGTGCAGGTTTTTGTAGTCAAACAGACCAGAGAAATGTCAGTACAATGGCTCAAAAGATGTAAACACCAATTAACTTTTAACAACAGTCAGTGAAATTTGTTTGTTACCTTTCCTATTGAGACCAGATGATTGATTACTAACCTGTAGCAGAGGGAATGCAGACAGTGCATCAGGCTTACATTCTTCTACCATTAAAATGGCTTCCAGCAAATGGACATCTGCCCAGCTTAATTTGTTGCCAACAAGATAATCCTGTCCATGATCTTTTAAGGCCTATAAAATATGAACAAATTTTTAAGAAGTCACATGGGATGTAACAATTTTATCTAGGTATTTCACTGCAGACAGATTTCTAAAAAAATACAGCAGAGCAAAGCCATGCAAGAACCTATGAAGTTAGAAAGTTATAAATATTCTTTAAACAAAAAAATTAAATCAGAATTCATGTTTCAGTGTGCATGATCCTATCTCTCACTCTAACCTACTGCACCAGGTAGCTGTATAGCAAGCCCAGTACCGTAAGAAAGACTTAATCACACGAACAGGACTAAAGTAATTGGAAGAAGTAGTCAGGCCAGTTTATGTGTAAGCACACCTCGAATTTTTAAGAAAAAGGTTAAGTTGTTTCAGCAAAATTTGAGAGTGCTGATTACAGTTTGAAATAGGTCCAGAATGAAGGAATACAGCCTTCTTACCCTTTATCTTATAAGGCAGGATTCCTTTGTGGCAAACTGCTGATGCAGAAATCACAGCCTGCCAAAGCTACTAACAGCTGTAGTAGACAAGTTGAGGTGAACATTTCAGCACAGCTTCAGAGCAGTTACTAGCTCTCCAGCTGAAGACTGTCTTAACTATCTACCTCTCTGTCCTGAAGACTGTCACCCTCCTGTCAGGAGCTAGAGAAAGGCGTGTCTGTGCCTAAGTCACACTAAGGCTACTCTTAAACAAGTAACAAATTGCAGTAAGACATCGGTCTGTGACTTTGGAAGGCAAGTGCTTCTCCAGGCCCATCTGCCAATTTTACCATAGAGGCAGCAATCACTGGCAGAGTCACAGCTAATACCTTCACGTAGTTATTTCCTACACTGCTCCAGCAGGGTCCACCACAGCTTGTTTATCTGACCTGTATAAAAACTCCCAAACAGCATCAGAATCTGATTGCCTGCAGGGCTTTACACTGCCTTCTGCTGCTCCATCTGGCTGCCGAGGGTTTAAAGTGAACGCTCACAGCTAGGGATGTTTCCTGTCACCTTGCTGAATGAGTAACACATAGACTGCAAACCCTGATAAGCTGAATCAATGGATATCTTAAACAGCTGGTACAGAAAGAAAACTATTAACCATTCTAACAAAATTAACTAGGCTAAAATCATGGAAAAGTTTAGCTGTGTCTTTACCACATGCAAACAAGGATTACTTTAAAGACTCTCCTACAGGGAGCATACACACTAAAACATATCACAACAGGAGTTTATGCCACCTAGACACACACTTAGAGAATTTTGGTGCATTATTTTTTATTGTTTAATAACTGAAAATACTTACCAGACTTCTAGTCTTTGAAACATTGATGTGAGTAATCAATATCTCTCAGCACAGCTCTCCCTTGCTATGGCAGTGGATAGATGGGAACTCTGCTTACAGAAGTGCTGGATTATGTAATTTACATCATTATTTTACAGGGCAGCCTCTGTGGGTTTTGTTTGTGCAATTTAAGGCTCTAATAAAGTGGAAGGACATGAAATTGCATCAAGTCCTG
The DNA here is from genome assembly GCF_009650955.1 of Corvus moneduloides. Lineage (NCBI taxonomy): Eukaryota > Metazoa > Chordata > Aves > Passeriformes > Corvidae > Corvus > Corvus moneduloides. The sequence continues at coordinate 25,971,007 of NC_045478.1, forward strand.
GACTTCAGCTGCCTGGTAACCAGGGATTCAAGCTGGAAACCCAGCTCAGCTCTGAAACAACACAGCTTTGTACCCTTGGCAGATTTCTGAGGAGACCACTATGCCCTGAAAAAGCACTGTGAGAAGGTCTGTACAGCACAACCACATATGGCACAAAAGGAAGACTTACAAACAGAAGCAAACTCATGACATGAGGGTCACAGCTGGCTCAATTCAAACAGGAAAATTTTAACACATTAAAAAATTAAACTATCCTTACAGGAAAAATAAAACAACAGAACAAACAGCAAATTGGTAGAAAATGGCAGTTCAATAACATCCAGGCAATGTTCCAGGGAGAAGAAAAGAACAATCCATCCCCTCCTGACCTACTCTTCCCTAGCCAAGAAAGCCTCTTCATGTGCTCTAAGGGGATGGCAAGCATACCAATGCCTTCCCTCACAGCTCAGGCTAACTCCTTAGTGCATGCTAGCCAGTAAATAATTGCTTTATGCTTTCTAAGCTACATGTATCCTGTTTGCAGAGCCTCTCTGTGCACACCTAAGGATGCCACGTAGCAACTCAGAGAACAACAATCATAGTCTCTAAGTATAATACATTTAAGCAATGGATTTAAGGAAGATCATGTAATTGGATCCTTAGCTGTAAAGCACAAATATATTTAACTCTGAATAGCAAGAATAAAGGAGGCTGAGTGGGAGACCTTATTGCTCTCTACAACACCCTGAAAGGAGGTTGGAGTGAGGTGGGGGTCAGCCTCCTCTCCTGGGTAACCAGTGATAGGACAGGAGAAAATGGACTCAAGTTGCACCAGGGGAGGTTTAGATTAGATCTTAGGAAATTTTTATTCACGTAAAGGGTTGTAAAGCACATAGTCCAGGGAACTGGTGGACTCACCGTCCCTGAAAGTGTTCAAGAAACATGTGGATATGTCACAGGAGCACACAGTTTAATGGTGAATATGATCATGGTGCTGGGTTGACAACTGGACTTGATCATCTTAGAAGGTCTTTTCCAACCTTAACAATTCTATGACAACACATTACACTTCCAGGCAGTAAGTACTGAAGGTTGGCACAAGTACAGAAATGGTGCATTTATGCAAAATGGTGGGAGCCATCAGCCACTAAGAAAAGAAGTACAGCAAAGAGACCCAGTACTGAAACCAGCTGAAAATTATTTTGTGGCCCTCTTCTCACATTGCTGAATACTGGCTCCATCATACATTTCTAGAGCTGTACTGTCACTTGCCTTCTAGAAAGTACATGTGTGGGGAGGACAGGGGAGTGGGGTATGAGGGGGAGCCTGGAACTCACTCTCTTTGTGAACTACTGGTGATTTGCCACTTACCTTTTCATAAACAGGAAAGTACCTGGTTGTAGCTCGTTCAATGATTAAGGCAAGATTCTTTTCTTTTGTATCAGCTGGTTGAAAAGGGAGATACATGATCATTCCCATTAGGTCTGTAGTTCCCTCCACGTACATATCAATCCTGAAACAAATACTTTTGTTCAACATATATCATTCAAACTTTCCGTTTTGATTATTTTCCTGAAACACAGTGCTGAAGTGATCACTGAATAAAATGCTTATTAGTGGATGTAACGTAAGGCACTGGTTTATTTTCTTGGTTCTTCCACTTTGAGACAACTTCCAGTTTTTTTCAAATCACAAATTTTAAAACAGGCTCACAGTGTATGCAATAAGCAAGATAAAAGGCTGAAATTAATGTATTTAAAGTGGAATTCATGCTGTTTTCCACTGATAATCTATTCTTTTATGCTGTGGGAGGAAAGACTGCATATGCAAACCACATTAGGAAAAAAAAAAATAATTTTGAGGTCTAATCATGAGAGGATGCTGGCTACCAATTGCCAGCCCAAAATAATCTCTACAATCTCTGGAGCTGTCCTTCCATTCTCACAAAATAAACCCTCAATAGTAAGTGACAGTCTGTTAGGCATCATCACCTTTACATGCAGATACTTCACAGCAACATTCTCTCTGTAAATATTAACAATCACAAAGGAGTGTTAGTAAGTGGTGCACTGTTACCATACCAGGCTCTCTCCTTCAGGTCCTTCCCATAGAGGTTGTACTTTGCTGCAATGTAGCTGAGGATGGCTCTGGTCTGCACCATCCTCATCCCATCGATCTCCACCATGGGCACCTGCTGAAACAGCAGGACTCCATCTACGGAAGAAAAAGGAGCAAGCTACTCAGGCTGCTGAAGGAAGAGACGTGGTAAGAGACCAGGACATTTCTGATTCTCAGGGATGAAAGCATCTACAAGGAAGCAGCTCTTCTTTACAGGTCACATTATATTGCAGGTCTTCAAAAAAATACCACCTGTTGTTTTTTTGTTATATTCGTGTGAATTTATGTTTAGAGTACAGTTTACAGACTCACCACTGCGCAATTTTTCTAAGTCTTCTTTTGTTTCTATGAATTCTTCCTCAAACTGAAAAGCAACAACAGAAAGCACTGTGTCACTCCAAAGGCAGTGGAGAAGTGGAAGGATGTCTGGCAGTTAGAGTCCACCTCTCCACACTATCCTCCATACTCTTCTCATTGTGTTGACCCTGTGGAGGAATCCATTCAGTGCTAGTAGCTGGGTGAGCAGCAGCAGTTCCAGCTGCTCGTGGAGTTCTGGGAGCCCAAGGCAAGAGCTGGGAACTGCCTCCCTTTGCACAACAAAGGGCCCGGGGACCTGTGGCACTGGCCAGGTGAGACACAGCAGGAGCCGATGACCCCAAGCCTTCACTTAGACTGTAAGGGTATAAAAGATCCGGGGTTTCCTTTGTTCCGGGTCCTTCCCCAGGCACCAGCTCGAGCTGTTACTCTGTTGTTGCACCACGATTTAAAGACTGATGGAGAGGCTCCTGGATGGTCAGACAGGAAAGTTTCCTTAACAGACCCCCTACTTCATCTCTGTTCCAGCAAATAACCCAAGACTATGGTGTCCCCAACCCTACAGGACTGTACAATGCATTATGCTCCAGAAAGAACTTCCTCATTATAAAGACCAGACTATTTGCCTGCATGAACCATTAACAAACACCAAATCATTCACTTAAAAAGCAGCTGATGCCACATGAAATATTGAGAAACTTTCTGTAAATTGTGCCTCTCTTACACAGCATTTATCTCCCTCTTTAATCCACTGGATTTTTTTTTTTTTTTTTAATGAGGACATTTGAATGAGGACAAGATCTTAGTTTCCTCAGCACTCATGCTCTGGAAATTTTCTGTCAGCAACATTCTCAAGTGAGCACCATTAAAAAAGCCTTTTATTTCCAACAGAGTATAAATAGTTTCAAAAAACCATATTCAAACAAAAACTTATTGTAGAAATTAAGATGCCTTAGGATGGTCTTTACCTGATGTGAATCTAAATAGATCCTCTAACACTGCCTTTGGGGCAGATCTGCTGATTTATCCTACTCAAGTCCTGACCCAAAGAACAAAAGGCACTTTGTTTGGAGAGAATGTTCAAAAGTTTTCATGTGGCATGCATGATGTTTCAGTGGAGAAGACTCATGAGATACAGGGAAGTTATGAGCATTGAAAAAAAGCCACAGTTTTGTCTGTAGCAACAATTTACTCAGTTTAAAGTATGTTTCAAAAATGACACCCATCAATTCTCTTTGTATGTTAAAATCTCTTTACTGTACAACTATTGCTCAAGGAATACATGAAATACAACACAGGAGTGTATCACTCAATCTAAGCATTCTGCATCACAATATATGATGATGTGCATATCCCTTAGCACAGATGCAATTGGGAAACCTTTCCAGAGAATACCTGTTTTAATCACAAATCACTTTATAAAAAAAAGGTACAAACCTCAACTCCAGCTGCTGCTAACAGCCATCGGATTGATTCCATCTTCCCCCTTCCCTTGGTGTAGTGCAGCTTGGGTTTCCCCACCATGATGTCAGAGTTCTTGTTTCCTGATAAAATCAAGGCGATGATCTTATAGGAAGCATGCTTTAAATTAGCATTTTGAATGTCCCACTCCAAACTACTAAATACAGTTGGATGAATGTGGAAGTAGAAGAACAACCAAGTCCTACACACTTGTGCTTGATGCAACCAAGTTTCCTGTGGAGTAATGGAATAAAAGAAAAACTACACACTATCAGAACATGCAGCCATTCAACCACATCATGACAATAAACATCTCCTAAATCATATATTAATGTCATTTTAACAGCTTACTGGTGTTTTACAACCAAAGCAGAACTGTAGGGTATTCCTGAATTAATACATTTTTAACCTTGCAGTGATGCAATCTCTTCAGTAGGTGTTGGGCTTTGTGACATGTCATACCATACCTGAAAAATGTACTCTATCAAATGAATGGCCTCCAAAGAACACCAAACTAGTGACACCAGCACTATTTTCACCTTTCTCATGACAATTCAGAGCCCGGTGCTCCTGTGCCTTTACAAATATGCTTTTAAAAGCAACATATTTCACCAGGCCTACTGTGTTCCCTATTTAGCTAGCTCTGCTACAATCAAACCATAAGAGGGATTTATGTTCTTTCTGCCCTGAAAACTTAACTTTAAAATCAAAACCAAATGAATGGAACTGACCTCTGTTGCGCAGATAAGGCGTGGGCAATGCCCTCAGCAGCAGGGGGCTCAAGTCAGCCCATCAGATGATAGCACTGGGATGAAACACTTTGTCCTTTCAAATTTCCCTACCATGTGCAGTCACATGCCACTGTATGACACTGGCAGCTGATGTGAGCTTGCCTGATGCTGGAAACAAAGCTAACGCTGTACTCTTACCACTAATGGGTCACAGAAGAATGAAGCAGATTTCATGAGAAGACAGAGTCACAGACTAACAGAATGCTTCTTTGTTATGATAAGGGTTTATCTGTCCACAGGCAGGCTTATTTATGCTTGCATTGACTTCACATTACATAGCTGAGCCACAAAGTCAAAGTGTTGGCCATAATCCCAATCAATAAAGAGGCACAAACAAATAGAACAGTGACATGGGAGATTGCATCCTTGGCCCTCTCTACTTAAGTCCTTTGTGTTGGGTGCTATCTTCAACAGGCTCCACAGCAAACAGCCATCACTCTGTTAGGAACTGAACTCACAGGAGAAACAGGTGCCCCCATCCAAAATGCAGGTCTTCAAAACCACTGCTCAGCTTCCACCTAGCCCTGGCCGTGTCCCCAGACACCTCAGTCTCTAGTAGCAAAGTTCTCCTGATACAAAAAGATGTGCTTGTCAATAGATTATGTCTTGACTGGAGCTGGCATCTAATCTAGCACTGCTGGATGCCCAGCTAGATTCCTGACACCTGAAGAGCAACAAGGCACTCAGAGAAGTGACTTAGCACAGCTTCCTTACCAGGCCCTACACACGTAAGACCATGACCTACACTTCATTTCTACTTCCCATGTATGACTTACACTATACCAAGTAAGAGAGCTCCTGATCTTCTATACTTCAGAAATACTTCATTCCCTGATGCTCAAAAAGTAGGTCTCAACTCCACTCCATCAAAGAACAGCACTAGAACCCTCACAGACTGGACAAACACTCTAACCTCCAGCACGTGGGATCAAGGCTGGGAAATACACTATAAGGACAGGCTAGCATTGTAGATACAAAAATGCTGCTAGCGAGGATTTTCTTGCTATTTTCTAAGTCCATGAGAGACTTTTCTCTCTCACAGAAGAGGTAGCGGAGTATGTAAACAACCAAGCCACCTGCAAACTTGAAAAGTCTTGTTTATGGTATAGTAGAAAAATATTTTGACAATGGATGTTTTAGGATTTTAGCCAATCACCCCAAGGGGTGGCTGATCCTTGGTCCAATTAGACTATGAAGAAAAAAGTCTATAAAAGAGTTTGTAAAATAATTAAATAAATCAATCTTGCTGCACAATTCCTGCCTGCTGGATCTTCTCCCCTCCTCCTCCCTATGGCTGCGGGACACGGTGATATATACCCTAGGGCCCAGGCCTGCGGTAATACCAGCATAAGCAGAAAGCGCAAACTTCCTTGACCTCTCCTCAAAGCAGAGCTGGAGCTGATAAAATTCAACCCACCCAGAGCCAGTCTCAACTCAGTGTTCCACTCAAAACAGCCGTGAATATCTTCCCAGGAATGCACTGCTAAAGGTCTGAATTTGGGGTTTAGGCTGAATACCTACATAGGGCTGCAAAGTATTTTGGTGACCCTGTTATGGCTCTGTAATGAATATCCCTTTGTAAATAGTGAGGAGTCATTTTAAAAGAGTCACAAAATTGGTAAATTGTCTTTCTTGAATAGCAATAATGGACCTGAAAATTAATCACAAACTTTCTTGATGTTCTAGTGCATCAGACCTTCCTTGGACCACAGCCACGCAGGCGTCAGAGAGACAGCTAGTGCTACGATCGCTGCATTAAAAACTCCCCACGTTGTTTTGTACAAAACAATTCAGGCACCAGCCTTTCAGTGAGAAGTAAATTAATTTAGCAGCGAGCTCACAACCTGATCCAAGATCTTAAACTTTCTTCCTAATTGGATACGGGCCTCACAGCAGTTCTCTGCAACGCTCTTGCTCGGACCCGTCCCGCACGGGGCTGTTCTACCTCGCAGCAGCACCGCGCTGCACCGCCCGGCTCGGCCTCCGGACCACCTTAAGGCTGCAGCTGCTGCTCACCAGCGGCTGCTTTCCACTGGGGCTCGGGCCAAGTCTGGATCCGGAACGCTTCCTTCCACCGCCCGGGCTAGGAGGAGTGTCCGGACGAGGGGAAAGGTGAAGTGCCCCCAGAGATTGCAAAATCTGCACTCCAAAGAGCAGTTCCTCTTCAGCTTCACCGCTGATCCTACCCAGAGCCAAACACAACCCTCCTCTGTGCCCACTCACCCGGCCTGAGTCCCTGCTGCCGGAGGGAGGCTGGGGAATAACCCCTGGACAAACTCCCTGGAGCAGCACGGCACGACGTTCCTCGAGGGCTAGCCGGTCTGTCACGCACCTCGCCCTTTGCCCTCCAGGCAGGAGCCCTGATCCCGGCAAAATCCACACACTCCACCGAGCCGGCACCGCCCGCCCCCCGCCGCGACCCTCGCCCGCCGCCGCAGTACCGTCCGCCCGGGCCGCTGCACCGCCACTGCACCGCCACAGCACCGTCACTGCACCGTCACTGCACCGCCACAGCACCGCCACTGCACCGCCACAGCACCGTCACTGCACCGTCACTGCACCGTCACTGCACCGCCACAGCACCGCCACTGCACCGCCACAGCACAGCACAGCACCGGCACAGCGCCCGGCCCGCCGCCACACGGCCAACACGCTCCTCTCGTCTCCTCGCCCCGCCGACGCCGCCCCTCGGCCCTCCCGCCCCGTCAGGCGGCCGCTCCTCCCTGGGCTGCGGCCGCGGCCTCTCCGTGCCCACCGCCCGCCCCGCCGCCAAACCGCCGCGCCAAACCCTGCCACCGCAGCTCAGGGAAAAGCCACCTCGGCCTTGTCCCTGCAGTCCTGCGGGGTTTCTGTTCCAAAATGTAGAATATGTAAACATTTTCTTGAGAAAGGATGTGCTTTGAAGTTTGATCTCTGTATACTTTCAAGCTTAATCAACAAGAAAGAAGTTTTAATCCGTGAAACAGAGAGCAGCTACCAAACAAGGTCTAAGTGATGTCCAGCTGTTGGAAAGAGTCATTGCTTGTCAGTAGAATTGCCTTGTTAAGGGCTGAACATGTTTTAATGATCTCAGACCTAGGGGGAGTTAACAAGGCTTGGGAAGAAGGATGTGCCTCTGATAGTGGATACAAAGAATGCAGAATTTACGGGCCACGAGGGCATTTGGCAGAACTCCCAAGATAAGGAAGAATCTAATAAAGCCCACTCAGAAACTGTGCTGAGATCAGCTCTGGCTGAGTAAAAGGTAATTCCGGAAGGGAGAGATTCCCCCACCACTGACTCACAGCCCGCCAACTCAAGAAACCCAACTCAAAAGCAGAGAAAGACCAAGCATGTGGACTAACTAGCATGAGAAGAGGGAGAATAATTGACCAATAGAAGATAGAATAGTAATTATTAAGAGAACTAGGTAACATGTAATCAATGAACATTAATGCCTTTGCTTGCTAAAATGAATAAATAGTAAGAAGTTGTGCTTGATTTTTGGAATACCACCAAGCAACCAGGCTTGCACAACTCTGAAATAGAGAGTCAAAGTCTCTCTCAAGTGTGTAATTATTGGTTCGTTGTGCACTGGGTAACAAGCCCGGGTTTTCTGGTCAACATTTTCACTGGGCTGGCTCCGAGGCAGCCACACCTCAGGGACATGGCTAGGACAGGAGTGGGCAGGGGACAGGCTTGGAGACCCCCGAGGCAGCAGTGAGCAGCAGTGATGGTGTGACCAGGGGAGACACCGGGACTGCAGCCCCTGTGCAAGGGGTGCCAAGCATTCCGTGTGCCAGGGGCTCTGGCTCTGTGTGGGCAAAGGCGGGGATCTGTGTGGGGGATCGTGAAACCACACAGCCATGCCCGGAGCTCCTCCTGGCATGGAGTCAGTACGCACAGCACCAGTTTCTGGCTTGAGTTTCTGACAGCACACAGCAGCTGCAAGTGCTGTCTGAATGCTTCAGTGAGGCAGGAGGGAAACAGCTCCTGCAGCAACTCCCTTTAATACATGCTTTGCTGCTGAAAAACAGGGGTTTATTTCCTTTTTTGATGACAAAAACTGGTTCCAGCTGCCTGACATTTCTTACAAAGAAACTGTTGGGTTTAGCAAGAGCTACATTGCCCTCAGTTTACCCAGATGAAAACTGCCAGTGCTCTAGTTTTAGCTGGATTTAGAGCACTGGCTCTTTCATTTACGTGGTTTATTTGGTGCTCAAATAATTTCACAGAATCATAGAATGGTTTGGGTTAGAAGGGACCTTAAAGATCATCTCGTTCCAACCCTCCTGCCCTGGGCAGGAACACCTTTCACTACATAAATGCACATATTTGTCAGTTCAACAGTCTTGCTAACTAACCTCAGTAGTGGAGCTTGATTTAAGCGATGGTAATGAACAACTCGAGTACAACTTGTAAAAAACTTGGTTTAATAAAAAGTGATGTAAGTCAGCACGGAGTCCTACATTCCAAGGTCTCACTAACACCTTGCACCATCCTGACTCCTCCTTCCTCAAACAATAGGTTTTAAACTTCACAGCTGGTGACAAGCATTCCTTTCTCAGAGTCTGCAAAGTGCTTTTAGCTGCTACAATAGACCTTCTGATAAAGGAAACATTGGTGAAGCTGCAGTACAAGAGTTTAAGTGTCTAAACCAGAGGTGCAGTAGGACATCTGGTCCAAGGATATTCCAAGTTAAACTCAGAGGAAAGCTGAATCCAAACCTTTCATCCCCATCTTGATGCCTTTTCCTGGTCTTAAAATCAAGAGTCGTACACGGTTAGAAGGGGAAAAGGGATTTTACCTTGGTATTTATTTTAAGGATCCTTAGGTGCACACGTCCACGTCATATGCATCGAGATGCACCCTGCCCGAGTATCCCCCGAAGATCGGGTATAACATTATAGGTCTCACTAATTAGCATATCTATCCAAGATTCCCCAATGAGAGGCTCAAGTGAACCCCCCTCCCCAAGGAACCTTCCCCTGGATGGTTCTGTCTTGGTTTACAGAATGTGTTCTGGAGAGGACCTTGGGGTCTGGGGCACACTGATCCCTAGCTACGAAGCTTCTAAAATGTTTAGTCTCTTAGCTTGACAAACAAGTCCAAGAATGTAGGCAAAAAGCACTAGGAATACAGAGGTTGTAAAAAAGGTATAACAGGGGTATAAAAGAAAAGGCAAAAAATCTTCATGGCATCAATCTAACCACAACCTGCAGGCTTTTCCTGGCATTTCCCAGAAAAAATACATGACCTACTGTTTGGGATAAACTCTCCTAATTTTCCAACTATTCTTGGGAGCGCCGGAAAAACAGAACCAGAGAGGCACTGAAGCAGCAGCAAGAAATCAATGAACAGCTGGGTTTTGAGTATCAATAGTAAGACTTTATTTCAGGTATTCTCTTTAGTTATTTAAGGCATCCTGTGTTGTCCGCTATACCCCCAAATCAGTGAACTCTTTCCTTTGCTGGTAGGCTCATGTAGCTTTACCTTGAAGTGTTTGCAGTAGGCTAAAACCAGTTCTGTAGCTAAGGAAAGAGAGATCAAAAACCTTGGTTTTCAGTGTTTTCATTAATTTCTCACTATCAGCAAACACAATGAAATTGACTTTTTGTGGCTTTAGGGTGCTGCTCAGGAGTGGAAAATTTTCATCACTTTGGATACATCTTCCTCTCGTGTTGGTGGTTTTCTCTGGCTGCCAGGCTGCAGGAATTTCTTTATTGTGGGGATATTGCTTATTGTTGCTTTGAAGCTCTAAAAAAAAAAAAAAAAAAAAAACAAAAACAAAACAGCACTGTGCTTAAGAAACATTGCAACTGTCAGACATTTCAATGTTACCCATACTCTGAAAGTCACATTGTGGCTTGATGCTGCAGAAGAAACTATATGCGTCCCCCTCTTATACTTTTGGGGTTGTGGTGACAGAAGGTAGCAGTATCAATGAGTATGTGAGGCCAGCTAGAAGTACTTAGGGCATCTGATTATTTTGCATGTCACATCTCACCCTCCCACTCTCCCATACTTCTCAGCCAGTTTAAATCAGTGCTCCTTTCCAATTCATTGTCCATTCAAACTGCCCATTCATTTACCTGCAAGAGAGGAAATTTGGCAAGTATATCAGGTTTGAACTCCTCTGCCATTAAAATGATTTCAAGTAATTGCACATCTGCCCTGCTCAGCTGGTTGCCAACCAGGAAGTCTTTTCCATGCTCTTTCAAAACCTAAAAACAGAGAACCAGAAGGAGATGATGTCTTTTCTCTGTGTTACTTAATAGGGTATCTTCAAAGCAGGGTCATCCATTGTTCTTCAAACACCTGTAGTACAAACAGTGATCTGATGGCACTGCCATCCTAGGCATAATCTATCAGCCCTTTCTCTTCTACACTGCTGTCTGGCAGCTCAGTTGTGCTCATCTGGCCTTGGCTGCTGTAGCTGCATTGAAGGCTAAGCTGTATGAGATACAGAAGGAACTGTAATACTTTCACATAGCATCTGCGGTAGAGGGGAATCTGCACTTCAGGAGGAAACTTTATGTCAAAGCTGATGCTGTAGTGTCTTTTGTCTGAAACAACACACAGATGCAAACATGGACATTTGGGGAGCTCAGTGTGTGCCAGGTTTTTGCAGCTTTACATCTCTCCCAGATCTGTAGTGCCTTCTGTCCCCTCTCTAGTGTCCTGCCTCCATCTTACTCCCAGCACCACCAAAACCAGAGCATTTATGTTCAAGTGGTAATTTTTCTTCTGTTTTCCTTCATAAAACTTGTGTGGATCCAGGATGGAGGTTCAAGATAACAGCATCAATTAAGCTACAACCTCTTTGCCACATACCTTCTCAAAGACTGGGAAATATCTGTTTGTGGCCTTGTCCATCATATTAGTGAAATGTTGCTCCTTTTTGTCTGCTGGCTGGAAGACGTAGTACATGAGCAACTCGTTCAGATCGAACATTCCTTCCACATACATATCGATTCTGAAAGGAATGGATCCACTTGGTCAGGTCAAACACAGCAGGTATGAACAGCACAAAAGCTACTGGCATAACCTCTCTGAGATGCTGGGAAATCGCTGCCTCTTCTATCACACACACGCATAGTCTGGAAAAGTTTCATTGGGGGCAGGCAGCAGGGGAGCTTGGGTGAAAAACAAATGCAAAATTCGTGAGCAAAACTACTGGGTGTGTCACTCAAACTTGTGCTAAAAACCCAGTCAGACAGGGTAAGTTGAACAGCAGGTCTGTACAATATCTAGCAAATATCTTGACATGTGTTTACCAGTGCTTATTAATTTGAAACATTCAAAAATACCTCAGGTCAAAACACGTGCCCTAAGAGTCCTATCCTTTGACAACCAGTTATTCACTCTAACTCTATGCTAATTCCTGGGTATAAGAGAGAGAAGTTTATTTGTTTCCTTAGAAAACATTGCCCTGAATTTGATGAGGTGAAAATGATGCTGCTGACAAGTGCAGGAGAAAATGAAAAGCAGCATCAGTAAGACAGTCTGCCCCCTGACTGCTTTCCTCTCATAACTGCATTGACCTCTGATTGATGATTCATGGGCTCGCTTGCCCTATCTAATCTAGCTGGCTGTCACTGCTGTAGCCATCACCTGCAGTCACAGTCATCACATGCTGCATGAAGCACTGCTCTCTCCCTCTGAATCTAGCTGTGAGCTGGCATATCCTTGTGTTACACAGAGCTACGGTGTGAGCTGGGGTCTAACAAGCAAAGGTGCTACTGTGACAGTACAGGGCTCTCTCCTTCAGGTCCTTCCCGTAGAGGTTGTACTTCGTTGCTATGTAGTTGGCAATGGCTCTGGTCTGCACCAGCTTCATCCCGTCGATCTCTACCATTGGCAGTTGCTGAAAGAGCAGGTATCCATCTAGGGGAAAGGGAATAACAAGGACACATTCAGTCCCTGAATGAGAACCACAACCGTGTGTTAGGCAAAGTAACCATGTGTACTATTTTTTATTTAGAATCTGAATCATTTAGGCTGGAAAAAGTATCCTAAGATCATCAAATCCAACTGTAAACCAAACAATGCCCAATTTCACCACTAAACCCTGTCCCCAAGTGCAAGTCTACACACAGTGACTCAACCACTTCCATGGGCAGCCTGTTGCAGAGTTTGACAACCCTTTTGGTAGCAATCTTCCTCATTCTTACAAGAAGGTATGGAAAATGCTCAGCATGCAACAACCGTTTCTTAGTGACATGTTAATAACTTAATATTAAAGCAATGAACTGTGGAAATTTCAGATTTGGGGAAGCACCCAAATGCAGAACTTCTACCTGTCGTACACTGAAAACTACATGCACCGCATGGCCCTAACTCAGGTGATTTTCATGGAGATTAACACAGATGAGAAGGACTTGAAGGTCTGACCCAGCCAGTTTCTGTCATGCTTTGCTAAGTATGTCTGGACTTTCTAAGCACCAGCCAACATATAACGTGAATAATAATGAATATAAATAATAGTGAATATAAAAGCATAAAATGTCTTTGTGTCTACTTTATTGATTTTACAAATGGCATCTCATCTGTATGGGCATGTAGTGGGAAAAATGAGTGAGTTCCATGAGATTCCTGCAAGACCCAAATATCACCTGGAGTGAGGCTGGAGCCATGTAACCCTTTTCCTAGCCTGCAGAAGCCTTGTCCTAGAACGAAAGAAGTAAAACTACCTGTGGAAAGAGAGGTATCAGATCAGAGGAGCGAGTGAGAGGTTTTGCTCTAGGGAATCATGTCTTGACTCAGATAACTGATCAGCTATGTCCCTCTTTGTATCCATTGTAAGACAGTCATGCAGAGAAAGTCTCTGCTAGTAGGGGTGCTTTTACATTTATACTTGTGTCTCAAAACACTTTTTGAAAGGCAGCCTGTGGCAGGGGGATCAAGTCATTATTCCTAAAGGAGAACAGGACTGCACATGCTACCCCTAGCTCAGATTTCTTTTGACAGGCCAAGTGAAAAGCACAGACATGTAATTTGGTTTGGAGGAAACGTGAACATCATGTTGAGGAAGATGGAAGCTGAAGCTAGCACAGTGGGTAGTTGCCTTGGGAGGCAGGAACACAGCAGAGGTACAGGTAGACTCGGAAATCTGGAACTCTGTTTGTAAATGGATTATAAAACAACAACATTGTAGGCAACCTAAAATGCTAGTGAATTTCAAGATGATCTGATGACAAAAGCCTGTATGTCCTAGGACGGGAGGCAATGGACACCAGCTGAATCAAAGGAGAGTCAACCATCTGAACTTAAAGAAAGGCTCTGTCGGGGTCCCTTCCCCCCTGCCATGTGGTCCTGGGAGAGGGGCCCTGAGGGGAGACACGGAGCCCCTGCTCAGCCTCGTTCCCCATTGGTTGGTTTGTGTTCCCCTGCGTGGGCAAGGACCCTCGGGTCCCGTGATTGCCGCAGTTCCTCGGCAGAGCCCCGGCCATGCGGCTGGTGAAATAAACATCTCTCTGAAATATCTATCAAGAATCGGTCCATATATATTTCTTTTCCATGGGCTCGTTGTTTGATGCACGTGTTGCAGTTTCCCCACTGTAACAAGGCTCTTTGACTGTGGGTTGTCCAGAGCAGCTGTAACTTCTCCATCCTTGGAGATGCTTAAAGCCCAGCTGGACATGGTCCTGGGTAACTGGTTGTAGGCAGCCTTGCTTGAAGAGGGGAGGTGGAGTAGATGATCTTGAGAGGTCCCTTCTGACCTCAGCACTTCTGTGAATCAGTGAAGATTGAAGAAACTGGGGGGATGATACCACTTAACACACTGCAGTGTGTATCTCTGAAACCTCATGTACAATCCAGTTAAGAGATTTTCTTCCTCAGAGACTAAGACTTAGACTTCTTAAGTGTTTTCAGACAAGTACTTCTAAATCTAATTATTATTATTACTACTGTTATCGCTATTGCTGTTGTTATTATTTAAAAGTGAAGGAAACTTACCCTGCTGTAACTTTGTCAGATCGTCCCTTTTTTCCAGGTAAGATTCTTCAAACTGCAGGAAATAGAGAAGAAAAGTTCTGTTGTCATTCCATGTTTCAGTTTCTCTTCATTTAGGTAAAGAAGGCACAAAAGGGCTGTGTTTTGGGGAATTCTATTTTCTAAAACATAAATCATATTTGAAAGCTTTCAGGCACATTGGCCGTCGCTGTGACAGAAACCCATGGCTCTTGAAACACACAAATCTTGAAACACTCCATCTCTGGTTTAATATCAGAACCTGTTAGAGGTAAAAAAATATTACTATGGTTTTCAGTATACAGTACCTTCAAGGGTAAACTACATCATGGTAGCAATAATAATCTCTTGCTATTTTGGACGTTGGAATTTATCTGAAGGTATTCAGAATTGCAAGTGCTTGACCGCGGTGATCAGAAGATAAGAAGCCAGGTTCTGCTGCGCTGCTGGGGTTTAAATTTTTTCTTTCACTGGCTACAGGGGAGAGGCATTTGTGGTGCTACCAGTAGGCTTGGCACATGATGTGTGGAACTGAGACAGGAACTTGTCCCCTGCCTTGGGTAAGCTCGTGGTCACTGTTGGCTTACTCAGCAATGCACTAAGTGCAGAGTTTGAAACTGCTGTTCAGTCACACTTTTCATAAGGAACAGTAAAAGTACATATTTGTCACATGCTCTCAGTATAAAAAAACACAGGCAAACCTCAACCCCAGCTGCTGCCAGTAGCCACCGTATTGGTTCCATTCGGCCTCGTCCATTGAAGTAGTGCAGCTTGGGTTTTCCAGACATGTTTCCACGTGCCTGATTTCCTAGTATCTGCAATAAAAAAATAAGCTTCACACAATAAAGATTTAGAATCCTGGTTTTGAGTCTCTAATGGCTCTCAAAGTTGTGTTGTTTGAAACTGATGATTTATGGTCCAAGACTTTCACCAAATTAATAGAGGAGGTAAAAGACTATATTGAGAGGCTGCCTTGTATCATTCTGCCTTAAAATATTTCTTACACATGCAGGATAGTTAAAGAGAACCCTGTATTTAGGGCAATTGGCCCACTCAGAGAACAAATGAATCAAAACCATTTGCATCCAAAGTGTTCTGTTCTGACCAAAAAGCAGAGTGTGCTCTCTCTGTAATTTGGCATTAACTCAGAATACAGTTTACTGTTTAACCAGATACATGCTATAAACTCAGCAATTGCTGTGCTTCCTCCAGCAGCCATTATGCTCCATTATAACCGGCCAGGAAGGAATTCTTTCGCCCAGGCAACCTCTTCTACAACACTCCCTGCTTCTGTAATTTCTTTAGACAAGCCTCCAAAGACATGGAAGTTACTTTTGCCTCTGGTAACATCAGATTTGCCTTTACCACAGGCAAAGCCACAGGGCAATGCTTGCTTGGTCCAGTTCCAACTCTGCCAGAATTTCAAGCAACAGCAGTTTCTAGGCAGACAGCCACCGACCCAACTCACAACCCCGCTGCGCATCAGCAACAAACACACACAAACAGTGCCCAGCTTATGCCAGCCTCACAGCTACTGACACCCTGTCCACAACAAAGCTAAAGCATTAACAGCAGCAAAAGGAAAATGCCCAAACCCCCACCACATTCCACCTGTAACTAACATGTCAGCAGCTTCTCTACTGTAGGAAGAAAGAAGGAGGTGAGAGGAAACATGCCCCACTTCTGAGATCTACCTTTCTTTTTCTTAATTCTGTACACCTCAAAAGCAGCTGATTAAGAATCTAACATTTGGTGCACAAAACCATGTTAATAAAGAAAGTACATACACACATTTAATCTATAAAACCCATTCGCTGAGTTTCATGTACAACAATTCCCTGCATGTCCAAAATAAAGAAAAAACCCCACTTACCTTGGGCCCAGTGTAACTCTAAGTTCCCAGCAGCCCTGCCTTGAGATTATATAAATGTGTAGCCCCTCCTACATAGAGAATTGCAAACAATTCTCTGCAAATAGGAAACTTCTCTCTCTCAAGCAAACAAATCAATTTGTTCTGTTTAGTTACTTTTCACCTACAGAAAATAAATTCCTGCCTCATGCTGACTATGCACAAATGTAAGATAGATGAGAGATCATGATCATTGGAACATCTGTGCCAGCACAAAATGGTAATATGCCTCCCATTTTCATTGCTTGGCACCATGCTAGTTAAAAGTAATTATAACAGCCAAAAAGCTCACTCAGTTTAAAAGAATAGTGCTATGCCAATTACACTTTTATTCTAATATTTGATGGGGTTTTTTAAATTTTAACACATCAACTAATTCAGCTCAAATCTTTCACAAGTTTCTAAGCCTTGCTTAGGGTATATTCCTTCAGGACACTTCGGCTGAATTTCATCTCTGGACATCTGGGTTGGACTTTTTTTGTTATTTCTGCCAAAAATGTTTCCCTGAATTTGGCTCAGTGAAAACAAACACCAAAGACAACGTAAGAGACAGTGAGTGAAGTGTGGTATCAGATGGCAAACTGCCCTCTGTACTCCTGACTGCTTTCTTTGGACAACTGTATTGATTTCAAAAAGTCAATACAGCATGCATTCCCATGCACCATCCTGCCTATCTAATCTACGTGGTTAATAGTGATGGAGGCATTACCTGCAGGTACAGTACAGGTAGCTGTCTCCTTCAGGTCCTTCCTGTACACATACTTCATTTCTTGGTAGCTGAAAATGATCCTCATCCTATCAGCCATCACTGTTGGTACCTGTTACATCGATGTGTTCCATGCTTGACAATAAAATAAGCTCAATAATTTATTTAGAACTAGAACCAGAGAAGGACAAGGCATCAAGAGTCACCACTGCAATGTATTGTATTTTAGGAGGTGCCTAGTCCCCAGGTGGAACACTCTGTACCCCATATGGCACATAAGGACAGTCAGGCTTCACAAAAGGAGACCCCTTACTGAGAGCACCTCCTGTAGCTCCCCCTTCTGGTTAGGGCTCTATGTCCCTCTATCCCCTCCTTACATTTTGGGCAGGTCTCCTGTCCAGCCTCTGACACTGCTGGAGAGTGTTTCCCATGTTTTTGGACATATATGACTTATGATGCAGAATCTAGGCTAATGTGGGAGATTGAAGCTTTCCATGCATCGACATGTGCACCAAGGTGCATCTGGTGGTGTTTCACAAACCCAGACTCGCTCTTAGGTAGGCTGTCTGGATTTACCGTTTGTAGGCCTGGCCATGATAAACTCTAGGAGACATCCTGGGTCTAGAGACTACACTGTAGGAAAACACGAGTTCGAGCCTGAAAGTTAATAATGTAGAAATAGTGTAGCTGTAATAAATGGTCAAAAGTTTTTTTGGGGATATGCAGTTAACGAGTTAATTGTTATTGCGAGACTGTTACGGGTGTAATGGTGGAATATGACCCCTGGATGGGGATATAACAAGGACCCAACGGGTTTAATAGCAGGAACTTTCTAGTACATTGCTTCATAGGGTACAAAGGATGAGGACGATGCCCTGGACTGTGATTGGAGAACAAGCCAACCAATGATGTGGACTTGTTTGAAAATGATTGGTGAGGAATGCACGGAGGTATAGACCAACCAGCGAACAGGAAAGGGACCAATCAGCACGAGGATTAAGAAATGCACCAGTCCGGTGGCACCAGAGACTTTAAAAGCCACCTGCCCCCAGGGCATGGGGTTCTCCTATGGAACTTGGGATCCAAGGGAGCACCCAGTGCGTCTCACTGTCTTTTTGTGTATTGTTTTATTCTGGCTCCCATATTTTTTTCTAATTTCTTTTTTTCTTCACTCATGTCATAGAATATTAAGCAGCAGATCTGGTTAGTGACAGTTGTTGGAACACAAGCTTCCTTCTAGGCAGATGCTTCTCTGTTGCATCAGGCCACTTCACAAAGCTGTTATTGTCTGTTGTAAATATTTTTATTTGAAAGTAAATGAAACCTAAGTATCTGTTGCTCTGTGTTCTGTCCTAAATGTGTAGAAATAAACGTTCTCTGCCTTGCCAGAGTCTGCAAAACAGACTGCACCTTTCTTTCATGACACTTTGCTCACAAGAGGTAATGTATTTGTAACATGCTTGTGAGTAGCTGGTATGATCATACAAAAGGTTTGAAATACTTGATTTATAGAGAAAAATAATCAGTTTTGCAAAAACTTTGCTGAGAGACCTTAAAAATCCAATTCACCCACAAGCTTAAATTTAAGAATGGAAACTTGAAACAGGTGTACTTCTTTAAAGGTTAAGTGGTGCCAATGGTCTTCTCTCTCTTCTCTTCCACAGGTCTTACTCTGAGCTTCTTTTCATGTAGAAAATACCTTCTTCAACAAGTTACATTCTGACAACACTAACAATGCATTATTCTTTCTCTAAATTCATAAATTCCCTACCCTACAAAGAGTTATTTGCCTCCATATGCCTATGTTTTCATGTTTTGCCAAGCATTTATTATCAATAAAGACAAAGCTGTTGTCACATTGCCAAAGTAATAGAATGCTTTATTTCTGGTATGGGTTGCTTTGTTTTTCTAGCACTGGTTTTAACTAAAACAATACTAATTTACTGAGCTTCCTTCTCCTTTGGTTTAGGGTTTGGAGTTGCTGCTCTGCTCTCCCCTGCTCTCCCAGCATTTTGGGTCTCACCAAAGGTGGCAAGGCTTTCATTTCTTAAAAACCTTCAACACAGTTTCTACATAATGGGCATCTGGTGGCGGTTTCCTTGGGCTGCCAGGCTGCAGGAACTTCTTAATTGTAGGCATATTGCTCATTTTTGTTTTAAATGCCTAAAAAAAAAATAATTAAAAAACAATTAAGAGAGAAATTCTGGCCACAAAAATGTGATTTAGACAGCCTGGGGAGATGATCACTTCAGGACTGACCTCCAGCTCCTGAATACAGCATGCTCAGTAATAAAATTACCTGCAGCTGAGGAAACCCTGACAGCACAGCAGGAATTTTTTCCTCCACTGCTAAAATGGCTTCCATTAGCTGAACATCTGCCCAGCTGAATTTGTTGCCCACAAGAAAGTCTTGACCATGTTGTTTCAAAACCTGGAGAAGAAAAGAAAACATGGGCTGCAGATGAGAGTGGGGCATATGGGCATCCTTGGCAGCTAAGCCTCACAGCACAGCTGCAGAGCTGAGCAGCAATTCTATCTGAAATTTCAGGGTGGACTTTTCAGCTGAAGCTGAGCCTACATCATTTCACTGTTGCTGGAAAAAAAATGAAGTTTTGTTCATTTCATGTTCTAGTAGACAGACTACAAACTTTAGTCACTCAGTAATGATGAATGATGATTGGCACCGGGAACAGAAACAAAACCACATGCTTAAGTAAACTAGTAACAGTCCTAGAATTAGAAATAGGGATAATGGAAGAAGTAAC
The DNA here is from genome assembly GCF_009650955.1 of Corvus moneduloides. Taxonomy (NCBI): domain Eukaryota; kingdom Metazoa; phylum Chordata; class Aves; order Passeriformes; family Corvidae; genus Corvus; species Corvus moneduloides. The sequence goes on from NC_045478.1 coordinate 25,991,005, forward strand.
AAGCAATTTAAGGAATTCATAGAACTCCCATTTAGATGCTTCATTTAAAGTTATGTCCAATGTTGATATCAGGAAGCAAACTTAGAAATGCAGAATTGCAACAGCTAAGTAATGAAAATCCCTGCCTTTGGGAACAGGTTATTTTATTTTAGTGTTAAGAAGTTCTGTGATGTTCACCCTTTATTATTGTTTTCCACCAAAACTAGATCAATATTACAAAAGCGGGAAATATTGCCAGATGCATGAATCATATGGGTTGGGTTTGTTGTTTTATAAATCTATGACTGTTGTTTTACCAAAGTACTCCTAATCTCTCTATCTGATTTATTTGCAAGGGATTTTTGCATTCCTCCAGTGAAACTTTTCCAAATGAAATTAAGCATGGCAGAGAGATGGGCTCTAAACAAATATAAGTATAGGACTGTTCCTTCAACAAAAATAATCTCATGTGCTTGCTTTCACTTTAGTGAAAAGTTTTTCTGTACAGCTGAGAACATATTGCTTTGCAGATGTTCAAATACCACAGCCCTGACAACACAAGCCAACAAATAGAGGAAAATGTGCTGCTATATTTCTCCTTCTTTGAGACAGCCAAGAAAGCTGAGGATTGGGAACTGACCTACACTACAAATGCATTCTTATTTTGCAGAAACTTTTTGGATAATTGCCAGTTTGATAGACACATACTTGCTGTCACTTACCTTTTCAAAGACTGGAAAGTACCTGTTAGTTGCCCTCTCCTTAACTGAGTCAAGATTTTTCTCCTTTGCATCAGGTGGAGAAAAAGGAAACATCAAAATCATCTGCATCAGATCTGCTATTCCCTCTACATACATGTCAATCCTGTTGGTCAGGGGAAGATGGTAGAAAAAAGCACAGAAGTTATTTCATCTGTTTTCCAATTAACTAAGGCAACTTACAGGAATTTTATATCACCAACACAGTGCCAATTTTCACAGCCAAAAGTAAGCATGAACTAAACATGAATATTTTTCAAAAGGAATAAAAGCCTGTTTCTGTTTAGGAACATTTCAGAAGCAGTGCTTAAAACTTATTGTTAGTCTTTTTGATGCCTTTATACTGGATTTACAGGATTGAATTTGGTTTATATAATGTAGCTATCAAATAACAAACTGCTCCATAAGTGATAGGAAGTGTTACATACAGGGCTCTCTCCTTCAGGTCTTTCCCATACAGATTGTATTTCCCTGCTATGTAGCTCAGGATGGCTCTGGTCTGCACCATCTTCATCCCATCAATCTCGACCAGGGGCACTTGCTGGAAGAGCAGGAATCCATCTAGGGTGGAGAGGTGAAGGAAAGCCTTTTAGCTCCTCCTAGACTGCAAGCTGTACAGGAGAGCAAGGCACTGAGCACATTTCTCTTGCAGTGTAGAAGACCACTGATATCTTGCTCTAACTGTAAGACTCACTGCACCCAGCTAACATTGTGGGGAAGATCAAGCAGCCTGCATCACACTCCTGTAGTGAGGTCACCACAGTGCAGCTGAGGCCTGGGCTTGACAGCATTGCCGGAGCTTCACCGGCTGGTGAGAGCTGGCCCTGCTTGTACTTCTGGAGCCTGCCTCATGCTGGCAGGAAAAGCCTGAACCAGCACTTCCAACCCAAGGAATAGAAGGAGAATAAAGATATGTGGTAAATCTGAACTTCAAAAAATTCCAATTCTTTAGAATGCAGATCAATTCCCTGTCAGGGACATACACATGAGTAGTACTGCAGCAAGGCCAAGCTGATAGAATACAGGAAGGGGTCAGGCCACTTTGAACATCCTGAAGCCACAGAGTTAGAGGCAGAGCCTGTGACAGCTGTTGGTGTTTGAGTAAGTTTCACACAGTCACTCCAGGACAAGAGTTTGAGAGTCCCCATAGATTTTACAGGCCTAGCCTTAGTGTCATTCTACAACAATTCACGCCTATTTAGAAACAACTTTGTAGTCACATTTTCTGCTGGTGATGGTCGGAGCAATTGTCTGAGCTTTCAGTGAGGCAGCTCTGAGAGCTAAGTAGACACAGAGATTTAGCATTGCAAAGTCAGTCTATTCTAGACCAGTTTTCTGCTGGACTAATTCACTGTTTTTAGAGACACTCCCTCCTCCATTTACACACTAAGGGCATCCAGAGAACAATCCTGCCTTGTTTATAATCACAGCAGAACTCCAGGTCCAAACAGGCAGCTGCCACTCGCATTGCTCAAAGTTAATGATTTCTTTTAATTACTCAATTTTTATCTGTTTGGTGAATCCTTCTTTCAGATATAAAGGTTCATTCTAACGGGCACGTCTGCCTGCCTCTTTCTCCAGAGCTGTTAAAATATAGCTGTTAAAATACCTTGCTAGGCTAGAATTAACAAAGATTCTTTACTTGTTCTATATTATTAATTTACAGATAAAATTCAAAAATTAGTTCTCTCTGCAGCAACAAATAGCCTGGATTTGTTTCTTGTAAACATTCACAGAAAGATCATGTATGTTCTTGCCTTTCCAGAACACATTTCTGCCTCTTAAGGAAGAAACATTACTTGGTATCTATCTAGCAGAAACAACAGAATGGGAAAACTAATAGATTGGGAAGAATATTTTTCAGCAGAAAGATGTGAAGTGAAAAATGAAATTTGTCTTTCTGGCCCTTGACAAAAAGCAGTGTAGCAAATATGACTGAACTAAATACACCATTTGTTTCTTATCTACAGAAAAGAGGAGTCCCTCTTAAAATCAGTAGTGGACTGCCTCTCCTCCCTCGTTTTGCAGGGAGAACCACTTCACATAACCACAGCACAGAATACATATGCAGGATTAAAAGGAATTTGCCAGTAATTTCAGGGATTGGATTGTGCTGGCCAAAGGTGGTCTGTGGAGTACACATTAAAAAATCAATCACCTGTTGTTGGAGTGAAAGCTCCTCTGGACTTGGGCTCAGAGGGAAGCCAAAGCACAGGGGTTGAATTAAAACCTTTGGACAAGCTGAGATACATGAAGCCACACCGAAGTGAAATAGAAATATAGATTTTTAACTTTTAGTAGAAATATATGCTAAGTGCCTTAAACATTAAAAAGCTGTAGCAGAGACCTTAAACATAGTTCTTGCTGCAGCAGTGGTACCTTTTCACAGAATTCTTTACTTTAGGACAAAATATAGATAGAATGATACTGTTCACATATTTTAGATGGCATGTTCACATAAACAAGAAGAACTGATAGAAACTGTATATGCAAATCTGTGTAATACATGTGTAACACTTGTGTAAGACTTACAACTGTTAGAATTAGACCAGGATAAGTTAAGAAAAAGAAAACTAGAATTGTGTGTTAATCTTATTGGTCAGTTAACAAATATAATCCACACTTCTGTAAGAAAAAATACAGAGCATATAGAGTATAGAGGATATAGAAGAAGAAGAAGCTGTTTGCCTGCTGTTTGCTGTTGCTGCTTGCCTTTATCATGTAACCCCTTTGAACTCTGCCTTCAAGAAAGCTATGAGACTATGTAAGTTCTTTATTGAACTTAGCAGAACATCAGCCTCCTCTGCTCTCTTACCCTGGTCCGGGAAGGAAGGGTACCCCATCAAAAGCTCAACAACCTGTTATTTGTAAGCAACCAGCAGAGCTCGTTGATACCCAGGTAGCACTTGGCCAACATTTGGCTGCACAGACTGTGCCAGGTTAGTTATCCCTCAGGCCAATAAGTACAGGTTTGCCCAGGCCAAAGTTATTTAACTCTCTTTGCCTCTGAAACAGCTGTCTGTCTGCAAGCTGCCTGCTGGGAAGAGCCCCTGGCCCAGGCATCATCCTGACACTGCTGGGGCATTGCTTGGAGGATTGTCAGCTGGTACATGCCAAAATCATGCCTGGGCCAGTCTAACGATGTGGTAGTGTCTAAACACAGGAAACCCTGTCAAAAAGCATATTGGTAGGGAGAGAAAAAAAGTTTAAGGGAGAAGTAATGTGGAGTTACTCCTGTTGAGTCCTGCCCTCCACAACTGGCAACATTCCAGAGGTCCCTTTATCAGGATGACTAATTTATCTATCTTTCTTCAACCCATTCTATTAAACCACACCTTTTTTCTTTGTGTTCTCACCATCTTAAGCTCAATATATAGACATAGAACGCTTGATCTTCTTTATAAAACTTCCCTATCCTTTTCACCATAATTTAATTCTCTCTGGATATCAATAAGCTCAGATACAATCCTGGTTACAGTATCACTCTTTCTAGATAACCTATACTTGTGAAGGATTTACAGACTTGGGCTTTCACTACCTGTGCTCTTAGATTTAGAGCTATAATTGGTTTGTGTACACTGCACTGTCCTCCCACACTGTGAGAGTCCCAGCCAACTGGACCTGCAAATTTAATTCTGATCTAGTTAATACCACTTCTATTTTATTTTTGTTCACTTTAGCTTTCACTGACAGAATTTCTTTAGACACAGCTTTTCCTTTCTGAGCTCAGCCACAATACATGCAAGCCCTCTTCCAACTTTCCTTGTATAGCTTGGCACGCTCAGCCTGCTCTGAGGTTTCTCTCACGTGTCTTGGGCAGCAGGTAAACTGTGAGGCATGTGCACTCTCTACTGCTCCTCACAGTCCCAACTCCTTCCCCACCCTGGCAGGAAGGTCTTCTCCTTCCAGGGTGTCCGTGGAGGGGTTCACTGATGGATTTCTTCTGACCAGATATCAAGGGCAGTGGCTACAGGTCTGCACTGGAGTGTGGGAAGAACTGGTCTTGCTTGCCCAAGGTTGGCATGAATCCTTTGTGGCATGCTGCTTGGACTATGTCAGGCTTTCCACAGGTCTCCCTGCTGGCTCCATGCTTTTTAACTAGGGGAAGCTTCATATCTCATGCTCAGGGAGTTCTATTTGCCCTGGACGAAAACTGTGCCAGGTACCATGCTAACAATTCAACAGCATAGTTAAGTAAGTTATATTAAATAGAAGCGTTTGCCTGCTTAATGTACTACAATAAACACAATCACAGATGCTCTGGCTTTTAGTTTATAGCAGTTATTTGGCACTGGAAATAACGGGTTATTCAAAACTAGTATTGCACTATTCAAGGTGTGCACCTAGAAGTTTCCCCTCGTTTAAGTAAACTATTTTTGAACACAAATTTAGCTAGGCTGGACAAATATTTTGAAGGACTACACCTCAGGTGTCAGGATTCTTACCTTTGATTAACTTGTCATACTGCTCTTTTGTTTCCAAATACACCTCTTCAAACTGAAAAAGGAGTGAGAATAGTGTCACACTGCTATTCTTCTGTTAACTTTCTTATATTAAGTGATAGCACATAACCATGCACAGAACTACTGAGTCAAGCAAAAGGTAATGGGCCAGATCTTCAATCACACTGTTTGGGTACAGATGTCCTGAGGATCCAACACTCCCTGACAGCTGATGGGGAACAGAAGGAGGGCCTGGCCACTTCTGCATTAGTGCACTAATACAGAAATAAACCAAGACCAAGCAGAAACAGAGTGCAAGCATCTACAGAAACAAGACAGGTTGGGGCCAGCACCAAAGGAAAAAAGGCACATCAAATATTTCTAACCCCACCCCAGTTTACACACATCGTAACTGCACACTTAGTAAGACTGAGTTAAGGAGGTTTAGCACAGCTACAAAACTTAAAATTAATAAAGGTCCTTTAAATAAATCCCCATTTTGTCCCATTAGGGTTAATTACTTCAGGAGATTGATACTACTGCTAATAAACTCTGAATGCCAATGAGTTTTGCATCCCACGTATCAACCACCGAACAATGTAGTTACAAACATGCAGTGCTATTGGACATATGAATTTAGCCACTCTCATGCAGCTTTTATCCTCCACACGCATGTTAAATTGTCCCCCACTGAGGAAAGTTGCAAACACCAGTCTGTAACACTCTACTGAAAACGTCACCCAACCTCTACACCGGCTGCTGCCAACAGCCACCGTATGGGCTCCATCCGGCCCCTTCCATTCAAGTAGGTAAGCCTGGGCTTCCCCAACATGTTCCTGAGCTCCTGGTTCCCTGAAAGATATTAAGCAGAAAACAGTCTCTCATAAAACTGGTGTAAGCACCATTATTTTGAGGGGAGACAGCACCGTTTATTCTCACTATGCCTGATCAAGTTTAAACTTCATTTGGTTCAAAACATAAAATGAGAGACAGCCAGTGCTAGGAAAGGAAAGATGTGTGAATCTGTAAAGACGTACCCAGTGCTGACAGGGAGGGTTTCTTATGATTGAAAGCAAATACAGACATGTTTAAACAAATGGTATGAGTCCCTAGCTACAGGGGGAAACACTGCTGCCCATGAAGGCAATTATACAAAGCCACTGAAAATGCCACCACATCTCAGGGAAGCTACTCACTTAGCCTCATTGTCACCATCATTGAAAAGATTAAAAGAAGGAAAACACGTTTTACCAGTAAGCTGAAATTCATCTTGCTTTATTTTGCCATATGTGCATTTTGCAGCTTCACATGCAGTCCATTTCTTTCCTCAAATAGGGGCAAATGAATTGTTTGCCCTAGTTTGAAAACTAGTTACTAGTTACTAGTTTGAAAACAAACCAGTGGGAGGCACCAAGTCAGAATAACAATTTAATGGAAATTAAAGAAAAGGAAGAAAAAAGTAAAAGAAAAACACTGTCAAACTGACAGAGTCAAGGTACAACCTGACACCCTGTTAGGCAGGGTGGTGGTAGCAGTCTGGTAGAATGGTGGCTGCAGTCCTCTGAAGCAGTGATCCTGTAGTAAAACAGTCTGCTCTTCCTCAGGAAGTCCAGTGGTGGCTGTGTAGCTCCTGTCCTCTGGAAATCCAGTGGGAAGGGTTGTCTCTGGTGGTCAGAGTCCCAGATTATATCCACGATGGGATGCTTGGTTCCTCCCTCTGGGTGGAGCATCTCACAATGGGGTAATGAGTCATGAGGCAAAGTGTTAATTAGGCTCATTAACAGAAGATAGTCCGGAGGGAGTTGTCTCTGAGTCAGGCGGCAGGACAATGATGGGCAATTAACAGAAAGATAGTCTGGGGGGAGGAGGCAAGGAAACACTGCCCCACCTGGTTCCAACAGCTCCTGAGGATGGTAATAGAATATACTGCAACCCAGGACATTCCCTTTACTCCATGAAACAGAATGAGCTTCTTTAGCCATCCTGCATGGCTGCAGCCCATTTCCTTGCTGCTTATGGCAGCCTTGAGGTGTCCCTTGAAGCCAGATGTGGAACCTAGCTGCACTAGTGTCTAGGTTTGAAAGACAGGTGTCTGCTAAGGAAGGCAGAAGCCTCCCTTGGAATGGCAGATGTAACCCCTTTCCCTCCGACTTATTATAATTTTGAAATCAAGGGCTTTTAGGCAAAGATGTGGGAAATAGGAATAACAGTTCTCTACTATTATATATTATATATATAACCAGTCAAACAAAACAACAATAACTCTGGCAGTAACAGCAAACAATCACAAACCCAGTCCCAGCCTTCTCGGCTGTCGGGCCCTTTCCCCTCGGGTGCAGTTCCGCTCGCAGCCGGCAGGGGCGCTGGTGGCTCCCGGTGAGCAGGGCAGGTGCGATGGTTCCCCCGCGGCTGCAGGGGGCGCTCCGGAGCGAGCTCGGGGAGCACGCGGCACCGGTGCCCTGGGATCCCGGGAAGGGATGGGACAAAGGCTTCACAAACCCCTGGCCGGACCCTCGGGAACAGCAAGCTGAAACGGCGGGCTGGAACGGCGGGCTGGAACGGCCCGGACGAGCACAAATCCCGGGTGGCAGATGCGATGTATCCAAACGGGGAACCCCGCGGAGGTCGGGCAGGCAGGGCGAGCACGGCTACAATGTAGCGAAGGCTCGAAGCAGCAGCAGGGCACGGCGGCCACAGCCCAGCCTCCAGCAGAGCAGGGAAGGCGGCTTTGGGATCCCAGTGTTGTTTCCAGCAGAAAGAAAAGCGGCCGAAAAGAACCAGCAGCTCCTCTCTCTCCGAACTGCCGAGACCGAACTGCCCACACACCCAGGTGAAACAAAAGGAGCAGCCAGGTCTTTTGTTTTCTCTTAAGCACCCAGCGATTTGTATCTTAGTAACAGTTTGGGGGGAAATTCCTTTAACAGAAAAAAAAACTAGACCTCTTAAAACCCCAACAACTGGCTTCAGGTGCACTCAGAAGTAGCCCCTGGGGCACAGGGGCTCTGCATGTCCCGGGGACTGGCAGGCACATCGAGGCTGTCGATGCTTTGCTGTACCTGTGCCTCTCCCAGAGCGCGTGGCAGAGACAGCGCGTTTGTACCGAGCTGTTTAATACGCAGGGACAACCAGCTGGACTGGCAGTGCTCACACACGAGCAGAATTTCTGCATCCAGGCCTTAATTCCTCTGTGCTTATGCCCTAATTACTAAAAGAATATGACTAGCATTCCCCTTCATAAAGATGTTTGTGTCATACACTAATGATCAGAAGGAAAAAACCCCTTTAAAATAGATATCCTACTGGCTCAGAGTGCCTCACTTAAAAAAATTTCCAGATGACTCCAGTTTTCCCAGTTAAAAGCCAAAGCTGCAACATGACATCTGTCACACCTAGCATCCACTTGATATTTCTTATTTGAATCAGGCTCAGTACACTCTAGTGATATGTTTTCTTCAAGTCACAGTGCTTTGTAGGTGTACTTAAAGTAAAGTACATTTGGAACATATTTTGCCAAAATTTGACTTTAAAAAACAAGGTCGAGGGTTCTCTCTTGAGCAATTCCAGTAAGAACTGAGTCATGCTACTAGAATATATAGGGATATCTTGGGTAATTTAGTAAATATAATCCAAGTACACATTAAGGAAAAAAGTATGTTCAGTTTTAAAGTGTGAATAGCTGTTCCTAATTACAATGTTTGGCTTAAAGGACAGTGTTTTATTAGTTTCTGCACCTTGTGTGACTAGCATTCACTGCAGAGCAGCTTTTCAACTTAGTTCACAACAATTAGCTAGTGCTTCTTTCATTATCACACTTTTCAGCTACATTGCATCTGTATCATTTCAACACACATTGCCCCAACTTGTAATGCACAGAAACTTACAGTAAGACTTTTCCTTCAAGTAAAAAAGTCAGTGACTGAAATATCAAGTATATGAAACTTAATCCTCTTGGAAACATTATCTTTCGTTTGCAGAAGAAGAGTAGGAGTAAGAAGCCTCAGGTATCATTTTATTATTTTACACGAACAAGAGATTCTATGTGGCATTAAATTATGCAAGAAGAGGAATGACAAACATAGAATTAAAACTTGTTTTAAGATCATTTTTTAAAATTAAAAATAACACTATCAGCTCTGAGTGGATTTTAGTTACCTTAAGCTTCCAACACAGAAAAAACCAAAAAAAACCAACAAAACCAAACCAACCAACCAACCAAAACCAAAAAAAACCCCAACTTCTTGGGTTTTGGTTAAAAGTCGCCTCAATCTTTAGATCTACTGAATGTATCTCCACTGACTATACAAGGACCTGACACCTGTAGCTCACATACAGGCAGCTACTTTCAGTTAGTGGGTCTGGACCTGAGTCTTGTCCAGTGGGCTCATTTTAGTTACTCATTCCCCTGTGAGTACTGACACCTGAGATTTCCTAAAGATCAGAAGCTACAACCTTCAACTTACTCGAAACCGGGCAACTTCTACCTTAAGAAAGCAAACGTATTCATCCAGACTCTCAACACCTTTTTGCATATATTTGGGGAAAGATACATCCTACAGAGCCAAGACCTAAGGATTTTGCTCAGACCTCCACTATTTTTCTAGTGTTAATAAAAGACTTTCAGGATGTACTGTTTAAAAAAGTTGATCCATTTTTGATAGAATATGTTGATACTTTTTATTAATAGCCAAGTAATCTTGTATAGCTGTCACCCATTCCTTACTGTTTGCTTTAATTAAAAATCATCATTGGACCTTTCTATATAAGTTACAATTTGTGTAAGAGAAGTATATCAGAATATATCTGTGTTACATTCTTCAGCAAGAGGAGTAGCGATTATCTGAAAATCATATTAAAATAATTCAAAATCTTCCAAGACCAGCTACTCAAAACAAATACTTTTCAGGAGCTGCAGGATTCTGCCACCCCCAGACAGTTCTTTCAAGGAATAGAAAAACCCAATACTGATAACCTAAGATGATGAAGAACCCATTCACTGGGCAACACACAAAGTAGATATTCAAGATTTTGAAGCTAGCTGCACCTGCCCTGGGACTGCCAGACTGTGGTAAACCTTTTACCTTGTTTGCACAAGAAGGGCAAGGAATAGCCTCTGGGATAGTAACTAACATACTGAATCCCATTGCATTACTCCTTTCACCCAGGGAAGGAACGACATCACAGCTGTGTAGAAACCATCTATGAAGCCTAAAAGGCTCAAGCAGATTTAACAGATGCACTGTTTCTAAATCCCAGTCTGGAATTGTTATTTGTGGGTGGTCATATTATCTGAGCAGCAACTGGAATACAGGTTATTGAATGACTACTGTGTACGAAGTAGTGGAAGCTTCACCACTCAGTCCAAAGCTGAGCACAGAAGCAGCTGAATTAATTGCATTAACAAAGGCCTATTGGCTGTTCCAAGAAGAGACTGTAAATATTTATGCTGATTCTTAATACGCATTTGGTGTATGCCCTGCCACTGGGCAGTTATGGAAGCTGTGTGGATTTATGACTTCTAGTGGAAGTAAAATATCAAATGCTCCATGAATTACTGAACTGTTAAAGCTGTACAATTGCCAGAGAAACGGGCTATCATTCATCAGCCAGACCATACCGCAGGACAAAAAAGAGATAGGAAATGGTCTAACGTATATTGCACAACAGCAGTACAAACCACTGGACTTACAAGCAGTCCAATGATCTGACCTGGTGTTGCTTGCTCCTGAAAAGCTGTCTGACTGCTCCTGCTGAAGAAAATTGACTCTTGCAAAAGGTACAAACAGCCAAACGTCCAGGGAATGTGGAGAGCAGACATGGAAAACCTTCTAATTTTACTTAAGTAATACTTGATTCCCATAGCCAAAATACCTCACTACTCAGGGCATTTGGGGACTACTGCACTAACCCAGACACTGCTGAAGAACTGATTCATGTCATGAGTTTATGCTGAAGCCAAATAAGTAATCACATCTCGCATACACTACCCTGATATCTAGCAAAGACCTCAATACAAAATTTGACTATATACATTTTTTTAATTGTTTTTGTCTAAAGTCCGTATTTCTATCCTATTTCCGTGTGAGCCTTAGTAACACACCTGTCTGGAATTTCTCTGAGCATGCATCTGAGGGATGCAAGAACAGTTTAAGAGATCATCATCTTCCAGAAACAGCAGCACTCAGCATGAAGTGCTCTTTGGCCCTGGAGCTGCGATCAGAGTCCAGCATATCCCACAGGCCAGCTTTCCTGCTTCAACCTAGAAGAAACCAACACAGTGCTACAGGCTTGCACTTTGTCCTCTCGGCTGCTTCATGGCCGTCCCGGTCAGCTCTGGACCGCACTGCAGAATTAATTTCCTGGTTAAAACACATCTTTTTCTGGCATTTTCTTTCCTGCAGCTTCCAGCTGGTGAATAACTATTGAGCCATTTTCAGGCTACCCGGCACACGGACAGACCAAAGAGAAAAAAGAATTTACATTACACCAGCAGATGCCCTAAAAAACTTAGAAGTAGTTTCACTTTAAAAAAGTCAAGCAAATGCTTTAAGAAAAGGGAATTTGTAAGTTCTTACTTACCTTCTGACTTTAACTCAGACTCCACCCAGCACAGGCAGGTTCCCCAGGGCTGTTTAAACTCTGCAGTTTGGGGGAGTTTCCAGCTGTGCCCAATTAGAGAAAAAAAAATCCCAATGCTCTTAAACGGACACTATCCAGCTTAAAGACGTATGGCTCTGAAAACTGACACCCAAGGCAGAGACAGTCTTCGTTTGCTGCTTTGACTAAATCATGATGGTAATCTCATAGTTTCTATGGTAGCCATCTATTCAAACTCTTCTCTTGGAATTTTGGGGGCATTTTACCCAAATACAACAGCAAGACATTTAAAAACACTGAGAAAATTATAGATTTTTTTCTGGGTCATATTTAAGGTAATAGTAATCATTTACAGAAAAAACACTTAAGTTTCTAGGCTTATTTAATTATTTAGCAGGTTTTTATTTTTGCTGCTGTATAGGATGGAAAAGTTACCCAGAGTATGGGATAACAGGGCTCAATTACTTTGAAATACAGTATCAAGCCTACTTGATATAAAAAATAGATGACCGTTTATGTCACAACTCACCCTATGCCTCAAGGCAATAGCGTTAATTTATTAAATTGAATGTACATAGCTAATAGAGATAAAATAAACTATGATTTTCTTACCCATGAGAAGTAACTGTGTCAGCTTTTCTATCTGTATTTCAGCTAAAAATCCCAAAACTGAAAGTGGATGTGAACAGACACAAAGACGGCATAGCAAATGGAAAACAGGATTTGGGTGCTAAGATAAGGTTCTCTACTCTGGCACAGACACACGTGATGTTGGGCATTGCTTTACATCCCTGTAGCAGACATTAGTACAACTAATCTGAAGATCTGTTCACAGAACCCACACTGCTATCAAAATTGTATTTGTCTGTCTAAAGCTATGACTGTACTAACATAGCACCTCACTATGGGGAATCTGAGGACAAAAGTCTCCAGGTAGCTTTTTCCTCGCAGTTGGAGTTTTGTTTTTCTGCCTGGAAATTGCTGGCAGTGTCTTCTAGAGGATGCACTTCCCCTAGAGGCTTCCTGCAAATTTGTAATTTATGTGCTACAGAGATTGATGCTGTCAGCAAAACCCAACTGTATGGTGCTTCTTTGCACTTTGCCTAATTCTAACTCTCTCTTAAGTTCATAATGTACTGAGTGAAGCGTAACATTAAATGCATGTTTCTGTATTTTTTCTATGTCAAACCTAGTTACTACCAGGCTGCTGTACAGAAAATTCCTAAACATGGGTCAGAAGTCCAGCAGAGGCCCAGAACAGTTCCCAGCTAGCAGCATACATATCCTGTTTTGGAAGGTCTGAACAATGTGTAAATGCATGCCGTACCAAGCATGGGCATGATGATCCCCATGAGCCTAAACCAGTAATGCAGATGTGGCTACAGTAGGAATGCGGCACATACACAGATGGCTGAGTAGAAAGGAGCATTTGTTTATACCTACCCATGATGGCAGTATTGAATCAAGATTAATCTATTCCTGCTTTTGAGGTCTTTGATATCAGCATGCACCTGAGTGCAAGAGTTGGTTCAGGAACAGAGAACACTGAAGGGCATGCGTGTAACTGAAGTCTCTTTGTCGTCTCTGCAGTCTCAGATGCCACCAAGGACAGCAGTAGGCTTGGTGGCAAAGAAGAATGGGAGGGAGAGGTCCCTAATTTAAGGCTCAGGGATGACTGAGTGGTCAAGCAAAGCATTCTGATGCTTTTTGGATTTGCTGAATATAGCCACATCCAGATTCGACTGTGGTTCCCCTTCTACACATTCCTGTTCGAAGACTTTCCCCCTTGTTCTCTTTTTATTTTGCTTCCAGCACAGCCTTTCATAACGTAATTACAAAGCTCCTTTGGAATCTGAAGGCAATCATATCAATGAGGTTGCTGCTATCTATAACTTGAATAGGTGTTCTGTAAACCTCTAGAGCAGAAAAGAAAATAAGTTTCTTTTACACATTATTTGTTAAGCCACACCCACGAGTATTCAGGCAGCAGGCATGGGGCCCAGGTGCCATTGAAGTGATCTGGGGTTGGGCAAAGGCAGATTTTAACTAGTGAGTATACTATGTCCTGGCATGTCGCCTTTCTGCTGTGCTCTGTGGACACACTTCCTTGTGCTGTAGATGAGGCAAGTTCAAAATCTTCTCAAAATGTATCTACCTGCAATCCTCACAAAACACTAAGCATTTGGCTTGGAGGATGATGCCTGATTGCAGCATCCTCTCAGAGGTGGGCACAGGGTACATGACAAACTGCCACCAAAGAATTAAACACAAAAGGGTAGGAGGATTCTCCCCACGCTGCTTATTGCACTCCTAAACTGAAGCGCAACACCACTGTGATAAATTAGAGTCCACATGAGTAGGTACAAGTCGTCATACATCACTTAAGCCTAGACTTGCTGCAAACCTTCAGTGACTGCTCTGGTTCTGTGCAGGAAGCTTTACTGAATGCCCAAAGCAAGGTTAACCAAGTCTCTAGTCACACTCACACATATTTCTCTGAGCTCTTTGGCTCTCAGCTGGACCACTGGCACAGGAAAGTCTGAAAACTATAACCCTAATTCTGGTTTAAACCTGCTGTAGTGCTGTGAGGAGAGTTTAAATGGAGACTACATTGTTGTTTGGATTGTTAAGTCTTTATTGATCTAATGATCTCAACATGGTCAAAGGGCTAATTTATCAAGGCATGTGGTAGGCAAAATCAAGGTTTCAAAGGCAAATGAAACATACCTTTAGCACTACAAATTTCATTGAGAAATATTTAACTTAAATAGCTCATGTATTATAATTACTTCATATTTTCATAGAAACTTGTACGAGTGTATGTTTCTTCTATTTGGTATCTCTTACGTTCTTGGAGTCTTTCTAGGACTCTCACTTTATGTGTGTTATTACAACTAAAACTACTAATAATCTAAACTTAGGTTTAAAGAATCTTTTTATTTTCTACTACTAAGAATAGGGGTGGGGAAAGCTTTAATCAAGCCAACAAAAGCCTGTGAAATCAGCTTCATGAGATGGTGGCTCAAGGCTGATCATGAGGGAGGAGACAATTTCCTAAGAGCAGATGGCACAACTTCAGAGAAAAGCAGATGCAAGTCAGATGGTACAAGCCTACGAGGCAAGGTATAAAACCATACAGTGATCAATACTGGGATAATCTGCCTTTCAAAGTTTAATCTTTTTGTACAAGAGAGCTGCTTAGCTCCAAAATGTTCAATCTTTCAAGATTTCACCACATTCATTATATCCTTCATACTACTTTCATCCAATTAAATTCCTGGCCTCACTGACATCCTCTAACAATGAGATCCACTGTCTTATTGTGAAAATGTTGCTTTTCATTGCTTGTATTATAAGATAGGGGAGATGAAAGCCCTTCTCTGTCTCTCTTACTGAAATCACATGCATAAAAATAATTTATCTAGTAATTTTTGTAACTAATGGAGCTGTAATTCACTTCTCACGTGCATTTCTCATCTCTGCTTTTTTGTCTTCTATTCTTTGTATTTTACTCTGTTGGCTCTATTTCCTGATTCTCTCTTGATTACATCTGCATTCTGTAAGAGTGCAAGAAACTGCCAAGCATTTTGTCTTCCTCAAAACTTGAAATGTATATGTGTGTATAACTATTCAATTTAATTTCCCACAGAAAAGGAAATGTGGAGAGAATGGAGGGCACTTTCTCTTCTACCATCAGGACAGCTTCCATCAGTTGCTGGACTTCTGTCCACAGAAGTTTGACAGGTATGAAAGATTGTAACCAGCTTGATTCAAGAAGAAAAATGTTTACAGGAATTAAAAAACTAATGACTTTTCTGAGTTTTGCTCCAGAAAAGAGTTGATGAAGTTATTAACAATCTAAACCTTCATTTCAGGTTTATTTCTGCATCCTTAGTCAGTTCTGTAAGTTGCACATATACAACAGTTGTTACATTTCCATAAAAATGAAAAATGAAAAATATCAGAAGAAACTGTAAATATGGTACAAGATACATAAAAAGTGAGGGGAAAGATAAGTCCATTGGGTCAGAGACAAACCTTCATATGCATTTGTTCCCTTCTTCTCAAGGGGAAGCGCTCAATGCAAGTTTGATAATGGAATAGGAATCTGGCTCATCCTGCCCAGCTAGTTAGTAGCACTATAGACCTCAGCGGCCAGTTCACAAAGGCAAGAGCTCCCTTACACATACATAAGCCTCTTTTCATCAGCCTGCATGGTGACAGGTTAAACTGCATGTATGTACACAGAGACCTGAACTGTCCTTACCATATCACGAATACTGAAAGATGACTTTGGTGTGCTTGAGAACCATGCTGAAACTGTGTATGGTCTCTATACACAAGGTAGTAAAGTTGTAGTAATAAAATACCATACGTACACTCATGTTAGAAAAGTGTTAATGGGGATATGTTTCACTGCTGAATGTGGAGATTCCTAATCTTCTATATTGGAATGAGCAGAAAAGACACAACAATCTTCGGGGCCCAAACCTCTACAGTTCAGTTGTGTGTTTTGAAGAGACATCCCTGTTGCTTCAAGGAGAGCCACTTCCAACTAGTGAAGTCTTACTCTGTCTGTCTTGTAGGGTAAAAATGACCCCCAAATCCTGGAGATACACGTTCTCCAGCCTCAGCCCTACACTGTCTTCATTTTAGCAACTGCTACTATTAGCAAAAAAGCACCACGGTATTAGAAAAATAGTGTGCTTGTTTAATTAAAACATACACACTTCTGTTACACCTCTGTTTTGTTTTGTGGGCATATTTTGGGAGAATGCAGAACAACAAAATACTCTGAAAAGTATGAGAGTCACACTGCTTATTTCAAAGCTGTCTCTGTGCAACCCTGTCTTGGTTTGAAAGACAGGTGTCTGCCAAGGTTTGAAAGACAGGTGTCTGCCAAGGAAGGCAGGAGTCTCCCTTGGGATAGATGAGAAAAAAAAAATTGCAACCCCTTTCCCTCCAAATTATTATAATTTTGAAATTAAGGGGCTTTCAGGCAAAGATATGAGGAACAGAAATAACAGTTCTTTACTATTACATATCTATATGTGTATAACCAGTCAAACAAAACAACAATAACTATGGCAGTGACAGCAAACAATCACAAACCCAGTCCCAGCCTTCTCGGCTGTCGGGCCCTTTCCCCTCGGGTGCAGTTCCGCTCGCAGCCGGCAGGGGCGCTGGCGGCTCCCGGTGAGCAGGGCAGGTGCGATGGTTCCCCCGCGGCTGCAGGGGGCGCTCCGGAGCGAGCTCGGGGAGCACGCGGCACCGGTGCCCCGGGATCCCGGGAAGGGATGGGACAAAGGCTTCACAAACCCCTGGGCAGCTGATCTCGGTGTCCGGCCAGACCCTCAGGAGCAGCAGGCTGGAACGGCAGACTGGAATGGCAGGGACGAGCAAAAATCCCGGGTGGCAGACGGGATCTATCCAAACTCAGGAGCTGCGGTGGGAACCCCCCGGAGGTCTGGGCAGGCAGGGCGTGACAGGGCTACAGAGTAGCGAAGGCTCGAAGCAATGGCAGGGGCAGGGCGGCCGCAGCCCAGCTCCCAGCAGGGCAGGGAAGGCAGGCTTGGGATCCAGGGGTTTCTCCGGTAGAAGGAAGGCAGCTGAAGAAGTAGCCTCTCTCTCTCTGTCCAAACGCCAGGAACTGACTGCCCACAAACCCAGGTGAAAGAGATGCACCCCTCCTTCTGTGGCCAGGTCCTTTATTTTTCTTAAGCACCCAGTAATTTGTCTCCCTGGCAACATGTACAGGGAAAATTCCTTTAAGAGGAAACAAAAAAAAAAAAAACAAACCAGGAGGAGAGCTAAAACCCCAACAAACCCCTTCTGAACTTTCTCAGAAATAATTGTTCAAATTAGATTTTCAAAGGAATCCAGAACAGTTGTCTCCCAGATCACCTCTTGACTGACATTCTGCAGCAAAACCACCTGCTGAATAATAGCAAGAGTTAAATAAGGTAACTACTTCCTTGAGAAAGCGAGTGGAAAGATATTCCCTGCTTGAAGTGTATCCAAGCAGGGTGGCAAGGCTAGGGTTATATGTACTAAGCTCTGGCATCCGAGGCTGAACCATGAGGTGAAGCTCCTTTTCTCTTGCCAGAAAGGCTAACATTACATTCCATCTTCTCTTGGATAACATTTGCAGGTGTGAGATTAAATGGCACTGCTGCAGTGTTGAAATTGGTCTTAAATGGAAAGTAGTAGTTGTAGGGTAAGCAGCACAAATCTGCAGCATAACTACAAAATTGTCCCCAGTTTCTGGATTAGGATTAAGTGATACCTATTAGTAGTTCTTGGGTCAATGTCAGAGTCAGACATATAATGCTATCTGAAAATTTCCACTATCCACCAAGGTCACATCAGCATTTTCAGATGCCAGTGGCGTGCTGGAAGATGGCATATGGCTAATTATCCACTGTGTTCTTCAGCTCCTCCTCCTTTGAGTTCTTGCTTCTCACATCAGTGGGAATTTTGGCAAAGTGCATTTAACAAAACTAAATGCCTCTGGTTTATTAATTCCCAGTTTGCATACTGATTCAGATCACTGAGTTTCAACTTGCCTACCTATTGGCACTTTATTTTATTTACCGTGAAACATGCTAATTTTTCTTTTAGCCCTTTGATAAAAATGTGAAACAGTGAAGTGCCAAGGATCTAGTTACTCTGTTCACCTACCTAATATGTAGCTGCAGAGGGGCCAGGACCAGGTTGTCCTTGGAGGACTATAGTGAAAGTAGAAGAGACAACAGGCACAGGCTGTAGCACGGGAAATTCCAACAAGACATCAGCACTGAAACAAAGCCTGGAAAGGGCTGCTGGAAATGTGTATATATATGCTTTTCTCTGCTCTGCACTCCAAGGTGGCTTGTAGACATGCTTCCAGTCAGCTGCTCAGAGGTTGACCATGCTTTACAGATAAATTGCATTCTGATAATATTATTTGTTGCCACTGACTCCAAAAATAGTCACATGTTAAAAAGGAGCATCTCGTGCTTTGAGGTTTGAAGTTACTGCACCAGGATCTGTCCTTCAGGTACTTCCCACGGGGGGTGTACTTTTCAGGCTCTGTGACTGAAGATGGCTCCAGGATGCACCACCTCCCTCCCGCCAGCCCCTACCAAGGGCACCTGCCGAAAGCGCAGGGCTCCACCTGGGGGCAGGAAAAGTACTGTCAGGCTAATTCCATGCCGAGAGCTTCCGAGTAGTTAAAAGGGAGCCCGGGGACATGCAGAGGAGTTGCCTACGTCTCAAATTTTCCCCAGCAGCAAATAAAATAGCCTTTCTTAAGAGCAGGATTTGGGCTTTAATGCAAATTCCGAATTTCAGGTTCCGAGTGAAGCCTCCTGAGAACTCCTCTGCACCAGCGGTGCCCAGGTGCCCTGGTGTCCAGGTCCTACACGCCTCTGGAACACGAACTTTTCCCCTCTTGGGCCGCAAGGCTGTGGGCCACCACCAGCAGATCCCAGTGACCCCATGACCCGTTTGGAAACCCGCTGAGGGACCCGCTTATTAAACCAGACACAGCTGTATGGGGCGTTGGCTTCAGCAGGGGCTCCATGAGGGGAGGCTGGGCTGCCCCAGCCGGACACAGCTGGTTCCAGCCGGATCCAACCACCCACTGCAGGGCACGGCTGAGCCCACGGCCAGGGTGGCGCTGCGGAATGTGTTTAAGAAGGGGTAGAACACTGCACGGCAGAGTGCCGGGGAAAAACAGCGAAGAAAATGCCCTGCACACGAGGAGAAGGAGGGGAGAAGGCAGAGGAGTTGGGAACAAAGGAGAGAGGTTGAGCTTGGGAAGGAGTGGGAGCGAAGGTGAATCAGGGGGATGGGAAGCAGAATAATTAGTTTGTTAGGAACAATGCATCGAGCTTGGTCAGCATACCAAAGCAGGAAGAAAAGATAAGAGACCACTGATAAGGGCAGGGGGAGTCTCGGACAGACATCCTGTGCTCAACCCAAAACTAGCTCAAACCAGTCTCGAAGCTTGAACTCGGGCCAGGGGTATAAAGAGCATGCACAGGGAGGAAAGGTGAAAAGTTCAGAATGAAGAAGACTCCTGACTTCATCGGAGGAAGACCCTCGGAGACCCCTACCAAAGCCAACAGACAACACTGCGCACGCGCAACGTAGATGTAAATGACTTTTGGGTTCATTATAATACGAAGTGAGGCTGGGCGGGGCTAGGTGATGAATATGTATAAACGTATTGGGAAACTTAATGAATATGGCACTTGTAACCCGATAAATACCAAGCTGAATGCAGCTGTTGGCACGCATGGTTTTGGAGGAGCCATCCCCTGTGTGTCCCAGCGCTGGAATAAACATACCTACTTTACTACTTATTTAGTAGTGGAGTCTTTTCCGCTCATCAAAGGTGTTCAAGTTTTTGTTTTTCTTTGTCACCAACTAAATTAATTGGTAGTAAAGACATTTCCCCCAAATCAAGTCTATTTTTCCTATGGTGGCAAATGGCAAGTGATACTAAGCATAGGAATATCTGTTAAGTGCCTGCTAGAAGCAATGTTAGGAATCCTCCAGTCAGTTGACCTGGCTAGTTTTCCCTAAATTTGCCATCTTGTTTTTTTTTTGTTTTTTTTTTTTTTTGTTTGTTTGTTTTGTTTTTGTTTTGTTTTTTTTAGTGTTGCTATAGTCAGGTGTGAAGAAGTGCCTCAGGAAGCATGCAGGAGACTTGAAAAATTCCTTTGAATAGCTGATGCTTCTTTTGCACGTTCAGATGTGCTCATCCGAATAGCAGAGTTCCATTGGAATTAACTGCAATATACCAAAACATCAGCAAGCACAATGCAGAGTAAAGATCCCATACAGTCATCAGAAACCATAATGTGTACTAAAGCAAATATCCTGTACTCGCTATTAAATCAGTGAGAATTATCCTAGTGTTTTCAATGGAAACGAACTTGTCATTCCATTACCAGACAGTGTTTTAAACCAAAAATGGTTACTTAGGATCACAACCCTTACCTCCACTAAGCATAATTTACTTGGCTAGCAGAATGATGCTCCCAGCTGATTTGTACATAAATAGGTCCTAGCAGAGCAAAAGTTGAAGAAAACCCCAAGTCCTTCTTGAGAACACATCAAAACTGCCTGTTTAACACCAAAGTACTTTGTGAGAGTTAAGAGTGAAACAAATCCTGAGGTTATTATGTGTTCTTAACTAATTTTTAGCCAGGAATTATTGGGCTGGCAACATTGAGAGACATAGAACAAACGGCAACAAACATCTGTATATTTTACTTGTTTACCACTGTCTTGAAGGCTGGTAACAGAACTGAAAAGCTCTGATGTGTTGTAAAAGCAATACTGAAGTAAGGTACCCCCCTAAATAATTACTGCTAGAGTGCTTACTGTAATAAATGAATTGGTTTCAGGGTGTTGGTTATTACTGTTTAGATAAGATATAAAAGAGGGGAGTTGAGGGTGGAATAGATGGACATGTTAATTGAAGGGAAGTTGCAAGACTGTACGGGTGTAATGCTGGAATGTGACCCCTGGATGGGGATATAACAAGGACCCAATGGGTTTAATAGCAGGAACTTTCTAGTACATTGCTTCATAGGGTACAAAGGATGAGGATGATGCCCTAGACTGTGATTGGAGAACAAGCCAACCAATGATGTGGACTTGTTTGAAAATGATTGGTGAGGAATGCACGGAGGTATAGACCAACCAGCGAACAGGAAAGGGACCAATCAGCACGAGGATTAAGAAATGCACCAGTCCGGTGGCACCAGAGACCTTAAAAGCCACCTGCCCCCAGGGTGGGAGGGGTCCTCCTGAGGAACTTGGGGTCCAAGGGAGCACCCAGCGGGTCTCACTGTCTTGTTTGTGTATTGTTTTATTGTGGCTTGTCGTGCGGAGCCTGGGCTTATCCTGAGTTCCTGCTCTCAGCAGTTAATAAATGAACGAGTTGACTTTTCCTTTCAAAAGTCTCAGCCTCGTTTACAACACTTACCGGGACTCAAGGTTGCTCAGTAAAAAAACTGTTTTGTTAAGATACTTAGATTTCACCTGATTTCATCCCTAGTTTGCCCAGAATATGGAAGATCACAATAATAGTCTGTAAACCTGCTGCTCTTCACAGGTTAGAAAGTAAACTGACAAACCTGCATGGGAATATCAAAATAAGAAGGTTATCAGGCAGGGTTAACCCGCAGCACTGTCACACCATACAGCTCTGCCACCACAGCATAAGCAAACATGACTGTAGATTTTATATGGAGAAGTCCACATGATGTATAAACACTTTTAAGGTGTCTTCATTTCAAAACAAATCAAGAAGGTAAGTAAAAAATAATGAAACAAAATAGAACTTCTCATCAACAATTTACTAAAATATCAGGAAATGAACCATCAGTTGGGCCACACCTGGAGCATTGCAGGGTATATCTACATTAGTGGTCTGAAACAGGACGATGTTTTAAAATTTAATTTCTTAACTGTACTTTGGCTCCCATCACAGTGTGATCTTGGAGTGTACAAACTGGATTCTTTCGAGATGAAATTAAACTGAAAAATGTGCTCCAAGAGTGCACCAAATGCTGTTTAAGGGGCATTCATTCCACACAACCACTCTTGAGCTATGCTGAAGTTAACC
Source organism: Corvus moneduloides (assembly GCF_009650955.1). Lineage (NCBI taxonomy): Eukaryota > Metazoa > Chordata > Aves > Passeriformes > Corvidae > Corvus > Corvus moneduloides. The sequence goes on from NC_045478.1 coordinate 26,013,402, forward strand.
ATGTGCCAAACACATACAGTGTTGATGACAAGGCTTCAGTACCAACTGTTCTCCTGCTCACATTCATTGCTGCTGTACCACTCTATTTACTAAAAGGCATAACCATCAGCTGTTAGGCTTATCACCAACAAGTACTGATAGAGGCACCTCCTACATCTGCTGCACCTTTGCTTATGGTCCTCTTGAACAGCATTACGCCACAATTTTCCTCATATTGTGGAGAAAAAGTTCACTTAGCAAGGAATTACAATGAACAACTACAGGGTCTTCCAAACTTTTCTATTAAACTAATCTGAGATTAAACCAAGGACTGAACTGTAATTGCAATTGACATTACAGTAGCTAATGAATTACGGTAGGTCAATACAAACTTTGTATACCTGGCAATGAGGGAAAAGTGTTTGTAGCACTGAAAACTTCGATCGTACTGAAGCTGGGGAGCCTGACGAGCTCTCAAGTGAGCAAATTGTTCATCAAGTATCAGATGAGTGTACTTACTACATCCCAGTGTCAAGCAGCATCATATTTCTCAACTCAAGCTAACACAGGAATAAACCAGTGCCATTAGCGATTGAGCACAAGTTTTTTCTTGTAAGATAGGTCATTAATGTAGAACTATAAACAACAAATATGAAACCCCAAGATAACATCCTGCAGAGCAGCTTTTCAAAACCCAAGTGCCTTGTTGAAGTGATTAAAACTTTAAATTCCATTATCTAGTTGTCTGTGGAAACCATAGAGTTAAAAAAAAAGAGAAGAAGAAACAACATTTTGAGTTTGGTTGGTAGTAGACAGGAGCTGTATCAGGTTTGTGTGATGGTTTGTTACCTCTCACATCTCCATTCTCTTGTTTATAAACACAAACAAAATATGCCTTCCCATGAGGCGTATGGGTTAACAAGGACCCTCCTCATATCAAATACAAAGAATTTAAGCTACAAGAAAAGTAAAAATTATGTTTGCAAGCCCCAACCTTCATTCACGAGACCAACAGGATAATGTGACTACATAAAAAGTTTATTTGTTTAGTACAGGTCCTCTAGATGCAGCAGTTAAACAAAAATGTCATTTGGCAGTCAGTTTATTTCCTATTTCATTAATAAAAGTGCAGCATAGTTATAAAGGCACAGTGTTGACATTTCAGACAAGTCACTAATGTCCAGTAAAACTGGCAGGAGAAAGACCTCACTCCTACCGTCTTTAAAAACCACTTGTTTCATTTGCCAACAGTGATATTAAAGAACAGTAAAGACCTACATTGGGAGCAATCATCATATAAAAATCTGATCTAGATCTAGAAAAAAGTCGTCAGAAATAGCATGACATGCTGAAGCTATCAGTCAGCAACTCCCATTTCTCTTTTTTGCTATTCCACGAAGTCTCTAGGAAGACAGTGTACTTGCTGCTATTTCACTTGCTTAAAATTACCCGGAAAAATCTCGAGATGAATGAAAGAGAAAATAGGCTAGTACTGAAGTGTTGTAAAAGATACCTGCCTACTATATTTTGTGTGAGGGCACGACCTCCTGCCCATTGAAACACCTCCCAAACACCCCTTCACCTTCCTTCGCAGCATAATTGGCCACATGCAATCTGGCAGTTCTCTTACAGCCTGTGGCCAGGCAAACTAATTTGCTTTTAGATCATAATACATGCGGAGAACTCTCCGGACAGTCTCCACATATTTATCATCAGGAACAGGTTTCCTCTGGCTTCCTGGCTCAAGAAACTTCTTGATTGTGGGGATGCTGCTTATCCTTGCTTTAAATGCCTAAAAGGTAAACAGTAAGTACATGGTATTTAAAGAACAGAAATAACACAACAAAACCCCCTATTTTGCTGATTTATGTAACATCCTTTAACAAGCTGTATGTGGAGATGAGACAGGAAATACGGTTTTAACCGTGGATGAATTTTACTCCCACTCACTTCAACCCTTTTATATTCCACAGTAACAAATCAGCCCTCTGTCTTGTATTGATATGGGATGAAGTGTTAACAGTTATCTGTGGTTTCTGATATGTATGTTACTCAGATCAGTTCTTGTGATCCAAAACTATCTTCCACTTAACAGTACCACAGTTTCTTCACAGAACTGGTGAAGAGAGGCAAAAAAAGGGAGGGTGCGTTTCTTCAGATGTGTACAGGGGTTACTCCTGAAAATAACAGTTTCTTTAGATGAAACATCTTACAACCTCTTCCTAAAGCAAGAAGAGCAAGACTGGAATGAAAAAGTAACAAATGTTTTGTGGAATTATTTACACATAACAGACTTTGAAATATCACTTATCACATTTACAGCCATATGAGCATCTTGTTAGTGCAAGGTACCTGTAACTGAGGAAAGCCTGAGAGCACATCTGACTTTTTCTCTTCTACCATTAAAATGGCTTCAAGAAGATGAACATCAGCCCAGCTAAAATTGTTGCCAACAAGGAAGTCCTGCCCATGGTCTTTCAAAACCTAGAAATGTCATAAATGAAAACACTCAGGTGTGGATAGCCAGCTGAGGTTCATGTTTTCAAAATGCACAGGCACACCTTCTTTGACAATACTACTGTCTCCTTTTCACCCTTCTCTCCCACACAGCTAACAGGGGGAACAGGGGATGTGCCAGCAGTCACTGATGATTTTACAGCAGAAATCTAGAATCCCAGGGTTTCTCTTACTGGTCCTTTCTTCCTATAGCCCTAGGTAACCCTGTGTACTGGAGTACAGGGTTAGATACCTTCTTGGTATTCACACCTTTCAAGTCTAATTTATATGGAATTTTTCTACACATTGTTACACCTTCAATGGGAAAATAAGAGAGTATGAAAGAGAGGTGATCAGCCTAAAGCACTGGGGCTAAAACAAGTGGAACAACAAGTAGAATATAGGGCAGAATGCACCCTGGCAACCATGTATGGGAGACCTGGCAAAGTGGAAAACTGTCTTTTCTTTAGTCTTTAAAATTGAGAAGGATCTATTCCTGCTAGATCATCCTGTCCATGCATCTTAATTTACATTGTGAGTACCTCTTGGGTCCTGTCTCTCAAACTATAATCAGAAAAACACCAAGATTCCAGTATGGCTAGAAGTCAGCAGTGATAGCTGTGTATTACTGTGTTTAAAAAAAACCCAACAAGATGTATTTGAAATGTTAAACAAAGAAGATAATTAGCACTGCTTTTGCAATGCAAATTACTGTGGCGGGTTGATCCTGGCTGGGCACCAGGTGCCCATCAAAGCTGCTCTATCACTCCCTTCCTCACCTGGGCATGGGGAAGAAAATTCAATGAAAGGCTCTTGGGTTGACCTGCCCCAACTTTTCTGATACTGCTCTGACCCATCTCCAGCCAATAGACAGTATGGATGTCCTGGTGTAAAGTACTGCACTGACACTTTAGCTTCTGGTTGTGGTGAAATACCAGTGTTCCCACTGTTATCCCTACAGAATCAGGGAAGAGAATGATCCTCCTACATACCTTTTCATATACTGGGAAATACCTGCTTGTTGCCTTTTGAACTATAAAAGCACGTTGCTTCTCTTTATCCTCCGCAGATAAGAAAGGGAACATCAAAATGAAGCCCATAAGGTCATCTGTTCCTCCAACATACATATCAATCCTTAAAACCAAAGCAAACAAAAACATTAAATAGAAGGCACCTTCACAAGCAGAATTACCTTATATTTGTTTTAGGATAGTAAAAATTGTATTTCCCATCCCCCTGTGGTGGTGCATTCCCCCTCCCTCCTTTCCAGGCTGCAGTGTGATCTGAAAAATGTTTTTTTAAGTGATCTCAAACACACTCATTCATGACACCCCCTCATACAAATTATTTCTGCAATTAAAAAAGCATGTCACAGTCTGAGTTTACTGGTATTTGTAGTGGTTTTGGCTCTTTACTTGCATCACTGTGCAGGTTTAAACAGGATTGCACAGAGGTTAAGAGTGTAACTTTGGTGCTACAGATCACAATCACCAGAGAAACACACAGCACCACAAGGACTCACTCCCAACTGACTGAATTGTCTGGATGTATCCCACCTTCAGAATTTAATCCAAAATCCAAGTAGTGCCAAATAGATAAATAATGGGGTTGGAAGTCTGAAGCATACCAGGCTCTTCATCCAGCTAAATTATCAGTACAGCAGTTCTTCAGATTGTCCCTTTTCCAGAACTATGAGTACAGGTTTCATACTGTAGATGGACATTTAAAATGCTGCATACTGAGACAGCCCAATCATACTTTTTTTTTCACAGACACAACATCAAGATGTAATTTCATGTGGATGTAATTTCAGATTAAACCAATAGTTTTTCAACAGCTTTTAGCTGTTTTTTCCCCAGCTCCCAAAGATCTAAACCATGCATGTTTTACAGTGCAGTGGGACATCATGCAACCACAGATAATGTCAATGATAGCTCTTATTTTGCAGCCAGAAGTTAGAAATGAACCATTTCTTTCCAGAGTTTTCTGGTTACAAAAGTAGTTCAGCATCTACATGCCAGTCACCTCTCAAATACCTGTATTAAGCTTTCACTAAGGAACAATAAACCCCTGACTCAAATATTTTTATGTGAAAAGTAACTGAGTTAGAACAAATCAGTTGGCTTACATCTAACTGTGGCCTCTCACGCTGACTGCAAGTTGCATATCACTGAGGCCCACAGATGATTCTGTGTGTGTGTGACTATGCAATTACTTTTTGATGCATCTGAACTACTATACTAAATTCAAGAGTAATACTGTTACATACAAGGCTCTCTCCTTCAGGTCCTTCCCATAGAGGTTGTACTTTGCTGCAATGTAGCTGAGGATGGCTCTGGTCTGCACCATCCTCATCCCATCAATCTCCACCATGGGCACCTGCTGAAACAGCAGGGATCCACCTAAAAGGAAAGACACACATTATTTGACTGATGTAGTAAGTCCACGTCAGATTTCTTGCTGTCTTCAGAGGATCATTGCTTTTCTGGTGAGCTTGCTGTGGGCAGTTATTGTATTAAACTGGAGTTCTTCCATGCAAAGAATAAATTACAGTGATGCAGACAAATTCAATTGAAAAACACAGTTATTGTGGGTTACCATCCTTCCTTTAAAAAATTTCACTGTAGTTGCAGTCAGGACTGTGTACAGCAGCTTTTAAAATGAAATTGAAGTGCAGTGGAGACAAGCACACTAAATATCTCAACTGAGTAAAAAGTGTCTAGTTCTAAACAATGTAAAAAAGTTCTGTTCCATTATTCAAACAGTATTTGAAGCAAATGTTAGATTCACAGATTTCTCTCTTATGATCAATCTTTAAGCTTTATCAGGACATAAAATGAAAATTTCAGATACATATTTTCTAGTTACTGAAGCCCATGGTTAAGTTTGTGGGACAAGGTGGGATGCGTAGACAGATGGAGAGTACAAGAATCCAGAGGCCTGGCAAACCCTCCAGGTTGGAAAGATACTCAGTTTGCAATTTCATCTGTCCACATATGGAAAAAATCAGCCTCTGCAGCTGCTCACGGCTCTCAGCTATACCCTTCTGTGTGGAAACGAAGTCACATACAGTCTTCAAAGACTTCACACATCTTCTCTATGTCTGGTTACACTTTTCTTGAGGTTTCACATGGACTCACCTTGCAGGAGCTTCTCATACTGCTCTCGAGTTTCCAAAAACTCTTCTTCAAACTGTCAAAGGGAGAGTGAGGAAGAAGAGGAAATAAGAATCTTTTCACATTTCCAGAAGAGAGAAACTTTTTCAGCACCATAAAAGGAAAAGAATATACATCATGGTTCCTTCCATTCCAGATACGGCTCTAAGGGAGAACACACCCAGAGCAGAAGTGCTGGCAAAATCTCCTGGATTGTCACACTTGATAAATGCTGCTAAGGGCAACCCTAGCAGAAGAACAGGCAATAAGAACTGGAGTGAGGATGGTTTGTTTGATATTGAACAGTCAACTTAATGTGAGACAATCAACAATACAGTCCAGGCTGTCCTTAAAATGCTTTCTGGAATGTGGAAAAAAGCTCTGCTGTGGGATATTTTGATTTGGGAGCTAGACAGGAACAAATTCTTTGGCAGTTAAAACAAAGCTTTTACAAAATAATGTACAAGTAGCAAGCATGCAGGAAGTTTAGTACAGATGCATGTTTCAGACACCTGAAGATGAATTATTCACAAGATGAGAAACAAGAAGATACAGAATTGCTGGCGATCAGATGGATGTAGTTATATTGAATACCGTTGAGGATGGCTGGTCCAGTCAGTGTTACTTACATAGAAACTGAGTTCAAGATTAAGACACCAAAGTTAGACATCTACATGTATGTATTTGCATGTGCCATACATGTCTATGGTCAGTGCAGAACATGGAGACTAGAAAATGATTGATGTTACCAATTCCTAAGAGCCTTGCTCAGTCAGCCTCTCTCATGACATCTGTGCCACTCATGTCAGTAATTAAGACTTGCTATACTAGGGAAACCCCAGATGATCAGGCATATTAATATACTGCCAATGTTCAACCACAGCAGTGTGATCGCAGTCTTAAATTCAGAACCCAGGCTTCTGCTGATGAGAAGCTGAGAAAAGAATATTCCAAGGAAAAACATAGTAATTGGTACTCATCAACAGTGCTTTTTTTAACTTTAAAAAAAAAAAGATAAAGAAGAGAGAGGGACTTGAGACATAGGAACAAATGATGAAGGGAAGCAGACAGTTCTGTCTTCTGCAAGGCCTTCAAATAAAGACTGGTGGTCTTTTTAAAAAACTTGTATTCTTTGTCTCAGTACACAAATAACTGTATGTACTGTAACAGCTTATTGTACAAAAGAGGACACTCAGAGCAAGTCTTTGTCCTTTGTGTCCTCAAACTGTATTTACCAGTTTACCACCAAGATGGATAGCGAATGAATAAGTAAATTATATACCATCAGAAAAAAATACGTTAAAGAGGTATCTTCCTTCTCTGTTTTACCCAAGTATTTTTCCTCCTGTGCAGAGATTTCTAATTTCCCTACACATGTGGGTCAATTTGCCCATTTCACCCTGCTAAGCTTCATCTAAATGATGCAAGACACAACGTATTTTGTGTTACAGCTTATTATGGAGGGTGCAGGCAGTGGAGTGAAAAATAAAACAAAAATCTCTGTGTGAGCGTTCAACTGAAAACAGAAAGACTAGAGAAAGTAAATTACTGTTTTACTTGGCACAGATAACACTTTTTATGCCAGGAACACATCTATCAGCACAGCAGCTCTGGGTCAGTAATCAAGGGCTTAATTAAGGATTAGACATTCTTGTGTTAAGCAAGAACCTGGTTTACAGTGTCACTGCTCAGAAGACACGTAACTTGAAGCCATGCTTTTGTGTGCCTAAAGTAAAAGTATTTAATTACACTAAACAGCCAATATTCATTTGCTATTGCATCTCAGGATGCCTTTTCTTTTTTGACTAATAACATGGGATCTGCCTCAAAGACAAGCTTACCAATGTGCAGCTAGAAGTTAAAAACTCTAAAACAAACCTCGACCCCGGCTGCAGCCAACAACCAACGAATTGACTCCATCTTGCCTCTTCCATCAAAGTAGTAAAGTTTCGGTTTTCCAGACATGACTTCAAACTTCCTGTTACCTAAAATAGTTGTAAGAGATAGTAAGTTAATAATGATCCAAATATCTGATGGCAGCTAGAATAATGGTTCACCCACAGAACAAAAATTTAAGTTAATTTTTGACAAAATATTTCAGCAAAGTTTCAGTCTAAACTGATTTGATTTTATTGCTGCACAGTAAAGTCAAATGATTTCATAGACTTTTCATCCCCCTGAAATTCAGGAAAAGTAAGCATCAAGTTGCTAAGCAGGAGATAACAGAAAAAATAAAAAAAACCACTAAGAAAATCCTTAAAACTTTTAGAAAATTTATGTTTTAGAATTAAAGTTACACAGACACCACTAAAAGTCATGACCAAAGAGAAGAGGCAGTAGACCAGGTTTGCAAAACTGGCAGACCTTGTATCAAGGAATGCCAAAAGTATCTAAACAGTAATTCTACACGTTTAGGTGAAGCATGGGAATGTATTTTTAAGCCACTCACTTTTTTTGCTAGCTGTGGTGATGCAGCAGTCAGTAGAAACTTCAAAAGTATCGCAATATGTGATCCAGGATCAGCAGAAACTTCAGAAGAATGGCCTGTTTCTTCTGTAATAATCCAGATTAAAATACAGAGTTTCAGAGTGTTGCACTACTTACCCTTCTACAGGCCACGTTTCTTTCTATTAATAAACCCTGTTGCTATGCAAAACCTTATAGACTTTTCAGATGATCAAATGCTGCTTTGCAAGCAGCATTTTAGTTCTGTAATGACTTAATAAATGAGGCTATTAATTGTTATTTTTTGAATAGACTGTTGTTTAGGCCTCAGCAGGAACTGGATTCCACTGTAGAGCCATAAGCCAAGAGAGCAACCAAATTTAATCATACTGGCATTTCATATGCAGAATTCCGTAACAGCAAGTCTTTGCTGCAACTGAGAGCTGTTTTCCCTCTGTAAGGTGGTTTATTGTCACTTCAATCCACAGTTCAAGTAATTCTGAAAAAGAGGCTGTTGGCATGCGAACAATCATCTCCAGTTTCCAGTGTTCCAAGAGCTCCTTCATAAGCAGAGGCAAAAAAGACCTTGAGCACGCACAGACTGATCTGCTTGTTAGCCAACAGGCATGAAAAGAGCACACAAAATACGAGATTGCATCAGAACATGGGAATTCAAACGAGCCAGGCTATTCCACCCACGCATGCTCAGGGGCCTCCGACTGCTCTTAGGTAAGTCACAGGGAACTAAAACACTGCCAAGTAGTATCTCTACCTGTGATAAATATAGCAATTGAATTAGAAACATACAAAAAGGCTGAAGAAAAGTATCACGGTGAACTACACAAAAGAACAGAATGAAACAGGAGCTTCTTGTAATACAGCTGTGTTCACAGAAAAAAAGCCAAAGGTTACTTTTAACTTGCAGTTTAAAAAACTAAACAAACAGAAGAGTCACTTTTCTTGAGTGCCACCTCCAGAGACCTGCTCTTAGCAAGCCAGTGGACAGGTCACAGAACATAAGCAAGTCACTGATGCCCAACACACCTCAATGCAGCAGAAGCAAAAGGAAGGTGGTGGGTGCTTGTCTTGTAAATACCGGGGGATCAACAAGGTTTGAAATGAACTGTAGTATCCTAGGTTCCTAAGACCGAGCCTGCCGTGCTATACTCGAAGAGAAGGTCCAACTTGTGAACTAAAATCTGATGGAAAGAGCACCCTGGTGATGGGTAAAGAGCTTCTCCCTTCTCCGCCCTTCATCAGAAGGAGGTAAAGCGGCAGTTTGCAGCCAGGAGCCGCAGATGCTGGTAGGTTGCTGTCCATTCCCCTCAGCCTGACACCTCAACAGCAAAAGGGACTTCGGGAAAGATTTGCTCCCTTGGTGTGATTTATGAAGGCCATCTGGGCTAACAGGGGGAATGACGGAACATGAATATCAGTGCAAGAAGCGATCACTCCCACGCTAGGAGAACACAGACCAGAAGAAAATCGGTGAAGAGGGCCAGGGGACCAGCTGTGCCTCGCACGTCCCGCAGATCCAGGACTCTAGGGCCCGATTTTCTCTGCCTGCATTCAGCAGCCCAACAGCGGTTCCACTCTGCCCCCGCAACACCGACCCGGGGGCACGTCCCGTGCTCAGCGTGTGACAGGCAGCAGTCCCCGGGGCCATCAGCTCCCACCCCTCCTGGGGACAAGCTTTTGGCAGACACGAGATGACGAGCGGTCCGTGTTGTGACACGGGGAGCCCTTGGCCGGGAGCGGATTCACGGCTCAGGCCCGAGCCCGGCACAGACTCCTGGCTCCCCGCCTCACCTGAGCCAAGCCACGGGCACTAGTTAGCGGGGAAACAGGAAGAGGGAAATCCCAGGGCCCCACATTACTCACAGACACGGGGGGTTAAAGCGGTGATGCCGAGCGAACACACGGCGCGCCAGCGCACAGCACTCCCGCCCACCCCGCCCGCAGCCGCCATCGCCGCCGGGCCCTCCCCGCCCAGGACACGGGGCGGTGAGAGCGGCACAGCCGCCAATAGGAAGCCGCATATTTGCATGTTTCGCAAAGCCTTCTGAGACGAAATCTCACCCCAAAGAATTTCGCTAGAACTTTTAAACTGGGTTAAGAACTGGTTTGTCTTGGAAGGTTTTGTTGCTGCAAAGTGATCATTCCGTGCGCTGTGCCATTGGATTTTTGGCGGCAGCCGCAAACCGTGAGGTAAAGGGACCCTCGTCTCTTGAGCTATAAATAGCTGCGTGTGCGAAGTCTACGCCTGGATGTGAGGGCGATCTGGCTGCGACATCTGTCACCCCATTGATCGCCAGGGTTGATTCGGCTGATCTGGCTGGCTAGGCGGGTGTCCCCTTCCTCCCTCAACGCTCCATGTGCGTCCCTCCCGAAGCTGCGCGCTCGGTCGAAGAGGACGACCTCCCCGATAGAGACGGTACCGTTCATCGGTCAAGGGTATACGGTAGCTGCGCTCCCCTGCTAGAACCTCCAAACAAGCTCAAGGTCCATTTGTAGGAGAACGTAGGGTAGTCAAGCTTCCAAGACTGCAGACACATCCAAGTGAGGCGCTGCATGGGGCAGTTTGCCATTGTTTTGTGCCTCATACGCACATCCCTCGCAGTGAGGGTGTGTGTATGCAAACCCGCTACTTTTTTTCACTTTATCCCTTCTCCAGCTTCAATTCCCCAATCACCTAGGAATCCGTGAGCTTCGCACGACACACACACGCCCCCCAGGTAAAATCAGAATCCTTGCACATGTAAATGTATTTTTCATCTAGTTCTTCACCTGTGCAAGTGGTTTTCAGCCCACTTAAACAGCTAACAAAAGGGCTGGGCTTGTAAGTTATAAATTGTCTTCAGCTTCTACTGCCTTGAAAGCCAGGGGAGAAGGCTAAAGAGGTGACACAGGACACTGAGAACAAAACTAGAACAGAACAGACTAGACTAGACTAGACTAGAATAGGATTATTTTCCCTTGGGAGGGACCCACAACATTCTAGTTCAGCTGCCTGTCCTCCTGAAGTGTTATGCATGTTATAATTCAGTCTTGCAGGTAGTTTCAGAGGAGCTGACATCCAAGGAAGGACTCAGTGATGAGCTTTACATGGAGCTCACAGTATATTGCAGAAATTACATGCTTAGACTCGAATCATGTGGTCAGTGAATGTGCAGTGCCCCTCCAAGAAGGCTTATTAAAAAACTGAACCCCAACTACAAAAAAACAACCAAACAAAAGGCAAACTAAAGTGTTTTCATTAAAAACTGAATAAAAGAGCAGGTTAGTCAGTACTCCTTCAAGAATAACTTTATTCTGGGCAGGACATTTGACACAGAAGGAATGAAACAAGCATTTAGAATGTTTCTGAACGAAAACACTGAATAAACAAGAACCATTATTTTTCCCCTCAATGACAATTCTACCCCCTCCTTCCATATTAAATTCTAAAATGTTTTTTCAGTACGTTTTTGTCTTCACATTATGGAATATCCTGCTCACATCAACAGCCATATCAGATACAGGAACACATGGGAGTGGGTTTTCTGGCTTTTTTTTATTTTTTTTGGCTAACATCATGGCACTTACACACTACTTTTAGGAAAATCTGGATTACAGAGGTGAATGAATCCACTGTTAGACTCCTTTATTTCCAGTGGTCACTATTATTACATGTTATGCCTAAGCCTGAGAAAATGTAAACAGTACAATTCTAAAAACATTTTCCACAAAGATGCTGCTAAACATTGAAGCACAAGGTAGCAGGTTACATATCATAAATTCTCAGATATGCTGCTTGTCCAGATTTCAGTATATAAAGACCTCCATCTCTTCCATCTCTGTACTGCACAGAGACAGCATGGTTAAAATACATAAACCCACCTCTGTCCTGCTCAAAAAGAACTTTTCCAACTTCAGTAAGAATTTGCTTGAGTAAAGGATACAACCATTAAATATAGCTAATTTTCTGTCTCACTAAGTGAAAACTAGCAGTGATTTTGAGTGCAATATTATTAGCTTTTTTCCCCAAAATAAAAGGCTTTAACTTAGGAAAGGAGGAGATACAAAAAAAAAAAAAAAAAAAAAAAAAATTAAAAGTACAGCTTCTTTTTCTAATCTTTTTGATGGACTGACTAAAGCCTGAATGCTATAGTCAAAAAAATCACCGAAGGTCTGATAAAGGTTCAGAGATTACAGGCCAGGTTCAGATTCATCCTGTGTTACTTGAATCTCACAGAGTTGTCCCCCTTAGTGGAGAGACTCAGGTCTCTCCAGAGTGTTTGCATGTTCTCAAATGAGACAGATTTCGAGATGATTCTCACTCACCAGGGGTGAGTCACCTCACAACAAAGGAGCTCAACACTTAGGTATGATGAATCCAAGCCTCAGCCACCTGTTCTCATGACCTGTCTCCTTCCACTCCTAGGAACTAAGTGTACAGACCAGACTACTTTAATTGCCTACTTTGGTCTAGGGATACCAGAATAGGTTCAGGGTGCTCATTCTTAAAACAAATTACCCAGTGAGAAAATAAATTACATGGTATGTAGACATAAATACAGGTATTTATTTCCACCAAGAGAAACAACTATCTTTCCAGTTCTTGCACAAATATACATATTTCCCTTTCCACTTACCCATAGACACCTACCAGTGTGTGCTTTAGAAATTAAACGGCTGCTTTACTTGCCTGGTAAGCATTGGCATCACTGCTGTGGAAGCAGTTAGGTATGGTTTGGAGTGAGTACTTGCTATGCCCAGATAACAGAGCAGCAGGACACAGAAGATGTCTTTGGCATGTGTAAGTCTTACATGCACACTTTTGCTCCCTCTTTGTCTTGTACTGTCTCACTGTGGGCTGAGCCCATAAAAGCAAACAGCGACCAGTGCTCCTCGGCGTTCCCCCTGTAGCACTGAGCCAGCAGCCCACCTCGGGTGCAGATTCCTTGAAATCCCACATGTTCTCCATGGGAAGCACTGAAACGGCCAGAATCTGTTCTCAGTCCGGAGTCCACAGCAGCTGGCCCTTGTATGTGCCAGCAGATCCCACAGAGAGGATCTCATTGGCACACAAGCCCTTCAGTTCCTGTGAAAGGGCTGAGAGCTGAGAACTGCACCTGCTCTGATCCCTTCAGGCTGTGTTTAAATCTCATAAATAAACCATTTGCCTGAGCTGATCTCACAATGAGCTCAGAAAGATGAGCATTTCTGCACACTTCTGCAGGAAGATGCATTCTCTCAGAACACTTCAGCTTTGGCAGCACTGCTCCAGAACACAGCTACGGAAGGTGTTCTCCCACAGCACTGAACAGTTTTATCTTTCTTCTGTAGAAGGAGGTGCAGGAATAGACAAATGCTGACTCTGATCTAAATTAATATTCTGCTGATAGCTGGACTCTGGCACTCCTTTCCAGAGCAGAACTAAAGCAGATTATGGGGCTACTTTCTTTTCTCTCTAACTTGATATAAATCATTCTCTCTTATAAACTGAGTTAAACTGCTCTTCAAAGAACTGTATAAATTTCAGTGAAATCAACCACAGTTTTACAACATTTTCTTAACCGGATCACATTAAGATCCCATCTTTCCCTGCAGAGCCTCTGGGCCTAATTTATGGAAGTTGACATATTCTTCACATTGTAAATGAAGATGTATTGTGTGAAGAAGAACTGAGTATAAACATAAGCAAGCTTAGACTGACTTATTTCCTCTGGGTTGTTTTGGGGTTTTTTTTCCCTCTTAAGTGATTTAAAACAGCAGTGATTTAAAACAGTTGTGAAAACTAAGTCAGCTGCATAGATCTTGTTTCCTTAAACTCTGTTGCTGGCATATCATTAATATTTTGTTACTCTGAAACCAGTTTTATTAATTTTATTAATTTACTATTAATTGTTAATACAGTCTTTAATAGGTCTTCAGATCTTATATTCACAATGAAAGAAAAAGAAGAAACAGAATCTGCTTTTTCTCCTTAAAAATCATTGGAACATTTAAATGAATTTAACAGAGGTAGGTTCACATTCTATTTCATAGTGAACAATGCCAAAGAACAACTTTAAAGCAGGAAAAAGGAACACTCTGTCAGAAAATGGATCAAGAGAAGAATACCCTTCATCAAACAAGAGTCCTCAGATTTGGTAAATTTGGATTGCAGTCCAACAAAAAACCTTTTAAAAGGCAAAAATAAATTTAAAAAAAGGTGCCTCTCACTGACATTCAGCAGTCTCTCAGTGACTGTAAAGGAGAGTGTAGACTGTTAAGTCACTCCTCTGATGCCAGTACAAAGGCAAATGGTCGGTCATAAGACAACGGAAGTGTGGCATTGAGACATGGCATCACTGAAATTACACAGCCTCAATTAGCACATAAACTTTAGAAAATGTGTAATGAATGCTGCTTCCTCAGTACTTCTCCTTCACTGCAATATTGCACCACATATTTTTATCCATTTCTATCAAAAAGTTTAATCTAACAAAAAAGTTAATTTTTTTTAAAAGTTCATTATAAAAATTTGCTGTATAAAAATGCCAAATCCCCTAAGCCTTATATACAAAATGTATCACTTTTATGAAAATAATTGGACCCAAGTACATAACAAAACATTTTTATACAAAAACGTACAAGACTGCATTCAAATTAATGCAAATAAGTAAAAAAACCCTTCAAAAAAATGTCTCATTCATGGAAGATCTGCTTCTTTTAAAGGTACAGGTATATAAACCTATACATGTCTGAAATGGTCTCACGTTGGCCATTTCCTGGGAAGCACGCACTGGTCAGAGAGTATTTCCACAGGTCACCGGTGAGCGCCGTACTTTGCAGACCAGTCAACGCGCCCATGGATCGGCTCCGCGGCCGGCGGGAGAGGCATTAACCTCGGTGAGCTCTTGGTAGGTGAACTGAACGAGGGCCATCCAAGAAGGGGTCTGACTGACGTCAGAGAAGCAAAATCTAAAGGACAAAAAATACTGTGATATAAAGGTTCAGTGAACCCTGAACATCCACTGCATCCACACTGAACAACAACTGGATGCAGGTCCAGTTACTTCTTCAGGAAATAAGCCTCCTTTTTTAACAGTTTGCTGATGTGAAACAATAGTGCATCCAATCCCTAAAGACTCAGCAGACAAAGACTATTTACATCCCTGATTTGACAAGCGTGAATTCTGTGCCAGCTCTCACACCAACGTCTAGGTCCCATTGAAACAGGCTGTAGATAAACCCACATATTTAATAAACAAAAGTAAACATAAAGAAAATCCTTTGCCATATGAAGGAGAGGTTGCAAACAATACTTCCAGTCAGTCATATATTGACAAATAAAATAAAGCAAAGGTAAGCAGTTCAGTGCTGCATACATACAGCATTACTGGAGTACTGACCAAGGGACCAAGAGAACGCTGGTACTATACTTACCAGAAGATGGATCCACAACTGGTGCTAACTGAACCCTCTGCCCAGCAGAACCTACTTCCTTCTTCAGAAACGAAGGGACATAAGCACTCGTTAGACCACTTGATCCTATGGGCCCTGAAAGAAATGACAAGGAACATCTGAACACAGTGGATCCCCCATACTGTCAACAGATGACAAAGGTGTGCCCTGAGGGGTCATGTTCAAGACCAAGCCTGATCATGGACTGATCAAAACAAGAACTTAATTGAAGACACTAGAAATCCACAGCTCCTATATATACACCTGCATTTGGGAGACTGTCAGCATCAGACTGCATCACAGATGAATGGAAAACAGTTACAAATTATACCTGTCAGGGAGAATACATCTCAGCTTTTTCAAGGTTTCTCAAAGCTTCCAAAACTTAGCATTCAGTTGGAATTATCTTGTTTGACTTTCAGCAACTACGTGCTAAGAGTATATTGACTCTTGGTGTCTATGTGGTGAGTCTGGGGCTTTGGTACTACACAGAGCTCTTACTGAAGCCTGTGAGAGCACAACTTGAAAATCTGGTACAGAGTCACATTTCAAATTTTAAAAGCCAGTTACAAAACTTGTCCCTAAGATGAGCAGCTTTGACTGACCTGTAGGATAAGCCATAGATAGGGAACAAAACAGTCTAGAGTTATAGCACAGATGGACACTAAACAAGATATCATGCACAGACCATTGCACACATGCCTACGCTGTACTATTGCAGTGGCAAAGCCTATTGTGGGAAATGATGGTAATAAATAAAAAAGACAAAAAACTAATTACATTCTATGCTGCTACAAAAGAAGCAAAAACTTCTAGAAGAGCCAGGAAGGAGACATGCTACGTATATAAAGGTTCTCATGCAGTTTAGCTGTTTACAGTGTCCTCCCATCTTGAATCTTTAAAGAATGATTTTCTGATTAAATTACGTCCAAAATTTTAAGTTGGGTTGTTTTTTTTAACCTGAGCTTCTAGAGGTCCAAAATGTTTATTTGGGCCAAGATTCAACACAAACTTTGGCAATAAAATACTTTCTAAACAACATACAGAAAAGAAGTATGGCACTGCAGAACTGTATCACATGAAAACCTGAAGCCACAGTTTAGAGAGGAAATACACAGACAGAGTCTAGAAACATCAACATGTTTAAGTGTATCTGATAAAATCTAATGTAAAAATCTACAAATTAATTACTTCAACTCAAACAACAGTGATTAAATACCTGAAATACCAAATGCCAAAAAAAAACCTGAAGAAGAAAAATTGAGAAGTTTTGCTTTTTGTCTGAATTTTTAAAACTACAATTATTACATTATTTTAAACAACATCAATTAAAAGACATAATGATAGGTTTTCTTTGCTTTATTCATGTAAGAAGACTGGTGTGTATGGCTAGTTCAATTTATACCAGCTTCCTCCTGTGGTGACAGCCATTTATGCAGCCGGTGGACTGAAATGCTCTGGAAACCAGAAAATATGACTTAAAAAAAACTGAGGAGGGAAACTGAAAGCAAGATGAAATATTTCAGGTTGAACAGACCTAAGCTGTCCAGCCTTCTATGCGTGGGGTACTTCAGACTTGTGAGGATTCATTAGAAGATACGACTATGTTTCAGTTTAAGGCAGTCTCCCAAAGAAGAGTACTCATAACCAATTTTTACACAAAGACAGGGTAGCAGGTATCTTAGGAGCTGACAGTGTTTTGGGAATGGATCACTCCAACATACACCTGTGGGGAATTGCAGAGACATCACTTATCGTTTTTCAGAGTCTTAGCACACCTTCTTACCTGAATTCATCCTGTTGGTAGTACTTGCTCCCAAACCAGAAGTTTTCCCAGACAAACCAGAACTGGGCCAGGGATGAGATGGAGCAGACTCTTTGTTTGAAGTGGAGACTATGCTATTCCTTGTGCTTATTCCTATATTGCAAAAAATTCAAAGATTACTTCATTAAAATTCCTGTTGCCACACAGGCCTGCATGCATTCCACCTGATGCACAGTCTTAGAGCAGATGTCTGGTTCAACTTAACCAAAACCTCTCCCTTTCAGTAACTCTCTGGGTCGCTCCCCATCCTCTCATAATACAGGAATGCTGTAACTAGCCACAGGCCCTAATCTGCAAACATCACAATGTATGTAGTTCCACTAGCATCAATGGCTGCTTAGATCACAGGGCAGGATCCTTACATCAGGGCCACAAATATTCTCAAGTCACAGAAGGTGAACCTTGCTATGTACATGAAATCTACGCTTCCCATAAAAGCCTAACGGTGACAACATAACCTGAGAGACAATACTAGCAATTCCATTTCTCATAGTACTATACTCGTCTTTGGTGTCTCTACTGCAAGCACAGATTATGCCAACAGTTTGCAGTACAGTTCAGATGTCACCTGTTATTTGTATTTAACATAGAGCCCATATTTAAGCAGGGTACCTAACATTCAAGGACACACCCACAATTTATGATAAGGCTAAAGCAGACTTGGGATCAATGTGTTTTACAACCTCCTCTAGTAAAACAAGTTTTAGCTACCAAAACTCTACCTGAGAGACAATTTGAAAGTCAATTAATTGTTTCATGAAAAAAGACTGAGTTTGTTGCCATAATACCTTCTAGTTTACTTAATTCATTTTGAAACATTAGTACTACAAGTGAATGAATACTTAACACTACTTTTATGAATAGCCATTATGAGAAAGAATACACTTCAGCTCATTTTAAATACTAGCAGATATGCTGTCTGCCTCCTGTACTTCATCCTGCCCCAGCACTGGTCTCAGTATAGCAGAGGTTATCATGAAGACACAGGCATGTAATTCTCTATAGAGACATGGATCTGCATTTTACTTAACTCCAAACTACAGCAAAGCATATTCCCACTACTAGTTAGCCTGTTGTTCATGGTATTATACACCCATGAGGTAAATGCACGGCACTTTCTTTCCCAGTCTAGAAGACCAGTCTTATACTTGTTAGGGAGACAGGGAATAGTTTGGCACATATACAGACATCTTCTAACACACCTCCAAGTATAAAAGTATCCATCAGGAGAAGGAAGTACCAACAATCCTGTCCCCTCGTTTGTAAGCAGCACTTCTCAGTTGCTAGACTGCTAGAATGCAGTTTGTGTCATGGCCATCTACGTTAGCAAAGCTCTTTCTCTCCTCACGTTCTTTAAGCAGTAGCCCCCTTCCACAAGGTGCAAGGATAACAGCTAATGTACCAATGACTATTTCATACTGCTGTTGGAATTGCAGGAAGAAAAGGAAAGTATTTTTTACTAACCAGGTCGATACCTAGAATGGTTTAAGTAGTGTTGCTTTGCTGCAGAAACTCTCAGTGTGGGAGCATCCTGCTGCAAAAAGGTTGCATGGGAAGTTCGGGCACTGCTGCCAGAGCCTACAGCATCCGAAGGCTTCAGATTCAAAATGCTTTCAAATCTGTAATTCAAAAATTGGTACACATATTGGTACACATCCAATTCTTACAGCACATGTTTATTCACAACTGGCTTTCTCAACTCCATCCCATCTCCAGGAATCATTTACTTCTGTGTTTGCTACACTGTAAGCACACAGACAACAGGGAATATTATCAACCTGAAGTCATACAAGTGCCCCTGAAAATCACATTTGTACTTCTAGTTCCCTTATATACTGCTTTTAAAGTTTTTATAAATCACTCAGTAGGTTTCTCTCTTCTGTATACCATCCATGGAAACTGCAGCTTAGAGTTGTCCAAAACAGTTTATATGCATGGAGTATGTCAAAATAGTCCACATATAAAATCGAAAAGTATATGTTCAAAGATTAACTTGGGGAAACTTAAGCCCATTTTTTCAGTGGGGAAGAAAAAAAGAATACAAAATTGTATAGAAATACATTTCCAGATACAAAGAAAGCATGAAGAGCAACAGCACTAAGAAAGAGAAAAAGGCCAAAGAAATAGACCAAACAGCACAAGCACATAAGAAGCCCCTTACCTACAAAGAGTTTCATCATTCTGCCTCTTCTTGTTTTTCAAGTCCATTCTCATGATGCAAGATGTGAAATCAAGGTCTTCTAAGTCATCCCAGTCTTCAGAACTCTTAACTGTCCTGGGAAGATGTCCCCATCTTCGCCTAGGTTTTGGTTTAAGTTCACCATTTATATTCTCAGACCCAGCAGATGTTTTCTGTATGAAGATTGATAAGAAACAAACCCATGTGCTTAGGCCATAAATCAGGTGACAGGAACAAAGAGGATTTTTTTTTTCTCTATCTCAAAGAGTAATAGTGGTAATAGAGCTGTAACAACACAATCTTCATCTTCCATTAAATGTGCTAAGAACACAATCTGTAGCCTGCCGACATTATTACTTATCTTCTGCATTTCATCCTGTAATAAAGTGTCTTGAACTGACAAAAGAAGAAATTTCTTAAGTCTCAATTCCAGTTCTACTCATGTTTCAGTATGCACCTCCCAAACCATTACCTTATGCTCAATTTTTACTTCTAGACCCATGCTGGGAGTAAGAAACTGCATGAACGCTTATGTTTCCACAAGCCTGTGTCTAGACATTTTAAAAAAATTTATCTCTTGCAGGACAGCACAGGTACAAATTTGTGTCTCTTCAGCCGTTGAGGCTCAGCAGTACATTTTGACCTTGTGTGACACTGGCCAGTACAGACCCTACTTATGACTGATTCACACTGTCTGCTCTCGTCATCTATCTTATTAATCCAGTCTCCTTATCAGTCAACAAGAAGGGTACATTCTCATGCCGAAAGAACAATCTGTTGGTTTCCACGTTCAGTATGGAAGACCAAAGGGAATACTATTCCCAGTCAATAAATTGGATGCCATAAATGGATGAAGGCAATAGCCTCCTTTCCCTCATTTCCATACTATTTAGCTTAATACTTTTTTCTCTAGCATCAATCCCATTAATAGTTTGAACACCGTACATCCTTTTTACTCATATGAAATCAGTGTCATCCTGTAAGTGGTGCTTTTCAACAAAGGGAAGCACGAAATGGCTCTAAAATGAGAAACTGACTTGCTTGTTTTACAACAACGGGACTTAGATTTCAATAGAGTAAGTCCCAGTTTCTATCAGAAATTGTAACCATTTTTTATTCCCAGTCACGATCCTTTCAGTAAAGAACCTTAAAAGAGAACAAGGAAAAGAAACACAAGGAAAAAAATTAGGCAGTATATCAGAAAGTTTATCTTATGCTAGATGGACCTTTACCTGCTGAGGAACCTTATTGTGAATTGCAGGCAGACGAACCTGGTTAGACTTGTCCTCCTGTAAGTAGTTACCGTGCTCAGCCCCAGAGTTGTCTGTCTTACATGCGTACACCACGTGCTGGGAAGACTGACTTTGTTGAAAAGGCCTTGATGAAATTCGGGCATTAGGTTTCAGAGGGGGCTGTGCTGGGGGGACAGGCTTAATATGCAGAGATGATTTATTGTGCAGTTCCTTTTGTTTTCCCAGTTCCTGAATGCCCAGGGCATGCCCAACCTGGAAGTATGAGTATCGAAGTGCCTAAAAAGTAATATAGACATTAGGCTTAGAAACCCATAGTTTTTCATTTACCCCAATCCTGTGTGTCAATAAAAGTTTAATTTCCTTTTTTTCTGGGGTAGGAAACAGCAGAAGACCCATCTCTCAACACTAGATTCTAGTGAGCACAATCCACTTCAAAAAAATGCTACAATAGTAGAGAAATTTCAAGAGATACTGAGTTATCAAATCCTCTGTGGACTAGTACAGAAGGAAAGGTTCTGCAGAATTAAGATTTTTAACTAAGTATATGGCATCTAAAGGCATGTTTCATTACATGCTGTCTCTTCATGTGTGCATGTGCAAACACATCCCCCCCATCATTACAGATTCAGCCAGCAAAACTCAATGACCCCAAGAGACATCCCATGTCTTCCGTTCTCCATTCTCCAAGATGGAATGAAGTGAAAGAAATACAACCCTTATGAAAATTAGCCTCTATCTTTTCTGACAGACAAGTTAATAAAAGTACTCTTATCCTGCCTTAAAAGTAATTAAGGAGTTGTCTGTAAAGGAAATTAATCTGCCTATCTTGCTACTTCAAGCATACTCATCTTCCCAAAGACCTCTTACTGCAAAAAACTTCTAAAAGCTCAGATTCCTCACTCTATTTGTACTTTACTGTAAAACATTTGTTAATGCTCTTAATACTGTTACAGTCAGTATTTTTTTGTTTTTTGTTACCTTTGAGAGCTCTTAATCTATTTCACTTTTAAACTGTTTTAATTAGATTTCAAGCTTTTTATTGCAATTTGTACTGAAGGTCTAATTAAATCACAAAGGTACAGCTACAGCCCTTGAAGTCAAGTCAGATTTGAACCCAGAATCACATCTGTTTTCCAAAAGGTGCCCTGCTCATTTAATTGAGTACTATCCGAAACCAGTGGCTACCACCACCCATATGTGCAGTATGGATGACTTGGGCAATGCTTATGCACAGGATGTTGGAACATACCTGCAGTGCACTTGAGCTGTGGCTGCCCTGCAAAAGCTAGCCTTACCCAGGCAACATTGGGCTGGAGGAACAGAGAGCAAGGTGGACTGACAGCTGGCGGAAAGGCCAGGCCAAAGGGTGGTGGATCAATGGAACAAAGTCTTGGCTGGAGGCCAGGAAGTACCTGTCTTCCCCAGAGGTCATTATCAGGGCAAACACTGTTCAACGCCTCCATTAATGGCGTAGCTGGTGGTGCAGAGTGCACCCTCTGGAAGTCTGCTGATGACACGAGTGGAAGGAGGGGCTGACAGACCGGTTGGTTGAGCCGCCATCCTGTGGGACTTCTGCAAGCTGGTGAAATGGGCTGACAGGAACCTCATCAACTTAACAAGGGTAAATACCAAGTCCTGCACCTGGGAAGGAATAACCACATGCACCAGTACATGCTGGGGTCAACCACCTGGAAAGCAGCTTTGCAAGAAAGGTCCTGGTAGACACCAACTTGAACATGGATGATCTACCAAATACGCCCTTGCTGCAAATAAGACTAACTCCTGGGCTGCCTGAGCAGGAGTGTTCCCAGCAGGTCGAGAATGGTGATCCTTCCACTCTGCTCAGCACAGGTGAGGCCATGCCTGGACTGCTGTGTCCAGTTTTTGCCTCCCCAGCAGAAGAGAGAGATGGACATAATGGAGAGTCCAGCAAAGGGCCACAAAGGTGATTAAGGGACTGGAGCATCTCACATGTGAGGAAAGACAGCTGGGACTTCTCATCCTGGAGGAGAGAAGGTTCTTGAGGATCTTATCGAAGTATGCAAAAAAACAGAAGGGAAAGTGCAAAGAAGATGGAGTGAGTCTCTTTTCAGGGGTGCCCAGTGACAATGGGCACAAACTGAAACACAGGAAGCTCCCTCTGAACATCAAGAAACACTTTCTCACTCTGAGAATAACTGAGCACTGGCACAGGTTGCCTAAGGCAAGGTGGTTGAACCAGATTCCAGCCATTCTGTGGCGAACAGCAAAGAAAGAACAGCATCACAGCCTGCAGCCATACATCCTACCTTCTGCTATTCCTACCTACTCTGCTGCTATTCACAGTGACTGGGTTACACTTAATTCAAGTGTATTTGCATGCTGCAGTCACACCTTTGATCATCGAGCATATACCCCAAGCAGTTAATGTTTCATGCAAAAGACTGATGACACTCTCTTAATTACCCGCCTTTGTCTTGCAAATTGTTCTTGGATTCTCCTCTTCTCCCTTCTAAGAACTGCACCCCTGAGCAACTGCTAAATGACTGTTCCTTGCAGTAAAAGAAAAAAAATCACAAGCAGAAATGAGAAAAAGAAAACAAAATCAAACCTGAGTAGCTGTTGGCCGCTTTTTGGGGTCCCACTGAAGCATATCTCTCATGAGCTGCACTGCTTCACTGCTAGCATTAGGTATGAGAGTTTTTAGGTTGTTAGGTACACACTGAGGCCAGCGAAAATTCATGGAAGCTGAAAGTTGGTAGCCTTCAGGCCAGTCGTTCTGAAAGAATGAGATTTCCAAACACAAAAAAAGGTCAAGCTGTAAAGTATCAGTGCCTAAGCACTCTAGCACATATTTTACCAGTAACAGACTGTGTCCAACTTGCTCTGGACTTATATTGAAAATTTCACTAAAAATCTTCACCTCAAACCTCTGGTGAGAGGTGAGTCTTGCTGTACATCCAACAGAGTCAAGGGCACAAATGGAACCAGGAAATAGGAATCTCGCCATGATCCCAATTTTTAGCCTCTTAAACCATAGGTTTATACGCAATGTACAAGAGAAAATTTAATTCCCACCTAATGAAATCACAGTCTAAGGACCTAGTTTGCTGTTCAGGGATCTGTTTCTCCTCCTCTCTGTGTCAGCTTTTACAGCATAATTACATAATGTTTACTGCACAGAAAATAAGCTTTAATTTAGATTATTATATCTGAAATCAATACCATAAATTAGCAGTAAGGAGGAAAATTTATTATTTTTATGCTTACTGCTACTGTGTCATTGTGTATTGTAGAACAGCTCCAGGATTACTGCAGTATGGAACACCATTTCAGTTACCTTTTTTGGGGTCCCTAAGACTTGGCAAATTTTGAATATAGTATCAATTTCACTGGCGCCTGGGAAGAGAGGCCTCAGTGTGTAAACTTCTGCCATTATGCAACCAACAGCCCAAATATCTATTGGAGAACTGTAGCAGGTGGATCTCAAAAGGACTTCAGGAGCCCTGTACCTGTAACAAGAAAGAAAAGGAAACCCCAACAATCAACACAATTCAAACATACATGAAATAACTCACCTCTTCATTCTTTGCTATTAAGAGCAAACATCCTTTAAAAACCTCCTCTCCTGTACACAGACCTTTTCTTTTTTTGATTAAAACTACATAAGCTTCTGTAAACTCTCTTATACCTTCCTGACATGCAACAATCCTAGCATGTTCCCACCTGCCTTACCCCACTCCCTCTGTGCTCCTGCCATCTGTAAACTGTCTTGCACTAACTGAAGCTTTTCAAGTTATGGCAACTTTAAATAGAAGTTTCATAAGGAGGAGGCATTAAAAGTGGTATAACGATCAGCACAAATTCAGTACTGTACTGCTTTAAAGTGTCAAGTTCCTACAATGTAGCTGAGTACTAGCACTTACCATCTTGTGGATACATAATCTGTGTAAGGAGGTCGAGATCGGATTTCTCGGGCTAAGCCAAAATCTGCAATTTTCACAAGTTCTGGTCCCATGCAAAGCAGATTTTCAGGTTTCAAGTCCCTGTGGAAGAACCCTGAAATTCAAATGAAATATTGATGTGGATTGCAATGTCATAGCTGTATCCTTTACTTCCCAACTGGATTGTTTTATTTTAGTTCTTAGCATTGAAGCTGGAACAGCATCACACAGACGTCAAAGTCTTAAGTGAGCTGGTCAGTACAAGGTTGTACAGTTGGACTGTGAAAAACAGTACACACAAGTTGGCTATCTTGTAACAATTCAGAGCATTCAGTCAGACAGCTCCTTCAAGAAAGTGAGACTTCTCTACACCATTTTAATGCTAGCTTCATTCTAAATGGAAACTGCCCAATGAAGTTATTGATCAGTTACGTAACGTTATTTTAAACAATATATGAAAATGAGGGGGTTTTTGCATTTTGAACTTCTTTTTAAATCTCAGAACATAATCTGCAAGCACTCAGCTACTCATCATCCTGTAAGAAGATCTCAGTGTATTTTTTTAGTGCCCTCTGCATTCAGCAAGAACTGATCATGAAAGAATGTTTCGCAAGAGCTCCTTCAATACAAATGAGAGAAGAGGACTGGAGTATCACTGACTACTGTCTCTGAAATTTGCTTCCACCATTAGCCTGCAAATCTTGTCCTTATGCTTCTTTCTTGCAAGCATCTGAAACCACCATTCCTATCTACAGCTCCCTCTGTACTACCTTACTGAGCTCCTTTTCAGAGACTCCAATATGCTTACTTCTTCCATGGGTTGGAATATGCTCCCACAGAGAATGGACTAAACATTCACACAGGATGTGTCTATACTGTCCACCATAACTAGATTAGCTTTTGTTTGTTAGATTAATGTATAACAGCATTGAAGACATAGTGCTGTAGGTATCTGCTAACCAGGACACTGTATCCTTCCTAGGGATGTTGAGTTGACGTTCTGGTGCCAGCTTGAGCTACTGCCTCTCTATGGAATGTACTAGGCAGAGCAATCAAGGCTTTTCTTAGCATTTAGTGCTATCACGTCTGTATTTTGCTGCACAGACATGCACCAACAGAATGCTTGTGAGGCAATTTATTTCATGACAAACTTGTAAAAAGAGCAATCCGTTGTGTGCTCAAATATAAGAAGATGCTTAAGAGTTTGGATGGACAAAGAATGCAAAAAGTATACTTGACAAGCATTTCTATGCCATATAGGAGCAGAACAGAGAAATACAGAGAGGGCAAAAAAGTTCATGTGATTTTTTCCAAAACTGTTGCAGAGAGAATCTTGGGAGACCCACTCTTACACTGTGAGCCACAATACCATCACAATCATCCTGTCAGGCCTGCCAAACATTTCCAGGTGTTTTTAACTACAGATTTGCACCATCTTGGCAGAAGTGAAAGTCTAGTGTGGTAGCAGGTCAGTGAAAAAGACAGTTAGTTTTGACATAGAACTGTTCAGTCTTCACAGCTACAGTAAGTTAAATAGCAATAAAAGCTGTTCTGAAAGGCCGTGATCCATTTGACAATTTATTGAAAAAAGGTGGCTTAGAAAAATATTATGCAAAAATCTATCTTCACAGATTATACATGTCACTGCAACAGACTAGAATTTAGTTTGGTTTCAGATGAGTATCCAAAACCCATCAGAAGAGCAAATAAAGCCATTAGCTTGAAAATATTTTGGAAAACACAGTTTTCCTTATCAGAAGGGATAACCCAGAGAGCTCTCCAGCAACAGACCCTACAGTGCACCTAGCAGACAGAATTGCAGAGGTCACCAAAACATGGTGAGGAAGCTATAATTGAAATAAGGTGTTTGAGATTTTTTTTTTTTGTTAGTTAAGTGGGTCTTGTTACTACTGGCTCGTACATCAGCTTTAGCTTTTATCATTGTTGGAAAAATTAATTGGAAGCCCATGCAACAAAAGCTGTTTGTCACTCAGACTTTATTACTTTAAATGTGTCTTATAGAGAATGTGCATTTTATTCAGGTATCTGTGTGTACCTTGAGAAAAGAGTAATTTCTTCTTTATTCTCACTCTCAGGGGACCTCTAAATCTATCAGGAAATGTGTCCATTAACATCCAATGAGTTTGAGAGTGGCCAGCTGCCAGACTGAGAAAGTGGAAATCTACAGACAAGGAACTGAGCAAACCTCCAGACTGAAGTATTAGTCAACTATAAAATACAGGTATTTTCAGTAACCTGATCTCTCATATAGTGCTATTCTTTTGATCACTCCTTCTACTAAAGTTAGTAATGTAATTGCTAGTATATTCATCAAAAAACTTACACAAACATTATCTGGCTCTAATTTAGAATGCTTATAGCTAAAACGTAACTTACCATGCTTATGAATAAATGCAAGCCCTTGCAGGATCTGATACATAATATTCCTAACGGTAGACTCAGGGAACAGTTTGTTTCTGTGGAATAAAAGGGAATAAATAATTATTAATTATTAAATTCACACATCAGCTTATGCTTTCTAATGAACCAAAGATAAAAGGTAGAAACGACAATAAAGCTGCTAGTCAGCTTTTCATATTTGCCTATTATCTCTTTTAGTTACAGAAGAAATTCTTATCTCCTCTACAGTCCTTTGGCACAAAACTGGCAATTTAACTAAGAATTAAGCAAATAAACCACATTCTTAAAGGTTTGACTTACACAATGTCTAGCAAGTCCAAGGCCTAGCTAAACCATCGAGAATATGATGCACAGCATACTTTTAAAGACATCTGGGCTTTTTGTTTTCATAAGAAGGTAGGATATCATGCATTTCTAAGAAATTCCTAAAGATAATTGGTTATAGACTTGAATCATTTCTTCAAAGTTCATTATGTCATATAATTGAAAATCAGCACCCATACATATGTGCCAAATTAAGCTACAGTTTTATATACCTCTGCATGCACACTAAGTATTTTTATGCTTAAAAAGGTATTTAATGTAGCATTCACATATTGTAACAAAAACATTATTTTGTTAAATCAAGGAAGATTATTGTCATCTGCCAGGCTGATACCATGGTCTATAGAGAGAAACAATTCAAAGCAGGGAATGTTGCCCTCAGTTATCCTCTGGTGGATGTTATCATGGCCCAAAGGCTAAAATTAAGACTTTATTAATGCTCCAGCAAATATCAAAAAGCTAGATTTTATTAAGAATGCTGACGAATGAAACAGGCAGTCTTTGGTCATGTCAGCTCAAATTGCAAGGAAAAATAATTCCTGGAAGCAACCCAAAATTTGACACCTCTTGATTACTGTTCCAACTACTTTTTATTTATTCATTTATTTGAGGAAGCCATAAAAGAAGAGGTGGTGCTACCACTCTCTTATAAAAAAGCATGGTTGGAATACTTACATAGACAAAAGTTCTAGGTCCAATGCTTCCTCAGTGTGAGGGCTGTTACCCAGCTCCTATCTCTCAAAAGAGCACCCTACTCACCTGCCACACTAATCTGGGACAAGACACTGGAAACTCTCATTAGACTGGCCTGGATATGCTCAAAGGTGACAGCCATAGCTCCCACTACAGCCTGCAGCTTTAAGCCATAGTGATCTAAGCCTACAAATGATCCAAAGTCCTTTGAACAGTAACAGGGGTGTTAAAAGCACATTACAAAAGTAATTAATTTGTATCAGGAATGGGTGATGCTATTACATACCTCTCTTTCATTAACTGATAAAGATTTTCCTTCATGTATTCAAACACAAAATACAAATGATCATTTTCCCTGATAACTTCTTTCAGCTTTACCACATTGGCATGGTTTAATTTCTTCAAAGACTAGAAAGAGAAAATACAAACAGCATTTTACAAGGGTCTTAATATAGCGAAAAAAGAAAAAAAAAAAACCCAACTTACTTCAACTGTTGTTGAAGAATTAACTTCAAAAACTCTTTGGTGTCTTAAATAATCAGACAGCTCTGAGAACAAAGGCCAGATCTCCAAGTACTACCACATACATATACAGTCTATGTAGTAATTTAATGTGCTGGTCATTCAAAAGCCAGCTATCTGCTATCACTGTAAGCACCAAAACAATTGCATTTTCTCTGTAAGTAACTTTTTAATGGCAGAATTCACATCCTTCTTGCACCTGCACTGGTAACAGTCAGGTCAGAGTCAGGACTAAAAACAACCCTGGAAAGCCTTCCTTGGTACTGTGGATTAACCTCTGTGGGCAGCTGAGCTTGTTCAGCCCTCCAAGCGGGATGGGGAAAATAAATCAGAAGGGCAGAAAGTGAGACAACTCATAGGCCGAGATACAGAGTTTAAAAGCCAAGCATGCAAGCAAAATACAAAATTCATTCATTGCTTCCCACGGGCAGGCAGGTGTTCAGGCACCTCCAGTACAGCAGGGCTCCACCACATATAATGGTAACTTGGGAAATCAAATGCCATCACTCTGAAGGTCTCCTGCTTCCTCCTCCTTCCCCCAACTTTTGTTGCTCAGCACAATGTCACATGGGACGTCCCTTCAGTTAGCTGGGGTCAGCTGTCCTGGCTATGTCCCCTCCCAGCCTTCTGTCCACCTTCAGCCTACTCACTGACAGGGAAGCATGAAAGACAGAGAAGGCCTGAGGTTGTGAAAGGACTGCTCAACAAAAACTAACACATGCCTGTGTTGTCAGGACTGTTTTGGTCAGAAATCCAAAACACAGACTCAGAGAAGCTGCTATGAAGAAAAGTAACTCTACCCCAGCCAAAACTAGCATATTTGGGTCTTCCTTCTTTACATACACTTCCTTGGGTATCTTTTTTTTAGATTTTTAGTGTATTCGACCTTAATTTTTACATGGTACTGTAATAAAATGACCTAGATTTTCTGCATGTTTTTGGTGCTGAGCATAAATTAAGGAGGTCCTTAAAGCGTACCCCCAATGTTTCACTGGCATCAGAATTTCATGCTAAATGTCTGCCCCCAAGCCAACTACAGAGAAACAACTGCATGTACAAAAGTTAATGCTGCGCAAAGGGCGTGTGTTCTAAAGCTCTGAAAAACAAACACCAATCAGCTCCAGGTGTTGTGACAGGAAAGCTCTCACTCACACACTCCCCCCCTCCACCGCAAGGCGGAAGCAGCTCTCTACAATCAAATGATTTTTTGCAAGACTACAGAATTTCAATAAGCATTTTCCTAAGACTACAGACACTCCCTTCCAATGCAGAGTCAGGAAATAGAACTGTAATGTCATATGCCACAGCTCACACTGGGAGTAGTTTTTCACGGAAGAGTTGTAAAGAATTTGATGTAACCCCAGAACATGACAGTGATCGTCTAAACTGAAGTCAACCACTGAAGAAAACAAGTACCTTAACCTCCCGAAGGTTCATGCATTCCTCCCAGGAATAAAACTTTCTCTTCATTCTACAAAAGTAGAGGGGAAAATAATGACTAATGCATTGAAAACATCAACTGTTCTTAGAACCAAAAGTCTCACTGCATCATAACAATTCAGTTCTTCCATCAAAATAGAAGATGTTAGTTCCTTTGTCAAAAATCTTTCCATCTCTAGACAAGGTACACTCACACAGAATTACCAGAATACACACTCAAATAGAATTACACTCAAATAATAATTACTATTACATGGGAGTGCACTCTTCTGTGTATATATATATATATATATTATATATATATATATCTTGCTGAAAATAATTCAGAGCCTTCAACAAGCCTAGGCATGCTAATTTTCTTTCTGGTATAACAATGTGGTGGAGTAGAGTCTGTAAAAGGAACAAGGGTAGTTTTGACAATTATGAACAACTCAGAGGAAGGTTTTGAAACAAATTAAATGAAGATCCAATCACTTCTCTGGGTCTCCAATTCTATTATATTCTCCTTACTCCTCTTCTCTATATTTTGATTTCTCTGGAATTTTAGTATCTTGCTGTATTTCCACGTTTTCCTTTGTCCACTGCTCCCTATGTTTCTCCTTCCCTTGCAAGGTGCATCTATCATGCCAACTACTTGTCAAATTCTGCTTTTCCCTTCAAGCTTATAAGCGACTCTGCTCTAACAGAAACAAACTGCATGGCAGTTTTCTCCTAAGCCAGAATATAACCCTGAACACATTATTTTTGTGTGCTCATACACATTTTGATTACCACTCAGTTCTTTGAGATGTAACTCTATGCTTTAGGACCAATAGGATGAAGGCTCACACACACATGCACACAGAAGATCACAGATTAAGACTTACAAAAATACTCAACTGTGTAGAGTCTGGATTTCAGAGGGAGTTAGGCACTCTCTGAAGATATGAGCCTTTGCCTTTAATGATAATTCAGTATTACATATTATTGTAGCAAGTTTCCAGTTTGAAATCAGCTCTTACAATTAGAGTAGTTTTAAGAACTACAAACCCTTCATGTCATAAAGGGGTCGGGGTTATTTTTTTCTGAGCAGTGTTTTTGCAGTTACTGTCTTGTGCACTCAGTTACCAGGCCACTTCTGTTTTTAATAAAGGACTGGCATTAACGTGTAAGCTAAGAGAATGCTTCCAGCTTGTTCTGATTTTTCTGAGTTTCTCCCATACTGCAAACTGAAAATCAAAGGTGCCTCTAGCAAGGTCTGATACAGGCAAAATACCCTCAGCATAGAGGATTTAGAAAGTTGATAAAGCCAGCTATTGACTGCTCATACAAAACACCATTGTACTGAAAGCTTTTTTGACAAGTCTGTCCCTGGGTCTTGGTTGGTATTTCAGGAAGGTGCCTGCAATGCTTTACAGCTGTTTCTTACCATAGCTAGGACAAATAAGCCATTTACAAACTAAGGTCACTGCCGAAGCAGCAGACAAAAATCAAATTAATTTCTCAAGGAAAATCTTAAGCTGGAAAGACCAATATGCAATAGCATAAAAGATACAGATAATGGACAATGACATAAATTGTGTTAATTATCACTGCAGTACTATTATTACATTGAAAATTAGACTACAAAATATATGCTCCATGTAAGCAGCAGCGAAAGGGCTGTAGATTTCATAGCAGCACTGCAGAATACTCTAATACATACCACGTTTGACTGCACATAGCTGCAGAGTGCTGTTATGATAAGCCTTTGTATCTCACCCTCTTTATCTCCTGCTGAGGCCTTGGAGGATACAAGGAACTTGAGTTTTTCACGTGGCCCCAATACAACTCCATACAAAAAAGTGGCATGAAATGTGAAGTACTCAAACCAGCATGACCAAGTTGATGCAGACCTAGAAAAGAAAAACCTGGACTATCCGTTGTTAAGTAATGTATGAAAACACTTACTTTTTAATGGCTATTAGCTCTCCAGATTCAATGCTTCTCCCTAGGAGAACAGAGCCGTAGGTCCCATCACCAAGCTGTCTGATAGTTTTGTACCTATTCATGATGAGGATACTTTAGCTGCAAGTGCATTTCAGTCCTTAGCATTTCTTGTGTTTTTTCTCCTCCGAGCGTAACCAGTTCTTTCTGTGGCAGCATAAATATAGAGCACTCAGGACAGTGTGAACAGTTGCAGGAATCATGTTTTCAAGACTTAGCCTTTGGTCTGAAAGCACAGAACACAATCCATTTGATTTCTGTACCCTTCTGAGATTGCTTGTTTGCAGATTCCACTCTCCTCTAGGAGGACAGTCCTCATCAGCCATACACAAACACTCGTCTTGGTCTCTCACCAGAGAGGGCCAGCCTGTATCTGGATGTAACTCGGTATGTTCCCCAAAGCCACTCTTATGCTAAAGCTAAAGGTACCTTACAGCAAGCTTGCAGACAGCCCTGATGGGAGACACTATTGCTTAAATCAGAGGACAAAATCTCATGGCCTGGAGAAAACAGTCTGGTAACAGAAAAAATGAAGCTTTACAATGCAATAGGAGAGGATCTGTCCTAGTCAAATTATTAGACATGTAAGTTACCATCTTACAAGTCACACTGCCATCAGTTAAACCAATATCCTGAATTTCCATAAGATCCTATGTGAGAGAGCACAGCCATATGCATTCCCTTAAAGTGTTCAGAGGAAGAATATTACATTCATGTCAGGTAAGAATAAATTATTTTACTACAGTAACTCTAAGCATGAATCAGTTTCTAGAAGTAGCAGCTACATCAGATTATCTACCTGATCTTTTGCTGTGACACTGTATGAACAAAATGATCATAGAATGGTTTGGGTTGGAAGGGACCTTAAAAACCTTCTAGTTCCAACCCCTGTGCCATGGGCAGAGACACCTTCCAGTACCCAGGTTGCTCAAAGCCTGACCCAGTCTGGCCTTGAATCCTTCCAGGGATGAGGCATCCACAGAATCTCTGCTAGATAACAAAGCAAAAAACTTCTTATTTCTAGTTTAATGTAATTGTTGCTGGTATTTCCTCCACTACAGTTTAGAAAAAATGTAATCTATTCTTTGTAAACTAACCATACATTTGAAATAAAACAGAATTCCCCTGCAAGGAAGGTTTGGTCCCTACGTTCTCTTATTCTCCACCTCTTAAAAAGACAGCAATACTCATGGCTTGTGACTTTTGCATTCTGTAACATGTATTTTAACTACATTTTCACAATTTTTTTTGGTAGTAGCCTTATATCTCCCGTATTTCACAAAGCTGTATTATGATTTTAGAAGTAATGGGATTATATTACTAGAACTCTGAACTGACATCATTGCAGAGCCACAATCCAGTAGATTCAAGATGTTGTGAACATCCTTTATTTTCCATCTTCTAAGCCTACTAGTCCTACTAATACTGATACAGGAACAAAGATCAGGAAATATGAAGTTAACATACCTTTTGACAATTTACCCATTGAGTAGCATGTCTCTAAACCTATCTCAGACACTGGGTAGTGTCTCAGACAGGCAGGAGGAACTACCCTCTAGCAGTACCTGTTT
This sequence comes from Corvus moneduloides, assembly GCF_009650955.1. Classification (NCBI taxonomy): domain Eukaryota; kingdom Metazoa; phylum Chordata; class Aves; order Passeriformes; family Corvidae; genus Corvus; species Corvus moneduloides. The sequence continues at coordinate 26,047,024 of NC_045478.1, forward strand.
CTCTCCACACACTACTACAGAGAACCAGAACCGAGCACCTTACATTAGAGACCTAATTCCATATTTTGTACTACTTGCCAAGGAACACAGAGCCTGTCTGTAACAACAGCAGTTTGGAGTACCAGTTCCTTTTTGGCTGGTTTTCAGGCTGTGCACCTGAATGGCATAAAGCTATGTTCAATGATCTGCATCCAGGTTAAAAAGCTTTAAGCTGGTTACTCCAGCTGGTCAGTGACTGGATGGCAACTCAGAAGCTTTTATTCAGATCCTTGGCAACAAAATTTCAAACACCAACAAATCCTTGCATGTTCTTTTAGTCTGAAAATCTAAAATTTATTAATATTCAAACAATTTTATACAGTATTTCAAATCAACACAGATGGGACTTGTGGACTTTTCAGCACATACTGCCCTAACAACAGAGTTCTGAAACTGTGATCCTAACAGATGTGATGTCTTACAATTCACAGACTCCTATGCTGTCCCTGACTCACCATTCACATATCCCTTTCAGGGAACTGTGACTGAAGAGTGGAGGAGCACCCTTGCTTCATGTTTGATAACCACAGCAAAACTAAAGATGTGTAACACTACTAGCAATAATCACCAGTAGCTGGATAGATTGTTTATCTGATGTCTCTTGAGCAGATGAAGTGGTGAACCTAACTGCTTATTCCTTGCTGAGGATACTAATTTAAGTCCCTCTCCTTTCCACAGCCACCAATTTTCACAAAACTTGTATGAAATTATCTTTGCAATTCCAGCTCTGGTGTCAAATGTGACCAAACTAGACTAATCGAAATATTTTTGAGGAATAAAGCTGAGCAGAGCAAAAAAAAAAACCAAACAAAAAACCCCAAACAAACAAAACCAACAAACCCCAAGAAAACCAAAAACAAAAACCCCCAAATACAAAACCAAACAAACAAAAAAACTAAACACAAAAAAACCACCCACACCCAAATCAAACAAAAAAACAAACAAAAACAAAAACAAAAAAAAAACCAAACAAAAAAACCCCCAAACCAGTCAGAAAACAGAGATTTCAGTGAGGAATGCATGTTAAAAAACAGTCCAGGATGCACAGAAGTTACCCCAGCTCCTATGGAAGCAAAAACCCACCTGTATGAAAACCCACTGACCAAACCCTAAATAAAAGTCTTCTCTGGGTAACTCAATCAGCACCATTTCTTCTTGGACTTCATAGTGAAGTTGTTTTTAAAAATCTGCTTTACTTGGCCTTCAACTGCTTTGCCTGAGTCCCACTGAAATCACTGAAAAGAGCATGAGTCTCCGACAAGCAGTCTGCAGACCTACAACATGCATAATCTAATTTAAAAGTACTATCTACACCAATTCACATCGTTAGAGGATGCAAATATAAACTGCAAAAATATCTTGAAGTAAAAGGTGCGTTGATACTAAAAGTAAAATGTAAACCCCTTATTTTCACCATATTGTAACACCGTGTTCAGACTCTACCTTACCTGTAACTTTTTACCCGCAGAAATCAACCAGTAATGCGCCTTTAACAGCAAGCTTAATTTAATGCATCGAGACTACTTTCTGACTAAGTACAACTCAAACCTACTATTTAGCTTATGAACCCTTTAAATATGTATCCACTCCTGTTTGAAGGGCTGAAGCGCCGAGAACTGAAAGCGAAACTGGCTCACTCTGCCACAGCTGAGAAACGCAGACAGTAAACAATCAGCATGTGCCTTTTTAAACTTGTGCTGTGCTCCGGCAATTACTCGAAGGTATTACTAGTAGGAAGCGCTGAGAAAGGCGCGGTCCAAAGCCGTGGGTGTCCATGGGTGCGGTCCCAGCGGCTGCCGAGTTTGTTACAGAGGGCTCTGGGGGTGCCCCGTGAGCCGCGCACCACGGCAGGGACAGATGTGATGGCGGGTTCGCCACTCAGGCCGAGTCCCAGCCCCCGCCCGGCCTCCGCGCTGCGGCGGCGCCCGATCCCAGCCACGGTCGCTGTACACTCGAGTGCCCCCGCTCCCGTTCCTCGCTGTACCGGAACGCGGGTCCCCCGGCCCGTGCCCGTGCCCGGCGGGACTCACCACGGACGCGTCTCCCCGCTCCGGCACGGCCTGGGGAGAGGCCCGGAATGGCGACGCCGCGGCCCCGCCGCCCCGCGGAGCAGCTGCGGCCCAGGGCGGCCCCGCGCGGGCCTCGCTCGGCCCATGGCGCGGCCCCGGCCCCCGCCCCGCCCCGGCCCCCGGCACCCCCGGCCCGGCCCGGCCCGCCGGGGCTCCCCGCGGGGGGACAGCGCCCCACGACTGCGGCCGAGGGCGCCGGGCCGGCCCCCCCGCAGAGGGGGCGCTGAGCTGGGTTTTAACGAAAAAAAACCAAAAACCAAACCATCTCTGGAGCATCTCTCTTATGAGACTGTGGGAGCTGGGCCTATTCAGTCTGCAGAAGACTGGGAGGAAATTTCGTTAATGCGTGTAAGTATCTCAAAGGTGGGTGCCAGGATGATGGTGCCAGACTCTTTCAGTGGTGCCCCGTGACAGGACAAGGAGCAATGGCCATAAACTAAAACACATGAAGTTCCATTAACCGTGAGGAAGAACTTCTTTACATTGAGGGTGGCAGAGCACTGGAACAGGCTGCCCAGGGAGGTTGTGGAGTCTCCCTCTCCAGAGACATTCAAAACCCACCTGGATGTATTCCTGTGTAACCTGCTCTAGGTGACCCTGCCTTGGCAAGGGGGTTGGTCTAGATGACCTCCAGAGGTCCTTACCAACCCTCACAGTTCTGTGATTCTGTGAAAACAAAACCCAGCCGAACAAACAAAAACCCCACAACGGTGATGGGCCTCTCCCACATCGTAGAGAAGAATTTAAACAAGACTAGAATGCAGAAATACTAAATTGTGAACAAATGGGAAGAATATCGACATCTTAAGTGCTGCTAGAGAGGCCTGTACCTTCCTCATACAAGCAGCAGCAGCTCACCCTGGCTCTGACAGGCTCAGCCTAAGACATACCAGGAATGGCAGAAAAACAAAAACAAGGAACAAAAAATTGTTCAAGAACAATTGATTATGAGGACTGTAATAGCGATTCAGAAAGTCTCCACTTCTTTTTACACTTTATCGCTTAGGTTTTAAAGGTAAAGCATAGAGTTAATTCCCAGGGTATGGAAAGACAGGATGAGCTGGTGCTGTACTTCAGGAGTACAGGGTGGGACAAGACATTCATTTGCTAAAACAGGTGTGGGGAAAAACAAAGCTCTGGGTGCCTCTCTCCAACCCATCTAGTCAGAGGCTAATCTTTACATTTACATGAATATATAATAAAGACTCAAATTCCCTCCAATAGACAGGCATGATTCTCAGTGAAGCCAGGAGGAGCAGTGTACACTTACATGAGACTTCTGCTTTAAGCCACCTGTATTACATCCCATGTGCATAACCACATATTACCACTCAGCCCAGTGATAGTCATTGGACGCCGTTTTTCTGTTGTTAGAGGCAAGGCTTTTTCATTCCCAAAAGAATCATAGAATTATTTGGATTGGAAATTACCTTAAAAATCATCTAGTTTCAAGCCCCCTGCCATGGGCAGGGGCACTTCCTGCTAAACCAGGTTGCTCAGACTCCCATCCAAACTGGCCTTGAACACTGCCAGGGATGGGGTGCTCCATAGCTTCTCAGGGCAACCTGTGCCAGTGCCTCACCGCCCTCACAGTAAAGAATTTTTTACTAATATCTAATGTTTAATATCTAAGAAGAGACAGGCAGGAGAAAAGCAGCTTTGACTCCAACTCCAAACAAGAAGCAGCACTAATGGTAACTAGTTGTAGCCATGAGCACCCCATATCAAAACCTCAAGTGGTCATGCTTTGTCATCTCCACTGCTCACACCGGGCCGACCAGCACGCCAGCAGCACCCAGTCCTTGCTGCTCCGCACCACCTCCGGCTGCCCGCCCAGGGATCGGCGCCCGGCGTGTCGGGCAGCTCCCTTGCCTCTCACGCTCTCCTCTCCACAGAGCAGCTCTACAGTCACCTGGATCTGAAACGCACTGCTGACGCCGGCTCCCACAGCCCTTGCATTCCCATTTCCTGCTCCCGCTGCCCGGGCCTGAGCGCTCACCTACCCCTCCAGAGAAGACACACGCCGCCTCCTCCTCCTCCTCCTGAAAACGCTCAGGGCAGTAGACATGCACAAAGGTTCACCGATCCATACACGTGGTTTTCTTCTGGAACAAAAAGACTGTGACACGCTTAAAAAAATAGGTTTAGTCCAATTTTAGAAAACCTGACGAGGCGTGTGCTGACAGCAGGTGATAACTGCGCTCACTGAACTGGACGGGCAAATGACCAGGGCCACGAGATTCAATGGCCTCGGCACCGCTGTTATCTCCGCAGCCGCGGCACTGAGCGCTCTCCCGTTACCCGTCGACAATTCGCCTGTGCCAGATCCCGGCCTGACCACAGTCACAGCGGAAATCGCGGCTCCCGGACATCACCGCTTTACCTCGGCTCCCGCCCCTGCGATCCCTCTTGCCGGGATTTCCATTCGCGGAGACTACAATTCCCGGCAGCCTTTGCTCCGCAACCCTTCCCGTGGTATGCCGCCGCGGACTACGCTCCCCAGCAGGCCTTGCGCCGCTCCCCCGCGGGCGGCAGAGGCGGCGCGGACCGCGGTGCGTACTGGGACAGGGAGTCTGTGCGGTCTCGCGTCGTAGCGGCCCGCGCGGGAGGCGGCGCTCTGACCTGGCGGGTTCGCCCGGGCCGTGTCCCGCCGCTCCCGCCGCCGGCCCCGCTCGCCGGGAAGATGGCTGCCGTCCGCAGGGCCCGCAGGGACTCCCGCTGCGTGGTGCGCTTCTCCGACCGAGAACTCTGCTAAGTGCCCCCCGCGGGCAGGGAGGACACACGGACCAAGCCGGGGGGCAGAGCCCCCGGGACGGGACAGCGCCGCCCGAGCGTCGGCAGCATGGTGAGCGGGCCCGGGCGGCGGGGGCTCGGCCGCCGTGCAGGGACGGCCGGGCGGGACCGGGATAAGGGGTGTGTGCGTGGGAGCGGCCCCCTGGCCGAATTGCTGACAGGCAGCCCTGCCCTGCCCGCCTGTTCGCCCCGGGGCACCCAGTGATGCTTGTGGGAAACATGCCGTGATCCCGCCCCACCGCGGCGAGACACGGCCGCCTCCCGCAGAGGATTTTGATCAGTGGGGCTGCTTGGTTGTGGAGCGATCTAGCTCTCCGTAGGAACGCGTAACAAAATCCCTGTGTCATTACAGAGGAGCGTGCCCTTCCTTTCCCTTTCTTCCCTCGAAAATGTGGTGGCTTAAAGTCACTCAGTAATTTAAAGGGCTCCGTGGGCCAGGGACTCGAGTTATTTGAGTTGTTATTTAACATATCAGAAATACTCCTTGGTTCAGTATTGCTTTACTGACGGCGCCTCAATATGGATTCAAGTATCCATGATGAGAACTCAGTCATTCAAAGTTAAACCATTTATATCACACAGGAGCTCTTAAAATGTCTCACCACGGTTACAAAAGCTCTTATTTTTGAATACGGTGTCGCTTCTACCACATTTACAGAAAAATAGGGTGGCTTTCTCATTTTTTTATAAAACCAAGAGGAATGTTAGCTGACAGTCACTGTTTCGCTTTGCCGTGCTTGCTCCTCCCTGAGTTCTGTGTGGTTCACACGTAACACAGAGCCCTGTTCAACTGGTGACACTCAGCTTTGAACTGTTTCTGATCTTGGTTTTATTTTGCTGAAACAGAGATCAGAACTGTTAAAGGACGTGATGTTACAGACAGTTTAGTAAGCAGTTAATGTACTCTGACGAAATCAGCATGCAATTATTGATTGCAAAACAAAACTCAACTGTGCAAATAAACTAGTTCTGCATTTGGCAAATGATTTCTAAAGCTTTGCAAGCAAATCAGAATCGAATCTATTCAGCTGACTTCATTTTTTACAGGTTGCAGCCTAATTCAGATGTTTACTTTTGACATGTTGCCTTTTGGTGGTTTGACAGACTACTGCTTTTCTCAGGGAAAATAATCAAGCCAATCAGTCAGTACACACTATGATGTCTTGCTTTCAATCAGGATGAAGTCACTGTTCCATGTGACAGCTGACTTGTATCAGGAGGAAGCCCAGCAGCACAAGGATGCACAGTCTAGATTTATCCACTAAGTAGCAGTCAGAGCACAGTGTTGTGAATTTTATAAACTATAAGTACAACACAGGTATTGTCAGAGTGGGGGCAAGGAGCCAATTTTTACACTTTGCAAAGTGCTTTAGGTGTGATCTCATGAGCTGTCTGCAGGTGAAGGTCCTTGCTTCACAGTACCTGTGTTTACTCATTTGTCCTAGCAAAATCGTAGGGTGTCATCAGGTCAAAAAAATACTGGAAAGGTTGTTAATAGACATCAGTTTTCCAGTTCATTTCTGTGCAGTAGCAATGTGAATTAATTGCTTTACCAGTAAATTTAGAGGTGTGGCCACTTAGGCTGCTACCACTGCCGTAAGACAGACTTTTGAGAGGTATGAGAGATTGCAGATCACACATGCGTAAAATATAGGGAAGGTAATGGCAAAAGTCAAAACATTGGTTATAAGCATTTTTATGATGGTTTTTGACAGCTTTTAGACTGTGGGCCGAGTCTTCATAGTATTTTTGGTTTGAGTTGAGAGCATATTTAGGTTTTAAAGAGCATCAAATGACATTTTGGATGCAGTTGGTCCACTACCATGTCTGACTGTGACTCAGAAATGAAGAAATAGGGCAGTTGAACAGAGAGGAGGGGATGAAAATCAAGAGTTGAACATATTAGCGAAATAAAAAGTTCTTGAATGAGGTAAACGTCATCCAGCTTCCTAACCTTCTAAGTAGTTTCAACGCTTAAATCAGTTTGTTTACAGAATTCAGGAGTTAAAGGTTTTAATGGGCGTTCCTTTATGCACAAGAAGATAGTGTGTTGATTTAGTTTAGAAATTGCTAGTTTCTGCATTTTGGAGATAAAACCAGGCTTATTCTGCCCAGACTGGAGAGCTGACTGGACATAATTCAGCTGCAAACCAGAGGCCTTGCACTACGCACAGACTTACGCCTTATTTCTGTCAGCCCAGTGCCATAGTAATGCACTTACAGACACCCATTTCAGAGCTAGCTCATTCCTAGGCTGGCTCTGCTTTGCCTACAAAATATTCCTGGATGCTAATAATGTGGTAGGACTGTCTCAACTCATAGGGCATTAACTCTCTGCAATTAAATTCTGGAATCAAAGCCCATGAAATTTCCAAGTTATTTCCTCCTTGCTCAGATTTAATGGTGTTTTGTAGTGTTCTGGCTCACCTGTTTCCTCGACTGGGAAATTAAAAATGTACAGAAATTAAACATGAGAATGTAGAAATAGATGCAATATCTGTTTATCTCTAGCCAACCAACCATGTCTATCAATTGTAAATGATAAATTATCTGAGACATCAGTGAAAACACTTTTACAGATGACAAGCCAGTAAATTTGTGGTTGCTGGGGAATCTGAAGACATAAGCAAACTCCATAGAGGTGCTTGTCACCAAGACAAAGAGATTAAAGGTTGCCTTCCCATCATGCTTGCTAGTATTCTGTAGTTTGATCAGAACTTCCAGATGCTGTAAAAATGGTATAATTTTTCTGAATACAAGAATGCTTTGATTTTTGCACTTTGATTTTGCACTTGTGCAGGAGGTAGAGATTTCTTTTTGAGAGCTTGGTAGAATCTCACTGACAGAATGTTGCTTGAAGTCTCTGAGCACTGTGTACAATAGAAAGGAGTGGGAAATAAAACTCTTGTATGTAGTTGTGATAATCTTAATGTCAGGTTTGCCTTCTTGTAATCTCACTTTGCATTATCTACTTGCAGAACTACAGGTGTGAATTTCAGTGCAGAATAGCAGAAAAACTGGTTTTCTTCAGCTGCAGAAAGAACCTTAAACAAGTGTCTTAGTTGAGGTTTTGGGGGTTTTTTCCCCCTTACTGGCACCTTGCTGTTGTCATTGTAGTGACTTGTCACTGATGCTCAGAATTAGTTTTCCTTTGTTTTAGTGTAGACTGTAAATCTCAGTATATTTCACAATGAGAAATAATTTGTGTATTTTTAAGTTTTCCTCTTAAACTAGCTGGCTTAACTTCCTATGTAGAGCCATGTTAAGTTTAGTCAAAGGTCTTATTTCAGATCTTATTTGTTTAACCTGTCTCACAGCTGTACTGTAAATAAAACCAGCTGTCAAGCTCTCATGCTAGTTTTTTGTTTTATTTTCCAATACATTTTTTGTTTAATTTCACATGTATATATAAAATATCTATTGTTATTCAAAGCATTTTGTGCTCTTGCAAATATTAAACAAATCAAAACTACTGGTTATCTTTAGAAAGAGAAGATAGTGATTAAATTTTAATTTGTGGAACAAAGCACATTATTGTTTAATACTGAAGCTTTTGCTCTATGCTTTGACGTAGATACTGAGTGTATTTAGTCAGGTGTGCCATTGTATTGAAGCATGGAAGCCTTCAAGTGATACACAACTAATCTGTGTTGGATTAACCTGTCTAAAATGCAAAACCCATCTTCATTGAGTTAATAGGGAAGTACAACTGATCTCAGTAGTTCTAAAGTTAATTTTTATCATCAAAAGGGGAGTATGCTTAATTTTTTTTTTAAATGTGTGTCCATGACAGTTGTGCTTTGTGAATATGCTGTGGGGATTTATGCAGACCCTATAATCACATTTGACTGCTCTTTACTAGGCAGAAGCTGAAGAAGATTGTCACACTGATTTGGTGAGAACTGATGACAGTGAAAGATCTGGTGAAGCAAATCTTCAGGTATGTCTCCCATGCTAGTGAGTTTTTACAAACATAGTACTGCTGTGATTTAAGCTGCATCACGTATCCTCATTTAGTCACCACACATTTGTTGATCTGACAAATACTTAATCTCTCTGCCCCTCCAAAAGCGAGATAAATTTTGCATTGTGTTTCAAGTGTCAAATTCAGTCTTCAGTTGTCTGTGTAGATGAAAAGAAAGTTTATGACAGATCTGGAATTTCTTTGAAGAACTGTAGGAATTGGACAGCTGTTTCTGTATGGATCAAATTCCAGTTTAAGTTGTTATTCTCTACTGGACCAGAAAGCTGATAAAAGCAGTGTAATAGAAAAGTCTGTTCTTTTACAAGACTAGATTTCTGTGTAGTTGCTCCTCAAAAGTTGTGATGATTGCAAGAGACGTGTAAAGTGTAATTCAAAGATGCTGAAAAAGAGGCATGGCAAGAATTGTAACTTGTCTTGTTTCACAGAGCATAGTCCATAATTTTTAAAAGAGAAAAGAGTAAGGTCTTTTCTGTATAATATATAAATGACTGCTTTGGTTGTCAGAGAGCTTACCATGCTTGTGTACAAAAAACTAGGTTTCCTAAATTTTGATTTTAAGAGCTAATTGACTTCTTGCTTGTGATAATTCTGCATAAACAAGAACAAACATGATCATGTCTGGAAACAACAGTTTCCTATGGAATCTTGGGTCATAACCATAGTACTAACAACCACTTCTTGAAACACCAGTTTTTCTTCTGAGGTGAACAGTCCAGAAAAAAGCACTTTTGTTATTGAATGAGACTGAACAAGCACTTGTGCACTTTTTTTTTTAATTTACCATAAAACAATTGCTGACTCTCTGTGCCTAAATTCACGGAAGCCATCTAAGACATGGAAATGTAAAGCATAGTTTTGAAATTCTTTTTTGTGTTTGTACTTTATAATGTCTCTTCAGAAGATATACTGTCTGAATATGTGATACTAGGTAAAATTAATAATGTTTTTTAGGCAGAGCTCCAGATGTTCAGAGCTCAGTGGATGTTCGAGCTTGCCCCAGGTGTGAGTTCTAGTGGGTTGGAACCTCTGCCATGCAGAGCATCGTCAAGAGGACCTGGACTAAAGTCTGTTGATGCCAGGGGAAAACAGGAGATAGCAAAAGAGGAAAAGGTACAGAAAAAGATGCATAATTTTGAGGTTTTATTTGTCTGTATTACTGTTCCAGTATAACTATTCTAAAAGCTAATGCTGAATTAAATCTGGAGAAACAACAGAGGTTATTATCTTGTTGTCTCCATACTAAATGTCTTTATAATTCTACACTGATTTTTTTAGTCTTTATGTTTGCCTTGGTGTCACCTTTGTAATTGCTTTCTGAAAAACTGTAGGTAAAGGGCGAGTAGCAGGAATATAGATAGTTTGTTGACTGGAAATTTCGGTTGTCTTGTAGCACATGAGTATGTCTTATCTATTTATGGAATTATTTTGTTCATCTCTGTCATAGGGTACAGTAGGTAAGATCAAAAAATAATTCTAAGTCAAGTGATACTGCACGTATTTATATTGTAAATATCGTTATTGTATATTATCGTTATCCTTATAAATACGTTTATGTCATATTTATACGTATTTATAAGGAATTAAATAAGTGCTCTGTGTAATTTATTGTGCAGGCAAAAGAACTTTTCCTGAAGGCAGTGGAAGAAGAACAAAATGGGGCCCTTTATGAAGGTAATATGGAAGTCTACAATGAACACCTTTATTGCAGAAAAATCTAACACCCTCTAATTTATGGGAAAATCTGCATGGTGTCAGTGAACTTAAACTACAGGCTACTAGTCATTTGAGAGCTCTGTTACTCAAAAAAGAAAACAAACATGCTATAGAAGGAACCATCGTATCACAGTTCTAAGGTTGAGGTAAAGCTAAAAGTGATATCAAGGAAGGAATTTCTAGCTTTCAGGGAAAATAACAGTATCTTGAAATACTGCAATTTAATGGAGCACTAGATTGCTTCTTCATATAGAATGCTTCTTTACGTTACTTCTGTAACATGAAATTAGCATAATAATTAATCAAGGAAATGTACTGTATTTCCTGTGCTCACAGTTCTTCATTGTTCCACTGAGAATAAAACTGCTTAATCCGTGGAATGCTTTGTTGTTTGGTTGTGGGTTTTTTTGGTTGGTGCTTTTTTTTTTTTTTTTTTTGAAGGTGCTGTTTGGGTTTGGTGGTTTTTGTTTGTTTTTTTAATTAACACATCCAGCTAAATTAGCTTTTTCAAGAATTCCTGAAGTGAATGTTTAAGTCTGGTAGTCTTTGAGGTTTGTCATAAATGTTTAAGGTGCCTAGCTTGCTTACCTGCACTCTTGCTATCAGCACTAGTAAAAATGGAAATTCAAGTTTTCTTTCTCATATTTAGTTTTTAGAATCTAGAGAGTAAAAAGTCTGTCCTGACTTCCAAGTCCTGTAGGTCAGTAGTGGAGATATCAATTTTCTATTTCTTACATGCGAGAAAGAAAGCGAAGCAGAACGTATGTGCCATCCTGCTCATCCACCAGAGGGTTTGACCACTGTGTTTAAAGTGCAGCTGCAAAATAAGTTAAGATATAAAAATCTGAGAGAACTCTGGAAGCTCCTGAACTCAGCCACCTGCTGAATACAAAACTTCTACTCCACCATGGGAATTTTCCTTCCTTTTCAGGATTTCTGGTTGTTATTTCATATTTCATATTAACTGAGAGAAATATGAGTCCCCTGTAGTTAATAAAATTAGTTGTCTCAGTTTCTAATTTGTTACATGTTTTTACAGGGCAAAACTACTTTAGGCTAAGATATGGTGGGTGTTTGGTATAGGATTAAATGCACAATAAAAAGTATGTCAGAACTAAAAATCTGGTAACATATTTAGGAAATCATGTAGTAGATTGTGAAGGTTCTTTCTGAGTAAATTAAAAAAAAAAGGTGAGGAAAGCAGTCTATTTAACCATTGTGTATATAAAATGAAAGCTGTTGCTTCATCTGCTTCAGTGCACTCCGTGTATGTTAAACATAGCAGCAGAGAAATAGTAATATCTAACAGAGTTCCATTCACAAAAGTGTTTCAGACATCTGGATTGCATGAATATGAATTCATCTTTCTCAATTGAATTTGATTTGAGACTTAGAGAACTAAACTGTACTGTTTCTGCACATAGATCTATGTGAGACCTTAGGGGCACGGTCCTATGCCAGACACAGATACAGTACTGAGCGCATGTTGGGACATCTGTTTTCAGACCAGGCTTTTATTTGCTGACCTGGCCCAGGTCACCAGAATCCAAGCCTGCTTCTGAAATCTGCTGATACCTGATGTTTGTGAGACAGTTATGTGCTGCAGCTTGTTCTTGCTTAAGTACAGTAGAGGCCTTGTCTGCAATATTAAGTGCTAACGTTGAGACTGATCTGTGTCTGCTGGTATTTCTCATCCTCAGCAGCCAGTGATACTATTTATCAGTCACTGGCCCTGACATGAACTCAAGGAAATAGGAACACTTACTAGCCTCAAACTCAGGTTTCTCAGACTCAACTAGACAAATTCTGAGCTCCACACTTATTGATGATTTATTTGAGTTTGGGTTTTAAGAGTCCAAGCTTGAAGAAGAATTGCCGTCTGATCTTGGTGTCATGATGCGGGAATACAAAGAAACATATACATGCATACATGGTTTTAATACTGGTATTAAAATAGATTTAGTGTACATACAATCAATTCATTTAAATTAAGAAGGATTCACAGAGCTGACTCAGAAGAAAGATATTCTGCAGCTTAAATAACAGTTTGTTGCCACAGTGATGTTCCTGAACTCCTTTCTCTACTCAGTGTTTATAGGATCTTTGTAGTGCAAGAGGCAGAAGTATTTTCTCTGTGTGTGAGAAAAGCGTGCAAAACCCAATCTGTCAGGTTTTCCTTCACATCCCATAGTTTTGTGACAAGGCTGCTTTCCTCACCGTCAGTGTGTTGAGTGGCTTGCTTCTGTGCCTTCTTTAGATCCCAGGGGTTTCCATAGAGAAATTGATATGTTGCATCTATTGTTGAAATTTTAAAGTTGCAACAATATTTTATTCATCATTCTCACCTTTGTAGTGTTGTATATATCTGAATGCCTGTCTGTGCTATACCAGGGACTTAAGCTACCTGCATAATTTTTCTCTTTCATTTAACTTATGGCTAGTTATGGATCTTCTGTCTAAAGTCTTTACAGCTTGTTGAGAAATCCGTGGAAGTGCTGGGTAACAAGCAACATCAGGACTTGTAATGTTTTAATGTAAAATCTTCTAGTCCATAATTGAATTTGTGGTAAATAACACAAATCTGTAAAAGCTGAAACACATCTGAGATAACTCTTTATTCTGAAAAAGTGTATGAGGTTTTAGTTTTGAAAATAGGTACTTAATGTTCCTCTCTTCTGTATTGAATTTAAACCTAACAGTTTAGACTAAATAAGCTTTCTTAGGCAAAGGCATTTTCCACCTTTTTAGTGCTTTTAGCTGAAACCATGTCTCTGAAAATAGTCTTTGCTTTGATAAGCTAGTATGGGTATCAGATATGTTTGAACATCAAACCTTTATTTTCAGCCATCAAGTTTTATCGTCTAGCCATGCAGCTTGTACCTGACATAGAGTTTAAGATCACCTATACACGGTCCCCAGATGGCGATGGAGTTGGAAAGAGGTGGTAAGTATGAAATTTTACTGATTAAGTAGGATTAGTAGCATAGGAGTACTGAAACATGGCATTTTGTTTCTGAAGGATATCAATACTCTGTAACATGCAGTTTTAAGTCTCTTAGTATGTGGAAAACTTACCTAATCTCAGTAGACTGCTTCACAGAACATTTACAGATGTATTAGTCCAAGGAGGACTTGACTTTAGTTTTTGAAGATGATAACAGGCTTGTTTGGAGGTAGCTGATTTCAGGGGGAAGGATTACAAATAGTTACGTTGTTACTTAATTAAGAAAAAAAAAGCATCAGTCACTTTGTTTTGTTTTTTGGTCATCTACAAAGTTGTAGATGGCAAAAAGAGTAATTAGTCAAAGCTTCATAGTACGAAATAAGCATCTTACTTAAACGATGGAATAATCTGTTCTTGTGCTAACACAGCCAAATGAGAGCATTTTCAGTAGAGCAATACATTTAGAAGCTCAAAGACTGCAATCTGAGTAGTCTAGTCTGTCATCATTACAGGCATCAGAATACCCCTAGCCTTAGTACAGCAGATGTGTGTGTAGTGGCTTATGGTTGGTGTAACATGAGCCCCAGACATCTGTTTAAGGAGGGCCAAAACTTCTGTTACAGCCCTTGCAGCCAAACGTAGACAAGCTTATGAAACAGCTTCCCAATTACTTGCTTACTCATAGCAGCCATTGGTGCTGCTGATAGCTGCATCAAGAAATCAAGAGTTTTAAAATGGAGACTGAAAGAGGAAAGCACAATCATGTCCCTGTGGTATTACTAGCTCAGTCTTGTTGCCCCAGAACAGTACAGCTCCAATGCAGCAGTTGACTTAATATAAAACAGTGCAAGATGAGCTAAGTGCTTTATTTACATCCGTTATTTTAATTTCTGAATGTGTTGCTGGCATGAAATCTTTGCTGTGCATTTGTGCACTAGGAAAACTACTGGATCATGCACTATGGTCATGTAAAAATCTTGGTTTTCATAGGATTATTTTCTTTCTTTATCATCACTTTCTCTACTCCATTAAGACTCTCTGACATGAAGTTCGGTGGAAGTGGTCCTTCTGGAGGGTAGGAAGGCACTGCAGAGAGATCTGGACATGCTGGATCAATGGGCCAAGGCCAACTGTGTGAGCTTCAACAAGGCCAAGTGCTGCATCCTGCACTTGGGTCACAGCAAACCCACACAGAGCTACAGGCTGGGGGCAGAGTGGCTGGAAATCTGCATGTTGGAAAATGACCCTGGGATCCTGGTTGATAGTTGTCTGAACATGAGCCAGTGTGTGCCCAGGTGGCCAAGAAGGCCTATGTCATCCTGGCCTGTATCTGCAGTAGTGTGGCCAGCAGGACCAGGGCAGTGATTGTCCCTCTGTACTCAGCACTGGTGAGGCCACACCTCGAGTGCTGTGTCCAGGTCTGGGCCCCTCACTACAAGAAAGATATTGAGGGGCTGGAGTGGGTCCAGGGAAGAGCAATGGGGCTGGTGAAGGGTCTGGAGCACAGATCTTACAAGGAGCAGCTGAGGGAGCTGGGGGTGTTAAGCCTGGAGAAAAGGAGGCTCAGGGGAGATCTTGCTGTTCTCTACAACCACCTGAAAGGAGGTTGTATTGAGGTAGGGGTTGCTGTCTTCTCCCAAATGACAAGCACAGGACAAGAAGAAATGACCTCTGGGTGTGCTTTAGGGTGGATATTAGGACAAATGTCTTCGAAGAAAGGGTTGTCAAGCACTTTGAACAGGCTGCCCAGAGAAGAGGTTGAGTCACCGTGCCTGGAGGTATTTAAAAGATGTGTACATGTGGCACTTAGGGACATGGTTAGTGGTGGACTTGGCAGTGCTGGGTTAATGGTTGGGCTTGATGATCTTAGAGGTCTTTTCCAACCTAAATGATTCTACAAATCTGTGGATTTTTATTTAGTTTTCTAAGTGTTGCTGTACTGTTCCCGGCACTATGTGGCAGTGATGGAAAAACAACCAGTAGTCTCAATTGGTTAAAAGCAGTATTTGTAGAGATATATTGTTTTGAGAGATTTTAGTTGTGGTGTTTGTGCTTTCTGAATTACTGTTGAAGGTTTTTCATACAGTCTTAATGAGAAAAAAATTACACAATCAAATTTGAAAAAACAGTTTACAATGTGGCCTGTAGATACTGGGACCAACCATCATACTCATCAAAATAAAGGAAGATATGTTCAGTGCATCATTTTACTGTAGTATTAGTTATGGCAGGCCCAAACATAATTGTCTTCTCTATGATACTTCAAAACCCATTGGTAGGTCTACTAGTTGCTTGCTTATATTCTCAGCTCATTCTATTAGCTTGTTTAAAGTAGAATTGAATAGTATTAAAAAGTGACTGGAAGATTTCTTAATTGGCTTGTATACCAAGTCGGGGAAAAAAGGTGTTTTGTGGTGCGCTTAAGGGGTTTTATGTAGTTTCTGGTTATTTGAGGCAAGCAAGCAGGCAGCTATTAAAAGATCTTATTATGACATACAACTTAAATTTAGACATATTTTTTCAGTGTGGTAATGTTCTTTTATCACTTAGTAATCCTTCAAGTTTACTGATGAGTAGCAAGCTTATTGTTTTCATTCTTCTATCTTGTTCTGGCTCCTGAAATTTATTATTTCTGCCTATTTACAGAATATGTACAAGAATAGTTTTCCTTCATTGTTGTTGAATAAACCCACCAAGGATCACTCTTTAGTGAATAACACAAGAGTGAAAAATAATCCTTAATTGTTTCCAATATCTTACATTATATGAGAAGGATTACAAAATACAACTTTTCATTAACGGCACTTTATTTCCTGCATATGCCATATTTTAGACAAAGTGCAAGATGAGATTTTTCTTTTCATAGGGTCAAGAAATTCTTCAGTGACTTCACTAAAAAACTCTCAAATACAAAAAAAAAACTTGGATGGGAATTTAATGAAAAAAACCCAGTTGTTACTGTCAGAGGCATTCCAGCAACATCTAAATGAACTTGATCATATTTCAGTAGTTGCTTTATTGTATGATGAAATGAGATTGCTTTAAAAACACACAGGAAACAACTCTATTGAATGAGAGTAAGGCAGTGGATTGATGCCAAGATGAGGACATCTGTTGGTATGTTCTGTCCAATATTACAGTGTTGGCATTGCCCCTTTTCTAGTGTTGAGGATAACAAAGAGGATGACAAAATGGCAGATCTCCTGACGGATTTCCAACAGCAGTTAACTCTTCAGGAATCTTCAGTCAAACTTTGTCAGCCTGAAGTTGATGTCAGCCAGACCCATATCTCAGGTATGAGTTATGATACACTGTAAGAGTTGAGAGGCAGAATTTATATAGACGTTTCACTTGATGAAAACATTTGTCTCCTTATTTCAAAAGCCACCTTTGAAGAAGTGCATACATGATCTCTTTATTTACTGATATAGTTAGATACAAAGGACAAAAAATGATCAACTAGGTAAACAAATCTTGTTCTCATACAAGATCTTGTCTTTATCACACAAGCTGTTTCCGTGTAGTATTTCTGAGTAGAATTTTCAGGATCAGAGGCATACTTAAAAGTAGCAACTTCTAGGAATGACTTGCTGAAGTAAGTGTATTCCAGTTTTCCTTCCAGTTCTTTTGTTTTGGTTGCAAATACGTATTACAGTTTTTAACTGTGAGTAAGAGACAATTGTTCTGTGAATGGTATGCATCTTCACATGTCTTGATTTTATCTGATTCTGTATGAGATTTTTGCAACAAGTGTGTTTTCAGGTTTAGAAAGACTATATAACAAAGCTAGAAAGTCTTTTGAAGGTTAATGACTTCCAGTGCTTCAGTTCTGGGACAGTTATCCCGAGACTTCCTTATGAGATCTAAATTATGGAGAGTGTATATGAGCTATGATCTTTCTTAAAAACAGATACTTTTGTTCGGCATCCTAAATTATCAGTTGCATTTTGAAATCTTGGCCTGATCTCCTTTTTTCTGGTCAAGGAAAGAAAATGAAGTAAGTGAAGCAAATCAAAACATAAAGAAAATAGGGTTTAAAAAATTATTTTATTTTAATAACTGGTGCATTGTACACTTGGGAAAATGTATTTTCTTTTTTTGCCAATAAAGACAAGATGTTGCAGACAGTACTCTAAAATGATCTCAGGAGATGTGTCCTTTGAGAAGCAATGTTGGTCTCTAGATTTATATTCTGCTTTCCAGCCAGTCCTGTGTTAGAGTATCTTTTTTACCGACTTTCTTATAGCAGAATGAAAACTTTCAAAAAATCATAATGTCTGCTTCAGAAGTTAGTAGGCTGAAAAGGATTCTTTATGGATATCACATCTAATCTATAGTGACCTTTTAAGTTAAAGATAATTTTTTTTTTGTTCTCTGGCATTGGGCTACAGTGTGAAAAGTAGGATTTTTTAATGGATAGTCAAAAGCCGAACATGGAATTATAAATAACCTGTTGATTTACGGGTTGCATCTAACAAGGATTTCTTTTCTCTTTTAAGCATTACCTATGGAAGTACTAATGTACATTTTCCGATGGGTGGTTTCAAGTGACTTGGATCTAAGATCATTGGAGCAATTATCCCTTGTTTGTCGAGGATTTTACATTTGTGCCAGGTATTGTAGATAATTTATCCAGAGTGAAGCTTCTCTTTGCACTGAGTATGTCCTGCTTTTCCTTCCCATGGACATTTTCATGTTAAGCTCCTCACAGTGCTAATCAGTTTTTGAAGAGACTATTAAATTGTATGTGAGATAGATGACTTTACTGTAATAAAAAATCTAGCAGAAACTATTACTTGCTCTTCCCTGTTTGCAAATTAGTTTCAGGTCTCCAAAATAGGGTCTGTTATGTTGTCATGCTCATACAGCCACATAGAGAAGTGCCAGTGTGCTGCAGTGTTGTGGTTCTGTACTAGGATGAAAATGACACTCTGTTCTTAAATTTCACTGGAAGAGTAAAAAGCTTTCAAACACTCCAGGATTAAGTAAATTAGTCAAAGGTTTTAAATTATGAGCTATTTCTGTTTGAGAAAGGTTCTTTTAGTTGCATCCAAACTAAGTAAGGGAGTGTTACTTTGATACATAAAAGCTAAACAGGGTTTGTAGGGAAGTTATGGGGTTTGCTTTTCTCTCATTTTCACTAGAGATCCTGAAATCTGGCATCAAGTCTGTTTGAAAATATGGGGCAGGAGCTGCAATAAACTTGTTCCATATGCGTCTTGGAGGGACATGTTTTTGGAAAGGCCTCGCGTTCGATTTGATGGTAAGCAGTACTTCTGGAAATAGTTGTAACTATGTATGTAGCCATGACAGAAACAGTCAGGTGGGTTTGATGTTTATGACGTTGTTGTTGTTAGACCTAATCTGAATTTGTCCATGCATTTGAATGTGTAGAATATCTGCAAAGGGAAGGGAAAGGTGCGAGGGATGAAAATAAAAACTTCCATGTATTTAAGTAACAAAAGCTTATCAAAAGTTTTAGATTATTGGTTTTTCATCATAAATATTTTATATTCTTAATTTTTGTTCATATATCTTCCTTTTCTGTAGGTGTATATGTCAGCAAGACAAAATACATACGTCAAGGAGAACAGTCTCTTGATGGTTTCTATAGAGCATGGCACCAAGTGGAATATTACAGGTAGAGCTGTAGTACAATGAGTGAGTGAAATGTTTCTCTCTCTTTAGTTCTTTAAATCCACCTCTGGCTATCACAGACAATAATCATTCTGTAAAACTGAATGGGACTGCTATAGTGTGTAAAGCAATGTGTATTTTTTGAGAATAGGTTTTAGAAATAGGATTTATTATGATAATTAGAAATGAGCTTAGAAACATGTTTCATCCTCACTTAAACCATGTAATGTGGCTAAAGCTTGAACACGTATAACAGTTAATACTCATCTGCAGATTTCTTTCCCTAAACAACTTTTGCTTTACATTTCTGATAGAACACATGACAGAATTCAGCAAAGAAAATACATGTGATTGTTCAAGATTAGTCGTTTAGCTTATGTGTAATCAGTTGTAAAACTCAAGAGGCTGGGCTTTCTCAACTTGATGTAAATGCCTTGCCATTTGTTTCCTCAGCCTGTTTTTCTGCTGTTGTTCGTCTTGCCGTTGCCAGCATTTATTGTTTCATTCTGCTGTCCCTTCTGAGGCTGGAAGCTGTTCATAGAAACCATTGAACCTGATGGCTATTGCTGTAGTCTCAAACATCTGCACAGTATTTCAGTCCTGTAAAAATCAGTTGGATTCCAGAACCTGAAGAAGTCCATATGACATTGCTAATTCTGTACTGATACTGTAACAGATTTTGTTGCATTGGTCTCAGTGGATGCTAGGAATGGAGAAACTTGAGGTCAGTTTTGATCCCAGGGTAGGCACCTTGCTTTGGTAGAGGTGACAAAACTTTGTAACTCTTCATAACTTCCTCTTTCAATATTCATCACTCTCTTTTGATTTCTGATCTCTTTTTTTTCTGTTATGTATGAAGAAATGTGTTTTCAAATGCTATTACTAATTAAGTCCTAAATCCTTCTGGGTGACATCCTGTGATTTTAAAAGCAAACAAACAGAAAAAAAGACAGGAAAAGGATGTATTTTCTAGGTTTGCATTGTGTAATTATGTTTTTGCAGGTATTTGAGATTCTTTCCAGATGGTCAAGTTATGATGCTAACAACTCCTGAAGATCCTCAATCTATAGTTCCCCGCTTGCGGACGAAAAACACAAGGTTATTGAAATAAAGAATTTGGCTCTACCGTTTTCATTTTGCTTTTACCTAGCAATTTCTATTTACTTTTGTCTCAGATTCTATATCCTGGCTTAGGAAAACAATGTTATTTATACTGTGTTATAGATGTCTATAATTCTCTCCTAAGAACTACAAAAAATTTTGATGTTTATGCAAAGATATCTTTCCTTTTAGGGTCCTGATATTGTAATTAGATTTAATTTGTGGGTTATGTGATTTGAAATTTTTAAGGCACGTAGATAGAACAGTCCTTTTAAAGATACTATTTGGTTACTGACTGCCTTCTCATACTTCCTTAACTGAAGGAAAATAAAGATTTCATTGGATTATGTCGAAATTATTACTTCTTGATGTTTGCACATAAAAACATAGAAAACAATTTGCAACTTCAAAACAGGTTTGAGCTGTTCACCAGAAATCTGTAAATATTAAGCAGTAGGCTAGGCAGAACCAATTAACCTACCTTTACTGTCCTGTTTGGGAAAATTAGAAGCAACTTCCCAAAATGTTTTCATCATTTAATATCATTGATGAGCCTTTACTGAATGGAAATAAGAAATAGTTTATATAATTATGCTATGTAGTCAGTCTTTGTTTCATTGCTGATATTTGTCTTACAAGAACATCATGCTTTTGAGACACGGAATATTTTTATGTCCTTGACAGTATCCTTCTTTTTAACCTTGCAGAACAGATGCAATCTTGCTTGGCCATTATCGCCTTTCCCAGGAAAAAGACAATCAAACCAAAGTATTTGCTGTAATAATGAAGAAGAAGGAAGAGGTAGGTAGAAAAATAGAATAGAGGAGAAATGGATTAAGGAGGGGGCTCCTAACAAGATTTTACTCAGACTGAATGTTTTAAGGGACCCAAAGATTTGCATTACACCAAAGGATTAAAAAATTAATTTAATTTTTAAAATTGTTTAAAAATAAAATATAAATAAATAACCTCAGTGATGTCTCTTACATTTGTCCCCAGATCTGTAATAAATTTTTAAGGCAAATAAATATCTGGTTCACATTTAAACAGTTGTTCTCCCCCTTAGGCTTTATTTCCAGGTGTGGTGCTATTAGGTGTCACCATTGTTAACACAAAAGAAGGATGAATAGGTCCTTTTCTAAGATCAGATTTGACTGTGTGCAGTTATATTTAGTAAAACTAAATAAGCAGTATTTGTTAATTGAACTATGAATGATTTGATTAACTTACTTACACATTCTTCTGATTACCAAAGTGCTAGTCAAGAGAAACCTGTGAAGAGTAAGAAGTGTTACAGTGAGTATGCACAGTTGGGTGGTGTCCTCCATGCTTATTTTGCTTTCTCTGAAAACTTCTTCCATCATTAACATACACATTTATGTATTTTGAAGGAACAGTAGTACTTGTTTTTAAGTATCAGAGTTTTACCAGTCTGGTCTCACAATTACTCAGGATAAATAGTTGCACAATGTGTTCTTTGTAGGTCATGAAACTTCTTATTTCTCTGTACAGAAACCAGTTGATTACCACAAATACAGGTATTTCCGCCGAGTTCCTGCTCAAGAAACAGATCACAGTTTCCATGTGGGACTACAGTTGTGCTCCAGTGGGCGCCAGAGGTTCAACAAACTTGTGTGGATACATCATTCTTGTCACATCACTTGCAGGTAAGTGAATGGAGAACAGGAGCTAAGAAGGATACTAAACTGTAGAATTAAAAGTGATGTTAATTTGTCCAGTACTAAGCACAAAAAATGTAAAGAGTCTGAGACTTAGGTGGCTTTAACAAAATATCCTAATTTGAACTTTTACGTAAAGAAATCCCAAGATTTTAGTAACCTGTTCTAATGATAATAGGAGGTTTCCTAAGTAGTATAAATGCAGTATTTCAGCTTTTTAAAGGATTTATTCAGAGTGTTTGATTTTGGAACTGAATCAGGGTTGAATGACTTAATGTGGTGTTAGTGAGGGAAAGTGTATATTCATTAAGATATATAATTCAGCAGTGCAGAAATATGGGCATATGGCCAGCTGTTCTGATCACTAACCAGGCAGGAGCCATGACCACTGTTCTTGCACCTGACACTCCAAATTATTGGCAAGTTGGCTTTCCAAATGTTTGATGTTGGCAGTTAGGGTAGATTTAGGCCTTGTCTTCCAGTGTTCTTAATCTTTATATTCAGTGTTTTTACAGGAACATAGCTCAGCTGTTGAGCTGTGAGAATATACAGGAAATATAAAATACAGGAAATAAACTACTGATGGTTGGGAGTATAGGTAACTTCCATAAACAGAAAAATCAGTTTTGTAAAAGCTAATGTTGTCATACCTAATTTATGAGGAAGTGTGCATATTGCAGACATTCTTTTCATTCATGAAGTTTCTGTACTACTCACGTCTTAGAGTTCATAATAAGAGTGGAAAGGGAAAGTGGTTTCTTAGATACGAAAGTAGAAATGAATTCTGTATAGTGTGATTCAGCCAGTACTCAAATGCTTTCAGAACAAGGCATTACAAAAGACACTTTATTCCAACTGTAGTTTGATGCACACACTGTACCATGGAACGTGATTGCATTACTGAGGGACTCAAACAGCAACTTATGTCTGATTTAACTTTTACAATGCTCTTTGCAGATCGACTGGTGAGACAGCTGTTACTACTTTTGACATTGACAAAATGTACACCCCTTTGTTCTTTGCACGAGTGAAGAGTTTTACTGCATATTCAGAAAAGCCACTCTAAGAAATTCCTTCTCCTCTCACAACTTTTGCATGAGTAAAAGGTTGTAGCTAATAAGCACTTAAGTTATAAATGTGTATATATTTGGAGCATTTTAAAATTCCGGGAATTTTTTTGAAGGCGGTATGTTCTATTTGATTGTGAATGGCTGGGATTTTGTTTTGAGATCAAGCTTATGAGTGTTAAACACCTTTTATTTGTGATAAGAATTTGATAACAAAGTTTTGTTTTGTTGTGTTGGGGTTTTTTAAAAACTATTTTTAAATTAGTCTGGTTAAAATGTGAATCTTCATCTGCCTAGACACTGATTTGTTCAAAAGGAATCAATAGGAAAATCTCATTGTCCATGGGACAGTGTGTATGGTCTCTGGTGAAGACTTGAAATATGAAAGGGAGAAAGTTGTCATCTGTTAAACTGTGTGACTTCAAAGAACTTCAAATAAATGTTTTCTTTAAATTAAACTTAATTTTGTTTGCCTTTAAGATATGGCATTTTGTCAACATCAACCTTAAGGAAAAACAATCAAGGGCAAGCAAGCACGAAGTTTAAAGTTTGACTGCAGAGGTACATCCCCACCAATGCAGTGGTGTCAGTTGCTCCTCAATGTAATTTGATCTTGGTAGAAGTTCAGTGGAGCCTGCCTGCCTTCTCCATGGGATGTGCGTGGAAGGGAGAGGGATATGGGCAATGAGTTGTTCCCGTGTACTGTAGGATGAGTTTGCAGGTCCGTGTCCCTGCTGGGAGAGTGTCACAGTGCAGGAGTGAAATGCTGGTGTGTACTGCTCGTGCACTGGCCTGGTGTGAATGCACAGGTAAGCAGGGCTCACTTGGACACTATTGTAACGTGCTACAACCCTTCATCTAACCTTGCCACACATGCTGTAAACCCTTTGAGCATTTGTTTTACTAAGTTAAATTTGGAGGCTGCTGTAGATGTTCAGGTGCTGTGTACTGCTAATCATGAAGTGTACCTTGAGGTGTGGTGCAGGTACTGTACGCTGCTTCTCCTGCATATATCGCTTGGGGGTGTAGTGCAGACATTGTAATGCTGCTTATTATGTGTGTATCTTGGGTCCTGGAAGAACTGAAGCTTTTTAGTGTAGTTTTTTTTAAGCCATTTTGCATAATTTACCTTTGATCATCTTGTTTCAAAATACTGATCTGGACTGGAGGACTAAAATGTGAAAGCTGTGGAAAGAACTATACTTGTTCTATAATTTATAAACTGTATCATTGCAAGGAGCTACATGATTAAAAAATACATCAATAAATCATGATTTTGAACGTGCAATCCCTTGCAATTTCTTATTTTCCCAAGAAATCCGTATTTTCATAGAGTTAATGGTATTAGTTATGAGCTACCGTGCGTAAACTACATGCCAGACAAGATTGACAGGTAGAATTAACCTCTTAACGACTTTTTATTACACTCCTTACAGGTTAGCTGAGAAAAGTAGAGCAGTTTTCAGGTACATGATTTCTCAATAAGGATGTGTACATCTGAAAGTTCATGTTTCTAGCTATTGTAATAAGGCTCTGCCTACAAGACTTTGGTCTGCATCCTTAGACTGCAGTTGCACTATCACTTCATACAACAGAATGTTTAATAAGGAGTCTATTGTGTGTGCTCATTGCTCAAAGGAAAAGCAACTGCTTAGAACATCAGCTTCATGTTTTGAAATATTGCAAAGTTTGTAAACAGGAAAATCTGTTAATTAGCAACGCTTTTCGTTGAGGGTGAAAGGTAAAGGTCTGATTCTGCCTGCTGAGAAGTGTCAGTTTTGCCACAAGAGTCAGATGATGATACTGATTATTAGTTGAGGTACACTCTTGTATGGTAAGCAAGTTGGATGTAATAGAGGAGCCTTTTAACTCAGAGCTCTTTTCATACCAAAACCTAGTTGCTTCTTCTGACATTTTGTTTTTCTTTGCTTTGGCCATGTGTAAGTCTGGGCGTAAGGAAAAGCTGGCTAGTTACAAATTGAGATGTTGATTCAACAGAAGTCTCAAGCAATGATTATTTTGAGATTATATGAAATACTCCTTCACCAAGAAAATTATGTGAGCCTTCTATATATGAGACTGAGCTGTGATGAATTTGCTTGCATTAAGTGATATAAGAGTCAAGCTAGTTTTGTGTTTTGAATTGGTTAATGAGCAGGTACTATTACTGTTGTATATGTGCACTGTTACTATGTGCATCTATTAAAATAGCATCTGTTTCAGTAAAAAATTGGTGACTAGTTGCTTTTCCTTCATTCTGTGTAGTGTTTTCAGTAGTCCAAGGCTCTAATTACTAGAGGCTCTGTGTTCTTATAATTTAGTTTCATTGTCCTTTTCATTATCATATAATGACATTAGTTGGTATAACTAGTTCACTGGTGTAAAATTGTCTTTACTAATTGTATTAGTAACTTGACTAAAAGAATAAGGTGTACACCTATACAGTCTTTTTTCCCAAGAGTTACTGAAGGAGTTGAGACAAATTCACTTACAAAAATGGGAGGAGGGCTACAAAAGGTGACAGAAACATCATTCTCGGAGCTGTGGATCTTTTCTGTGCATTGAATTAAAGACAGCAGAGTGCACAGTTTTGTGTAGAGAAGACGCTCAGGTAATCAGATGTTACGCTGATTTGTCTCAGTCTGATTGGAGATTAGCACCAGTTAAACCTTTGTGTGTAAAGAGAAGGTGGAATCCAGCACCCTGAGCAAGGGACCAGCAGGTAGACATTGTCCAGCTGCTAGTTCAGCTGAGTTGCTTGATAGCCCTAAGCCAAGCTGGTCAGGATTTAAAAAACATGTGGTGTTTACATGAGTTTCTTTATTTAATGAAAGAGAACAATAGAGTCTGTTTTGTTTGGGGTTTTTTTAATTCAAAAGAGTTCCCTTGGAACGTGTGCCAGTGTATTTGGAAACTTTTGTTGGCGTTAAAATGGCTGAACTGCTGAGGTGCGTCACCATTTTTTTACGGTCCAATATGAGAAAAACATAAAAGCTTCTATGCATTTGTGAAAGTTTGGATTTCAGAAATTATTGTTACATATGCTACTTAGTATTACTAACACCTGTGGAGAAATCAAAAGGTTGCCATTTGATTGTTGCTCAGTCTGGATTCAAGCTTTGTCCTTTATGCTAAGACTAGCAGCTTGCTTATTAAAATGACTTGCATAATTGTTTGCTTAAAAGGAACAGTTAGTGCTTTGTCTTGCCTCTGGCCTGTCCAGAGTCTAGTTCCTGAGTCCTTAAAATAACTGTTAGAGCCAGAAGTCCTATATAATATCGACTGGAACAAAGGATTGGGAAGAGAGATAAGATTGTTTTATTGAATGGAACTTCTGAGGATATGTACAAGTGGCGTTCTCTCTTAGCTAAAACTCTTTCAGCTCTGGTAGGGTGGCCCATCTGGAAGGTGCACCATGCTGGTGTGTACCTGTCATTCAAGGCAGTAACAGACAGGTGTTAGCTGTGCAGTATAGGGCGACTTTATGGAACACATGTTCAGAGTATGAATAGAAAAATATCATGGAGCATGACTGCTTCTGAAGACAACATTGCTGCATCTTTTGGGATTGGCATCCTTCCTTGGCAACTGCAAGTTTTTTGACATCTTTTGAAGATCCTTGTAGGACGTTTATTAATTTAGCCTCAGAATGCTCTATGAGAAACAGCTGGATATGATGCGGAGGTAAGGAAACTAAGACTATTAAACCCTGCCAAATTAAATAATTCTTTAATGTGAAAGGCCAAGATGAGTAGACATTTTTTTCCACACATTTTATTTCTGAAGGAACGAATTTCCCCTTACATACAAGCATCATGACCAACATTTCCATACTAAATTTACACATTAAGTAAATGTGTAAATTCTAAGTAGTATGGAAGTAAATTCTACTTCCATGAGGGTAAGAGATTGCTGAAGTTGCTAAAAAAAAGTTCTACCTGGTTTAGTTTGTAAACTTTCTTTAAAAAAGGAGTTTGCCTGATTGATTTTTAGTTTTATTTTATTTCTGGGGTAGGGCCCTGCAGGTTGTTGCAGCTCAGTAGTAAACAAGAGCTTTGGGATGCAGCTTCCTGTGTTTTCTGGGGCAGTGCACACTGTTGCTGTTGTGCCACGAGGTGGCTTGCTACATTGTGAAGCTTTTCTTTGTACTTCATAAACTAAGTATATTTATTTTCCCCTACAACTTATTTAAAGTTTGAGCATATTCCAGGAAAAATGGAGGAAATGGACTAAGCAGTCGTTACACATTACATTTAGCCCAGCAAGCATTCATCTCCTGGGGTTTCTGCACTAGGAGGACATTCACAATAACACAACTGAATGGGAATAAACAGAAAGGCCAGTTCTTAGGAGGGATTTTAATTATCTGAATCACAGAATCATGGCTTCCAAATGGGATCTGAGGCAGCCAGTATGTAAAGGGAAAACATCCCTATATGATGAAGGATGATGCACTGAAGTGTGTTTAACCACTGCCACTTGGAGAGTGTATGTTCCCAAAGCAGGGGGTCATCATTGCAGTCCCTGCCCTGCTCTGAACATTTCTGTTCAGTCTGTTTGCTGGGGCGAGGTTGGTGGCCCCAGCCAGTACCAAGCAGACATGCTTTTGGGGTTTTTGGACATCCTGCCCCCCAGTATGTGCAAGTAACCTATTTGTTATAGAACAGCTTTAATAAGGCATAACAAATATCTCTCCCCCGAACCCCTGTAAAACTGGTTAATTTGGATGTGAATGGGGTGCCTCAGTGAGAGCAGAGAGGTGAACCCATGAGCTGCAGGTGTGTATCTCCACCAAAGTTTGATGTTGCATCACCTGCTGTCTTTGGGGAGAAAAAAGGAGCAATCTTTTCTTATACTTTTAAGAGGATACTGTAGGGGTTTCTTATTGCAAGGAGAGTTCAGGCAGCTCCTTTCTATCTATGCTGATAAGAAATTTCGTTTAGTTCTAGTACTTCACACTTCAGAGTTTATTAACCTGGGACAGCCAATTAAGGTATTTTATAGGGGCATTAAGTTTTATTAGCTCTCAGTTGCATATTTCAAGGAAAAAAACCCTACAAAATATTGGTCCCTTTTCTCCTTTTTCCCTGAACCCATTTTCCGTTCCCTCCTGACTCAAACAGTGTTCACGCAAACAGCTGACTTTTGCTTTCAAGGCAACTTGAGGAGCAGGCACCTCAGGGTTGGGGAATAGGATTCAGTGGTTTAGTGTGGAGTAAAAGACACAAATCCCTTCATATAAAGGAAATTTGATAAATGGGTATGAAAGTAATAATCAGTTACAACCAGTTTTCATTAAGAGTATATATAATCAGGAGCTTTAGGGGGTTCTTACTAGCTGATTTATCCCAATGGATGTGGCCTTCCCACGCCTTACCGATTTTTTGGTGGGGTGGAGGGGATACCCAAGGAAAAGATTGTTCCTGTTATACAACCTTCAAGAAAATCCTTGAGGTTCAGGGTACTTATCACAACTTCTGTACTTTGAATTGATGCAAAGGTCTTCAATTTGTTTTGGATAATTTGACATCTGCCTTAAATGACAAACATGAATATAGTGGGCTGGATCTGTTCTGCCTGTAAATTTAATCACAAAAATATTGAGAAAGAAAATACTGAGTACCCTGACACTTGCCTTGAGTACACATATTAGTAATTGACAGTGTCTAGACAGATGGTGATCTGGCAAGTACAGTCTGAGAAAAATAAACTTACAGATATTAAAGTCAGCCACATTTCCCAGTGGTAGTAGAGGGGGGAAACTGGGGGGGGCTAACACAGTTGCCAGCAATTTTGTTTGAAACCTGCTTCCTCTTAAAAAAGTGTGCCTTTTTAGTAATTTCACATGAAAATCCACCAAAGTCTGTAGAACCTGAAAAACTGCCACGAAAAGTAATCTGATGATAAGATAAATATTTGGGTGTGTGGAACACAATGAATCAAGTTTTTCTTCTTTCTTCTCAAAGGACTCTAATTTGAGTCTTTTATGAGACCATAGTCATACAGTGTATTGTCAGCATGTCATTACTGATTTTCACAGGAATTAAAAAATAACAATGAGGTGCACTGTTGATCAACTGATGATCACTGAGCTTCAGCACAGCAGCACTCCTGGTCATCTTGTCCTAAAATTGCAGTTCAGCTTCTTACCAGGCCTTGAAGATGGTTTGCTATACAAAAGTTGTAACCTAAACCAAGTTTAAACTCATGGCACCTGAACAGAGAAAAGGATACCCCAGGTTTACAGTAAGCCTTGGTTAAGGTCTTCCAAAAGACCTAACAGAACAAGCCACTCTGCCCCCAGCTTTTAGCTTTGGATGGGGTTATTGTGACCCCAGTGCAGGACCCAGCACTTGGCCTTGTTGAGCCTCAGACAACTGGCCTTGGTCCATCAATTCAGCCCGTCCAGATACCTCCATAGAGTCTTTTATCCAGTTCTCTAACAAAATGAATGTTAAGCAGTCATCTTGTCAAGCCTGACAGATTCCACCAAAAGCTTTTGAACTTGCTGACCAGTTGCAAAATAAATTTGACAGATGGACCAAAGCTTCAGTTGCACCAAATTCTGATGATGAAAGTAGGCAATGGGGGGAAAGAGACACAGTTCTAGTATCTCCATGGAAAGAAAGCCTGCCATACAACATCTATTTTCAGGTTTTATTTATATCATCACAAATTATAGCACTTTAATACTGTTCCATTATTAGAACCCAAAGACCTCACAAGGGAGAGCTTGGCAGAGGAGGCCAAGCCCAACTTCACAATTTCTGCCATGTAAGACCAAGATTTTAATCAAGTAGGTAAAATTTTGAATGAGCTTTTAAAAATTAAATTAAACTTCAAGGGTAAGTGTGGAAAACCATAAATCCACTCTGTGCCAGGAGTGAGGGAGGGATGACAGGAATGACAGGGAGGGAGGGAGGAGGCTGTCTGGAGTTCAGGACACCAGGTTTCCAGTATGCAGGAGTGATCAGGCTTGGAGAAGAGTAGCCATGTGTTGTTTGAGGGGGTGTGAGTGGCCAAGTAAAACCCACTGACAAGCTTAAAAGGATCTGCTTAGAAAAACTTAAAAGCTTCGTGCTGAATAATGAGGTTTTCTCCTCCTATTGGAATAGGGCTTTCAAGAGATCCTTTTTAAAAATACTGAAGCAATCCCTTAGTGGGCACCTGGAAAGACCCTTCTGAGAAAGCATTGATTTTACAGGAAAGAGCAAATCAGACCTTTATCATGGGGTCAGGCAAGATCTGCTGTGTGGGGAGTCTGCAACCTCACCAAGCCGCTGAGGTCACCCCAGCCCGGCTGCTGCATGCCATGCAGCAACACTCTCCTGCTGCCAGGGCTCCTGCTGCTGGGACTCACTGCCATGCTGCAGGAAGGACACAGACCTGTTTGTGAGTGGTCTCCTTGTGCAAATCATGGTTATGAAGAATAGTTTAAGCTGGCTGAAGATGAACCTTTCTTCCTTACATTTGTCAGTACTGCTATGCATAAAGGTGTTAATGGTGAATGTTAACAGTGAATTTAACAAGTGAGTCAAACTCCTCTGGTCCCCAAGGAAGGGCTCCACAAGGCACTGGGAGGGGGCAGGGTTAAGCTGTAAATAATTCAGTGTATTTGAAGGAGCATTTTCAGGAAGTTCACAAGAGGAGGCTGGTACGTGACAAGTTTTAGTAGTATTGCAATGAAGTACTCAGTGAGTGCCTTGTCTAAGTGCTTCAGTTTAGTTAGAGCAAGTCAAGTAACACCAGAACCCCTGTTAAATCAGCTACACAACTATTATTAACTATTGAGCTATAAAATAATAAAACCCCAGAACATATCTTGCTTGAACCCTGCCCTCTGCCCATTGCCAGTGGTGTGTTGTGTGTTGAGCAAGAGGAAGAGAGGAGAGCAGGTTACTAGCCCCAGTAACCTGCTAAGTGATGCTCTTCAGGTGAGCTTTGTGTGTTTCACTGCTTTGATCTCTCACCCTCCATAATGCTGGTGGCATGATGGTGCTCTGTGCAGGTAATCTTGCACCCTGCCATGAATCCCCCATCAGCAGAGAACTGCCATACCTGCTCTGCTGCCTGAGGCTTTCTGCTGGCTCACTGCCTTGGAGCACCAAGCACTAATCCATCTGTGCAAAGAGGAACAGTTTTTGGTTTTCATTTCTCTAGGAGTGGCTCTTGGCAGGTAATTGGGGCTTCTGGAAAGTTTGGTCCTTCTTGGTGGGGTGATTAAGTGCATTGAATTGCAAGAAGGTCAGGGCAGGATTACAGTCTGAAGTTTTCTCCTGTGCATACAGAGACCAACATGTATCATTGACTTCAGTGGAGTAAACTGGCAAGACACCATCTATTTACTTATATTTTAACTCAGTTTGGCTAAGGTCTGTTTGTTCATCTGTATTCACTCATCCCAAGACCAGACATTCATTCTTTTTTCTTCTGCTCACCTCCTGCCCCGAACTTTCCTCTGAGTGCAGGAGTCAGTGAGTCTCCAGTCACACCATGTCCTACCATCTCCAGCCTCTCAGACAGGGAATCCCACTCGTCTCTGTGGGGAATCAGGGAAGTCAAGAGGCAATGAACATGAACTAGCCCTTCTCTGCCCTGAAATGTACTGCTGCTTTTGCTGTCGCTTGGAGGACCCTGCTTCCAGAGATCCTGCTCTGCCCACAGCCACTGCTGTCTGCACTGAAGATCATGGTTGTTACCTCCCATCCAAGCTGTGACTTGAGCAGAGGAAATTTGGATGTTTGGCAAACAGCTTTTCATGACAGCACATTAAGTTGGTCACAACAGTTCATGTGGCAGTCATTACATTGCTGTAGGTACCAGAGTCCAGTATAAGGCTGTCACCATCTCACCTTGCCACCCGCAGGTGCCAGGGGAGAGGCTGCAGGCACAAGGTCAGCAGCATGTCCTTGTGCCTCCACTCCCCACCTGGTGTTTGGGGCAGGAGAAGGCCCCACGAACTGGTCTATGCTATGTCCTGGTAGGGACATTCTGCTGGGGATGAAGGAGTGAGGGACCTGATCCTGCCACAGGCAATTATCACAGAATAATGAGGTTGGAAGAGACCTCCAAGATCATCGAGTCCAACCCATGTCCTAACATCTCAACTTAGCTATGGCACCAAATGCCATGTCTAGTCTTTTTTTAAACCCACCCAGGGATGGTGACTCTACCACCTCCCTGGGTAGACCATTCCAGTACTTTATTATTCTTTCTGTGAAAAACTTTTTCCTAATATCCAACCTATACCTTCCTTGATGCAGCTTGAGACAGTGTCTTCTCGTTCTGTCAGTTGCTGCCTGGTGGAAGAGACCAACCCCTGCCTGCCTACAACCTCCTTTCAGGAAGCTGTAGAGAGTGATAAGGTCACCTCTAAGTCTCCTTTTCTCCAGGCTAAACAATCCCAGTTCCCTCAATTGTTCCTCATAGGGCTTGTGTTCCAAGCCCCTCACCAGCCTTGTTGCCCTCCTCTGGACACACTCAAGCATCTCAACGTCCTCCCTGAACTGAGGGGCCCAGAACTGGACACAGTACTCAAGATGTGGCCTCACCAGTGCCGAGCACAGGGGAAGAATGACCTCCCTGTTCCTGCTGGCCACACAGTTCCTAATGCAGGCCAGGATGCCTCTGGCCTTCTTGGCCACCAAGGCACGCTGCTGGCTCATGTTCAGTCAGCTGTCGACCAGCACCCCCAGGGCCCTTTCCGCCCGGACACTGTCAACCAGGTCCCTTCCCTGTCCCCTGTCCCTGGCAATAGGAGGCATGGGAGTCTTCTGACTCCTGGTGGGCCTCCCTCCAGGATGTAAGGGTGGAGCTCCACCAGTATTTCCCTTTCATTATCCCTAATGCTCCTTAGTCTTTCAACTTCTCCCCTAAGCTCAGCCACTAGCGAAAGGAGGTTATTTACTTGTTCACATCTCAGGCAAGCTTCTTCTGCTTACGGCCCCAGGAACTACTAATAGGCTCAAACACTCTGCACAGGGAGGGGTCTGTACAGACACATCCTTTTTGGAAGGCTCGATTTGGTTACACACACTTGTACTAACCACAGTTTTTGATCTCATGGAAACCATTTTTAACAAAGACAACAATCCGACCTTACTCGCCAAAAACCTGCAACTCTGCCTGCTTGCCCTGCCTGCACGAGCTGCCGTGCCATGCTCCTCTCTGCCCGCTGCCGCACTCCCTAGAGCCCCTCACACACCGTGCTCGGACTCACCGGCAGAGGAAGCCCCACCTTTGAATTGCTCTCTCCTCTAGAAGCAAAAAGGAGCTGGATGCCCAGTTCCCATGTGGCTTTGACCTTGCTTAACAGTTTGTCACTGTACCGTGCCGTAAATCAAGTCCCTCCGGATGGGAGAGAATTTGCTGAAAGTCCTTGCAAGGAGTTTCAAAGATAAACCAAGCCTTTTCCTTGAGTTTCAATGCTTCCAGATAGCTGTTTATTAAGTCTTATCAGAGGAACAGAGCCATTCGTGTGACCCAGGTACAGCATAGAGCACAGAAAGCAGGAGCGAGGCCCCTCTATCAAGATTTACACAGCCTTTTAAAGATAATTTAACCAATGGTTACTAAAAATGTACATTATTTTCACTTTCCTACCAATTATTCAGTAACATGACTAGGAACTGCGGAATTCTCTATCCAATCATTCCAAAGTACTTTTACTGCAGAATATGGAGTAGTAGAAGGAGAAGAAGGCTTAGAGAACAACAACAATCCTCCATTTTGATATTTTTTATCTATTTACTACAAAGAGAAGCCCAAAACCTCTAAATTTTTTACCCTGTGACAATCTTACATAGTAGTCTATCACCTAATTCACACCATTGTATTTTCAATTTCTTGTCTGGTCGTTGGTAATTTTTTCCAAGGTTTGAGGCTAAAACAGTGTTGTTCAGGGGGGTAAAACCCTTAAAAACAGGCAGAGAAATATTCTTGGCACTCTGGGTTCCTACAAGTTTCCACCAAGGACAGAAAGCACTGCGCAAAGAGGACACTTGTGCTGTGGTTTGTATTATTTATGACTGTCTGTCTTCAGAAGAAAAAATAGATTGGGCAACCCTTGGAAACGGAATACTTAAGCCACATCACTGATGATACAATTGCCAAATGAAGTGAAGTTTAAATCTTGACACAACTGATTTTGAGAAATGAAAACCACTTGCCTGAGACATGCCCTCCAAGACAGTTCTGCTTCCTCACCTACTAACTGGAAACAGCAGAAACGGGCTTAGAGTGAAAAGCTGGCCAAAGACCTTCCTGGCTTGCCCTGTCTATCTGCTGTACAGGAGATCATCTAACATTGCTCACAGAAATCAAATAATTCAACAAGGAGAGCAAACATGCTTGTGGCATTCACACTGCTGATGCTGCTGTCTTCAGGGCCACAAAGGCTGTGACCTGCTGCCCCAGGGTGTCTCTCATATGCCAGAGTTCAGATGGCTTTCCGGATATGCCACACTTCACATGGCTAATCCAAACAGAAACATCTGGAGACAGCAGCTCTCTGGTATGAGAAGAGCTATGACTGATCCTAAGTGTTACCAGAATCACAAAACAGCAGAGGTTTCAGTCCACCTCACTGTCCACTGAACAATCCCATACTTCATCAGCTCGTCTCTGAGGCTGTTTTAGAAGACTGTGTTGAAAACCAGGCTAATGTCAAGATAAAAAATATCCACTGCTTCCCCCTCATCCACCAAGCCAGTCCTCTCATTGTAGACTGCTCTGAGGTTGGTTAAGCACAGTTTCCCTTTGATAAATCCATGCTGACTGGCCTTAATCACTTTTTAGTCTTCCATGTGTTTGCAGTGTTATGAAGAGGATTTTTTCCACTACCTTTGCACATTTCAAGGTGTAGCTGGGCAGTGTGTAGTTTCCCAAATCTTCCTTCTTGTTCTCCTTGAAGACAAAAGTTACATTGCTTTTTTCCAGTCTTCAGACTCTCCCAATCACCATGACTTTTCAAAGATTATTGAGAGTGACCTCACAATAACACCTGCCAGTCTCCTCTGTGCTCATGGGTGCATGCAGGGCCCATGGGCTTATGTATGTCGGGTTTGTTTAAGTGTTCCCTAACCTGTTTCCCTGCATTGACAGTGAGTCCTCCTTGCTTCAGGAAATGACCAATGTTGGGGAAGTTCACCTTGTGAAAGACAAAAACCCCTTAGTGCCTGGGGACTGCAGCAGCTTAGGGAGGAAGAGGCTTTACATGGCATGGAGACCCAGGAGAGGCAGAGGAGAATGGGAAAATGGTGCAGTTCATTTAAAAAGAAAAATTAAGGAAGTCTGCTGGTGTCAGACTAAAAATAGATGCAATCAGTAATCAAAGCAGAGCATGAATAGCATATTGAAATTTCACATCTAAACACCTGAAGCAGTTGAACCTGACTCGTGCAATCTCTGCTGGCTGACCCTGATTCAGTACAGTGCCTCTTCCTGGCCATATCCCTGATGACATCCACCACAGGAGCCACTTCTACATATTGCCTGCAATGAAGTAAAACACTGACTGCTTGACCATAATTATTAAAAAGCCCCAGATTACTACCCTGACAGAAAGCAAAGCAAAATTACCAGGAGTACCAGACACACAGATTACTAAATATCCCAAAGACCAAAAGGAAAGAAAAGCTTTCTACAGTGAATCGAGGTGTATCCCCTAAAGCTTCCTCAGCTGGAGTCCTTTCCAACACCAGAAGTTTGACAACCTTCCTTCATTTAAAAATACAGAGAATGCATTTAGGACCATATTTTAGAAAATAGTTCATAGTCTTACCGATCTCCTCAGGGACAGGAGCTTTGTATAAGGGGTTGAAAAGGAAAATATCTATCTTTGCTCAGTCTGACCTGCAATTCTTTTCACATGCAAAGCAGAGGCCCTGGGGAGAGGAAGGCCGAATAAACACCGTGTATGTTCCCAGGGCTGGAGAGATGTGGGTCAAATCCCTGTTCTGCCTTCTCATTTCCCCTTTGGTGTGACCGATACTAAACCATTTCCCTTTCTCAAACTGGTATTCTCAGGATAAATACACTAATAAATGGAGGTGCCCAGTTGCTGTCTTGTACTATTTATGTATTCCTTATCATGATATGTCTATATTTCACCTTTAAATGCTGCATTAGTCAAAACCCCCCAAATATAAAAGCTGTGTTTCTGTAAGATACAGCCTGGCTAGTGTAGGATTCTGAGGAACATTTCTGTAGTTCTCTGATGGCCTTAAAAGAGCCCTTATATATAAAAGTACTTGCTTCAGAGCAAG
Source organism: Corvus moneduloides (assembly GCF_009650955.1). Lineage (NCBI taxonomy): Eukaryota > Metazoa > Chordata > Aves > Passeriformes > Corvidae > Corvus > Corvus moneduloides. The sequence goes on from NC_045478.1 coordinate 26,083,316, forward strand.
CACAGAGGTTACTCCCAAAGAATTAGCCCTTAAATACTGAGGCCAGTGCTTTCAGAGGTAAGACTTTGGGAATGTAGTGTCGATCATCCATGCCACTTGTGTTAGCTTTGGCAGCAGCTACAGCCATCAGTAACAGCAATAAGCCAGAACAAACCATTTTGCCTGTGTAATCATCCACATCCTGACCTCCTCACCTCTCTGCTGGCTTCCTAATGCTTTGCTGCAGCTGTGCCTTGCAGAAAACCATTTCTGCAGAAGAGAACAAGGTTACAGGGTTACTTACGCGTGGATCCTCACAGATCAGTTCGTGTTTCTTCATGAAATAATCTGAATAACCCGAGCATTCATTGTATTTTCTTAAAAATGCAAAGGATAATGCACTCAGTGCTCTTTCACCTCTGATTCTCCCTCTCTACTCTGCTCTCGTGAGACTACACCTAGAGTGGAGTGCTACATCTCAGTCTGGGGCCCTGTGATGGTTTTGCTTGGCCTGGTTTTTGGTAGCAGGGGGCAGCCACAGAGATGGCTCCTGTGAGGAAGCTGCTGGAAGCTTCCACCATGTCCAGCAGAGCCAATGGCTGATGGCTCTGAAGATGGACATGCTGCTGGCCAAAACTGGGCCAATGAGACAGGTTGGTAATGCCTCTGTGGTGACAGATTTAAGAAGAAAATTGAAACAAAGTCACAAGGTTTTGGATTCTAGTCAGAGAGGAGGAGGAGGTGAGAACAAGTGACGGAAACAACATGGGACACCAAGGTCAGTGGAGAAGGAGGGGCAGGAGGTGCTCCAGGCGCCAGAGCTGAGATTCCTCTGCAGGCTGTGGTGCAGACCATGATGAGGCAGCTGTGCCCCTGCAGCCCATGGGGATCCACGGGGGATGCAGAGATCCACCCACAGCCCGTGGGGGAGGTGCTCACACTGGAGTGGGTGGATGCCACCAGAGGAGGCTGTGATCCAGTGGGAGACCTACTGGAGAGAGAGGGCCCTGCTTCCAGTCTGGAGCAGCCTGACCATGGAGGACTGCACCCCATGGAAGAGAGAGCCACAGTGCAGCAGTTTTGGGAGGACTGTGTGCCCATGGGGGGATTCACGTTGCAGCAGTTTTGGCAGGACTGCTGCTCGTGAGAGTGGACCCACATTGGAGAAGTTCACGGAGAACTGTCTTCTGTGGGAGGGACCCCACGGCCTCATTCCTCTCCCTGAGCAGCAGAAGGAAATCTCAGTGATGGACTGACCAAGCCCCCATGCCCTGTCTCCCTGTGCTGTCGGGGGGAAGGAGGGAGGGGGTGGGGGGAAAAAGGTGTTCTAAGGGCTTATTTTACTTCTCATTATCCTCCTCTGATTCTGTTAGTAATAAATTCACTTTGCAACTTAAGTTGAGCCTGTTTTGCCCTTGAAGTGTTTTCTCCCGATCCTTATCTCAACTCATGAACCCTTCATTAATTTTTTCGTTAATTTTTTCTTCCTCTCCTCTGCTCAGCTGAGGCAGGGGAGGGTGAGTGAATGGCTTTCGTGGGTGCCTGGCATTGGGCCAGTGTCAAACCATGGCAGGCCCCCAGCACAAGAAAGATGGACCTGTTGGAACGAGTCCAGAGGAGGCCACTAAGTTGATCACAGGGCTGGAACCCCTCTTCTATGAAGATAGGCTGAGAGAGTTGGGGCTGCTCACCCTGGAGGAGAGGAAGCTCTGGGATGACTTTAGAGCACCTTCCAGTACCTAGAGGGGGCCTGGATGGGGCTCTAAGTAATCTGCTCTAGTGGAAGGTGTCCCAGCCCATAGCAGTGCTGTTTGGAGCAAAATGGTCTTTAAGATCCCTTCCAACACACACCATTCTATGTATGATTCTGCTATTCTTATCGGGGCCCGGTTGGGTTAAAAGAGGCTTAAAGCAGTGATACATATGTTTCTTTTCATGTATCCCAAACACATTGAAAAATTAATTTTTTTGAAGATCAGAGATGAGATTGGTGTCTTTGTATTTCAAGCCAAACAGATAACTTTGGTGCTATATTGACCCACCATGCTGAGTGTACCTAAAGCGGAGGGGGTTGCTACCAGCACAGAAGTTGCTACAAGAGATTGGAAAGGTCAAAATGACCCTGGCAGGTTATAAATCTGGAAAGCCTTTCTGTGTTTAACCTTAGAAAAATCATAAAAGTTTCATTTCCTCCTTTTTAAAAATGAATAACCTGCCCTCCTTGAGCCTGGAATGTGTTTCTCTCAGAAACGTGCTGGGTGTGATGAACGCTGCGTGAACAGGGGCTGGGGCTCCCCCCAAACTGTGGCACAGTCCTGCTTGCACAGGATTACAAGCCTGGAAGCTGCAAGAAGGCAGCTCCTCTATGGCTCTTCTATGTCAGGGAGCTACTGAGGGGAGCTGAGATCACAGGAATAGGTTTCATTTTGTAAACCTTTTGATTCAGACTCAAAGGCAAACCAACAAAAAGGTTCTTCCTTCTCAGGCAGGGAGAAATGTTGGTAGTAATTATCTTTTAGGGAGGTTTGGTTGTAATAGTCCTTTAGGAAGCCTGTGAAACTTAGTAACTGGATGCTACCCATCTTAAAAGACTTGAAGAAATGATTGATTTGCAGGAAAGAAAATCAGATGAGTGAAAAAATGCGAACAGTTGGGATTGGAACGGAGAAGCCATGGAACAGGATTAGTTATTAAATTCCCTTTGCTGGAAGTTTCTAAAAGCAGAGGAAGTGGTTGGGGAGTGTAAAGGGAACTGATAGAACTTTGGTGTGGGAACAATTACCAAGGAGCTTCCCATCTGTATGGCACAGTTGCTGAGAGGTGATGCTGGCAGCATTGCAGTGGAGAGGCAAGGAATCCAGAGGAGAGACAAGGTGAGACAGAGCCAGATGGCAGTGGCAGGGGTCATGCCCTGCTCGGTCCCTCACTGGTGTGGCCGGTTTGGCAGTTGCAGAGGAATCCCAGCTATGGGACACCAGCCCTGGGGGCCCTGCCTGTCCCTAATCCTGCAGATCACCTCCTGAAGCACAAGTGTTCATGGCTCCTATTAATTTCTCTTTTTCTGTCTTAGAGGTAGAGGTTTTTACAAATGTTGATCAAAGTTTCCTTCTTTGAGGTAATGATCTGAAAAATCATCATAAAGCATGCCGAGCTTGGAATTAGTGTGGGAGAAACTCACTGACTAAAAAAAAGTTTGGAGAGTTGACTTTCATGTACAATAGTACACTGTTATTTTGTGATCTACATTTAGATTTTTTTCCACTTAAATCATTATGCACCCCATTTCACAAATTCCAGTAAACATTTTGAAACGCTCTATAAATACAATTCATTCTTGTCTTGTAAATGTCTCTGAACTACACCCTTCACCAGGAGAGTGGTTTCCCTAGCAACTAATCTATTCCAAAATCTTAAAAAAAGAAAAGAGAGAATCTAAAAGGGTAAAAAATAGCACCAAAAAAAAAAGCACGGTAAGACTGAACCTATTTGATGAACACAAGATACATCCCATTCTGAGGTACTGTGAAGTTTTTATTGCCACTTGTTTTATAATGCTGTCTTCCCAGACTCATCCCACTGAAAGGTTTATTTCTCCTCATATCTCTGGGGCATGACTTGCTCCCCAGGCAAGGCAGGGCATGGTTACAGCTGGGCAGCCGCTGGAGCTGAGGCTCTCTACCTTTGGTGGTTAAAGGAACCAGCCCTTTCATGTGGCTCCATACATGACATCGCTCAGCTCTTCCCTGCAGCAGGGGTATGTGTCAGTGTCTGCCTCTGCAGGGGAGGTTCGTGGCCCCTGAAACCCAGTCCAGAGAGCAGCAGAGGCCAGTCATGCAGGAAAGTCATGCAGATTTCAGTTATGGGAAAAGGTAAAGGAGTCTTTGCCGAAGGTGCCTGAGCCACTAAGTTCAGGCGAGAAAATTCCTATTTGGCAGCCTAGTTTTTTAAACAAATGTAGAGAACTGATGGGTTCTGCTGAAATACAGCTTATGGTAGTGGTCAGCAAAAGGGGTGATGTGTGGAATGGATGCTGAAGTTTTGTTTACAGTCTGCAATGAAAGAAATGAAAAGCGGCTGGAAAAAGCAGCAAGGCACCTTGAATATATACATGTATGAAACTGGGCCCAGCCCTGCAGACAAGGACTTAGGCAGTTGGTGTATTGGACACAATATGGCAGTGTGCATATGCAGCTCAGAAGGCCAGCTGTATCCTGGGCTGCATCAAAAGAAATGTGGCCACAGGTGGAGGAGGAGGATTCTTCCCATCTACTTCATTCTCATGAGATCCCATGCGAAGTGCTGCATCCAGCTCTATACAACACATGTGCAAGGCTGGTGTAGTGGAGGGACTTAGGTCTGAAGAGGGACTGACTGAAGAAGCTGGAAGAGTGCAGAAGGTTGTGCATGAGAGTTGTGGTCCTTGAGGTCATCCATCTACACCTTCCACAGTCCCACAGGCTTGAACAAGCTGTGTATCAAGGAGGGTTGAAATGCTACTAAACCAGAATGGCAGCGAGGCAATCTGCAAGAGGAGCTGATACCTTTTATTAGTTCCATGAAACAGTGGGGGGGAATATGACTGTTAAATAAAAAGGAACAAAGACAAGCCCCCCCTTCCTGGGGCCTGCAAGAGGAGCTAAAACTAGACCTGTTGTGGTAGAACATTCACGTCTCTGTTGCCACAGGGATGGAGAATTGGACCCATTGCCAGAGGAAGGGCCAGTAGGGGTGTTTAAACCCAGTCACCGTAGTGGGTACAGGTTAAAAAACATGTCGTTGTTGCAGTAGTTGAGACACACCTGGTGGCCTCCCCCGCCTCTGTCTCCTTCGCTTCCCCCTGGAGGCACCGAGAGCTGTCGGTGGGGTTGGGCCTCGCTCGCCACGGGGCAGGGGCTGCCCTGAGGCGCGGGGTAGGGGGGCAGAGAGAGGCAGCTGCCACTGTAGGTCAGCAGGGATTTTTCCCCACAGGATCCATCTCCTAAAGGGCCCATGTTAGACCTGAAGGGGTTGTGGCCACCCTTTGTTATGGGCAGGATGTGCTGGGTGCTGAGGTGGGCACACTGCTGGGGGGAAGGGGCTGTGCAGGGCACAGCAGGGACACTGCACAGCCTCTCGGCTCTGGGGGTCCTCCCGAGGGACAGGCTTCGGCTCCAGGTTGGTGCCTCTCTGGAGGCCCCATCCTCCCTGGCTGTCCTTGGGTATGGCAGATGGCCAGAGCAGCTGCTCAGTGTTGGCTCCTGGAAGCTTTTGCTTAAATGTCCCGTGAAATTAGCAGGTGATGTGTGAGCATCCAGCTTGGAAAGAACCAAAGGCAAAGCTTCCTGTGTCGGCACTGCACCTGTCAGAGACTTGGGAAAGCAAGGCATGGGTTAGTAAAACAAGGTGTGGTGTAGCACCTCTTCTCTGTGAGATGCTTACAAAGGCACTCAACTAATGTGATGGTTGGACTTGATGATCTTAGACGCCTCTTCCAACCTTGACCATTCTGTGGTTCTAGGAACACAGGTAACAAAGCAGATGGCATAGCAGAACCTCCCCCACCATAGTGGGGCTGCCCATGGGCTGTAGGGGCAAACTAAACAAGGCTCCCAGCTCACAGCTCTGCATTTGTTTCACCAGTTTTTGCCCAAAGCCTGTTTTACACTGAAAGAGTTGTTTAGACCTTGTGTTGACAGCCCTTGGGATCCACTGCCAGCATATACTGAAGAAGGACCTAAAAATGAAATTATGCTAATACATTAGACACCACAGAATTAATTTTTTTTCTATGGAGTTTGGAAAAGCTAAGTATGATTTTTTAAACTGATTGTTTTGAAGTGATCTTTTCACCACAATAATATTCTGCTTCAGCTTTTCTAGAGTCTATTTCTAACTAATAAATTTTCCTTTCTTTACATTTTTTTACCCCAGACACAGAAATTTCATTCAGAGAGGGATCAGCACACAAGAATTATTCTTCTGGGTCTTTTGTTCTGGATATTTCACAACTTCTTTAATTGCCTCAATTATTGGATTATAATTATGGAAACGTGAATTCCTTTCAGAACACTCATTTCTGATGAGCACCTGCAGGTCTCTCTTCTTTATAATTCTGTGTTTTCATCCATTTAATTATAGTGATTTTGCAGACTGCTGGAGCAGCAAACCTCCTTTCAGCTGTTCTCCACTCACTATGAGAAAAAATTCCAGCAGTCTGGTGTAGGACCCAGCCCATCTTCAGCTACAGTCCCGATGATGCTATAGAGAGAACATCCTATATATCACTTGCTCTATTTTGGGCTCATACCTTTTTCTAAAGTTCTCCTCCCTCATCTCTTATAAGCACATTAAAACTGAATCTTTTCAGAATATATTTTTGCAGATTCAGCGACACAGGTTCTGTGTGACAAACCAGACTCCTGAGTTAGTTCTATCATAGCTAGTTTTGGCAAAACGCAAATATGATGTGTAATTCCCAAGGAAAACCTGCTGGAGAGCCATGAACTGGTAAGCCAGCTGTGGGTAAATGGTCTGACTGTACAGAGTCAGAACAGCCAAATTGCAGGCTATTAGACATTTGTGACATCTTTAGTCTGTTTCTACTCCCACACAATTGAAAGTGAAAGCCTCAGGAAGATGTTTTAGGAAGGGAAAGATGAAGGCATGTCTACAGGGGACTTGACCTAAGCAAGCAGGCTGACCAGTAGGCTGAGTTATACAAGAAACAAAGAAGCCAGTGGCTCAGTAATATTTCCTAGGTGAAAACTATTTCAGCGTTCATGGAGACAGAACTAAATGAGTTATAGGAAAAACATTGTTGCTATATTTGTTAGACATTTAGACAGCTCAGCTGTTTTTTCTTATGCTTTTATTCCCACGCACTTGTGTCAAGATGTTCTGGTTTTTAGTGTCCTCCTGAGTATTTCCAGTAGAAATAGCTGCAGCTTCTAAATTCACATTCTATTCAAATGGCTTTAACTTCCTGTGCACTTTCTATCTATTTTTTGGGTTCCCAGACCCCCTTGCTTCTCCATGTCATCCATTTAAGAAATCTGTCCCCACCCAGACCAATTATCCCTTCTGTCTGTGGCTGAAGGGGTGTGGATTACTGTCCCTAACACCAGGATGGGGGAATGCACCATATCAAAAGTCAAACTGCATGTGAATACTGGTGATGACAATTGAGTGTAACACAGCCTTTTCCAGTAAGGCCACTGGAGGCAGCCTCACCACTCAGCCTGATTTCCCCCATCAGGCATGCAGCAGTCCCAGGGATCTCTGGAGATGCTTTCACAAGTGTTTCCACACCCATCAGAGTGGATGTTTTAACATCAATGCTTCAAAAAGTCATTCAGAGCACTCTTCTGCCTTCAAAGCCCTGCTGGACACCCAGGGAGCAAAGAGGGCAAACCAGGTATAGGTGATGCACCTTCCCCTTCTTAACCGTGGCAAAACTGAAGGGGAACAAACAGGGGCGGAGGATGCCTTCGTTTTTCTCGGTGGTGCCAAGAAATAGGAACAAGAGGCAATGGGCAGAAACTGATGCACAGGAAGTTCCACGTGCATGGTGATGAAACTTAGCCTGCCCTGCAGCCCTGCTTTGTTTACCAGCGTAGATGTAATCTCCTGCTGCCACCAGGCACAAATTTGCTCTGGAGAGGGGGTGTTGGCAGTGGATGACAGTGCTAAGGAGAGCAGGATGCTCAGGACAGCCCTGGTCCTTCTTGTACTGATCATGAGCATACAGAATGTGGAGATGTAAAGCCTGCTCCCATCCAGACCCAAAGCCCAGATAGCCTCCACCATGCCTTGAACCACATATTGTTTGACCAAAATTTCATTGACCAATAGCAAGGGTTACCTCAATCTCCTGGATTCTTTTTAATCTTAGAGAAGATGGAGAGAAAGCTGTCTTTGCTTTTTGGATTGATCTTCTTGCTTCTGCTTCTAGTTTTGTTTCTGGGCGTGGGTGGTCATGAGCTCCTTTGGACTTCAGAAAGAATTATGATGTGTTAAAGGTAGAGGAAACCTTGTTAATAATCTTAAGGGAGCAGAATTTATAGCACAGGCCAAACCCACACATTATGGTCTAATTTAATGCTTTGTATTTAACAGGATTTAGTTACTGTGAACTCAAATAATGAACATATCCCAGATGAAGTGGGATGGGGTAGGAACTCTCTGAAATCATAAAATCAGGGCCCCACATTTATTTGGAGAAGATGGTCCCCACAACAGAGCCCCAGCTGAAGCTATGAGGTCTTCTGCAGTTTGGCTACAGTGCAGTCACTTTCATTCTTCTCACGGTTTAGACATGTTTATCAGAACATTAATTTCCATTAGCTTCCACAGAGAATTAATTTTATTTAGCCTGCACGTAAGAAAAGACTGGAAAGCAGGAAAGTGGTTATGTTACTAAACTAGGACTACAGCTTCCAGAAATAGTGCCCATTATTTAAACACTTGCATACACTGTGTTCCAGATATAAGTTACATATAATACACAGATGGCATTTTCCATAGACAGCCGCTATGGAGGAGAGGACATAACATGGTATTTCTGAGGATTTGTTGGTTCCTATGTACCTGAGGCAAAATGCTTCAAAATCAACAGGTTTTCACAGAAGCCTAAATAAAAAATATACTATGCTGTAAAATCACAGTAGCATAGGCTAACTGAGGCTGGAAGGGCCTTCTAGCTCAACCTCCTGCTCAGGAAAGACTAACTTCAGAGTTAGATCAGGTTGCTAGGACCTTGTGAAAATTGTTCTCCTTACAGTCATTTGACCTTGCCATATTCAATAACCCCTATTTGTTGGAAGAAAAAATTTGCTGAATAAAACTTAAAATATCAGTCTTTAAGATTAACTTGCATAACGTTAGGTAATTTTATACCAACCTGGAAAAATATGAACTGGCCTTCATGCCTCCAGAAGTTGGTAACTGGGTAACCACCATGGCCTCGGCAGGAAAGGAGTCGCAGAGGTCCATTGCAGTTTGGACAGCATGTCCCTGGAGCAAAGATAGAGGGAAACATTTTCTGAGCAGCACTGATTAGATGAATCCCATGTGATACAATGGTTCATTGATGGCAGATTGCCACTTCTTGTTTGGTGCTCAGAAATCACACTGAGAGAAACTTCATGCAGAAAACTTCCAAACATAAGCAAATTCAACACAAACAAACTAATCATTGCCTTTATTCTGTCCATTATTAAATTTAATTTTAAAAATTTATTTCTATTACAATGTTATTACAATTTTATCATTTATTATCATGGTCAGTTTTAGATTTTCTCTTGTCAGTGTTTGGAATGTCATATGTATACTTGTCTTGGCTTTTCTAGAGAACATTGTTCTGCCCTCAGTGAGTGCTTGAGTAATACCTTTCTTTAGCCAGAATGTACATCAGATCCAGAAATCAGTATGTGCTAGCTCTACTGAGCAATCACAATTGTTTGGAATGGTCTTGTTAAAAGTGTGCCTGCAGCTCATGTTCTCTATTTGCATTGTCTTGCTCCAGTGACGTGACTATGAGGCAGATTTCCAGTCATCACAGTTTATGAGCAACTTCTTTCCTGCAAGATTTGCCTCCTGAGTTACTCTTGGGCCAGTGCAATATGAACACTCAGGTGGGCAGAAACAGCAGGGCAGGAAGCTGCCTGCACTGCACAGCTTTCTCAGTACCCTCACTCATGGGCCTGAGAAGGCTGGGAACCCATCCCTAACCAGCAGAAACAGAGATGAAAAAATGATTAGGAAAAAAAAAGAAAATAAGCAAGCAGATGGCTGCATCCCAACAGTAAGAAGTGTAAAATGCACTGTTCCAAATCAAGAGTTGCTTTGGAATATAAGGAATGGCAGAAGGAAGGCTGGATAATCCAAAGGGTATCCTATACTTTGATTTCTGCTCTGTTGTGTTCACTTATGAACTGCCATATGATGAACTGCCATGTTCGTACTCACGCTGTTGTTTTTGCCTGGCTTTATCACAAATGGCTGGTCTTAGGTAAATCTTCCTCCCGTCCAAGGTCGAGCAGTCGTTACCACAAACCACCACCCCAAGGCAGGACTTTTTTAAGATGCGAGAGTTGTGGTTGTTGGTGTTTCTCATTGCCCAGCTGCTGTGGTGCCTCTGAGCATTTTTATCCTCTGAGCTATAGATATGTTTTACATAGGAATCTGGCCATTCTTGAAACCAGTCTGTCTGGCTTACATGCTGTGGAAAGAAGAAAGCAAGCCACATTTTAGGCTGGGGAAGAGAAGAGCTTGTCCAGGAGCTGAACAGAGCTGGACCTCTGCTGGGTGTCCTCTAGCCTAGGTGACTCCAGGTGATGCTGGTTGTCAGGAGGGAGCAGTGGCGATAAGGCAGGGAAAACCCAGATCTCTGTGGCTCCCCATGAGCACCAGAGCATCAGGAAGGCCTGGCCAGGAGCTTGTTCTCACTCACCCAACCAACCAAACAAAAAGAATAAAAACAACCAAAAAAATCCCCCTAACAAGCACTAAACCTCAAGGACAGCACAGTAAGGAGCAATAAAAATAAAACTTGGAAAAAAACCCCAAAGGCCCAAGCACACATCACATCAGTACATCAGCGTACATCAGTGGGTACAGTCAATACAGTAAAATGTAGTAAGCTGTAAAGCATCTACCACACCCTATGATGGTTTTGAGAGAAAAGTTCTTGTAAGGCATACAAAAGCTCGGTAGAAATTTCCTTTAAATTGCTAATCCCAGGACAGAGAGGCACGACAGCACACCAACCAAGAAGAGAAAAACTCCCACGCCCCCCTGGTAGCCACTGGATAGTGTAGGGAAGGGTGTCAATGAAGCCTCCAAAATGAAATGCAGGTGAAGGGGACCTTGGGGTGAAGGGCAGGGAAGGGGACATCCCAGAACATAGAGGCTTTGGGCAAACAGCACTGTCATAGTAGGAAGAGGCTGGGATCCAGTAAGAAGGCAGGGTTGGGAGGTGAAAGGCAGAGCTGCATACTGAAGGACTGCAGCAGGAGGAATCTGGCAGAACTATGCAGAGCTGAGGGACAGGGAGGTGACATTGGTGTGCAGGGTGTGTGGGCTTTCAGTGAACAGCATGGTTGAAACTTCTAGCTAAGAGAACTAGAAAAGGACAGAGGGAGGGGAAGATCACTGTTGTGCCTCTCAGCAAATCTGCAAACATGAAGTGAGGTTTCCCTAGGTGCTCGTGAAAAGACTTACCTCCATGTGGGAAGACAGCCCTGGAGCTGGAGCCCAATCTGCAGCAAGACTGAGCACCCACAGTTGCAAGGCAGTTGTGGATGCTGTGCTCCCCTCTCATAAAGCACTACCCAGGGCAAAAAGCAATTCCTGGACAGCTCTAATTAAGTGCCCACAGCAGGAGGCACCTTTTTTCCCTCTGCTTTGTCTGGACTTAATCCACCAGGGAAAACAATGCTTCTGAAATGTCAATATTTTCTCAATATTTTCTAGCAAAACACTCCCCCATAACTTGAGGTGACAAAGAGAATAACAGCAAGGAGGCACAGATGACTGAGAAAGCATTTAAGATCAGTGGTGGAGATGACTGGTCAGAACTAAAAGAATTTCTAAGATCCAGATACATACCTGGGGAAGCTTGATGTCATTGATATCCCAACTCGTCATTTCTCCATGTCGGGAAGCAGAGTCCTCCTGCTCCATAACAGAATCATCTGCACCTTTCAGCATTTTTGAATTCCTTCCCAAAGTTAGCAAGAAAGTCGCTCCTGGCTGCTTTTGAAGTTGCCTGGCTGTCAGCAGTCTCAAGCAGTTTACAACCAGGAAGCTGTTTCCTGAAGCTAAATGATAGAGAGGCTGCTTATTAAAGATAAAAATCAGTGTTCTTCTGCCAGAAAAACTTGTTCCATTAAAAGTTTTGCAAGCCAGCAAGGCAGTGGAAAATATAGCTTAGAGATAGCCTGTGATGTTAGAGACATCTCTAACAGAAAGCAAATCGTGCTTGTGGCATCTGATTTGCTTTGCTCAATCTCGTCTCATACCAAGTTTATAGCCATGTAACTCTGCTCACAGGCTCTTTGTACATCTCTTGCAACTCTGGCTCTATATTCCTAGGGCCAAACTGATTGAACAGCTCAGCAGCTGTTAAGGGGTCTTTGAGTCACTGCTTACCCACTAGATATCTCTTGCTCTGCATGTAACAAAGGTGAGCAAAAGAGGGGTCTGCTCCATCACTTCAGAAGAAACGGTGCTCAGCCATTTCAAACATTGCTGGTATCTCTGAGAGCTTACCAGGTGCACCAGGGCAGTATAGAAAAGGAGGTTGGGCTATCTGCATTTTCCTGTCTCAATGGCAGACTGAAGAAAAAAGACCCACCAAGGTACGTTTGTTAAAACCAATGGATTTGCCCTGAAATCTTTTAAAGCATGTGGCTGACCTACTCTGAATGTCACTACCAGCCAAGCTTAATAAAATATTGTGTTGGTTTTGTCTGGGGTAGAGTTCATTTTCTTCACAGTGGCTGGTATGGGGCTGTTTTGGATTTATTCCAAACACAGGGTTGATAATATAGAGATTTTTTTGGGTTTGATCCTCAGTGATCCCATGCATGAAAAACTTTGTTCCCTTTGCTAAGGACAGAAAAGGTGAATCAGTTTTCTCTTTCAAGAAACCAGGAAGGTTTCAATGTTTTCAGGAGGGCACTGTAGTTATGCCAGTTAAGGATTTATCAAAGACTACTGGGCAGTGAGAGAAGTAAAATCTACCTGATACTCTATTTCATAGACTTTCAAAAGCAAAATATATTTCATTGTTATTTCTGGCTCTGTGTATATGTATGGCCCTTGTAAAGTGATTTAGCCTCCATGTCCTTAGTTTACTTATTTATAAAATACCTGTGATCTTAAATTCTCATGTTATATTTTCACCTCTAAAGGAAGAGTTTGTGGATATTTGCAGAGCACTTGAGACATTTGGCTGCATGGTGCTCTGGCTGCATAGTCAGAGCCCCACTGCCCCATGTTGTGACTCAGACTGTGAGGGAGAAAGAAGCAAAACATCCTCCATGGAAAAAGACCCCGACAGAGGGGTGCCTGGAAGTCAGCACCAGGGCTTTCAGGAATCTGAACTGAGGGCACTGTACTGGGAGGGCAACCAACAGGTTCAAATGAGATGTTAGACCAGAGAAGAAGGGAACACAATAAATCCGAAATAGAAACATCTGTAAGAAACGTCAGGTCTTCATGTATTTTCCTACTGTGCTACAATGAAAATGGAGATAGTAACGTCAGGACAAACGGAATACGAGCTGCATTAGAAAACTGAGTTGAATTTGCTAAACAAATCACCCTTGACTACTGTGTGCTCTAAAACATGAAATGATTTGTCACACAATTCAAAATCATGGCCTCATTGCTTTTAAAATTACTTTTTATAAATGAGATGTCTTGGCAATTGATTTTTAATTTTCTTCATTAGAGAAAATGGAGTATTTCTTCTTTATACTATATTAATAGAGCTAAAACAAGAATTAAATAATAATGTAAAGATTAACAAAAGACACAGATAATTTCATAATAATACACCCAAAAAATGAAGTTCGAGAGAATCACACATTTAACTACTTGCAGGCAAAGCTTTGTACTACTTATTTCTCTGTACTCTTGTGCTACAAGGGTGTTGCTGTGATATGTCATGAAAGTTGAACACTAATCAAGACAAAATAAAAAACGTAGGAAAGAAATAATATTTCAAGATCTGCTATTTAATTCTTATTTCTATATAACATCTGACATATGTTACAATACATTTAGAAAGAGTTATTAAACCATATATTTATGACTTGACTAGCAAGGATTTGGAAGATTTCTTCAATTTTCCTTGCAAGTACTTGGTGTTGACCACTTAGGAAAAGATTATGGATTTTTAAAATAAATTATGTATATTACCAATTTACGTGAGCCTATAGGTTAAATTAATTCAACTTCATCTGTGAGATTTATTTGGGAGGACAGTCTGGCAGACCATAACCACAGACATATTTTAGCAGTTCTTCAGCAGCCATCTACAACAAGAGATTGAGGACTGGAAAAAGGCCTGGAGTTGTAAAAGGCATCTCGCATTCAGGCTCTCTCTCTGGAGGAGGCTGAGCAAACCCTGCAGAGCAGCGCTGAGGAAAGCAGCTGTCCCTGCAGGGGTTGCCCACCACTGTCCAGCTGCCAGGCTCTGCTGCAGGGCGGTGGCTGGCAGCAGGAACACAGGGGTGTCCCCTGTCACCAGGGCAGGCTCCTTTCTTGTATTGTTTTACCAGCACACAAAGAAGGTGCTTTAGTCGGTGCTGCCATCAGTCTTCCTTTGGCTCATTGGTGTCATCTTTCAATGACGACAACCTTTAAGTGATGTCAGGTGCAGTCAGTGGAGCTTTACATGGGCTGAGTTACTTGTCTCACCAACCTCCTATGTTGCACTATCTTCCATGGCTGCCTTTGTGCCTTGCCTCAAGTTCATGATTTTCTCTGACACTGAAAGTTTCACCTTGCTGGTGGGAGCTTTCCTGCCTCTCCTTCACTGCAGCTGTTTGCCTTCACATGCTTCTCGTCCCACTTCTACTACCACAGAGTTTCATGATGCTGCTCCACAGGAACCAAGGAACATGCGTGCTTATAGCAAGATGCTACTGATACTCCTTGAGGAATACTGCTCCAGATTCGCCTTTTTTTTTTTTTAATACATTCTCTAAACTTAAAAGTAACAACTTTATCATCCAGTTCAGCCTTTCTATGTGATAACCGTGGCAGTAGGATGAAGCAATATGATTATCTCCCAGATGCAGAGCATAAACTCACTGCAAATAGACAAGTCATTATAATGAGTTTCCGCCTGTGGAAAAATGCGCTGGGGATGCTGCTTATTTTCAATAAGCAATGAGACAAGCTTTTGTTCTCAGATTGTCCTGACAGATCCTCAAGTTGGCTGCCTCTATATTCAACATCATTGAAATGCTTATGATGTCTTCACCTTTCAGTATCCAAAAGTGGAAGTTTCTCCCCTGTGGTCTGGGTCTTAGAAGGAAGATGGACATATTTTGAGATGGAAGTACTTTTAAATCCTTGGTTGGTTTTGTTTATCCTTTGTTTCTCTTTAATTATTTTCTCAAAACTTATTTTTATATCCCTTGAGATCTGAACCAGCTGATGAGCTCCTATTTTTGTTCAGTTACCATCCTTCTGAATTCTGAACTGCTGTGGATAAGAAATCAGTTGTAGGTGGTGTAGTTCTCCCAGCTTTGCTGCTTCAGTCACATTCATTGAACAACTTTTTTAAAAATTTTAAAATTGCTTTTTAAAATAAGTTTTGTTTCCCTACCTTTTCCAAACATCCTCTTTCTAGAGTGCTGTGTCAGGTGACATAGTCTGCAGGCTTCTCTGGTTGTCCCATTGCATGACACAGACGTATCTACACCATAGATTGTACACCAGACAGATTAGTACAGAGTTCACCTCAAAGCTCAAACACTGGTTAATGTCTTGACCTCTTTCTTCTCAGGCTACAAATATGTATCTTGCATCACTCCTGCCCTCATGGGCTGCAGCCACTACTCAGTACAGACTCTCAGGATGTCTCTGCCAGAGTGCCTGGGAGGTGCTGTGTATTCCTGCCTGTACTGCACAGACTGGAGGTGGACACACAGACCATCGAAGCACCTTACTGAGGGGATATTCAAATCCTGCTGTTGGGATGGTAAATTTCTTGAACTGGTCTCACTCAACAGCCTGCAACCGTCTCAGTTTTTCCTCTGTGTCAATGGAACAGTCATTTGGCTCCAATATTCTCATTTTTCATTTTCTATTTTACTTTTCTGGCTATTTCCAGCAGACAGATGCAGTTGTGGGCATGTTTTTTCAGAGACTCTGCCACATGAGGTTCATGTCCACACACTTGTATTGCATAGAGTAAATATTTTTGCCAGGCCGCTCAGTCCCTCTTCCTGAGAAAACTGATATTCATCCACGTCTGCATTAGCTTCCAAGCAGTGTTCTCAGCTGAGAGCCTGGTAGTTGAATGATTTACTATTGAACAGAATAGTACCAGTAATTGGTTAACTTTTTTCTTCCTTTTCTCCAGGACAGTGTTTTAGTATCAAATGCTAGGAATGTGTCTTTTTCTGCCGTGTTAAGAACATAGTACAAGTGGAAGTTTTGAGGCCTGAGCTCATTTTAATCATTGTTTGGAATGCTTGAGTGTATGCAAATACATATTTCACTTTATTTCTTGGTATCTCTTTATTAAAGCTGTGAGCTGTAATTCTTTGGCAGTGAAGTCTAGGTTTTTTATTTACTTTATTGACCCCTTTGATTTTTTTTGTCGTAACACATCAGACAGTCTGCAAAACAGGTGATGTTCTACCATCACATTAACTTCCTGGGGTAAAATTAATGGTAGTTATTCCACAGAAACAAAACCACCATGGCAATGTAACAGTATTAATGTTGTGATGCTGTAAAAAACTTAGGTCTGGGTAAAATTTTCATTTAATTTGTTCATCTTTCTGACCATATAAACTATCCATCCTGTTTTGTGGGGTTGGTTGGTTGGTTGGTTTGTTTGTTTTTGTGGCTTTTTTCACTAAGATCATAAATTCACATGCTTTAGCTGGAATCACTGGTTTCTATGGACTATCTAAAATTTTAGTTGGAATGCTTTTTGTGTGTCATGTTTAAAAATTACAATCTCTTAGTGACAGTATTATCATGAGATTTAAAAATTACTTTAGTTTATGGCCATTCTGCTTTCTTATTTCACTACTTTTCAAAGCCTAAGGCATTCACTCCTTTTGTCTCTTGATCTGATATTCCATTTCTCATCTTGCCTTTGCATCTGGTACAAATACATTTAATTTTGTAGTTCTGCCTGGCGTGAACATCACGTGCATGCAAAATCTCATTTCATGGATTGACACTCACATATTGAATGTGGTGCTTTTCTTTTCCTTACAATTCCGTGATTTTCCCTTTTGTGATTTAAAGAATGTGTAATTGCTAAATGAGTTGTCTTTCATGTCCCTCTGCTTCAGAACAGGAATTTGGTATGTCACTATGATTGCTGTTTTCCTTGTTCCCACTCTGTTGCTGCAATATGCATTCTAATTTTTGTGTTGTTGGAAGCGACTCATTTCTGATATCTCTGACAGCATGCTCTGCTTTTCTCCATGGTCAGGTGGAGTCTCCTATCTACAGAATCCATCCTCAGCTGCAGGTAATTCCAAAATAAATTCCTATCAGTTAACCGTGCCCTAGCTTTGAACAGCCAGTTTCTGGTATAATCAGCTGCTGTGGAGATCCTGTATGTGTTCCTCTTTCTACAGACTAGGATATCTCACAGATTCAAGTGTTCAGGCAGAACAGTAAAACTTTAACTAATTTGGTCTGCCATACTTTCAAGAATGAGAGGAACTTTTCCACAGCCTGGGTGCTGAAAGGAGCACTGTGTGGGGGAAACCGGGCTTTGTTCTGGTCACTTGCTTTGCAACAGAGCACAGCTTGCTTTACTCCTGAGAAATCATAGCTCAGTACCCAGCAGGCTGGTGGAAATTTAAACAGTGACATATGGTCAGATCTTTTACAATTTGAGGAGTGCCAGATTGCACTTGATTATCTATTTGATTCCAGGTTCTATCTGTTGATTTTAGGAAAGAAGAATCCTAGCTATAAGCCTAGGTTTGGCAGTCCGGTGTAGCATCCTGACATTGTTAGTCACACCTTGGAATTTCTCAGCACCCTCCATGCCATTGGTCTCATCTGCTGCAACCCAACAAAAGCTGCTCCAATACCCTCTACTCAAAAATTTTCTCCTTGGCCTTCATAGCAGTTCCCAGGAACTATTTCTGTAGGTCGTTAGCAAAACTTGTGAAGGCCAGCTGCACTTTCACCTTATGGAAACTGGTAACAAGCCAAACCCAGACAGATATGTCCACCCACATGGGCAGTCCCTGCCTGTACTGATCAGCTGATAATTATTGCATCTTTCTTTGGCAATATTATGGCCAGCATGCTCTTTTCTCATTCGGTGTACATCTATCACACTAGTGCGCATCTAAGCTACTTCTTTCTCAAGATTGGCTTGAGAAAATCTCCCTTCTTATAAGTTTTGCCTGTCCTTGCTATTGTATCTGCTCCAGGAGAAGGAACACAATAGAGTTTCTCAGGCTTCCGAGCTGGTCTGACACCTACAATACCCCTGTGGGTGGGAATTCACCCCCATGTTTGCCTGTGCACCCTCCCTGTATTTCCTCCTGGTTCCAGCTGTAGTAGCCATTTTGCAGACCTTGTTTCACTGGCAGCATGGATTCATCTTAGGACACCTGTAACTCCAGTAATGCAATCCAGTGGCACAAGGCAACACCTTGTTCTCTGAAAATACAGACGACTCTCTACTGCAGCTAAGGTCCTCACATGCTAACAGATTAATTCCCTAGAAGTGGTGACATTGCTCCCCATGTCACATTCCTTTCCTCACTTTCCTTCTCCATTCACACTCACCTATCCCCCAGCTACGTGGAGAGTGCACAGTACAGTAGTGTCTACAGTACCTACAGATTTCCCACGTAGTTTTTCTGGTATAGAATAAGAGTCAGCAAAACGAGTAGGCTGGGATGCCTGGTTTGTTCTTTAGCTCTGAGGCTGACCTCCCCTCTTGTCTTGCTTGAATCATGTTTGCAGAATGACTGGCTAACTTTTAAGGCACTCCTGCAACCTGATCCCCCACTTCACTGAAAGTGGGTATGCCTCCATAAAGCAAGGTAGCTGGCTAGGTATTGGAAGCTGTGCAGCTGCATTACCAGGTGGCTCTGCCAAGGTTACTTAGCTCTGCTGGCTCTAGTTTTCATGTCTGGCACTGTATCATGACAGGAGAATTTCTTTCTGTCTCTGCCCAGTTGGACAAATGTCAGGCCAGCCTTGCTATAAAAGCCCATCCACATGAGTGGCATGGTATTGCAGGTTGTTCTCAGACTGCTCCAAACAAACCACTGCCCTCTCAGAAGATGGACCATGCCTTTGAAACTAGATACAGTACAGTTTTCAGCATATCTAATAACATGGTGCAGCAGTGTTTGGGTAATCTGATGACACACTCCAGTGATTGCCTACGGATCTGCTGTCGTGCTGTGGCACAAACGGCAGCAGGAGTCTGGTAGGTACCACTGGTTTCCTAACATCTCATGCTCCTCTCAGCACAGAAGCACAAGCCTGTCTTTCATTTTCTCTGCATTTTACTTGTCCATTTGTCCTTCAGGAAGAAGAAGCCCAGAGCTTTTTCTGCACTGCACGGAGCGAAAGTCTCTGGACTTGTATCTGTGACCGCAGCGAGGGTGGGCAATGTGGTGCTGGTGCCACAGACCCAGGGACCCTGCTACCAGCATCGACACGGAACAGCAGAGACCAAGGACAGAAGTTACACCATGGGGCGCCTTGACCAAAAGCAAGTTGTCGTTGACTGTCCTGAAAAGCCAGACCTTGGCTTTGTGGCACCACCAGAAGCAGGAAGGCAACAAATGAGAGGCAGCAGCAGATGGGGAACATGTGTGTTTGGGCAGAGCCTGCAGGGACACCCACAGCCTATGGCAGGAACTCCTACATATTTTATGGTGTTGTTTATACATCTTAACCTTATGGAAACAATGGACCTGTGGTGCTGTACAGCTCTCTTCAAAGCACTGAGACCAAAATAACCTTACTGCTGTTTTCTGAATTACCTTTCTTCTAGCTGCCTTTTAGCAACTTGCTTCTCTGGGGATCATCTAATTTTGTGGCAAAAATCCTGGTTTTAATTGTTGTTGATAAACAAGTGAAAATTGCTTTTTACACCCTTCCCCCTTCCCAACTACCTTCAAAGCTGCTAAGCAGAATTTCTTGCAAAGTGAGAAAGACAAAGAAAATCATTATGTTGTTGTTCATTCCTTCCACAGTTTGTGCATGACTCCAATTCCCCTTGGCAAAGGCAGCAAATTGATCAGGAAATGTCCATATGAAGAACTACAACTTGAAGAATGCTGCTAAAATAGTGTCCTAGTGCTCTAACTGGCAGCAGTTTTCACACCTTCTTCAAAAGCTCCCTGCCTGCACCCTGCTCAGAAACAAGTTCCCACTATCCCTTCCTCACCCTCTCTCCTTTCCAGATGTATTGACTATTGTTTAGTCCTCTGGCTTTGCAAATGATTATTTCCATTCTTAGCCTGTTTACACACTTAATTTTGCTGTTCCTCCTCCTCATTTAAAATGTAAAATACTTGAAATATCTATGTTTTAAGTAGGTACAAGCAAGAGATTCTCTTATAAATCACCTTGGAGATAAAAATGGTATTTTCTAACTTTGCTGCTATTGTGCATATTTGGGCACACAAAATTTCTAACATGTATTGATCCCTTAAGGCAGTCAAATCACAGAAATGAATCCCTAGAAGATTTTTTACAGAAAAATAGAGAAAAGCAACATCAAAAAAAGGGGCAATACCGGCTACTGGCATTAAGACTTGGTCATGCAGCCTCTCTGAAGCACATGTGGAAAGTGAGGATTGGGTAACTTTAATGAGTGACCATCCCAGAGGTGGTGCTGTCAGAAATAGCTGAACTCACCAAGGCTTTTTTTTTTTTAAGCCATACAATTCACTTATCTACATACAAAGAGCTTGTGCAAAGGGACTTTTCTGCCATGACTATAGCAACCATTATAACATCTATTAGTCACATAACAGCAGAAAAAAAATAGAAACATGAAACTACTTGGAATGCAAAGCTGCCTCTTTCACTTCCATTCAGCAAACTCTTCAAAAGGAAAAAAAATTGAATCAGTCATCTCATTCAGAACAAACAACTTCTTAGGGAAATAATAAAATAAATGGCTGGATTTGGGATAAACATCTGTTGTTCATACCATACCCACCATGTTATGAAACACAGAGGGAAAACAAGAGGACAAGATGGGAAAGGGCTTTGTGCAGGTGCAGGATGCACAACATGTCCTTACACATTGCTCCTGCCCATTTTCTGTCCCTGTCTTTGACAAACTGTGGAAATGGTTCACAAAATAAAGAGACTTCTCGCCACCTTCGAATCCTTGGCTGAACAGCCTCAGTAAGTATCCCCAGTTAAAATGCTGTGGGGCAGTCAGCTGCCCCTGTCAAGTTTCCCTGTATGCATTTCTCAGTACTGGCTCTGCATTAGTATGAAGCCAGAGCTTTGCTGCAGTCTACAGACAGCAGAAGACTTGGCCTGGCTTTCAGGATATTGAGAAATCAGCAGTTTCTGTAGAGATGGAACAGAGAACCATCACCACAATGCTGCGGGTGCTCCAGCATAGCTCTAGGAATCACCATGTCGCCTGAGCTGCACAAAGAGCAAATTCCCATTTGAGTCGTGTGGGAACTTTAAGCAACAATTCCTAAGCATAGGTTTGAAAGGAACATGTATAAGGTGCTGAAATTGTTCTGTGGACAGGCCCTGTCTGCTTGTTCTGGATGTTACTAGCTCCCATTTCATGTGCTGTGCCTCCATATTTAGCACAGCTGCATGAAATTTAAAAAAATGTTCCAGAATTGTAAAGTTGGGAGTAACAAACTTTAAAAGTCACCTAAACTGACTGCTTGTCTGAATTGCTTCTTTCTGCTCCAAGCTGTGTGCAGTTTGTGCCCAAATGCACTGTGGTTTTCCAGTTTTGCCTTAGGGTGGATTTTTATTTTGTTAGAGGGAATTGCTATATAGTGACCTTAATAAATAAGACATGGACACCTATGTTACAAAAGGTCTCAAAAATCACATTGGAAAGTTAACACCACACAGCTAAAATACCTCTCATACTCTTCAGTGGTAACTGAGTACCAGCCCTAAAACGATTGGAAAATCTCAATAACAACTTGCCAACTATTTTCAGAGTGCTGAAATGAGCTGTACATGCTGAGATCATTAACAAGACCAAGAAAAAATGTGTTCAGTGCAGTTTCCCATCTATTAGATTACTTTGCCTCTCCAGCAGTCTCCAGAGAAAGCCTCTGGCTGTTTGTTAAGGTCACTGAATCATTTCACTACAATAAATGATCTCTCTAGCTGGAAATGTTGGAGAGGCTCCCCCGTGTCTCAGCGTTGCCGTATCAGTGAGTCACTGCGAGCCCTGTGCTCACGGGTGAACACGCACCACACCCAACCCACCCCTCCCCTGGCCTTTTTCTTCTCTTTGTCCTCCTTAGTGTAGCTCTTACTTTCCTGGCATTATTAAACTGATAGAGATCTGTATATTTTACAGTCTCTGGACAGAAAGAGAACACAGACCAAAAAAAAAAAGGCAAAACCCCACCAAATGTCATCTGGGCTCCCCAGTCTTGGGAGTCTTTGACTTTGCCACGTGTAGGCAATTACAGGATGGAGTCAGCAATGTTCCCACGGGGCTCTGGCAGAGCAGGAGGACAGAGTGTCCCAGGGCAAAAGCTGTCTTCTGCACCACTTAAAGCCTGGAGACAGCAAGTATTGAGTCAGGACATTGAGAGGCGTGCCAGTGTAAGAGTAGTTGACATGCATGGTTTGGCACACCATGTAATCAGTAACAGAAGGAATTGTAGGTCACATCAGCCATGTTCCTGTCACAAAGAGCAGCACCATCTCCCAGATGCAATCCAACATAGCACTGATGAAGAAGACCAACATACCATTGACAAATGCCTTTATTTCCCTCAGCAGGAGGTAGCAGGCTGTTCCCTTAGAGAAACAAATTCCAAAAAAACATCACCTGCAAGCCCTTGGCAACATTTTCTCTCCTTATCCCCAAGTGTGCAATACATTTCTCTTCCAGCTTTGTTCTCTCCTTTATCCTTATTATTTGCCTTTCTGTAAGGCTCATTCCTTTATTGGACTGAATCCTTGTAGGAGAGAGGAACAAATAAGCACCACTGGGTTACTAATGGGTAGTTCAGTAGTGCTGGTTACAAACCAGGCTCTCTCTCAGTCACTCTTAGAGTTCATCTATGCAAAGTTCATATGCTACAAAGCAGTCACCAGCCTTCCACCCCAGCAACTCCTGTTCAGGCATGCTTGGCTCAGGCTGAGTCCAAGGCACTCCATTCCACTTTTTCAGAGTAGTGAATTTATCATGGTTGCTTTGCCCCTGTAAACTACATCTCAGATGTCTGTCTCTGTCTCTCTGCACTGCCACAATCACAGAATATTTTCGGATAAAGGGTTCCTCTGGAGAAGCACCTACCTCACAGCAAGGCTAATTTCAAAGTTACAGTAAGATGCTCAGGGCCTGACCAGTTGAATATCTCCAAGGATGGAGAACAGCCTCCCTGGAAAGCCTGTGTCAATCTTTGACTGCTCTCATTGTGAAGGATTTTTTCCATACATTTAATCTGAATTTCTTTTGCTGCAACTTATGCATTTGTCCTCTCATTGCACCTGTAGGTCTTCTGGCTCTCTACTGCCAAGAGCTCTCTACTCATCCTCCTCCTTATCACCCTCAGGCAGCTGAGAACAGCAGTGAGGTGTCCCCATCTTTACTCGGCAGCTCCCTGAATCTCAATGCTCTCTGGCAGACAGAGGACCCAGAAACACATTTGCTTTGCCAATAGGCATCCTCAAAAAGTGAGGACAATTGAAAGACTTCAGACATCTTAAGTACAGACAAGCCGCTTCCAAATATCTCAAATTGCCTAAAAGCCCAGTGGAGTCAGTAAAAAAGGTCACCCTTACTAAACATTGGTGGGCAGGATACACAGACTCACTCAAAAGTTAAACCTGGGATGCAACCTTTACATACTCAGTTCTTACACTCCTAAAGACCTAGTCAGGATTTGATCTGGGATCTTCAGTTTCAAAGGACAAAAGAGTCAAGTCAGAGTGTCCTCTAATTTTGCATCCTGCAGACTTCTTCATTTCTCCACCAGATTACATTATTTTTAGAACATGTTCAGTCTCCTTATGACCTGGTTTCTTCACGTTATACCATGAATGATTAAGGTATAACCTTTCCCTTGAGAGGATCCTGCATCGCAACAGTCAGCAAAGTTATTACAATTCTGCAACAAAAGTGCAATCATAAATATGTTTCTGAGCATTATTCTGAGAAAAAGTTGCTTCACTGAAGTGATTTGCTCTTTCAGCAGCTGCTGGGACAAGGCTTGCTTTTATAGATGGCTGCTGTAGTATGACAGACATCAAGCAGGCTTCTGGACACTTAAGACTGTGTGTTCTCTTTCAAGTTACGTTTCAGTACTGCTTGGGGGAGAGTATTTTTGTGTTGTGTTTTTCTATAAATCGCTTTGACAGAAATGGAGACGTATTTTTTTCCATAGGGAAAAAACCCCATGATATTTTCAGCAAAATAACTGAAAAATACCAGGTGAAATAAAAAGCAAGGAAATGTTATCTTAGGGCCTCAGTGACACCTGCTGTTCAGGCAATGGATATGGTATTCCATGGGGGAGGGTTCCCAGGGAAGTTGCCAGACCAACGCAGTAAGAGCATCTGAAGGGACAGTATGTTACTGCAGGAGCATCAGCGAGGAGAGAGACTGAAAACTCGCTCCCAGACACTGGCCATCTTCACTTCCTCAGGGGATAATCCAGCACAGCCTAGTGCTGAGGACGGGCCCAGGAAGATCAGTGGGAATGAGGGGAAGTGGAAGCCCAGCAACCATTTTCCTTTCTCTTCCTTTGCTGCCCCCATACTGCACTGTATTTTCATTTTCCTGCAGGATTAGTCTCAGCTTGTGCTGAGCTCCCACTGCCCAGGACAGAGGGCAGGTGCCAGGAGAGAGGTGTTCCCACACAACCCACAAAGCTGCACCACCTTAAAGGCATAAAGGGTTAACCTGGCCATGAAGGTCTGTGGCACTTATTTCAACACCAGTATTGGGATGCTATTCATGCTTCTCCCATGTCAACCTATTTCTCCCTCTACAGATACTTTAAATGATTCTGCTCAACAAGAGCCACCAAGATTGGAGACAAGGGCTATGAAATGCAGAGGAGCTCTCAGTAAAGAAAAACATGATCAGGTAGCCCAGTCCAGAAGGTGCTTGTAGCAAACAGCAACATCACCATATGTGGTGGGAGTGCAGCCTGAGGATTGTGTGCAGAAGAGGAGGCACAGTGTGGTGGCCAGCAGACCTGGCAATCATTACACCCAGGCTGACGTCATGAGAGGCAAATTCATGCCTAGATGGGGAGCGTGGTCTTCCGACATAAGGCCAAAGGAAGAAAGGAGTAAAGACAGGGAACACATTTCTGAATACTGCTTGAGGGAAAGCTACCCTTGCTTCGAGGCCGAGCTGTGGCTGCTCTGCAGAGAGCAGGGATGGGTTTGGATGTTCATCAAACACCTACTGCTGAGAGAGTAACTGCAGCTAGTCAGAAAACTGATCTGGTGTCGTGTTCTCATCTGTGCATAATCTCCCTTGCCTTGCTGAAAATGAGAGCAATTCAGTTCATATTCTCCAGTTTCTCTTCCTGTTCCTCTTCAAGAAACTGCCATGGGGGCATCCTTCTTTCTTGCCTGCTAGAGCCCTCTCCTCATTAGCTCTTTTTCCTGGCATTTTGTGTGTTTTCTGCTTCCAGTATATGTTTTCCTCTGAACTGTTTCCTCATTTTTTCCAAACTAGCCTCCTGTTACTGAGGTGTCAGAGCAGGGAGGATGCTGTCTTCTGTAATACAGAGAAGCTGCTGTCCTAGCATCGCCCTTCATAGTCTTCTTCCAAGGCCAGACATTTTGAGGTTTGCTCACCTAAATTCATCTAGTATAAAGCATGATAAATACTGAGTGCTATTAAATAATTATCAGTCACTTGCACGTGCTGGACAGCTGGTGATGCATTATGTTAATAAACATTACAGGCTAAGCTTTAACGAGAAAATACATTTGATTTGAGATTTGGGCTGAGTTTAATGAATTTGTTCTTTTTTTTCTTCCCTGCTTAAACACACAAATTTCACCTATGAAGTGCTCTGAAATATTCCTGGGTAGCAGGATGCACAGATCAGTATTCTGATAATTTAAAACAAAAGAGTTCCTGCTTTTCCATGAAAGCCAGAGTTCCCAAAGTTATTTGTGCAAGCAAGGTCAGGCGCATCATAAAAGCCATTATGTAGGATATGTTTGCTTTTAATCTCCTCTCCCTTTATGGCCCCTTTTTCAACACTAGGAAATGCTCTTGATTACAAAGTCTTTGCAACAGTGAAATAAAAGACAACTCAGTAGTTTATTCTTGTATGTGGTATTCAAAAGCAATTACACTCTGATCATCTGTACTACTACCAGGAACTACTGTGCAGATGTTTCCAACACAGGTCAGGAGGTGTTTGTCTAACAGTTCTCTCTCTGCCCAGTCCTCCTCTTTTAAGAAGGGGCTAAACATGGTCTTCAAAGAATGTACTACAGTGCAATTGCAAGGAAAAAGTCTCTGGCTGTGAAACCTGTATCCCTGTAAATACTGATCTGCCATCCTTGCCCGTACTAAATGCTGGCATATTTGTCACTGGTGTCAACTGCATCTTTCTATGAAATCCTCTTGGTTCCGGGGTGCAGGAGCAGCAGCGTGTTCCCAGCTGTCCCCTCACAGGTGTCGCCAGGAGAGGGCATCGGCTCCCAGCGCATCGCCTCGGGTGCGCAGCCCCCGGGCATCCCCCGCACCCCGCTTCTGGCCCTGGGTGCTCCCCTGCTTACCGGGAGTAACTCCACTGCCCCCTCTCAGCCAGCCGGGCTGACACCAGCCTTGGGTTTAACCAGACCTGACTATTGGAGGACTTGGGTTAAAACCCCCGTGCTTGCTTACACCATTCTTAAACCTCCTTAAAACCATCTTCATAAGAGGTAAAACACCTCTGCAGATGCTGCTTAGATCTGCTCTCTCAAATTTTGAGGCCAGAGGACAAAACTGAGCATAGCTCTGTTTGGGTTTTTTGTTTGTTGGTTTAGTTTTAGTATTATTCTGGCAAGGTGAGGTGGATGGGGTTTGTTTGTGAGAGGCTGCGGGTGGGTATTTGTCCAGTTCATTCTGGGACTTCTACTTACATTCTGGGACTTTTTACTTCTACTTCAAAAAGCAAAATCTCACCTTGACTATAATTTTTTTCTGAGTGTTCTGGACAGTGGAGCCAGGTAGTTGGCCCCATAGTTCTGGAGGTTTCTGAAACCTTGTATGTTGCTCCTTTCGACCAAGAGAGAGTTAGTAGTTAATTATTCCCATTTTCCTATGTTGCAAGGAAACTTTTGGCAAATACTGCATATTGCAAAAATGCCAAGAAACCAAGCAGAGCATCCACCACCAAATAGCCTGGTCTGGTTTCAGGAGTTCCCACTCATTCAAAAATCTACTTTATAACAGTGGAACTGGGCAGCAATTCTTCACATCTACTTAGTATGGAAACCAGAGTCAGATGTAAAGACTACTTCTTAGCTTATTATTTAAACTTCTGAGGACAGAAGGGTCTTTTCCATGATGATTTGTAAAAATCTGTGCAATTTTAAATGGAAACACAGCTGATAATAGTTAGTTGATAATAGTTATGCTATCTATATGCATGGGACGTATTTCCTGGTCTTTTTGGCAAACTCATCACTATTCTACTGAGCAAAAGTGCATTTGCATCAAAGATGTCTCAAGTCCTTAACAGCACAGCACACCAAGAGCTGCTCTCACACTCCCTTCCAAACCCCAAGTGCTGTGGGAAACAAAGCAACTTGATAAATTAACAGAAGATCTTTCAGAGAGGCAATCCTTTCTAAATATACAGAAAGGTGTTAGACTTAGAAAGGCCCTGAAGCTTTGAGATGCCATTGATTTTAAAGGAAGAAAGGCACTTAGATAACTACAAGGCTACAGATTTCTTTTCTTTTCTTTTCTTTTCTTTTCTTTTCTTTTCTTTTCTTTTCTTTTCTTTTCTTTTCTTTTCTTTTCTTTTCTTTTCTTTTCTGTTTTGTTTTCTTTTTTCTCTTTTCTTTTCTTTTCTTTTCTTCTCTTTTCTTTTTTCTTTTCTTTTTTCTTTTCTTTTCTCTTCTTTTTTTTCTTTTTGATTTTTAAATTTTTATTTTTAATTTTATTTTCATAAAGCTCTTATTTCTGGTAGGTGAGCTGAAATTCTGATTTCGTACAACAGCTGGTAAAATTGAATTAGTAGCATTTAGTAAACATTTGGCTTCCAGTGGCAGACAGAACAGCTGATAAAGACATGCTTCCTGCTTGCTAAATGGGATGAGACACCGTATGTCTAATCAATCACACAACTACCACAATACCTCGTCAGTATGTGTGGAAAAATTTTCACTTCCTTTCAGTGTAAATACTTTTACCAAGTAGTTTACCACCACATAAAATTACCTCTGGTGCTGGCTAATCCTAGTGGAAACACTGTGAATATCCACTTAGACAAGTCTCAGGCAGTGAAAGTGCAGTTATGCCACAGGGGTTGCACATTCTGCATTACACCAGTGCAGGAGCAGCAAGTGCACAGGCGTAAACAACCCTATGGGACTGCATTTTTATGTCAACAGATTCAGTTCACTTGAAGTTTCACCTGCTCCCAAATGAAATGCGACAATGAGTACAATTTTACATTTCTTTTAGTCACATGGCTGGACCATCCCTGTTTGAGTGGAGTTCCAGGTGCCTCTGAAGGGCGTGAGGCAATTCCTTTCATGAGGAAATTCAGGACCTTTCTTCTGAACACAAGCTTCCTTCACATGTCGTGCCACTGCAGTACCTTCCATCAGCAAACAGGAGGTTCCTCCACTGCCTTTAAAAACTTTCCAAGAATTATGGGCCAGATTCCTGGAAAAGGTGTTTCTTTAACATGTATTAGATCTGGAAAAAACAATACAAACCAGAAAACGAAACAAACAAAAAAAAAAGCAAAGCAATTGGTTCACTCCAGGGAGCATGTTTTCCCAGACTACATGACTTCCAGCTGTACCACAATGGCCTTCAGGCTTTCTGGTGCCTGGTACCTTGTGGCCTTTGGCAGATCTTCCCTATGATCAAGGAAGCTGCCTTCTGCCTGACCTGCTGATTTGTAAGAGGACAAAGCACCCATGTGGCGTAGGGTGACCTTGGCCGCCTGCCAGACACCCACCCAGATACTCTCTCCCCCTCCTCAACAGGATTAGGGGCGGAAATAAGATGAAAAGCTTGAGGTTTGAGATAAATACAGGAAGGCCACTCAGCAATAATCATCATGGCCAAAATGGATTCTGGGAAAACTACTTTATTTCCAATTAAAATAGAGTTGAATGGTGAGACACAAAGAAAAAACTAAAACACCTACTCCTTACCCCCTTCTTCCAAGGCTGTTTCACTCCTTCATTCCCACCCCCTCTACCTCCTCCATGCTCTAAGTGGCATGGGGGTGGTTGTAGTCAGTCCATAGTAACTCCTCTCTTCTTCCTACTCATGTTCCAGTGTGGGTTGTTCCCATGGGTTGAAGTCCCTCAGGATAAACTTGCAGCATGGGCTCTCCACAGGCTGCAGTTCCTTCAGGGCATGTCCACCTGCTCCACCACGTGGTCCCCCATGGGCTGCAGTGTGGATATCTGCTTTGCCACGGGCTTCTCCACAGGCTGCAGAGGAATCTGCTCCAGCATCACCTCCTCCCCCTCCTTCCTCTCCCACCCTGGTGTCTGCAGGGCTGTTTCTCACACTTTTGTCATCACTCCTGTCTCTGCTGGGCAGTGTTTTGACCTTTCTTAGGTATACTTTCACAGAGGCACCAACAGCTGCTTTTAGCCAGAATGCAGAGCAGCATGCTGAGGAGTCCCATGCCCTGCTCTTACCAGCTTTAAAGTGGCCAGTGCCCCATCTTCAAGCAATCCCCCAGCCCTTCACGCTACTTCTATGGGAAAAATGCTCCAGAGCCAGATTCCACTAACAAAGGCACTCTCCCTATTTCCAGCCTAGGAAGACTCTCGGGTAGCTTGTACCCATTTGATTTGCGTCATGCACTTAAAATAACTCACTGTCCTTCATGAAAATTTGAATCTACTGTTGTGATGTCTGTTTGGCTGTGGTCACATTCATTCTCAACACTAGTCTTGTTATACATCTGTTTTGCAGGACTTACTCCATTTCTCTGACCATCCCAGTAACTCTTCTGTACAGCAGATCTTTTAAAATCAGTTTTCTTGAGAGCTGCTGTATTCATCAAAAGGAAGTCCCATCAGAGCCTCATCCTCCCACACTAGCACATTCCTCCTACTAAAAATGGACCAATTAGAAAAAAGCTTTTTCCCCCAATTTTTTCATAGTAGCAGCTCTAAGTTGTTGAAGAGATGATACGCAATGTATCTTTCCTTCTCTCCTCTTCAGTCATGTCCAACTAGAACTCCCATGGAAACAGCCGAAATTCTGTTATTGGTGCCTAAGGGGGATTTACAGTAATCCCATTTCTTACTCAAGCCATCAAGGCAGTTGCTGTAGGGGATGTAATCTTCCCTGGCACTGACAGTACTTTCTAATGTTGTCATCTCCAAACATTGCTGCAAATTGCTCCTGTTTTTTACACCAGCGTCTCTCCTAAAACATTATTAATGGGCTCTGTTCCAGCTGAAAGCATTGACACAAACCATCTGCTCATCAGTGTGACCTTGCTTATCCATGGATCCTGTTGCTGGTCACCACACCCTCTAGTTTACATAATAATTTCCAAGATTAAAAACACTACCTGTTCCAGAGGGATGGAAGATGTATTTCCTTTGTCTACACAGTATTTTTTTATTAAAAACCAATATGGGTCGATCAGATTTAATTACTTCCAGAAAAGCTGCGTTACATTTTCTCCCATTTTCTTTTTACTTCCTTGTACGTGTTCTTCCCATTTATTCTGAAACCTGTCATCATACTGAAATCAGACTATGAAATCCACCACCTACCAGAGACTTTTTAAATTCCTTCTACCGAAAATATAGTATCTGTTATATATCATTGAAATACAAGACACGTAAGTCTCTTTCCTCTTTCTCCACATCCCAGTTTGACTGATTTAAACATAATACACTTAAACCTAATACTTTTTTTTTTTTAAACTGGACCTTTGTTGCTCTTTTCCCTCCTTTCTGTTGAAGATTATTTTAATACCTTTGACTTAAAAACTAATGCCTCTGCTACTGTCATGTCATGGGAGGCCCTGGGGACTCCAGCTTTCCCTGCTCATACCGAAATTGAAATTGAGAAACACATGGACCTTGTCTTGTATATCCATCTATTTAAAGTAAATAGATTAAAAGTCGAAAATCAAATCAAAGTTTGCTTTATAAATCAGTTTGTGAAACATTCTGATGATTACAACTAATCACTTTTGTTGCTGCAGTAATTCTTGGCAAGAGGATGACAGTGACAATATAAGTTAATCCTCTATACCAGTACAACTCGGAGCAGCATTTCTCTAACAGATCTCTATCTGTATTTCATCATTTCTCTGCACTGCCTCAAAAGGATTCCCTGCAGAACCCACACAGTTCAAGTAATTTGGCCTCCAATTTTATTTTACTTCTCTTCAGCACCCATCTTACTTTTACATTTCTTTTTTTTGAATAATGCATATGTTTTAACAACATACATTCCAGTCTCATACAAGAAACACACATTTTATCAACTTAAACTCAAGACAGCTACCAAATATCAAAGGCAGAGGCAACCCCCAGAACTGCTCTATATGAGGTTTGGGGCTTTTGTTACCCCAGTTTTGGGGATGTAAGTCCTATCATAAGCTCCACCACTTACTTAGGATCTCTCTTGCATCAAGTAAAATACACAATGAACCACACAGATTTCCAGAATTCTTCTCTGCTTTTCTTCTCCCTGCCAGCTTAGGAACCCCAGCTCCTGAGTGATCCCAGTCCCAGGGGTGGCTTGCACACCCAGGACCCAGCACTCAGGGTCTTTGCACCAGGACCACCCTAAAAAAGCTGCTTTCTGGCATTTGAGTTTATATATCCAATTCACAGCTGAAGAACAGCTTAACATTTCTCTCCATCACTTGGGCTGTAGAGCCTGAGTGCAGGGAGGAATTTGGTCAGCTCATGAGCTGCACAAGATCTTAACCTAACAGTTTGTAGCTTGGTCATTCTCTCTGCAAAAAGGCACTGAACTCATTCTCCTCAGCCACCTTTACATGAAATCTCCCCATCCTCTTGGCAGCTGTTGATCTTTTTTCACCTCTCCTGCCTTTACAACAGAGTCCTTTCTGAGGACTCTCTCATAGTCCCAAATACCAATCACAGCTACCAGGAAAACGAAATGTGATCAGGGAATTGAGGCAATCCAAAGGCTGTTACTGTCCAGGTCAAGTGACACACTGGAAGCCGAGCCAGGTGGGCAGACCCAAGGCTCATGTCTTGGTCCATCAGTTACAGCAAGATGATGTCTGATCTAACCCATCCAAGCTCTCAAGACACTTTCCAGTTGCTGCTGAGACTGGAAAAGAGAACCCAGGAGCCACAGTTTTTGTCAGGCAGGTGTGGACACTACTGATGTTCCCAAGATCACATCTGCTGCCACTTTCGGACAAAGTCACTGGGTTTTGTCACCAAGTGCCATTAACCTTGAAGGCGAGGTTTGCAGTGCAGCAGCCCCATCTCTGCTGGCTCACACAGGGAAGCCAGGTTGGTGCTGTGGCTTCTGCCTTCTAGGTCCTTCCTGTAGATTGGGCTTAACATCCAAAGAACTGCACCTTACTGACCCTTGCTTAGAAACACACTCAATTTCATAGTTGAATAGGCATGTGAAGGAGAGGAAATTGTCTCAGCAATCACCTCAGGCATTCAGAGCACCCTCCCAGAGGAAACCAACATAGCATGAAACCTCTGAGCCTTTCACACGAAGTGTAAAGCCATTTCCCTGGTCTAGGTTTTTTGTGTTAAGAGCCTGCAAGTGAGAAGACAGCTACACAAATAGCTCTGTTTTATCAAGTCCATCACCAGCCTATCTGGGGTGTTGCAATGTACTGATTGAACACTCAAATCAGAGGGTTCCGAAACAATCACCTAAGGGCAAGGGGAGCTATAAGGAAATTGCAAAAGCGCTCCCAGTTCTGGAGAGAGGTATTATCCCCATTTTATAGACAGGACAGCTAAGGCAGAAAGTCCCTCTCAGTCACGTCAAGCTTTGCTCCTGGCACTCATCATCTCGAGCTATTGGGGCTGCTCTGCATTCAGTGAGCCAGTAATCCCAGCAGGAGTTAAATCCATCACACGGACCAGTTCTTCTACAGCCAGGCAAGGGAACAGTGTTTAGGAACAGCCCAAGCTTTCTGTAAAGAACTTTTTGCCAAGTCTCTGGTACGCTACATGTCTCTGAACATCTGCAGCTGTTCTTCCATCATGGTGGCTCCTCCTTGGCCTGACACAGGATGGGGCAATGCATTAAATCTGTACAAACCCACAGAATTCAGACAGAGATCATCAAAAGTGTTTTAATGATTAAACCATGTCAAACATTAACAATGAAGTATATTCAGATGAGCGAAGGTTTATTTCTAGCACATTTAGACAGCCTATTTTGAACATTATAGCTGCTGTACTGAGCTATGTAAAGACTCTGCAAACCAGTACCTAGAAATGAAGACACACGCACAAGCTTTGATAATGTAAACAAAACAGACACTGCCTCCTTCAAAACAAGGAATGAAAACCCAAAAGGCTAGTAAGAGAACTTATTAACTCCTCAAGAGATGTGCAAAAATTTTAAAAAAGATTTAAAAACAATTAAACGTGTTAAAACTGGCATTTATATAAATATCAAAAAAACAAATAGTTAAACTTGAGCAATGACCAGCAGAATGTCTTGCACAATTTAATTTTTCAGATCTTATTGGACTCCACCGTGGCAGATACCAGAATACCAGCAACAGATACTGGCTTTGCAACTGACTCCTCATATGTGCAAGACAGGATTTTACAAGAAGGAGTAACTTTTAACCAGCACTCAAACCAAATCCTTAGATAACAAGCCAAAACATTACCAGTGATATACACAACTCACATTACAGAAACAGACATTTCCAGCACATTTCAGCAACATTTAAAAAACACTAGCTATGACTTAAACTGTATAACTTGCTTGTTTGGAAAAAAAAAAAACCATCTTTTTGTTAGGCACATTTTGAAAGTGAATGTATGCTACATGAAGAACAGTTCAGATACCAACTTAAATACAGACAATTCCATCAGAAAAGCATCTTTCTGCCTCCACCTTTAAATATGCTTTTGGATATGTCACACACTTAAACGGTAGCTCCTAAAATGTGGATATGGCTATGGTAATAACACTTGAAACTGCCAGTTTCATATTGGAAACCACTCTTCATTTAGCATTTAAGAATTCTCAGAAATAAGAAAGAAAAAACAGAAAAAAAGTAAAAAGAATAGATGGGTCCACCCTGTATATGCTCTAAACTTTAGAGACAATATTTAAATCTTACTTGACTGTGTAAGCGCCAATTACTTTTATGTTAGTGACGTACTTCAAATAAAAAAATAAGATCTATTAAAAAGGTAAAATAACTTTTCCATCTGTTTTGTGACTGTTGAGTCAACTAAAGCCAAATATACAAAACTAAATGCGCCATTTTCAATTTCACTGTATCAAGTAAGAGATACGTAGCATTGTGTATCACATACAGAACAGTAAAATGATCAATGGATTCTTCTAAATGACTTTTTAATAAAAAGTCAATCAACTGAAAAGCTGAAACATACCCTAATTTTTAAACCAGTAATAAGCTTTGGGCCCTGCTTTTTAATTTAAGGCATGTGTGTTTATCTACTGAAACCAGCATCATACAAATTACCTCTACAATCACATGCATGATCTATCGTTTAAAAAATGGAGGTTTAGATTACAGTGTTTTCAAATTGTGAATCATAATTCAGCACCTATCATATTGACTAGTAAGGCAACAGCAGTGTCGGATAATACGATAATACTCCCTTCCACAGTCTATAGCAGGGTCAGTGACAGCCCAGAATTATTTTTAAACTTTAACCTACTTTTTGTTCTGTATACAGTTTCTAGGGTGTTTGCACTGGTTAAGTCCTACATAAATCACACTATTCTAGGCAGGAATAGTTACAGTAGCCATTAGAATATTAGTGCACAACTCTCATTGTGCTTACAATCAGATGATTTTGTTGTTGGGGTTATCAAAATGGTTTTTCAGTTTGGTCTTCAATCCTTCCTTTGTTTCCTTTGTTTCACATTGTTCTCAAGGGAAGAAAAGCTGTTTGTGTACCCATTTGCAATGGCCGTGGAGCCGTTCTGATACTCTTTCCTCCTCGAGGATGCCTTCTTGTTGTAAGTCTAGAATACACGGAAAGACACGTGGTTTTGTTCAATTAGATATAAATA
This sequence comes from Corvus moneduloides, assembly GCF_009650955.1. Classification (NCBI taxonomy): domain Eukaryota; kingdom Metazoa; phylum Chordata; class Aves; order Passeriformes; family Corvidae; genus Corvus; species Corvus moneduloides. Next base: position 26,118,627 of record NC_045478.1, read on the forward strand.
ACCACTTCCTCACAGTAACTCTAGAAACACAGAAGTAAACTTGCATTCATCATTTTTAAAGACCTTGTGCCGGTGGTTAGAGTCTAACAAGCTCTATCACTTTTTGTGTGTGAGACTGTACTACGCCTTTCATTCATCGCAGTGAGAGGAGTAGTTCACTTGAAAAGAAAAAGGCTTGGCAGTATGATGGTAGCGTTATGTTAATAGGAAATTAGCAACAAGGGAAGCGATTTTATGAGCAGACTATGGCATAAGAATATACTCAAAATGACATTGAGGAAGGAGGTTTGAGGCACCGCAAGTGACAGTACCTTGAACAAAGCCAGAACAAGAGGTAGGCAAACAATAACAGTGAGGGAAGTTCAGAGATAGAAATGTGAAGGGAATTTTCATTGGCTAACACGAGAATCAAAAACTAACAGGATCAGGGAGACTATCTAAAAAAATTAGACAGTGAAAAAATATACATTAATTTTTTTTTTCAAAGGGGCCCAGCTGCCTGACAAAAGCATGTTTCCCCAAATTTCTGCGTCAAAGGAATTTAAAATGGTTAAAAGTTCAAATATGAGCAAAACTGACAAAGAAAATCAAGTAATATCTGGAATATACTATCATGTTTAACTAGCATGTTCATATGCAGCAAGTGATAGAAATCATGGGACTGATTATAAGAAGTACCAGAAGAACAGCCAGGGAAGCCTGCTGTTTTTCCCCCATGAATCATTCTCACCAAAACCAAAACGCCCAAATCTCTCAAATGACATCTGAAACATACAACAGAGTTAGCTTGTTTGGGGACAGCAGGCTGTGTTGGTTTGATTTTCTGCAGACAGTAGAACATCTTTGTACAGAGCCCAGTTATGAACTGCTCGGAACAACACATACCAAGTCTGAATCTTTTCAAACATTAAAACAGCTTTGTAGAAACACAACTAAACACACTAATTTCCCATATGAAAATAAAAACAAATGCCTGTAAAAGTGAACCAAATCCAGATGTCTTCATGTTGTGAGGTTAGGAAGTTTTGCTGGACATAAAACAAGCATTTGCCCTTGTAAAAACAGAAATGAACAATTCCTTCAGGTGCTTCACAGGTTCACATGCTGCTGGTTTATTTCAGACTAGAAATCTGTTCCTTATATAAAGCTCTTCCTCTCCCTTACCTGCAGTTAAAATTGCAATAGTAAGCCTTTTTTTTTTTAATCACTCTGGCTTACTAAAATTACGAAGCATTCTGAATTATGGGTACAAAACATCAGAAGATTTGAAAGCAGAGGGTAGATAAAGTGCAGTACTTCAGGAACACATGCATGTTAGTGAAGGACAGCAAAAGGACATTTCAAGCATTTTCTGTAACAGTTTTCCAGTGAGATACAGCCAGCAGAATGCTAGAAAGAGTTGATGAATGTTACTTTTACCTGAATATAGAAATTTGTGAAGAGGATAATCAAAGAAATCATATAAGAAATCTGAAAATACAGCCACCCCTGAGGAAATGCACATGGCCAAACAACACCACAGCTGGTCTGGAAGATTGTCAAGACGAACTGAATCTGGGGAGAGAAAACAAAAAATAAGAGAAATGAAGCACATTAATGGAAGGAGGAAAAAATCCATTAGTGACCAAAATCTCAACAGTTATTTCCAAAACAAGTAAAAAAAAAAATTTAATGTTGTGTGTTTGACAAGTATTTTTTCCATAAACTTGACTTAGCAGACATTCAGATTGTGGTATCCTGTTAAGCGTGTTTATTTGTATTTTTCCATTTTAGAACATTAGAGTAACCCATGCAGAATTGATATATAAATGTCCCAAGGAGGAAAGACCACCTTCTTCCTAGTGAGAGTTCATTGGGATTTGACTCCACCATCCTAATGGAGATCTGCATCTCGCTGCTTCAGCTGCAGAAGATCTGGGTCACTTGGGTCTACATGGGGACCCCTGCAATCCCTTCCCACAGACAAGAACTGTCTGACATATGGCTCCAGTGGAAGAATTTTTGCGGTGAAGGCTGTAGGGAAGCTGGGGAGTCAGGGAGGAGGATCAGGGTCCAATTATCTTTAATTATCTCTTTTGGGAAAACAGAGTTTGGGCTTATGTGCTGCAGAGGGCCTTAGGCAAAATTCATCCTCACATGAAGGCTACCAGATTAGGGAATGTTTATTTTAAAAGGGAAAGACTGTTTGTTCTGCTCAGCTATTTTGCTGCTCTAACAGCTATGCATGCAGAGCAGGCAAGGAAGCGAAAGCAGCTATGACAATAGCCAGGAGAGCAACCGAAGCACTGAGACACTGCACACTGTAGCACTTGAACAACCAGGATGAAGAACAGAGCCTAAATCTGGAAGGAAAAACAGAAAAAAACCTCAAACCAAAGCAACCCCCCCATGCCTTCCATGAAAATAATGAGCCCACAGCTACAATACTTAGCGCTCCTTCAGAAAGGAAAGTGCTAAAAAAACTATTCACAGCTCTGAGAGGGTACTGGGGGGGGAGGGGGGGGGAGGGGAAGAACATAACAAAATAATTTATGTCTAGGTTTCGGTTTCCCCACCAACAAAATGAGGAAGACAGAACACTGATACACATTTCCTGGAGCTGTTCTAACATGCTGTACACACTGAAACCTGGTTCTTGTGCAGTATCACTACAGCATGTGCTGTATTACTTAATTTCACTGCTCTTACCACCTCCAGCACACGGTGGTCAGGCTTCATTACCACGCACACTAGAAACAATGCAAGCGGACACAAGGAGTCCAACACAGAATTACAAGAGAAAAAATCTGCCCATTTAAAGTGCAGAAAGAGAGCAGAAATACTGAATAGTTTTTAATAAACCATTTGCAACTGCATGCAAAAGTAGGACAGAAAAGGTATTGTCTCAAAGGAGTAGAATGGCCCTTGTTAGCTGTGGACAGCATTGCACTCCGTTTCTGGTCTGTCCCAGCCTGACCAGGCAAGCACAGGGAAGAGCAGGCTAGTTCAAGCAGGCTTGGAAGAAAAGCCTCCTCCCTGGCTACTGAGTCCCAGAAATCCCAGCACTGCAACTCCCAAATACATCTAGCCACACAATATGGTGACCTCAGCACTGATTCACAGACCCCACCAGTCCCCAGCTGCCCACTGTCCTGATAACAGAGCAAATGGACAGGCAGAGGCTGGATTTCTAAGGTGATGTAGGTACTACAGGATGTAGAAGGTACCACCTCTCATTCTCCCTTCTGCTATCCCCTGCCAAAATTTCCTAACTCGGTGTAAAGACAAGAGGACCTCCTCACAAATACAAAAGCCTGCTGAAGCACTGAAGAGCAAATCACTCACCAGCTGCCCCTGAGTGATGTACTTCTTCCACCACAGATAAGGACGCATTGCTGGAACAGCAGACAATCCGTAGTAGGAGTACATGAGGACATGGATAAAGCTGTTCAGTGTGGCACCAAAGTAAGCTAAAAAAAGGGCAAGGGAAAAAGAAAGTACGCTGCATTACAAGGAGAGAACATGCTGTTTCATGGAAGCTACAAAAATAACAAGTTCAAAATGTTTCTATTTAAAATATGATTTCTCTTAGAAGAAAAGCAAGAGGGTTTTTTTTAACCCTGTTTTTCATTCTGCTCACCCAATGGAGTAGCTGAGCTGCTTTGCAGCTTCGTGCTTTACACCAGCCTTCTGGTTTTGCTTCCTCAGGTTACTCTTTATCACATCTGCATTGTAGTTTCTCAGAGGAACTGAGGAAGCTGATTGAAAGGAGGAATGCTCACATACCAATCAATCAATAGCTTCGCCCATCTACTTTTAGGTTGATTTCAGTTCCTTCCAGGTAGGAGCCAATTTTGTCATTTATAACCAAAAGCTTCAGATACCTTCAGAAACTGCATGTTAGCTACTTATTTGTCCTTGTTTATAGCAGCTTTAGTCCTTAAAGAAACTTTTATCTTAACACTGAACTGCATAGAACTGTGACGACACAACAGAACATAAAGCTTGAAAGAAGAAAAACACATGACTAGAAATAGCACCAAAGTGTTTTCAAGACCACAGGAATACAAGATAGATTCTAAGTATATACAGTTTTGACTGCTGTATGAACAGGGATTGACTTCCTTGGAGGAGAATGCATTTCCAGATGCAGACTTTTTAGAAGTTCAGTATTACTGTTGTGCTGACAAGACAAAACAAATACGAGTTTCTATGTTGTTTGGCTCAGAGAGCAGACTCCTGAGGAACGCAGCCTCTTGGTCTGCACTGACAGTAGGTCACATCCATTGGGTTTGAAAAGGTTTCTCTTGAATAGTGTTCAACAAAGCCACTATCTATAAGCTGCACATCTAAACCACAACTAAGCCATGCTAATGCAGTTCGGAAGCTAGATGTCAGCTAAATGCAATGAAAGTAAAGAATCAAAGCCAGATTGCCAAAGGTTAGCAGGATTTAGACAAGAGAGACATGGAAATCTTCCACTTAAGATTCATTTGTTCATGTTCATTAGTGCTCAGGGGACAAGATTTTAATTGAAATCATTTGTTATGGCTAGTGGTATAATGAGATTAAATTAAGAAAGTCATATCTCAAGTGAACTTTACAGATACAAGGACAAGAATCCCTCTTAGCCGTCTTTCAGCTGAAACAAGCTTCTGGCTTGACTTGGAAGAGAGTATTGTTTCATCAGAGGGTCTGTAACTACAGCAGAAATAGAGAAAGCAAGGTTGATGGGTATCTGACCTGGGCTACTGCACATGATAAATGTCACACTGTCACACAAATTCTTCAAACTACATAGACACTTCTTTCCTAGAGGCTGTGCTGGCAGCTTAATTCCTGCGACTATCTACAACAGTTACAATTCAGCAAAGCAGCTTAACATGGTACAGAACAAATCCTGCAGCTGAAGGTACCGAAGATGTTTGGTTTGATCAAAAGACCACCAAAGTGAAGCCCCTGTTGCAGATGTTCCCCCACCATAATGAAGTACTTACAGTGACCACAAGGCACCCAGTTCATAACAAACCACCAGATGTTCAGCATTGTTGCATGGTGGTAGACATGCAGAACAGTGATCTGATGATTATTTTTCCTCAAAATGAAAAAGAAGGTATCCATGAACTCAATGAGTTTAGAGAAATAGTACCACCAGAGGACACGTATGATCTGGAAAGAAGGAAGCAAGTTTTAGAAGCATTGCACATTGAGGGGGCTTTCAACTCTTATGCTATCTAAGTAATTAAAATCCAGATTCTGTGCTGCACTACTTGGATTGAAGACATTACTGGGGTCTTCTGTAATACTTCTGCCTCAGGTTTCTCCATAGGAGATCGAGGTACAAACCTATAGCTACTGCTGAAAACAGGATGACAAAGACTGTTTTATGAGGCTACTGCTGTGCACCTGGGTTGTCCAGGGAGAAACAAGAAAATACTTAACCAGAGCTGGTGCTGCAGTGCTCTCTGTAAAGGAGAGATCAGAAGTGGGACCAGAAGAAATCATCACCACATCTCAGAAAGAGAAGGGTAGTCACAACACAGAGTGGTTGGATACAGTCTGAAGACCAGGTCCTCACTTTTTGATCTGAGAACACTCGAAAATTTGCACATAATTACTCACAAAAATACCAACTGTGAATATATCATAGATTAACTATTATGTTTGACAGTGCATTGTTCATTGTATCACAAAAGGAGGAAGAAAGCTTAGAGTTTAAGCAAAATGTGCTTAATCAATACTGTTCTGCTCTCCACTTAAGTGGACAATTTGAAACATTACCAGCTCTAAGTCTCGATTACAGTACCTTCATATCAGCCTCTCCTCCACTGTGTGTATCCTGACAGAAGAAATTGTATCCTCCTTCCAATACTCCCGTCACCAGCTGAGCAAATAAAAAAAATGAAGTGTTATTTGGGGAGAAGGCTGAACTCCATGGCACCTCCGCAGTGGCTCTGCCCAGACATCTGGTGTCAAGAGATTCCTGGGCACCTGAGAGTGGCATGAGGTTGAATTCAAGTTCCAAGCAGTGATCAAATCATAGTGAAGGGTGAATTAGTAAGTTCTCCCAACTGGGGTATACCAGAATAAAAATAGGAGGTATCATTTTATCCCCACTTATCCCACACAGTGTATTTTCAGAGTCATATTCCAGACAGATTCTCATGAAATCTCCTTCTTTGCTGATGATCTCATTGTTGAAGAAAGTAAATAACCAAAGTTCAGTAAATACATTTTTCTTCTGATTACTTTTGGAAATTGTTACATCTTTAAGAAATTTTATACCCAAGATGTGACTACAATTTTTTCAACCATGTGACAGAGCGTATTTTCAGCTTTGCTACTCTTAACAGCTCACAACAGATTGTTTCACCGCATTGCCATTCTTCAAGATCTCTTCAAGCAATTCACTCATCCCAAGCACGTTACATCCTTCCCAATGTAAGTGACTTCCTCTGCAGGATATGCTGTTGCCTGCCTGACTTCCTGGCAAAACAAATAATACCTCAAACATAATGAAATCACTATTAAGAGTAATGTCCAATGATTAGTCATGAAAGATGACAGGGTGCCCGCTGTGGTGGGGCTGGCTGAAATCTCTAGAGAAACAAGATCCATGCTGGATGTTCACACCTCACCCTTTCACAGGCTGGAGATGGTAGGACAGGTTGAGGGTGGAATGGGAGGAGGGAGCATATGCAAGGACATGAACAAGATCCCCTTTAATATCTCAACAGAAGGGATCACTGGACATTGTCTAAAAAGATGTTTTTCCTCTTGGGACTAGCATGAGGAGAGGAGTAAAAACTTTAGGTGACTCCCAAGTGAAAAAAAATAGAATTGTTAGGTATCTCAAAAAACATCTGAAAGGCAGAAGCAAGTTGTACAATTTTGGCCTTATCTACCTGCAGAATAAAAAAGAGCTTTGCAAAGCCACATGGAAACTCCTTGTACTGTAAGTAATTTTAAACTATCATTTGATTAAAGGACTACAATAACTGGTATGACTAAATGCTGCTCAGAACTGTGAACAGGAAGCCAATTTTAAAAGGTTCAATAAAGATTATCACTTAAATTATCTACTGTTTCCCAATGTTATTTCTTTCATGCCTCATTTTCCCTCTAAATTAGCTTTTAAAATACTCAGTCAGCCTAGGTCATTATTTTTGACCTTCTAAGATAGAACTATTGCTGCAATTTAGGGGAAAAAATGTACATCTAGTTATATCATAATATATAAACCTGGAAGTATCTCATGTATTAGAGATAAATAAATCAATAGCACCCTGCCACAGCAAGGGCAGGGCAGCCATGCACATCAGCAGCAGACCCAGGCACTTTCCCTACCCAAGCAACAAAGGCAAGGCAGCCATGGAAGGACTCCTGTCCTGGCCGCAGGGCTGCGCAGAGGACACCAGTTTAAAAGTGGTACCTTGCTAAAGGACCAGCTATGCCCCAGAGCAAGCTTTGCACCAAGCCACTTTCAGGCCACTGAGGGAGACTGTGTGGCCTTGCAAGTGCCCACCAGTCCCTCAGACAGAAGACCACATCGTGCTGTGACCACGTTAAGAGCTTACAGATGTTTTCATACAGTTCTTACAGTTCTAGGAATAGAAGCATAATCACATTGTTTATACTGTAATTAATCCAAACAACATCCATCATTAATGCTGCACTCCATAAACTCCCCAGTAAAGGCTGGCATAGTGAATCCACAGAGCTTTCCCTGCAAGTGGTACAGGTTCACCACCTAAAGCATAATGAAGCCAAAGGTGTCTCCATGGATCCCACCTCTCTAAAGGACAATGGCATCAGTGTAGCTATGAGCAGTGGCTTCAGCTCAACCTGAGTACTCCCTTGTTCACAAAAGAACATATTGTATGCTAGGAACTGTAATACTCTCACAGCCACAAATGATAGAAGCAAAGCAACATTTGTAGGAAATGTTAGCATATCTTATCATATAAATAGTTAGTATAGCTACAAAAATAATTTAATTGTCCACTTCCCAGAAGGAACTAATTGGTAAAAACCTGCTGTTGCTGCCCACAAACTGCTGTTGCTGCCCACAAACCTTACTCGGTGCAACATACAACATGTAAATAATCTTTTTCCCCATTTAGCCAGCTGCTCCTTTGCCTGGCATCACTATTTTTTGCACCTACAATGCTTTCATCACATGCTGGAAGGCTTCAGAAAACAAAACCAATAGATCACTCAGTAACATGACCATGAATGGCTCCCAAACGGCTCCATTATGCATGGGTGTACAGCCCCAGGAAGGTGCTTCCCTGCCACCACAAAAGCGATAAGGAGGGCTCAGAAATTGCCAGCAGTGCATTTAAGTCCTTGCTGTTGCAGTCTGCTCCCTGGATGGCCAGCGTTTCCAAGCCCTCCTTACATCACTGTACAGTAGGTCTGAAACTTGCCCAGGAACAGAGTGGTGGCTCCTCAACCAACACAGCCTTGAGACAACACTTCGTTGCCCGCTGTCTCTAGGAAGTCCTTCATCTTCAGGCTGGCAGCAGTCCAGGTCTGCTGATGGCACTGCTGATGAACAACCACAGGCAAATCTTCTCTTGAGAAATTAACGTGTCTAGAAAAGGCCAATTATAACCATTTTCACTTGAGCAAACCACTTATTGTGGTTTCTAAACTGCACAAAAAGGCAGTTTCTTCATAAGCCAATTAAAATGGTACTCAAACTTAACACTAAGTCCTTCAGCTCAGGGGGAAAACCTGCAGCTCAAGGTTGCATTTGTGCTGAAACAACTCACACTTTCTTCCCCTGCAATGAAGTTTTCTTTTTTCATATTACTTTCATTTTGTTATTCTCTTGCTGAATTCTTTAAAATGTTGTGGCACATGCTTTTTTATCAACTCTGCTACCAAAATAAGCCAGGACACTAACACCAGTCTGACTGGGCTGGAGGAGAGGTGTTACTGGGGAGGATTTTGTTTTTTCTCATGATAAAACTGAAGTCTGAGACTCACTGGAGAGGGGCAGATAAGGCACCTAGCACTGCATCACGCTGTCAAGGCATGATGGGTTTACAAGGTTCAAAACAGAGCTAGATTAGAGCGAAGAGAAACAGAAGTTGATGTCTGATCAAAGAAAGCAAATGCCTGCAGAGATACGGAACTTTATCTTTACATGAATGCAGGCACCCCAGGGCAGAGATAAGGGCTTCAGGGTGGTGGAGAAAGAAAGGGGAGAGGAAAGAGCAGCCTAGCTGCCATCCATGGCTCATGTGACACAGCACCTCTGCACAGAGTCCCCTACTTCCTAAAACTTTTCCTACAGCATATGCAACACCTCCCTCATCAGGAAAATCTATCACTTTTCTCAAGCACATTCAGTAGGGAATTAATTTTTCAGATGAAGAAAAAAGACAGTAAAGAAATCACTTAACAAAGTGAGCCTTCAACGCTGACCAGTTTTTCTAACGTAAGCCCAGGTGATACAGAGCACTTGGCTAGTTTTGCTAACAAACACCCCCAAAATATCATAGGCCTGTGCACTGTGTAACTGGGTACCTGGCGCTCTCCCTTCTTTGCTATATTTACCAGCTGAGACTCAAGCAGAGAGGCAAGGGCCCTACTCATCACTTGTGATCCCAGTGCAGAGCAGCAACACAGGTGGAAGCAGTGCTGCCTCTGCTGTTCCAGCTGCTCCTGCAGCTCCTTCAGACACGGCTGTACCAGTCAGCAGGTGATCAGCCCTGCTCTATAACCCCTATAACCCCTCTACCAGCCCCGCTACACACCTCCTCCACCATGCAGCAAGCCACCCCTTGCTGCCCCTGCCCAAGACACAGGACTGTTATTTCTCCCTGAAGTCCAAGCACTGTAGATTTTTACAGAATAAAAACACTGTTTGCCCCTGAAGAACATCCCGTCCTCCTGAAGGTATGTGACAAATCAACCTGGAGAAATCTCTCCAGCTCCCCTAGATCTGCCTTGCCTTTTATATTGTCTGGGACAAGTGCAGTCTGCTTCTCTGTGAGTACCAAAACCCAGCCAAGTCATTAAATATCCAAATAAAAAAGGTATAGCAAGCACAGACAGAAACTATTAGGAATTCCATATAAGAAGTCTAAGATTTCTAGTGATTTTAGACCAAAGTACACAATATCTAGAGTTACACAAATCCTATGATGCCAATTTCCCCCATGTTATTGCTTACAACCATTCAGACATAAAGGTCAGAAAACCAAGTAGGTCATCCTTTTCATCCCAGTTGGGAGGATGCCTCACTTGAACTTGTTTTGGTCACATAATACGCAAACTGAGCTGTGATGCTATGAATCATGACCTGAATCACCAGAGCTATAACTCAGGAAAAACTTCAAAGCAGTGTTTCAGGTGTATTGTACACAAGCTATTAAAGCAACTTCTTTTCAGACACGCTACTAAACAAGTTCATAAATGGTGACATTTTATGATTTTCCTCGCAGTAGGACTGAAAAATTTTAATCCAACTGAAACTCAAAATGACAACAAGGAAAAGAACAGGGAGTTACACAAGTTTTTTGAATGCTGTTCTTCATCATTTTGTCTTAAAACAAGTAAATGTACTATAAAGTGCTACTGATATATGGCTAATCCTTCAAAGGAAATTTCCAAGACTGATGAGAAATAAGCAAGGTTATCACATGCTGTGCACCAAGAGAGGTAACTGTACAGGTACTTCAGATAGAGAACATACCTGGAGGTGCAAGAGCCCATTTTTTCCCTATGCCCTTGGCTCTCTCCCTGCAAGCATCAAGCAGTGTGGTGTTATGTCAGCATGGCTCTCTGCTTTGCAGCATTTTTATGGGATAGGTCCCATGTTGCAGAGCATCACTTACCCTCACATCCAGCTTGCTAGTGCTGCCAACCACATTTCATTGCAACTATCATGCATTTAATAACCTTCGTAATGCTCTAGCTTTGTGTATGCCCATTTACAAGGGGAAGGTATATTTACTATATTAATGAACACTTCCACATGGATAATATTAGATTAGGAGCAACACTCACTTTAACATAAAGCATTTCATTATATAGGAAGGAGTGGTCTTAATATTCACTGTATTTTAGTTGTGTCATTGCGCCACAATATAAAAGCTATGTATCTGGTTACAAGTATGAGGACTTCTTCAGCATATAATGAACAGTCCTCTCTTGGTCACCAGTTTATTGTTAGTGAGAAAAAGGCATTCGTAGGATCAACAGTTCAGGTATTTTCTCTTGTTTAAATTTACCAGCAGGTTTTGTAACACAGCAGAATGTTACAGTAATTTAGAAACTATGAGTATTATTCCAAGTATTCAAGGAAGAAAGATTGGCTATCCTGAGACTTTTATCCACACTTGGTACAATTGAAGGGAAGTCTGCACTTGTAAACTCTCAATAACATAACTGGAGGTTAAAACAATAGATCACTATATAATTGTAAATAATATCTGAAGAAAATAATGCAGATGTACCCTGCATTTACACAAATTAAACTGATCAATACACATTTTTTCTGGCTTGTAACACCCTGACAAGGAGATTAGAAATGTAAGCACATCAAGAACACAAGTAGTTCCCAGCACCTACTGAATCCAAAACTGCTCCCAACTGAACAATTAAGTATCAAAGTCCTTAATAACCCAACTCAGTAATTTCTGAGTAGACAATTCACTACACAAGAGAAATAACATTGAATTTAAATCACTTCATCTCTAAACACTCACCTTGTAAAACACTATAGAATTAACTACAAACTTAAAGGAAAATTGCAGCTTGTATACACTTCTAAGCACATAAAAAAAAAAAAAAAAAAGAGGTAGCAGTTTTAGTCCTAGGTTGTATTTGAAAAGACTGTATTGAAAGAATTGAAAAGAGGATGTTGAAAATGAAATATCTCCTTACAGAAAGGAGAAATACTTTGGTTAAAAGCATGCCAGAATACTCTGTACATTAAAGCAAACCAGTAATTTTCTGACCACATTGTTATTTACACGACCATAGTTCTTCATTTTCACTTGAACAAAAATACACAGTTCTGAGTAAAAGCAGCTGAAGAGCTCTCTGGAAAGTGGAAACTTTACACTGCCTAAATCTTTGGGTTTTTATGAAAGGAAATAAGTCCACAGAAAGTTCAATTCAGTTTGAAATATATTTGTATGCTTAGATTTTAAATTCAGAGAAAGACATGAATCACAATGGCATTGTTTCAGCAACGTTTTTTTCCCCAGCAAAACTAAGAGGATGCAAAAGAACCTATTGCAAACTTACAAAAATAGATGCAAGGAGTGTGTGCATGACTAAAGACAAGTAAACAAAACATGTTTTGCCCTCCAGATAAAGCCACAGTTTTGCTACAAAGTACTTTGTACAGTGCACCAGCACAATCACATTGAGCAAGGAGAAGTTACTGAAGGAGTAGCCAAGTTCATGCTGAAAGATCAGGCCTTCACTTGCACTGACTGAGAAAAGCGCATTTGAAACATTGCTAACCGAGGCCAGCAAGGATGTTTAAAGAAAGATTTGTTTCACCTGATCCTTAGAGGTAACATTACAATCAGGGTTTTCTCCCCAGAGAAGTGACATTGAAAATGGTTGCAGATTGCTTCCCCAATTTAGGAGCACTGTGCTCAGAGATTATTTTCAACACGAGCCAATGTAATTAAAACAGACACTGCAAAATAAGCCTGACCAACCGTTTTTCTCTTACCTCATAAAACATATATAGAGAAAGCAGTGTAAGTCCAAGGTTGTAGATCACTAGAATACCCCTGCATGAGAACGGCTGCTTATTCCGCATGTACTTTGGTCCTAGCCATACGATTAGTAAGTACAAGACTGAGAAGATAAAGGTAGGTGTATAGTTCTCCAGAAGAAGCCATCCTTTTACTCTGGGGTCTGAAACAAACAAACAAAAACATACAAACACTAAGATTTTGTAAGGAGAAGAATTCAACACATCTAAAAATAGCTGCACCCAAAATGCTTTCAGTGCTGGAATACCAAAGAAAGACAAAGGAAGTGCAGCAAGCCCTTTTATTAAGGGCCACAATGCTAATTGCAAACAACAATATTTTATTTATGTATTTGTTAAAGAAAGCAGAAATAATTATTTTCCTAAGGCAAAAATATTCTTAAGTTATTACCACTATTATTTTAAAATACTCATTACCATTCAGAACTGTCACCCACTTGAATACCATAGATAAGCTTAAATTACAAAGAAATGCTTCAACAAATCTATCCCCTTTATTTTCTCAAACCAACCCTTTCCGATGGTAGACACCTTATTTCCTAGAGTTAGCAAACCTAGGACTGAAGCAGATACCTCTGTAGTTATTGGTGGATGATCCTGATAATTATTTTCCAGTCAATACTAATACAATTAGAATTTTGTATGTGCTATTAGAAAGAACTAAATTTTGGAGTCCTTGTACGAGCAACGGAACACAGAGCAGTCAGTTCAGCCCGAGCAACCAGGCCAGCTGGCAACACATCAACTTCTTGGGAAAAGCACATAAACCACCCTGAACCAGAGAATTTTAGGGGAACACTTGGAACAATTGTGTGATCCTTTTGAACCACAACTGTGTTGTCCATACCTGGCAACAGCATGGTATCTCACTCCTCTCACTAAAGTCAGCCCAAAGTACTGAAACCAAGTTAACCAAACTATAAATGAACAATTCAAGTACTGCTGTCACTCACAGTCTTGACTTAATTTTAGAGAAGTCATACATGGATCCTGAATGTAAGAAATGAGGCCTTAAAATTGTAGGTTGGAAAGTAGGTAGCCAAGCCAGGGAATTGTTTGGATTTGCCACCTTTATGGTTCATTATTTTTCACACACAGCAAATAGAGACCGTATGCCAGCACATGCAATATGTTATATCAGAATATCCAGGCTAATTTACACAGGCTTAGTATGAAGAGAGGGGCAACAAGGGCACTGAGATACTAATAAAAGCAAATGAAAACACACTTAGAAGAATGAGAGGCTTGTTCCACCTCCTGTGGACTTTGTCCTGTGAAGAAGGGGCACTATCACTAGATCTTCACTGGGACAGAGAAAAGGCATTACTGCAGCAGTCAGAGGAAGAAAGCACATGCCACTGACCAGCAGTGCTCGGCACACTCTGTGCAGGATGCAGTCATTTAATTCCCCTGGTCAGAACAATGGGGAACTAGACCATCCTACTCAAGCCCTCAGCATGAGGCCACTGCTTCTCCTGGTCCCATGGCCTCTCCCTCCCTCACACTGACCAGGATTGCACTTCTCCACCTGCAGAGTTTTTCTCAGGGCAAAACCCACCAAAACTATTGCTTCTTTAAAAAATAATGGTTTCAAAGAAGCAGTGTTTTCCAAAAACTACAGATATTTTTAGTGAAAAATTCCATAGGAGCTCTAGTTATGAAGGCAAGAGTATTTTCATTTAATTAAATGCAAATTAAAGTGGCTATTTTGGAATAAAAGCTATTACTAAATTAACAAAAAAAAAAGCAGCAAAGATCCGAGTGAGGTAAGTCACTCACTAAGACAAACACCATGAGCTTAACTGATAGTAAGAAGAATGACCTCTTCAGGTCAAATGATCAGAAGCATTGAGTAGACTCCTATTTATTACACTGTCATACATGCTTTGAAGAGCCTAAACAAAGTAGTCACCTGTCAATGTCAAGTTAGAGGAAAAATGTTTCCTATATTCTAGTAAGGTCAGTTTTATTTATGTGTTAACTTTTGAGAAATCTTACCTCTGGGTCCAAGCCAAACATCAAAGTAACTATTGATTGTTTTATCCACAAGTTCCATTCTACAACCTACTGAAATGGAAAGAAAAGGAGACAGTTAGTTCTTCTGCTAAGGAAAATAGTTTAATCATCTGAACACATTCTGTTAGGGTTAACAAAGAAAATACTAGTATGCAAAAATTCCAGAAAACATAATGGGCTTTCTCAGCATATAAAGCTGGGCTTTCTCAGTACATAAAGCTTATTCTATTCTCAGAGAGACATTGGTGTATGAGCTACACTTCCCACCGAAGTATTTAATCATAGTTAGAGATGCACAGAAGCTTAAAATAATGAGTTCAGATTAACCTGAAGTTCTTTCTAATTCTGTATTTTGTACATGCAAATAAAATACAGCATCTTGAAAGATCCCTCAATGAGTAGGAGGACTGGACTTTGAGAAAGCCAGCAACACTGAAATTTTCAGATAAATACTATGAAGCTATTTTAACAAAGAATCTCAAATAACTAGCAAGGCTAGCTAGGGAGGAAGAGGGAAGGAGAAAAGAAGTAAAAACTGGCTCTGCTATCACCTGCAGATAGGTGACTGATTACAGCTGTGATTAACAGCCCATAAAACCAAGAGATCAACAATCATTGAGTGACAGAGAGGGCTGCAGAGGCCAGGGAGAAAACACAGCATCTTATGGCATGACCATCTCCAGTTCCAGAAACTGCTTACTGCTAAGCCATTACCAGATAAAATTCATCCAACATCAGTAGACTGATTCAAATGTCACCTGTCAGCTCCTCACGTGGCCACTAGTTACTGGTAGCACCTGGTCTGCACACTGAGGTACTCACACTGAGGTACCTCACTATGGTTAAAGAAGGAAAGAAGCAGCAACACTGTCCACAAGCAGGGACAACTGTGCATGAAGCTGTTCTCAAGAGAAGAGGAAGTAATTTTCTTCTTGATTAAGAAAAAGCCCCCAACCCTTCCAATTTCCTCTTTTCTATACAGAATTGTACTGAACTTTCACTAATAAAATTGTATCCACTTTTAATAGAATGGTTTTCACTTCCTGGTGTTTCTCCTTTCCTAAAGTACTAATATTAACAACAATTTTTAGCTAGGGGGAAGTAACATAAGCAACACAAACTGTCAGCATACCCACAGCACCAACCAAAACAATTACACAAGCTTATATGTAGTTGCTAAGAAAAAAAATTAGTATCTTTTTTTTTTTTTTTTTAGTTCTACCTAAAGAAACCTCTCTCTTCCACCCATGAAAACCCCATCTTCTCCAGGGGATTTTTGATTTAAACAAGTTAAGTTAGTCATATATCCTCTGGTTTTAGTTAGCTGAGACTGAAACCTCCATTTCTTCCAGGTCCAACAAGAAAAGCCAAGCAGGATGCAAATGATGCTTTCTCCCCAGTCTGAAGTGGGTCTGGGAGCCAGTGCCGGAAAGCCTGCAGGGGCTCCGACTTCCCATGGGACCAAGCAAATACAAGGGGCTTAGGTCATGCATTTCCATTCTGTGGTCTTCTAAATAAGCCCATATCCCTTGCACCACAGGGCCCCAGGCAGGAGGCTGACAAGCTCCCCAGGGACTTGTGCCTGCACCACCACCCGCTGCTCCCTGCAGGCCTCTCAGGGACACACAGAAGAGACTTTCCCTTTCGTGTCATACCGCTTTGACCCACAGAAAGCCACAGAAACACCACTGGAATCTGGTCACCAGGCAAAGAAAAGGGCTTGATCAAAATAACAAGAAGTGTTAAAAAGTATTTTGCAGCCCTGATTTATGCTGGTTTTATTTTCTGACTTAAGAAGCCCAGCCCGAGTAAGGAAACACTTCAGAAGAAAGTGCATTTTTGGGATAAAACCTCACCAGCTACGGTACTGCAAGCGCTTGTGTGAATGGCCACAGCACTGGCACACTGGTGTCCTAGGAATAAGGAAATATAACTTGTGTCACCAGAAGTGCGAACAACAGGAAGGCTGTGAGAAATGAGTATATAATTACAAGGAGAAAAAAAATATCTAGAGAAAGCACCCTTTTTTTTGTCACCCCATTTTTTTTTTAAATTTGTCAGCTATTAAATATTGCCACAAAACCCAGTCCCTGGTGGAGGATTCATTTTGTTGTTTGAGATTCCCACTTAATCAATTTGTTGCTCTTTTGATCCAGTACTGATTGGTCTAGTTATGCAGCACTGCATCAGCCAAAAACCTGCATCTGACTTCAACTACCCTTTTCACAGGCAAAGGCTTCAGATGGGAGAGGCCGGTACAAAACCAAAGGTTTGTTATACAAAAATTTACAAAAAAGCTCAATCCAGAACTGACTTGCTACATACATTGCTACATTTGCTAGACACTAAAAATGCATGTATGTAAATGAAACAACTAAGAAACCAGAAACAAACTCTGCCTAGCTATAGCAAAGACAGCAAGAAATCAAAGTCCATGTTGAACCCCTCAATAAAACTGGAAGAAAAACTCATTCCCCAAGAGGAGGAGGCTTTCTGCAGAGGTCTCAGCCTTTTTGGGCTGGTACCCCAAAGCAGCTTTTTGTGCCAGCATTATCAGACAGCAGACTGTAAAAGACACAGCAAAGGAAAAACTATTCCTGGTGTCGATTTCCACAATTTGCAGAAAAAGAAATTTTTTCAAAAGGAACTCATTTGTGTAACAGAAAAACAGAAGGAAACAATCTGCTTTTGTTCCAGAGGGGGTCATGTGAAAATGCATCAAGTCTCCTGCCAACAGCCACACAACATTAAACACTGCTTCAACAGCAGCAACTACAAGGGTTCTTTTTACATTAGAATAGTTTCCCAATTCAGAGAAACATCGACTCCCAGAAAAATTAAACGAGTGGCCATTTGAAACACTGAGATCGGCATATTTCCCAATACTGAAGGTATGCAAATTCTGCAGCTGACCGCATACACGAGCAGATTAGCAGCAATGCTCCTTTACCTACAAGTCATCCCACAGCAAGGCACACTTGTTCACAGAATCATGGAATGGTTTGGTTTGGAAAAGACCTTTGAAGATTATCTAGTCCAACTCCCCCACCATCTTCCACCCAAGCTGCTCAGAGCCTTATCCAACCTTGAAAGTTTTTGTGGATGGGGCGTCTACCACCTCTATGACAAAGCTGTTCCAGTGTTCTAATGCCCTCACTGAAAAAACTTCTTCTTTACATGTAGTCTAAATCTGCCTTCTTCTAGTTCAAAACCATTACCCCCTGTCCTAACACTACAATCCCGATTAAAAAGTTTGTACCCATTTCTCTTGTAGGCCCCTTTTAGGTACTGGAAGGCCACAATAAGATCTCCCTGGAGCCTTCCCTTCTCCAGGCTGAGCAGCCCCAGCTCTCTTAGCCTGTCTCCATAGGGAGAGGTGCTCCAGCCCTCTGACCTACTCTGGATCCACTTTAATATGTCCATGTCTTTCCTGTGCTGAGGACCCCAGAGCTGGATGCAGCACTCCAGATGGGGTCTCACCAGAGAGGAGGGGCAGAATCTCCTCCCTCACCCTGGTGGCCATGCTGCTTTTGATGCAGCCCAGGATACAACTGGCTTTCTGGGTTGCAAGCACATATTGCCAGCACTCCTCTACCAGCACCCCAAAGTCCTTCCCAGCAGGGCTGCTCTCAATCCCTTCATCCCCCCAGCCATACTGACACTGTGAACTTCCCCAGTCCAGGTATGGGACTGCATACTTGGCCTTGTTGAACCTCATGAGGCTCCCAAGGCCCACTTCTTGAGCCTGTCCAGGTCCCTTTGGATGGCACTCCAGGGATGTCAACCACACCACTCAGCTTGGTGTTGTTGGCAAACTTGCCGAGGGTGCACTCGATTCCCCTCTCCATGTCACTGATGGAGACATTAAACAGTACTGGTCCCAGTACGGACCCCCATGGGACACCACTTTGTCCATCAGGACTCTGAGTTGCTGACCACTACCCTCTGGATGTGATCATCCAACCAATTCCTTTTCCAGTGAACAATCCACCCATCAAATCCATACGTCTCCAATTTAGAGAGAAGAATGTTGTAGGGGACTGTGTCAAAGGCCTTGTAGGAAGTGACCAACAACATCTGTAGCCTTATGCAGTACCTACAGCCAGAAAAAAAAAAAAAAAAAGACCCAATTAGGCCAGACAATGCTTTTTAAAACATGTACCTCTATATACACCAGTTATTTTTTCCTAACCTGCCTTTCTACAATGGAAAAAAATTATCCTCTCTGACACCAAATTTTACCAGTGCAGTAAGGCCCTTGACCAGGGCAAGTTGGATCAGAGTCTGGAAGCACTCAGGCTTACAACCTGGAAGACATTTTACTCCTTCAAGTCCAAATATCTAATCCAGAAAAAAATCCTATCTGATGCTTTAAACAAACAAGATTACTGGACTTTAATTCTGCAACACAAACATAACAATGGGTAAACTTGCACCTTGCCCCAACAAGGTCAAGCAACATCATTAAAATATTACTTTTTTCAATAATCCTTTGGATTTTGACAGACAGGTTTTTCTGGACATCCACAGGCCATTTGGCATCCTCGGTTCATTTCTGGCACTATGAGCTGAGACAAACACTACGTTTCAGAAGCCACCCAAATATTTGGGCAGAAGATGTGAAGCTCTGCCCTACCACTCAGTCCAGGCATGGATGGCCCCGGTGCTTCTTGGTGTGACAATCAAAAATACAGTTCAAAGCCTACACAGAAACATGCTTTTCTTGTAGTATATATTTTTAATATTTACTTATAGAAAGTGTTTCATACAGGCTACCAGCATTGACAACCTGCTCTTCTAATGCACATAACTACTTTCTGAGGAAAGGGCTACTACATACTGGAGGATTTCAACCAGCTCCTGCCCTTCAAGGGAAATTCTCTCCTACACTTTCCACAGAAAACACATTCTGGATGGTTTATGCTATGAAGTAATTTAAGAATTCTTGACCCCATTTTGATGGTGTTTCTTGAGTTTCTTCTTGGAGTAACTTTCCAGGTGTAAAGATGATGAACAAAAATATAAAGGTTTGCTTTCTGTCCCATGACACCCTTTTTAAGCAAATCAAACAGCAGCAAAAAAACATTTTAAGCTGAAAGCTCAAAGAACTGGGAGCCTGCTCCCTTTCAGAAGGATCCTCCAGCTCTCACCCTGCTGCTCAACAACTCCCTGAAACAGATCCCAGTTTTCACAGCTAAGTGCCTGAACTTGAGTTCCAAAAAAACCCCCAAAATAGGCATCTAAATAATTGTTCTGGCTTCTGAAAGAAATGTGCTGTCAGGCCTGGCTGCTCAGCCTTTTTGGAAAACAGCCACTTTCTCTGTTCTTAAATTAGGACTTCAAAGCCTAATTTTAGCCACTTGCTTTTGGAAATCTTGATTTGTGCTTTCTTTTAAAGTAATGTTTCCCAGTCCCTGCCACTGCAGAGGTGACTCCTCTTTTTCCTCCTCCAAAAGTACAAACTATCCCTTCTCCAAAACCCCAATGATTACTGCTGTTTGCTTTTGTAGATGTACTGGAATTGAAAACACTCAGCTGCTGGAGAACTGGAAGACAGCACTGATAACCAAAGCTGTCAACTGTTTTCTGTCCGTTTGCCAAAGCTGCCCAGTTTCTCCTTTCTATTCCAAAGCCGTAACGGCCCCTTGAATGTGTTCCCTTTGCCTTTCAACTTCCTGCCAACTCCAGATTACCCTTTTTTTCCCTTTCTGAATACCCTCCTAGATCCCAAGCATGCTTAATGTTAGCAATAAAAAGGACTTCAGAATAAACTGTAGTCCGTATTGATCTGATTTATGGGAAACCAGGTGAAGCACGAATGCTGCAGATTTTGCACTTGAATTTTGTTAAAATACAAGAAGCTATTTTTAAACTTTATTTTGCATCTCTATCTTTAGCAAAGTGATGCAGATTTTTGGCCCCCTTGCATCAGCAGCAAACCCTCCAGCTTGCTGCTGACACATCACGACCCACAGTGCTGAGCTTTCACACTCACCAGCAGCACCAGCATAAGGAAGTTTAGAAATAAATAATTTGTATAAAATTCAGGGAAGCGTAACAAATGTGGGTCAAAGGAGAGAAGCTAGTTTCAAACAGTTTAACCTCAGTGGGATTTCAAACCACTTGGAAATGCATGGGGTAAAGGAAGATTTCAGCCAGGGGCATATATAGGGGGGTAATTTCATAACACTACTACTCCTGTCATTCCATTCCCTCAAGTCCTTCAGTAAGGGTTAACTTAGTACATAAACAGGGATGTGGTAATTAAAATATTTTACAGAACAGAAATAAATACAAGAAAGGATACTGCAAAACAGAATAACTAACTGCATTCAGTACACAATACCTCATTAAACCAGAATCTAATGATCTTCAGATAGGCAAGAGAAATAATACGTCCTTGCAATTTTATTCACACCTTCAGCAGATCTAAACTAGCTTAAATTAGGATCTGACTGTCCTAGGATTAGGACATTCACACAAAATTCATCCCCTTGCACTCAACAGCTCTTGATATGGCATGGGATGATTTCAGGCAGAGGGAAGACACCAAGGGTGATGGCCAAGCAGGAAGAGCAAGTTGGAAGCAAGCACACAAACACACCCATGGAAGTACTAAGAATCAGAGGAAAATGGTTCATGACTGCCTCTCCATGCCAGAAGGATGCATTCAGCATCCATCTACAAACAAAGCTGCAAAGCCCCCTTAGCAGCAGCCAATCTGGCATCAATCAGCACCACAGTTTTCACAAGAGCATGCACTTTCCTGGAATAAAGTGTTCAAGGGGGTATATCCTGAGCCTGAACACTGCCCATACACCAGCACTGCGATACTGAAACCTCCTCACCGCTGCTAGCTTACAGCCTGGTGCTGTGAGAGCAATACAGTCAAAACTGCAGGAGTATTTACAAAAATAAAATGTGGAGGAAGAAAAGGCGAAGCACACAGGTTTATTTCAACTGCTGTAATTGTAATATGCAGCAATGACACTGCAGAGAGCTTCTGGCTAGGGTTTAAGAACTGCTTTTTTTTTTTTTTTAACTGAAACAGAAGAGAGTATCTGTAGCAAACTAGGTTAGACGGAAACAGGGAGAATATGTACATGGCACCAGAGCAACAAGTTGACTTTTTGTAAGGAAAGTCAAAGCACAGCGTTTGCTAGATAGCATTGCTCTAAAGCCCCCCTCCCCAAGCACTATGGCAGTTTATTAACAGCTACTCTTTGAATCTGAAGTTCCATCTTTTTACAAAAGCTGTGCTTTTTTGCAAAACTTTGGGGGTCCTGGACAACAGCAAGCTGAACATGAGTCAGCAGTGCCCTGGCAGCCAGGAGGGCATCAGGCACAGCATCGCCAGCCGGGCAAGGGAGGGGATTGTCCCGCTCTGCTCTGCACTGGGGCAGCCTCACCTCGAGTCCTGGGGGGTGTTTTGGGCACCACAACATAAAAAAGATATTTTAACTATTAGAGAGTGTCCAAAGGAGGGCAACAAAGATGGTAAAGGGCCTTGAGAGGAAGCCGTATGAGGAGTGGCTGAGGTCACTTGGGCTGTTCAGCCTGGAGGAGACTGAGGGGAGACCTCATTGCAGTTACAGCTTCCCTGTGAGGGGAAGAGGAGGGGCAGACACTGATCTCTTCTCTGTGGTGACCAGTGACAGGACCCGAGGGAATGGCCTGAATCTGTGTCAGGGGAGGTTTAGGTTGGATATTAGAAAAAGGTTCTTCACTCAGAGGGTGGCTGGGCACTGGAACAGGCTCCCCAGGGCAGTGGTCACAGCACCAAGCCCGACAGAGTTCAGGAAGGGTTTGGACAATGCTCTCAGGCACGTGCTGTGACTCTTGGGGATGGTGCTGTGCAGTGCCAGGAACTGGACTTGATTATCCTTGTGGGTCCGTTTCACCTCAGCTTATTCTGTGACTGCAGCTCACAATGGAAAATTAGCCTCAGGAGGCCTGGGAAACTAAAGGGGGTTGAGAAGATGAAGGGAAAAAAGCTAAGTCCAGAGGGCCATAAACACTTTACCTTTCATTTCTGGTCTCGTTTCTTTTATTCAAAAGTCACCTGCAAGAAAGTCTGAAATTTTTTTCTCTAATTTAATAGTGGGATTCCTGTAATCTCTGCGTACTTCACTCAGATCAACTTTATGCTTCCACAGGAGAAAAATAAAGTCACAGTCCCCAAAGCCTATTTTAATGAGCCTTCTTGGTCAAAACCCTGCATTTTCTAACAGAGCCAGTGAGACTACAGCCAGCAGGACCAAGGATGGAGAAGCCCAGCCTTGCAGGACCATTACTTTCAAGAGCACTGTGTACCTTCCAGACAGTAAGCTTCAATTTACCTTTTCTTTAAATGCCCATGTCTCATAATGGCACCATAAAATTTAAAAAGCAAGAAGTAGAAAAAAAAATGAGTGACAAGTGGGACTGTCCCTCCACATGAACCCTCATTTCCTCCAACACCTTGCAGCTGCAGCACCAAATCTGAGCACTGAGAACATTTGTCACCTACCTGCCCCCTCCTCCTGCCAAAATACTGCTGGCACCAAGCTCTGAACCTAGGGACATCTCAAGAATAAAACTCAAACTATGGAGATATATAATTCTTGGTTACTTTCTTTGCATTTAGTAGCTTGACACATGAAAGTTTGCCATCTAATCTATAAAAGTACTTAAAATTCTCCTGCACATGTGACACACTGTATAAAGCAAAAAATGGTTGTGTGCAGCTATCCTGTAAACAAGGTTTAGCTATATAAAGGTTATCTCAGGTTCACATGCTGAGTAGATACAGCAATCCAATAAAAAGTGGAGGAATTAGAAGACCATGAAAGCTGAGCGTGACAGTCACAAAGGTAATGCTATACCATGCAAATCTGACTTGTACAGGGATAAGAGTGCACATAAAACCTGAATTAAGATGCCCTGCTAAGATGTGAAACTACGACCCCTGTGTTCGGGTGGGTAACTGACATCTTTTGGAGGACCATTTGTGTTTAAGAAACCAGATCACACTGAAAAAGCACACAAACAAGTCACCCTTAGGCAAGTTACAGTATGTTAAGTATTTATTTGTGTGCTTACTCTATTTCCAGTGCTTGTGGGGTAGTACCTGGAGTGCTGTGGAAGAAGTGAAATTCTCTGATGAGCCCTAGCATATAAAATTACATGCAATACACTGTATTAGTTACATTCTTCAATACAAGTGAATTTCTATACTTTTACCTAAGGAAGAAAGGATGCATACTGGCACTGTAAATGCACCCCAGTGCTTGCCTTGCTGCCATTTCATTATACAGTCAGCCATGCTAGAAGTCAATCTCAAAACTTTCCTATGTTCATGCTGTACTCCTGCGAGACCCTGTGTGGCTGCAGCTGTACCAATACTTGGTACCTTCATTTTAAGACGCTAAACATCATGCCAGACTGTACCATCATACATAAGTAAACAGTCCTAACAGAGGTCAGGCAAGTATGAATGACGGCTAGCTTTAAACAGAAGAAGGTACCAAAAATTTTTCCTTTTCCCACCATTCTTAGAATTAAAAGAAGAAAAAACATTACTTTAGGTACAAGTGTTATGCCATGGCATTGTGCTGCTCAGGACAGAATCCTAACCACTACGTGCCCTGTTAAACCCCCTGCCTTCAAACAGTGCAAAAATAATTAGGCTCATTATTCTGAAAATCAACTACCTTTAAGATCTGCTTTTCTAAAGGATGAAGGTGCTAACACTATATAAAACAAGTTTTTGACCTTGTTCCTGTCTAGGATTCACAAGGAGTACTGAAAGTGAAGACGACATGTCCTGGCATAGGGACAGAAAACAAGGAGACAAGAGACTTCTTACAGATGCATTTGTCAGATCATTCTCCCACACCTTTCCCTTCTTGTGCAACACTTCACACATCTGCAAATTGTTATTACTGCCAAAACCAGGCAGCCAGCTGATGGCATTTCTGTTACAGAACTCAGGGCTGAAAAGCCTGATGAATCCTGAGGAGCTGAACATCCTTGCCTGCACCAGACCCACGTCAAACCAACTTTTCCTGAGAATCAGAAAGTTTTGTGGTACCAAATCATTGCTGTAACAAAGGCCCCTGAAAGATGATTGACTCCTGGAGTAGTTAGAAAACATTTGTACCTGCACATTTCCTTTGTTTGATTTTGGCAGCACTTTCCAAAATGTTACTTCATCAAAAGACCCTGCTCCAGGAGGTAAGTAGTGTGGTTTCTTGTATTTTATTATTTGTTTTAAGGGTAGAAAGACCAGACAACCAATTACAAGGAAATTCTGTAATGGTACAGCTGCGTGTGATCTTATCACTGACTCTTTCTATGAACTTTAAATAGACTACTGGAGGAAAAAAACTCCACGTATCTGGCAACTTCCAAGCTGTTTTCTG
This sequence comes from Corvus moneduloides, assembly GCF_009650955.1. Classification (NCBI taxonomy): domain Eukaryota; kingdom Metazoa; phylum Chordata; class Aves; order Passeriformes; family Corvidae; genus Corvus; species Corvus moneduloides. The sequence continues at coordinate 26,143,776 of NC_045478.1, forward strand.
CAAACTTGTAACATAAAAGCTTCAGTTACCTGCAGAAGTCAGGCAGTGAATTCCAGGAAAATAAGTCCCTTTCCTCCAAAGTTTTGCCACACTTTTCTTTCAATAAGAGGTATCAAATTCTTGGTGCAGTGAGAACCCTGCTGCCATTAAAATCTGTTCCAAGGAATAACACAGCTAAACTGAAGCCCCAGCTCCAGCACCAAGATGCAGAAGGTTTTGCTACATTTGCTTCATACTTTCACAAGCACTGGAGCAACGGCAGGGTTAGTACTGTAACTTAATGTAATATATCTGCTTTAAATACAGGGACAAAGCAATATCCACCCAAACAACAGGCAACAGGTTTCTTTACCAACCCTGCAGCTACCCCACTCTCAGCAGGGCAGCAGTCCCCTGGAAAAGGGGGCACCAGACGTGCCTTCTCTGCCTCACTGCGTGTCCGAAGTCTCTTTAACAACATCTTCAGCAATTTACTCATTCCTAAAGATAAGCATCTCCATCCATCCAGTTGTGGTGCCAGCCCATGCCTACCAGCAACCCTCAGGCTCCAATTTCTCTATTCAGCCTGGTCCACTATACAACCATATAACTATTTATATAGCCATACCCAGGGCATGTGCAGCAAAGAGGAACAGACAGCAACAGTTTTGACACTGCTGCAAGGCTGCTTTCTTTCCTTCCCTATTCTCCACCCCGCCTGGGTGGAAGGAACCTGGAAAAACTGAGGTAGCCCCAAAGAAGCCAATCAAGCAAGATCAGCTTTCAGCCGGGTCCATCGTGCTGCTGATTTACTGCAGCAGAAGCAGTAGCACAACGTGGACATGTGGGTGACGAACAGGTCTCATGCGGCTGAAGCTGAGCAAAGCCATCACACTGCACCCAGCAAGGAACCACATCAAAAAGAAAGGTAAATGAAACAGATGGACAAAATGGAAGATGTAGTATGTCTAATGCAGAACTCTAAAATACTATAAAGAGGAGGCCAAAATAAAATGCATTGCACAATCATCATTTTACATATAAGAATGGTTCTAGTGAAAAGTACAAAAACTGCAGAAAAGAGAAAACACGAAATAACAAAAGGTCAGACAGGATATGTCATGCAGAGCTAACCTACAAGATTTCTTAAATATAATTGTAGCAGCATGAACTGACAGATTATTGCACTGCAAAAAGCAAACAACAACAAAAAACCCAACCTTGACATGTTTAAACTATGAAAGAGGCAGATTTTAGGATGCATTACCCTGTTTCTGTCTTGAAAACTGCAGAACTAAGGATGGTCTCAAGGCAGGTCAGATAGGGGAACGGGGAAAATGTTAACTGTTGAGAGACCAAACACATGAAGAACCAACTACACGTTTCTTTCAAGAAAAGACAACTATTCTTCAATCTAAACACAGGAAAAGTATTCCAAAAGAAACAGAGCTAATGGAAATAAATACACAGAAAAGGATTGAAATAGAAAGACAGACAGTGAATATGACCAAAACCTCTTGCTATACCCTGGCTGGCTGCAGCTGAGGGCCATGAGGACAGAGGGAAAAAATCTCCTTTAATTTTCAGTCTTGTATGTTATACTGTAAGAAAAAACAAACAGCAACCTTACTAGTGATTTGAGACACATCTTGAACACAGTAGTCCAAGACTAAATTTCAATGGGAAGTTTGATTTTCTGATAACACCAAATATTTTTTACTTGATGTCCAAAGCTTATTATTAAATTCATTATATGACAAAAACACATTGCTATGCACTTAGTGATTTACACATAGGAAACAATGCTGACTGCAGCAAAGTGAAAACCTAACTTACAGTGTATTTTATAAATGCTCATATTCTACCAGGAGTGAAAGGACAGAGTTAAGTGCTGTTTCATCAGCAACGCTTTTAAAGAAACTCTTTAAACTCTGGGCAAAAGACATCCTCTTCAGCCTCTATATTAAGACTCTGCACATTAATTATAAAAATGTCAACACATTCAAAGTTGCTCAGCAGGTAAACCCTGTACATTCTGAGTGTACCTATTTCATACATGTTTCGTACAGACTGTATAGGATACAGAATAATGCTTCAGGCAATTAAATTGCTTATTCATGTCAGCAGCTCTCTGAAAGTCTTCCCCTCTGGAATCTCACCACCAACACACCTCTATTTTTACTGTATGCTAAAAGCAAAACATGCTTTTATGCAAAAAACTCTTTCATTAACCAATTTTTCAAGTATCAAAACACCATTCCTGTAGTTGCAGGTTATTTTTCCACAATGTTTTTATCTCTGTGTAATACAAGCCCTCCACATAGATGTGTCATCTCTAAACCAAACAGCAGCAAAAGGACTCTTCAATTAAACAGACCTGTTATTCTTGACCAGGGAGTTAAATGCTCAAGTTCATATTCCCACACTGGAGGTATGTGGTGGAGGAATAAGGGTAGGGAAAAAACCAAAAAACCACCAAAAAATCAGACTTTGTTAATATTCTACTCTCACACTAATGACTGACAGCTTAGGTGGGAATTTGGTAAGGATCTTAGAAGAGCAATGATGCTGTAAGGGAGGACGTGTCTCAACCACCAATGGCAGACTAGAGCTTCTCCATCAGTTCAGTGCAAAATCCAGCCCTGCTCCTCTGTTCTGCAAAACAACCTTTCATGGTGTTGGGTGAGTAAGGTTTTAAACAACAAAGACTGAAAAATAGATACAGACAGAAATATGGAAGTGTGAAAAGGTGCAGCAACAAAAAATGAAGTAAGAAGAGGGGTGGAAAACTACGTAACTTCTCTGCTAGGCTTCTTCACACATGCAGTTGGCCACTCACAGTCACTGCAGGTTCAAAGATGGTCATCTCCTCCCAAGGCCATGCATCTCTCCTTTGAAGGCAACACAACACTAAAGGATGTATATAAAACACATCCAAGACGATGGTTTTTCATACACTGTAAAGCGCAGTTAAAAACTGGCAACACTACTGTGTTCTCACAGAGAAATATCTCTGTTTCTCATCCTTCAGGATGCAAAACTGTATTTTAACAGCTTCCTAAATGCATATTTTAAGACACAAAGTCAATCCCACAAATGCTTAGAAAACTGCACTGTGCTATATGCAACTGATACCTGAGCTGATGCATCGTTTGAGCCTGACGTGTTTTGTGAAACCAAGAAGCATCCAGTCTGCACAACTGGAAATTCATCATAGCTCTGCAATTGTTCAACTAGAGTTTAGATCTGAGTCTCTGATCTAAACAAGCCCAGCACTGAATTTAGAAAGTATGAGCCAATTAAGACAGACTTTAAAAAATGAGAGAAAAACATTTGAAAACAACATTAGCAGTCCCTTCCTGCACTATAATGCAACCACTTAGCAGTGGTGATAGAACAAGAAATCAATACAAAGAAGTACCAAAGGATATTATTTTTATTCTGCAAGGCATGACCAGACTTGCAGCCTGCTTTTGTGTGCTTCAAAGGGAGAAGATGATGGTTTTGAAAGGGCTAAGAAAAGGGTAAAGAAGTTAGAGGTTCTGGGAACCTGTCACGTAAAAGTGGAGGATCGGGTGGGTACGGCCTATGGAGAATTACTTGGGAACCTAATGACAGCTGCAAAACCAGAGGACCACAGAGTGCCATGATTTGACTCCAGCTGGCAACTAACACCCCACAGCTGCTTGCTCACCCCTCTGAGGAACAGGGGAGAGAACTGGAAAAAGGTAAAGCCTGTGGGTTAAGATAAGAATAGTTTAATAAATGAACTAAAATTAACAATTACAATAACAACAATAATAATAATGAAAACACAAATAACAAAAAGAGAGAAGGAGGAATAAAATCCAAGAAACACAAGTGATGCACAGTAGAATTGCTCGCCACTCACTGACCAATGCCCAGCCCATCCCTGAACGGCAGTTGGAGCTTCCCAGCCAACTCCCCTCAGTTTATACACTGACCATGATATTCTGCAGTAAGGAATATCCCTTTGGCCAGTTTGGATCAGCTGTCCTAATTGTGCTTCCTCCCAGCTTCTTATGCACCTGCTCACTGGCAGAGCATGGAACACTGAAAAGTCCTTGATTTAGAGTACACCCTGTTCAGCAACAATTAAAACATCAGTGTGTTATCAACACTATTCTCATACTAAACCCAAAATACATCACTGTACCAGCTAAGAAGAAAATTAACTCTATTCCAGATGAAACTAGGACACAGAGCTACTACTATTTAAACTCACATGACAAGTGGTCTGACACCATCAACTCTAAAAATGGCTTACAGCCATGCACAATTTTTACCTATAAGCAAGTAGAGGCAGCAGCAACAACTCATTCATTAGCAGAGCAATGATCAAACTGAAACACAGTGGCCTTCTGTGATTACCTGTATTACTATTATTTTATTCCTCATTTTTAACTGAACAAACAAATGCAGTACCCCTTACTGACTTGCTCAGTGCAATCTCTCTCAAACTCTATGTAAGGATCTGCCACCCTATGTATTGCTGGTGTTCCCTTGTACTTGTGCTCTCCTCTAGTCCTTACACTGTGTTTCAAGCTCTTGCAGGTGATGGAGACATTCACACAAAACTTCCCAGCCCATGGTTGAATCTAGTGGCTGGCAAACCCAGCCACTCCTTCTACAGCCAGAGCAAATGAGGCTGCAGAGGCAACCATGGTCTCAGCTGCACCTTCTGGGTGCCAAACAAGTCAGAATTCAAAAAAAAAATATTAAAAAACCTGCCCAAATCTTTTGCAAGAGGCTTTTCTGTTTAGGCATGTGACAGAGGCAGAGAAAAAAATCCACAGGTAACCAGGCCTACTGGACTGGCAGCTTACTTTCTGTCACTATATCACATACGTTAATAAAATAAGAACATTCTGCACCGTATTGTACAAATGCAGGTATTTTCCCCTTTAATGAGGCTTTATGCATGCACTAAGTCAAGCTCACAAGATTAATGCAAACCTTAACAACATGCCAAAAGGTCACTGTACACCAAGTGAATCGAGGGATAAATGTATGATGCAAGTGATAAATGCATGACCTTAATTTAGGACAACCAGCTGAATTTGTACCAGTTCACAGGGTCTGTAATCAGCTAAGAGCAACCTCTCCATGTCAGTACTGTAAAACAGAAATGAACCACCAAACCACAATCACTTGCCATAGGCATCTGCTGCCCTGCAATCCACAGAAGCACGTACATAAAATGCAAGCACAACTTTCACTGCGTCCTTCAAAGCCAAATCCAGATTCGTGTGCAAGGCCTGCGACTACCACACAAGCCCTTCCTCAAAAGCATGCAAGCAGCCATGTGAATGAACTGACCCCACAGATGGTTTCCGGCAAGCACGCGGGCCATGCACCCGAAGTAACATGACATTTGACCTTCAACATGCAGGAAGGTTTCTCAAGTTTCTTTTTCTAAAGGGCAGGGCGATGTTAAACATTGAAGAATGTCATCCTCCTAACTGGTTAAAGGTTTAATTATTGTTATTTAAGTCAAAGGTTCTCCCTACTGTTTGGCAAGGAGATGATTCTCAAAATGATGATTCAAAACACTAGTATTTTTAAAAGTAACCCAAGAGCAGGAATATTCCTTCAGGAAAAGACTAACTGAAGCTTTCTGATTCAATTATGTGCATAGAAACAGCACATCTAAAGGGAAGCCTACATAGATTAAGGCATAAAGGCCTATAGCTTCCCAAGTCTTCATTGTCTCAAGTGAACCCAAACCTGAGGACCCAGGATCAGCTCAAGGACTAGACCTCTATGTTCAGACCACTATGTTGACAATGATACAGTAGTGGCAAATATAAGAGTAGATTTCTTTTGCTCATTTCTAAGAGCTTCAAGATCTCTACTTAAATATACGTGTCATGGTTTTAACTCAGAAGAGGAGCTGCTGCTCCTCCACAAAGTTGTGGTCTGCTCCAAACCTTAACTGTATGGCGTCTAAGGGAACAAGGCATTTTTGCTAAGGGCTCTTTAGTCCACATGGGCACAGCAGAAATACTGCTTTAACCTGAAATGCTTCCCAGCAAACTTTTAACAGCAAGAAGTAAAGTGAGGGGGGAAAAAAAGAAAAAAGGCATCAATTTGCCTGCTTATGAATTAACTACCTAAACATATAAGGTGTATTTGGTTTAATAAGGTAAACAACATTGTTCTGCAAATTAATACTTGTTAGTTTATATCTAACCCTGGTAACATCCTTAAGATGACACCAACAAAAACACCCATTGGCATACAGAAAAGCTGGAGTGTTATCTAAATCAAGACTACATCCTTTATGAAATCAAGTACATGTTTTACAGCAGAGAGCCTGAACATGCACATCGGAAGAAAGCAATTACCCTCCAGTCACTGCAAAGACAGCTGGCAAGAAGAGAAACAGTTTTCTCAAGGTCAAGAGGGAGAGGAGCACTTCCAAGCGGTAACAAAAGAGGAACAGTTGGTTTGTTCAAATTGCTGACCCAGAGTCTCCAAGAGGACGGTTATGTAGGGATCAAAGCACAGGGCACAATTTGAAAATGCAGGAAAAAGGTTTATTCCACATTTGCTGTATTGCACAACCAAGTTTTATCTCCTGTAAATATTAGGGCAACTCAGCATATTTAGTCACTGCCCAAAGCATATCACTTGGCAGGCAAATGTTTGATACAAAGTTTTGACTTAGAGGTCAATTAAATACAGACAACTTTAGCTTAAATACAAGTTCATGAAATGTCTGTATATTTTTACATGCCCAGTATGCCACTGGTCAAAGTTATGATTAATGAAGCACAACCTCTACAGTTAATAAAGTTTTAATAAGGGCATGAAAAATACCCATCCAACGGGATGCCAAGGCCAACTCAACTCACGGCACTGAGCTCATCATAAGTAGCATGATTCATTTGTTCATGGAGAAGCGGCAATTGCACTTAGCAGCACGCATTTTTTGTAAAATCTCTGCACCTGGTAAGGAGGTTTATTCCTGTTTCACACAAGTCAACTACTTCACCAAGAAAATTAAATAATTCTCCACTGCATCCAATACAGCAGGAAAGCATTTACCAACCACATACTTCAGACAAGTTTGCTCTTGTGCTCTTATTTGCCCTGTAAGATAATGTGTTCTAAATGCCAAAACACAAACAGAGAAACCAAGGCAATAAATTTCAGGAGATTAATTTCATTACATAGATATAAGGAGACCCAATGCATACACAGTCAACAGCAACTCTAAAAGTTATTTCCATAATAAGATTGAAGGTAGCATTTATGTGATTTGTCAATCAAAAAAATCAATTCATGTCACTGTTTGTTAAACAAACATCTAACTGCTGTTCTGTCAGATGATGGGGACAGGTTTCAGTGGCCTCAGAAACCCAGATAAAAATCACTTTTACCGATCAGCACTTAGGAACTGCAGGGATATTAGCCTAAGCAATGCCCTCTTAACCGTATTGCTGCAATACCAAATTTAAACAGCCTTAGGAAAGGTCATAGCAAAGCAATCTGACCTGGAAATAAGTTTTTAAACAGACCAACATCTATGTAATTAATTGACTATCCTTTTCATTTGTCCTTGTGTGTTCTTCCATTTAAGGGAAAAAGCATTTTCAATGCTAGTATGCACAAACTGCAGGAATATTCTGCATTTTTAACACATTTAAGAATCACAAAACAAATTAGCAACTACATTACAAGGATTATTGTCAGTTTTGTGAAGTGTCTGGATGCACATGGAGAAGTGTTCTCTGTCATGCAGAAAGCATCAACTTCTTCAATCTATTATGTAGCAAAACAGCTTTGAAAAGCTTATGCTGCGGCCTGGAAGAATGTAGTTTTGTACACTGTAAAAACAGGAAAACAAAAGCATTACTGCAAGAGCTGAGGCCAACAGCCCCCATAGTATTCCTATGTCTAAACAGTTTTATAGATCTCACCCCCACACAATTAATTCAGGACATGGTAACAACAGAAGGTAACAAAAGAAGACTGACATTAAGATGCCAAAATGAATGAGTTGTTCAGTTATGCAGGGGAGGTTATAGTAAACAGCATAATTACCTATACATGCCTTCACACCCTAAAGGAAGAGCTGCCAAATCTAAGTGGAGCTTTTGTAGATGTGAAGAGACATTTTGCTTGTGATCCATCTTAAGACAGCATGCCACTCCTGGGAGTAAAACAACATGCCAAGAAAGAATAGGTAGAGGTATTTGTGGCTCTGCTCTTCAGTGATGAAATAGCACCCCTGTCTCTTTTTGTTCGAAGTCAGAGAACAAAACCTCCATGTCTGGAATAAAAAAAACCAAACGCGCCTCCAAGAGCACATTTGCTCCAAAGGGCTTTCTCAGTCCAAAAGAGCCTTCCTGGCATGAGTTGTCACAGGGAACAACTCTGCACAGTAGAGGTGCTCTGGCTTCCTGCTGCTGTGGTGGGAACCCAGACCCAGAGAACTAAGTCACCTACCATGTGGGTAGCAGGGTGACACCTGACATGGCCCTGAGCCCACCTTTCCATCCAGTCACTGCTCCACACCACCACACCCTCCCGCCCTGCCTGTTGGGCAGGCAGCAGTGACAATGAGCACTCACTGGTAACCTCCTTTTAGCACTAGCTCCAAGAGGGCCAGAGGGGACAATAGTACACAGAGGCACGACACTGTTTTAACAGTGCAGACATCTGCTGTCTCTCTCCCAAAAATTTTACTCAGGTGGGATACAGACAGCATTAACTGGGAGATTCGCTTTGTCTGCCACCGAGTGAGCGTTGCTCAGACGACCAGAAGAAGGCAAAAGACAAGTATTTTAACCTTGTGCTTCATCTGGGTGTCTTTTTTTTCTGAGCTCAGCAGAAACAGAAGCTTTTGATGTTGCAAAGTTTACTGCCCCAAAAATGAGGAAGGTAAAGGAATGAGGTCAGCTCAGTACTTGAGAGCATTTAACCCATTACCAGCTGAATGTCACTTACAAGGAACATGCTTCCCAAGGGGCAGCTCTGGACCACGCTCAGCATTGGGCTCTCCATCTGTGGCTGCTGGACTTGAGCACCAGGTCAGCCTGAAATCCTAAAATATTGTCAGTTCCACCATCATTCCCAAAAATCTGAATCTTCAAACATATTTCCAAAAGCCTGCTCCTAGCAAGTTGCAAAAGAAAGCACAATTGAAGAAACTGTCCACAGGTGTGATTGATCTACAGTACTATTTCAAATTTACTTTTTTTTTTGTTCTGTTAACTTATCTTCTCTAAGTTAATTCCTCTTATAAACAACACAAAATGGAAGTCAGCAGGGAAAGATGAGATTAGGCCAGAGAATTCAAAATATTTTATTTCAATTCTGGCTGTACTAAGAAGACAAAGAATGCAACAAGAAGAATTCATGCTGAGAAATTTAAGAACAACATCAACTTACTAAAAATACTGCAATAAGTAAAGCCAGGGACTGGTCAGACAGCACATAAACTAAATACTATTAATGATGCTATATTTAAGTACCAAATATGCATGAGTTTTAATCAAAGATAGTCCATCTGATCAGCTGCTGCTAGGTAAAAGGCAATAACTCACAAAGTGCAGCTGTTTTTTAAAAAGCAGCATGAAGCACTAGCCAGATCCTTTGCCAGCTTGCAAGACAAAGCCACACTGCATATTCATTTCACTGCTGCTCTCCCTGGTTGCATTTGAATGCTAAAATACAGGAGACTTAGGTTAGAACACATGATTAACTTAGCTACTTATGAATAAAAAATACAAAGAAGAGCTTCCAGCACACATTATACATGTAATATATGCCTTGTACAAAATGCAGTAGTATCAAGCATAATTCTGGCATGTCTTTTAGTGCTCTTGACTAATGTCAGCCGGCAACAGCATCCGTGAGGGCAAATCCACTCTTAACTTCAGAAAACCGCGCTGTGGTCCTTTTCATTTGCTCCTAAATTCACACAATGCTGGGAAGAGATCTCCACCCCAGCTATCTCCAAATACCGCAAGTTTCAGGTGAAATCCTCCCTCTGTGCGCAAGCACAGCTACCCCAAGGCAGAGTACCTGTGTTGGCTACTTGGTGCTTTGAAAGCAGACTATGTCGAGTGCACCACAAATACATGAATACTTACATTAAAAACTCCAGCTTTTACTGCTAAACAGCATCAGACGATCACGTGTGCCACAGGCTGACTCTCCCCGACAGAGCTTCAGCTGCTGTTAGCAGCGGTGAGTCTGCACCAGTACTTATCTCTAGCTATGGAGTATTTGAACAGCAGAGGAAAATCTCCGGCTGTGACTGCACCGAAGGAGCAGGAAGCGCTTAAGAGTGAAATACATCGCAAAACTCCTCAGCGTTATTCGGAAGTTCTTATTTAAACCAAAAAAATCCCCTCCCTCTACGCTAGCAGCTTAACACTGATGCAGCAGCACCATTAGCCCGCATCTACAAAAACTTCGCAGCCGCAAACCCTCCACCCACCGCGGCCGCCGGCGATAATTTCAGCCGGCGGTTTACGGCAGGCCCGCAGCTGCCAGGTCCTGGAGGGAGCTGCTCTGGCAGAGATAACCTCACCCTGGAAGCAACCTGGCCCAAAACTCCGGCGAAAGGCTGTGCCGCCACGGGAAACGCCTGCACGCTCGTCCGCCTCTAGTTTCAGCTGCAGAGCGTGTTTCCATTCGCACAGTGCGGTTTTGGAGACCTCCTGATGGGAAGCATCCCAACTGCAGCCATGCCCCTGCCTTGTTTTCCCCCGCCATCGCTAGGAGCCGGCCGAGCTCTTTGCTGGAGTTTTCTGTCACAGCCACGAGAACTCTGCCATGGCACTGAATCCCACAGCATCAGAGATCATCCGAAGCACTGAGAATACAAATGAGCCGTACGGGGCACTGCCGTTCAGCCGCGGCTGGGACACGGAGCGCGCAGTGCACCCAGCTGCCGGAGGGAGGAACGCCTCTTGTCGTCTGCCAGGAGCCCTCCTTGCTCAGCGAGCCAAGGTGCTACTATTCCTGCCCAGGTCTGCAAAACTGGCCTTTTGTCTGCAGACTCACAGTTCAGATTGATACCGGACAGCTCTCTGGAGTGGGATCTTCAGATGTTGCATCCCTGGGAATCAGGGCAAAGAAATGCGGGCAGAAAGGCAGCAAACGCAGGCAGGGAAGGAGAAAACACTATTGCCCAAGACAATACCTCACATAACCCCGGGCACTGCCGACTTCTAATGCTGCTGGTGCCCGAGGGCTTCCAGGAGATGAAGAGATAAAAGCAAAGCCATAAAGTTTTTAAGAAAGTCCCTGCACAGGCATCTGACACACTGACACATTTCTGTCGTTTGCCCTTCCTTTTCTGCTCATTTCCTAATGCACGTACTCTTTAAACATCTAGGTTTCAAAACGGGCCGGCCCCTTTCAGAAGCATTGCACATCTCCAGGGCGCTGGTTTAACGCGGCGTCTGCCCTGTCCCACACAGACCCGGGAACTACCGTGCCAGCAGCTCCAGTTCTAAACCAGTATGGCGGTCAGGGGCGCTGGGCAAGAGTTCAGAGAAGAAGAAGTAGTAACAGCATTCCCTTCCGAGCCCGACGAGCCCTTCCGCTGCCACCCTGCCTCTCTCCGCCGGGCCGCTCCCCCGGCCGGCAGCAGCCGCCTCAGCGAGGCCGGGCTGGCGGGACGCACGCCCCAGACACCCGCCACGGCGGAAAAAAACGGATCAGAGTTTCTGGAACCGTGGCAGCGCTCAGCCCTCCGGGAGCTCCCCGGGCAGGCAGCTGCGGCCAAGGATGGGGGCTGAGGTGCGGGGTCTCCTCCCTTCCTGCTCCTGTTATTTCACCCCACTCCGTGCCCCGCACGGCGGAAGGCGCTGCCGCCGCCGCCCGGGATGCAGTATCCATGGCAATGCGGGATTGCATCATGCTCTTGACTAAACTGCACCGGGGAAAAGACGCTCCCGGCGAGAGCCCCGTCCCTTCCGCCGCCCCGTCCCCTCCCTCCACGGCCGGCCTGCCCGTCAGTGCCGGCCCCGTCCCCGGCCGCAGCCCTGCCGCTCCTCGCCGGGAGCCGAGCCCCCCTTTCGCTCCGCGCACCGCCGGCGCTGCCGCCGCACTTGTTGCGCGCCCCGCGGAGCGGCGCCCCCCGCCCGCCGTGGCCCCCACCCCCCCTGTCCTCCGCATCCTCCTCCGGGCCCGGGTGGCCGCGCCGCATCCCGCCTCCGGGCGGGGAGCCCCGGCGCTGCGCTCCCTCCCGGCCGGGAACGCGGCCCTACCTGGCGGCGGCGGCGGCACTGGGGGCGGCGGGCGGCACCGGCCGGTCTGTCCCGCTGCGAGCCGCGGGGCGGGGCCGAGAGGCGGGCACGGAGCGGCGGGCCCCGCCCCCCCGCCGGCCGTGGGCTGACGGTGACGTCAGAGTGGTGCGGGGGGCTCACGGGCGGCGGCGGAGGGGCGCTATGACGTCACGGGCGCAGAGAGCCAATCCGGCGGCGGGGGCGGCTCAGGAGCGGCGCGTGCGGGGCTCCCGCCGGGCCGGGGGTCGGAGCCGCCGCGTCCAACAGGTCCGGCCGCGCCCGCTCCGGGAAACAGAGAGCGGCTCCTCGGGCCCTGAGCGCTCTCAGCCCGGGCCGTGGGAGCGGGGGGCCCCTGTGAAAAACAATATGGGACCATGTAATTAAAGACTGTCATAATGAGATGAGCCGCAGGCCTGCATTAAAGGTCCCGGGCAGATGTAGTTGATGCTTCCTGTGTTTTGAAGTAACGGGCTTTGCAACGTGACAGCATTTTTGAATGTCAGCTCTGGCTGCAATTAAGTAGGTGGTATTTTAACTTGGTCGTATAATAAAACCGCTGGTTTTGTGTAATTTACATGCATATGCTGAGCCGGTCCCCACAGTGTCAGATGTCTGAGGAAGGAATCTCAAAGCATCTCCTTTGGCTCCTTTCCAATTGCAGGGATGCTCAACAGAGGAAGGAAAGTTCTGTCCGTGCTCTCCGGACACTTCATTACCTCCACAAGGTCCTAACGGGGCAATAGTGAGGATGCCTTGGCGTTATTATAGCCAACAGGAAGAAACCAGTTTGTTTCTTTCCCTCTCTCACATATTCCCTCGTGATGGAAGATGACCTTTTAATTTTTTCCCCCTCCTAAAAGTTTGTTCCGTCCCTTTGTTAATTAAATGAAAATGTTACATAAGTAAAGAGCAGCTTTGCTTTGCAAAGGAGAGGAGTCAAGAAGCAATTTGCATGGGGTTTATTCAAGATCAAGTATCTCCACTCTATGGGAAGCAGTTAGCAATTTTAGAAAGCTGCAGTAAAAAGGGTTTCCTGGAGCTTTCCCCGAGCTGTAGGAGACAGCTGATTGGTTGAAGCCATCAAAACTGGCTATGCCAACCCTGCATCCAGTAGCTTCTCCTGGGCAGTGATACCATGTCCATGGTCATTCAGCTGAAGCAATGAATTGCAACCTCACCTCACCTGATTGAAACTCCATGTGCAAACAGTCCCCAGAGGTCATGCTGGGCTGTAAATAGTCAAAAACAGGTCCCGGGAGGGTCAGCTGTGTCCTGGGGTGCATCAGGCACAGCGTCACCAGCTGGTCAAAGGAGGGGAAATTCCCGCTCTGCTCTGCTCTGGGGCAGCCTCACCTCGAGTCCCGTGTGCTGTTTTGATCACCGCAATATAAAAAGGACATTAAGCTATTTGAGAGCATCAAAAGGAGGGCCACAAGGATATGAAGGACCTTGAGGGGAAGCTGTATGAGGAGCAGCTGAGATCACTTGGTCTGTTCAGTCTGGAGAAGAGGAGACTGAGGGGAGACCCCATTGCGCTTTTCAACATTGTCAAGAGGGATAGTGGAGGGACAGGGGACAGGCACTGATCTCTTGACTCTTGTGACCAGAGGCAGGACTCAAGGAAACAACATGGAGCTGAGTCAGGGGAGGTTTAGGTTGGATATCAGGAAAGAGGTTCTTCACCCAGAGGGTGGCTGGCACTGGAACAGGGTCCCCAGGGAAGTGGTCACAGCACCAAGCCTGACAGAATTCAAGAAGTGTTTGGACAATGACCTCGGGCACATGGTGTGACTCTTGGGCTGTCCTGTGCAGGGCCAGGAGTTGGACTCAATGATCCTGGGGAGTCCCTCCAACTCAGCATATTCTATGATTCTATGAGTACAATAATGGAGAGTGTTTCCCAGTGGGATCCGAAATTATTTTCCTTACGCTCTTACTGGGACAAAAGAAAATCTATCACTAAAGTAAGCATTGAGACTATGCCACTGTTCTTTAATCCTATTTCTTTTATTAGAGTAAGATGTTAAGAATGCTATTTGGTTGGTGTTGGAGAGGTTTTTTCCTCTTTTTGTTTTAAAGCTTAAATCTCTATTTCCGTGAAGGACCAACCCCCTGTATGATTTGTGTGTGTGTGATTTGAGGCTTTATAGCAGTTTTCAGTAAAGTATGAATATTCACAGCTGTCCTTACCTGTGTGTTTTAACACTGTGGAAAAAAAACCCCAAACCCTACAAAAACCCCAGCACAACTGTCAGGTGAGTGTGCCTTTCTGACGGCCCTTTGTCCAGGTTTATGTTTTTGATGTTTCTGAGGCATCCCTTCCTATTTGTGAGAAATCAAGCCATCTTAATTGAATAAGGCACAGGTCCCATTTTTTCTCACTTGAGCCAAAATGTCCTGAGCTCACTGAAACATGACCAATATTAGGTCTTTTCACGTCTTTCACGCTTTATTTAAAGCACTTTTCAGTGTGCTTTAAAAAAATTCCTTCCTGACAGGCGTACACATTTGTTTCCATGGTTTATTGATGAGAGATGATTGCACCGAGTGTTATTTTCACAGCCAAAACAGCTTTCTAAATCTGGAAGGTGCTTAAATAATTAAGATTCAATCTGGCTGTTTAAAAATAAAAAATAAGAACTTGAGATGCAAAAAGGGATGGAGCAGGGCATAAGGAGTGTAGCTGGGGAGTGAGCAGCACCCTGTGCAGGAAAGGGATGTGCTGCTGCCTGGTCCCCATGCTGTGTCCCACAGGCAGGGAAGTGTGCCCCAAGCCCGCCAGAGGCTGGCACATACCTGCTGTGCCTCCCTTCACTGTGGAGCTTGCCTTTCTCACATGCTGGTGGGGTTTTAATGAGGCTCTGTATGCCCAGGGTGCCAAGTAACTGGCACTGGAGAGGGAAGACACAACAGCTGATGGAGGAAACAGTGAGGCTGGGGAGTGGGATTTTGGTTTTGCCAGCCTGGCTCCAGTGTGAGACTCTCAGACTGCCAGCTGGTCTGCTGGTTCTTCCCTCTCCTGGTCTCTCCAAAGTGCTCATGCTGTTATCAGTCAGAGAACAAGAGCAAGGTCACAGCATGGGAAATGTCATTTCAGAATTACCCATTTGGGAGAACTAAGCAAATGATGACAAGTGTTTTGGCACTAAATGTTTGGCATTTCATATGGGTAGGAGCTGGCCAGTGTCATTCTGGGCTGCAGATGTACTGAATCCCAGCATCATCTTCTTGGAGCATCTGCAGGTTTGTCAGGAGTGAAGACATTACCATTGACCTCCCCACTGAGCACTGATGAAATTGCTGCTGGTATATTTGCTCAGGAGAGGCTTCAGAGACCTTGTTATCATAGTGGAATCAATGAGGCTGGAGTTCAGAGAAGGGCAAATTAAACATTATTCAGGATTTAGACAGAAGGATTGCTAGGGCTGATGTAAAATAAGTTATACCTTGCATATAATTTTTACCTGCATCTCATGACTAAGGGTAATCCTACCTTTTGAGAGAGAAGAGGCAGAATCTGAGCACTGTGCAAAACCAAGTCCTAGGTGACCCAGCCTAGGCAGCAGCAGCAGAGGTTACAAGAGGCCTCAGCAGACAGGGCTATCCTAACTAAATCAATGGTACACAAAGGGAAGAGGTTAAATAGATACTAGTGTTTGAGAGTATGGGTAGGAAGAGAACAGCTGGAACATTTGAAAGTAGAGTGAAAAGTCAGTGAGCGCTGCAGCACCGAGAGGACAAAAGAGCTTGGAGTAGAAGGCCCACCAGCATGGTGTTTGAAATTAGCCTGGATAAAGGGGTAGTGTGTGTTCCAGGGAAACGAACCCAAATGGTCTTCTTTTGGGGGGTGAGTTACCAAATCTGTCTTCTTTTTTAAAAAAAATTGTTAGAAATCCTAGCTATGCCTATTTAGTAGCAGTTCATCATACACACTGTAATGAATAGGTCCTTGTTTTGATTAGGAACAAATTATTCCAGTTTTTCCAGAAGTAAATTAACAAATTGATTAGAATAAATAACCATCATTTGCCACTTGGTCATCTTAACGGGATTTTTCAGTTCTCCCTGAGTTTGCCTTGGCATCCGTCCAAACTGACTGTGGCAGCTCCATGTTCTTTATCAGCACAATAAATGGGATGCAATTACTGTTCCTAATCAAACACTGGACTAAAGAATCAGGCTTGAAATTGCAGCATCTATTTCTTCTGAATATGGTGTTTTCTTCTATTGTGCAGACCACAAATGCTTGATGCTGTCTGTACAACTTTGTCTAACTTTTAAGTACTTAATCTTTGTAGAAAAAGCTTCCAAGCAAGGCTTTCTTCACAATTTTATATTTTCAGGTCTCATAAGCAAGTGACTGGATGAAGCTGCTATTTTGAGATTCCAACACGGAACTGGTGTGAACGCACTCACTCTCTGTTCTGAGGCATGATCATGTTACAATCTGGTCTCAACTTTTGAGGGTGCTTTTTGCAATATTCTCACAGGCGAGAGTGGAAGCAAATTCTTGGCCCTATGTTTTTAATCCATTTTCATGCATTTTACATTAACAGCAGTTATTATTCTGCATTTCCTCTTCCTCTTACCTCTCCCTGCAGAGTGCAGTGCTGTAGGCAAATAATTAAATAGGATTGAAGACCTGCACCAACTCACCAAATTTTCTGTGTATTTTAAGAGCCAGATTTACCCCAAATAGTGTCTCACAAGACCAAAATATTTTGTTTCTTGTCAAATAGGTCAAATAATTATGCAATTTTCACTGTCACTGGTGTTAGTATGTTCTTTCTCACCATGTTGCTCATAATCTCAGAGAGAGAAAATGTGGTTAAAGTCCACCCTTGTCAATGCTGCTAAAGCTTTAATTACCTCGAGTTCAGAAAATAATGAGTCCCAAGAATCTTGCCACTATATACCAGCTAGTTTGCTCCTATGGCAGTGCTGGGGCTGCTAATAGGAGACACGGAAAGAATAACGAGGTGTTTCTGAAGATCAAGTAGTTCCAAAATGGGCATGAAGAAAGTGGTCACTTAACCCAGAGTTATGCAGAGATTAGCTGAGCTAACCTGTGTGGGTAGTGCCAGCTGTCCTCCTCAGTCTGCCTTATCTTTCTCAGTGTCCACAGGAGAAGTGGCAATCAGTACTGGCGTGTTTATAGCCCTGTACTCAAACCACACCTCTCCCTCTGGGGCAGACCCAGGCTCTGGCAGGGCATGACCCACCTTAGCCCATCCAGGAGTTTGCTGGTGGCTGCAGTGTGGCAGGGAAGGGGCAGCATGGAGGATCAGTCTGGTGTGCCTCTGTCCCACTGCTCTGCTCCGACCCCAGAGAGACCTGCGAGCCTGGCCCTTCTCTCTCCTTCCCTGCCTACTTTTGGGTATTCCCCCCACAATCTGGACACATCTTCAGTTAAGACTAGAAGCTCTTCAAGGGGAAAGTATATTGTCACTTCATATATCAAGCAGCTTCTGCTGGAGGAGAGTGATTCCATAAGAGCTAATGCTAATCACAGTAGGGTGAACAAAGTATAAACTGCATTATTTTGCATTAGTAATTGGATGCCTTGCTCCTTGCCTCTTCTTCCTATGGTGCCTTTTTGTTGACTTACTATATGGATTACAACATCTAATCCTTCAAAACAATGTGTGCTCTTCCAAAGAATCATAAATCCACCCGTGTCCACTGCAGCCTGTCAACAATTTTCTTGTTAATCTCAGAACTAGTGGGACAGGGATTTGGAGCTGTCATGTTACTCAGTGTAAGGGAGCTGGTAAGAGTGCAACACTGTATTTCCATGAAGAGTGTTAGGTGTTCTGATTTAGAGAAGCAGTTAAGGGCAGCATTTGTAATCCCTCTTCATGTGCCGTGCTGCCTATCCCTTTCTCTTTAACCAGAACCAGGGTAAACTGTTTGAGGTAATCCTGTTGTTGAGAGAAAACACTGTCTTACTGCTTGGAGCAAACAGTAAATCATGTTTTAAAAAAAGAGATGAGGGAAAGTATTTTTGTAAATGCGCTGGTTTGTCTGAAAACATGTACATGAATCTGAATGGTTGTCATTCTGTGTTGGAATTTTTAAAGTATTAAATCCATTCAAACTGCTTTGTTGGTGGACCTCATGGTGCCAACTCCTGATAGTCAGGATAGTTATTAAGTCATCACTGTAGTCATGTTTTTGAGGAGGCTGTTTCCCTGCAGAACACTCTGATCCTAACATAAGTCCTTTCCTCTTTCAGCCTTAAGTGTCCATAGAAAATCTATTCTGCATTTTGAGAGAACCATTATACCTGGACATTTGGTCTGAGTCAAAACTATGGTATACAATTTTAATAGTCTGTTTTATTGCAGGATCGCTGTCTGTGCAGAGCAGCCTGCCTTTCTGGCTGCAGGATACTAAAGCCTCAGTACACAACACTGAGCCCTCCCCTGCCCATCTTCCCAGGAGAACCTGCAGATCCAATGTGCTGTCTCTGTTGCTTGCTCAGCCCATGTGCTACGGCAAGAGTAACATTTTTGCCTCATATAAAGTGTTCAGATATCCTTTCCCACTTTTAAGGATTATTCCAGCTCTCGCCTGGGAAGGCAGAACCTGCCTTTGTCCTGTGGTCTTTGCAGTCTTCTTGGGACCTCCACTCACGTGGCCTGGGAAAAAGGAAGGCTGGGAATGTATTTTACAGGCAATTGGAAAAAAAAAAAAAACAAAGGTAAAAATAAAACATACAAAATAACCGGTGTTTTAGGGTTTTTTCCCATTCTCACTGGCCATCTTCAGAGAGCCCTCTGGAGATGTGCAGCTGGAGAGTGAGCCACTCAAAGCAGTGGCTGCTATTGGTGTTTCTAGCCCTGCTGCTGACCCGAGGAGAACTGTGAGGGGGCCCTGGGTGGGCTCCTCAGCTGTAAGATATCAGCAGCACCCTGCCAGCTACTGGGAATAATATTTGGTGAGTGATACAGCAACCAATCCAGGTCAGGTTTTGTGTAGGAGGTATTTTAACATAAACCTACTTCTTGTCAGATGAAAAGTATTTTGGCTTTCCCTGGGAAGGATGGTTGGTTTGGCCTTTATTCTCCTAGGAATGCAGTTTTTTCCCAGCTGTGAACAATACAAGATATAGGTAGATAATGAGATAAATAATGTTGGATATTCCTCTCTTCTTGTTTTGAGCACTCACACTGTAAACTTAGGGCAGGGACTCTTTCCCAGTATGTGCATGCATAATACACTTCAAATATTTAGATGGGAGAAGGGTGTAGAAATGTCACATCGCCTGGAGTAATTCTGATAATGACCCAAGGAGCTCTAAGGAAAGACTGGGTACACTCCTGGCTGCTATCCAGAGCGGCCTCATGGGCTCATAATGAGGTTTTAAGTAAGCAAAAGTCTTAAAGATAACTGAATCCATTCCCTCACCCTTAGGCAGAGTGAGATTCTCCTCAGCATATCCAAAGATACTGAACTATTCCTGCTGTGCAAGGTCAGCAGCCAAAAAAGAACACCCCCAGCCCCACAGATCACCATGTCCCAAGTGTGTAGGTTGAGACTGTGACTGCCAACCAAAGCCATGTTAAAGTCCACAGGAGGTCGTGATGGGGTCATGGGAAAGAAGAGTTCTTGCTTTGAGCAGAGACTGCGGTCTCTGGGGGCTGGTCTTCAAAGAAACAAGCCTGATTTACACTTTTGAAAATAAATTATATTTAAAACAATGCTCTGGTCAGTCTCATTAATTTCTTCTTGAGTGCCTTGCCTTCCTCACAACTCTTTTTAAACAAAGTGTCTACTTACTTAGCCATAAAAATAGTATTTAAAATACTTGGGTTTGCTTCCAAAACGAATTTTTTTTTATGCTGCTGAGGTATTTCTCCAGACTTGTCTTTTACGTATAAATACGTTTGAGCTTGCAGCCCTCTCTTTTATTTTTATTAGGCCTTACACCTATTCTGATGACATCTAACATTTCTCCTCTGCCTCTGGTACATAATTTGGTCTATTGTCTTCTTTCCAACTTCCTGCTTTCATAATTTATTGCATTACTAGCATTTTCAAGCTGCAGTCTGCTAAAACCTGTGTATTTGTCTGCTGTAATTTTTGTTTCTAATCCTTTGACACAAATTTTCATTTCAGTATTTGAGCAGCAATATCTGACTAACAATTATTAGGATTTCTTGTGTTTATTGGTCTGTTTGAAAAGGAGTATGGCATGATTACACTATTGTCAGAATCTAGGTGCTGACCTTTCACATCCATATCCATCCTAGTTAGCTTCTTGGTGCTGATGGCATGATGTGGGTCATGCTGACTGTTTCTCTGAGCAGAAGGTTAATGCATCCACACCTCTAAGCAGCCACTTTTATGAAAGTACTGGAATGATGAGATCCAATCTTTGTTTTTTGTCTGTCCTTATTTCTCCCACATAACTCCATTTTAAATGAGGCAAGTTCTGGTTTTGAGTCCTGCTACAATTTTGTCTCTTACATTTAAGGTTTATCTTTTCAGTGATTTCTGTGGAAAAATATTCTGTTTCTGAACTTGATCTCATTTTCTGCTTTGGCTGTATCACTGTCTAATAGCTATACTGTTATGATTTGATAACTTTAAATACCATATTTGTATCTAATCAAATTTAGAGGCATTCTGTATTCTTGTAATTGCATTTTTCTCATTTAAAAGGAAGCTCTTTTGTATGGTTGGACTAAAGGCTATTTTAATTTTATTGTTGGAGTAATTTTATTCACTTGATTTTTCTAAAACTGAAAGTTGCTGTAGCTCATTCACTGCTGCCTCCAGCCTCTGTGTGGGAACGGCTGCTGTGGGGTGTCCCTGGACCTTCATCTCCAGGATGGCTTCTCTGTATCATGACAAAACAGCTGGAACTCAGAAATGCCAAGTTACTGTTCTTTAATGAATTACCACATCAACCCACAGAATTAAGTTGTTTGTGCTCTTACTTTCTGTTGGAAATGAGAAGAGAAGTGCATCAGTCTAAACCGTCATGGATCAAAGGTACCTATGCTTTTGCTGGGGACTGAGAGCTTTCAGCTCCTGCTGCTGCACAGGCACTTGGTCAGCTGCAGCTGTCTGAGCCCTTACAAACATTTTAACAAGAACTAAAGTAGCTCTGTGTATACTGAGGGCACTTACTGCTGCTACCAGCTCTCCTCAGCACCAGCAGCTCAGAATTCTAGGCATATTTAAGAGAGTGCCTCTGTTCTCATAATTATAGTATCACTACCAACATACTATAATTAGACAAGTTAAAAATTGTCTGATCTGAAATGCGCTAAACTCCAGATGCAGTTATCACTGAGAAAAACTGCTTTGAAGCTTTAGCTCCAGATGGGTGATATCCTGACACCCTCCTCACCTTTCACTTGAATGGAGCTTTTTGCATGGACTTAATACACATGGATGGTCTTTGTTAACAGCTCTTCTTGTCTTTTTATTATATACCAGGAGAAGCATTAGAGGCTCAATGGAGTGTATTTTTTTTACATAATTCCTTTATGCCACCTGCCAGCCAGGGGGTTGTTATTTTATTACAGTAGTTTCTCATTAACTGTGCACATTTCCTGTGTGGGGGCCGCATAGAGCATCCTCTGAAACTTGGGAAGAGTAATCAGTTCACTCCTTTATTCTGTGTGAGGTGTCTGTGCTCCTTGTTTCTTGCCTCTTGCAGATAGTGGGTGTGAGCTCTGCACAGCCTGGACAAGATGTTCTATCTTTGAACTGCTGCCAAATTCAGTGAACCGTCAGCTTTGATGTATCCTGGTTTCTTCAACCTACTTTTAAGAGGGAGAAAAAGCATCACTGAGGCTATTTGCTTTTTTGCTATAACCACTCCTCATATCATTTTGACAAGGTAGTTGCCTTGTTACATCCCTTGTATGGATCATTGATTGTGTCACTTTTTATAATCATTGCATTTTTGTTCCAACCCTGCAGTGAGAGCACTGTCAGCAGAGAAAAGGTAGCTCAAAGCTCAGACTTCTGCCCTTCTCATGAATGCAGTAGCAGGAGATTCATCATCAGAGGCTCTCATCAGAAATCCCCATTCTTCACATAGTTTTGGAGTTTTGGCAGACTTTCTGCTTCCACCCACGCAGAAAAGACTTGTCTAATAAGGCTAGCAGCATGAAGTCCATTAAGATCAGAATGGCAGAATAACTGAGTCCAACTCCTCCTTTTGATAGTGGAGAGTTGTCTTTTTTAAAGGAAGGCAGAAAACTGTGTTTCAGCTCATGAAGCTGGCTGACTTCTGACACTGAAGCAGCAATCTGTGTTGGCCCCATGAGTGCCTGGATGCCAAGGTGGGCTGAAGCAGCATGTCTCTTCCTCAGCTGTGTTAGCACTGTGCCTGCTGCGGAGAGGTCCTGCCCCATCCACAAGGAGCTCCCGTGGGATGTGACCTGTGGGCAAGACTACTAACCACCCCTCCTGCTTCCAACACATAGCTTTGTTACACTTGGACTCTGTGTTTTATTTCAAGGTGCTTGCTGTTCCCCTGCCCTTTTCTTCAACCCTAGCCTCTGCCAGACTGACTTAAAAGCTGCAGTGATCTGATTTTTTCTGGAACATCGCTCTGACAAGGAGGCTTAGCGTTCCCAGCGCTGAGGCTTTAAAGGATGACTATCCCCAGGGGTGGCAGGATGGGCCACACAGGCACTGAAGGGCTTTGAGCTCCACTCAGTGTGTATTAGCACCACAGACTAGTGCCTCTGTTTAATACATTTATCAGTGTTTCTTACTGCATCATTGTACTCTACAGTATGAAGAATTGATTTGACATGAATCAGCAGGGGAACCTTACACATCCCAAATGAATGATGTGCAACGTTGGCTTTATAAAATACTCATCCCTAGTTGATGCTTGCAGCACAACATCACATACCTAATTGCTCACATGCAGAACTGTGCCAGCAGCCTGCCTGGGTAGGGTGCAGTAAACATGTTCATCTGTTGTCTAGATCCTGTTTTAGCTTAAACAGGAGGTAAAGGCTTCTAAGAAAATGAAGCTTGGCTATTTAAACTCAGGTTTTGCCTAATGGACTGTATGGATATAATTTTCATTCCCAGTAAACCCCAGAATGCATCAAGCAGACCCCATGTCAGTAAGATGGGTTGCTTCCCTTGAAAGCTAACAACTTTCATGGGCATGCTGGTAACTGAAAGACTAAGAAGGGGCTGGAATAATTGACTGTAGGGTTATTGCTGTGGACTAAGTAAAACCCTGGAACAGATTGCCCAGAGAGCGGGTAGATGCTCCATCCCTGGAAACACTCAAGGTCAGGTTGGACAGGGCTCTGAGCAACCTGATTTAGTTGAAGACTTTGCTGCTCACTGCAGGAGGGTTGGACTAGAAGACTTTTAGAGGTCAAATGCAAGTGCAAGGGAGAGAATGGGATTGAGGCCTGGGAGCTGGGGGAAGAATGGATAACCCCTTCCAGCTTGAGTAAGCACTTGTGCTGGATTAAGGGTCAATGAACTACAGTGTCATTTGTCTCTGCAGACACAGGTATGGGTGCTACATGCTTTCCACAATTTGTTCCTGCTGATGGTCTCCTTTTCTAGAAAAGTACCTTGAAATAGACC
The DNA here is from genome assembly GCF_009650955.1 of Corvus moneduloides. Taxonomy (NCBI): domain Eukaryota; kingdom Metazoa; phylum Chordata; class Aves; order Passeriformes; family Corvidae; genus Corvus; species Corvus moneduloides. The sequence continues at coordinate 26,167,613 of NC_045478.1, forward strand.
TCTCATTTCCACCTCTCATTTCAAACAGACTTTTGAAAATACTGTCTTCTTTTTCTGCTTTAATTGCCTGCAATATCTCGAAACCAGACACTTAATACATTTTCTGATTTTATTATTTTGTACTCTTTTCTTCCTGTATCAAAGATTTATTTCCCTACATTAGCTCTTCTTTCGAGCTGAGTGTTCAAGGGGGAAGAAAACTGTGCTGTCAGATCTCATACAAGTCGAACTGAAAGAAAGTAGCTCTACAACAGCAGGTATTGACTAGACCTCTCTCGGTTCAATTGTTTTTTTTTTTTTCTATTTGTCCGTGAAGCCTTAGACCAAATTAGTGCCATGACTGGCCCCTGCAAATTGCAGCATGCCCACAGGTGGTGGGACACGATGGCTCTGCTTCCCAGAGTCTCAGGAATGTTCCTGAGGCTTGTTAGGATGCACAGTGTAAGGGACCCCAGAGTCACACAGCTGTGAAAAACCACCACCTACATGAAAGCTGTCCAGTCCTGTGTACTTGGGAAATTCACAAGTAGTTGCTGAAAGGTCACAGAACCATCTTGATGGGTACCGTGATATAAAGAAAATATTTCAGTCAAAAGAGTAAAACCTTTCTTAAAGATTAAACTTCTTTAGAAACATATATTTATAAGAGAGGGAAACTAACATAGTTTAGGTGTGTCGGGTTTCTTTTTTTAAAAAGAGCAGGGAAAGATCTGGTTCACATTTTTACCAAACCAGGACCCAACTTCTTAAACTCAAATTGCCATTGATTTTAACAGCAGAAGAAATGAGCCTCACATTGATTTAGACAACAACTAAAAATTGGGTTTTGTGTGGCAAACTGTTTTTGGATCATAACTAATTACATCACTTTGGTTAAAAGCTTTTTAAAAACCCTACTGTTGTCATATTTCCTTTTAAATGCTGTTTCATCTGAAAAAATCCCCATCTCTTATGATGGGGAAAAGAGCAAATTCTGCACTCCGTTCAGTTTTATCTACCAGACAGCATTCTGCATTCCGTGCACACCGTAAGCAGAGGAGCGACCTCGCGGCCGCTCGGAACGAAGGCAGGGAGCGGGGCCGCCCCGGCTCTGGCCCAGCGCGGGCCGCGCAGCCGAGGGCAGCACCCACGGGCGGCCGCGCTGGCTCCGGGGCCGGCTGCGGCCCAGCCCCTGCCGGGAAGCCGGGGTTTTGTTTTCCGCAGTCAGTCCTGCCTCTCGTCCTCTTGCTTCAGGATGTGCTGCTGTGGGCCACTCCCTGAGGTACTTCAAGGCATGTGTTTTTGCTGGCGAGGCCAAGAGGCTTTGGCTAAAGGCATGAAGAGGTTTGGCTCGGCTTGATTCATGCTCCCTCCTCTTCTGGGAGTGCCTGGGGAGGTGCCCGAAAGGCAGCTTGAGGTGCTGATAACATCCCAGCAGATCACTAGGGACTAATTATTTATGGCATGCCCTCTTCACATTGCTTTAGCCTTAGCTGAGGTGCAAATGTGCCCTGCCCTGCCCCGGGGCAAGTGGCCCAGGCCACAGCAAGCATCTCTCTGGGGTGCCTGAGACAGGAAGGGCTCCCAGAACCGACAGGAGGAGTGAAGTCCTGAGGATGGTTTTGAAAAGGAAAATAAGGACTGTAGAGGAGGTGTCTTCTGAGACTTCTGCAAATCTTCTGGACCTTAAGGGAGAAAATCAGCTGGCATTATTTAGAGCCCTCTCCCTGAGCACAGTATTTGTACAGTAGGTACCATTAGCAGAAGCTTTGGTTGGTGAGAGACCTACAAGTCTCTCTTTATGTTCAGACAGTTCAGATATTTTTTTAAATTTTAATATAATTATTTAAATCCTACAAATAGTGATGGATGTGACTGTCAGGATGCCACACCTGGCACAGCATCTCAGCCTGCACCACTATGGAGACTTGTGCTTACCTCTCAGGAAGGGTAGTGGTCTGGGGCTGAATGGACATGAGCTGAGCAGAAGTTTGGGACCCAAATTGCTTCCAACTTCATCCAGTACCTTATCTGTTGTTCTTACCATTTGCAGGTCAGTTTTGTGTCAGTAACATGAACCTCCGCTTGGCATTTTCTCCCCCAATGACTGTCCACCGGCTGATGTCTCTTCCAGTCTGTCAGTCTGTGCTCTTCTAACTGTGACTATTGAATGCACCTGTACAGGCCAGCACAGGGATGTTTGGGCCCTGTTCACTGGAGGAACACAGAAGTCTCTTTCTTCACACTCTATTTGCATGGTCACATTATCATCCTAAATCCTGTGGTTAGGACCAAAGTTCCTCCATCAGACCATGTTTCATCCCTCAGATAAATCCAGATCAGAAAGCATTCACCCATTGCATATGTTATTTTTTTCAATACCAGCATTACTGGCATCTGTCTTCAGGTGCTTTCAGAACATCCTCTTTTTCTTCTAATAATATATACTTCCTTCCTGTACCTCCCTCCTTTTTACATTATATAGTACCATCAAAATCACAAATATTTATGGTGTTGGTTGTTCAGTTTAGTTAGCTGAGAAAAAGAATCAAAAAAGAAGGTCAGAAAGTAAAACTGAAAGCTGGTGGAACACTGGTAAGAAAACAAAAGGAAGTTATCGTAAGGGCAGAACTGAGGAGCAGAAAGAAGTCAGGTGAGGTCTGAAGACATGGTAATGAGGAAGTGCTGCCTGGAAAAAAGATGACATTTTGAAGAGCCTAAATAAACTGTAGAACTATAAAGAATACATCAATTCCTATAAAAATCTATTGAAACATTCTCTTTTTTGAAATACCTGTGACAAACCCCAGAACCATATCTTATTTTAAAACAGCAACAGAAGCTGTAAGCTTCACTTCCTTGGAAACATCTGCTAGCACCACCAGCAGTCCAGCCAGCTGAAGGTAAACCATCTCCCTGGCTTTGCCACGTACCCAAATCCTCCTCCTGCCAAAGAAAGGCAGAAAACCAGAAGGGAAAGATGCCAGGGCCTGTCACCACTTCTGCTCAGCCCTTCAGCTGGTCATTGTGCAAAGGGCAAATGGTAGGAGAGCTGCTCAGCGTAGTGGGAAACACAGAACCCTGTGCTCCAAGCCCAGCAGCAGCTCATCAGATAGCCCTCATCATTACTGATCTCTGGTGCCTTTTTTGTACAGTGCTAATCATCATCTTGGCTGTTTTCCAGCCCACATGATTGCCTTCTGCCTGCTGAAATTATCTTCAGATAAATCCAGATCTTTGAACTGGATTTGGTATCTTTCTGCATGTCCTAGGAGTGCTAGGGAGATGTGTCTGCACCATGTCGTTACTGCAGCTCCTGACTGAGGGCATGTAGGTGATGCCCTCCTCCTTCTATCTCTGCCACTTTTTCATATTTTAGAGCAACATGCTTAATAATTTTGCTGGGTTTCAGATCACACAACTGGAAATTGCCTTCAAGGTCTAAAATATGGCCCTAGCCTTATTAAGAACTATTTGCTTCCAGACAGAAGAGACCCTGCATATAAGTGTCACCTAGTACTTAAGGAAGTGTGTGTCCAGGCAATTGAACAGAAGTGCCTTGACATCTTCCCAGGTGACAGCTGGTCTCCATTGCCTGTTGCTGTCAGCCCACAGGATAATCACGTAAAACCTGTTGGCTGCAAGGGGGGAAATAACGAGTCTTCTCACAACTGCCCCAGGCTGAGAAAGGCAGAGCAGAACTCATCAATGTTTGCAAACAAGGCTCGGCAGCTGCCTGTGGCAGCAAAACAGAATCCTGGCACCTGATGGCTCTGGGCCCACTTTGCTTTTTCACCTCTTCCCAGAACCATAAGCAGAGTCTCTATACACCTGAATTTTGCTTATTCTGCTGAGAAATTTGGAGCCTCTGTCATATGCCCCATTACCGAACTTCAACTGACAAATGTGACTCATTAATCACAGTAATTTACCCTCAGCATACCACTGCAAGAAAATGGATCAAATTATTCTCCCAGCTCTGTTTGGGCAGTTGCACAACTTCCAGGAGCTTAAATGAGGGGTGGATCTGGCCCCTAATCTCCCAGGAGAGTCACAGTTGCTGCTCAGAGTACCTCCTCCCAAATCCTCTGAGCTCTTGGGCAGTTTTCCTGTTGCAAACTGCCTTGAAAGTATAAAAAATAGAGTAATCTGTTGAGGCAAGCTTGGCTGAATGTTTCATTGTTCCTTTGTTTCTAAACACATGCAAGCTGATTTACTTCCGCAGCTATCCAGTTAGAGAGGAACAACTGCTTTAAAAAAGCAACACTTGGGAAACACAAGGGAAAAAAAATTGGAGTTTGAACATAAATGGCCATAAGCCCAAAGAGAGCCATGTCTGACAATGAAGAAAAACTGAACACATTTATTCTTGCTATATATAAAGCAAACTACGTTTTTAAATCCATAAGAACAGATGCCCTTGGTTTTCAATGCATGTTCAAAACCAGTGGCATTGGTAGCAGGAGGAAACAGTTGTAATGCTTTGCTGGGGGAAAATGGCTTCGGCACTTCCCATCTTTGTCAGTGAACTATTCCCCAGCCACGGCAAACAGGCATGGCTGTGGCATACTTGCACTCCTCCTGAAAGCCATGTCTCCCCCTTTTCCCTCCCAGCTGTAGAGTTCAGTGCTTGCTCCAAGGTCACTGAATAAGCCTGTTAGACAAAGCTCAAGGTATTGAAGTATTCCTAAGCTGCTCTTGTGATTTTTTTACAATACCACCAAAGATGTGCTAGTGCAATATTTATTTCCAGGCAGCAACTGAAGAAGCCAAACATATGATGATAAATACAAATGTATTTTTGTCATCCACAGAGGGCTTTACTGAAAGCACAAGAATGTGCTCTAATGTCTGCACAATTCCATGCTTGATTTCTTACTCTTTCTTCCAGGATCCACAAGAAATTTAGCTTGCAGTGAGAGGTGATTTTGGTTTTGCTATGAAAACAGGACAAACGGATAGCTTTCACGTAAAATCTTAAATTGTGTGCTAATTTTAACTACCAGAAGATGAAAATAATTTAAGAGAAACCACTTAAAGCACTTTGTGACACTTTTGTGTCCTCTGGTAGTGGGAAGAAGCTTTAAAATGCTGCACTGTAGGCTATTTTACCTTGCCAGAAATATGTGTGTAAGTACATGTGTCAGCAGAGCAATAACCACTTTCTTTTCTTGCAGTAATTTGAAATTCTATGCCATTCCTTACACCTCCTGCAATAAGGACAAGGCCTAAATGCAGCAAAGTCACATACTGTATCTTCTAGATTCTGTGAAAGGATGAAGCTTTTATCAAAATCACCTTTTTTGTGATTTTTGTATTGCTTTCCCTGTTCTTGTAATTGCACAATTCAAATGCAACATTCAAGAGGGGTAAATGCTCCTCAGAAACAGCTTTCTTTCTCCACCCATTGGATACTAATAACTGCTGTAGTGGACAGGACTGGACAGCAGGCATGCTGTACTCTTGATCTGTCTTCCTCTTTTAAAAATGTTGAACAAATTTTTTCCCAACATACGTTCAATGTATTTGCAAAGGACTAAGGATATTGCCTTCATACATTTAAACAAACCCTGAGTGCAGATGTAGGTTGTACATCACCAGTGATTGATAAGCAGACAAGAAAAACAAAAGATAATCTGTTTACCCATTCCAGTTGCAAAACCCTCCTGCTAGATGACTCTCTGCTGTCACTTATGGATGACACTCTGCTGTCTGTGTAATGTCAAGGTAAACCTCAGTGCTGTAACTTTGCATCTACAGCAACACAGTTGAGGGAACCCACATCTGGCGGCCTACCTCGTGTTGATTTAAAATGCTCTGGACATCTCCTTCTGTCAGGCAGTGGTTTGCATGGCTCTGCACAGTCTTTGTAAGTAACACATCTCTGCTCTGAGGTGTGATATCTTTTAAACAAATGTCATATGAGCTTGAAGTTGAATGAAGTATGAGGTCAGTAGCATTGGAAATATGTCTTGCACTGGAAGTTTGTGAAGGATGAGGGGATGTGAATTTATGCTTAGAAGATCAGGAGGCTTTCTCCAAATGCTGTGAATGGTCTATGAAAAGGGCACCAAGCTAGAAGACAAAAGCAAGCATCAGCAGAGGTAAGGATATGAGGACATCATTCATCACAAATTGGAGATATGAGGAGATGTGCATGCTCTGTTCTGAGTCAGCGAAAACCAAATTGTTGATGTGACTACCTGTCATCTGACACAGGTAACGACCCCATAAAACATTCATGGATATAATCAGGCTTTATGGTACAAATTTGAGGAAGCATAACTCCTATTGAAACCCCTTTGGTGCTGTGTTTTTCCATGGATCCTGGGTATGTCCCAAAACATAAGAGCGGAGCAGGGAGTAGCAGGGAATCAGGCAGGAGGGATATCCTTCCTGGAAGTATCTGCCTTCTAAACATCAGGACATGCTCCTTACATCCTGCCTGAAGTTTCTGATGCAGTATTTAGAGCCCAAAAAACTTCAACTTGGAAAAAGATCCTTATCTGCTTTTAGTCTTTTAGTCTGAGATACTCAGAGCAGAACTATGATGCTCCATCACACACAGCAGTGTTCTGGCTGCTTAATCTCAGAAAGCATCAGCACCCTCTGCACCAACCACGATACATTTTCTGATCTTTTCCTCTCTGTGTTTGTGTGTGTCTCTGCCACAACTCGATCATTGTCCATTGGACTACCTTAGAAACCTGCCTGAAGCTGAATGGTCATTCATTTTGTACTAGTGGATAGACCAACTTGGGTTATGTAGTTGTGGGTGTCTTGTACAGATCATTGGATTGGAAAGAAGTAATAGCTGAGGTCTTCTTCAGGCAAGTGGAAGAAGCCTTGCTTGGTCAAAGTGATTTGGAATAGACAACGTGGATTTATGAAAGGGAAATTGTGCTTATCCAAACTTATAGCTTCCTACGATGAGAAGAGTGGCTTGATGGATGAGTGGATGTTCTCTCTCTTGGCATTAGCCAGGGTTTCAAAACTGTCACCTGTAACATCCTCATAGAAAAGCAGAGCAGTGGGCACAATATGTGGACAATGAGGTGGACTGACAACTGTGTGAATTGACAGGCTTAAAGGGTTGTGATCAGTGGCACAAAGTCCACCTGGAGGCCTGTTACTAGGGGTGTACACAAAGGTTGATACAGAGACCGCTATTACTTAACATCTTCATTAATAACGTGTGTGATGAGGGATGGGACAAGCTCAGCAAGTTTGTTGATGGTTGAAAACTATGAGGAGTGGCTGATACCATTCAAAGGGACTTGGACAGCCTGGGGAAAGGGGCAGAGAGGAATCTCATTAAGCTCAGTAAAGAAAAATACAAAGTCCTCCACCTGGGGAGAAACAACTCCATGCTTCCATACAGACCAGGGGCCAACCAACTGGAAAAGAACATGGCAGAAAAAGGCCCTGAGTGTACTGGTGAACAAGCTGACCATGAGCCAGCAATTCTGCCTCATGGCAAAAAAGGCTAGTAGTATCCTGGGCTGCATTAGGCCAAGTGTTGCCAGCATGTTGAGGGAAGTGACATTTCCCCTCTGCTCAGCCCTGGTGAGACCACAGCTGGCATGCTATGCCAGCGCAGGGCTCTCCTGGACAAGAAAGGTATGACCTCAAAGGACTGGGTCCCATGAAGTGTCTGAGAGTTGATTAAGGGACAGGAGCAAGTGCCACATGAGGAAAGGCAGAGAGAGCTGGCACTGTTTGGACTGGAGAAGACAAAGCTCAGGGGCAATCTTTTTATTGGATATAAATACCTGATGGGATGATATGAAGAAGGCAGAGCTTCTTCTCAGAGATGCCTACTGACAGGATAAGAGGCAATGGGCACATACTCAAGCACAGGAAATTCTATCTGAAGTAAGAAAACACTTTTTTACTGTGAGGATGGCCGAACACAGGCACAGGTTGCCCAGAGAGGCTGTGGAGGCTCCATCTCTGGAGATATTAAAAAGCCATGAGGATATGGTCCTGGATGGCCTGTTCTAGCTGACCCCGCCTTAAGAAGGGTGGCAGGGGATAGACTAAATGATCTCCAGAGGTCCCTTCCAACCTCAACTGTTATGTACTTCTGTTCCCTGATTTCCAAACTGGTATGCACTTGAACTGCACTTTCCTTTATCAGGAAAGTAAATCAGTTCCTGCATGCATTACAGGTAACAGGCAGTGATATTAGACCCTCTCCATGCACGAGAACGTCTGTTTCCTATTTCAGACACAAAGCGAGGATGTAGCTTTTAGATGTTTTAGAAGAAGTTGGACACAAAGACAGTGTGTAAAAAGAACATTTACTATATGAGACTCAAATGCTGCTTGATTTACACATGGTTGAATTATAAATTTCTGAGGCTTTGCCATTGCCTGGAGCTGTAGTGCTTGACCACCCCCCTCATCTGTGACGGTTCCTTTGGTCCTGTATAGTACGTGATGTGCCATCAAGTACTGCTGGATGTACCCACAAAGGCATAACATTCCTCTGGTTCTGTAGAGAGTCAGGTGACAAAACCAAAAAAATATTTGGGTACATGAAAGTGAAGATGTCATTATGTCTAATTTATAGATGTAACCTGTTTTTGCCAGTGGAAGTTGGTGGGAGGCACACAAGCTACAGCTGTACTAGTAAATGAAATAGTCAAGGGGGCTGACTCACCTGCCCGCTTAACTTGTATCCGTGTGCTGGCCTTGGCTACGTTAATTTTCTTCACAGTGGCTGGTGTGGGGCTGTGTTCTGGATTTGTGCTGAGCACTTGGTTGATAATATAGAGATGTTTTTGTTATTGCAGAGCAGGGCTTACACAGAGCCAAGGCCTTTTCTGCTTTTCACATTGCCATGCTGGTGAGGAGGCTGGGGGTGGATGGGAAGCTGGAAGGAGACACAGCTGGGACAGGTGACCTAAACTGACCAAAGGGATATTCCAGACCATGTGACATCATGGTCATATGTTTTCTTGGACTGTATCTGAGCCCCAAATATTTTCTCCCTAATGGGTAGGGCTAGGTATCCATTCCATGATTCCAAGTAACAAGTAATTCCATCAAAGTGTCTAGTTAATATTAACAGGCTGTTAGAACACTGTTGACCAAGATGTGGCCTGCACCCATTAATCAGGTTATAACACATCCTTGGGAAAGTAGTTGGGGCATGAGAAAGAGCAACCAGAGGAAAGAGCAACATTACTTAAGTAGTTAGGGAGACAATGTGAATCACTGAGTTCACCTAGAACAGGAGCATGGAGCAGAACAGTTGACAATGCTGCTGCATAGCAAAGTCAGTAGGAAACAGTGGGGCTTTCTTTACGTCCTGCATAGCCAAGACTGTTAGAGAGGTAGCCCTGTGAGAGGCCTGACTCATCTCAGGAGAGGCACCTGCCTGTTCTGTGTGACTGCTGGGAGGGCTGGGCAGGCTTCACCCTGCTGTCAAGGAACACAGTAACATGGCTGCAGCTGGTCTAGTTGTCTCCTGTGCAATGCTGCTGTGTTTGGAGGCTCACCCAGAAAGCTGAAGACTTTAATTCCCTTGCATGTTCAGCCACTAACAGCCATCCCACAGGAGGAGCCCCTAGGCATGGACAAGGCTCCCAGTGGTGTAGGGCATGTGCATGCTGGCAACTGGGAGTTTACCTGCTAGGGAACCACTTTTAAGTAGCCCATTCTCTACTCTACTCTACTAGTGACTGCTTGAATTCCGATCCAGCTCCCAATGCCTGCCTGATGGGCTGAAGTCTGTCCTTTCTACTATGCCTGCTTCCCAATTAACATTGAATTTTGTAAGAACATAACTCAGTCAGACCAGAAAGCCGGTGTTGTTTCCCTGGCAGATGTGGATGCTCAGGGAGAGAACACAAGGAATAGATGGTACAAAATGATCCTTCCCTGACTTATTTACCCCATTCCACCATCCAGTCGTTTGTGGATTTCTTTGGACAGAGATGGCACCGAGGCAATGGTAATCAGAACACTGACTATTAAGCCAGATAATAACAACAATAATAATGACAATGACGATGATGCCACTCTCTAAGTACTAGCCACATCTTTTCCATTAATTTGGCTGATCACTTGGAAAACCCTTTTATATTTTTGCCTCATCTTGCAATGATTGGTTCCACAATTTACTTAGATGATTCAATCATGTTTATCTCCCAGAAACCTATTTTCCAGGAGAACAATTTCTAACTTACTTTGTCTGCCTCATTAGCAAAGACCTTCTACTTTTCTGAGAATTCCCCTTTGGCCTTGCCCATCTGTTGCTCTGTTTTATGTGTTTTGAGATTAGGTAGGAAGAACACTCATACGGCACAATGTGTATTATACAGAGGTTTACAAGCATGAACTGGTTTGTTCTCTGTGGTAGCAAAGTCTGATAAAAAGGATGGAGAATTTCCATCCTTTCCTCTCTCCACCAGAGACTCTTTAAAAACTATGTTAAAGAATTGATTTAGGCACTCTGTCTGGAGATTGTGTGTATGTAAACACTCAGAGGCAGCAGCACATCTCTATTGGGTCTGACTGAGATAGAGTTCACTTGTCCTTAGCAGCCCTCACCACGCTGTGCTTTGCATTGGTAGCTGGAAAGGTGTTGATAACACACCAGTGTTTTGGCTACTGCTGAGCAGCACTGTCCCAGTAACATTCCTCCCCCCATCAAGGGGCTGGGAGTGGGCAAGATCCTGGGAGGAGATGCAATGAGGCCAGCTGACCCAAATTAACCAAAGGGATATTCCATACCATGTGATGTCAGCTCAGATATAAAAGCTAAGGGAGGGCGGGAGGAGGAACAGGGTGGGGCATGTATTATTCTACAGTGTTGGCCTTCTGGAGCTGCATGTGCTGAAGCCCAGGAAGTGTCTGAATATTGCTTGCTGATTGGAAGTAGAGACTGACTTTTCCCTTTGCTTTTGCACGTGCAAACTTTCACTTTTCTTTTTTTTCTTTCTTTTTTTTTTTTGCTTTAGTAAACTGCCTTATCTCAACTGACAAGTTGTTTTCCATCTTATTTTCTCTCCCCTGTCTGGCTGGGGAGGGGAGTCGTAGAGTAGGTTGGTGACCACTGAGCACCCAGCCAAGGTCGACCCACTACAGTCCTTTTTTGGTGACCAAATGTGGGGCAAGATAAAGGCATTAATAAAGTTATTTATTGCATGCTATAGTAAATAGTAGTTATCAAGTAGCAAGCTCCTGTGCAGGACATTGAGTTTGTCAGCTGTACTGCTTATCTCTTCATTTTGCTTTTGGTAACATGCTAACACAAACAATGGCTCTGTGCTTTGCCCTTACACTGATGGCCTTGTTGTGGGGGTGAGCTATCTTCTGTGGATGAGGGAATACACCTCCTTCCCCCTGCCTGAGATTGATATGAATGCTTTTATAATGCAGCCTCTCATGGTCTTTGCTCATCCTTATGCAAACTGCTTAATACTGTTAATAACATTAGCTAATACTGTTAATAATACCAACTAATACCATTGCTGTGCTATGGAGTTTGTGGAATCTGGCATCATCCTGGTGTAAGAGAAAACAATCTTTAGGTGAGTCGCTATTGAAATCTGCCCTGAGGCATCCAGTTCCTGGGTGGCAGGGTTCATGGAAGGATTTGGGCATGTTTTAAGGGCGGTTATCACCTCCCATTACCTAGGACTTTACACCTGAACAGGTAATAAACTTTGACAAACTGACCTGTCAACTGATAGAAGGGTGCCTTGCCCACCCCAGTGAAAACCAGCAGCTTCTTGCTCTGTACTGGAGCCTGGCGTGTGCCTATTGAACTACTGCACTGTACTCTCAGAGGACTTTAGTTGAGGCAGGAATCCAAACTGCATTTGAGGACACTATGGCTGAGACAGGGACTCAAACTACGGCAACTGCAGTAATTGCTCCAGTAGCGAAAACAAAAAATGGACAAGGTGAGTTACAGGCCCATACCACCATTTAGTCAGGGAGGAAGAAGAAGCAGAAGAAGCAGCACTAGGACAAGAAGGGGAAGTAACAATAGGAAAGAAGGGGTTAGATCAAGTGCCAGGTTCCTTCAACAAAGAAATCAAATGGAGTGAGGCAAATCAAACAGGAAACCAGAGTTACTGGTTACAGATCTCATCAGAACTTCAAGACTTGAGAGAAGATTACAGCCACCAGCCAGGTGAGCAGATTTCTGCCTGGCTGCTTCGATGCTGGGGTTGTGGTGCCGACAGTCAGCAGTTAGAAGGTCATGAAGCCTAACAGCTGGGATCCCTTGCTAAGATCCCAGGAAACTGAAAGAGGAATTGGAAAAGAAGGAGCAATTTGCAGCCTCTGGAGATGGCTTCTCTCAAGCATGAGGGCAAGATATCCATTTAAGGAAGATCTTGTGAACTCCCCAGGGAAGAGGACCGCTGCAGATGAAGGTATCCAGTACCTGAGAGAATTATCGGTGCTGGAAATTGTCTATAGTGATCTAGAAAGTGACAGGGTCCCTAAAGATTCTGAGGATGCCCCTTGCACACTGGCCATGTAGAGGAAGGTGATTCAAGGCACCCCTGCATTATATTCCAGCAGCTTGGTAGCACTGTATTACCCACGAACAGATACACCAACCATAGAGATGGCGTCCTCCTGGCTCTGAAATGTAGAAGAAACTCTGGGTATTTCCTCATTCCTGTGAGCCCACACTCCAGCTGTCAGGGGCAGCCCAAGAGATCAGTCCTCTCCTGCGCTTGTCAGAGGGAAGGGAAGCCCCAAGTGCAGGCCGGGTGATGAACAGTAGATTCTCATGCCCTGAATGAAGTCATGCTGCCTCTGACTGCTGCCCTATCAGATGTGTTGGAACTTCAGTATGAGCTAGAGTCAAAGGCAACCAACCAAGACTCTGTAACTCCCATCCATGAACTAATTCATCGACTGGAGAGCCAAGGAGCGATCAGCAGGACCTGGTCACCCTTTAACAGCCCAATATGGCCGGTGCGAAAATCTAATGGGGAATGGATGCTGACAGAAGTCTATCGTGGCCTGAATGAAGTCATGCTGCCTCTGAGCACTGCCATAACAGACATGTTGGAACTTCAGTGTGAGGTGGACTCAAAGCAGCCAAATGGTGCCACAGTTGATATCGCTGATGCATTTTTCTCAATCCCTCTGGCGGCAGAGTGCAGGCCACAATTTGCTTTCACTTGGAGGGGTGTCCAGGTCACCTGAAATTAACTGTGTCGACCAGATAACAAGAAAGAAACACAAGCTTTTCTGGCCTTTGAGGTTTTGGAGAATGCATATTCCAAGTTATAGTCAGCTTGTGAGCCCCCTCTATCGAGTGACCTGGAAGAAGAACCACTTTGAGTGGGGCCCTGAGCAACAACGGGCCTTTGAGCAGATCAGACAGGAAATAGCTCATGCAGTAGCTCTTGGGCCTGTTTGGACAGGACCAGCCATGCAGAATATACACTACACTGCAGCTGGAGAGCAGGGTCTCACCTGGATCCTCTGGCAAAGGACCTCAGGAGAAACCTAAGATCGACCATTAGGATTTTGGAGCTGGAGTTATCGAGGATCAGAAGCCCACTATGTTCCAGCTGAAAAAGCGGTTAGCAGCCTGTGAGGGGGTTTGAGCTGCCTCAGAAGCTGTTGGGACAGAAGTGTGTCCTCTTGGCACCACAATTGCCCATCCTACACGGGATGTTTAAAGGAAACATGCCCTCAACACATCACACAACAGTGCTACATGGAGTAAGTGGGTATCACTGATTACACAACAAGCTCAAATGGGAAAACCCCATTTCCCAGGAGCCCTAGAGGAGATTATGGGCTGGCCAGAAGCCAGAGATTTTGGAGCATTGGCTGAAAAGGTGACACATGCCCAAGAAGCACCACCATATAACTTCCACTTTCTGAGAAGTGCCCTAACCACAAGGGTCTCATAAAAACTTTGAAGCTAAGCAAGCCCTTCTTGAAAAACAGAAAGTGACCACTATTGCAGTTGCTGGATAGCCTGTTGCTTTCATTCCAGATGGAGTCCCTCTGGGACTTGGGCATTTCTGATTTGGTCAGTGACTGGACCTACACAGGTCTCTTGGTGCTCCCCTCTGGAGAGGTGTGTGCTGAGATGCCTGGGAAAGCTGGGAGGTCAAATGTGGGAGGAGTCTGGAGCTCAGACCCGCAATGTAGAGGGCAATAAATGAGCAAGGGTCTGATGCCTTAACCCATCTTGGTAACAAAAGGTCACCATAAATGGACTTTTATCACTCCTATCTAGACAAAACATTGCTGTAAGTCTGCAAAAGCCTGAGTTCATGTTAGGATGAGTGGCATAAGCAATGTAAAGCTTCACCTGCTGTCCTGTGGCTCACAGCCATCAACACAGCGAGCATTTGTCATGTTGTACCCAGCTGCTTCCTAACCTCACCCTTTCTTCAGCACGAAGTCCTGACATTTTGACTGAGGCCATTCCTGGTTTACCTCAGTGATGCTTCATTCTTTTTTTGATTTCTATCTGCCACACAGAAAGAAGCAGAGGGAGGATGGAACCCCCAGCTTTTCTTGGGAAGAAGGAGTTGCTAGGCTTTCTTAGCCTAGAAAAGGGTTGTCAGCTGCATATCCAAAACCGGTTCCACGGACGCCAGACACAGAGAAGTTCCTGCCTGCCTCTCAGTGTGCCAAAGCTAATGAGGTAAGCATATGAAAGCATTCCTTGGTGATCACTTGATGGAAGGAGTGGCTCAAAATTAGAGAAGTTTTTTTTTTTAAGTTTTTTTTTAAAGATAAAATTCTGCAAACACAAAAAGGCCTTCCATCCCAAATTACATGCCAGACTTATCTTGCTTGCACCATCAGGTTTCACAGGCATTGCTAAACTCTCCCTGCTATCTACATCTTCTCTGACTTTTTCCTGTTCTGCCCACTCTTAGGTTGCCTCCAGACTGTCACCTCACTTTATTATGTGGGTTAACCCTTTAGTGGGTCATTGTCAGCTTCTCACTCCTATGTGTCCTGCTGGTCTCCGTTTCAGCTGTCTATTCTCCTGTCTCTGAATAAAAGCAAAATTTCCTTTGCCTGTCTCTTTGCAGACAATTTACAACTCACTCTCTAGGCCAGACCTGCCTTCTTCTGCCCACATTGAAATCTGAGCTGCCAGATAAACTGATCTTGGACAAACTGGAACTCCTTAGCACCTCCCTCCTTTCCTTATTCCTTTCTTTTTTTTCGTTAACCATGGACAAAAAAAGCCACACAAGCTTGTAGCTTGTGCACTCAGTCCTCACGTCTAAGCTGCCTAAGCCTTGCAGAGTCTTCCTTCATGATGTTAAGTAATGAGGCATTTTAAGACGACCATTTTGTGGCTCATGCCCATGCTCAGCTTCCCAGGTTTTTTGTCTCTTCCACCACCTGGGTTGTGGAAGCAGGCACAGCCTCCCACTTTGCATCCTATGAATGTGGAGCTGCTGACATGGAGCTGCAGAGGGGCAGGCAGGCAGGGCAAATTCAGGAGGCAGAGCTTACTCAGGAGCATAAGAAGCAGTCAGTCAGACAGGAGACTCGACCATGGCAGAGGATGTGCTACCTGGGAAGAGGAGGGGGCAGGAAGGGTGTGGTCCTGAAGGAGAAGGTAAGGCTGGCAGAGAGGGAAGTAATGATGAAGGTAGCCTTTTTCCCTGGAAAACATCTTTGCAGTTCCTCTTGAGTAGGTTTAGCTTTGCTTCTTGGAGCAGGCAGAGCTCCTGGCAACACTAGGACAGAGAAGCTGGGATATGCTGGATGCATGTGATTCAGATTTTTTTCCCATTCCTATCTCCACAGAAGTCATCAGGGAAGTTACAAAACTGGGAACTTGGCGTTATGTCAATGTTTCCTTCCCCACTGAAAGAGTTTATGAAAGTAACTGCTAAATCACCAGTTCCTGTTGTAGAGCCTGTCATAGCTGCTGATCTCCAGCTGGAGGTATGCCATGAAGACACAGCACTAGTGTTCAGTGATTTCGGCACTGTCTGTAATGTCCTCTTGGAGGCACGTGCCATCCCGGGACACAACCAGAGGTGTTTTTTCATTATAGGTATTGGAGAATCTCCAGTCTGGCTGATTTTGAGCCAGTGGGCTCCACAAGTAAAAGTTTACAAGGAAGTAGCTAGGACAGACCAAGTTTATACACACTCTGTACTTGTTGATAATAAAAGATAGGAAATGGGTGTGCAGGACTGTCACTGTGTCATCTCTCTCGAACTCTAGGCACAGATGAGGAAAAATTGTAAAGACAGTGCAGTTTGATGATAAAATGCTTTACATTTTAATTGTAATTAGAGCATCAGACTCCCCACCCCACATCATCCTGTGGGCACTTCTAGACCCGCATTGTGCCTTTGGTTGCCCTATGTCAGCTGTGAGGTGGTGTAGAATGTCATTGCAACAGCAAACGTGCTTGGCACCAAAGTTTTGACACACTACAAAACTCTGTTGGCTGCATCAGGACAAAAGGGGATAAACCCTCCCTTTCAGGATGAAAGCAGAGCTGGAAACAGTTAACCATTTTGCTGATGTCCTGACAACTGATGTGCCTGGCAGATGATCCCCTCTGGACAGCATGGTCCTGGAGGAAGTGTTCCTCTCCCCTGGAGAGCAGCTTGCTGTGCTGTATCTTGAAACCTAGTACAGAGCTTTGTACAAACATATGAGTACTGAAGGCACTCAGTGAGAAACATAGCAGCCTGCAGGGATTTTCCCTGGATACTCTTGTTGCACAGTTGTAATCCTCTAAGCTTCCTTTCTGTTCTGTGGATTTTGATTTTCTGAGGTAGGATGAGAAATGCTTTGTCCTAGCACTGTGTTGGGGTTCAGGGCAAGCATCACACTTCATCAGTTAGAGGCAGGGCCAAACATGCCACATTTCTGGAAGCCAGAGTCACACTGAAAGCAGGATGCCTGGCTACCTTCTCCCTTCCTAACCATGCCACCTCTCTGAGTCCCTGTGGCCTGAGTGGGAATGGTCAGACGCTGATGACACCACATGTGCTGTGATGAGTGGGAAGTGGAAAGTCAGAATGAATTTCCAGGGACATGTGGGCACTCCCTTCTGGAGCTCTGCTTTTCACATACCTCTCTGGAAATGGCTGCATCCCTCCCCCACAAGAAGCTGTGGGATGTGTGCCAGTTGGGCTGCACTGGAAGTAAAGGGAAAAAGACAAAAATCTGAAATATGTTGGTTTGTGCCATTCTCTGAGGAGGCCTGGACATATTTTTTTAAAACATGGAGTGAAGTTTGTTGTCTAGAAAAGATTATTTTAGGAGCAAGAGCAAACTGCATTTAAAAGGGGAATTCACCTCTTTGGCTCACATGGTTGTTCAGGATGTGTCATGTCCGGAAGCACTGGGATGTTACACGTCTTAATTCGGACCATGGCAGTTTTGCTGCCAGCAATTGTGTGGCTAAACCAAAAGTTGGAAAGGGACAGGCTGGTCTGGACTGCCCTTTAAACACATAGAGGGGTCTGCCCTGCCTGTAGGGCACCTACAGAGCACATCTGCCTGGGGGGCTCCCAGCTGGGGTGTCCCCAGGCAGCCCCACCACTGGCTTCAGCTGCCCTTTGCCCTTTCCAGGGGGACAGAGTGGAATCACCGCTGCTCTGCTGTGTGACCCCACTGCGAGGAGTTCATGGGCTAAACCCATGAGCAGCAACTTGGGCATAAATCCACAGAGAATTTGGACCCGGAATACCGCTGTGGCTCTGGCTCCTTTCCCCCTTTACTCTGCCGAGAACAGCTGTTTTCTCTCCCAGCTCCCTGCAATGCCTCTTACCTTAGGAGGACACCTAGGGCTGGCCCTGGGCTTAGCAATGAGCTTCGTCCGACCTCATTCCCGCGCCTTGATCACACCCCAGTGAGGACCCTGCCTGGTTTTCTGCTCTCTGTGCCAAGGTTATTTCATTTTGCTGGCAATGGTCACACTGCCGAAGCCCAGGGATCACGTCAGGGTTTATATTGCATTGCTCTGGTTCATCCTGCCGGGGTGAGAAATCACAGGCAGAAGCGGTTTGTGCTCAGTGGTCCAGCTTGTGTCTGAGACAGAGTACAGCAGCCACATCTCCTTCTCTCCACAGTCTGGGGGGTCTGGAGATCTGGCTTGCAGCTTGGCCTGCCTCCACTAACATCCCATGCCATCCTCTGTCCTACTGCTCTTTAAAATCAGATGTCTGTAGCTGATGCCAGTGGGATGAGTAACACACAGGAACACTGCAGAGTGGGATGAAAGGTAGGAAATGTGGGTGATGCCAAGCCTTGCTTCCCCTCAGCAGAGAGGTATTTTTTTTGCTGGAAGGCTTTCCTGTTTTTCATTAGGCAGCTGTGTGACGGTCTCTGGGCAAGGAGTCTCAGTCCCTTACAGTGCCAAGAAAAACACTCCAAGTTCTTGGCCTCTGAATGCCCATGTTGTGAGTAAGCTGGCAGGGATTAGATGTCCAGCTCTGCCTGTGCATGCACGGATGGGAACAGACGGGAAGGAATATAGTCCAAGCTAGAAAATGGTTGAAGGGAAAGAAGAAACCTAACTGAAAAATGCTGGAGAACTTGAGGTCATCTTGGCACAGATGCTTCCCCAGCACAAATCAAAGAGTCGGGAGAAAATGGAACGTCTCAGGATGGTAAGAGGCTTCTCTCCTTCATTCTTTCCTCCTCCCTGCCCCCAGCCACCTTTTCTGAACATGACCTGCCAGAGCAACACACAGCAAGCAACTCCTCACTGCCACACCGACTGGCTGTAGTCAAGGAACAGATAGTAAGGCACTCTGTAAGATCTTTCATCCAAATATGTACCATCATCCTGTACCATCAGATAAAAATCTGCTTACTTTTGATCTAATTGCATTTAATAGGAGCTTGGGCTTTTTCCAGAGTAAGAAAAATTGTTGTTGCTTAAATATTTTATAAACTAGCATGTTTCTGGCTAGAACATAAACTCTTAGAAGTCAATAATGAGGAGCCATCATGCACCAACACTTTTTTTGAGCACAATGTGGCTCTGGGTATTACCTTAATTTCCTTCACTGGGAAGTGAAGGAAAATTTACTTTTTACCTTCTCACTGTCAGCATGATTTTAGTTTTCCCTTTGTGTCATGTCACAGGGGTGTAACTTTGGAGTAACTTGAGATACATAACTAAATTCAGTGGCTAAATTAACATTGTTTTCTAAGACTGAGAAAAGAGTTTACAGCCATTTCTTGCTTAACATAAGCCATACTATCTTGCCCAGTTGTTCAATTCATAGCCAGCATTTACAGTTACGCTTTTCTTCTGGAAAGACATTGCTTTGTTCAAAGGGAGACGCGATGCTGCCACTCCCACCTCTAAGCCCTTGGAGCAGGCATGGCAGCGTGAACGGTGCAGGCAGCAGGACTCCCCAAGCTGCAGGGTGCTCTGTGGGGCTGCTGCCAGCACCTGGAATCTGCCATCGGCTCTGGCCAGGTATCATGCTAGTGGAGGCCTCATTCTTTCTGCTCACAACAGTGGTATCTCAGCAAGAAGGACCCACGCCCAAAAGTGGAGTCTGACTCAGCAGTGCTGCCGGCAGCTCTGCAGGCTTCAGGGCTACCCACCTTACAGCCTTTACTCTCCCCTAGTTTACACAGCCTAGTTGGGAAGGGTGTAAATAAAATCAGGTACATTTTCAGGAAACAATCTCCAGTGTAATTTGACAATATGGTTGGAATAAATGTTTGATAAAGTCCTACCAGAAACCAGGTGGGCTTCTCTTTAGAAACGTGCTCACACTGGGGTGGTCATCCCTGAGCAGCGCCATGGGCTGCAGGCAAAGCAGTGGGAGCAAAGAATGTCTGCGACCCACAGCTGTAGAAACTTGCATTTACTGCTCCCACTGCTGTACAGAGAGAATACATCCTTGAGAAGGAATGGGCAGAAAGCGCTGTAGCCTGCAAAGCCTTCCTGACTTTACTTGTCTAGGAGAATCTTACAAGGAGTTTCCCAGTTCTAAGGGAATCTTATTCCAGGGAACACTGTATTGGATTTGCATGGCCAGGTTTGGGTATTGGGGGGGGCTATAGGGGTGACGTCTGTGAGAAGCTGCTGGAAGCTTCCCCCACGTGCAACAGTCAATGCCAGATGGCTCCAAGATGGGCCTGCTGCTGGCCCAGGCTGAGGCCATCAGCAACAGTGGTAGCACTTCTGAGACAGTATATTTAAGAAGCAGAAAAAAAACTGCACAACAGCACTCAGCTGGAAGAAAGGAGTGAGAATATGTGTGAGAAACAACTCTGCAGACACCAAGGTCAGAGAACAAGGAGGGAGAGGAGGTGTTCCAGGTGCTGGAGCAGAGATTCCCCTGCAGCCCGTGGTGCAGAGCATGGTGAGGCAGCTGTGCCCCTGCAGCCCATGAAAGACCATGGGGATGCAGAGATCCACCTCCAGCTCCTAGAAGAACCCCCAGCAAAGCAGACAGATGTCCAAAGGAGGCTGTGATCCCGTGGGAATTCCACAATAGCACAGGCTCCTGGCAGGACCTGTGGCCCTGTGGAGAGAGGAACCCAGGCTGGAGCAGGTTTGCACCACTCCCAGAAAGGCAAGCTGCTTGCAGAGCTCTGTGCACACACAAAAGGAGACATTTGAAGGATGCATGCTATAATAAAAGCATAGCTATAATAATCCAGAAACAAAGACATTTGAACATAAGTAGTCTGACTCAAGAGAAAACTGGCATCAGAGTTCATAGCATCAAGACCTCTGGAGATCACAATGGAATCTCCTAGCTGAAAACTGAGTGAAAGGCATGAAGCATGTTACTGGGATGAACTGGGGCCAACATAATGATCACTGAAAGTGCCACAACTGCTGCACAGTTAAAGTCTTTGGGCAAGGAATCAATCACAGTTCACCTCACGTGTCTGATGCTTCTTCCCCTCCCTTTGCTCACATGATTGTTGGAAAGGTCATTATTTCCATGAAACCACTTCATGATTGCAGGACCAAAAGTCCTGAATTCATAGCCCAAAGGAGTTTCTCATGCTCTCTGCAAAAAAGTCAGCCAGCACTTGAGGCTTGGACTAGGGTTTGCTTCTCTACCTCAGAGTGGGCACAGAGAGAGGTGGCTCTGTTCTAAGTTGTATTCAAAACTAGTGGCAAAGCTTGCCCCCTCTCCCTGCAGCAACTCTGGTTTGCCCTGTGAGAGCCCTCACGACACTGTAAAAAAAGACTGGATCACATACTTCAACTCTTCATCTAGTGACTGTAAGATGCTTAGACACTACAACCATGCATGTCTCAAAAAACAGCAGCAGCTCTTGTTTGATCTCACTCATCCCTTTTGGAAACATGCACACAAGTCAGGAGGGAAACTTCCAGCCACAACTTTCAGGACATCATGACAAAATGTTCTCTCACAGGACACATAGTCTGCCAGAAGGGTGATTCAATGTCAACTGAAAGGGAATAAGGACATGTATTGATGCAGTACCAGCAGAAAAGCATTCCAACTATTTTTAGGGGTCCTCAAAGCACAGCAGCTCATGCTGTGCAATCAGAGAGATGCTACCTTGACAATAGCAAGGACTTCTATGCTGTAGAAGTGGCAGACCATTTGTCTGAGTCCTGAAAAGCTCCACTGTGAACAAAGTGAGTCTGGGTGAATTGTACTTGCCAGGTATGCAACTCCTCCTTTTTTGAATCTGAAAGTGCGGATTCGAGTCATGGAAGTGACCAACACATACTGCAAATTTTATTTTTATTTCCTCATTACAGAAACTAAATTGGCATATGCCTACACCTTAATTAAAACAAATTCACCACTGCAGAAAAAGAGCATTCTTTTTATTCTCTAAAGCACACCTGTCAACACAGAACAAAGTGTAATTCAGTACATAAAAGCTTCTTCTTAGTGCATCTCTCACTGCAGTTTCTCCATTAGTTCTTTTAAAAGAATCATTACATCTTAGGTATTTATATATGCTTGCATTAAAGCTTTGCATCTTCTACCCCTAATGCAATTCACTTCTAGAAATCAGTTATGAAGCTAAATCAAAAAGGCCCCTTAAGTTTGCTTTATTTACAGATGCAATGGCTGAATTTAAATACTTTACAGTCACTCCCAGCACCAGCTTCCAATTCAAAGGATTAGTGCATTCCAAAATTTCTCTTGAAACTGTTTTCTAGAGGGGATTAAGTTGTCTATAACTACAGCTACGTAGGTAACCCCAGCCAGCTACATAAATTAGCCTACAGGAATTAAAACATGCTGACAAAAATACTTATAATTCATAAAATGAGAAACTCCATCTTTAGGAAGAATGGACAGAAGTTTGGTTTTGTGCTGCAGTCATTGTCGACTATAGGAACACCAGCAGTGTGGGAGAAGAGCAGTCAAGCAGGCCGAAGTCCAGAGCAGCTGTCTCTGGTTCCTTTGTGAAGAGAGCTGTATGTCCAGCTCTCATTTCCTCCTCTCTTTTGACACATCTCCCATTACTACTTTTTTGGTGAAATCATCTGGCAGATTTCTGAACTGAGACAGCATACAGCTTATTTCAGAGGGGAAGAAAATAACTGTGCATCTGCAGGCAGCCTGACTTGCATTATCTGAATAAAGACAGATCTGTTCCTCTGAGTTTTACAGTTTACAAGTGGATGCAGGTCTTGTGGCAACTGAGAAACTGCTGTAAGATTAACAACTGGGATGCACATATATTTGTCTGTTCTTATATACTTTCAAAACCCAAATGGAAGGAAGAAGTATCTGTGACTCAGGTAGATCCAGAAGGACTTTTTTTTTTCTTACACAATAAGGTAAATTACTTAGCACATTCCAGGTTAAAAAAATTACAGTAAACATTCAGTAACTGGAATGCATATAATATAGAAGTACCATTACATTTACAAAGCTGTTCAGGACAATTTTTCTTTCTATATTAAGCATAAAAAAGTTACAAGCTAATTCACAATAACTTTAGTTACAATGTTATTAAAATACATTGATGTTAATCATAAAAATATTTTACTATTTACATGTACATTGTATAAACCTTAACAATAAGAATATGCCTATTTTAGGATGCCTTAAATGAGAATTTAGGCAGATTGGCCCATTTTATAGTGCAGTATCCCTGTTTTGGTCTTCACACCATGAAACTGTACCAGATTCACAGTATCTTTGCTAGTGCTTTGCTAAAAGGCTTAAAGTTTTTATTATTTAAGAAGCATTCATTCATTCATTACAAAGAGTCAGTTTTGTTTCCACTTTGTTTCTTATTGAATCCTACCCCCAACAGTTCAGGACACTCTGCCTGGCCTTGTGCGATTTGGTTGCATTTCCACATAAGGCTGTAATTAATTTCATCAGTTATCACACTGTCTTGCTTGTAGTCTGGATGCTGTGCGATAAATTCCCTCATCCATCGAGCAACTGTCATTAATTCTCCTGTGGGCAAGAGCAAGTTAAATTCCACAGTTTATACACTAATTTAGCAGTACAACATCTAGAGTTCTGTGCACTATACACACAATGAGTAGCCCATGCTTTCATGAGAAACACATTCCTATATTTTTTGGTTTTCAAATATGGCGGAACTGCAGGCACAATTATGCTGACATAACCCAGATGGTCTAAAAGCCACTTATCTGGTGCGATTTTCAAACTTTTACATGTTCCAGTGACATAATGCAGAGGGAAGTAGCAGGTGGAGCAGGTGCTACCAACAGATTGTACAGCAAAAGGTCTTAAACATTTCATTTAACAGAGAATCTGTCTGAGATGAATCAACAGACACCTCTGCATTACTTCATTTATATAAAATAATTTTGTAGTTGATCCATCCAACCGAGCTGCTAGTTTTGATCAGTCAGCCTTGGCTTACTATTCTTTCTCCCTCTGGCAGCTACTCTAGCAAAAAATAGGCTGGTTCCAAATCATACCAACTTCTGGTTTGTACACAGTGCCTCTGCTTCACTACACAGTTCTTGGGTTGGTCAGCAGGTACTGAAGGGTCCCCAGCACCTCTATACAAGGTCACCCAATGACACACACCCCTTGCAGGAGACTGGTATCCCTATGAAGTAGCAGCTGGGGACTGGCTGGACACCAGTGTCCAGGCTGCTGAATGTTGCTCTTGAATGCAGCATGTGCAATCAAACCTTAAATACTACAAATTTAAGGTAGCTCTGACAGCAAGACATTAAGATGGGCTGATGGGATGCTCAAAGAGCCTAGAAAAACTTTCATGGCTAGCTACTGGAACATCAGCTTCGTTACGAGAGTGGAAAGAGTCAAGGGCTTCTACTACAGAAGTCTTTGGTTTAAGAATATTATAAAAGCCAAGAGGAATCAAGTTAGAGAAAGCATGAAGGAACACACAAATAAAAAGTAAAAAGAATCCAACACTATGTGAAAATATCCTAGCAGTGGTTTTGAACAGATGTACACAAAGACAAATCAGAAAAATTGCAAAATGTACAGGAAAGAAAAGCAGAACAAAAAAGGTTGCTAGAAATCAAAATGTGCTCCAAAAACCAGAAGTAATGTTTTAAAGGAATGAGGTCATAGTTTACACTTCTACATAAGCGGGCAGAAAAAAAATTACCCAAGGGGCTTTATTTGTTGAAGACACTAAAATCTCAACATGAAAACTTTCTGACACCAACAAGAAGCAGGAGGCCTGCAAGAAAGTCAGTGGAGTCAGGAGATGAGCCGAGCAAAGCTTAAAAAGAGACTCATGTTTGAACTGCAAGCCGTGCAGGTGTCAGTGCTGGCGGAGCCGTCCAGCACACACCAACACAGACACCTAGTGGCCAGGCAGCCCAGGCACTCCTCATCCTCGTCCCGCTGTACCCTGCACACCTTCACTGGGAGCACAGCCAGCGGCTCTCCAAAGTACATCGTGGGATAGGCACCACAACTGACAAAAGGTGTGAGACACCTTCCAGGCAAGGAGAGACAAGACAAAGCCAATTTTAAGTTCAGGAGCAACAATATACTGGAGAAGTGTGCACAATTATGAATGCTGATGACAAGTGAGTAGACAAATATGATTCTGCAACACAGAACTAGAAGGCGTATCATGGAGTACCTGTGAAGAGCACTTAAACACGAAAAATTACAGAATTCATTTTTGCAAAAAGCATATAATAGAGCTGTGTGAATTTTATTGTATGACTTTAGGGGGATCAAAAGTGTAACTGCTTCAAGAAAGGTAAGGCAAAGATAATGGAAATCACATTTCTGAACGCTCATCAAGCTCTGATTACTGCACTGCAGGCAGCCAGGAGCCAGGAGAGCACACCAGGGGCAAGGACCGCTTGCTGCTGCTACCTCAGTACTGCTTTCACTAATATTTGGTGGTGGTCAGCAGCTGCTGCCTGCCTAGCAAATCTGTAGTCTCACTGAGTGGTGGCAGTCACATACCATCTGAACACAGACCAGGATAGTAATGCCTTGCTGTGCTGCAGGAGAGGATGTGACTGAAGCTCAAATGAATGATGTCGGGGCAAGGTTACAGCCACAGCAGCTAAGGTGTCAGTGGTCTTAACTCATGAGTGCTGTGTTCACCATTTGAGAAATCTGAAAAATGGCCACTCTTTGTGGATATGACTCATGCTAAACAGGCTGCAGATCAGGAGCATTTGATTTAATATAGAGAGTAAACTAGAATAATCAAAAACTTCCAACTGAGAATCATCACGGCACAGTAATACAATACCTAATGTTTTTTTATTCTGTGCGTTCTAGTTCTTAAGTGTGGATACAAATATGCTGCTAGCAAGAATTTTTCTTGCTTCTTTCCAGTCCTGTGAGATGTTTTTCTCTCTCACAGAAGATATTAGTAGATAATATATAAACTATATACTATGAACACCTGTGACCTTGCAAACCTTTGTTTATAGTATAGTAGAAAAATATTTTGACAATGGATTTTAGCCAATCACCCCAAGGGGTGGCTGATCCTTTGACCAATTAGACTATGAAGAAAAAAGTCTATAAAAGAGTTGTAAAATAATTAAATAAATCAATCTTGCTGCACAATTCCTGCCTGCTGGATCTCTCTTCTCCTCCCTACGGCTGTGGGATACCGCGACACTTAAGAAGCCTCATTTAGAAGTAATTTCATAAGTTCGTAAGAGCTGAACTGTAAACCGTAGACTCTTATCTACCTACTCTCACAGCTCTTAGGTCTGTGTAAATACAGGAGCTGACTTTTGCAATGACTGCAACTTTACACGAGGTAGTGAAGTTTTTCGTTGGTGGGTAACACCTGCAGCTGAGGTTGGACCCAGGTCACTAGGCCTTAGGAAAAAGACTATGCTAGACTTATGCATTCCTTGTTTTTTCAACAGCATTTCTCTGAAGGGAAAAAAACCCCAACAGACAAGGGAACATTTAAAAACATGTTACCACTCTGAAGTACTGCTAAAGTAGTGAATTACCAGATAAGACACAATTCCGATTTCCACCTCAGCTTTAGAAAGGTCTTTACCTAAAAGATTCTACAGCAATTTTCAAGAATTAAAAAGGAATGCAACACTTTAGTTTAGAACTGGGGGAGGGGAAGAAAAAAAAAAGCCTTGACTTATGAGGCTAAAATTAACCATCTAACTAAATTTACATCAGTGCAGGTATACAGGGGGTTTACACAGAAAAAGTTAAAAAGCTGCTGCAGGCTGAGCTAAGCACACAGTTCTGAATTAAGTTTAGCTTGCATCTTTTACTCACTATATGGCTGCATTTTAAGAAGAAACATAAACAGTCATTATACACCTTTCCTGAAAAACATTGCAACGTGGGAAGCCAGTGAAAGAGTCTGCTCTGCCTTGAAGAAGTTCTGCTACATGCGGAAGGACTTTCTAATCAGTGAGCTAAAGCCTAGGTCCCATGGTCTAGCAGACCTGAGTTTAGACTTACGACTGCTTTGGAGCAGCCAGCTTTGTAGTCACACCAGTAATACCAGGCAAGCGATCAGACCCAACCTCAAATACTCTCACAACACTCAAATGACAGGGCAAAGTGGACTAGTGTATGTTTAAACTACTACAAAGTGGACAATACAGTGGCAAAAGCAGCAGTAACTGGTGAAAGCAGCAGTAAATCATGTTGAAAAGCACCATCAAGGACTGGATATATACTACTCTCTAAACCATGATTGTTACTCTATCAGTTACTCCTAATTTAAGTTCTAAAATGGATCACTAAACATTAAAAATCAAAAATAGACAGGACAAGATTTAAGCCAGAGAACACACTCCAATCCTTTACTCTAATGATTGAACAGCTAACGAGACATCCACAGCTGCTGTCAGTTTTATCCAACTGAAAGTAGAAAAAGGCCAAGAAAGTCAATGTCCAAAAATGTCAAACATACCAGAGGCTCTCTTTTTTATTAGCTTCAGATAGTTTAGGATGGTGCATCTTGTGTCCACATCCACTTCCATGTTTTCAAGATAGGAATTCAAAATTGGGATCAAACCAGGAAAGACTCCTTCCTATGTAAGAGAACAGAATCAGTATAAAACACACTCAGTCTGGTTTCTGGGAGGGTAGAACAGAATGTGTTCCGGGTAGAAGAGGCTATGACCTTCCCATTGATAATTGTATCAATGCTCATTAAGGTGTACTCTTCTGCGTCGGTGCCTGTCCCATTCTGTGCAGAGCCACATCCATCCACAACAGCATTTCCACCTTCATGTGTGACAAAGGGAAAGGAAAAAATGGTTAAAAGGCAAGACATGCTCTAAACATCCACAACAGTGTTAGTCAGATTACTTGATGTGATACCTTTGCATATATCTTTTCTGAAGTAAAACATTCCCTGTCGGACAGCATCTCTTTTCTGGGCCACCTTCATGTTTTCATCCACCTGGCAAAAAAAGTATTTCAGAGATCTATGACATTTTTAAAAAGTAGGATTCTACCAAACTGTCACATTTGGGTTTCACAAGTTGAAACATCTGTATTTCTTACTATACTATACTTCTTACTATTTCATCACACAAACTATGAAGGTAAGTTTTATTTCATTCTTAAGTGTCCAGGACAAACCCATGAATAGATGACATTTAATGAAACTGGGTCTCCAGCAGAATAGGTGACAGTATCATGTTAGAACATGCTATGCTAATTTAAGTTTGGATGAAAACACAGGAACATTTATGATTACTTCTTTGCATATTTAGATGCAATTTAAATAAGTACGGAAGAAGAAAATTTCAATTTCCCTACCCATAGTTTGCTGCTTTTATTAACAAAATCATCACTGTCTTTAGAAGAATTATCACTGTATTAAACAAACTTTCAGAAACAGCATTCAAGTAACTTTGCATGGGAATTGTATCTATTCCATTCCCAAACATCTGTTAGATATTTCAACTTAGATTGCTAGCAAAGAAGTTCTAAATTTCAGGCCTCTCGAAAGTCCTGCAAAGTACAAAGTACATATGCTCTGCAAATGACATAAGCATTGCTCTATCTTTCTGGATGGAAGATTTTGTCCAAGTTCTGTGGTTGGTCTTTTCTCAGGGAATTAACATCATACAGCTTTTGGGCATTAGCTTTACCATATTGTCTTCAGAAAAAGAGATATGATTTGCTGAATTCTTTGTCTGACCTTAATTAAAGACTATGCAAAAGCTTCACTTCTTACCTTTCAAAGCTTTGTTTTCAATTCATTTTACATTATGAAACCTATTTACACAACAGGCTCTCTTGAAAGTTTGAAAGAACTCCAGTCCCAGCTGACGAGCGTTCAACCACATTCAATCAGACAGCCAAGATTAGTGTGAGATTAGCCCCATAACCCCCTATTATTTTACTTGAAAGAGGCAGGCTTACCAATAGTTGTGCAATTCTGTGTTGCATTACCTGCCAAATTGCTTGGCAAGCTCAAG
This sequence comes from Corvus moneduloides, assembly GCF_009650955.1. Lineage (NCBI taxonomy): Eukaryota > Metazoa > Chordata > Aves > Passeriformes > Corvidae > Corvus > Corvus moneduloides. The sequence goes on from NC_045478.1 coordinate 26,196,426, forward strand.
CAATTTTAAACCCCCCAGCCCTATGATTCTGTTCAGGTTCTTTCAGCACCTGATCTCTTATTCATTCTTAACTGGTAGTTAAAAATTTTGTGCTTTTGAGACACTCAAATAACAATGTAATTATGTAATCTAAGTGCTAAATTGCTGCATTATTTATGAAGTCTGAACTCCCTGACTTCAGGGAGTCATACCAAATGCATGGTATGATTACTGTAAATTTATGACTTCAATATTTTTCTCCATTTTAATTAAAAAACTCTATGAAAAGCCACGGGATACTATGGCTATGCTGGATTTTCCAGCATAGCGTCAAAAGCCTTCTGCCCTACAAGATCTTTTTCAAAGTTACCTATAACATTGCAAGAGTCTCTATCTAAAAAGACATTTTTTGGTCAAGTGCCTCAGAAAGAGGACACACAAGGACAATTTCACACAAAACAGTTCAGCAATTGTGAGGGCAAGATTAAGGAAAAAGTACATTTTGCATGGCTCTTCTGTCTAAAGACAAGTCACAGTTGTGACCAGAACCAGCAGTATTTGTTTCCACTCAAGTAACTGTGTAACACTAAGCATGCTGAGCTCCTCCTTTCCCTCTCCACCAGACACAAACATAACACAGAGTAAGAGCATGAGATGCAGGCAATATCCATGCTAAGGTAAGTCTGAAGCATTTATTTTGACCTCCACAGGTTATTCTCCCCCTGCATGTAAAATGGGGAAAACATGCCCTTTCCCAGCCTCCAAGCAGCCTGTGACAGTGGTATTTCACAACATTTCTGCAGACACTGCTAGGCATCACAGAAATTCCTACAGCATTTGTCTGTGTTTAATTTCATGAGACAGCAGTAAAATATTTGTTTAACACTGTAGAGTTGAAATTCAAACTACCAGTACAGATGAAAACTGACTGAAAGACAAAAATGACTGTTCTGTAAGTGCACAATTTCCTAGCTTGCAGGGGATAAAAATCAGACTTGATGCAAATCCTTTACATTTAGCTCTAATAGATCTGATCTTCCATACTTACCTTGGACAAAGGAATGAGAAAATCCAGTTTATATGACAGAATCACTCTGGTTAGCAATACCACAAACACAACATATGCAGAGTTTTCAAAGTCTGTTAACTGGACCTAGACATGAAAGGATTAGAGATTCAATTACTTTTAGTGGGAACACACTCATGCAAGTAGTCAAACAGCAAGGACAGCCTAGAACAGTTTGACTCGGATGTTCATGTTGGTACTTGTGTTCACACACACTGCACTCGCCGAGGGCTGATGCACGCACGCAATCACCAGCAGTGACTTCCAGCGCACAGTGCACGCACACGCTTCAACAAACTCAATCAACCCTGCAATTTGATGCCAAAGCACACTTGTGTTTCTAAAGACTATCTAATAACCTGCACCTTCAGGCTCTCTGTCTAATTACAGAAGTATAGTAGCTTTTAAATTTCCACTGTAAAAGGATTAAATTCAGAGAGCTTAGAAACAGACAGCTATAGAATAAAAGCACTTCTGAAAGAAACAAAACTCTGACAGTGGAATTGTTCAGTACCAGGAAATGTACTGGAAAAATACAGTCTCTAGAAGCTAAATGGGGCTTTGTTTACTGCTGCTTTAATACAAGCCTAATTCCTTTCCCCATCACCCCAAATCCATTAGCATGCGTTGCTGTGCTGCAGCGAATTCTCCTGTCAGTTACATTCCCACAGTCCATGTCTGATTAAATACTGCTGTCCACTTCACTTGCATCTAGCGAATCAAAGGGAAGAAAACACAGCACAAGTAATAGGAGTTTGATACTGGATGGCAGAATGCCTGGTACTTTTCCACTTAAAAGGAAATGTGCTCTTGTACATATTGATGTCTTCCTTACCTCCATAGGTCTGAATTCCACTCTCCATCCAATATCTGAATTTGGAGGTGGTGGCTTAAACCTCATTGTCTGCCAGTTTGTAGACTGAATATTCTGCAAAGCACATGAAATAATCTGTCACAATCAAGATACACATCATTCTATAATATAATCAAAGAAAAATAAGCAGATAACTAGAGTCCTAGTATTTTCCTTGGAACAGTGCATCAGGCTAGAGAAGTGGTTCCAAAGTAAGTGCCATAACTTCCTAAAGCCTACAGTACAACTAACTACCCATCCTAGGAACAAATATGTTGTACTTTCTCATGCTATTTTTGTTGAGTATTATGTACAAGACACTAAGGGACTAACATGCAGCTGACTTTATTTTTTCATGAGGGGCTGACACATCCCAAACTAAAAAGGCCTAATATGACCATAGCTATTATCTCATAAAGCTGTAAAAGGGAGCTTTCTACATAAATAAAATACAAACCAGTTTTTAGGAAGCCTTAAAAATTAACAGTTCCCCTTAACATTTATATACATAGCTATAATTTAGGCTCTTCATATTTTATTTGGTTTAAACTATAAGCCATCACCTTCTAAATAAAAGATAAAATGAATAAATGAATGTGCTTATAACTGCAGTCATATGCTAAAGAACTAGTTGAAGTGAAAAATCAATGAAAAAATTCTTAGCTAATACAACCATCTTCCAATTAAGTAGCATTATAAAAATAACCAATCATATATACATGTTTATTAAATTCCTCTAAATCAAATGTAACCTCAAAATGGTCGGATTCATTTGCATCATCTAGATGTATTTTCTCCTCAAACAAAGTCAATGGGTCTCGAATGAACAAGTGTGCAATATGCTGTGCCAAAAGATGGTCAATACCTACAAAATGAAAATTCAAACAAACAATTCACACATATCAAAATAGGTTGTAGGAAATGATTTTTTTTTACAAGACTGAAAATATCTAACACTGCAATGCTACCTCAACCCACCACATCCTGTTAAAGTTTAAATGATGACTTCAGGAAGGAAGGTGATGATTAAAAAGAGAAAAAACCCCAAAAATAAACAGGTTCTTGTTTGGAAATGGCAGCTGAATATTGGTGTGGCTGCCATTTTTCCTGTTTCCTGATGCATTCTGTGCCATGTTTCCTACAGCAGTTCTGCTCTCTCCATAAAAATAAAACCTTAATTCCAGCTTGAGAAACTCAGTTTGATGCATTAGGGACAGTTTCTGTTACAAACGAATCCTTTTTAAAAAACTCTTAAGACCACTCTACACAGATACTTCCTGAGTAGAAGTCACTCTGAGGGCTGCACAATGCTTGCAACAAACAAGAACATAAACACAAAATATCCCACACACTGCAAACATAATTCTTAACCTGCTCATAATGAAGCAAACACTTACCTTCCTTTATTAGGCGCTCGTAGATATCTTTGTCTATTGTCAAATCAATGTCATTGTATTTCTCACCACATTCAGATAGATAACTGTCTATGGAATCATATCTGGATTTACTGATTCTATAATGGTTGTTCTTCAGTGGCTATATAATTTAAGAATACAATATTTTAACAGCTTGTTAACAATGTTACCTAAGTTTTGCTCACTAATGACACTTTGAGAATTATAATCCTATTTAAAAAACCCTACAGCCTCAATTAAAATTATTAAAAGCACGAGTCTTAAATAGGCTCAATATAAAGTGATTCTGGAATTACGACTATTTTGTTTGCAGATGTATGTATCTGAGCAAAAAATCAGTCTTCACACATTGACTAGAATTCTCTAGCAGTGGAAACGTTTTCCTGATGTAATATACCATTACCCCAAGCACCTGGAAAGCATTAATAAACACATACCAACAGTTTCACTATGTGCACACTGTTAGAGCTGCCCTTAAAATATGTAGTTCAAGAATTCTTTCAAGTAAATTTTAAAAATTATTTACTTTATGTAATTTTTTAAGTGCCTTGAATGAAAATTCCTGCTTAGAGAAACTCTTCAAGTTCTGACACCTGGCTCTCTTCATATAGTTCTAGTTTATTCTACTCAGCAGCACCTGCTATTTAATTCAGTGCAATTTTTGCCTTTTGGGCTCAAGCACAAATTGGAAAGTTTCATCACAGGGGACCCTTTTCAGCCAGCTGTGGAAGACTGGGATTGCACACCTAACTAAAAATATTTATCTGTTAACACACTATCCAACCAAGGTGAGTGTTTACACCATCTCTCCTGTATTTACCACAGAGACCATCACATTCCCTGGTTAGTGATTCTGATGAGCACAAGCAGAATTTCATACTAAAGGAGATTTAACTTTTTTGCCTGAAAAACCCCAGACACCTACTAGGTAACATGACTTACCTCTAGCCCTCTCTCCTCCCGCGTTCGATCATCCACGGAAGCAGAGATCACTCCCCAGCGACAGTCAATGTCAGACACGTAGCCTCTGTAGAATGGAGATGCAGCACTCAACGCCATCTACAATGAAACAGCCCGTTATCAAAACAAAGGACAGGCCAAGGAACCAAAAGCAAAATACAACCCCACTGGAAAGGGAACATGCTGGTCCAGAAGGGACTGAAGTATATATACTTCAGTTTAACAAACAGCCAAAGCCAGAAATATCTCAACTGCTCCCTCCAAAAAACGCCTGGGTGAAGGGTTACCATTCCTGAAGTGGCATCTGACACTCCCCAAATATTTTACCTCTACAGATCAGTGTTTAAGGAACACAAAAATGATACTGGCAGTAGCATTTCTGACAAATCAGCAAGTATTCTGCTCGCACAGTTCACCTGGCAATCATTTTATTTGGTTTATTTTTGTTTGGCCAAACACCTTAGTAACACAGCTGGAACGTACCTCACTTGGGGCAGGATCTACTCATCATCCAGACCAGACAGTTACCTTATTTTTGTAACTCCCATTATAAGAAGCTGTTTACGACAACATGCTTATAAAAGGGACAGATTTACACAACTTAAGCTGAAACCCTCTATAACACCAGAGTTGAAAAATCAAAAATTGTTTTAAGGAGCAAGCTTGACTTGTTTTCATGAAAAACTGCCCAAATCTATTTCTGAAACTATTTAACAAGAGTCTCATGCATGTGGGAGTGAGAGCGGAGGAGAAGAAATAGACACAAGGGCCAAGAAGGAACAGATATCATCTGTTTTGTGGTGTCATCTGCACATTAAATAGTTAACACAGCTCTTGAAAGCATCTTCTCCCAGAGTACCCAATTTGTGAGCTTGCAATTTGGATATTGTTTTTTTTACATACAGTGGTTTTGCCACTAAGGAAGAGTTCATCTGACAGATGTCCATTACTTACCACAATGGGACAAATTGTAGCTAGCTGATCATAGAGATACCTTGCTTCAGAAATGCTGCAAGCCTGAAATGTTACCTGTTGGAAGATGTACAATTGCTATCACAATTTCTATAATCATACAAGAAGCACAGTCTTCCTACATTTAAAATCAAGTATATAATATAATTATTTATATACTAAAAGCTTTAGGGTTTTTTGGTTGGTTGGTTGGTTTTGTGTGGGTTTTCACCCTAAGTCTTGGGCACATTTCTGCCCCACCTACCAGTAGCATTTATATTAGAAGCTTCTTTCCATGCCATTTCCATGTTCATTAAAAGATTTCGGACCATAATGCTTCCATGGTGAGGCTAAATATACAAACACTTGCCAGAATCAAAGAAAACCGAGTTAACATCTAGAATACACATGGGTGAGTAATGCACCTTCAGGAAATAAGCCAGGAACCTACTTACTTAGAACAACAGTCAGACACTATTGTAGATTTAACATTTGTTTTATGTGACGCTAATCCTGTTTTAAAGAACATTTCAAGATGCCTTTGGTCCTGAAAAACTGTGGAAAAAAAAAGAATATCTGTGTATCTACTGTAACTTTCATTAAAAAAAAAAAAAGTCCAGCTTTTTCTGCATTAGCGGCCAGAACTCAGCAAAAAAATAGAAAAGAAATACTTGCAGAAAAGTAGTATTTTTGTGAAATTCACTCAGAGCAGCATCAAACAGAAGACATATTTCTAGTAGCAGATCTTATCCTCTGGGCCTTGCAAACCAACACTTTATGAATTTAAATAATGCAGAGAGGGATCAGTCTTAAAACTCCCTTTGTCTTAGCAGTTTACATACTCACAGATCAGAGGAAAACTTAGATGGGAATGTACCTCTGTACCACTGTCATAACGTTATACAACAGGCTTCAGCTCTATATCAGCATTTCTGCTTGCTGTCCTGAATGCCAGTTGTACACAGGCTTTCCTCTTCCAAGGATAAGAATTAGAGAGTACCACAAAACACAAATGTTATTCTCAGCTTGCCACTAAACCAAACTGCACCTCAAGTAAGACAAAAAAAAAAAAAAAGGACAACCAACAAATCCCTCCAAAACTCCTGAGTTCACTGGTACCTCAGTGAACAGATGGATTTTTTTGGGGGGTGTTGATGATGGTGGTATAGTGAAAATACGGGATTTGTTTGTGTTTGTTTCGTCTTTTTAATTCTTCAGCCAATATTCATTAAAACATCCCAGATTAGAAAACAGTTCTGCTGTGGAGAAAATATTCCTTCTGTGTCTATCCTTCAAGTGGCTTGTTTTTTTCAGAGAGAAAACCAAGCAAACAAACAAAAAACACAGTTGTTGAAAAGACAAGATTATTTAATTATCTTGCAGAGAAGCAGCTAAGTATGATTTCTCATCACTAATTTTGGACATTCAGCACTAGGGAGCCAGCCTTGAAGTGGGGGGGGTTGACAGGAAACCTACACTCTTTCCCCAGACAGTGATATTTGCCTTCCCTTCCCTTTTATGTTTATTCCAAACCACATTAAATCTGAGATTCAACATGGTTTCTAGGCAAATGTCCCATTACAGACGAAAAGAGCCTGGCTGTCTTCTCCAGGAGGGCTACAGGCACTGCCAGTGCAGGCCATCCTAGCCCAAGCTCATCAGGACATTATTTTTAACCCTGGAAATGCATCAAACCAAGTTGTAGCTTGGTGTGCAGTAAGAAAAACAGGAACAAAAACCAAACCAACAAGACTACCCCCCAAACACGAAAGGAAGTACATATACTACAAACTACCTTACAAAAATAGGTGGGCAATACATGTTTTCTTCTAGTCAGTTATCAGGAATTATCAGTTGATACAGAAGCAGCTGCCTGCCTTGTTTTCATTCTCCCTTTGATGGTAACAGGACTACTGAATTTGAATTTGGCCACTGATTACCAGAACATAATAAAAAAATCTAACAGTATGTAATGGTAATATAATAGTAAAATAGTACTCCTCTAAAAAGGAATTTAATAATGTTCTTAAAGTTCATACAATGACTGAATAAGGCTGGATTTCTTTTATTGGTCTTAAATGAGAGATGGCATAAAACAAACCATGCCAAACTAACACCTTGTAAAACCACAGAGTATTATGTACACCTTACTATCTCATCAGATTCTCCCTGATTTGCCCTAGTGACAGAAACTATATGTAGCAGCTGTCAAGAACTTTTATTTATACAGCTTTTGTAGTTTCTCAAGCTCAAATGGAGTGCTTTTCATGAGGTTTTCTGCCCCTGCTATGAAACAAGAAGAGCTTGGAGAATTTCCTTTAATTCCATAGAGAGTTAACACTAGCCTCTTCCTAGCTCTGCTTCCAAGACTGCAGTGGCAACAGGCATATTTTATCAAGAGACAAATACACCATGATTACCTAAGGTGTTAGTCAGTGCCCAACATCAGAGAAACATTTAAAACAAACAGAAAATGAAAGGATTAAAGCGCTTTTAATATTCAGCACCTGGATTCAAAAGGAAGATACTGTAAGACAGGAATACTCAGGCAAATAACTAAAACCAATAAAAAGTGGGCATGTCCAAATGGGAGAAAACAGAACCAAAAACATCTCCCAGCACACAGTTAGAGAAGACAACTACCCTCATGGATCTGGTAGGTTTGGGGTACAAGCAGTGAGAAGACAACTCTTTAGCAGATAGATACAAATATTTAAGAATGAGAAAATTTATACAGGAGGTCATGATGTTTGTAAATGAAATTAAATTATACAAAAGCAGAAAGCTACTTATTTTTAAAAATATTCCCACAACCTCTTGCTTTTGCAGTTCTAAGGATGCAGAAGGAGGAAAACACCCCAAATCAGTAACTACGAAACCTCTTCCATTCCTACAAGACTGCTCGGTTTCCATCTCTAGTGTCCTTTGGTAATGCCTGAAAGATGACCAGACTGGAAGATGACCTTTCATGCTTGAAAAGTACTGGAGTTTCAGGAGCAGGTGCTTGATCAAATGTGGTTTGACCAGTTCAAGAAACCCTCTCAGCAAGTCATCCAATTACATTTGAATATTAGCAGAAAATAAACATAATGCAAGCAAATAAACCTGGTGTGTTGGACTGACCCTGGCTGGATGCCAGATATCCACTAAGCTGGACAGGGAAGAGAAAATGTAACAGAAGGCTCAGGATCAAGGTAAGGCCAGGGAGAGATCACAGAATCAATTAGGTTGGAAAAGACCTCTGAGATCACAGAGTCCAGCCTACGACTGAACCCCACCTTGTCAACTAGACCATGGCACTGAGTGCACATCCAGTATTTCCTTAAACACCTCCAGGCACAGTGATTCCAACACCTCCCTGGGCAGTCCATTCCATTATCTAATTCACCCCTTCTGTGAAGAATTTCTTCTTGATGTCCAACCTGAACCTCCCTTGGCACAGCTTGAGGCCATTTCCTCTTGTCCTGGCACTGGTTGCCTGAGAGAAGAGGCCAACCCCCATTGGGCTACAACCTCCTTTCAGGTAGTTGTAGAGAGGGATAAGGTCTCCCCTGAGCCTCCCTTTCTCCAGGCTAAACACCCCCAGATCCCTCAGCTGCTCCTCACAGACCCTTGTGCTCCAGACCCTTCACCAGCTCCACTGCTCTTCCCTGGACTCCCTCCAGCCCCTCAATGTCTTTCTTGTAGTGAGGGGCCCAGACCTGGACACAGCACTCGAGGTGTGGCCTCACCAGTGCTGAGTACAGAGGGACAATCACTGCCCTGGTCCTGCTGGCCACACTACTGCAGATACAGGCCAGGATGACATAGGCCTTCTTGGCCACATGCTGCTTTATGATCAGCTGGATGTCAACCAGCATCCCCAGGTCCTTTTCCACTAGGCAGCCTTCCAGCTACTCTGCCCCTAGACTGTAGTACTGCATGGGCTTGTGGCGGCCAAAGTGCAGGACCCAGCACTCGGTCTTATTGAACCTCATGTAATTGGCCTTGGCCCATTGTTCCAGCCTGTCCAGGTCCCTCTGCAGAGCATTCCTACCCTCCAGAAGATCAACACTGACCCGACTTTGTGGGGTGAAGATCACTCACCAGTTATTCTCACAGGCAAAACAGGCTTAACCTGGGGAAATTAACTGACTTTATCATGAGTCAAATCAGAGCAGAATAATGAGAAATAAAAACGAAATCTTAAAATCCACTTCACTTCTGAATTCTCCACTTCCTCCCCTCCCAGCCATGCAAGAGAATGACAAATGGGGGCTGCGGTCAGTTCATCACACATTGTCTCTGCTGCTCCTCCCCCCCCCCAGGACAGTCCTCCAATGAACACGTTCACTGCTCCAACATGAGTCTTTGTCCTGGCGTCAGCTGGGATTATTAATTTTGTTCCTAGTGACTGGGTACAGTGCTGTGTTTTGGATTCACTATGAGAATAATGTTGATAACACACTGATGTTTTAGTTCTTGCTGAGCAGGGCTTACTCTAAATTAAGGACTTCTCAGTTTCCCATGCTCTGCCAGTGAGCAGGTGCACAAGAAGCCAGGAGGGAGCACAGCTGGGACCTGACTTGGCCAAAGGGATATCCCACACTATATGGCATCATGCTCAGTACATAAACTGGGGGAGTTGGCTGGGAAGGGCTGATTGCTGCTTGGGGACAGGCTGAGCATTTGTCAGCAGACTGTGAGCAACTGTATGGCTGAGCACCACTTTCTTCTTGAGTTTTATTCCCCCCTCTCTTATTTTCTTTACCGTTATTATTGTATTTTATTTTATTTCAATTATTAAGCTGTTTTTATCTCAAGCCACAAGTTTCACCCATTTCCGATTTGCCTCCCCATCCCACCAGGGGCAAGGGGGTGCATGTGTGTGTGAGGGAGTGACGGCACGGTACTTATTTGCTGTCTGGGTTTAAACCACACCAGCCCTTCCCATGGGCTACACTTAATCAACTGCTCCAGCTGGGGTCCCTTCCACAGGGTTCAGTCTTTCAGGAACTGAGCGCTCCAGCATGGGTACTCCATGGGGTGACAGGTACTGCGTCCTTCACACGTCCACCTGCTTTGGTGTGGGGTCCTCCAGAGGCTGCAGGTGGATCTCTGCTCCAATGCCAGTCTCCTGCCTCACCATGATCTTAACTGCAGGCTCCAGGGGAATCTCAGCTCCATCACCTTGAACACCTCCTCCCCCTGCTTCTTCATTGACCTTGGTGCCTGCAGAGCTGTTCCTCTCACATATTCTCACTCCTATCTTTGCAGCGTCACTGTGCAGTTTTTTCCTCCTTCTTAATGTATTTATCTCAGAGGTGCTACCACTGTCACTGGTGGGCTCAGCCTTGGCCAGCAGTGGGTCTGTCTTGGAGCCAGCTGGCATTGGCTCTGTTGGACATGGGAGAAGCTTCCAGCACCTTCTCACAGCAACCACCTCTTCAGCTCCTCTGCTAGCAAAACCTGGCCACAAAACCCCAATATACTTGGATTTGAAGACTAGAATACTAGACATACCATTTGTTCTTTTATCTCCCCTTTTGCCACACCGATGTAAAATGCATCAGTTGAACTATGAAAGTGGAAGTAGACATAAGACAAGTCTTAAAAAGGGAAGCATTTACAGAAGACAATGTGCAGTAACATCTTGAAAGCAGATGCACTTTACCTGGAGACAACAGTTTCCCATTCCAAAACCCATAGCATCCATATATATGTAGTCTGGCTTAGCTGCCTTTGCTGCTTCTCCATCATCATTAGGAAATGTTTCAATAAAAGGTGATGGCGTGCTCTTATCTTTAAATACTGTGTGGAAAATACAGGCACTCAGTAACTCAGAGCGTGAGACTAAACCATTATTTTGAAAAAGAACAAAGATAAGACTGAATTTACTCACTTGGTACATTTATCACAACCTTCTCTCCTCTTCGGTGTCGAATGTTTCTGGTCAGCGTACTACAAAAGAAGAAAAGTTTTTTGAATTATATCAAATTTTCTCTTTATGCAAATATTTTTGCAGCTACCTTCTCAACAATTTTCAGGGTTTCAGAATGTCAACTTTCTATTTATTTTGAGCATTTTCCTTCAGGAGGCTTCTTTTCCTAGTTTTAAGATAGACTGTAACATATACAACACTGAATTTTTCTCCAGTAAAGTCAGTCTTATTTTGATGGACTTCACAGTACTATGCTGACAAAACAGTCAGAAGTAAAAGGCTACGGACCTGAAGAATACAAGAGCAAGTTAAAAGGTATGCTTAGTTTTTAAACAGAATGATTTTCATAGTCCAAAGTCTCACCTTACAGTGAGAAGTACATGGTCCATTTCAGAGTAACTAGGCCAAGCTACTGAGTACAGAGATGTCACTGTGACACACCTAAGCAAGAGCTGGATTAACTGTGATGGAAGCATTTAGGCACAGGATTTCAAACTGGAAACCAGTTTGCAGTAGCAAAATCAACACTTTTTGCACCATAATAGCGTGAACTACTACATAAAGTTCCTTGAATTTAACAGTGTATTTTCTTAAGACACTTTGAAAAGAAAATACAGGTCATCACAACCATTTCTGTCCAAGTCAAGTCCTTGTGATATCTGCAGCAACTAGCTACTATTCCAGTAATGCACAGAATTTGCAGGTTTGTCTAGGATATTTAGGCACAGAAAAAATACTCAACTTCTCAAACTTCACAAAAATATTCTTACCTAAATCTAGGATGTTTATTGATGGCTTCATCTGGAAAAAAGAGGGATTTTGAAGCTCCTCCTTCTACTGGTGTTGGCTTATATTCCGGCAGTGTAAACCCAGGACACCCTAACCTATGTAACACAACAATGAGATCCAAGCTGTAATGAAAACAGACTGTGATTTTAGAACGGTCGGATGATCAGATTAGTATTCTAGTAGACAACCAGCCAACAACCAGCTTCTGCAGTGGTTAACACAGCCTTTTTTTTAAAGAAACCCCGCTAGTCTATCATTAGACAGCAAACATGGACATTTTCAGTGGCTGAAGCAGGAAACTTCAGTACTGTGTGGGGTACACACACATTCTAGTGTGTTAGTGCTTGTTATTAATACTGACACGCAGCTGCATTCTGTGCTTTAAAGTTTATCTAGAGGATACAGGTTAACTGCCAAAGTAATTTATCCAGTTCTGCTCTTAACAATCTACCCCTTTTAAAATACATACTTAACCAACTCCGTAAGAATTAGTGGTAGTTTCAAGTGGTACACATATCCTAAGTCTTTTAACACTTCTATAGCTCTGGAAACCCCAGTGAGGGGAATGTCATAAGCAAAGAAAAATTGCAGCTATTAGGTGTAAAATGCTGAGAGATATGCAAGATAATCAGAATACACCTCTCCCCCTCGGGAAACTCCATTTTAAGTTTCAGAGTCACCTGAAACAAGAATAAGCTTTCAGTACAGCTGAGACAAAGGAACATTTGACAAGGTTGAGGTAAAGTAGCAGATTAGTTTCCTCCATGTTGCACAGTAAAAAGGGGAAAGATTGTGTCATCTTGAGAGGCTCTAGTATTTAGATGGTTACAAAAAGTTAGCTGATAAAATTACAAACTACTCAAAACATCAGGAAACACTCACATTTCCAAGAACATTATTTATGCTCAACACAATTTCAGTATTTCAATATTGTTTCTTCTTCCTGGTTTCAGTGTGTAAGTTGTCCTACAACTTGTAAACCCAACTTCATCACTTACCTAAATGCTACACTGTGAACTGCAGCCCTCCAGTCCTCAAGAAAGAAAACAATTTTCTGGTCCAGTAGTGAGGATTCACAAATTTAGGAACTAGGGACACTCATTTAGTATCTAAGCTAGATTTTTAAAATATTTAAGCATTTTCAAATCATTCACTTTTAACTGAGTTGTTTTAATTTGAATAAGCTTACTTCTTTACTTTTCTTCTGTCTGCACTCTAACAAGTTTTTTTGTCTTTTCAAATGCACAGATTTTATTATTACATGTGTACATGCACAGATGCACACAGGTGTACGTACATGCTGTTGTAGAGACAATGTGGCAAAAAACTTCAATCCCATGAAACCTCAGAAATACATAACCTCAGACTCCAGTCACACCAGCAGGGACTTGAACGGCAAGATAGCAAAAGGGAGAAATAATAAACTAAATTAGGCTACCCTAGGGACAGCAATCTCTGAGGGATTGACCCCTAAGTAATAAACAAACTACATTTCATGATTTACTGGCTTTCACTGAAGTCCCATGTACCGCTCCTACAGTGACGTAAAAAGTACTTATCTGTATCTACAAAGTGATGAAGAACTCTTCTCCCTTTAGTCCCTGCAAGACTGGGTCCAAAATGTTTGTATGTAAAATTTATTAAATGACATAATGTAGTTGTAAGGTTGCAGGGGAAAAAAACCCAATTCTGTAATACACTGAGAACTACTTAACCACTTTAATAAGCTCTTATTACATCTAGTACCACTAATAAAGTGAAAGTAAATTTTGTCAACAGAGTGTTCTTAAAACAGCATTCATGGGGCATTATGCAGACATTTTGGCACCTTTACTGCTAAGTCATATTTTGTATTGTTCCTCCTCTCAGCAAGAAATTTGGGCTATCACACTCTGTATTACACAAGAAACTAGCCAGTAAGGCCAGCTGCTTCTCTTCTACTGCAGAGAAACTTTTTTACCATTATAAGCATAATTACCTTCATTCGCTTCACTGACCAGGCTACTTAGAATGAATGTAATACATCTCTGCCTAGAATTATATTTGAAAGGAATGTCACAAAATACAGTTTCTCCTAGATAATGAAGTTCATCCTGAATTTAATTTCTTCAGTAACGTCTTTACAACAATAAAAAGGATGAAATCTATCCTTTCTAAGGGTATTAACCCAGGAGAGATGCTCTCCTTTCTAGATTCAGTAAGTAGAGTATTGTATAATAGAAGTACTAAGTCCAAGTGCTCCAACCTACCAGAAGCTTGCATTTAATTCAGCGAAAAAATAGTATTAAAAATTGATCAGGTTAGCCATGTTTTGCAAAACTGCTACTTATAAAGATCAAAGTTTGCAAAATAGGTAAAGAGAAACCTTTTCTATATAATTTTCTGTATCAACTCAAGAAGGCGGACTACTCTCTACTTAGCACTTTATGTTACAAATATTCAGTAGTCTCTCCTAATACAAAATCGTCACAGGTTAGAAGCAACTTAAAAATATAGAAGATACTTATTTGCTTGTCTCATGGCAAGAAAAATTTTAGGAAACATGAGTGGAACATCAAGCCAAAGTATTTTAATCAAATAATATTTTTCTCTGTTCCATTGAACAGTTTAGCTATATGCAGTAAGGAGAAGAGGAAACATGGCATTACACTTCAACAACCATCTCACCTTGGAAATGATGTCACTGTGCAAACAGCCTCATTTTCTTTGAGTACAGAAGCAGCCTCTTGCCGTCTTTTCCTCATGTTGTCTTGCACAGTGTTGAATTCAGACATGGTTCCCCCATATGGCTGTCCAGGTGTCCCTTCAATCATGTAACTTCCATATTCTGGTCTCCAGAGTGTTGGGTGACTATGATGAAAGAAGAGCGACATTTAAATATTTGTGCAACTTCAAAAAACATTAATTATTTGTGAGAATTTCAGAAATTAATACCACTTGCGAGAAAAATCTCCTATACTTGTATATTTGACAGAGGAACACAATGTACCTTGCAATGTAGCTCACCATCAGGAAGTGGTGAAAAGAAAGCAAGGCGCAGTTTGACAGTAATAGCGCTGCTGTGTAGTACAATAAGCAGAATTTGCCTACACCAAAATTGCAGTCACCCTTAGCATCTGTATCAAGCTTTGTTTTTCGGGGTTTTAACTGGAACCAGAAAATACAGATCACTGCTGTTTTTCCACAGGAGAGGATAGGGAAAAACGTCCCTGCCATTCTTACATCTACATTTCTAGTTCTTCCAAAAATGGGAGAGTGCTCCTACAGACAACAGGCTTCCCCTATACAGCCCTCACTTGCTCCTGTAGTCAAGAGATACGGGAGCAAGTGCACACACATGTATATTTTATGGGACATGGATTACTGTGTACACACAGACACAAAATCAGAGCAAGACAAAACAAGTACCCGCACTGCAACTTTTGTGGGCTCACCATTACATCCTCCTTTATTTCAAAGCATAATACAAAAAGTGCATGGACTGCCTGCAAGTCTGCTCAAAATCTTTCACTTCCTGAACCCCAGATTTATCTGAAAATATCAGTATCTGTGGTTTACAGTTTTACCAAGAGCAGACTTGAATGTTAAGCCAGGTTAACAAAATTTTGCACAGTACCATAACAGGAGGATAAAAAAAAAAGAAACTGGAAACAGCTACTCACTTGGGGTTTACCTTCTCCCCCTTGTCTTGCAGTGTTTGAAGAACTTCTTCACCACAGAGTACCAAGCGCACTTTCTTATTTTCATGGTCAAATTTTACCAACATATATTCCACCTTGTAAATAATAAAAACAAAACAAACAATTAAACAGTAAGGTTTTGTTCAGACACAAACACATTGGCACACAATTTTAAGCATCAAGTGAAAAAAAAGAAATCACACTGAACTTCATGTAAGTTTAAAAAACATCACTAACTATGAATGCAGTAGGCAATCCTAGCAAAGATGGCTGCAGGCTTATTTCATCTTGAATAAAGAATGGAAATGCCTTGAAATTTCTTACCCTCCATTTCTAATTGGAGACACTTCACAAAAAAACTCCTGAATTTGTATTTGCCTTCACATTATTTTTAGACAAGAAAAAATTAAAACATGCAAGCTATATGCAACCCACAAACATTTCACTGTCATCCCATCAGTCTCTGCTGCCGACAAAAAAAAAAACCCCAGACAAACAAAACCACCAAAAGTCGTTCTACAAGACATCCATTTACACCCATCACTTGTGGCAGCTATTACGGACTAGCACTGTGTCTCATTTTCACCACAGAAAGCCCACAGCTGTTGGTGACAGCATCAGTCCTCTCATTATGACACTCCAGCTCTTGGCATAGCACAGTGGTTTTCACCGCTGCTTGATCCAGCTTTGGTGCCACATTTTCTTCCCCTCCTGCCCAGCACCATACCTCGCCCCCACAGCTCTGCCTCCTCGCCCCTGTCCCTACTCCAGGCTGCAACCCACACTAGATCCAACAAGCTACTCGTGACAGCAGTGCTGCATCCCAGCACTAGAGAATATGTTCCTCCAACAGACATTATCTGAAAGCAGCCAAACCTGGAACATCCTCATCTCAAACTTCCTGATCTCCCTGCACACTTGCTGTCAAAGCTCCCATAAAGACTTTCAGAGTGCTACCCAGCTCAGCAACTTAACAGCTGCTTATAGCCCTTCAATACTTATGGATACACTCTATTTGCTAATACCTCTAGGTCAGAGGATGCTTAGCCATGTTCTGGGAAGTGTAAAAGACAAACCAGCTCCCAGGTGCGATGTGTTGCCTACCATGTGGAAACAGAAGTCACACATGGAAATGCATTGCCAGAGGATGGGCTTTCAAACCCTGGTTGGACCAGCAGTTACAGGCAGTGCCTTTTGTTGGAGGCTCTCGAACCACTGCCTCCAAGACTTCCAAAAATCATCTAGTCCAAACATCAATTTATAGTTAAAAATTCAGGTTGCAATTTCACAGCTAGGACTATCACTGTGCTCCTCAGTTTCATTTTCCAACACTGTCTAGAGCCACATCCCTCTGTATTTAACAAATGTGACTGCTCCAGTCCCAGGAGTTCAGACTCACACAAGATGCTCATGGTTAAAGTTGCAGCATACCAACTCATGGCAATTTCTATTTTGTACAGAAGTCTGATGAAAATAGGAAAGCAGCTTGCCAAAACACAGGGAACTTGTGCTGTATTTCACAGCACACTGTAAAGCAGATTTGTGATCTTCACGTTCTTCGGCTGCTTCAGTGTCCATGGAAGAGTTATTGCTTACTACTGTGACAAAAAATACAATCCTCTGTTGGGATTTGTGATTAAATCACAAGCAGTATTATCCAACAGTGTTTGTAATTCTACAGAATCTGATCAGAGAAACTCTGGAAGGACTCATCCAGCAATTATACACATTTACTGTATGTTTTCTAAGTTCAAATTTTAACCTCTTAGAGAACAAATGATGATTTCTAGTTTCTGTGTAGATTGCACTTTCTTGCACAGTATATTCTGTCAATTGTGTGTATTATGCCGCAATAATCTACTTCCGATAACTACAGACTATAGTAACCAGAACACAGTCGAGCACTGATTTCGTTATTACCCAGCAGCAGTCTCTCCAGTGTCATTTGACCCTACTATTGGAAAGAAAAAGGGACTTCAAGTTTCCCTACCATGTTCAACATCATCTCCTGCTTTGTAAAAGTATCATTCTCACTAGGAGCTGGCCTAATCTAGAAGGGGTATCCAAGTCCACAGGTGAGAGTCATACAGATGGATACAGAAAGGGCATCAAGCTGGACATATGCCCAGCCTCCCCCCAACATTGCCTGCAGGAATGGGTAACAGAAGGGAGAGCATAGGAACTACAGCTGCTATCGAGGGACCCAAAAATTGAACACTTGTCCACCTTTACATGAGTATGCTACTGTGATTAGCTGCCTTTCCTAGAAATCCCTCTCCAAATGTAGCTGTAATAAGCTGGTGGTGAGAAGACTGTACTTTTCTATAAACCAAATTAATTGCAAGTTTCAAAAAAAAAAAAAAAAACCAAAAAAACAAACCACGCCAAAAGTGTAAAGAAACACTAAGCCAAGAAGGCAAACCCAAAGAAATCAAAGTGCTTCACGTTTCAAGTACAGTAGAGAATATATTGCATTTATCCATTCCAGCTTTAGAAACAACTATTACTTTTGCCTCCACAAACATTGACTAAATCTTCAAAGCTTAACACACGGATGATCTTCCATTAATTTTAATGAGAAAAGAAAAAACTTCAGATGACTGCCAACAGTTCTGAGTAACCCACAGAGCATCTTGACAACAGAGGGACTGGCTGAATGGGCATCCTTAAAGAATGTAATTTCAGCTCATTAAAAGATTTAGCCTACAGCTACAAAGAAAGAAACAAATTCAGAGTTCACACACTTTTACACTCAGCTTCAGGTCATCATTCACAGACTTCTCACATGTTTTTTATCCACAACAAAGTTCAGAGAAATGCAGCCAAGCTGAGAGAATCAGCATACCTGGCAGAGATTCTAGTCCAAAGGCCAAATATAAGGGGCTTCACCCAACATCCGTAATTCATTATTTTGCTGAGCTCTTTAGAGTTCACTTTTCTCTAAAATTTTAATTAGGCTCCTTAGCAAGAAGCAAAATACACATCAGATCAAACTACTGATGCAGATGGCTGACCAGCAGCCTTGCTTAGAGCCAGTGAGGACAATGTGCCCTGTCATGGTAATGAAGGTGGCCACTTTGGACCCATGCTTCCAGTCAGTGCTCTCATCGTGCAGCAAACCCTACACATCTCTGTCTTCTGGCTGGCACATGCTGCAAGGCTGCTGATGACAGGACATGGCCTCCCAGCCTCTCCCTGCAGACAGACATGCTCTGCGCAACCTCAGTGGACTAATCTCTCCAACCACCCCTGGGTCTGCCTGGCTCGCAGAAGTTCTGTGGTACTTTACCAGGCAAAGGAACAACAGTTTGGCCAGCATGGTTGCAAAGTGAAAGCCGAAAATCCAACACCCCACCCGCATCCCAGAGCAAGCCTAAACAAATTATTGTTCACAGTTAAATGCATTAAAAAAGCAAATACATTCTTAGTTAAAGCAAATACTCAGAGTATAACAGAAGTACCCATGAGCCAACACAAGGAAAAACTGTTCTTTAGTGGGCTCCTTCCTCTTAATTACTGGCTTGCAATGTAACTTCATCTGCAGAGCACTTCCACGCCAGCTCCGCTCCACTCCATTGCCGAATCTTCTCAAGAAGCAGTATGCTCCATTAGTTTGCTAGCAGAACAGCACCCAGAATGGTGTTACTTCACTTACTATCACCTTTTCTCACAGTTGGCTACCAAGAAAATTTCAGGCTTTTGAAAATTCTTTGATACCGCCTCTGTAAATACAAGTGAGACCTTGAAGCCTCTCACTGTGGAGAACCACAACCAGTCTCTACTCATTAAGGCAAACAGTTGTGCTTGACTTGTCTGGCGGTAAAATGAAAGATGACAGCTCTCTGGAAATGGGTAAGCATGTCTGAAATTGTGTTTGAATGCCTGAGTTATTTAACCATAATTACACATATTATTTCTGCATAAAGTATGCCTCTTAAAAATGAAGGGGTATCAGTGAAACAACCCATTAGTAATAATTCTAAGGAACAAGGTGGACCGAAGCTGCCACCCACGCCACACTGCTGTCCCAAATGCAGGCTTGCTGCCCTGGGTGCAGTGCCAACACCAAGATGAGGTATTTCTATTTAATCATAGAATCTTCAAGGTTGGAAGAGACCTTTAGGATCAGCAAGTCCAACTGTCAACCCACCACTGCCACCGTAATTCCTAAATCACTAAACCATGTCACCGAGCAAGACGCAGATTCCTCTTCAACACCTCCAGGGATGGTGACTACCACCTCCCTGGGTAACCTATCCCAATGCCTGACCACCCTAATGGTGAAAATTTTTTTCTAATGTCTGATCTGAAAGACCCATGTTTCAGCTTAAGGCTGAATATTTCTTTATTCTAATTGGTGCAAAGCAAGGAACTTGGTGATAACCCACAAAAGGCTGCTAGCTCCCCTATCACCAAAGCTTTATACCATTTATATGTTTTAGCAATTGACTAGATTAACTACAAGTTACATAGTTCTCTTACTAATTCTAGCTTTTGTTGGTTAAATAATTCTCTTGCTTCTCATCCTAATTAGTCTGTATGCTCAGTACTTCTCCTGAGTGGGTGGGTTTCTTGAGTCAGTGGACCATGGTGGTGGGAATCTCTCCCTGCCTAAATTACCTTTTACACAGTTGGAACTGATCTCAGCACAGTTGCTGAGTTGGCTTTGTTACTTTCTTACTTACCTTGGGAGTTCTGCCAAATGTCCTTGTGGCCCGTAAATTCTGTGTCCTTTGCGCCCACTATCAGTAGTACATCCTTCTCCCCAAGCTTTGCTAACCTCTCTCCCTAGACCTAAGATCACTGAAGCATGTCAAGCCCTAAACCTTAACATGGCAATTCTACCAACAAGTAATTTATCTTTCTCATGCATGGATATCAACATCATATCATCGTCCAAATACTTGCCCTGGTAGTGGTCTGCTTCCCAATGTGAAAACCTGTCCTTGCACACTCAGTTTAACACCATCATGCTAACTACACAGGGAACAAAACCTATCTAATAGTTAAGAGTAAAGCCTCTGCTGTAGCATTGAACTTTAAAATCTTTTTAACATTCAAAGTGTTTGCCACGAGGTACTTCTGCCTATGAAAACACTGGTAAGCACGAAGTCTGGACCTCTGTAAGCTCAGAAGTAAGGTGCCAAGATTATATAATAGAAAAAAACCAGTTTATAAGAATCATTTGAAGAGAAGCTTTTTTTAAGAGAAAAGCAATGAAGAAAGCATTGCTGCATGCTTTCTACATGTGAAAAACAGTACCTGCATTAGCCTTGTACCACGCTCCTGACCACTGATCTCAGACGTGGATGCCCCATCCCTGGAAGTGTTCAAGGCCAGTTTGGATAGGGCTTTGAGCAACCTGGTGTAATGGAAGATGTCCTTGCCCATGGCACGGAGTTTGACACGATAATCTTCAAAGGTCCCTTACAACACCAACTATTCTGTGATTCTAAATAAATCAGATCATAGGTGACTCATGGACCAGTGCTGTTTCTCAAGGACAATCTTAATGACAGCTTCTTTCTCCTTCCACTGGACAGCTATTGCCACATGTACCTGGAGAAATTTTTAGCAGTCTCCTCACATGAACCTTCCTTCAGGCCTGGAGCTTTAAGAGAAATTGAAAATTTTTCCTGAACATCCAATGAGGTCTCATGGCTATCGTTTACTGTTAACAAAAGCCACTACCAACATTTAAGTATTTTCATGCAGTTTGCCTCATACGCTTACGTATACAGCAGAAAATACCCCTTTCACTAGTTCCTAAGCTCACTTATGGAAAAAACAATAGCTCCTCCATATATTTATTCATCAGTTAATGCATTACTAAAATACCATTATCATTAAATGACAGTCTAGAGGAGAATAAAGTTTTAATAATCTGACTGTTCAATGAAGAACCTCTGCCACAAGTTTTCAGTGTTAGATGGAAAAAGCAGATTCTATTCTGTAGGTACAAATACTTCTGACGGATGTAAAGCATAATACCCAAAGTCGGTTTTTTTGATGCAGTTATCTTCTCACCACTGCTGTGATAAACATGGAGCCACAGAACTAAACAGCTGGTAATGTACCTTTAATTAAAGGTTTACTGTCTTACAATAAGTCTAACCCCTGAGGGAGCAAATTTCAAAGGAAAGCAAGTCTGGAAGTGCCACAGAGGCTGGTTACCCTCTTTCTAGCCAGCAAGCCCCCAAACTGTGCACTGGCATGAGGCAAGGCATTTCCACACTCATGAGATTACCATGGATGTTCTCTGCCACAGAAATAATTTCAAAAATCTGCAACAGGAGAACCAAGATTAAAATGTAATGCCCAAAATGCTTAACTTTGATTAAGCAGATTGGAAGTGGAAATCCAATGAAAAAAGCATCATCTTCAACTCTAAACAAAACCAATTCATAGAAGGCATGTCCCAGAAACAAAACACAACTCATGTTTTACATTACATTGACAAAAAAAAAAAAAAAAATTAGGAACTTCTATGCCACATTAAATATTATCATAGACAAAGAAAACAAAGAGGATGCAGAGGCTCTCAGCCAACACAGCCAGCCCCAACTAAGCGCTCTTGCCTGTTCTCCCTCCCATGTGACAACATCAGGGCTGCAGATTTTTTTTGTGCACGACACAACGTGACTAGAGAACCTTCTGCACACACCCCAAACCAGGAAGCTGGCTTATTGAAAACTAAAATCGAGAAGTTATAACCATTTGCATGATTCTAAAGAAGTAAGATGTGGCGCATTACAGAAAGAAGTGTCATCTTTGACTTCTGTACAGTGTAACACCTGAGGTTAGTATTATTAAAAAGACTAGGATCATGTTAACTTTAGATTTCTGCAGCAAAGACAACTTTTTTATTAATTCACCTGTGAAACAAAATGCTCCAAGCTTCTAATTTGCCTTTTGCATCAGAAAGAAAAATAAAAAACCTGAACAACTGAATATACAACATCAACAACAAAATCTTTCCTGCACTTATCCTTCTGATTCACCCTTTCTCATACTGTTAACTAAAATAAGGCATCTGCACAGCAAGAAGAGGTCCTGAGGGAAAAAGAGGAATTACAACAGAAAATATCCCATGACAAAACCACAGCAATCCACTTGATAGCCACAGAAGGACATACACTGTGAACAGAATATTTTGTTATCAGAAATACACAAACAATAGGTAGTTTAAGCTTCTCTTACTAAATTCTGAGATTGGGAAGGAGGAAATCAATGTTCACCATGGGGGTGGGTCAATATTTATGACCAACTGCAGCTTGCTTTAGGGAAAAAAAACTCCTAAAACCCCCCCTAAAAACCACCACACCAAAACAGCCCTAAAAAAACCCAAGCAAGCAAGCAAGCAACCAACCACACACACAAAAAAACCCTAAATAAAAATCCAAACAAAATTCCACACAACAGAAAACCCCCAAACTTCCAAAGTAGTTTTCGTTCATTACAAAATTAAATTTTCAAAGAGCATCTCAGTATAAACTCATCTCAGTGAGTCTTGCACTGTCACATGCACAGTGCATCTGGCAGTAAAGCTCTCGGGTAGGTCACTGGTGCTGCACTACAACCTATACACATCTTATCACCTAGCCACTGGAAGAGCTGAGCAGAGGGAGATGAGCAAAATTATAAGCCATCATGGGGTTAACACACTGTGCATGTTTTGAAAGCAACATGGTTTACTTTAGGTTTTCCATGATGCCAGGATTAAAACCAGGCAGAAAAAGTAGTTTCATGAGAGTCAGTTTAAGTACCCAGAGAATGAATTAACATGAAGATTCTTCAAGGGCACTTATCTTGCTCAAGTCAAGATTTAACGAGTTATATTTCCATGCACTAGTGTATTCATTTTAGAGGTTGCATACATACACACTCATGGCTGTCAAGCAGCATAAGCTGATACACTAACATCATACCTTCAGATCCAGCCCCAGAAAAGCCACTATTTGAAACAGGAGGTATCCATACAAAAAGTATTAAGGAAGTTATAATCTATTTGTAAACAAGTAATTCCACTGTCCCTTTATTTAGCTCAATAAAGCTCAGAGAGAAAGAGTGAATAAGCAGACACGTGACAGATAACGAAATCATTCACGAGTGCTGCTTCCCCCCAAGTGGCCAGCAGGTGAGCACATCGATTAAGACAGCTCCATTGAGATGCATCCGCACATGCCACATTTGGCAGAGGCCATCTTCAGGAATTTCTGCATGAAAAAAATTCAAAGACATATTCTGTTTGGGGAATTTTGCTGGGGGAGTGGGAGACTAAAAGCATTTGTCTTAAAATGACAAGAATGCAAAAAAATTTCTAAGACTGCAGGCTACCATTAGCTTTATTATAGGCACAAGATTACCAGGAATAGCTTTTAGAAAGGCAATTTCTGCACACTGGTATATTGCAGCAGTTTGTACAAAATGAGAATGTGAGATCATCATAGTACTGAGTATGAATCTGTATTAATGACTTGGATTAATTTTTTTTAAAGACCACATATTATTGACATTCTGGAAAATGCAACAACTATTTTTTGTGATTCTGTTTTACTTATAACATATAAAACAAAGAGCTAGTTAGAAAGTTTCAGATAAACATTAAAGAAACCCCACAACTCACTATACAATTATCTGAGTGGTTTGGATAGATGGACAAACATCTTGCAGCACGTAAAGTTTAAAGAAACTGTAATAAACTGTCTGTTCTTGTCCATGTAAGTCGATGTCTATCTTGGCTTCAAAGCTATCATGCGCCATCTTGTTCCACAGGGCATCTAGGCTTTGTAAAATATGCAATTATCTTAAAAGGACATCTGCTCTTCTAGCCCATTAAGTTAACCAAGTTTTTTGTAAAACGAGAAATGAACATTACCTTTCTGTACACCATGATGCTCTCTGAACCTACTCCATCAATTCTGGTCCTTTCTTATCTCTTTTTGAACATTTTTATGAATGTGCATCTGTCTCTCACCAAGCTTCACTGGTTGTCTTCTAGCAAAGAGATGATGAAAACTTCATCTGTGTACTTATTTCACGCAGCTGGTGAGCTAGATTCACCATTGCTATAAAATGCCCTAGATTTTGTTCCTGGTTTTTAATGGGTGACAGACAAACTGGAGCCTCAAACTGCGTGCATATGAACCCAAATTCACTTCCTTAATATGCAGCAATAATTTTACCAGTCTGAAGTTCTACAAGCTGTAATGTAACATCTCTGATCATATAATTTACACCTTGCTACTGCCCTGGAAAAACCCAAAAATGTAACAGGCTAGAAACTGTAACAAGACATTAATGCAATAGGTAGCTTCCTGGGAAGAATCACTCAAGAGGAAATAGAGCTCTTTTCACAGCCTAACCTTTCATTACGAAAAAGGAGAAAGCTTTCAAGAGAGTCATGCATCTTCTATCAGAAGCAACACCTTTGGGACATTCTGGTAAGAAACCTCTGGCCTCTCGTAGCTCCTGAGAAGGGCTACTTTGCTTCTTGCATGAGGAAGTGCTCATTAGCACATGCTCATTTTAGTTCTCATTTAACTTATTTACAAGGTATAATTAAAAAACTAAAGGATAAGGAGGGGAATAAATTGAGTGTACAGGACAAAGATCAAAAGAAGCTTAAAAAGGACTGAGGTAAAAGGAAGGAAAGAAAACAAAATCTAACTAGAATTAACTCAGTAAGATTTCAACTTGCAAGCAGTGCAGCAGTACATTTTTCTTGCTGCCTCATACACAGCATTATCGAATCTATTTAAAGGCCTCCAAATTTCACTTCAAGTTTCCATTAAGAAAACAAATTTTAAAAAGTTGAAGATGCTTATTGTATGCTAGCTCCCCACTTTGATGGGAACAAGACTCATACACAACAAAAGAGTCATTACGTCCAATTTCACTAAACAAGGCTGAGCAAGTCAGATTCCCACTTCACTCACATGTACTTTAAAATAAACTGTCATGTTTTGCCCATGCTTGCTTTCTACATATCTTCCTTCTGAGATATCCCTCTGGCAAACCTTTCTTAAACTTTCTTATGCTGAAAGCTTCTCCTCAGTATTTACAGACTGTGGAAGACAAGTATTACATGCACATGTGCATACATATGTAAACATAGTTCGGTGTGAAATGCTGTGACTCGTGGTTGTGTGTACGCTCAGCACAAAGCAGCAGCAGTGAGCCTTGCCAAGGGCCAGCCATTCCACTTGTCTGATCCGAGTGTCCGCATAAAGCTCCAAAGGGAAATTTAAGCAACATCCGTCAGAGGAATGCAATCAGCAGACAAGAGGCACTGAACAGCACAGGAGACAAGTAATGCACTGGCACAGAAAGGAGCTTTTTGGGACAAAACCTGGGAAGCTGCAGAATAGGCTAGCATCTGCCAAGCTGCACAAATTAATAGTTTCACATAGTATCTGCTAACTCTACTGGAGTACTGAAAAGTTGCAGGTTTTTGCTTCTGCTGCACAAAAATAAAAAAATAAACAACGATTACAACTCTGCAACCCCAAAGTCAAGCATACATTATTGGATGGAAGAGCAAGATGAGAACACAAGGAAATCGTACTTGTTAGCACGACAGGGTCTCACCAGCAGATGTAATTGTTGCCCAAACTTTGTGAGCATTAAGGCAATGAGAGTAAGGGTTTGATGACGGATAATAAGATAGTTCACTCTATTGTATTCTCCACAGTCAGGAGAAGTCAAGCATAAACAGGGAGGTCAACCGTCAGTTTTAAATGAGGTAGAAGGATGATTAAGAGGCAGAGGACCTTCACTTGCAAATACAGATTTAAGGAGACCTTTAGAAAGTTTTTTTTTAAAGCAACTCTTACTCTGTTACACTCATATTTGACTGGCTTTTATTTTTTACCATTACAAAGGCTTCATGGTTGTGGAAAACAGAGTAAAAAAGGACTTACCTCAAAACAGACAACAGCTCTTGGTTCTATTAACCCTGCAAGCAATAAAAGAGCTAACTTTTCAAAAGGCAGCAGAACTAGTGGTTTGACCTTTCCAGCTCTTTACTCAGGAGAGGATGGGAGCACTAGGGAATGCTACCCCGCAATGTAAGCTGTGATGCTGTCCCACTCCCTTCAAAACAGATGCCACCACCATGCTCTGTTAGCACTTAGCCTTAACACTTCTGTCTGGCACCCAAGAAACAGCACATGAGGATTCCCCACAGTTTCATTCCTTTGGAACTCCAGGGAATGGAGTCCCTAGGAGGTTACAAGCACCCCAAAGGACCCACACAGTTCTGTAATGAGTCTTACAACACGCAGGGCAAAGTGGGAGTCCTGTTGAAAACAAAACCAAAGCAAAGGCTGGTATCTACAGTCATGAGCAAACACAGTATTTCCTTTTCACAATGGCATCACCTAGATGAGGAACAACCTTTAAAGTATTCACATATATGCCCTGAAAGACAAACTCAGTATGTGCTACTGAAGTTGGGTTTTTTCTCATAAACATTCCTTAAAAAAAATTTAAAAATACATTTTTCACTAAACACAGTCACAGAAACGTCTCTTGAACACAAAAGTAATTTTGTTTATTCTGATTTTATCTCTACCATTACATGAGGGCTGTCATCTCCATTCTTCATTTCTATCTTCAACAAGTTTTTAAAACAATTAAACACCCTCAGGCTATGACTTTTTACATGAAGGTCAAAGTGCACAAAAGACTTTTTATGAAAACTGTCCAATTAGTCAGTTGATTCATCTAAGCTGCATATAAATGTGGCACCACTTTCTAACAACTGAGAGGAAAAATGGAAAACAAACGTACTGCCCTCTGCATTAGCCTATCTACAGCACAGCTCCAGTAAGTTATGGACCGAGGTATGGTTTTGTGTTTGCACAAGAGCAGACTGGCTACAAGTACCTGGGCCTTTAACACACTCCTAAATGCTGTGTTACATAAAAATATATAACTGCATAACACAGCAGAACAAAGTTGCCACACCTAAGTTTATCAGCGTTTGCTAAAATGAAGAGGTAGACAACGACCCAGGTTACCTGACCTCCTCTGAATGTTCACAGACATTTCTAATACAGCTCTCAGTTCCTTATCAAAATCACATCTGTAAATGATACTGCTCTTAAAATCCTGCCTCTTGCCATGCTGCAGCATGGTAGAAGAAAACTGTGAATCTCCTTTAACACAACGCTCCACTATTTACCCAGCATAACCACTTTGTTCAGTATGGTCCCCAGGCCAAAGGAAGAATGAGGCTCCCAGAGTCCAGTCTCACCATACGGCTAAGATTACCAAGTGATCAGCTGCGGGTGCGGCAGGCACTGGTCGTACTTTCCTCCACACACTCCTGCTACTTTCCTTACATTAAGCAGAGCTTGTTGGGTCTACCTGTGAAAGAGCTGAAGCTCTGCTGAGAAAACCAACCACCCTAAAAAACTGAATGGAAGTAGTTTTCTGCTGGGTTAACTTTTTGAACTCAGATGGCCAGTAACAACACAAGGCAGGCAGCAGAAATGTGAGCCTGGAACACAGGGAGGGAAGCTGAACCAGCTTCCTAGTGGGTCAGCCTTAGCTATCTTGTGAAATCTCACTCTGAGAAAGCAAGGACAATTAAAATCTAACACCCATTGAAAAACGAGTACCATCTCTTAAAGATTAATGAGGAAACCCTCTAGCCAAGTCTCAGAGCAACAGGAAGACTCTGTCTATATTCCTGGACTCAAGACTGTGAGGGTGTTTTGTCAGCATAACTTCAGTCATACAAGACATGTGGAAACACAAACATCAGACAAGGATAGATAAAAAAAGTATACTTAAACTTCCTGAGTCCACACCACTCTAGCTGCAAAACCCTGTGGTGTAGACTATACATGCTTTCATTAAACAAATTTCAGTAGCCAAGCCCCCACTCACTCATGGAAGCAGCTCCCATGTGCTGACGTTTGCCCTGCTGTTAAGTGAATTATGACAGGGGTTAATTTAAAAAAGAACAGACTTTAAGAGACAAGTTCTATCAAGGCGCACACAGTGAACAGCATTTTCCTCTGTGAAAGAGCATGTGTGAATAGCTGCTACTACTGGAATAAAGTTTTCTCACAAATGCCTTTGCTGCTCAGAAAGCAATCTGTGCATGAGACAGAGATGCAATGTATCCGGGTCTGCTCTTCCAACTTCCCTGCAACCTCATCTAGGACAGTTCAAATGACCAGTGCGGGATCTCACCAACACCACAGACAAGGAGAGCTTCTAGTTCAGCTCACGTGAAGCTGCTCCCTGTCTCCTGGGGAACTGATCAATGGAGGAGGCAGCCTTTGCTCCTCGCAGAGTGCTGTCAGGCTATGGCACAATTGAGCGCAGGTTTACAAGGCAACACACCTAAGACTAAAGTTACAGTCCTCGGGCACAAAGCACCTGTAACAGTGTTCAAGTCATGACCCGAGCGATCATCCTGATCCTTGTTCAGAAGGCAGCCTGACAGGTACCAAACGCCCAGGAAACTCTGGGGTAAAGCAGGGCTCAGCAAGTCCCTTTCACACAGGGATACAGGAGGAACACGGCGCGCGGCGACAGAGCCGCCACTGCAGAGCCGCCCGCCCATCCCCGGTCCTGCTTTCCTCCCAAAAACTGAGTCTGAGTCCAAGGCACTCGAGGCATAAACACGCTTTACTCAGACTCATCAAGAGAGCATAAACAGACTCCGGAGAAGGAGCGAGTGCTGCTGAGCAACACCGCCCCGGGAATACACCTCCCGAGGGGCTGCCCGGGCAACCGACTGGTGCCAGGCGGAAACACTGAAAGTTGTCCTAGCGCTTCAGAACCGCGGGTGATAGCGGGGCAGCCGTGCTGCGCAACGAAATGCGGCGAGCGCGTGTGTGTGTGCGCGAGGTAAACAAAGCCCCGCCGGGCAGCCCGCAACGTCCCCTCCCGCCGAGCGACCGCGGCCGAGCGGCCGGGCCCGCTCCGGGGCACCACGGCCGGCACGGCCCGACCCGCGCCGCACCGAACGGCACCTGCGCCCGCGCCAGGGGTCGGCGGAGGCCACGGCGGAGGCCGCGCCGGCAGGGGTTCACCCACCTCGTCGCCCCACTTGAGCACGTCCTTGTGGCGGTCGCGCAGGGCGCGGTAGATGTGGAGGAACTGGAGGATGCCGTGCCGCCGCACGTGCTCCGCGTACCGCCGCGTCTCCTCCCAGCTCAGCGGCGAGCCCTGCGACAGCAGCCCCATGCCGGCCGGGAGGGAGGGAGGGAGGCCAGGGAAGCGAGCGGAGCCGGAGCGGAGCGAGTGCGCCCGTGCGCGGTGCTCTCGGGGCCGCGGGTGCGCTCGCTGCCGCGGCGGCGGGACCGAGCCCGGCGCCGCACGTGACGGCGGCCGCGCGTCACGCCGTGACTCAGCACTTTCCGCCGGCAGGCGCCGCCCCCGCCGTGCCGAGTGCGGGGCTGAGCGCGGCCTGGCGGCCCCGGGGCGCCCCAGGCGCGGAGCCGCCGGGGAAGGAGGGGAGGGAACGTCCCCGGGGAAGCGAAACCCGGGGAGCCACGGCGTCGGCAGTGCCCGTGAGCGCCGCTGCTCCGAACGCCCGGCGCACGCCCCGGGCACGCGGGAGGAGGCGCCGCTCGCCTGCGCGAGGCGACATGGCGGCGGGACGGTGTCCCCGGCCCGGCGGGGCAGGACGCGCCACGTCCGGCCGGGCCGGTGTTCCTGGGGGAAAGGGACCCTCGTGGGCCTGAAAGCGCCGAAATGAAGGTGCTGATTGAAAGGCCCCAAGGCGCGGATAGCGTGCGAACGCTGCTGTGGATTTTACAGATCAGAGCACAGTGCAAAAGCGTGATGCTCGGAAGGGGTGGAGGGAAATCCAGAGAGGTCACACCTCATCCCCCATAGATCCTCCTCTGCATCTCTCCGGCTGCGGAGACCAGGTGTTGTGGTATCAAGCATAAGCCCAGCTCGTGAAGATGTTGAAAATGAGTTACCTGGGAATTGTTCTGGAGGGAATTGCGACAGCATTGTCTCAGGAAAGGGGATACGGGGGCGTGTCAAGGCGTGTATTTCACATTTGATAAAATGTAGAAGGCCTATCAGTGCTAGTCTTTACTAAATGAAGAGACAAAAGGCACTGAACGTTAACATGGAGGGAAAGTTTCTCACTGCTGAGAAGCAGAAATTCATTACTCCTCGAGCCTCGTTGTTACATCCACAGAGCTTGTCATAGGCTGCAGGAACAAGCAGGGCTGGTATGTAGTAGGATAAACTAAGGCTTTGAGAATTAGTAAGGTATTTTAATTGTCATATAGCCCACTAATGGATGAACTATATTATTAGATATTTCATTAACTGAATGACTATACTTACAAGAACTGCTTAATTGTCTTTATTCCAGGATATGAGATGTCTAAAGGATAGAATAAGTTCCCAAGATAGTAGACTAATAAAACTAAAATGCATTAGTGGAAGATATCAAATATTGAAGTAAAATGACTCAAAAATATTTTTAATAACCAAGTTTGTACACAAAGGGAAGCACTGACAGAATAAGAACAATCAGTAATCATTTAAATTACAAATATTTAATTTATAATGAGCTGGTTTTTAGGAGCTCTTGTTTTTTTAAAAAAACCCCTCATGTTTTTGGCTGAAATTGTACAGGCCAGCCTGATTGAAAGCAGTGCTGTTGCTGTAACTATTGTAGATCTGGAGATGGATGGTTGAGTTAGTTTGAGGGACAAGAAAACAGTCTTTTCTTCTAGCTAAAAAATCCCACAGCCTTTTTTATTTTTGAAACATCAAGAGGCCAAAAGTCGGACACTTGGCAATGGCATTCTGATGAGGCATATCCCTGATGTGAAAGCCAAGTACTTTATTTCAGATCTAAGGGGACAAAGGGATTTCATGCACTGCCCTGCATGTTGGAGGGCAATTGCACCAAAATATCAAGATTCCATGTAGGTGCCACCATGCTGCCATCCAGCCTCAGCTTTTCCACAGCTTTGAGTTAGAGCTGAAGCACCTGAGGAGTCCTGGCAGTGACAAGTAGCACCTGAAAGCCAACAGCTGTGTTAGCCCTTTTCTGGCTCTTGGGGCAGTGAGCCTGGGTCTGGAGCAAACCTTTTTGTATCAGATCAAAGTTAACATTATCATCTTATGAATCTGGTCCAGCCTGTCTGTATGGTTTAGGGTCCATGCTCTCGGTTCACTTGGCTGACAGCAAGAGCCCTGTGTTACTGAGAAACTTTTCTGGAAGAATTGGGTAGTTGGTATGATCCCAGCTGCTTTGAGTGTGCTGGTGTATAATGGACTGTAAATATTTCCAGTAACATACACAACATTTCAAAATTAAGATCAGTTTTATTATATCGCATGCTGCTATTATGCAGTCTGTACTCTTCAACTGACCACTAATGCTACTCTTTAACCTGCAATTCAAGAGCACATTTTCAGTGTCTTGTCTTTCTCAATATTTAAACTCAGCTAATTTTTATGTTATTTTAGTGCCAATATCTGCTGTATTTCTAGTTGTGTGTGCTTAGTCTTATCAACTGTAGAGCTAATACATTGTTTATAACAGAAAATCAAGGTATTTTCCTTCTGCACCAGTAAAACTGATGTAAACTCTTCTCACACTGTAATGTCTAGCATAACAGTGTGACAAGTCAGCTCTGTTTATGAAAAAGCTGGAGCTTTTTCCCCTCCAGCTCTAATGTATGTGTTCTGACAATGCGGGCTGATCCATAGTGGAGGACTAAGCCACTCTAAAGTTGACAGCATCACATGCAGAAGTGTTCATTTGCACATTGCCTAAAATATGACTTCAGGACTAACCACCATTGTATAATATCTGCCTACATGCTTAATGTTGTATAATTATTTCCAGTACACTGAGTATCATGTATAATTACTTCCAATGCACTTAATATGAAAAAAAGCATCTCTGAACATACAGGCAGTACTTTGGATGATATTATTAGTTTACTCTGTACCCATATCCCCAGCCCCAAGACTTAACTAGTTTTTCTGAACAGTCCAAAGGAAGTCATTGAGGGAAAAGGCTGATGTAATTTGGTAAGTTGTTCAAAGAGTATGTGACTTGCAACCTGTACAGCAAGGAGCTGTTTCACATGTTCCTGCCTTTCTCCACAGAGGATAACTCACTTTGTGTTTTGAATAGCTGCAAAGCTATTCAAACAAGCTGCCACTAAATCTAAATAGAGTAGCTTGGCTCCTTGAGAATATACCCACTGGGAGAAAGATATGTAGACTCATAGGTGAGACCACTCCTACAGAATCCTTTCTTTTACTGTCTGTCATTAAAAGTAATAAGTAACAAGCAGATGTCTTGTGATAAGGCTGTTATTAGAAGGAAGAAAGATTTGTCTTACTTCATGAATCATCTGCAAAAAATTTTTAAAGCAGCTTTGTTTGTTCAAGGTGATTGTTGAGTTGGCATTGCTGTATATTGTGTTATTCTCTGAGTAAAATGAAAAGACTTCAAATGAAATAATCCACTTTCAAAGTTTTGGAATGGTATGTTTGGTAGAAAAAAAATCATTATGTTTTTTTTGATCAAAATTTTATGCTTCCAGGTCTATAATTTGTCATGTGCACTTGTATCCATCCACCAGAATTGACTCAGGTGAGCAGCAGATGCAATAACTGTTTCCTTTTGAGTGAGGAGGCCTCCAGGCATTTCCTGAGGCACTGGAGAGACCTGTGCTCAGGCAATTATTTTTTGATGCAGAAAGTCTTGCTGACTAGCAAGTTGGAATAAATGATCTGTCTGGGGGGAGAAGGAAGTCAGGACACTGAAAAGATTCAAGTGAAGGATCTTCTGATGTATCTTGCAGTTAAAGTATTCCTGCTCTGCATTGAGAAATATGATTAATGGGGACTTATTCTGGTCTAACTAATAATGCTTATTCCTCTCCAAACGAACTTCTTAATTAGTGTATGAAAGACATTGTTGTGGCTTATCAGTATAGCTTTAAAATTTATTTTTCTTGCTGTTACTTGGTGTAGAAATGACTGTTGTAGCATTAAGTTATGGCATGAGTCTCAGTGGTGCATTTCTAGGATTTTTTTGGTGACTTTTCATTGATAACAATTGGTTTTGAGGGTTGGAGTTTTTTACTTCAGAAAGGATGAATTGTGCATTTCAGTCTATAAAGTTTCATGCATTTATGTAAAAAGTGAATATATTCACATTGTTTCACCATTTTGGTCTGTATTAGCATGTTCCTTTTGCAAGGAACTTGAATTTCTCCTTTCTGAGTAGCCCACATATTCTTTTGCTGTGTCTGTGCACAGGACATGATTATGGTGCCTTGACTGAGTCGGGCATCTCTAATCATGCCATGAATGCTGCTGGCAGTAATAGCAGTTGTAGTGTGTGAATTATTCTGTGTGCAAATTGCTGAGCTGCTTCCTCTCAGAGTGGTCTGGCATGGTGACTGATGTCCCTTGCATTCTGTTCACCTTTTCTCCTGCTACTACCAGTTCCCTTGGAGGTGCACTCTCCTATCAATTCAGCTGTCACTGTGTCCAGGTCTGTCCTAAAGAGGCTCCTTGATGATGTCCACAAGACACAAAGTATTCCAAAGAAAGCAAGAACTTCCAAATTATTTTCCAGTTTATTTTCTTTCCAGCATCTTCTAAGATGGAGACCCTTTATTACAGGATTATCTTTATATTCTTTCCCATAGGCTGACCTGTGGGATTTTTTTTCTGAGAAGATAACTGTCTAATATAAAACAAAAGAATGCCAGGTGCTCAACAGCAAAGCCAAAGACTGATTACCACCTCATCCTCTGCATGCTGAGTTGTTGTCTTTAATGCATCACTTCGTTCTTTGTGAATATCAGAAGCAGTGAAATTCATTTTTAGACATAAGAAAAACAGGGGCTGAGTGCAAAGTC
This sequence comes from Corvus moneduloides, assembly GCF_009650955.1. Lineage (NCBI taxonomy): Eukaryota > Metazoa > Chordata > Aves > Passeriformes > Corvidae > Corvus > Corvus moneduloides. Next base: position 26,230,926 of record NC_045478.1, read on the forward strand.
CTTCCAAAGACTTTGTTGATGATTAAGCTTTACAAAAGCGTGAATTCAGTGTGCATTTTAACAAAGTGACTGAGTTCCTTGGTTACTTGAATTCCCACCTCAGGCAGGAGTGTAGGAATGTGCACTTTTTTTGCACACATGTATCCTCTTGAAGGATGATACACCAGAAAGTCCTAACTCCATCATCAACATCTCCTGAAAAGAATCCACAAACCCACAAATATTAGTTGAATGTGGGTTGGAACACTCAAAAGTCAGCTGAAAAGCAGAATAAATAAATCACATTTTTCCCTTTAGCAACTGTGTCATCTTTCTTGCCACACTCAAGCTGTAGCATATTTTTTACATAAAGAAGTTTAGCAGCTTAGAATAAAGTACTGATCCTTAGTGAAAAAAATAGTAGAATTCCTAAGTAAGATGCATTAGTAGCAGCTTTTGTATCTATTTTAATACCAGTTTTCAGCCTTCAGTTTTTTACAGGCTGGGAAGTAAAAGCAGAGCCAGTGAGCTGCACTGCCAGGTATACCCCAGGCCACCAAAAGCCAGAGGGGCTGTAGCACTGTCTTGTGCTCCTGCCTTGGTGTGGGCCAGGACGGGTGGCCTGGGCTCAGTGGTCCCTCCCTCTTGGAGGCATATTCCTCTACCAGGCAGCGACCTAGAGCCACAAGCTGTTCCCATCCTGGGAGCAGCATGATGTGCCTTAATGTAGTGAAGTCTCCCTGCCAGAGAAAACAGACATCTGAGAGCTGTGTAGATATTGTATATGAATTTGATTCTTCCATACCCGCATTTCTTCAGGTCAGGTCCAGCTCAAGATACTGAACTGCCACAGTATTAAATCTGCAAATCTGGTAATACCACGAATTTCCCAAGACAGGATCTGTTTTTTTCCCCGCTTCATGTATTTGTTCACTGCCTGGCAGCTTGTGTGTTGCAGTTCTGTGTGCTTTCATCCTTCAATATTGTTACTGCAGTCTAAGTTATGGTTCCTGGTGGGAATAAGTCAATATTTACAAGATTGCTCATCGTGTAGGCTTTGGTCAGGTAACAATGAACCAAATGGGAATAATCCTCTTGCGTTTTAAAGGACTGTATCTCCAAATATTTAATGGCAAAGTATTTTCATTTCTTCTACTTCATATTGTATATTTGATTTTATATTGAGTATAAAGTTCTATTGACAACTTGAAAATTATTGGAAATGCATTCCCCTTGTCTCTATGAATGAAATTGGTTGGTAGGTGATTTTTAAAAGAAGTCAGACAGAGATGAGTGCCAAATCAAAACAGTAAGAAGAAATTATGGCAAAAGAGAACATTTAGAGAGAAACTCAGTATTTGCCATGACATACCTTTTGAAGGTTACTGTTAACACCATTCATACCTCCTAGGTGTTTCCACCAGACCAGTACTTCTCAGGGTCTCTTCCAGAGGCAAGTTACAAATGTTTTGGAGACTCTAAGAGAAATCAAATTTAAGATACTGAAAATACCTCTTGTGAAATTTCTCTAGGTGGACTAGTTGATACAATTTTAAACGTTGGCCTAGTACTTAGAGTTACAGCACTTTGTAATATGTTGCTGTTATTTATAGCACTGATGAGGAACTGGTAAGTGGTCTTGTATACAGGTAGACAAGCAGAGGAAGAGAGATGTCAGGCTGCTTTGTGAGGGGTACAGAAGGCTTAATTTAAATACCTGAAATAATTATTGCTTACCTTACTGTAGGCCCCCAGCTCTAGGGGCTGATGCAGTTCTCTTTGAGTAAGAGCCTCAGTTTCCCATAAAGTCTGCCATGGAATTACTGCATAAGAAGCAGTAGTGACAGCCTGCCAGGATGCTGGCAGTGGAGAGTGACAAGCCTGCCTGCGAGGAGAAGCAGCCTGTGGGTTGCAGAGGGCTTTGCAGGCAGGTACACAACTTCCCTCCATGCTGTGCCCCACTGCCATGCCCCCCTTCCAGGAGGGACCCCCAGGCAGTGAACTGGGCAATGGTTTGTTAGATATGGTTTTTGTCCTGCACTCTGTCATCCAACTGCATTTATCTATGTAGCTAACAGGAGCCAGGAACTGGTTAGTGGTATCCCTGCCCTGTGGCAGCCTTTAAGCACTCCTGAAACAGCATAATTGGTGGGCTGCAACCCCACAAGGCATTTAATACAGAAACACCAGTGGCTGAGAAGTAGATGGGAGAGCACTGGGTCAAAGAGGACTGTTGGAAAGGTCAGGGCTGCTGAGGGATGTGTTGGTCTGAGCTGTATATTCCCTGGCAAACCCCTGGTGTCAGAGATGGATGGTGGCCTACTTATTTCCCTGTGTAGAAGGTCAGAGGAGCAGGTAGATGAAGTGTGTACTGTGTCCTCACCTCTTCTTAGACTTGTTGCCTTGGGAGGGCTGACAAACCATATTCTCCTGGCCATTCACCAGCTGATATTAAACCTATGATGATAAAGTAAGAAATATACATAAAAAGCTTTTAAAATAGTGATACACCTTCATATAATCGAGTATGTATTTTTAACCTTGCTTTGCACAAGGTTCATGCTTCAGTTGCTTATATTCCCTGTTTTGGCTCAAGCTCTCTAATATATATATGCATAATAATATATATATGCATTCAGGAAGATTTTTACTTCAAGGAAGAAACAGTTAAACCTGAGCAGGTGAGGTAAGGGTTGGAACCCAAGCCATGCTTGCATTACCAAATTGCCCAAGGCTCCATTGTTCTAGTATTTGAGGTTTATAGAAAATAACTGCCTGGTTCCTCTCCTATGCCTGTAAATGATTATATGCCTCACATTTCTAACCTCTCCTGATACTGCCAGTAACAGCAATACAACCTCCATGTGGTAACCCAGTTGTTCACATCCATAACTTCTTTAATCTTTGTCCAAATTCTGATTTCTGCCAAAGAATGCATCAGGCACCAAGATAAGACTCAGGGAAATGTAGCCCTTGCCCCAAATAACCTGTCATGAACTGTAATGTTTTATCACAAGAACTGTACTTTGCACAGCTGTGTGAAAGAGCAACCATCTGCCTGCCAAACCTGCAGTGCTCCCACACTCCATGGTGCTGACACCAGAATTCCCAGGTTTTGCCTGTTGGATTAGCTGCTGCCGGCTGGTTCTTTCCAAAGCCATGGCTGTTGGATGGCAGCAGCAAGGCAGCATTGTTGGGTTTGTGCCCTGCACGGATCCATGCATGGTGCAGAGCGGCAGAGAAAGCTGCAAAGTTCCCTCAGTGCAGGCTGTTGGGGGCATACAGCAGCAGAGCAAGAAGGAGGAACAGCAGATACAGCCAAAAGATTCCATGCTTAAAATAATTCAGTCTAATGCTAGTTATAACCTTCCTTTTAGTGTATGTATGGGTGCAGGTTTTGGTCATACGGATGACTCCCTGAGAAACCTTTGTTCTCAAATTTCTCATGACTCCAGTCTGCTGTAATCTTCTTTTTCATAAGAGCTGTATAATTCTGTGGCCCTCCACCAAGGAAAAGCCTTTAACTATATCATGAAATAGTTGTTCAAATTCCCAAGTAGAAACCTGTGTATTACTACATGTAACAGAAAATTGAATTTATTAATAAGCCTAAACATGTTCCAGGCATCTTGAGTAAAACACACTGTTAGCTAGCTCAGCAAATACTAGTGAGGCTGAAATGCCAATTTGCAAATAGACCAGCTGTATCAAGAAAGATGACATTGGTCTTCCATTGAATAGTTCATGTATTTGAATAATTTTACATTCCATTTTTATCTTGCTTTGGCAGCTTGTATTTCTGCTTCAGTTACTGAGAAATGGGTGGAATATAAGCTGAATAGATCTGTTTTTTCCCAGTGAGAAACTGAGTTACGTGAGGGAACATCTCCCAGCTGCTGTCTCACTGCTGCTTCCACATGCTGCATAAATACCACTCTTGGAAGTAGCTATGGATCATGGGCTGCAGGGTCTTTGGTGGTGTTACCACAGTTGTTTCTCAGCCTTTGTTGTAGAAAGATGTGGTCCTAAATGACTCAGGAGGTTGTTGAGAGTTAAGTAAGGGATAGGTTCTCAAAGACAAAGATGCTACAACTAAACAGACACATGCAGCTCTCAAGGGATGGCTAAGTGCTTTGGAAACACCTCAGTAGATACTACTCAACATTTTAGGCCTCTAAAAATATTGAAAAGGTAGCTTTCTTTTGGAGTTCTTGATGTTCACCTTATCACATTATTGCTCAATCCTTTGAGCCAGGCTATATAATTATGGTCAGGCATGCAGATGGCCATTAAGAGAAGCCTGCAGGACACATAACAAAGAATTAAAGTGTCTGCAGAAAAGCTGCACAGGTAAAAAGTTACATGTTTAGGCTTGAGATTGTCTAACAGCTCATTTCCACATAAAGAGGTTCTGTGCCCTTCTCCCTGTCCTCCTTCTGCCTTGGCCTACCTCCCTTTATGTGCACTGGCTTGTGTTTTCTGACCCTGCACCAAGCCAACTCTAATTACTGGAATTGAGAAGAATATTAAACTGGAAAAAAGGTGAATCGGTTGTGATGGCATATGGCATTGACTCAAAGCATGAATGTACTGATAGGCACAAAGCTAATGCAAAAGATGTGACTGGAACTGGATCTGGGGAAAGGAAGAGGAGAAAAATAAACAAGAGTTTTATAACAATGGAAATCTGGTTAATGTTCTTTGTGCTAAAGTGCCACTACTCCTGAATAACAAATGGCCAAATTCTGTTCATGCACAGTCCAGCATCATCCTGCCTATACATGTTACCTTTGTTTGTCATTATGGATTTGTCTTTCACAGAGTGGGTACAAGTAGATAAAGCTGGGACTGCAATATGACAGATCAGTCAGTGAGACACCAGCAGCAAGGCTTTGCTCTGAGGAAAGGTGGTCAATAATATTGGCATATTTTGTAATCTTGCCCCTCAGCTCTCTCCAGGAGGTAACAATCTCTCTTGCCAGCTCCATGGGACCAAGGTAGGCTTTCTTTCTCGTTTATTTTTTTTCTCATTTTTTTAGCTGCTTTTTTCCCCTTATCATAAATTCTGGAAAAAGATCAGCTTTCCATCTTCCTCTCAAAAATCTGTAGAAAAGCAAGACAGCAAATAAATAAATGGCAATGAAATGTACTGCCCGTGAAAGATTTAACATAATTCAGTTGGGGGAAAAGGAGGAAAGTTAATGGTTGGCAGCAACTAGTAATCACTCCAGCATTTCAAAGTGTTTTCCAGATTAACTGAAGACATTTTCAGTTGAAGTCAAAGACAATATTTCCATTGGCTGCAGTTGGGGCAGTTTTAATCCCTTAAGTTTTGAACAGTCCTGTTTTTTAATCTAAAATAATAAAGTACGGTATTCTTTCAAAACTGGGTCACTTATCTGATGTGTGGATTCATCATTCCATTTGACACTTATCTGATTGTATCCTCATTCTTCTGCTGAGGTTAGTTTAAGAGAAAAGGCAACTCCCAAGCTACCCTCCCTTGAAATGTCATCTGAGGCTTTCTTTTTCACTTTTTAAGCTCTGTGGCAGTACAGCCCTATTATAAAAAAAGCACAGCAAGAACCCATCTTCCTCATACAACAGTGTCTTGGGGTGAACTTGGCAGTGACTCACCGTTGCCTCTGGCACCCTGCTTTCGCTGGGCAGGTGCAGTGGCAGGTACGAGGGAGCATCGGGTGCATGGCAGCACACAGGCAATTCGTGCCAAAACACTGATGTGGGGAACAAGGCAGATGCCTGGACATGAACTGCAGAGGGTGTCCAAGACATCCGCACAGGGCTGAAGATACAACATAGGAATTACTGGACCTCCTTGCCCTCTGTGTTGGTGGCTGGAGGCTGCGTGGGATATGCTAGAGAACTCAAGAGGGCAACTACATGTGAAAACCTGCATCTTTGTTGAAGTTCCCCTAGAGCTGGTATGTTAAGAAGTCATGGGTGAAAGTGCTAACCCACACAGAGAATGTACTTGCTGGTTTTCCTTAACAGATTCTCTTCTGAAACCTTTAAAAGGATTATGGCTTATGCTTCTTTTTAAACAAATGGGCTATTTGTGCTGGTTTTTATCTTTGGCATAGCATATTGGACCTCTTGGCAGCCTGAAGGTCAAGGTTCCCATGTGCAGTTGCCACTGCCTTACAGGCAGCTCTCAGCCCAGTGCTTCTGGTTGCACAAATGCATCCCTCATGTTCTGTCTCCTGGAAAACTGGAGGAATGGTCCACCTTCAAGTGGACAGATTAGCCAAAACTCAAGGACAAATCTGTCCTTCAGGTAGACAGATCTCCTTTGAAGAAAGGAGTTCTGTCTTTGTGTGTGCATGTAGGCATTGGATACAGTGGTCTGTCCTGGCATAGATCAGAAGGAATTTCAAGCTTTCAATTTTATATTTCCCTATGACACCTTCAGGTGTTCTTTGTAGTCTGTACTGTGAAAACGTATCCTACAGTCAGTCAGTCAGCCTGAGGACATTGGTATAACTGCCCAGTGAGAGTAAAAAAATGTGTATTTTCTGGAGTTGAGCTGAAATATGCTGCTCTCTGAAAGGTCAGCTTTTAGCGTTGAGTGGAGAACTTTCAGTGAGGGTAGGAGTACTGCCACAGTAAATGCAGCTGGACATGACTGTGTCACACAGGCTGGGGACACAAGACTTGAAAACTAGGTTTTCATAGTTTGCTTAGTCTGTATATTTTAGTTTACTGTCTTGGATTACTGAGTCAGAACTCAGCTGCAGTTGAGTTGAACTTCGAGAATATTTACATAAAATATTACATTTTAAATTTCCTATTCAGAGCTGTACTGGGAGTGAGTTCAGTAAACAAAAGAGGGTGCAGAAGATCAGTGCTAATAAAAATCCTGCCTAGAATCTCATTAAGAAATTTCATCTGTTCCTGTGTACTGAATGAAGTAGGGATCTCTTGAAAGAAGCACGATGCAGTTGTATCATTAAAAAAGTGTATCATAATATGTACAAAACAGGATGTCACATTAAAGGCAAGCTTAATTCTGGCATTTCATGGCATTAAAGGGATTGACTTTGCAATAGTAATTTTCTTTCAGTGCAGGGCCATTTTTGCTTGGGTGGTGTGTGTGATTAACCTCATAGGTTCACAAAATTGGGAGGGTGAAAATGCAGGCCTCCTATGTATACACATGTATACTCATGGTGGCATTTATGCGTTCATCAGCAGGTTAGGATGTTTTTGATTCAGAACACATCCTCTGCCCTTTGAACTGCACTCAGAGAAGGCTTTCCCAGGGAGTCAGCGCCAAAAGGATGCTATGACACGTGTTCCCATTGACTTTAACACATAATATGCTGATAAATGAAACTTGTTTATTCCCAGCTCCAGAAGAAGTTGAGATGAGCTGAGATGAACTGTCTGGCTATTTGCTTTTCATAATTTATTTGTGGTAAGTGTGTATCTTGTGCCATTGGCTCCGTGTGCTGATCCTTGCCTTGGAGCCTTCAGAAGAGCATAAGGGTGCCCCAGGCAGAGCAGCTGCAGCATTGCTGCATGGGGATGGCACATCTCTCAGTCCCTGCTTGGTTCACAAACCTCCACAGACTGGAGGAGCAGGGCCTCCTGAGCACTTAAAAGCCATATTTGTTGTGTCCTTGGAATGTGAGGAGTTTCTCATATCGTGCAACCTTCACCTTCCCAAATGGGACATTCTTCATCAAATTCATAGTTACCAAAGAGCTTCCCAAGGGACCAATTGTAGTCTTGTCAACCTAGGAAACAGCATGTTTCCCACCCAGTCAAGTTCTCAACAGTGACTGAACCCCTCCAAAAAGAAGGTGTATTTCATGTCTTTTCTTGTTCTCAGTAATGACAACTATTTTTGTCAACATTTTCTAATGACAGGCACTCTTAGTGATACCAAGGATGAAAATTTTCAGCTGTGTGGAAGTCTTGCAAAGTCAAATGAAGAACTTCATGTGAGAACTGCTGGACATTTCTTCCTATAAACACTGAGGCCAGATTTGTGTATGGTACCAATCAGAAAGCACTGATAAATTATTGATTTCTGTCCTGATTTTATCATTCCTTAAAGAATAGAACTTACTTTTGCCTGCTATAAAGACAGTAGCTGCTATTCAGTAGCATATTGTACTTGTGAAGGAAGCAAGTTTCTGCATCTCAGATTTCTGCATTTGATAAGTTGTCCCACTTGCACACCAACTTTCTTAAAGACCTACAGAGCTGCTCAGCAGCAGAATCCAAAATAGAATTAAACCCAAGAGAGGAATCAGAAGATAGAAACTGTCCTACTTGATGGGGAAATGTTTGATTGACTGCACTAAGGATGTAGTTTATTTTAAATATTCTCATCCTTTTGAAATACTAAGAGGTCTAGAAGTAGATTCTGCAACTTTGAAATGGAACATTGCTATTTGTAGGGATGGTACCAAAAGTAAACATAATTGCCAAAAATACACAGAAATATTTAGTTGCTTTTCAGCAAGCACTGACCAAATAGAGGAGCTCTCCTGGATCAAGCTGTATGTTAATTACTGACCCATCATTAGGGTCTTTGCTTCTGAAAGTTTAACACCACTATTTTATAACAAACCTATAAGATGCTGTATTTTAGCAAATACTCACCACATTCCCCATTGCCGCTGTCAACCTGGACAATTCCATCTGAACAAAATGGCTGTTCTCATGCTCCCCTAAAATCTCTGCTCTCTGCTTTGATCTTAGGCTGCTTGGAGTTGAAAACAATTAAAATTTGTGGATGTGTTTCTTTGTATTGTTGTTTGGCCATACTATGGTTATATATAATCAATATGGTGTGTTTTCCATGGTAAATTACGTCAATATGTGGCAGCAGTGCTATGAAAATCAGGTTTCCAATTCCTTGGTAGTCAGGAATTTCTGACCCAATATGATGCTATTTGAAATCATCTAAAAGAATCAAATATTCTGTAAGAAAATAAATGAACAGATCCTTTTTATCAATTCATTTTGTTCTTCATCAATTCATCAATTCATTTTTTGGTTTTGGATGTATCACCAAATGAAGCCAGAAAGATAAGAATTTATTTTTTTTCAGAGAAAATTCATCCATTTCTTATCTTTGGAAAAATTTGGCTGGTCTCTATCCTTGAGTGATGTCGTGTTATTTCTCTGAGCTAATAAAAAAGACCAGTGACTCAGCATCTGTAGCTTATAATTCAATCTCAGGTGAAAAGTTTGAAGAGCACGCCAACATTTCATCCTAATGTTAATGTATTATCTTCAGGAGAGACCACGGGAGCCTCCTAGAATGCAAAAAATGAATACATTTAGCCGTAATTATTTTTAAATTCTCAGCTTGTTTTTCAGGTGTCACCTGTTATTCCTAAATGACTTTAATTCTTCATTTCGATTGACAGATCAAATTTGCCACCAACTCTGCCACTTTCCTACCAAAACTGTAGGAAACATACTAAAACAGAAAAAGGGATAATTATGGGAAGAAGTATTTTCTCTTCTGGCTGGTGAGTTGGTTTATTTTAATCTTGTGCACTATCAATTATTTCCAAAAGCTTCAAGTGGAAAATGCAGATGTAAACAGAATTTTGGTACTCCACAGAGCACAGCTTGAAGAGGATTTTCAGGAAAAAAAAAGTAGTTTCAGGAATTAAACTCAGGTGACTTTCTTTTTAATTGCACTTAAAAGTTGTGGGGAGAAGGGGGGTGCACAGACAGATGAGGCAGCTTCAAAGTATTTGTGGGGAGGTCACTGTGCAGCAGCATCATTTTCCATAAGTTCACCAGCACAAGGCCTGGCTGGTCCAGGAGTCCTCTTGGAGCAAGAGCACCTTGTCTGGGTCTCTCTTGCCCATGTCAATGAGGAGCATCACACGTGTCATGGTCTGATACAGCTCAAATCTATTAATTGATTTTGCAGAGGGGAGAACGAGAGTTTGTCATGATGCTTAGTCACTACTGACTTGTAACATAATTAAAATAATACAAAAACTTCTATATACTGTGCCCTGAGGGTTGCCATGAGGCTCCCATGCAATGCAGGCAGCTGACAGCTTTGTTTAGCTTTTCAAAAATCTGGTGACTTTCTGAATGCCTTCAGAGCCTCCTCTCCCCGCACTTTCAGTTTGCGTTCCAGTTCCAACAACAGCTGCTCTTTTTCGGCTGTATGACTTGTGTGGCCCAGTTGCAGAAGCAGATGTGCCCTCCACACTCATGGAGAGAAGGCTGGACAGGATTGCTCTGCTAGGGTTGAGAAGTTGGTTCAGGGATAGGAATTGTATTTTTAAGCTGACATTTGCCAGAGTTGGTGCTAGAAGATATACTGTTGCCTCCCTCGCCTGCTCATTCCTACCCTCTCCCTTGAGTTTGCACAAGCCTGGTCTGAACAACAGAGGAATTAATCCAGCTGAAGTCTCAGGCAATGGGAACAAAAACACAAGCTGTAATCTGGCTCGGGTTTGTGACGTGGTTTTCCATCCAGCCACGTGGACATGTGTGCCCACAGGAGGCAGAGCTGGAGGAGAGGGAGAGAACTGTCTTTCAGGGGACATGGGAGGAGGATGCAGGGTGGTCTTTGGGAGCTTGTGCTTCCTTGCAAGGTGAGGTCACATGGGATCGCTGAGCCTGGGGGTAGCTGCTAACCTGGGGACAATGACACCTATCTCCAGCAGAGCTCTGTGAGCCTTCATGAAATTTCTGTGATCCTTACTTCCCTGTGCTGGGATGGTGCACACATGAGCACCAAGCCCCACACCACAGCATGCCACAAGCAGGATGGCAGTGCTGGAGCAACAAGCATGAGCAGGAGCCCTCAGACAGCATTCCCCAGGCAGCCACAAAAACTGTGGAGATGGGCATGCTGCAACCTAGGGTGAGTATGTGAAATGGTGTGTAGGAGATGCTGGGAGGTGCCCCCAGCCCAGCTGTCCTAGAATTTCATTCACAAGGTAGGTCATGAGCATTTATTGTACAATTTGTGTTCAGGGTGGCTTTTCACAATGAAGCTGCATAAAATTGACTTTTTGTGTGTTGAGAAACCAAGTCAGAGTTGTGGGGCACCTTTGCATCTACACACAAGCCCGTAGTAGGGATTTTGCAGGCTAGCTCCAGGGTTGGAGAAACAGAGGCATGTGGAAACTCGGGCTGTCCTCAAAAGAGGGCATTGCAAGGAAAGGTTTCAAGGTCCTTTACTAGTTAATGGTTGTTTTCTCTGTTTTGCAATACAGAACAACTAAATATTCTCATCTTGTTGGAACCAATATATCTTGTGTGACTTCTCTTTCATCTTCTTTCTTTCATCACCTTCTTTATCTCTGACTAGAAAAATATACATTAATTCCTAGAAAAGCTTACAAAAACCAAAAAGGTGAGTGAACTAATTTCACTGTGGTAGAACAGGGCAACTTGTTGGTACTTGCTGTTAGTGTGCATTGATTTTATCTGGTGGGAAGATGGTGGTGACACCAGCATCGAGGTGCCTTGCTCTAACAACTCACACATGTACAGGGGCTGTTGAGAGCTCAAAAAAGTGGTAGAAAGTGTAGCATCTTCCTCTGTGAAAATATGCACAAATATATTTTTGTTTTCTTACTCTTCCTATTGGGAAGATTTTTTTGATTTTTCAGCCTAGCATTCAGATGAAGGAAGACTCAGTGATCACAGTGTCCATCCATCTGTCCTACTCTAAAAACTTTTAAACAAACCACCACTCTTTAACATCATGAAGTGACACAGAGCTCAAAAGAATTAGAGTAGGATTCATTTCACCTAAGTTCACACTTCTGTAGTACCAATGGTTCCATCTGAGATGATCTCTTTGGTTGTCCTTACAGTTAGTGGAGACCAGCTGGCATGTTTAACCATGATTCCAGTGACCTGATTTAGATGTCTATTGTGAGACAGGATGAATCATGGACTGAAAGTGCCTTCTCTCTTTTCTGCTTAGTTAGGATGACCATCTGAGATGAAGAATAGTGGGATTTTCAACATGACTCCTGAAGACCATCTCTACATAAGAAAGGAAGTTTAATGAGGCAAAGGTGAAGTGTGTGCTCAGCAGCAACAGTTGGGCCACTCACCCTGGATATCAGGCTGCCGGACAGAACATGCCCCTTGTTAGGGAGCCCTTCACCTAGGTGGTATTTAGAGGTCATGAGAAGAAACATGCTGAAGAAGTACAGCGGAAGTGAGGAGAAAGTCATAAAGAGCTTTAGGGTCAGGAGAGGTTATTGTGTTGGGCGAGTAAGAAAATAAAACATGAGTTCAAAATAAACAAGGCTTCACCAGGCTTACTGCTCATGGAATTAAATGATTGTTCCCAGAAACTCACTACAACTTTGTGTGCTGTGACTGCTCAGATAAAAAAACTTCTAAAATAACCCTTTCAGTATTTAGAGGTCAAGCCCTACCTCTGATCAGCTTATGCTGCAACTTAGTAATTTTCCATTTCCCTTTCCATTTTCAAGCACGCGCTTTTGATGCTTTTTCCAAGAAGCACTCTCTCTTCTCTGAGAAAGTCATTATAAACACCTCATAGCCACCTAATTATTTTCTCTGAAAGTCCTCAGGCCTGCTAAACTCTTGATGATGGTTGAGTGGTTGGTGTACTAAAACTGCTGCCTCAGATTGATTGTTTCTGTTTCCTGTTACTTTCTACCTCATGGCTCCCATTCCAAGAGCTTCTGTTCAGAGCATTTCTTTGTTGAGCACAATAGATGTCTTTAGTCAACACACCTGTGTCTATAAAATTTATGGTAATGCAAGTAAATAAATGTGAATACATTACTGTACTAGTTCTGTCCTGAATGTGTGAATGTTAGTGGTGTTCCTTCTAAACTGAAGGGTCTGGAAGTTGTTATGACAATGTCTCTAAAACACGCTCACCACTGCAAAGTTTCCTGGTTAAGCTCGGCACCCAGTTGTTTGTGGAAGGAGATTGAAAAACAGGATTGAGCTGCACCTGGAAGGAGGCAACAATTTGTGCTTTGTCACGGTGACTCTCAACCTTTTTTAAGTCAGGGTGCTATTCAAGACTGGCCTCAGTGAAAATGCAGTTGCTCCCACAAGCATATTCTTGTCTTAGGATCACTTCTTAATGCATATTTATTTAGTAATCTACCTCCTGGGAACAATTCCATTCATGTTCACTTTTTCATTATCAGCAAAGTGTAACTCATTACCCTGTTTTTCAGAAGGCACAAATGAGACAGTGAGCTAGTTGCTAGCTTAAAGCCATTGGGTGGGTCAGTGAGTCATCAGCAGAGTAGTTTGAATGGCAGGCAGGTTTTGTTTTGTGTTTCATTCCAGCAAAAACAAAAGAATGCAGGCTGGGAGAAAAACTTCAAAGCAAGTGAACTGGAACAATCACTCCCAAGCTGATCTTGACCAGAATTTGGTCCAGAGTCTGACGCTGAATGATGATGTGAATGCCAGATCCTCATTTCATCCTCAAAAGCTTCCTTCTCCATAAAACTCTGGCAAGGTTGCTGTCTGTTGTCCATGATACCTCTTTTGGGGTATCCTCATCTTCCTCATGGGACAGCAGAAGGAAGCATGGCCCATGTGGCATCCTTGTTGCCATCCTCTTGCAGAGGGAGCAGAGGTCTTCTGGTCATGGTATAAATTAACAACTCATCCCTCAGCATTTTCCAGTCTGACTGCTTCCATTCATGTCCTTGGTTATTAATACTGACCATTCCTTTGCCTTCATTTTACTGTTTTTTTCTGATGTTCTTAAACACGTTCATTCCTGTGTCACCCATAACTACCCATAACTACAATTTTTGTGCCTGTATGCTGAGGGAGGGCCATAGGGCTGCCTTCCAGTGATTTTCTTGCAAAACACAAGTGAGCCACAGTTAGGAAAGTTTGAATGCAGTCTCTAAACACTGAGCTACCTGTGTGCACATGTATTTGTTCTGCAATAGCCTGTTACGGCTTAAGAATGTGAGCTGTTGAACATATTTCAGGTGAGTGAAACAAAGCATGAGAGCTTCTAAAATTGAAGACACAACAGCCTCAAAATGAAACTTCAAGCCAACAAAATTTTCAAGGGCAGGGAAAAACAGGTAATATCTGGAGTGGAATTAGTTTAAGATGGAGGCTCTTAAATTAACATGCCTACATGTAGGTAAAGTTAAAAATATGCTTGCTGCTTATGTTTGGCTATGGAGATCAATGGATCAGTGGAGACCAGTGGTTTGATTCAGTTGCCTAAATGTTAGTGCCTTTGGAAGAATTTCAGAAGTCTGAGATGTACCTGGCACTTAAAACATAAGGGAAAACCTATGTCCTTTTGGGATGGCGGGATGCCAGACAGGACACCCTCCCAGCACACAGGCAGTGCTGGACATTTATGTGTGAATCTTGTCTCTAGCCAATACAGTCAGTAAAGCCTGAGGAGCAACTCAGGTTACCCTACAGTAGGACTTGGGGGTGACCGAATAAATAATTTGTGTGCCTGCATTGGCTGATAGTGTACCTTTGACTGCACTGCCTGTAACTGAAGGTTTAATATCTAGTGCATATATGGATGCCTAAATTTATGCTTCCTGACCTTGGGTTGTCCTCAGTGTTTCAAAGGAGCAGTGGCAGATATGAAAGCATTTAGCTTACACAGCAGCTAATGCCTGCAACTCCTCCAGATGCATGACTGATCTGGCCTTTTTAAAGCACTCTGCCCTTCCAAAGAGATATGATCATATGGGAATTCTTTGAACACTTGCTTCTCATATGAACAGATCCCACTTCTGGTAGTGACCCAAACTGACATCCTCCTGCTCTGCTTCTACTGCATGAACAAGCCTCTTTGCTGTGATTTCCTGCAACCATTTCAGCCCAGGAGACAGGTGTATCTATTGTTTCAAAGGATGCTGTGTGATAGAGAAGAATTCAAGCTGCTGCTAACAGCTTAGGGTGTTATGACTCACATAACACCTTAAGAGAGCTGTGCATTGAGTTTTAATACATGATTTATTATTACCACAGGCCTGGGCCCTAGGGTATATCACTGTGTCCCACAGCCATAGGGAGGAGGAGGAGAGAAAAACCAGCAGGCAGGAATTGTGCAGCAAGATTGATCTATTTAATTATTTTACAAACTCTTTTATAGACTTTTTTCTTCATAGTCTAATTGGACAAAGGATCAGCCACCCCTTGGGGTGATTGGCTAAAATCCTAAAACATCCATTGTCAAAATATTTTTCTACTGTACTATAAACAAGACTTTTCAAGGCCGCAGGTGTTTGGTTGTTTACATAACTCTGCTACCTCTTCTGTGAGAGAGAAAAGTCTCTCACGGGCTTAGAAAATAGCAAGAAAATCCTTGCTAGCAGCATTTTTGTATCCACAATTTACGATCTTCACTTTCTTCTTTTCAGCTTTGTTAAGATTCCTTTGCAGTCTAAATGCTTTGCAGTTCACTGTGCTGGTCTGCCACATCTGTTCCTCCTTCAGAAGAGTTGATCTGTTACTTCTGACAATGTGGCCAAGGTGTCCTTTTGCCAGAACTTGTTTGACACCAGCAATGAAGCAAAGGGACTCTGAAATGTCACTGACAGCCATTTTGGCTGCTTCAGTGCATTTGCTGTTGTTCCACTGAGTGTGATCTAGTGGAAAGCAAAATATTCTTATTATAGCAAACCATAATTCACTGGCTGAACTCTCAAGTGTATGCAGTGACCAGCATTACAGCTTTAGAGCAGCAGCTGGGCCAGGAATCTGTTGGCTGCACCGTTCTCCCAGCAACATAGGAAATAACTTTTTCCCATCTGCTAAATGTCAGTAATTTAAAAAATGTGTTCATACTGCACTGAGAAGAGAGCAAAATATGTTCTTGCAAGAACTGGTCCTGAGCTGAGCTACCAGCATTTAGCAGACTGGCTTGGGAAGCTGAAACGAAATGTATTCCCTACCCTGCAAGGGTGGTAAATATTAAGTTATATATTCAAACTGGAACAGCTCTGACAGAGGAGACTGAAAAACTTTCAGATAGGTTGGTGGTGAGATCACGTAGCTGCAACATAAAAACCAAGTCCCTGGTGTGAGCAAAAACATTACAGATGTATGTCCTCCCCAGTCAAGACTATGTCCTTTTCCCTGTGAAAGCAGGGATGGTACTCTCTTGTGGTGACCAGAAATTCATCCTGGATCCAAGAAACGTTTCCCTGATACTAATGCTGTCAAACCTCATGCAACATTGTGCCCTTTGATTTTAGCAAATGGGAATTTTTTCAGTTCATCCTTGTTGAATTGCACTCTGCTGTTTTAGGATCATGGCACCAGCCTGTTGTGATCATCCAGAGGTACGAATCTTTTCTCCCAGGATGTTTATGGGCAATAGATGGACATGAGGGAAGAGAAAGTGGGCAGACCACTGCTGAAATACACATTTGCACATGATGTAACTCTTGCCTTGTATGTTTTTCCCCTCTTTCTCCCTCTTCCCCGGAGCCGCCAGCACTGCTGCCGGAAACAAGCACTTGATGGCTTTCCCTCTGCCTTTCCCCTGGTACTGCCGTCAGCTTCCCACTGGGACACCCGTGTCCCCGCGGCCGCAGTACGGCCGCATGCCCAGAGGCAGGGACGCGTCAGCTCCGGCTCTGCCGCAGGGCCCGTCCCCGGCTGTCCCTGCTTGTCGCCCGCGGGGAGTCTGACGCCATCTCCGGCCTCTGGTGCCCTCCAGTGTCTTCTTCCCAGAACAATTCAGGAGAGCAAAACTCTTCAGAGATCCCGCGTAGAGTGATGCTCCTTCGGGATGCGTGAGCATCAGGTGCCGAATTGAAGATTGAAACTAAATTAACTGGGCAAGCCTTGTGTCCTTGACTAAAGGCAGGAAATAGAAGCGCCCAGCTGACATTAAGTCAGGCTAAGAAAGACAAGCGTTGCTGCGTTCAGTAAAGCAACACAGCATTCCTGGTTATCTGAGTAACAATTCAGAGAGCAGCCTTATCAAAGATATTCCCTGCATAACCATTTACACCGTAGTTAAAAGGCGGCATTACCCAACATAGAATGAGAAGCTGTGATTTGTTCTGCAGCTGCTTTCACTGAAAAGAACACAAGTTGCAGACTGAAAGACCTTTAATCTGAATTTATTCTCTTCCTTTAGGGAAATAACTTCAACAAATTTACTGTTTGGCTCAGGATAATCTCATACACAAATTTAACACAAAACAAAAGCAGTCTGTTCGATTTGGCTGTTTCTAATTAAATTCAGTAGAATTCTGACCCTACTCAGTTATTCTCACATCACTACAGAATCACAGAGTCACAGGATGGGTCCGGTTGGAAGGGACCACAGAGGGTCACCTTGTCCAGCCTCCTGCCTAAGCAGGATCATCCTAGAGTACGTGGTACAGGATTGTGTCCAGATGATTCTTGAGTATCTTGAGTGAGGGATACTCTACAGCTTCTCTGGGTAACCTGTTCTAGTGCACAGTCACCTGCACAGTAAAGTTCTTCCTCATATTCAGGTGGAATTTCCTGTGCTACACACGCATTTTACTTATAGAATACATGGTGTCCTTCAAATGAAAAAAGAGTACATAATCTTGGGTAACATTTATCCTATAAGCATTCCATGGAAAGAAGCAGGGTACCAATTTATAGGCCTCTACATACTGGGTTTAAGTTGCTATACTGAACACCATAAATCTATGCAAGACCTAGAGTTAAACTGTGGATAATTTACAGAAAACCAGCTGTCTCTAGCTAAATATTTCACTCGTATTATTTAGCTGTTTTTTGGAAGAAAATGATGACATAATAAGCTCTGAAATATAGCTGCAATACAGAAAAATAAGTTTTCCCAAACCCTTAATAAACAAGGCAAATATTATAAGAAATAAAGGATCCAGATAGTTTCTACTTTAATCCATGTTTACCTTAGTAGTGCTGGCAAATAATGCATTTTTCGAGACTTGCTTACAATATTTTCACATAGTTTAATTGTAATTGCTGTCTTTCTAGCAGTTTTTACAATAGAGTCTGGCTTGGCTCCCCAAAACCATCCCTGAATTTTGAAGCAAAATCGTCCCTTTTGTTGTCACATAATCATCATCACTACCCAAGGCAGCCAGGACTAGTGGACATACCAGCACACACACAGGTCAGCCATTCACTTCTGGACTGCAGTGTGGAGACTAGAGGGGCAAATAGATCCCCTTCTCCAGGCTTGACTTAGTGGCCATAGCTGGACACCCAGTGCCATTTGAAATGCTCTTCAGCACCAGGGCCATCTGCACAAGGGACATTTAGACAACTGAGTCCTGATCCCCAGACTTGATGTGCAGGTAAGCACACCCACAGGCATGCAGTGGCTTTTCAGGTGCCCTAAGGAGTCCAGCTGCTGCTCCAGGTGAGCATGGGTCCTGGTTCAGAGCCAGCAGGCTCACCTGGCTGCCTTGGCTTACCCAGCTGTGAGCAACCTGGTTAGAAGAGGGAAATTGCTGTACAGAAGAAATTATTGGTTGAAAATCATGAGAGACAGAGGTCTGCCAGCCTGGGACTGCGAGGCTGAAGACTAGGCCTGGGAGCCACAAGCATTCTTGAAAAGTGCAGCCGGGGACCTAGAAACCAGAGACATCCCAAGGAACCAGAATAAGCGCAAACCCAAGAGACTGTAATGACAGTTTACTGTCTGAGAAAATGGAAAACAACATGGGGATATAAAATTGCTGTAAAAAATCAGAAAACAGAATAATCTATTGCCTGTTAGAGGTGAAAAATAGAAATTAACATCATCTATTAACTGCTCAAAGTAGAATCTCCTACACACACATCTCTCTGTTATAAAATGGACTAAAATTGTCTCCCTCTGAGGACTTCCCAGCTGAATCCCACGTGAACTGTCCACTCTCTTGGACTCAGTGGGAATGCTGGTTGACTCAAGACTCTGTGTCAGGGATCTGTTTTGAAGGGAAACTGTCTGTTTTCTTACTGCTTAGGTCTTTCTTTCTTCCCTTCTTTTGGGGATGGTTGGGTGTCCCCTCCAGGATCAGTTTGTTCCTCCCTTTTGGGATGGTTTGTCTTCTTTAAAAATCTGGCTAATTTGCTGACTGTAAATATTACATATATTAAGCATATTTGCTGTAATATTATTGTTGGTCAGTTTGTTTCACTGGTAAGCTGCAGTAATTTTAATAGTCCATGCCTACTTGGTGGTTGCTGTCATCGGGTGTACTACCGTACTGTTTGATGCTAGTATTGATTGACACCATACTATTGACTGATACTGTATTATTGATTGCTGATAATAATTGTAATAGATTGACATATATTAATTCATATTCACTTTATTAATCTTCATATTAGCTGTAATAACTATCGGTATACTTGCTAGCAGCAATTTTTGTGGTAATCTGTAATAAAGTAGAACATTTTAGAGAATAAAGCCTCTGTGTCCTTGTGTATTATGGAATCTTAGGAACCCAGTCATGATCTCTGCACAGCTACAGGCCAGGTAACCCTTCAGGTTGTGACCTATAGAATCACACTTTGAACCAAGTCCTTGGTGTCAAAACACAGGGAGCAATTTTTGGTATCTCAAACCCTCTCATCTGCGGCACAAATTAATTTCTCTTCAGAATATGGAATAAATTTTTTCTTGAAATTTAGATGTTTTTATTTTTGGTACTGTTACCCATACAGTCCAAATGAAAACATGTTCAGTTGCTAATCAGACATCTGATTTATCATCACTTCTTGTTACGAATTTTGATCACAACAAAAGACTGAAATTCATGGTTAAAAAGCAAGTTGTTGCCCTTCTAATAAAATGGAAAAGAGAAAAGTGGCTCCAGTGTCACATTGTGCAGCTTATTGTGAAAGTGGTTTGACAGCCTGGGTGTAACAAACATTCCAGTTGGCTGATATGAAAGCAAGGATCAGCCTGGGGCTCAGAAAACAAAGCATATTTCAACTGCAACAAGGTGTTCATCAGAAAGACAGTCTCGCAGTTTCCAACTCATTTTAAAACAAGAATAATTTGTCTGTGCCATGTGTCAACAGTTTTATTTAAAGCACACAATGAAAAATACCAACATGCTGTTTTCCTCTTAATGACAACTTGCTGCACTACAAATTTCAATTTTTAAGTAGTAACATTCTCACATTACACTTACAGATTTTTTTCTGTTGTAATATGTTCCCTTGTGTTATCACAGTCCATATTTAAAGTGTACACTTAGAAAACCCTTCTGTATGACCAATCTAACACCTATAAGCCAGGAAAATGCTTTATACAAATAAGTTATATTTTTAACTTTTCTTGTCAATAAAGAAACTGCTAAGACTGCAACTAGAGTAACATCATCTTCCTTTCACAGTTCATCTAAATGTGTGTGTTCCCATTCTTACTAACAGAAATTGCCTATTCCTCATAAGTTTGTTAATTGCTTATATTGTTATTGAAAATTTTCATTAAGACGAGTATGTCTTTTGCATGGCAAAACTTATCTGATATTAACCAAATCTCACACGAGCTGTATAGAATTGCATGTGTTTTCCTTTATTCTTTAGGGAACTTCTGGGAAGAGAGCTCTGAGCAGGGTCACACTTGCAAATGAGCACCAGCAACTCATTTATTAACAAGGTTGTGGGTTTGATCCCCATACAGGCCATTCACTTAAAAGCTGGACTCTGTGATACTTGAGGATCCCTTCCGATTCAGAATATTCTGTGATTCTGTGATGTTGGGCTTGGTTGGTGCTAATTTTGCTTGCTTCCCTCTTTGAGGGATTCAAGTTTACTGGAGTCTTGACTGATCCACAGATGATCTTGCAGGTTAACTTCAAGAAGAGATTAAATGATCATGATCTCATCTTGATTAAGGACTAAACACCACATCTTCCTTTCAGCACAACTTTCCAAGAGTAAGTTCCTGCCTCACAATCTCTAACACACTTCCATGCGCCTAAACAGTCAGGAATAAACAAGAAAACAAACCCTAGCAAATTGCTTCACTCACAGACTGAAGAAAGCTTATTTTTCAGATCTGAATTTGAAGCACAGGTATTGACTATAAAATGCATAGGCATTTTATACAAAATTTTGAGGGTAACAGCTTATATTAATTTGTTTTGTTTGGTTGGTTTTTTTTCCCTACTACTAGTATAGCATTAAAGAAGATCCCTGTAGTGCTTTAACAATCTGCATCTCATACAGTTGGAAGCCCTCTGCTCTACTTAATATTACTGTATACAGTACTTCCTTGTACTTTAAAACTTCTTTTTGGTATATACAATAGTTCAAGTTCAACTGAGATGTTGTTATTAAACATCTAGAGATTGATAATACGGTACCAGACAATGAAAGAACACCATCCCATAAAACAGAACATACAAATAATTTTCACAGTTCTAACAAAAGAAGGTCATACAGAAAAATGTCACAAATAGGTCAGTACATAGTATGATTCAACATAATATTAAGTCCAGCTAATAGTGTCACATATTAAGGGCCAAATCCTGGCTCAATGTGCAGTTGAAGCCTAAACAGATGCTTAGAGAAAAAAATGTAAAGCCAGCCTGAAATGTTACATTGTTAACAATACCATTTGTTAATCTACCTAAAATTTTTGGCCTGAAGTATGTACCTAACTTGTGCTACAGAAGGAACGCATGGCCAGCGGTATTTGGCTCCTGTCCTAGGACATGTCCTCATGGATTTGTCGTGGCCAAGGGCACTGGAGGCAGAGGAGCAGTCTTCCTTCTGGGTACGACAGTTTTATCTACTGTTCTGCCAGAATTTGGCCAAGAGTTCAAAATCCTGTACATCTTATTCAGTAGTCCCACTGAAGTCAATGGAACCTTTTTTTTTGTGAGTAAGATGAAAAGGATTTGGCCCCCAAAGTTTTTAACCCTTTAAGTAGTAAGAAGTTTCATTGCACTTAGCCCATCATTCATAAATAATTTACTACCCAAAACCAAGATAGTTGTTGATGTATATGAAGTGCTGGCTCAAAACCAGGAAAGCATGCAGCAATGTCTGAGTATTCATAGCATTTTGGAACTGAATTCCTAAAGGGAAAAAGAGACACTTGCATATGACAGTTCCATCCAGTGTCTGTTTGAGGCCATAATAGTTGTTTTTTCAATTCGTAAATACAACATTATGGATACCTTATAAAAACTAAATAACTACACCATGTATACTGTTGTAATTGCATGTGTACAGGTGTCTTAATTGGACTGGATGGATTTAAAAAAATTTACAAAAAAATATTGGAACAGATGGTTATTTCTAAAGAGCTTCCGAAATGCATTCATGTGGAACACATGGTCATGACTTGGGGAAAGAGAAATTTTTCTCTCCTTCAGGAAAAGCTTTTGGTGACTGGAATGGGCAAGAACAGAATTTTCATACTTAAAGTAATCTTACTCTGTTACTCTGTTCCACATTTGTTATTAATTTGAATTATATGGGGTAGAGGACAACTATATGCCAATTAAATGAATCAAAATATATATGACAGTGCTACTCTGACCACAAGTCATTGCAAGACAGTATATTCTAATAACACGCAGCACTCAAAAACACAATTTGAAATTTAAAATTGTGCAGTCAGGATACAAACATGAGCCCTAAGTTAGAACTGGAAAACAGGACTGAGTACCGTGGAGTTTAATCCCAACCAACAGAGTGAATTACTTCATCTCTAATACCATGTCACGCTCATCCTGATCCTCAATATACAGCTTTAACAAAGCTACAGACAGCTTGGGTCTTGAAAATGCTTGCCTCAACAACATCTGCACTGACAGACAATTTTATAGTGTTCCCTTTCTGCAAATGAGATAAAAATTTGTCTGCCTCATAAACATTGCTAAGAGCATGGCTTCTCATTAGCACTGAAGCCTGGAGGTGTCAATGATAGTCAATGATAGTCTGAGGAAATTGAATGTGAAGCCTCTATGAATTGGTTGAGTGAGCTTCTGCCCTTTTGGTTATATTACATCATTTAAATTCCTTGTATTCCCTCCTTTCTTCCCAAAAGAAGGATGTAGACATTTTGTGCTGAAAGCAGTCCTTTGTTATCAAATCCTCAGGGGACATGATGGGCTGCATATCCCTTTGGCTATGGGAATAGGATTAGGTTTCATGCTTAATTCCCCCACTTCATGCTGAAATCAGGAAGAAAAGTTCTTGGAAGGTAAACTAAGTTGGGTGAAGACTCCACTCTATTCACTGGGAAAACTTCGACAAAAAGAGCATTAGTCTAGCCTTTGGAATAATGTGAATGAAATCTCCATAAAAAGGGCTGTAATGAAGGCTTCAGAAGATGCATAATGGTATGCCCAGGAGAAGGTTACTTTGGGTGGTGTTGTGCCTACACCTGGGAAGAAAGGTGTTACCTCTTTGTTTCTACTAAGGGAGTTTTCCCATGATTCCTTGTTTTCCACACAAATTCTAAAGGGCAGATCCTGAAGTCTTTATTCCATCTGTGTTCCTCACTCCACTGGTTACTTGCTGGAGTAAGGCAAGGGAGTTTGCTCTGTGCATCTTCCCCAGGTTCAGATGCCATTAGTCCTTGGTGTCTCCTGGCATGAACTCAGCTTCCAGGATTTTCCACCTGGCGTGAGAGGGGTGTCTCCCTGGCATGAGGAGGAGGATGAGGTGATGCTCCTTGGTGTACATGGAGGTCAGGAGAGCCATCCAGCACCCAAGGTAGCCCTTGGGGCTGGCCCATAGTGCTTACAGGAGCTAAAGTATTTTGTGGATTCAGATCTTGAAAGCCATGTCGCAGCATTTGATATAGGAATTAACAGGTTTCATTGTGGAGGGCTGTGAGCCCTCGGCACTCCCTTGGAGGAGAGAGGCCAGAGCCCAAAAAGACTGTCCCCAGAGATAAGCAACCTTCCTCTGGGTCATGGTGACAAAGTGAACCACCCCCAGCATGCCTTGTTTCTATACGGTAATAGTCTGTACCCAGTTGGCTAATTGGTTTCTACCCCACCCCCTGCCTTTCCCATAAAAAGACCCCTGTTTCTGCCCTGAGCAGGGTGTTGCTGGCCTTCCTTGTACAGGGGCTGCTGGACAATAAAGGCTTCCTCTGTGGAACTCCCAAACAGGGCTCCTGTCTCTCTGTCCCCGAGTTTGTCTTGGGTGATTTTCCCAAGAGCTGGAATCACTTGCAGCAGAGAAGTTGCTACACTTGCTGAAATCCCCTGCTGCCCAGGGAAGCCTGCCACTGCCCCTGGAAGAGTTGTTCTTTGCAGGATTCTCTCTCTAGGAAGGTCGTGGCATACTGGTGCTGACCAGCATCGGACCCCCTGTGATATTTCAGGCAGAAGATGAAGATCTTTTTCTACCTTCTGAAGGAGAAAATGCTTTGAGATTTTTTGTGAATACCCCTGCCCCAAAAGGAAAGTATGCACATGCTATATGCAATATTTTTGGTCTGCCTTTTTTTTTCCCCCTTCTGTTTGTGAAAATAGAAAATGCTTAGAAAAGAACAAAACTGATCAATTTTATGATGACATGGAACATTTCTGATCTATATTGAGATTTATTACTAGTCATATTTGACTTTCATATGGGGTTCTGAAAGTGTTTAAAACTTAGTATTAAAAAGCCTCATAACAATCTTCTGAAGCAAGTTTATCTCAATTTTACAGGTAAGGAAACCAAGGCATAAAGAAATGAAATGATTTGCCACAGATGGTCAGGAAAAAGCGGCAAAGTCAGGAAGAGAATGAAATGCTGTGATTATGGGTTAACTCTCTGTTCCTGCTAAGAAAACTGATCTTATCCCTAATGTGCTCTTTCATGCCACCTGTACTAAAGTTCATGAAAACTGGCCAGTTTGTACTGTTAAAACATTTGCAAAGCCAATGATTTTTTTTTTCCACATAAGCACAAAAATTCTACTTAAAGGGTTAATTATACTGCTGTGCTGGTAAACAGTTTTACTTATTGCTGGTTAGACCTGTCTAGATACTGACTGGGACAGAAGAGACTGAGCTGGCCCTGGACTCCCTTGTCTTAGTGTTGGGCATAGATATAGTACAGCAGGATACGCCCACAGTGGCCTCAGGCAGCTCATCTTCCTCTGTCCATTCATTGAGATCTGGGTTATAGCACTGAATGCATTTCTTGTACTTTTTCTCTATTTCATTCCAGCCACCCACTAAGTAAATTTTCCCATTAAGGGTGGAGGCGCCAGCCGTGCTAACTCCGGTTTGAAGTGGCGCCACGTAATTCCATTGCCCCATGTATGGGCTGTAACACTCCACAGGGAGAACATCGACCCTTTCAGCTCGTCCCCCCAGCTGAGACCCACCCATGACGTAGACCCTCTCCAGGAGGGACACTGCGCAGTGCCAGCCCCTTGGGGTGCTGAGGCTGGCCTTATCCTGCCAGCTATCTTTGCTGGGGTCATACATGCACACCGAGCGAGAGTAAGCGTTATTGATGTAACCTCCTGTGACCAGGATCTGGCCATCCACCACTGCGCTGGCGTGGCAGCACCGGGGCACCTCCAGCGGGGCCTTCATCTGCCACTGGTTAGTTGCAGGCACGTAGCACTCGACAGAGGAGAGGCAGCCCTCGGAGTTGCGGCCACCCACTGCGAAGAGGAGGCCATTGAACACATTCAGGCTGAAGTGGGTGCGTCGCTGATTCATGTTTGCCAAGTGAATCCAGCTGTTGAAACGAGGGTCATATCTGAAAGGTTAAAAAAAGAAGGTCTTATATATTGTTCTGCTAAATTATACAGGACTCCTCTGCCATGGCTGCAAGAGCAAAGTTGCTAAAACTTTAGTTAGTTATTCAGCCTATTAAAAGTCAGCATAATGAAACTGGTATTCCTGATTAAATTTCCAGTAAATTTAGGTTTTGATTGGAGAAAAAACATGTTTGTATCATTCAAACCCGGTATTATTTTAATGAAGTAAATCTGATTCTTCTGTAATTTGATTTTGTACAATAATCTCATTAGAGTACTAGGAAGAGATACTTTCAAGATACAGTAGAAATTTTAGAAGTTTCTTTGCAATTTACACCCACAGCAAAGATGTCTAAATTTACTCATAGAGTTTTTAAAAACTTTAGGTGGTGATTTATACTTGCATCCTCTTAGTGCTTTCTAAATGGTGAATATGCTTTCCCTGCCACTCACATGGAGTAAGTTTTATGTAGAAAGAGCATCTGTGCTTTCTAACACCATTCCTATCTGAAATAACATTCATTGTCCTTGACATTTAAATGAGCAACTCTGAAATAGGAAATGTCAAATTATGACTCCTGAAGATGCTGAGTGAGGTACATTAGTAGATGCACACACTTCTGTTGGATGCTAAGGGGACCAGAGAATCACATGAGAAAAAGACTATGGGAATGTAAATACTAATTGCTATATGTCATTCAGCATTGTCATCTGCAAGTCCACAGACATACTGATGTGACTTGACATGCTCACAGTTAAGGGCACAACGAGGATTCCCCCACCTCCTCCCTGCTACCAAGGTGTGCAATGAGCACACAGCTCCTTGTGACAATGTGAGGCATAGCTTAAAGGCAGAAGGTCAAGAGAGCATAACCTCTTTTATGTGAGATATTTTTCTGACGAAGTAGTTTACACAATAAAATTGATCTAGAGAATGTTCTTCATTCATGAACTTCATGTACTGGTTGAGGTCCTCAGGAGAAGCTGACTGTTCCTTCTGGGAGCAGAAAAGGAAGCACTGGTAGAACTGTGGCTGTGTAATGCCATTGCACGTCCGTAGTCTTAGTAGACAAAAGTTTTCTCACCCCCAGCCCTTGCTTCAAGCTACTGTGCACTGCCAGCTTTCAGGCTGAACTATTTAAAAACTAGTACCACCCATGTGGCATTGCATGTTAGTGTATGCACTCTTCTGGCCATGCTATCACCAGTGCAGTCTCGGATGACTATAGATAGGAACTGCAGTATTTCAGAAGCGAGGTATTATTCGGGGTACACTGTAAAAGACAGTCTTCAAGCAATGGTACCATTGTTTCTAAACTCTAGATAATAATAATTAAAAAATAAAGGATATGAAATGCAATATAAAAGCTGTTGAAAATATGATGAATGGTGCATAGAAAGTGAAGTCTATAATACCTAAAAGGTGTTTTTCTGAACTTTCTGTGCGGCATCAAAAGCTTTCAAAAATTTGAGAAGTCTCCTTAGAACATCCCATGACTTCCTATTTATGTTCCTATCTATTTCCTCCACTTGGAATAAGTTTTCTCAGTTTTTCCTCACTTCTCAGTGTGCATATGTAACCATGGTGAAGTTTTTTGGAGAACTCCAGTTGCATATTTCTGCTCATTCAAAGTGTAATATAGAATAGCATCTGTACCTCCCCCACATTGTCCCCTTTCTCTTTATCCAAGTGGTCCATGTTGCATCACAAACCAGCTTAGTCTATCTACCTGCCTTCTGTGGAATACATACCTCTAACCTTTTTAAAGAAAGAGCCAGTTACCTGCAGAAATTGCTGACTGCATGCTTGGCTTGGTTCCTGGCATCATTCTGGTCTTCCCCACCAGCCACATAGAGAAATCCATCCATCACTGTGACACACTGATTAAAACTTTTAGCAGGCATTTCACTTAGCTTCTTCCATCCATTTTCAGGATCTCTGTATAAGATGTCTCTGCTAAGAGACTTTTCTGTTAAAGCAGGGCGTCCCCCAACAGTAACTAAGACTCTGAAACCTCCACGGATCCTTGTTCTTCTGGACTGAAGTGTATTCTGGTGATAGGGAAGCAAGTGATAGTTCATGGCATCCACTAGGAGCTTATGGCAGTCTGCATCTTGCATCATTCTTGGCACAGTCTGAACGTAATTGACGAGGTCTTGAGCTGAGATGGTACCAAAACGGATGTTACTTAAGAGATTGGCAGCAAACTTTACTCTTTTTTGGTCAAATTCCAGCCATTTTATTGCAATCTGGAATGCAACAATTTCAGAAGGCAACTGCAAGTCATCATCTGCAAGAAGTTCATTAATCTGATCAAAAGTAAGTTTTAGGAACTGATCAGTTTCTGAAAATTCAATGAAGTTGTCTTTAATAAATTTGTGTGCTGCTTCCTTGGTTGTTTTTAGTCCATATGTTTCTGCAATATTGGCAATGTACATACAGTTCTCAACACTGATTTCTTGGACTAGAAAATCACAGCACATCTTTGTAAGGGTGTGAATCTGTAGATAAATTGCTGTGGAAATGATACTACCTATTGTATAAAGTGAGAGAGTAAGTTTTCCAGTGTAAGCATAGGTAATAACAGTAGCTAGACCCAATGGGGACACATCATTGAGGTCCACCCTTTGAGTAGATGGATCTTTCTTTAAGATGTTGTGAAAGTATTCACTGCTTGAAGCCATCACTACCTTATGAACACTGAAGGATTTGGTTTTGGTACTGATGGTCAAGTCACAAAGGAAATTTTCTTGTCTCATTTTGCTTAGACCTTCCAAGAGGTTTGGGCAGTATGATGGGTCAGAAACCTCAGATGAGATGCAGCTGAAACCATTTCCTCCTTCCAAGAGTCCATTCAAGCCATTTAGTTTACTGAGGGGGCCATCTTCCACAATGATAGTTGTTTCATTGATATCTGCTTTGTTCTTTTTCACATTCTTCTTCTTAGGGGCCATGACTGCAATGAAATATTACAGCCAAGCACTTGCTAAAAATAAAATTAAACACCACAGTTGTGAAATTTAATAGCTATGTGATGATGCAACAAATCTAACTTTTGTCAATACATATAATGCCACAAAATCAAACACACAGGATAATCTGTCTTCCTAAATTCTAGGTTGTAGCATGGCTGCTTATTAATAACAATCAATACTCCAATTGTGAAGAATATACCCACAAGTAATTCAGTAATTCCTTTTTGTTTTAAATAACAAGGTCATAAATTAACATTCACCTATTATCACCACATTCAGAAAGTTAAATTCTCTAAATGGGTTTGCCAGAGTGTAAAATTTTGTATATATTTGTTTAAAACAGACAGGTTCTAGACCTGAATTCATTAGCCTGAAATATAGGAAAAATATGGGCCCTCAACTTTCCAATATAGGAAAAAATATGGGCCCTAACCTGTCTGTAAGGGTACAGACTTACAGGTGAGTTCAGAACTTGACCAGGAAATACTAAGACTGGGAAAAATTCTTAAAGAAACAAAAGTGAGATGAGACATAAAGAGAAAGAGGATTTTAATATGATGTCATATTGATTTTAGATTTAGGTTCTACTCCAAACTGCTTCCAGGTTTTTGTAACTTTTGATTTTATAGACTGATAGTGTTCTATTTCCCATGTCAGATGTGCAAATATTTTCTGCTCATAGCATACTTTGATTGCTTTTCAGTATCAGTAATTTGAAATCTATAATCTTACTTTTAGGATTTTGTGGAGATTTAGGGAGAAGAGGTCTAACTTCTATTTGACAAAATGTCATGCAAACTATCAGGATGTGCTATTTTAAACAAGTTCTGCATATGTGAAGGTAAGAATCAGTCCCATACAGTTACGTTAGAACACATATTTAAATTATATGTAACAGCTCTAGGCAAGCTCTCAATGAAATGAAGAGCCAAATTTTGTCAAATGCAATGTGAGTAACAACTCCTAGTAACAAGGGAGTTACTTAAAACAAAAATATGTATGTGCAAATATACTTGAAGGAAAGCACTGATCTTCAATAACACAATTTAAACAGAATTGTGAAGATCAGCATTCAGTATATATTTTAAAACAATTTACACATGCTAATTTTCTTTGTGATCCTTGCAGTCATAAAAACCTGAACATGAAAAAATGCTAATTAATGATAAATCAAATGACTGGTTTATTGTAGATAACTTAATAAAAAGACTTCAGTAATATTTCAATCTAGAATCTCAGCACATCATTTATTCCTTAAGCACACAGCATGTAATAAATGGTAATATAATTATAGAAAGGAATGGTTGGTGCCTGTGAGCACCAGCAGTATTTGCTGCTGCTGCTGGGTGATGACCATGTGCAGAGCAGGCGAGGGAGAGGCCATGTGTGCCCCAAGTGTCAGTGTCAGCCTGTGCTGACGTGAGCTGTGATCCCTGATACGCCAGTGTGCCAGCGCAGGGGTCAGCTGCTGCCCGGCTCCCCAGCTCCGGCTGCATTCCAGGAGCTGCATCTGTTGAGACCTATCAGAGTCACCTCCCAGAATAGCAACCTCCCAGCAGCTTGCCATTTTAAGACAGGTTCACTTGAAGGCAGAGCTGGTGTTTTAGTATACTTGGCTGTTTAACGCAACTTTTGTTGCAAAAAACCTATGATGTTGCAAGTGTTGCATATATTTGTTGGCGTGGGAAAAAAGTGAAACAAAACTTTTGGATATCTCTGTCTGTTATACACATGTAGCTTTGCATATGAATAGTCACAATTTTAAAGTTGGCGAGTGCATATTCTTTGGCAGCCGTATCTGTTGTTCTAAGTATTTTTAGAGATTGTAACTTAAAATTTCTAATATATGTAGCACTTAATGTTTATTGCCTCATTGCAGAGCTCATTTAAATGTGACACTTTAAGCTCTCTGTTCAAAAATTCTCACTATCCAAAGCTTTTTCCTGAGAAACACCTTTTCATCAGCAGAAATTTCACAAGCTAGCTTAATGTACAAGCACTGTAAGTGATGGGACATGTAAACCCAGTGAAACAAATCAAACAATCCTATAATAAAACCAAGTTACTGAACTTTGAAAATCCTGGGTGATTTGGTCTTCAATAATTGTTTGCTTTCACCTAATTTATTTTAGCTTAAGTACTAGTCATGCCAAAGGACACTTGGGGTCCCCAAACAATGCATTCAACCAACCAGCCTCCCCCCCACTTTAAAATGCCACCTTCTAAAAACTATCAAAGTGAGGAGTTAAAAACCTCTTACCCTCCTCAGAAAGATACAGTCCCAGAGCTGTCCGTCAAAATGCCTCTTCCTTGGAAAATGCGAACACAAAAAAAGAGGAAGTGTGGGGAAAAAGAGTGAGAAAGATCAGAGACCACTTGGTAAGTGTCAGCTCACTGGTTTTCAGTGAGGCACTTTGCCGTCACAGTGAGCAAGAGACCGGAGCCTGTGCTCTGGTGCTCTTTAAAATGACCCCTCCTCTCCATGCCTTGCTCCCTGCCTCTGCCCAGCCACGGGAGCTCAGCTTCCCTGGGCTGCCTGGCCACTGGAAATCAGGAGGACAAGGCTGGATCCTGCAAATGCGCAGGTACAGGGGAGGAAAGAGAGGGTAAGGTGAAGATAATTACAGCAGGTAATAATTGTCCCAGGTGTAGGGTGTATGGTGAACCAAGGGGTTCCCCAGCGCCCAGCTGGGAGCCTGGGAGAAAGCCATGAGGCTAGGGAGGGGCACAGGTTTAGACTGGACATAAGGAAGACAGTTTTTATGATGAGGGTGTGAAGCACTGGAACAGGATGCATAGAGAAGCTCTGGATGCCCCATCTCTGGAAGTGTTCAAGGCCAGGAACTTCAACAACAGTTCACGGATGTTTAACAGTGTTCAAGGATGGAACTTTAAACAACTTTGTCTAGCAGAAGATGTCCCATGGCAGGGGGGTTGGAACTAGATAGTCTTTGAAGGTCCCATCAAAACCCATTTTAGGATTATATTGTTCTGTGACCTAAAATAACCCACAGAAAACACCACGCAAAAGCTGGCACTTTACACTTTCTTAGATTTTCCATGCCTAAATGCAGTCAGAGGAAAGGAGACCAGCTGACAGGGATTCAGTCATGTCCTGTTTTGTGGAGTTAGGTCACTGCTTCCATAAAGACTTGCCTCAGCTTTCAAGGATAATGGCTCACATCCTGATACAGAGATGTGAACTTTGATCTTCTGTCTCTCAAGTGTGTATCCTAACTTGGTGGTTATAGTGTACACTGGAATAGCTTACCTCCATATCCTTGCTAGGCAACCTCAGGAATCATATAAAGCCAAACCTCCACATCCCAGGAGAATTTCATCCCCTGGGAGAAAGAAAAAATGCAAGTGTCTGCAGGGGAAGGGAAGGGTATTGGGAGAAGTGGAAGAATAAGAACAGGAAGATTTTCTCTTGGCTGTGCTTTGTAGAATGCTTAATCAGACAGATTTATTGGGTTGCGTTCAGGCTTGGATGGGCTTTTACACCAACCACTGCAAAGTAACACTCGTCCTTTTGAACAAAAGGGCATCGCTGTGCCGGTGGAGCTACAGAACATCACAAGGTAAGAATGAAAAAACAGAATTGGAATGTCTAATGTGTGAAATGATAGCAAAGGAGAGGGACATAGGGCTCAGCCCTCCCAAAAGCAACAAGGTGACCAGGTTTCCTTTTGAAAAATAGGGCCACAGCTATGAAAAATCAAGGATAAAGCCTTATTTTCATAGCATCATGGAATACCAGGTTGGAAGGAATATCAAGGATCATCTGGTCCCACCTTTCTTGGCAAAAGCATTGCCTTGACAAGAAGGCCCAGCACTCCCTTCAGGTAAATCTTTAAAAGTGTCCAGCTTTGGGGAATCCACCACTTACTTCCCTGGGGAAATTATTTAAATGGTTGATTGTTCTCATTTTTTCCTCTTGTGTCAAGACATAATCTCCCCAGGAGTAACTTGTACCCATCCTGTCTCATCTTTTCCTTGTGATTCCCTGTAAAAAGGGAGTCTCCATCTAATACTTTCTTTTTTTTCCCTCACATGTAGATTCCTACTGCCTGAAAAATACAACTAACTATAGCATTAATTTAATATGCTGGATGACATATATATCATCTTTAAACATCTCAATATATTTTAATTTGGCAGTTCAATCTAATTATAAAATTACTTATATCAACACCTATCTTTAAGACTTTGAAGCTTTGCACTAATAGGATCAGTTATAATGATTTTTATACAAAGAATTTATTTTGCACTATGCCCATGAGTTTTAAGAACTTGGAAAATATTAGGTCTTGTAGGTAGTACAAGCACATTTTTAAAACAGTACTACCAAACACATCATATCAGTGAATCACAGTTACTGAGTGTTCCCTTCTCTAACAGCTCATGCCCAGACTTCTATCAATTTTCATAATTTTAAGATGCCCTAAAAGGCCAACATTTTTCAGAGAAAGATTGTTTTTTTCTTTTGTTATTTTTCAGCTAGTTGGGTTTTCTTTATAAAGGGAACACTTGCCCTATGAACAAACACACATCATGATACGTAGAAAATAAAATATTATTTTAATTTTCCTATCTTTAAAATTTACTAGTACATTGTAAAATAAATTTAATTCTTATTCAGTCTCTACGAATGTGTTCCCAACATCCTTATATGATTCACTGTTGAAAATCAACAGAAACAACAATGGAGAAGCATCCTCTGAAAAGACAAAAGTAATTTCTAATTTCCAGAAAAATACTGAACATGCTTTGAGCTAGGCAGTGTAGAGATAACCATCTTGTGGGGATTGAGTCAACATCTCAATGTACTAAAACTGACAAAGTCAAACATCTCACATAGTTCTGAAACTTTGGTTCTGTGTTAGGACAAAACCTTTAGTTACTTGGTCTTCGAGATTAGAGGATGACTGATAGCATACTTGGATATTGTGTGGCACACAAGCTGGCCTTGGAAGCAGTCATTCTCATTTTCCATTAATTAGCACACAATAAAGTCTTTTAAAAATAACTGATTCAGGATCAAAAATAATATATTTGCATAATGCAGATCATATAGCTATATAATTTACATAGTACAAATCATACAGTTTTAAAAATCAAACTTTGATCTAATATGCTTTTTAATTTTCAGGTATTCTTAACATTGTTTCCCTTATATCTTGAAAATAGCATGTTCTTTCTGCTTATTTACTTTCAAATGACATAGAAATTAATTGCTATAAAACATTTTTATATTGACTGAAGTCCTTGCAAAGATCATTGTCTTCTCACTTAAAAGAGAGAGTAGTACATTTTTTAAAAATATCTTGAGCCTCTCAAGATGTATCCTTTTAGGTATGAGTGAATCTTGGGGAAAAAAAGAAATTAATTTCTTCATAATCAATTGGTCTGTATGAGTGACTAAGGACAATACTACCAGTCCATGCAGCAGTAGCAGGTCATGAAGTAATGTTTTAACATTTTTGGAGTAAAACGTGGAAACATTTCAAGAGAGTTGTTCTCAGCCTAATGAACAAAACCAATTGTTATTATTTGCTCCATGTGCATGATTCAGAGTCAACAATAGGGAAAGTTCTTTTGTCAGCAAAGACAGTCCTTTAGGCAATTATAACCATCTTTTCTAATCCATGCACAACCATTACTGCACTCTTTCTGGAAGTATAGAGCCTTTTGTTTGAAGTCAACATGCTCTGATTTGTTGGTGGAACTCAAGTGTCACAGCCATGGCCATGTGGAGATATAAACTATGATCAACTAAAGATGTTAACAAAACTCAGGCTCAGCTCTAGATCATGACTGTTTTGTTTGCTCAGATCACTTTGTGTATGCTCAGCCAAGTACCACACACCCTCAAGCCCAAATTTAGTTCTCTATGATAAATAGTTATGAAAAATATCTTTAAATGCACTAATCTGAATATATTGAGTAATCACACCAGCAATGCCTTTAGGAAGGGTGAAACTCCTTATGCAGACTGCAAATAACTGTGAAAGCATACTGAACTTCAGTGGGAATGGCAGTGTTTTCAAAAAAGAGATGGAAAAGCAATGTGGTTTTTTTAACCTGCTGAATAAATGTAAAACCAAAAACATTGTTAGGAACAAATGCACAGGGCTTGATTTCACTTAGATAGCTCTGAGGAAGTGTTCAGCAAGACACCCAGCCCCAGTGGGTCACTCAGACCTGCCCTGGTACTCCATCATTTGGTCCCACTTCCTTGCCTAGTTGTGCCCAGCCAAGCCTTTCACATCGACCCATCCCCTGAAGTTCTCACTAGGCTCGTCTCCTGAGCTCAAACAAAGCCTGCTCTTCTACACAGTTTCAATCTTTTCTTGGAAACTCACTAAGCACTGCCAGTAGGGTATATAGAGGTCCTTAAGGGTGAGGAGAGAGTTTGCAAGCCTTGGAGCAGAGCTGATGACACATCTCTTGAGCATGTAGTGCCAGCGCAATTTTTGGAGCTATATTTGTGTGTATGTCAAGCCCACTTCTTCCTAAGAGGAGTCACACATCAATGCCAAACAAACAAATCCTTGTAATAATCAGCATTGGCTGCAGTTTTAAAGGACTGAGTAAATTGGAATTCTTTCCTCTTGACAGTTATGACAAGCAATACAAAAAGTGTTTCAGTTAGATCTGGGCTAAAAATATTTTTCTTGTTCTAGGAAAACTTTTGAAATTTTAAGTGTTTTTTTCACTGTCATGAAATCATGATCTTTCAGTATAATTGGGCAGCAAGAACATCTTCCTCATCCCAGGAAATCCAGAAGCTTGATAATTAGGCTTTCAAACAACATATTGGAATTCTAGCTTCAATCACATAATCTGTATGACAATCTGACCCTCAACTTCTCTACTCAATAATGACTTTTAATCATAATGCTGATGTGAGCTGAATTTCTCTGAAGATTTCTTCTCCATAAATGCCACTTTGTATAAACAATGTTACACTATTTGGCCCAGAAAACTAAAGAGTAACTAGTTGTGGACCTATTCTAAGGAAGGGTTGATGAAGTCTCTATAGACTGTGAAGATGAGTTAATTATTTCTGTAAAATAAAAATTTGAGTACAGGAACTGGAGAACCAGTCTGCATCAGGGACCTGGATTTATTTTTTCCATTTCCAACCTGAGTGTTCTACCTACTGTATTGGCCTATCAGCTATTTTGGTTTCTCTACTGATGAATTTGCTATACAGTGTGCCAAGCTGTAATAAGACCTATTTTGCAAGAGCAGCAACCCTAACGTGCAAATACCAGACTTGTGCCTACTTAAAATTCCGCTGTAGTTCATACTAGATGCACTTTTTTTTTAACACTTCCCCGAAACACCACTTTAAAGAGTGAAAGGTGTTCAATGTACCTATTTTCATTATATCTACAGTAACTTCCAGGAAATTCTGCAAACACACAGATTTTTCTAGGAAGGACTCGTTCATCTTGGGAGTCTTTCAAGCCCACGCTCAGCCCCGGCAAGCTCTGTGGCAGAGATCCCGTTTCAGACGTGCAGTTCACACAGCAGCA
Source organism: Corvus moneduloides (assembly GCF_009650955.1). Lineage (NCBI taxonomy): Eukaryota > Metazoa > Chordata > Aves > Passeriformes > Corvidae > Corvus > Corvus moneduloides. The sequence goes on from NC_045478.1 coordinate 26,267,091, forward strand.
AAGACTGATTCCCTGCCGTAAGTTTTTAGGTAACCCGTGGGAGAGTCCTGCTGGAAGTCGCAGGGCCCAAGAAAAAAACAAAACAAAACAAACCAAAAAGCATTAGGCATGAGGCTGTAAGTAAGGCAGGACCTAAAGAAAAGGTGTCCTCTTCAGCCCGAGCAGGACTGCAGTGGGCTGCCTGCGGGCGCCAGTCACGGCTTCACGGCTCGGCCTCGCCACCCCAGCACAAGGCACCCTTCCACAGGGCAGCCTCGCAGAGACACCAGGGATGCCACGGCCCTCGAGGTGACTGCAGCTAAGAGATCAGGCGTGCACCAGCAAGTGACACTCTCCGTGTCCCACCTGGCGCCCGCGGCACAGGGACCGCTCGGGGCTGCTCCCGGGGCTGGCACGGCCGCCCTGACGGGCCCGCCCTGGCAGGGGCACAGTGGGCTCCACGGCTTTCCCTGGGCAGGCCGCTCCCTGACTCATCTCCACGGGCCCACCCCGACTACGCCGTGCTTGCTCAGCACCGCACTGTGCGTTCAAACGGAGTCCCGCGGGGCAGAGAAAAGCACACAGTCCGCGCTGTTATTGCTGGTAGCTGGGCAGCGAACAACCAGCCCGCCTGCTGCCCTCAGCAATCAGCCCGGCCGGGAGGCACGGCCAATGGTGGAGCCGGCGCGGCTACAAGAAGGGCGGGCGGTGGCGGACTGACCCCCGTGGCGGCGCCGGGGTGGAGGCGGAGAAGGGGCGGAGCGGCTCCGGCGGCGGGGCCGTGGCGGAGAAGGGGCGGAGCGGCTCCGGCGGCGGGGCCGTGGCGGAGAAGGGGCGGAGCGGCTCCGGCGGCGGGGCCGTGGCGGAGAAGGGGCGGAGCGGCTCCGGCGGCGGGGCCGTGGCGGAGAAGGGGCGGAGCGGCTCCGGCGGCGGGGCCGTGGCGGAGAAGGGGCGGAGCGCTGCGCGGAGCGTGCTGGGGCTGCAGGAGCGGCTGCGCTGTGCGCAGGAGCCCGCCGAGGTACGCGGCCGGGAGCGCAAAGGCGGCAGCTGCTGCGCTGTAATTTCTGTGTTCATAAGCGCTCTTCTACGTGAAATAGGTGCTTCTGCTTGGTTTTAAGGGCGCACATCAGGATGAGCGGGGGTTGTCACGCCCTGCCTTGCTGTTCTTCCTGGTCCAAGAAGGACTAAGATGTTATTCTGAAACGACCCCTGCAGGGTGGCCAGGCTGCTCAGTGCGCCCGAGGAGTGGCTAAGGAACACCTGAAGCAGGCAGAGATGGGTGGGGAGCGCGGTCAGAGCAGGTGCTGAAGCTGCGCCGGGCGCTGGAGGGGCCGAGGGGACCAGGGCACCCCCCGCTCTCTGAGCAGCAGCCGGCGCTCCCAAGGAAATGGAAGCAAAGTAGCACGTGCCAAATTTGCCTCAGTGTTTCAGTGAAGTAATAAATCACATTTGACTGAAGAAGGTGTATCCAAAAGAGTGATGTCATTTTTGCTTTGAGGGGCTTTTTAAAAAAATTTTTTTCGGAGGGTCACATCTGCTTTGAAAACACAGAACGCTTTTACCTTGATGGGTTTCAAAGGCATTAAAAATTGATACAAGTTTGTGGTCAGAGGCAGAGGGCAGCAGTAAAAACGGCATTGTATTTGGTAGTTGATGAAAAGCTTAGCTATTAATCATGTTTAGAGCCTGTTTTTAAAGTGTGTGTGTATGCATATAGAGGAAATACTGATTTTCCTAGCCAGTAATGGTTTATCTTATTGAATGCCTGTGATGTAGACAATATCTGTCTAAAAGGCAAATATCTGTGCAGGTGGTTCTTCAGAAGTTTTAATTTGCAGTTCAATAAACCTAAGATCTCTTCCTGTGCTACAGAAATGATCAGATATTATAGTGTCTGAATTTGTACTTGGGATTAGTGTTGCTATGCTATTTTGAAGGGGTACCAAAGGAAAAGAAAGAAATAATTCTAGAGGTAATTAATTTTTAAGTGATCCCAAACCAGTAAGTTTCAAAGCATCCAACTAAAGTGAAAAATGAGAACAACTCTGTTTATGATTCATTAAGGGAGGAGATACACTGTTATGCAGCATAGCTGCAAGTAGGTGCTGCATAAAATGGAGCACCTAATGGTGGTGCTGCAGCACTTCTGTCCCTGCTAAAACTGTCTACTGAAATAGAAGTATTTATGGGTAACAGGGCCTAAGGAGTGGCAGAGAAAGTGAGAAACTGATAGCTGTAAATTGGCAGTCATGAAAGGTACTCCTAACAGAAGTTGAATCTAGTAAGAGAAATTATGTGGTTAGCATCTTTAAAGGCAAAGAGGATGTGTGGAAATGTGTGGAAAGAATTACAAATCAGTATTACAGATGTGTATGTAGGTAAGCATTGTTGTCAAATACTTGTGTTCCATACTGAGAACGATATTTGTCTTTGGACTTTTTAGTAAGTGCTAAAAGTTTTTGATAACCATGCAGAACATCAGTTGTCCATTTCAAAAGCTTCTTAATGTGTGAAGTTTGATAGCTACCCACTGAGTTTTCAGAGAATTGACCAAAGAAAGAACAGGTATTGAATGATGCTTATGGTTCTAGGGAAGGTACAGGAAAAAAGTAACTGTACTATTGGTGATAAAGGTCAGTGAAATGGTCTTCATTGACATTGATCATAAAGGAACATGTTGAGCAGCTGCATGATGTTAAGATGTAACTGATGCAGAATTAAAGAGTGGTGCCATGATCCATACCACTTAGTGAGATGTTACGTAGATACTTTCTGCCAAATTTATCTCAAATTGTATTTGGCTGACACTAATTATAATAAATATATGCAAGCTTCAAGGCATTTGACTTGCTTCTGTCCGATCCTGATTTGAGTAGTGGTGTCACGGGCCTGATATAATACATAAAACTGACTTCAGTTCCACTCGCCAAAAATAAGTGCCAGATCGCATCAGGAAACAATATTGGTTTGTGGGTTTGTGGTGTTTTTTTGGGGGGGTAGGAGGGTGATTATGCATCTCTTTGTGACTTGATGCTACTGAAATCTTTCTTAGTTTAAAAGACAGCAAGCATTGTAGGGAAATGCTACACATACTGAAGTAATTTGTGTCAAATGAAGAGAGTCTCTTCTAGAAACCAAATGTGATCATGTGGTAGGCTACATTCATTTGAGCAACACATGTTTTACCATGGCTCAGTGGAAAGTCACAGCTAGGAGCTATGAATGTAGGTCACTCAGGATAGGAGACTGTATTTTGGAAAGCATTGACTCAGAAAATGATTTGGAGCTCTGATGTATTACCAGTTGAGCATGAAATTGCAATAGAGTGCAGTGGCTTATGGGGTAAATGCTATCTTTGGGTAGCTTAGCAGGGTTATGTTATTATTGCTATATAGACGGACAATTACAGGAATATTATGTCCTGTTCTGAGGACTGTTTTTAAAAACAACACTGGCCAAGCTGGAAAGATAATAAGACAGCCAGAGAATGGCTGTAGCTCTGGCTGGCATAACTTAATGAAACTAAAGAACCAAGGTAAAGTGTGTGATTAGTAATTACATTTATTTCTGTGTTGTGTAAGATGATTGGAGGAAAGCTCCTTTTGTATAATTAACAGATTTAGTAGCTGGAAACAATACTAGGCAATTGTTTTAGGCAAACTGTTGGTTTTGTTTGGTTTGGTTTTTTGTTTGCTTTTATTTTGTTTTGTTTGTGTGTAGGGGGGGTGTTTTGTTTTGGTTTGGGGTTTTTTGTTTGGGTGGGGGTTTTTTTGTTTTGGGTTTTTGTTAGCTGAGGGCATAGGGATTATTTGCTTGGGAGAGTTGGGTTTTTCTAAGGTGTTTTCCTCAAAGTCCTGGTGCTCTTTCAAATGAGTTATCTAGCTCAGCCAGAAGTTACTGACTTGATGGAATTTCACAGGCTTTTTTATAGAAGAGAATGAGCTAAAGAATCATAGGGATCTCTTTTCGAAAGAGATGCGGCTATTGAGTGAGGAAGGAGAGAAAACAGGAGTTACTGTAGAGAAATGTTGTCAGTCCCCTAAGGACAGATGGTCTGGGAACCTGTTAATGGGTCCCGGCTCAGATAGGGAAATAAGAGGAGACCGTACAACACTTGTAGAAAGGATGATGGAGCAACACTGGTGTCGTGGGAAGAGACCAAACCCAGTGCACCTGGCAGCTGTTGTTACTACTTTGCTTTCAGTTTTGACTCTGGAAAATTTTGTTTGCTCACATGCTTCTTTCCCATTGCTGATTACCATTGATCTCTGCTTTCCAAATTCCAGCCTGCGTTCCCTTCTTCCCTGCATCCTTGCTGGCTTTTGTTCCTACTGTCCTCTTTGCTTTTGTCTCATACCACTATGTGTATGCCAGCTCTCAGTTCGTCCATAAGGCTTTGCCTGTTTATATTGCATGAAAATCTAGGTCTTGGGTTTTCTTGGAATGTCTTTTATGGAAAAAAACCCCCAGTCCTAAAGGGTTTTGATCATTCTTTTTAAATCAGCATTTAGGAATTATGTAGACTAGTCTAGGAATTGTATATGAAGATAACTTTTCTTCAAAATTTTTCTGTGGAGTTTACAGTCTCTTTTAAAGTTGATAGATTTTTCCACGAGGATATAGCTGATAGTGGTTTGTGAGGTAAAACAGTCTGAAAGCCAGTGGAGGGTTACATATGTATTGTTTGTATATGGAAAGTCTTCCATAAAGAAATTACCAGATCCAGTCCAGTGAGATAAGAGCCAGATAGGCCACAAATGCTATGGTAGAAGAAATGGTTAGAGAAACATGCCTCAATAGTCAGTCTTCAATTTGCTTTTGAAGGCCTACTCAGAACAGACTTTACAATTTTGCCTTATTTTATGCAATAATTATAATGGTATACTATATATAGGTATCATGACAACAAAGCTTGTGTTTCTAGCAGGCTCTGGTTTTGGTGAAAGACTTTACTGTGTCCTGTGCTTCACCATAGACCTTTCTCTGGCCTTCACCAAAGCCCGATAGATACTGGAGCTTGGTATTTGTGCTTTGTCTTTGGCAGAGAAATCAGATGTCTCTAGCAAATAGGATAAATACAAAGTTTCTCTGCTGCTACAGATGCTTGCCACAAATTATATTTTACTTCTGATTGTGTCTGTAAGTTTGGTTCTAAATCCCAAGAACTTGGGGATGTGTGATTCCTACTGGCTGGATGCTACCATTTGCTTTGTCCAGTTACAGAACGGAGTCTTACACTTGTCCTGTACATGCAGAGCTGCTGATTCCCCTGCAGCCTGAGCTGTTCTCTGCTTTCAGGTGGTTGGTATAACTTCTAAAAACCTTGTCAGTGTGTCTCATCAATTTTTTCTGCCTTTTTTTTTTTTTTTTAAATGAAACAGTGTTATTTGTCTTAATTTTCCAAATGTGATATATATTTCAAGTAACCAAAATGAGCAGTGTGGTCTTTAGTTTAGAAAACTTGGAAAGTTTTGTTTTTCCTTAAAATGTGTTGACTGCTTTTGAACATGCTTGTTGTGTAGGTGCTTTTGTAATTTAGCCTGTTGGTTTGAAGTTGTATGAATCGTGATTGCCTGCTTCCTGAATTTTTTCTTCAGAAATAAACTTGGCTTTATGAGTTAACTTAGTCCAAAATCCATCAAGAGGAACTATTCAAAACCCCTATTCACTGTATCTTGATGAAAACATCCCTTACTGTTCTTCCACAAATAGGTTTGTCTCTGGTCTATGGGATTTATTCCCAGTGGTTTGCACTGCTTGATTATCTAGTCATGTTTTATATCCAATATAATGTGTCAGCAGTGGGTTACTTCCTTTTTTCATTGCAAAATAAATTAAATCAATGAGGATATATATTCTTTTCATTAAATAAAAGTGAACTAACTTGACACTGATCATTTCAAGCATTAGAAACTATGTTACCATCGTGAGCAATTACTATTTTTCTCGGGGAGTGCCTTATCTTAAAAATAAGCAGAACTTCATATGGTTTTTGTGCTGGTTCTGAAATCTTGGTCAGGAAGGTTGGTTTTTGGTTTTTTTTGGTTTTTTTTTTGGTAGGTATCCTGTCATTTTATAGGTAGCTGAACTTCTGGGAGAGATTTGATTTGTTAGCTCTGGTCCTGGGTGTATGTCTTACCTTTGCAACTTGCCTCACATTTTCCCAGACTGTGAAGTATTTCTCCTGTGCTTGTCTAGACTCAGAAGCACTGTTGTGGGGTGGATGTTTTACAGAACTGCATGCCAGGCATGTAGATAGAGCCCACTGAACACGATGAAAATTAGTGTCAAGTGTGGGATTCCACTACTCTAATGCATTGTAGGAACAATGAAACTTGGAGCAACGGTAGAGCAATATATCCCTGGAGTGCAATTTGTAAATTGTTTCTTCGAGCTTGCTACTCATTTTTTAGTACCACTTCCACCTCCTGCAATGCCGTTTAAGAAGCAGTATCTAATATAACAAATGACAGTTCATCAGTTATTTAAATTAATATAGCTGTTTTTATTGTCAGAAGATTTCTGGGGTTGTGTGTTTTGTGTTCCGGCTGTTACATTGAGAAGTGTTAATGATCTGAAACACTTGACTAGTATTTCAGGCTTTGTGAAAGCCCTATGAAATGCTGCTATTTCAGTTGTACATTAATTCTGTCATCTCCATAACATAGTTTCATGTGTGTGGTTGTGAATGTTTCAGTGGGAACACTAAACTGGGGGATGCCATTCTTAAACCACAACAGGAAAATAAGACATATGCTTAGCTGCAAGACTCTGGGATGCTATATACCCATTGCCAAAGAAATTGTATCATATTGCTGTTGAAATTTATACTCTGCTTATAAATGAGACTTCTTTGTTATTACAACACTTCTCATAGGAAGATCTGCATTTTGTATGTGAAAAAATCTTTCCTGCTTTTATGGAAGTCTTGAGTTTTCTAACAGGTGTAAGCTTTGATAGTGCAAAAGAAAACAGTTGTTCTAGCTTGCGCTTGTTTTGTTAAAATACAAATTGCAGTTATGTTTTCAAAACCTTATTTTGTGCAATCTGGGCTTGGACCAGCTCTGTTGTCCTTTCTTGGCCTGGACTGATGCAGTAGTGCTGCTGACTGTGAGACTTGCTGATTTTTGCATGGTGGCTTTGCATAATGCGGCTTTCTATTGGCTCTGTGGCAAGTTAGGGCCACTGCTACATGATGAGGAGGCATATATATGTAGCCTGTACTACTGTGATATTTATTTTTACTGTAATCTTTGTAGCAGTAAATTCAAACTATCTACTGGATTTTCTGATGCTACTGAATTTGAGGGGTTGGCAGGACCATACTGGTTCACAGCACAGACTGCAAACATGGCCCTGATGTGCTGTAAAGGAGTGCTTACATTTTCCAGGAGTTACTGGATGTTCCTTTTGACACTATTGTGTGTTTTTGGATTAAATATGTGAATGAGGATGAGAAGAACAGAATAGGATTTCCAAGTATTTGTTTAAAACAATAAATCTAATGTTTCCTTCCAGATTATTAAAACACTTGAGGTACTACAAGGTTTGGATTTATCGCTGGATATTCTAGTGGTAAGTGATCAGTAGTAATACATTAAACTCTTTAGTGAATTACTATGTAAATGTCAGGAGTGTGCATTTGTAGAAGTAGTGAACACATTGCATTTTATAATTTTGACTTTATATCCTATTTGGTTAGAGTCATTTTCCAAAAGCTGGTCATCCAACCTGATAAATCCAGTATTACATCAACAGTGATAGTACTGAGGAGGGAACGGAGCACACAGAGGACATTTTGCTTCACTGTAAAACTGCCTTCAATCAATGCTTAAAACAAAGCAAATATGGGTGAACCATTCTTTAGGTCAGTTGTCTAACTCTTCCATCTTTTATTAGCAGCTCAAAGTTAGTTTCTTGCATTTAAAGAGCAGGCATCTCAAATAATGATTCCTGTGGCTTTTATCCTCATCCAAGCTGCATCATATCAAATTCTATATTACATATTGTCACAGTGGTCTGTGAAGCTTCTAGCTATCGTAAGCAATGTGTCTGTGTTTTGAGAAGAAGAAAAATGTGGGTTTTGTGAGAGAATTCTTTGAAGAGTAAGAGGAAAAATATAGTTGCCAAGATATTTGGGTGGCCTATTCAGGCAAAAGTGTTTGCCTGCCTAGACACAGGCAGACTTCTGCTTGAATGAAGCAGTATGTATTTTGTTTTCTAATAAAAATATATAATCTCATATTGCAAGTCGTTGTTTAAAATGACAAAGGGTTTCTGCAGATGATTCATGTTCCCAGCAACGTTGCGTGTTTTATAACGGGACAAACTTTGACGGAAGCCTTCAAGTCAAATAGAGGAAAGTGATGTCTTACAGCTGAGGGCTCCACATATTTTTAATGCATTTGAAGAACATCAATAGCTTTATGAAATAGTCCCACCAGAATTCTCCCATCTGTTTGCAATAACTGACTTAACCAAATCAGGTTGCTCAAAGCTAAATATACTTGAAGTGAATTTAGGGAAGCCCTTTCTAGGGGCTGAGCTGATTATGTGGGAGTAATGTGTATAGCTCAGACTTCACAGGAGTGTAATTTCACTAGTTAGCAAGAGCATTAACAGGTTGCAGTGAACCTACTGAATTCCATATTTTGTGTGCATCTTAAAGATGAGAGTTTGTGAATCAGAGGTGCTTACTGATAATACAGAATTAACATCACCTGTGATTCTGCAAACAAAGTCTGCAAGATATTTTTGCTTAAACAAAACACTAGTGTGAGACTTGAAGACACAGTGATACTGTGAAAATAACTGCTCCTCTGACCCTTCAGTGCTGTACTACTAGTTGAGATGTATTTTACATTACACCATGCCCAACATATATGCTCTCTAATATGCTGAAATGTGCTTAATAAGCCTAAGGGAAATTTGAATTGATGCATTTTGTGGGCTTAAGCATTTGAGAGAAGTGAAATTCCTGAAATATTGTACATTTAATGGAGGAAAATTACTTATCTTAATTTTATGAATTAAGGCTGCATCTTGTTCCCCATATGTGGTTATAAATAACTACTTCAGTTCTGTTTGCAGTATAAAGAGTGCATTTATTCTTTGGCTGCCATAGGACTGCCTTGAATACTAGGCTAATACTATTTGTAGCAGTTTTAGAGGAGCTGTTATTTGGGATGAGAGTTGTGATTTATTCTGCCTATCTTTCTTGCATATCTTCCACAGGAAACTGGCATAGACAAAACAGTTGACAGTTTTAGGAAACATGCCACTGCTGGGAATGTAGCTAAAAGTCTGTTAAAACAATGGGAGAAGCTTATTTCTCCAGAAAGTAAAAGGTAGGTGAACTTTTTTTCCTAAAAGTTAGTTATACTGTAGTGTAATTTTAAAATACAGATTGGAAACTTAGGAAGGTGTTTAGAATGACAAATGCACATTGAATTGGAATGTGAATTGAATTGAAGAAATGAGAATGCAGTTATAAAATATGAGAAGAATAATCAGACCATTATTGGTCAACTGGCCAGTCGGCACTTTGACTTCAGCTGCTTTTTTCGACTGGCACAAGTTCTTAGGTCCCAGCTAGTGCCAACGGGACTAAACCATGATGGGCACTGCTCTGCACTTCAGGAAATTGGGAAACTTGCTCTTTCTTCCTGGAGGTGGTGATTACATGAGGCAGCTCTCCAGTGATTTGGTTGTATTTCTTGTAATGTTCTTGTGGACTGAGAGGGCCTTCCAACACTGGAGGAGTCACAGTGAAGCGATGCAGCTTCTTCTGAGACTGAAGCAGCCACCACTGCCATGGCCAGGCCCACTCTGCTTTAGATGTTTTGCAGAGTTCCAACACTTCCAGGCAGTTGAGCTGGGAAAGCCAAGGGAATAGTTTGACTAAATAGTGCATTTTAAATCTGAAGTTGTTCAAACAACAGGAAAGTAAAATACCAGAATCTGTGATAAGCAAATCATAAAGGCTGACCTGTTAATCTGTTATCACCTACAGACCATGATATAAATTCTCTGTCTCCTGATTATTTCAAGCACCATGTCTTTGTTATAAAGCACGCAGGGAAACTTTATGAAAAAGTGGTATCCAGCATGTTACGAGCAGATAGTACTGCCAGGTGTGTTTTCCTATGCAGGGGTATGTCCCTATTCCCCACTCGTTTTGCTATCAATTCTTGTTGCAATATTTAGCAGTGCTGGACCCAAGAGCTCTGTGATTCTGTGCTGATAACGGAAGAGTAAGAACACAGCACAGAACAAAGTTCTAGGTTTTGTGAAACTATGACACATGGTGTGATTTTATCCTTTTAGTTTTACCAACATAGGGAAAAACAGATTGTTTAAGAATTTAACGTCATCTGTAGAATGGGATGTAATTTTTTTTTTTATTGTTGCAGTGGTCACAGGAGAAGAAAAAATAATGAGAAAGAAAAACGTGAGATGAAATCTTCTGTTTCCAAGGAGATTAAGCCTTCAGAGAAGCTCAAAACATCTGTTCTGGCCTTTAGAAGTTCCAATAGTGCTCCCATTTCTGCAAAGTTGAATAAGGAGCATATTTGTAGTGAAAAGACCCATCAAAGCACAAATTCTGCATCTCCAAAAGAATGGGATCATGAAGAATGTAGCACCAGTGGTTCTAAGCACGCTTCCCAGGGTACCAATTCTCAGGCTAAAGAAAGTGAGTTCAAAGAGAGCAAGAAAGTTTCAGAAAAGCAGCATTCCTCTGCAGCAAATGAAGGCTTATTACCCCTGGAGGAAAAGCCCAGTAAGGATGCTTCCAAACAGAGAAATCCTAAGTGTGTGAAGAAACGAAAACAAAATCTTGTCATGAAAGACCGAGCCAAATCCTCTAGTGATGAGGAATTTGAACCCCCTACTATGTCTTTTGAAGCTTATCTTACTTATGATGTGACCAACAAAAGAAAGAGAAAGGCTTGTTCTACAGGTGCACGGCCAAAAAAGTGCAGTGAACAGAAGAACAGCTCATTACCACAAAAGACTTCAAAACTTCCTCAGGCAAAAGTGGGAGTTGAAGATGTAAAAAAAAGTGAGAGTGAGCAATCAGAAACTCCCAGTAAAAAGGTAAACCACTACAGGGTTGAGATAATAGCAGATAAACTGCAGACAAACAAGTGCTTTGGACTTTTATTTTCAGTGAAATTTATCTGTATTTGAAGGAACAGATTGCATGACTCTGATGTATCAGCTGCACTGCAATTGCCAAGAATTACAATAACTGGGGGGAAAAAAAGATACAGTTTGCAATTGAATTACTTGTATTTTTAGTATTATTTCCAATATTACAGTAGTGTTTGATCCATATCAACTAATCTGCATTTGACTTGAAAAATGCAAAGGCAGTTACCTTTGGAAAGATGTCCACCTTTTTCCTTTCTTGACCATTCTGGTTTGTGACTGCTGCAGCTCTCTGTGTATAGAACAGTCCTTTTGTCAGATGCTGTGGTTCTTTAACAGTGAATATTAAGGTTTGCAGTGGAACTCAGCCTTCTTTAAGTGCATTGAAGTAAACCACAGTATTGCATATAAAACTAGATTACACATTTTCTTAATCTGGGCTATCCTAGTCCCTTGAAATGCAAAAAGTTTAAGTAGCTCCTCTGAGAAAATGTGTATGTAAAAATGTGTATTAATTAGACCTTTTAAATGAAGAGCTTTTGTGCACTGAAAATTAGAGTTATCTTCAGATTTATATCTTCACTGTGATGTGAAAGCTTTAGGCTTTTTTTTTTATTGTGGAAGATCTGCAATCTGAGTGTGGTATCTTCTGTCCCAAATGGGGAAATATTAATGTAGAGGCTTATGTGTGATACTCTAACATAAACTGTTTGAGGAAAAACCTCAGATATTCAAGCAGTTGAGAAAAGTTACTATAGATACTAAAATAGTATCTATACTGTTGTAAGTGCAGGGAGTGCAATGCTGTTAAGTGCCTGACTTGAGATTGGAGGACACCTAAGACCCAATTTAAATGTTGCACATCATCCATTTGTAGGGACCTATACTGAACAGGCTGCTGCATCTTTCAATCCCTTTTCAGGGGATTAGCGGTGAACATTTTAGGCTAAATGGCTTACTGAACATGATCTAGCAGGCTCGGTAGGACCAGGTATAAAGCTGTTTCTTGTCTTTTAGAATTATGCTTTTGTCATCTTGCAGTTTTGCCTCATTCAGTGCATGCCTCAGTCGTGATTTATCTGAAAGCCCCTTAGCTCTACATATCTGCTCTGTTCTTTAATCTTTTTATGTGCTGATTGCAGATGTCCCACTAAGTTCCTTTTGTGGTATAGTGTCGGTAAGTGGAATATGAAAGGATATACTGAACAGTAATCCTGTGAGTAAATTTTAGTGTAGAAAGACAAGAATTCTAGTTATCCTAGTTCATTTTGGGATTTGCATAAAGGTTTGGGGGTTTGTTGTAGCTTATTTTAAGCCTCGTTAACCCCAAATTTATGATGTTGAAGCAGTGTTTCCTTGACTGTGCACAGGCCAAGGTGGCATCCTTCCAAGAGCTTCTTAATACTCCACTACCTAAAATTCTGCCAGGGATCTCACAATCATCTCCCCCATATGCTGCAGACTTTACAGGTAAGTAATATACAAGGCTGATAAATATGAAATAGTGCAGGTTTTTACAGCTCTGTGTAGAAATGTTTTATCCCCTTTTCCAATAAGCTGTATTAGCTCATCAGTCCATGGCAAAGAAGGGCCTCACTTTCACTTTCTCACCTGTAGAAACCATGTTGAAGCTGAACAGAGTTACGGGGCCTTCCTTCTTATGGCTTGCTGAGTCTGAGGAAGGTTCCCACAGGCATAGAGAAGGCATAAATCGAGTGGCAGTTCTACAGGCTCCATTTATCTTTATTCCTGTCTATATCTTAAAGCAGGCAAAGCCTTAGTAGAAATTATCTTAGGTAAAACAAATACATGAAGCACGGATGCCTTGAGAGGCCTCCCAGAAACAGAGACTAGACAGGAGTAAGGGAAAAAAAGTAGGTATTTATTTGAAAGGCTTTCAAAGGTACACCCTGGGGACTCTGAAGCTATTCTCAAAATGGACCCCAAAATGGACCCCAGCTCACGAGTTCTTCACCCTTTTATAGGTTTGGTTCATTTGCATAGCAGGGTTAATCCTCCAATTAAAACTCCAGTTTTCCCCTCACCTTGCCCCCCGCCTTAGTGGCTCTCTGGTTTATAGTTTTGGCCTAGGACAGTCTTGGTGTCCTTGGAAAGCAGGGCCAGAGAGGCTTTGTTATGTCTACCTAGCATGAGAGAGCAGAAGTTAACAGGCTACAAGAAACTTCAGAGTCATGCACCAAGCAGTACAGAATTTGAAAAATACAAAAGTTAAAACCTAAGGCATCACACTGGGTCTAGCTTTGGCATAGGAACCACTAGCATCTTTATGGGTAGGTGACAAAACGTGCCAGTGGTTCCCTTAGCAGCTCTTCTGATGTTTCAGTGGTTTCATACCACTGGGATTTGAAACATTGCTGCTATTGCAGCTTCTGGCTTCTCTAAGATAGCTCAGGAGGATTACTAAGGTGCATGTAGGTGGGTAACAGAGTAATCGAGGTGTGAACACAGCTCACATAGACTGGAGATAAATAATGCAAGACTGGTTTGAGTTGGTGCAGCTCACCTGCAGTGTACATGTTGTCTTGGCGTTAGATAATGGTAAATGGCCTTCTGCAATTTACAATATGTGCTAGGGCCCCAAACTGTAATACAATAACTTAGTATTTCAAGAAAAAGTAATACATGTTTATCTCAGAGATGAATGTTGGAAGCATTGTGAAACCTGCCTGGTGTTTTGCTTGCAGCTTCCACAGCAGCTGTTTTAGACGTGCCCCAGCAAGTTGATGAGATAGTTCAATTCACAGGACAGAGACTAAACTCTAAAATGCAGGTTTACGCTGGCTCTAAGGCAGTCTGCCTTTTGAAGATGCTGACGCTGTATGAACAGTGTGTCCGTGTGCTTCACAACAATATTGAGTGTGAGTATTTCAGGGGGTTTATAGCAGCCATGACTCAAAGGGTATGAGATTTTTTTTCTCTAGGCCAATAACTGGCCTACTAAAATATATTGTCTCTCCCTACAGAGGGTGATTTGAAGCAGGTTGAAAGGCACTTGCAGAAATGGATTGATTGATGGCTGTGCTAAAATGTACCTTTGTTTTGAAAGCTTACCATTTTTAAAGGTCCAAGTTTACTTAAAATAATGTCCTATAAATTATAAACCAAAAATTCTTCCCATCCCCATGTTTGTTGTGATCAAGAGATTCTTTTCTTCCTTGCATAGGCAGAGGAGGAAGAGATGCATATCAGTAAAGATGGGGCAATGACTACTCAGATGCTTTATCCATCCTCAAGTATAACTGCTAGTCAGTATGGAACTGCTGGTTTATAAATACTATGTCATAGCCGGACATAGGATATTCTGTTAGTGCTTGCTAAAATTAACTTGTGTTTTTATTTTTAAACTGAGTGGTGTTACCCATTGAGTAAAATAAGTGAGATACTGAAAGTACTGTCCTCTTTTGTAGTGCTACAGGAAGCAGGAGATGTGCCCTTTGAAATTCTTGAGCCTGTGCTAATACGTTGCACACCAGAGCAGTTGTTTCGAATAGAGAAATGTAATCTGGTAAATTCTGCCTCAAATTTGGGTAACCAGAGTTCCACAACTCCACGGGTTGCACTGGTTTTCTGTCTTGCATACTAATTTCTTTGAATTCAGCTGTCATTATCAAGTCTCCCTTTCTCAAGTGTCAGGATTTAAAACATTCAGGAGAATTACTACTGATGACTAAGTGAAAGACAGTGTGTATAGATGAGTATTTCTGTTTCTAAAAATAAGAAAAAAGATGACCACTGTATTTACCACTGAAGTAGCTGGGAAAGTCAGAACCAACTGTTTCTAAGTTACAAACTGTTAAGGCTGCAAAGCATATCAGTCAGGAAGTAGCTGGGGTGAGATTTCATGTGTGTGTTAGATTTCTTATCTATGCTGTTAGGACTTGAGTTCCATGATGCACTTGGACACTGATATTCTCAGTGTGTACTCCTTCGTAGGACAAGTTAACCTTTTCTTGTGTGCTTCGAGTTGAGAGCCAGAGTGGCCTGAGCCTCTGCTGTAATCACAAGTCTAGCCTGTAGGCATGGCTTACTGACTCCAGGTCTGCTGCTTGAAGCTGTGTGATTACCAGGCTGTAGTCAGTGTCCCTGCATGGTATTGCCATGGTGCGGGTACCTGTGTCAGCACGTGTGGTGGGATTTGTTCTGTGCCTTCTTCCACCAGAGGCTTGGGTTGTGTCTGTAGGCTCAGGTAACAGGTACTCTTGAAAATGTTATTTTGCAATCTCTGATTTAAAATATCTTGTGTTCAAATTAGACATTTATAAAAGAGACTGACCACTTGTGGAAGAAGCACTGCCAAAGAGACTTTAAAAATGAGAGCCTTCGGGAACATGAGTCTTGGCGTGAAATGTACTTGAGACTGTTTAATCAGAGAGAAGAAAAACTGAAGATCCTTACAAAAAATATTCTTTCAGCTCAGTCTGAGAAACCAAAAGGTAAAATCTCTGTTTAGCTCTTCCACTTACAAAACCCACTCTTCTGCTGTTCTTGACAATATGTTTGGTTTAGTGACTTGTTTGCAGTGAGTACTAATGCTGTACTTCTAGGAGAAATCATCAGGAACAAACACTGTTCCTCTTAAATTTAAATTTGCTTAAAAATAAATACATGCACTAATACAATACATTGGTGTATCCTGCAAATACTATGCATTAGACAAATCTTACCTTACTGGTTAGACTGAAGATTCTAAGCAACAATGCAAAGAGTTTTGGACATAAAGGACATGTATCTGCTACTCCTTGCTTCTGTATTAGGCAGGCAAGTAAAAATGGCTTATATGACTGGTGCAGCAAAACCACCCAGGAACATTCGCCGACAGCAAGAAATCCATGGGACAGCAGGACCTGTCATCCAGCTTCATCCCACAGAAAAGTGCAAGTAAGTGCTATGTACTATGCTTTTAATTTGTCTTTGTCAGTTCAAAATTGTGCTTGCAAAATAATTTTAAAGTTCTAAATAACTCTATTTACTTTCCTTTTTTTATGTGGCTAGTAGCTAGAAACAAACTTGCCTTTTAAGTCTTGTGTGTTCCTCAGCTGCGTGTGCATTGTCATTGCACATTTCTCGAAAATGCCAGTGAATTTACCCTCCCAGCTGGAGTGTAAGTGGACGCTGGTTTTTTTTCTCCAGATTGCACCAAAGCCGCTTGGCATCCTAGGGCGATTCCATTGTTGATAGTTTGGGTCTGTAAACCTGCCTAGTAGCCTCATGTGTTCTCCTGCTTTGATAAAATCCCAGTCAGCAGCCTGGTGTGATACAGCTGACCAGAATGAACCTCAGGAACTTTTAATATTTCTTCTTTCCTGTGAATTTCAGAAGCTTACTCGAACAGCCTTGCTGCTCAAGGTGGTTGTAGTATGGGTCAGGAAGGGCAGCCTGGATGTAAGAATTTTTTTAAAGTCAGCTTTTACACCAGATAAATTTTCATAACTGTGCCTTTAGCTGGTGAGATTCAGAAGGTTCTTTCCATACTGTTGCTATTTTCAGTGAAAAGATAGTTCCCCACCAAGACAGTAGCTTAAGGCACTTTGAACTGTGCTTTTGCTTTCAGTTGCTTTGTGGGAGATTGTTGCTTTGTGGGAGACCAGCCTTTCCAGTTTAGGTGCTTCAAGTACAGTAGCATACAATTACATATGTCCTTTGTGCTCTAGTAATCTCTGGACCAGGAACTGAATGATGTAGATAGACCAAACCTTGCATGATTTTTTTTTTCTCAGACATGATAAATTAGGAAGAACTGGTGTTGTGTGAAGGAAGCTGTGAAGAAGGTCGTTGCTTTGCCTTCTTGAGAAACAAGGGTTTGTTTAGGCACGATGAATTTAACTTACTGCTTTGACCTATTGGATTTTTAAGCTGCAGAATTTGTACAGCTGAAATTGTCACTTAAGAAGCTGGTCTTGCAGGAGCTAAAAATCCTGTGGCAGACATGCAGATCCTTAGCAGGCCACCGTTCTCACTCTGTGCAGTGGTGCTGAGCCCTGGCAGAATCCTCAGTGACTGGCTCTGAGGAGCACAGGGCTGGTCACACTGGTGACATTGTGCTGACACTTCAGTGCTGCATTGGGTTAATGGTCTTCAGCAGGAGGCATCAGCTCTGTATATGCATCTGCCTCAGTCCTTGTCTTGTTGACTGAGGATTCCAACATCATGTTTAGTTAGTTATTGTGCCTTTTGCTAGTTACTCGTAGTTACAGAGGTATTGTTTTTAAATACTCTTATTTACCCTCATTTTACCCTCGTTTTCTGTCAATGAGCTAGTTAGCAGTTCAGCTGTATTCAAAGAGGAAAATAAACATAAGGTGCAAACTAGAGCACAGCATTATGAATCACAGTGTTATTTGCTGACGAATTTTGATCTGTCACAAACTCTGATAATTTAAAGACTAATAAGAGACATGGAATCTTATAAATGTAATATTTGTTCAAGAATTAAAATGGACAAAATGATCATCTGTGATCCCTGAATTATCCTATGATTTTGAACTGTATAAAGTCTCTTAAATGTGTCCAATTAGGCTGTTGTTTTTGTTTGTTTTTTTTTTTTTTCAAAATGAGCCAGGGCAAATAGTAGCTTGATATCAAATGCTAACTTTTTTGTTATTTGCTTGTTTTAAAAGAATAGGGATTCCAGAAATGAGAGACAGAAACAACACATTATCAAACCTGATTCCTGCTGGCAACAGTAGTTCTAGCTCAGATGTCATGATTCAAGATGGAAAGAAGCCTACCAAAAGTAAGTGGCATTTCCTAAGATGATAAATTTAATTGTTTTAACCTGCTGCCTACTATTATATGCTTAATATTATACTAGTAGCATTTAAAGTTGCTCATAGCTGTAATCCTGATGGGTCTCTTTGTTTTGTTGTTGTTGTTGAAGAAATTGCACCAATAATGAAGAAAACTTTGAAAGCACTGAGGAGTAGAGTTGGACAACGGTAAAATGAGGCTGTGTATTTGAAGCTTATTTGATGTGACTGTTTGTATATTATGCTACAGTGAATGAAAGTAATGTTCATGTAAGCGCTGTTAATTTGTCTTAGTTGAAATAGGTCTGAAAAATTGCAGGGGTGAATAACTAGCAATAAATACTGAAACCTCCAAGTCGTTTCATACTGCTGCCTTCTTACTTGAATTGAAATAAGGTCAGTACACACACTAATGACAAATCAGTTTATATGAAGTTTTATAGATGATGTATTTATCAGTTTAAGTTGATGAAGGGTCTGGGACACAAGTGTTGTGAGGAATGGCTGAGGGAATGGGGGTGGTTTAGTCTGGAGAAAAGGAGGCTGAGGGGAAGACCTTATTGCTCTCTACAGGTACCTGAAAGGAGATTGTACATGGATGGGGGTTGATCTCTCTTCCCAAGTTACAGGACAAGAGAAAATGGCCTCAAGTTGCACCAGTGGTTTAGATTGGATATTAGGAAAAATTTCTTCACTGGAAGGGTTTTCATCACTGGAACAGGCTACCCAGAGAAGTGGCTGTGTTACCATCCCTAGAGATATTTTAAAGATGTGTAGATGTGACATTTGAGGATCAGAGTGCTGGATTAACAGCTGGACATTGATGATGATCAGGGTCTTTTCCAACCCAAACAATTCTGTGATTCTATGATTCTACTAAGTGTGGAGATGAAAGAAAACTTGGACTATACTCTGATCTGCTGCTCTCAGCCTGTCATGAAGAGGCCTAGCTCACAATCTTACAGCCATTTGTCTTAAAGTCAAGAAGCTATTTGGTCTTGGATAGCTGTCCTTTCAAGAGTTAGGGACTACTGCAATTTGGGATTGGTCTGTGAATGGGTTTACTCTTAGAAATGAGATAAGTCTTTGTAATTTCTTCTAAACCAGTTCACTTGCACAAATTGTAAGCCTGACTTTGCTTTGAAGGCATGGCTTAGAAATGGAGGAACTCTATTGTACTCAGTAGTTGCAAGTAGGTATTATTTCTTTCTTTGTACTTCCAGGATTTGGCATCTTAGAACTCCTCATGAAGGACAGAGTAAGGTTGTCATGAAACCTTTGAATTGATGTCTCTTACTCAAAACACCTTATGTGTCAATTTCCTCACTATCCTATACGTTAGGTATTACAGGTAGATTACAAAAATACTGCTACTAAAAATGGCTTTTAAAGCCATTAATGTAGTCACCCATCCATTACAGCTTGTGCAAATGCCCTGTTTATACAGGGATTTGAAGCCAGCAGGTGTGCTGCTGTGTTGTGTTTTTTCTCCATGCATTATAGTTGCACTAAAAACAATGAAGGTTGAAAACAGGTGTGTTGAACTGGAAATGCTGGGGGAGCTTTCTCTGCTTCTGAAATCAGAACAAACATTAACTAGTAGGAGAGGTAATGCAGCATCTGTCATACATACCTGAAGAGTTCATCCCAGAAGCATTCTTCACAAGACCTGAATCTGGCTGAATGGCCAATGTACCACTCTTTGTTGCTAATCAGTTGGTGGCAGATGCTCAATTCAGCTGGAAGTTTCTATCAAGTGTGGTGTCTTTTTGTGTGAGAAAAGCCAAAGTCATTGGTTGGGCTCTGGCATTTGAGAACACAGCTGCAGCCATCTAGAACAGATACAGATGATGGGAATGTCCCCTTGGGAGTCTGAAGGATAAATAGTTGTTTTAACAAATAGGCTTACATTGTTGATTGGCGATAACTTTCCCTATCCATGACAGTAGCAGCAGAGTTATGTAGAGGGCAAATGTGACTTCAAGATTAGGTGGCTTTCATTTCCTCTTCTCACTTTCTCTCACTTCAAAGGCTCTAGATATAGCTCTGGTAAGAGGGTACTCATGGGATCAGATTGTCATCCTGACATTTCTAATTTAGAAAACACAGTAGACAAGCAAATCTCTTTATTGTAAAGTAGTTGGTGCTACACACACTTTAGGCTAGGGTTTTTCTTTTGCTTGTGCTGTGGTCTGTTCCTATGGACTAATGCCCACCTGAGGCTGCAGTACACTGGGGTACTCTGGGAATGCATCTTTGTGAGGAATCTTGTTTTTGTGGTTTGACAGTGCTTGATGACGCAATACAAATCATATGTGGAGGCAAATTCAAAGCCTGCTTCCAAAGCATACCCTTTTAATCTAGAACACTAATGTAGGTGCTTCTGCAGTCTCCTGCCTTCCATCCCTATATACAGTTACTCCAGTATAGAGGAATTATTGCTGGGTATGTGTTCCTGGCATCCGACATACCGAACAGTACACATGGTATTGGACTATATTGGCCTGAGGGAGATGACTTTCCTTCTGGTGGATGGATGAAAGATGTTTGCTTGGTTTTGTTGCATATTCCCCAGGCCGGCTGCCACATCTCATCAGAGAAGACCTCTGATCCTTCTTGGATAAGGGACTATTTTCACAGAAAGACTGAATGTTACAAGTGCATGATGGCCTCCTCTTCCTTAAAAACACATTGCAGCTCCTAGTCCTCCTGCAGTATCTCTGGAGCCTTTTATCCCAGCAGCATAATGCTTTTCCCTCCAGGTGATATGCAAGTTCCATATTAATTTCTGGCAAGTTAAATAAGTAATGGGAGAAAAATATGGGCACAAAAGGAAAGTCCTGCTGTTGTGGAAAAGACCACAAATGCATATTTCTTTTCTTCTTGAGCTTTTTTCTTCTTTCAAGCATAGAAACCACTTTCCACTTCCTGACAGTGTTTGTTTCATAGCATTCAGGAACGTTTTCTATCCTGTTAGTGGCTGGGCCCAAGAAGGAAGCTTGGCCTGATTGCTATACCACTTAAAAAAGGAGGATGCATGATGTTGCCATCTAAACAGTCCCTGTGGTAGGAGAAGGAAAACAGTTTTGAGGTGAAGTGTTCAATGTTATGAGACCCTGCTCAGAAGGCATATGAATTCCGGGAACTAAACTCTTCTTGGGGACCACGTAGGCATTTAAATGTTAGCTTAAATCCTGGGCCAGGGCCAGAAGGGGGTGAAGGGTTTGGCATGATCCTTCTGGAAGAATTTGTAGATGTCAGTGTAGTGCCCCATGCATGCTGCTGTCAGTTGATGCTGTTTAGGAATCAGTATCTGGGCTGCTGCTAAAGCAAGGTACAGCTGGGATCCCTGTGAGCAGGGAGGTTGTGACAGCTCTGAGCATGATATAGTTGGTTGTGTGGTACCTGGGGATGTCTGAGAATTTCTGGTGGTCATAGGAGATAACCTCAGCAGAGGGAAAAGAAATCCCCTCACACAGTGCAGATCTCAGACTTGCCATCTGAAAGTTTGGCAAAACATCTGTGCCAGGGTTTAGTGTGGTGAAAAATGCTGATGCACTGATGGGTAAGAAGACCATCCTCTATATACTGCTTTTGGGGAAAAAAAACCAACCAGACAAAACACCACTCCACAAAAACCCACATCAACCAGTCAGAGTTGCTTTGTTCTTCATCTCACTGCCCTTCTGTAAAGACAGGAGAGGTTTTTCAGTGGCTGACTGAAGGCCTTGGTTAGACAGCTTATTGTCTCCCCCTTCAGCCACCCCCCCCCCCCCCCCATTGAAGAGGGGGGAAATTTATCAAGATTGTTTTCCTGCAGTTGTAACTAGTTACTGCCACTGGAGGAACAAGTCTCTCCTGGGTCACCACTGTAGCAGAAATGGTCTTGGGTTTGCCTATTTATAGGAATAATGTATAGTAATTTCCCCCCCCCCCCCCCCCCTAATTTCCATATGAGCAATTCTTCCCTCCAGCTTCCAAAGCATTTCCTTTCTGATCTGCTGAATCAGCTGGAGGGGAAAAAGAATGGTGTTGCATTCCTATGATCAATCATATTTGATCCAGTGTAAGGGCTGGGTTCAGCCTTTCTTGGTGTTATCATTTGCCTTTGGTTTTCAATCATCTCTGCTTTCATTGTTTAGCAGTGAAACCTTTCAGGACAGCTATGGAATCTCTCTGCAGTTGTGCTGCTTAGCATGAGAATGGAAACAGGATATTCTTCTTCCTGCTTAATGGAAGTGATGTGCAATGTATTTGCCTCCTCTCTTACAGATTCTAGTAAGCATTTTTTAATGTGCTTTTTCCAATTTTCTGCTTTGCACATGTGTGAGTTGCATCCTTGCACAACTATTGCATCTTCTCACTCTCCAAACTTCTTCACAGAGCTGAATTATATTTTATTCTGTGGTACAGAATTCCTTTGGTTACATGTCTTGGGTTGTTTTTAAAACTTCTACCCTAATCATTGGCAAAAAAGGGGCTCTGTGACTACACGCATTATAGAGATAGAATTGCAGGCTTTTCAGAAGATAAATATAATTTGTAGAGAGTTTGGATCTAAAACAACAAAAAAGCAGATTAAAAACAGGCATTCCCAAATGTGTAAAGGACTGTACTAATCCCAGAAGACTTGAGAAGATTGTTTCCACAGATGGACATACCAAGTCCAAGTCTCTGATGGCCTGGAGATGGAACATCCTGGAATCTGAGGTCTAACCGTCCTGTGCATTTAACCCTACTCAACTTCCTCACCAATGTGCCCTAGGCAAAAATTATACTAAAAATGGAGCTTGGAAGTGCTATATATATTCTAGAAGAAAGCATATGATGAGACTGTAACAGTTTTTCAGAAATGAAGCATCAAAAACTCAGAAAACTGCCAACTGTGTAAAGGCGTTGAAATCTAGTTTCAGAATCCAAGTGTTTCTCCTAATTTCAGAAGATGAAGCTAATTCAGGTCAGAATAGTGCAGGAGGTTGCAGTTTTGTTATTTTTTTCCCCCCTCAAATTGCAGAACTTTAAAATTCCTGCTTTAAATGTGAAACTACGAAGTCATGAATGTAATCTTTGTAGTTTAAGCCCTAAATGGCGTGCTTGCTGTGGGAAGTGCTGGAGGAAGCCTTCAGCAGCATATGTTATGTGAACTCTGTTTACAGAGAAGTCACCTCTTTTTATCTCTGGTGACAGACCTAAAAATGGCACTTGCTGCGGGACAGGGCTGAACAGCTCTGGAAAATCTTCTGTAGCTGTCCTCCTACAGAACTGTAAATAGGTATCCAAGCAGTAGACAAAGCTCTTTACGACATCTCCAGGCCCTATCCCTTTGTGTTTATGGAATTGCTGAGGCTGCAGAAAGAGATGCTGTTTCAGGAGCAGGAAAATTAACTGCTCAGGCAGAAATAAAGAGGAGCAAACTGCTGCTGGCCTCTGGAAGAAGGAAGGGGTCTAACCTGCAAGAGGGGGAAAAAGCTGCTGAGACCAGACTGGGAAGCAATATTCCCTCTTTTCAAGTTGCTGACCTCTCTGAGGGGCAAACATTGAAGCACTCTTCCTTATGCTATCTAGCTCTGTGTATTACATAAGTTTCTTTCACCAGACAAGGCACTTCTGCTGCTTACAGCTCTTCACAGTGCTCAGGGTTCTCAGCTTTTCTCTCCCACGGATGTGCCATAGCCAGCTCTCTGCAAAACACACTTTCCCACAGTTACCTGGGTTGATGTGCTTTTTAATACTTTCAGACTTTTCACTCTGAAAGTTAGATGATTAGTCTGTCTCGAATTTTAGATAAACACTAAAGTGGTGTATTAAAGTGTGACTTTTCAGAGCATTAGTATCATGCTTGAGCAGTGCTGACAGCTGAGTTCTGGGCTTAGGTATTCAGAAAAGCATGGAGAGACTAAAATGTTGTAAAGAACTCCCAAAGGCTTATGCACAAAGTAGCTTCTCCAGGCTTCCAGAAAGCCTGAGACCTGAGTTTGCTTCTGCAGCCAAGCGATGAAGATCACAGGCCCTGAGCAGAGGTAGCAATCCTTGTATAGGAAAGGAGAAAAATATTCTATGTGGCTCTGAAAAGGCAAAATCAATATACTGGGCACCTCATTATAACAAGGAGGTCTCTGTGCCACAAGGTTTTGTTGTGACCTGGATGTTGATCACCAGCTGATTAATTAGCTGGCATAATTTCAAATTCCTTTATTTGATAAGGTGCAAGATTCATCACTTTTCCTTGTTAAACTCCTATGGTTGGTGATTGCCCAGCTGTCTAATTTTTCTGTGTTTCTCTGCAGGGCCTCTCTGCCCTCAAGGGAGTCAACAGCTCCCCTCAATTTAGTGTCATCTGCAAACTTCTTCGGTATCCCTTTCAGTTCCGCATCCAAGTCATTTACGAAGATGTGGAAGAGCACAGGGCCCAAGATGGAGCCCTGTGGAACCCCACTGGTGACAGGTCACCAGATTGGTGTCACTCCAGTCACTGTAACCCTTTGTGCCAGACCCATGAACCAGTTCCTCACCCATCCCATGATGTGTTTATCCACCTCTGTGCTGGACATTTTGTCCAGAAGGATCTGGTGAGAGACAGTATCAAAAGCTTTGCTAAAATCCAAGATTACATCAACTGGCTTTCCTTGATCAACTAGGTGGCTTTACCTTGTTGTAAAAGAAAATTAGGTTTGATAAGCAGGACCTTCCCCTCATGAAGCTGTGCTGGTTGCGAGTGATGACTGTGTCATCCTTCAGGTGTTTTTCAGTAAGTTTCAGAATAATATTCTCCATAATTTTGCCAGTTATCGAAGAGACACTGACAGGCCTGTTTTTCCTGTAGTTTCCAAGTTCATCCTTGCACTTATTGAAAATAGGACCAATGTTTGCCAGCTGTCAGCTGGGACCTCTCCAGATTCCTATGACCGTTAAAAAGTCATTGAGTGAGACCTTGTGATGACATCAGCCAGCTCTTCAAGTATTCTTGGATGAGTTCTGTCAGGCCCCATAGGCTTAGAGGGATCCAGCTAGAACAGCAGATCCTGTGTACATTCAGGGATGACTGGGATCATAAAAGGTTTTAGTGGTCTTAAGAAGTTAAAATTTAACATTTTCAGCAAGGTATGGGTCCCTAAGAAGGGAAATGTCCGTGGTCGGTATTGAATGCCTTTCCAGAAGTTTCCTGATCTGGAGAGCTGTAGTAAGGTGTACCAGTGTTTCCTCTGCTGTTTGGTACAGCAACATGTTCTTCATTGCTGAGAGCTTGAATCTCTTTGGCTTGCCTAACAAGAGAAGAGTAGGAAAGAAAGAAAACCTTAGTTTGATTTACTATGAAGTTATTTAATCATTCAGTGTTATCAAAACTTTCAACACCCAGTGTATCTTGTTTCTCTATAATCTCTATCAAGAGCTTTGTGGAAGAACTCATGCATAATGTATGAAGTGTTTTTCTAGATTGTTTAAATAAGACTGAGCTATATTTTGCATATAAGCCAGTGTTAAACATTGAAAACATGGTGTAATTTTCTCAAAATCATGGCACTTATAGCAGAGAAAGGATTTTTCTGAAGATTTAAGGGAAAAACCAAGGATGTGACAGACCATGTTTTTGGTGCTGCTGTGATGAGCAGCAGCTGTTTACATCCTTCTTAGTTCTTGGTAGTTAAAACCCTCTGAGATCTTTGAGCTAGTCAGTGACAAGACAGCCATTCTTTCTCACCAGTATTTTTCTCATTGCTCTGCAACAGGAAGCTTCATCTTTTATCCATTGTTCATAATAATCTGTTGAATTATTTTGAGAATAATGCTTTTCTTCTAGGAGTGAATTACTATAATTCTCAAAAAATGACCATTTCCTATGGTACAACTATTTCCATTGGAGAGAAGACACTGCTGACTCTCTTCCGGGATGCTTATCCATTATTCACTGCCTTCTCTTTCAGCATTCTGCTGCTGGGGAAGTTAGGGCTCTTACCTGTGGAGAGAGAGCAAAGAGCTGCCTTTTCCTTACTATGCTCTGAGATACATCCTGCTTACCTAAGTTTATTCAGTCTTCCTAAAGTAATTATCAGGCAACAGAATCTGGTAAGAATTTTGACAGCAGAAGGCTAACAGTGTCACCACAAGACCACAGTCCTGAGGGTGGTAAGGAGTTGGGTGGGTCCTGTGCATCCCACATCCTGTGTCCTTCTTGGAGCATGGCTCCTGTCCCTAATTGTCCGTCCTTCCTGGTGGCTGCTCCATGGCCCAGCAAGGATTGTTACAGAGGGTTTCAAGTGTGGCAAAGAAGCTGCGAGAACCAGGTCTTTGTTTCCTCCTGAAGCTGGGTACAGTTGGACTCTGTAACTCCTCTGGGCAATTATGAAAATTATTGTTTGGGTAATTTCCGCCTCAACAGCCCCTTTCTGGGAATGTTGGTGTGCAGCTTAGAGGGTTTATTTCCTCAAGACAGATGCCAAGCCACAAGCATGGAAAATCTTAAAATCGGAGAAACCTCTGAGAGGTCAAGAATACTGTAAGTTTTTTCAGTCTGTCATCTAAAATGCTAGTGTAGCTCTGTGCCTTGACAGCTCTCCCAGTAACATTGAGTAAGGCGAGTTTTGGTTCTATCTCTTTTTTACCCAAAGCCGGCTGTGTCCTTACCTGCCCTCCCACCCCCAACCTCCTCTGTTCACCCAGATCCTGCAGTCTGTCTATCTGCCTCCTCTTTTTATCAGAACCCTTCCTCCTCCAGCTCCTGATGCCATATAGCAATGCTGCACGAAGAAATGTCTCTGTGAGAAGCCCTAGTGTGTATACTCTGTAGTGCCTTCTTTTGTGTTGCACATGCATGCTTTTTTTTCCCCCTGTTTTTAGGGGTGTCACCATAGTTCCAACATCAAAACCATTCCCTGTTCCTCATCACAGATAATTCCATAAATGTATTTCCAGTGGCACTTTTTATTTTTCATAGCACTCCAACAGGAAATTAAAGCTTCCTAGTTTGAGAGATGCAGCTGTTCCTTGCTAATGTATCCCAAAATAATCCCAAAACTGAGGATGTGTTTGCTGTCTTCAAGTGTTCATACTTTTCAATCTGCTAAATTTGTTTTCTCTGCACTTTGACTTGCTGATTTGTAATTAAGTGTGAAATAGGTGCTTGTGTTCCTTTGAAGCAGGTGCTTCAAATTCAGGTTTAGAAAGTCCAATTTCAGTTCCTGTGCTTGAAAATGGGATGTTTCAAAAAAAAAGGAGCTTTCTCCTTGCCCAAAACCTGCCTTGCTCTCAGGTATTGCTTGTCTGCAGCTCTGCTTACAGCCTCACATGATGAGTGGGCTGTGTCTGTTCAGAAGTAAGCAGATAAACACGCTGTCCTCTGCTCACCTAACGCTGGCTCCCATGCCTTTTGGCAGTTTTAAAAAATAGACTGTTTACTTTTTTTTCTTGTTTTCACAGAGGAAAAACACTGTGCTATTTTATCTAGCGGAGACAAGATACCTCAAAGCAGTAGTAACTGTGTTGGTCTCCATGCAGGACCACACATGGCTCTGGTGGCCTCAGCACAGCAGTCTACAAAGACCAGAGAGCAGTGTCTGTGCTTGCATTTTTAATCAGGCGTCACTTGTCCCCGTTAAATAAGAGAAGACTTGCTAGAGGGAAGGCTTCCTCAAATGCCTTGCAAGAGCTCGATCATTTTCCATCTGGGCTACGTAAAATACGTCCTCTAGTCACACCATTCCCTGTGGTACAGCCTGGTGACTGGCAGCATGGCTGGGGCAGGCAGCAAACCTCCAGGTTGCACTCAGAAGGAGCCAGCAATTCACTTGAGTGTGCTGCTAATGGCCTGCCACTTCCCACTACAGAAAATTAAGCACGAAAGGTTGAAGGAGAGTAACATTAGTTTCAAGATATGCTACAATGTATTTGTGTACAGACTGTGAGGCTCACGCTTCTCTTCATGGGGAGCTACATTGGTCCTTTATACTCTTCTTCTTTTTACCTGCTCTAAAGAGAGCAGGTTGTTAGGTCATCTAAAAATATCTTGCTTGCATGAGGTAGCGCTCACATCAAAATGGGTGTTTCAGAAAGTTAGAGAAACCCAGTGCTGCCAGGACAGAGAGGTAGCAATGTTTACTTTAGGGGAATGTTAATAGGAGTCATCCACTGAAGTCCTTCTGACTTTGATTGGACAGTAAATGTTGACTCTAAACACTGCAGTGGATGGGCAGGGGAGGGCATGTGGATTGAACTCAGAAAAACTAATTTTCCATTGCTTGGATAATCCCTTCAGAATCTGTTTTATGAGCAACAGGGAAAGATCCTATCTCTTTATTCATGCCTCTGTAGTGCCTGTGTTGGAGTGGAATGGGTGTCAGCAGACGAGTAGCTGTGCAAAGGCTGTTTCTATAACTGGTCGGCAGCTGATAGCTGTGAAGCTGAACCATTTAAATCTGTGCTAATATGCAGCACTTGGGATTTGTTCTAGAAAATTTATGCTGGAACTTATGAAACACCAGAATGGCAATATGCACTCAAACAGTCAGACGAATTGCAATATTTACAGTCCATTAAAGTCCAATAAAAAAATTCACTATCATTAAACTGGAAAAACAAAGGTCTGTGATAGATATCTGTTATTTTTCAATATAGTAAGCACAGCCTGCATCCAGTAGGACTTCAAAATTGTAAACTAATCTGGTGAACATATAGATGAATCTCTTCAAAACACAGTATATGTTGCCTCACCATTTTCAAACCTCAGCAGGATACAGCCAACAATTCTCCGTCTTATATTTTATGGGTTCTTTTACAGACAACTGGGTTAGATCCAGATTACTGGCTCAGGCTGATACAAAATGATGATGTTGTAGCATCTAGTTTGTATTACAGGAGAATATGGATTTATTTATATTTTTACTCTGTAGAGGATTGGCCATAGGCACTACATAACTTTCTGAATGTTTTCAGCTGAAAAGAACAGTTTTCATACCATACAGAGTGGAAGGTGGGGTGGGGGGAGTATTCAGTCACCTCCACAGACATCTGAAGTTGATTCTTTTATCAATAATGGCTCTATAAACTTTGTTCTATTGGAAAAATCAAATTACATATTTGCTGTTGGTTTTTTACTTACAGTATTTACACCTTTTTTTTTCTCTCTGAAGTAGAAAGGATGAGAATATTTTGCCTTTATGCCTCTCAGATGAAAACTGGCATTTCAAAAGCAAATTAGACACATGAGCGGGAACTAATGTGGTTGTTTTGTCATTTTCAGCCTGCTTACAGTGAGGTTTCTGTCTGATGGGCTGGTGAAAGGAATGCAAGGATGAATTGCTTGTCACCGTGTAATCTGTCAGTATAATTTGTCAACATATAATCTAAAGCAGCCTCTGGAGAAATAAGTACATGCTTTGTGGTTGCATTCATAATGAATTCAATGAAATGCAGATACTTTGTATAAAGCCATGACAATCTAGCCGTAAGACTATGCTAATTGAAAAGATCTTTCTAATTTCAGGATGAAGTTTTTGTGAGCTAGTAGGGCTCTATGTAAAAAACATATTACAGTGCTGAATTAAGGAAGAAAAGTACCTAGAAGCTTCCAGTATTGGTATTCAGTTGTTTTGCCCGTTCTCTTGCGTTTCAGCACAGGTTGCACCACCTCTCAGAGTTCCAAGCCACTATTTCCCCACCTGTCCCTGCCTGCTGCCTGTAATTTAGGGTTCGCCTCATGAGCTCCTCTGTGAAGTTTATGTAATTAAAATAACCTTTGCGGAGGAACAAAGAGCCATTCAGTTTGGGAACTTTGACTTGACTTTGCTTTTAGTGCACTGGTTTCCTCAATACAATGTAGAATCAAATAAGTAGCTGAGTGTGACAATAATGGTCCAGAAAATATATAAGATACTAGAGACATAGAGTACACTAAGAGTAATGGGGAGAAAAGTAACCTGAATTTCTCACTCATGCTCTTTGCTTCCACATTATAATGTGTGAAAGACAGCAGGAGCTTATATGCTGTTAGCCAGCAGGCATGGCCACCCCAAATACTGCCTATCACACTGGAACTTTTTAATACAGGGTCCAGAAATACATGGTGGGATTCTCATGCTGCTCTTCATAAGACCCAAGCCAGAGAAGAAAAATGTGTTATAATTCTATAAGAGTCAGTCTGTGAACACTACAGTTCTCCTTCAAAGAAAGTAAATTCCTGGTACTGCCCAGCATGCTTTTTGCTCACCATTTTATTTTTGTGAGCTCTAAATATAGTTCCCAAATGAAAAAGCTGTAATATTTCCAAGTGTAAGATAGAACAATGTGAGCTGATCAAAACTGGCATTGATACAGTCTCCCTCCCCTCTCTTGCTGTATGTTCCTGGCACCTTCTTTGCACCAGGCTGAGTGTTTTTCTGACTAAGCCGTGAGCCAAATTGGTAAAAATACACTCCCAAACTGCTGACCAAACATTTCCACCTCCTTTTGTCAATCGGATCTAGTGCTCATGTACTACATGCTGTGTTGATTCAGCCTTCAAAACCAATGAAATAAAAAACTCGTCTGTTTCTTTGTATTTGTCATACTAGTTTGGTTTCCCACAGGATCAGCAAGCTTGATCTTACCCCACTGCTGTGACCAATGCACAGGAGAGCTTGGGGAAGGGGAGGCAAAGGAGAATAGCTTTTTTTTTTTTTTTTTTTTTTTTTTTTTTTTTTTTTTTTTTAGCAGAAACCTCTAACTAGAGAGGTTTAGGCTGAAGAGTGGTTCAGGATGGTCAAAATTGGTCTGAAGCCCTCTGAGAAACGGTCCAGCCTGTGCTTGGCTGCAAGAGTGCTGGCAAAGTGTGAGAGAATTGTCGTGCTGGGGAATTTCAGGGCTAAACCTTCTCTTGCTGATCACAAGGGCACTGGGTTCAGTTTCTGACACAGTGGTATAAGCCTAAAGTAACTCACTGTCCAAGTGGTTTAAGCTTACACTGAAAGTGTAGCCTCAGAGTCTAAAAACATGCAACTGATGAAAAGTGTACTGAATTGATACTTGTCCCATGGAATTGGGAACTGAAGTAGTTCAGAGAGCAGGTTCAGCTACTAATGATGGCTGGACTGGATTCCAGTTGAATTGGCTTGCATGAACTGGCTAGAATGTGCCTGCATGAACATTAGTGCTGGCTAGCACAGGAGAGAGAGCAGGGGAGAGGAGGACAAGGGTGTAGTAGCATAGGCTTAAATTGCAATGACATTTTGTACTGGAGTGAGCCAAGAAGCAGATTACATCTGTCCAGATGGGGAGACTTAATCAGTGCAACTACAATCAGCCTAGACTGGAAAAAACAGTGGGAGCAGAAGGTGGAGACTGCACCACGCGCTCCATGTTGAAATGGATTGGTGGCGAATGGGAGGAGGGTCTGGGGTGCTCTTTTCCCTTCTGTTTTAAGTAGTTGGCTTTGCTGGTTCAGAGGTATGAATTGTATGAAGTACTACCTGAAAAGTCTTCAAGGGATTACTCTGGGGCATGTAGATACAGTCCAGAGTGACATTTGTTCAAATCAGCTTTTGAGGAAGGTAAGGGATTTTCTTTTTGCTGGCCTTACCCAGCCCAGCTCATCCTGGAAACTCAGCACAGTTTCACAATTCTCAGCTGCCACATTGAGTGCCAAATGAAATTCAGTGCCTAATGTTGGGTGAGATGTTTCTCATAGCAGACAGTGATACTATACACAGTATACAGGCCATTCCCCAGGGGAATTCATGGCCTGTAAATGTGAAAAAGCTTCGTTTTCTTTAGATGTTACTTTACTTTTTTCATATTTTCATTCTGTTTCTTCTATGTTCTGTACAAGGCACAATATTCTTGTGATATTGTTGAGTCATGTGTTACTGCAGTTTCATGGCAGGAAAGCATGAATTTGATCTATTATTATTTTAGCTCTTCTCCTACATTGTGTATTTAGAATTTAGATTAATTACTGCAACTGGTCTTTAAATATTATTGTAATACAGGAACTAGGTGTAAATATTCAAATTGGTTCATCTAAAACTAAATTACTAAAAGCATGGCGTGCGACACTTGCTTTACTGATTAGTTCCAAAGGGACTGGCTAGGTGCTAAGGGTTTCTAAAACTCACAGCCGTGTTTACTCTCTGTAACTAAATAAGAGACCTAGAGACCAAACTAGAAACATGATGGGATTTGGAAGCTTGCATTTTTTTAAAATTTTTTTTTACATTTGTTTCTAATATAAATATCAGCATAAGCCTATGATCACAGGGAAGCAGAGAAATGAAGGTGAAGCAATATTCTAGGTATTACTGAGTGATTGGAGCTTGCCTCAGTTTGTTACAACCATGAGCCCTGTAATTAAGTAGAATTCACACCAGCACAGAGGATTTCTGTAAAAGCCTTTGCTCCACACACGACCTACTTCACGTCTCTGTGGAGGGCAGAAATTTGGCATAACTGGTGA
This sequence comes from Corvus moneduloides, assembly GCF_009650955.1. Classification (NCBI taxonomy): domain Eukaryota; kingdom Metazoa; phylum Chordata; class Aves; order Passeriformes; family Corvidae; genus Corvus; species Corvus moneduloides. The sequence goes on from NC_045478.1 coordinate 26,299,407, forward strand.
GGTTCTGCCCCAGACATAAATCCTTGATGAAAATCCCAGTTATAACATTCAGCCACTGGATGTCCTCATTTTCAAAGGCCTGCAAAGGTTCATCAGCTGGAAAGCCACATGTTGTTGACAGTTTGCATTGCATAAAAATATTCTTGCATAAAAATATTCTGTGTGTAGTGGGTGTTGCTAAACTCCAAGCTTACCACCCATGTAGCAATGGAATCAGTTTCACTTAGCAAGGTAATTGAACTACTACTAGATGCAGAACATGTATTCTCAATTATCTTCTTTTCTCTTCTTTTATTTTATCTTATTTTCTCGAATTTTGCTCGAGTTTTTTGGGTTTTTTTTAATGACTTAGGTGTAATTTATGTAACACCTTGCTTTGCAGGACTTGCATTCCTAAACACTGAGAAGTTCACTACATTTCTTCCTTTTTCCAGTGCTACCTTTGCTGGAACTTACTGCAGTTTTTAGTGTGGTTTTGGACTGCAGCTTGGTTTTTTAAAGTTCTTGTGAATTCTCAAGGGTACATCCCTCTGCTTGCAGGAGTCCTGATTGTCTGATCCCACAAAGACTTTGTCAGGGTTAGGTAATCACATCATGTGTGCAGCGACACCTGCTCAGAGAGCTTAACTTTGCTTCCTCTCAGAATCATAGAATGGTTTGGGTTGGAAGAGACATCAAAGATCATCTAGTTCCAATCCACCGACATGGCCAGGGACACCTTTCACTAGACCACGTTGCTCAGAGCCCCATCCAACCTGGCCTGCTTTCTCCTGCAGCTCATGAGCCATCATCACCCACCTTTCCTTTGCTGCAGGCTCGCCTGCCTGCACCATCACGGAGGGCGTTCCTCAGCCCAAGCTTCCCCTGCAGCTAAAGCTCTCATCCAGTCTCCTCATTCTTGCAGCTCTAATGGCATCATCCTTATTGCCAAAACATTCCTGTCTTCTGATAATGATTTGACATTGCTTGTCAGACACCCTCCAACAACTTATAAAAATCTGAGCTGGCAGAAAGATTGACAATGGGCTGTCTGCAGTGCATGTGGGTTTCATGTTTGATCATGAAATGTGATACATTCACGAAAATCTGTACTGATGGTTTTTTTCAGTTCGAAATTTCGAAGAAAAAGTCTACTTTTCTTAGCTTTCTGCCTTTTATTTCTTTAATGTAAGCTGCTCTTAAACCACATTGTCTTTCCATCAAGGCAGCAGCTTGTGCTCCCTAAACACTTGTTTGAAATTGTGAAAGCAGGTTTTACTGTGAGTAGAAGACAAACTCAGGAGAAAAAATTAAAGCTAGGCTTCTTTCCTTCATTAGGGAAACCCACCTTCTGGTCACACTTACACTAGATACCTACCCTTCATGTACTAGGATGGTAGTTTTGTTCTTACCAGGCTGGTGCATGAGGCACATCTCCAGCACGAGTCAGCCCCTGTAGCTGCTGAAGTCTCCCAAGATGACTGATGCCAGATATGCTTTTATTTATCTCCCCACTCAGTGGTTCCGCATCAGGTGAGTGCTTCAGAAAAAGAGATGAACATGTCATATTTCCACACACAGCTCTGCAGGACTGGTAGATCCTCATGGAAAGTTGCTCACCCCCTGTGCATTCTTTCATGCCCACTGTGGAAAGGGAGGTGTGCCCAGAGTTGCTCAGGTGGGCAGAAACAGCTCCTGATAGGACTCTCAGTCCTAGGATTTGCTCCAGCTCAGTTACTGTGCTGATTTCTGGACTCTGGAACAAGCCTAACGTTAATGTGAAAGATTCAGAAGATGGAAGACAGAGAGAAAACCACCATGGGCAGATCTGGATGATACAATTCCTGTCACAATGCTGTTACCTCAGTCCCAAGTTTGTGCTGATATTTCCATAACAGGGAGAAGAGCCAAGTGTGATAGGAGCAGACCGCTCTGCAGACACGGCGAGGAGCAAAGAGCAGCTTCTGAAGAGGATGTGTGTTGCAGGACTTCTCCAGAGCTGCCAGCAGCTGAGGAGCCAGGAAATGGTTGACTGGAAATGAGCTCTCTCCACTCCTGGAGACTAACTTGGCTGTAGGAGTGAATCAAAAAAGTCATATCCCTGCCCTAGAAACTGTGATACTAGTCTGAAATTTGCTCACCTTAGGCTAAATGATCATCTCTCAGAAAACACAGCTTCTAAACTGCTTAGGAACTGGTGACAGCCTGCAGACTGCTCAGCCTTCACCCTCTAGGAGAAGACTTACTGATCCCTTTCTGTCATTCTGAAGGTCATTGTGGGCCATGCGAACAGTGGTGGCAAATACAGACGAAGAAGAAATGGAATTGGAGTCCCACATCTATCTACTGAGGCTGGACACTTCCACTTTTCCCTCCGGCACTCATGGCCACCCTTGGAGAGCTGAAGCCTGCTGTGATTTTGCAGGGATCTACCTACTCTTTTCTCTTGTGGCTTTTGAAGAGCTCTTTGGAAAATGTCAGGTGCTGCTTTTAGAGATTGTAAAACTGGAGATTTAACTTGGAGTGATGAAAAGAGATTAAAGGTTTTGCAAGTGGCAAACCCTAGATTTATAGCAAACACAGAGGATTTTGCTTCTTCAGTACAAAAGCCCAGATGCAGCTCAAAATCAATAATTGATCTATGTGCATTTACAGATACATCTACATTCATTCAGGCTAGGAAACCTTATTCCTGGGTGCATATTTTCCTTTTAAGCAGCTTGTACTCAGGCTGCCTACAAATGTATCTGTTCATCAAGTGGGCAACACTTAGTCCTTCTAGAAATAAGCCAGGGACATTTTTTTCTACAGGGAGCCACGAGTAGGACTGGAAAGACAGATGGAAGCTGCTGAACTGTTACACAGCTTGTTAGGGAAGCGCAGAGCCTTTTAAAGCTGAGGCTGCAGCCAGGATTTACCTCTTGAGAAATGGCAGCAATCCCCAAAGTAAGTAGCTTGCATGGGCTACAAATCTGCCTCAAAATAAGGAAATAAGTAGCATGGATGCAGCCTTTCTATTTCAGCTGAGATACTATAATATGGGATGAAGCTGAGCAAACATATTGTGACTCCCCCGTTTGGTGCTCTGTGTCCCAGATCGCTGACTGTGCAGCCACACCAAGCTGTGCGTCACACATCTGTATTCCTTATATAGCTAAAAATTCCAGCTATGTTAACAACAGATCTGTGAGGAATTTCATTTTTGTTTCAGCTGGGTAATGAACCAGTGTCTTGCTCTGGCTGGATGCTTGATGCAGCACCTGGACAGCCTGGGCAGCATGATGCAGTCCATGGAGGATTTGGAGGATTTTTAGCTGCTAAATACTAGGCTTATTAGATGCACATGCTTCTGGGCCTTTGTGAACTGATTTTTAAATTTTTTTTTTTAAAGGAATCTTGGACAAATTTCATGGTTGTGGCAGCAAAAGGCCCACTGGTGGCAGGAGGCTGAGCTTGCTGCTTTCTGGTAAAAAGGCTCTTTTTCTTCCAAACCAAACAGTCATAGCAACAAAACTATGTGCATCTTTTCAATCTTTACATCTGGTAAATGTATTCTTAGAAGCAGATGATCATTTTAGCTAAAACTTTCTTAAGAATACCTGGGTCGAGCCAGACATGTAAGGCAGAAGACATTATCCTGACAGCTGGAGTTTAGGGAGGTTGCAAGCAAGTAGAAACTAGATCTTATGAAAAGAAGTACTGGCCAGCTAAGGATGGAGATTATCATCTCTTCCCATTGCTTCTGATGACAGAAAGACAAAAGGTGCCCTTCTGCTTCCTAGGGATGTTTCCAAACTGAAGAAAGGGTCTTTGTTTTTGGTGAGGGGGATTTTGGCTGAGGAAAGTTAGCAGGGAAGCAGAGATCTGAAGCCTACAGCAGCTTGGCATTGTGTGTGAGGTGGCAGTTGCCCATTTGGTGCTAAGTGTGCCTCCAGAAGCTAGAAAAGGCAAGATGCTTTTGGTTTTGGCTTTATTTATAGCTGTTGTGTACTCTCAACTTCCTGTTTTCAGCTTGCAGTCCTGAGATTAATTAAGCTTAATAAATTAGAGCTTCCCACCTTCCAGAAAATAAATTATGTGATCTCATGGTGGTCCTGTAGGAGATGCACAGGGATGAAATGGGAGACAAAAGAATCAAGGAAAAACTGCATCACACAGCTGTGTCTGTATTAGGCCCAACATCTGTATCCTGGCATCAGATTTCTGCTGAGATTTTGCTTGAGGGCAGCTTGTCCTTCCTTCCTGCTGTACATCTTGTGGGTGAGCCACAAGATGACCATGGCTGTGTTGGGAAAGTTGGAGGAAAAGCGACATACAGGAAAAGGGGCCCTGGGTGGCCTCTGTTTCTTTGGGGTAGCCCATGTCCCAGCAGCACTTCTACCTGGGGACAATGCCATCTGTACAGCTCCTGAACCTGAAAGCACTGATGTATCTGAAAAGCCTAAACAAAGCAAGCCCATGGCAAGGAGTGGAAGATGAGAAGTCAAGCCTCTGCCACAAGCCAGGAGCCTGGCGCCATGCACAGTAGAGTGGTATGGACAGCTAGGCTGCAAAATTACAGCCAAAATTACAAGCTGCTGCTTGCCAACTGTGTGGCTGGAAGGAGCATGCCAGAGCAGACTGGGTTTCCCTCTCACCCTTGTCTGGCCTCCTGTCAGTCTATGCCTCTGCAAAGTGTCTGGACAATGTGCTAAAAACTGGAAATAGAAATACAGAATTAAAAACTTGAATAAAATGTTCAGGTTCAAGGTCTGTGTTTCTCTGATGGTTGAAAAATTAGTGGGCATTTCATAATTAAAGCTGAGCAGTATCCACAGTGGGTGATGGTGTTTCCATGCCATGATTCCCACCAATGGGCATGACAAGGTGTATATTGCACCTCTGGGTTGGCACCAGGTCCTTTTCCGGTCCACACATTTTCAGGTCATCTCATTTCACGTTTGCAGTCATCTCACATCTTCCCATAATCAAGTTAATTTCAATACTTTCTTCCAACACAAAAAAGTCTTAACACATGGTACCCTGGAAAACCTCTCACTGACGCCGTCGGAGCATGCCCTCGGCAGATGTTGCTGCAATGTGGCTGCTGGTAAACGGTTTGGTGCTGGCTCCTCGTAGGAGGGAGCACATCCCAACCTGTTAGATGGATGAGCTGGCACTGCCCAGGGCCAGAGAAGGAGAGAGGGGTCTTTGTGTGGGTTCCACGAGCTTTTTTTTCTTCTGAAGGGTCCCCAGAGAAAAACCACAAAAATGGAAGGGTCCAGGGTTCTTATAGTAAGGGAATAGGGGTGGGGAAAAGGGAAATAACCAATGGGGTACAACAAGAGGGGTGGAATCTTTTAAACAACAACCAATGGGAATAACATGGAGGCGGGAGTTAGGTCAGGGAGCCAATGGGGGTGTCAAACTTGCCAGAACCTTCTGGAAAGGGGTGGTGGCCTCAGACCTCAGATCTGCCCATGGATCCGCCCCCACATCCCTCCTCGGGTCTGCCCTCATCCTGCCATTGGAGGGCTAGAGTCTTGTGGGCATTTGATTGCCACAACCCATTGATGGGCTGGGCCACTGCAGCATCTCATCAAATGGCCAAGGATGGGATAGTTCAGTGTGAAGGGACCTACAGTGATCATCTAGCTGAGCTGCTGGGCTGGTGGATGTTCCTTGCAGTTAGGAGTTTGCTGAAGGGTCACATTTGCTTTCCATTCACTCCTTCTGTTTGCCTGCAGAGCTTCAGAGGTGCCTGCATGGACTTCTAGTTCTGTTTGCCAAGTGTTTACTTGACCTAAATTCTTTTGAAAACCATCATTTGTGACAACTTAGCACAGGCTTTACAGAACTGGGTAGCTGATTAATAAGCACTGTGGCCTGGACTCACAAGCTCTGACAGTTCACCAACAGTACAGGCAGGTTTTTTTCAATTTTATTTATTTTTAAATGTTACTGGTTTCTTAAACTGTATTTTTTTCTAACTGTATGATTGAACTGTTGTATATATGTCCTAAATTGCTACTTCATCTTTCAGTCCTCAGCATAACATCTCTCCAGAAAGGTATTTAATTCTGAAGACAGTCGTGATTCTCACAGAGTAGCTACATCATACCAGGCAACTCACTGGATTCAGATGTCTGCTTTTAATGCCAGTTGTTATTGTGACATGATTAAAAGCAGAAAAAATATTTTAGCTGGTGCAGCTACTTACTACAATTTTTGTTTTTGGGATTCCAAATAATTTCTGGTTATATTTTATTTATCCTTGGTCTGATTCCTTAAATAAGCAACTTTCAGAGTTTATTTCCTCTTGCTCTAAGGAGAAATGTCAGAAATTTCTTCATTCTTTTTACTGAAGACCAGTAATACTTTTATAACATAGTATTTTATAATTTGAATTTAAAAAAATCTTCTGTAGTAAAATTCATTGAAGTACAGCTGTCCAATTAACATGCATTTATATGAGGTAATAGAGGAAATTAGTGAAGGGCAGACTCAACATTAAACTTGCATTTATGAATGCCAAATGTGGCATTGTGTGTGTGCAGTTGTGGATAACACCCCATTTGACTATTGTAAGGGCATTAAATTCCCTTTCAGCTGAGAGGAAGAAAAAAATAAGAAACCACTTACCAAAAAAAAAAGTGTAAAACAATTATGAATCAGTCAAAATACATTTAATTGTTGTAAAATTTACATTAGCCCTGGTGCTATCTGCTTCTACCTCCTCTCTGTAAAACGTGCTCCAGGTCCATCAATCAGTCCATGAAATGATGGGCTGTAAGAATACTCCTGATACGGGTTCTTGATGTGCCAAGTGGTGTTCCTTATTGCTACCCTTGCACTGGTGGGAACCACCAGCTCAGCCTCCCCAACAGAGATGGGACCTCCTGACCCTCGCAGTGCTGAAAGCCCACTGGCAGCTGGGGATCTCTCATCACTCAGCCAAAAGAGATCATGAAATGAAGGTGAGGCTTAATGCCTACCCAAATCCTCAGGCTGGGCTGATAGGCAGGGTGACCTACCTTGTGCTTGTAACTGCCTTTTTACTTCATGCTAAATCCAGCAGCGTGGTTGTTTCTGCTGGCCATAGGAAATGAGCACCAAACTATATCCTGTCAAGGATTAGTTCCATCATGACGTTGATTTGAAAAAATAAACATAGACCTGAATTCATGTCTCTACTTGTTCTCTTCACAGTATTTGGAGAAGGAAAATTTGCTGTGAGAGGTTGTACTGAACCAGCTGAAAACAGCAAAAACCTGGAAGAATGGTTGGGACCCAGAATCTATCCATCAGCTGTGACAGCCAGCCCAGCAATTGGGAGACGAAAAAAAGAAGGAAGGAAAAAGCTCGTCCTGGCTGCCAGAATATGTCTTTTCCTTATTTGCGAGAACACATCAATTTGTTCTTCTGGCCAAAGAAGATGAGGGGTGTCAGCCCTTGAAAGATGGTGTGAAATATGAAACTATTGGATACAATGCAACCACATATGACTGGCCACTCCTTACAAACCAAACTGAAGGAAGTAGGATTAAATCAAAGTAATACCTCATGTGATTACAGCTCATTGTGTTCAAATAAAAGCTGACGTTAACATGAATGATTTGTTTGGTGGTGGGGGTGGAGAGGATAGGAGATGCTACAGCTTCTGCTCTCAGTGATTGCTATTTATAACACTGTAAAACCACAGTGAACGTGTTAAGTGCGCTGCCACGAGCGTGTGCCGCTTCAGCTTGGTATTATGGCTAAAATAATTGATTGCAGCTCTTAGATGTTATTGTACTAGTAATACATCATGTGATTCTCTATCAGTAATTCTAGGTATACAAAAACCTTGTAGATGTGGTGGTGCCTGTGATGATTAAACTGTAATTTGTAACTGTAGCTGTGTAATCAGTATGGGAACACTTTATAGTCACATCTACCTGCTGTATTTACAGCCCTCCTCTAAACAATTTACATAGAAATGAAGAGCAAATGAGACCAGAATCCTCAGCCAGCAAAACTGAGCAAAGAGAAGTATGTCAGTGCTAATTACCTCCAGCACCCTGCCGGGGCTGGCTCTCAGCAGCTCTGCAGGCTGTAATACAGTTACTGTGGGTTCAGTAGTATTCCTGTCTAATTTGCTCAGAGGTGCTGGGTAACTAATCTTCCAGCAGAAATACAGTGCTACTTAAATTATTTTCCCCAAAACTAGTCGTACTTGGGTCTTTCTGTCTTCATACTCTTCTTGTTTTGCCCTGGATTCTCTGTGCTATATAACTGTATCTCTTTATAGCAAGGCTTAGAAATCTGGGGGAAGGAAGAAGTCCTGAATGCAGAAGGAGGCTTCAGGAAATTGGCCTGCTTTATTTTTATCTGCTTTTAAAAAAAAAATATTATTATTATTCATTGTACTTTTCCGGGTGTTAATTTACGTGGATTTTGAACTATGAGCTTTATGAACTACTTAAACCATGCTGATGCAAAATCTATTTCTATCCATTCTGTATGTTTTCTCTCTATCCCACAATGTGCTTTACTATTAAATTCTGATTATTCTGAATATTACTGCTTTCCTTGTAGCAGCACTAACCTCCTCTGCACTCACTCAAGCCCATGGATATCCTTGCTCTAGGCCTATTTATAAGAGTCTCAACTTGAAACTTGGCATTGTTTGCTTGAATTGCCTTTTGACAAGCCAGAAAGCAATTCTGTCTGAGCCATGCTGAAGAGGGAGAGCTGCAGCATGACCTTGCTCTTGGTTCTTTCAAACCATAACTTTCAGGAACACTCCTGAGATCAGTCCAGCCTTATCTGTATTTTACTTTTCATTGTCTGAATTCTTTATAAGTCACATAGAGCTAATTTTTTGTTCAGGATCACACAGGATGATGGTATCTAGCAAGAGAAATTGAGATTTTCAGCACTGAAGCTCTTGGCTATGTTCCCAGACCAGGCTGGTAGTGACTGAAAGATAGCTCTTTGTTTGATGGACTGTAAGACATTAATTTTTTGGTCATGGCCAGTCTCCCAAGTTTCAACTAAGAAGTGACTGTCTGTATAACTGGTACCCCTGGTGTCATTCCCAACAGAGAGCCCTGGAAGCACTGAACTGTTCAGCAGGGGGATCTCTTGCATTCAACACAACTCGGCTGGCAATGCCATGCAGGAGAGTTTGCCCACCTCCTGCTGTGTATGTCCTGCAAATAACTGGGGCTGCAACCTTTGTTTATGAGCACTTTAACACTATTTAACGGGGGCAACAGTGACTGTCACAAACCCTGATGTGGGTTGCCTGATCACAGCGCGAATAGCAGGAAGATACGTGAACTGTGGTATCACAGAGAGCAGATTTAATCTATTCCCCTCCGAATCAGAGCTGGTAGAAGTCTGACCTTATCTGCACAAGGCTGAAGAAAGCAGTCGGCTGGGAAAGAAGCACAGAGCTGCTCCCCACACTCATTTACTCCTCCTGCAGAAGAGGTAGTGGCTTTACCTCTCATCAAATGGCAGCTGGAGCTAAGTAATCCCCCTGCAGGACTGCGAGAGCAGCACACCTTAATTCCTTCTGCACCTGAGCCACACCTTAGCTTGCTATGGAAATGAGTAATGCAGCAGGACTGCTGCTATCAGAGAGGGCAATACTGCTTTGACCCCTGGGGGACACAGTTGCCCCAAGTAATAAGGTTGTCAGATATGTGTTAGTATGAATTCTAGCAACTTGCTGTCCTCCTTTCTCACAACTTGCATGCCTGGCTATAGCTTCTAGTTACTGTATTGTATCACAATTCTCTTTTCTCACTCTTTTTTCAAGACCTCTCCCACCAAAACTTGTCCCAAAGGAGGTCTCTTCTTCATTTAAGGAAGGTTTTGTTATTGCTGCTATTTCTTAGTGCAGAGGAACCCCAGAGACCAATAACTTATTACACTGACCAAAGCTGAACAGGTTTACTTTCTCGGGAAGTTGCTTTCTGCTGTGAGAATACTGTTTCCTCAAGAATGGCACTGGCTTGCCTTTTGACTTCTTCGATGCCTATTTCCATACCATAGCTTCACGCTATATCTTCACCTGTGCAGTGGGCCAGGGGCACTAGCACTGATTTAACATCCTAAGCTTCCAAGGATTTTATCAAAGATCCTATGACAGTAACTGTCCACCTTAGAGAAGTGAAAAATCTTTATATTGAGGGTCAGCTGGCGAAGGCAGATCTCATAAATAAGTATTAAACTCTCTTGCCATCACTCTGTCCCCTGGACTCCCTGACACTCATGAGAAGCGTGCAAATACGTTGACTCATACTTCATTAAAGTACACAGACTCACCCGACTGATAGTCACCCTCCTGTTACTGCCTAGACTTGTCACAGTGAGGCGCAGTCATGAGACACATGACAGCATCTGCAGAAATGACATCTCATGTCAGACTTTGTGTCCATGTCATGCACGGAAGGCTCAAGCTGTTTACAAGCATCTGAGACAGATCAGTGTAAGTCCTCTTTGTCTGGAGGGCATGCTGGGCATTTCTCCCAAATGGCACAGAGGACGGTGGGACAGAGAGCAGCATAAGCTGGCAAGAGAACCTTTCCACTGAGGGCACTGCTAGAGTTCTTGTCTGTTGTCAGACTCAGCTGTGGGACAATGTGGATGCTTCCAGAAAACAGAAGATGGACATGACGTCCTGAGGTGCCATTGACCAGTCTGTTTTTAGAGCTGAATTTCAGGAGTCAATGCGTTCATCCTTCTGTTTGGCAATTAAGCAAGTCACGTTGTTCTCCAGCTTCACATGCTTTGACTTATCTCGTCCCCATGATGTAGTCCTTTGTAGTGCTACATGTCCTAGGTAAGCTGGGGACAGTCAGCTGCAGCCCTCCTTTGTTCATGTGCCCTGGTGCATGGCTCCTCTGTAGTCTCACTTCTTCAGAGGGCTCCCTAGGAACAGAGGCACTGAGGTCACTGAATTTAGGCAAAGCAATCTTGGCAGCAAATCTCAGTTGGTCACAGAGGCTTGTGAACACTTTGAGCCTTAAATCTGCCTCAGTATTTGTTCAGTTGGTCTCTGCTGAGCCTCCACGTTCCCTGCATCTGGTTCAATACCTCCAGTGTCAGATATTGGGTTGGAGCTGCCATGAGAAGATTGATTTTCTGAACCTGTCTCCTTTGCCTGGCATCTGGGAGGACCAGTCTCACCAACAGCTGCAAGAAGTGCATCTGAAGCACCTGGCTGGTCACTGGTTGGGACTCACAAACTGTGATGGAGATGGTCCTCCTCATCTCCACCTCTAAAATCTGCTGGGCAGCTTCCTGCATCCCTGTCTTTGCCAAGCTCTGCCAACGCACAACAAGTTCATTTGATTTTCTCCTGTCAAAGTTATCTAATCTCCTGCTGCGGGGCTGGGAAGGCTTGGGAGTGCTGGTGTGTGCCTGTCCTGTTTCTGAGCACATGTGAACGCATTTTTGAATGCTCTTCTGTAATTACTGAATACATTGATGGAAGTAAGAATCTATTGGTTCTGACGGCTATTTTTAAAAGGTATTTATAAGAAGAAGTTAACATTTTTAAGGTTTCTTGTTTTGTAGGTCTGCAAAGAGTAACAGCACACAAGCACCTAAAATGTCCTTTTAAAAACCAAAAAATAGGCAGATCACTCCAATTCCCACAGAAATTTAACAAGCTAAGCTTGCAAGATTTATCAGCTAATTTAAGAAGAACCTAACAATAAATACATTGCGACTTTGTAAGATTAAGTATTGTCAGTGCTATGCAGGGATTGAAGAACAGAGACTATTACAATAAACTCCCCCTCTCCCCTATTCCTATACCTGCACCCAATTATAATTATGCAAGAAATTAGAAATATTTCAAGAGCAGCTCTGATGTTAACTGCCTGTTTTCGAAAAGTATTTTGTGTTGCTGTGTAGATTACAAAATTGCTATTATGCAACCAGAAAGACGAGATCCTTTGAGACTGTTTTGCTATCGGAGCTCAGGAGCACATCGCCCCACTCACAGGGGTGTGGAGTGGGACTGCCGGAGCCCAGAGCCGGTGGACAGGGGCAGAGGACTGCTGGGGTATTTGTGTTTGCTAACCCTTGTGACCTTACAATTGCCCATTGGAAAGTGGATTAAAAAAAAACAAACGTGTTTCAGACAGTCTTGAGGATTTTTTTTTTTTTTTAATGTTAGACCAATGCAATTTGAGAGGGAAAACATTACCCACGGCCACGTACCTAGAGTGCGTTCCGTACATTTTATTGTGTTACTTTCCAGACAGTGTTCTAACAACTGGGAAGAAGCTGTGAGCGTGGTCTGCGCACGCTCCCGCTCGGTATTCCCGAGCGCCTCAGGTAGGGATCGGCACGTCCCAGAGTCGGTAAAATGAGCGTCCCAAGCCGCTCCCCGGCACTCCCGGTCACCACAGCAGCTCCCGCACACCGCGGGGCGATGGCAGAGCCCGCCCGAGGCGGCTGCCGGCCCGGCCGCTGCTGGGGAAGCCGCGCCCCGCCAGCCCCCCGGGCAGAGGGGAGCAGTGCGAGCCCCCGCTTCCCGACCAGCACTTTACGCTTCCAGCCGGGGGAAGCTCCGTGCCGGCGCCGTTTTTTTTTTTCCTTGGCAGAATGTTCTGCGGGCGCCCGCCCCCGGCGGCCCGGGGCGCGGCGGCGCCGGGGCGGGCGCGGGGCGGTGTGCGAGCGGCGGGCCGGATCCGGGCCCGGGCCCGGGGCGGGGCAGGGCGGCAGGGCCCGGCCCCGCTGATGTCAGCCGGGACGGGGGAGGAGGGGAGGGGGAGCGGGAGCGGCTGCCCGTGTTCCGGGTCAGGCGCGGGAATGCGCGGCGGCCGCCGGCAGCGCTGCGCTCGGCGCCCCGCGATGCCCGTGCCGGGAGGGCAGCGGCCCGCCGAGAGGCACTAGGGGAACGCCCCCGGTTCCGCCCCGCTCCGGCTCCCGCCCATTGTTCTCCCGGGGCCGCCGCGCTCGCCCGGGGCTGCTTCCCGCCGGCGGCGGCGGCGCGCTGGATGCGGGTTGCGGCCGCTGGCTCGCCGGGACCCGCGCTGCGCGGCAGCGGAGCGGGCAGCAGCTCCCGCGGCCGGCGGCGAGGAGGGGGCGGCGGTGAGCGGCGGCGCCCGCCCCGCGGCCCCCGGCGGCGGGGCGATGTTCCACTGCATCCCCCTGTGGCGGTGCAACCGCCATGTGGAGTCCATCGACAAGCGGCACTGCTCGCTGGCCGCCGTGCCCGAGGAGATCTACCGCTACAGCCGCAGCCTGGAGGAGCTCCTGCTGGACGCCAACCAGCTCCGCGAGCTGCCCAAGGTGAGCGGGAATGGAGCGGGGTCCAGGTGAGCTGCCCCGGCAGGTGCCCGCCGAGCTCCCCGGTCCAGCGCCCGCACCGAGGCTGCGGTGAGCGGATCCCGGGGCCGTCGGTCTGTGGTAGCCGCCCTGGGAGTTAAAGGAAGAGCCGGAGTTTCGGGTTGGCGTTTCCCCGGAGTTAGGTGGTAAATGAGCTTTCACGAGCAAAACCTGGAGATCCGCGTCTTGCGGGAGGGTAGATCCTGTTGGAGGGCAGGGGGGTTGGTGCCGGAGTCGCAGGACATGAGTGTATATTGTGATTAACAGTCACGTCATCGGAATTACGAGACCTTGGAGGGTATTCAACCCTCCCCTTTTTTCCCCTTTCGGTAGATACTATCTGCTCCGTACATGGGAAAACCAAAACCCTCCAGCAGATAATCGCGTTCCCGTTTCTGCATTCTACTCCTGGAAACTTCGCTGTGTGAAACACGAGCCTTTTCTGTGTCTCAGTCTTAGTCCCGCACAGTTGTCAGTGTTTTGCTTCTTACTTGAAGCATGTAGTCAGAGTTTTATGCATACTTTATTTTTGGTAGTATTGTCAACGGTGAATTCACTTTAAATTCAACATGGTTTTGAGACCTTGAGGTGGTACCTGCCAGTGTACCTCTTCAGGTGGCATTTGCAGGTTTTGCTAGACGAACTCTATCAGAGTGATTCCAGCGAGGCACTGTTGGGCTCCACAGATGCAGAATGAGTGGGAGGTATGCTCGACCTCTGACTTGAGGACCCACGAGCTTTTTCCCCGTGTTTACCCTTTAAACTTTGGACAACTCAGAAGCCTTTGTGAGCTGTGGTTGGTGGAGTTTGACACGGGAAGTGCATCTTACCTGGAAGCTGCATCTTAAAAGTGTGTGGACTCTTTACTAACTTGGAATCCAAGAAACTGAACTCACTAGCCAGAAAATTTTTGAAAAGCACCTTTGTTTGCACCTGAATCAAAGTTGCTCTGTTCCAACTGAGACTTCAACAGCCTTACTTTTTCCTTTTTGAAATTCAGTGCACTCACACATACTCTCTTTTTTCAGTCTACATAGTAAGAGTAATCGTGGTGGCTAGGTTTTCCTTCAGACAGTAGTAAAGATATGCAGTTGAACTGACATATTAAATTTGGCTTTTTCTTTTGAAAAACCTGGGCACAAGTTTGCGTCTTGTTGTGACTGAACTCTCTATCCTTCTGAAGTAGAGCAAAACTGGTTTACATAGCCTGTGTGTGGGTGCTATTTTTACTTCCAGCAGTTTTTTCTGGCTTTGTGTGCAGACCAGACTCAGGAGTCCCTTTGTACTAGACCTTTCTTCTTCGTATTGGCTTTCAGGCTTGTACACATCATATTACGGGGGTATTTAATGTGCGTGTGACTGAAATCCCATTGAAACCCATGAAGCTCTCTGATTTAAAAAAAAAAAATCCACCGCCAACTGGTTGCTGTGTACAAATGTAAAGGTTGACATCTGTTCATGGTGTTATATGGTATTAATTTCTGTAAATAGAGTGCAACTATTTATTGTTTCTCCTCTCTTCCTTGAACTGTAATATATGAAATAGCCTTTTTTTGCCCTGTGGTGCTTAAAAAGACCACTTCTTCCCATTCCTTACATTTGACTATGCATTACATCCCATATGTGTAGAAATAGCTGAGGGGGTTAAAAAACACCAAAAACCAACCAAGGCTCCTTGGCATTGCGGTAGAATCAAGCAAAAGTTGAAGTTAGAAAGAAGTTTTTTTTGTCTCTCTTTTTTTTTTTAAATGTGCATGGATCATGTTACAGGAGTCCCTAAATATACTGTAGGAATATGTTTGTGGGTTTTTAGCTGGCCTAGGAGGAATCTGATGAAATACAACCATGGAAACATACTTGTTGTATCTGTCCTAAGTACTTTGTGCCTTGTCAGCAATGCAGGGAGGCATTTTTATTGGGACTTCCTGCACGAACCTATGAACTTTCCTTGTCAGTTCCTTATTAATGATTTCTCATAAATGGAATATAGAGCTATCATCTCATGTAAATGTTGACTCTGCAGAATTCTGAGGTACAAAAATAGAGCTGCAGTCCTGAATGTGAGACTAATCTATTGAAGGTGAAACTGATGTTTAGCTGTTCTACCAGCAGATAGTTCTAAAAGTTCTCCTATAGGAATCTGGTTCAGGAGAATCACGGAAGATCTCTCAGTGGAAGGTAGTTACAGCATACATTGCTCATTCCTGTTGTATTAGAAGGGTAGTGTCAATAAAAAGTACAGATACAGAATTGGAAATAAGTGCAAAAAGCTGGGGTAGACTATACCTCTGGTAGAGAAAACACAGGGGAAACCATCAGAGTGTGTAGTTAATAAACAGTTAGGTCAGCACGGATAAAAGTGGTCATTACATCCTTAATTTAATGTAATTCATTATATTAGTCTGACCTTACATCCATTAAGTTTCTTCTCTACATACATAAAGGCAGTTACACAGAATCAAGCTAGGTTTGGGCTCAGTTGAGGTCTAAACAAGTCAGGAGAATTGTGTAACTCTCTGTGCTGGTTAGTTAGGTGTTTTTCAGTGCTTGATAAAGTCCTGAAGTTCAGTGATCTGTGCCAATTCCTGCTGAATCACCTGTGGGCTGTGCTGATGCCGTAATATAATCCATTAACACTGATAATCTGTTTGTGTCTCTGAGATGGTTGTGATGCCCCTTAGGAAATTGCTGCTGTAAAGCCTTGCCTTGGCACAGTGAAGAAGAATCGCCCTGTGAACTCCGTCACTTGCAGCAGAAGTTGCTGTGGATGGAGGAGGAAACCCCAACTCTGCTGCGCAGCTCTTCATTGTGCACACAGGCAGTTCAGGCTCATTTAACCAGTGTGGGCAGTTGTGGTCTGAAAGGTCTATTACAGCTGGCAGGAGGTCTTGTAATGCTTCTCTGAAATCGAGTAGATATTGGTGAGTTCTTTTACCAGCTTTGCCATGGCTACAAGTCAGACAGTGATGATGGCTTTATTTCTAGACATCCACTTCCCATCCACTTGCATATTTTTTTTCATCCCTTCAAATGTAAAGCTTTCTGAGGGAGATAAGTATCAGCAAATGGCATAATGAAATATGTGGACCTGCTGCATTTCTCTCAAGCTGATGAGGCAATTTGTGTTGGATGCACACACTTCTCCCCTCCCCCCCGGTTCTCTCTGCTGCCATTTCTATCAAGTAG
Source organism: Corvus moneduloides (assembly GCF_009650955.1). Taxonomy (NCBI): domain Eukaryota; kingdom Metazoa; phylum Chordata; class Aves; order Passeriformes; family Corvidae; genus Corvus; species Corvus moneduloides. The sequence continues at coordinate 26,315,886 of NC_045478.1, forward strand.
CAATAAAAGGTGTTCTTTGGCTGGTTTGATTCAATACCCCAGTAAAAGAATACACTCTGATTCATCCTAAAATCTCCCTTTTGAGATAAAGAAGTAGTCCTAGGCTTTGTTTAATTTGCAGTCTTTTGTAGCATACTTAAAACCTCTCTTATTCTAGAATAAGTCAGAAGAGCATGGCATATATCAGGGTGTTACTGAAAAAAACCCAACAGAGCAAACACACATAAAAATCCCTTCAAAATACAGAAGACAACTTAGAGAATTGCTGTAGCATCTTGAAGGGAAATGACTAGCAGAAGGCCCCAGCCCTGTTGCTGAATTGTATGTTATGAGAGTCATGTGAAGTATCCTCAGGAGAAACAAGAAATACACTTGAATTATTTTGAAGGAATTACTTTGCTAGTTTTATTTTTGTTCTGTTGGCTGACCAAAATGTATGGTAGAGTTCTTCACCTTTTTCTAAGGGGAGAGGCCCCCATTGTTTCTGCTCTTCCCTGTGTTTTCTTCCTTGTGCATTAAGGTATATGTGGACCTGAGAAAGAACTGTTCCTCTGACTCCCTTTTCCCTTCAAGTATCTTTATTTCACTAAGCTGTATCTGTCAGCATTTCAAGAATACAAGGCTATAATTTTAGTTTGTAGAGTACTTTAAAGGTTTTTTAATACCATTTTGCTGCTGCACATTTGGTTTCCCATGTCAGTAAATGATTCTTTCACAAGGTTTCCCTAACTGCTCTGCTGGATCCCTGGGTCCCACTCTTTGCTCCACTCCCCAGTTACGTGATGCAGAACTTGTGCTCATGTTGACAGCGACCTTTTTCTGTTGTTACCACTGGTGTGTCAGACTCCTCACCCTGCATGTTCATACTTTCCCATCCTCCCTTGTCCGTAATGTTCCAGGGTGTTGCTTATTTCCTCCAACCTAAACAGCTCTGTCTGCCGTCTGTTTCTGATGCTTTGCTTCCTCTCCTGTCCTTTCTGTGCTGGGTTCTTGACTGCCCTTGCAAACATCTCTTTTCTTTGTACTCTGCTCTTTCCCCTTCCTTTCTGCTGCCTCCCAGGTTCCCTCCTCTGCTCTTGCCCTTCTTGCAGGATAAGCCAGCCTGGTGGGATGTGCTGGAGGAGCAGGCTGTATACCATTAAGCTGCTGGTGGTTTTCCACAATAATGAAGTCTCTCTGAAGCCTTTCTCGGCAGATGTGGCTGTTTTCCCACAGAACAGCAATTTCTAGCTGTCAGCATGCTTCTCGCCACTTCTGCTTTACAAGACAAATTAAAGAGCTGCACCCTTTGGTCTGAAAAGGATGGGCTATGTATAGAGTTGGTGGTAAAGTGTAGCTCTTAACTTGCTTAAATAATTCCTTCTCTTGTGTTGGATCCTAAGTGCCTTCTGTTGATTATTTTGTGTATCTGATTTTATTGGAAAAAAAAAAAAGGTCGCCAGTGTGCATAGAGTGACTTAAAATTGTAGTTTTTGTGGTTTTTTCTAAACCTGTAGCATTTTTATTTTCCTTGGGAGTGAAAACTTGAAGGATTTTTCAACTCAAGCTGTAATGTGTAGTATATCATTTGCTACACGTCAAAAATTATTCTTCACTGAAGAGTAGGCTTTCTGGCAAATTGCTTTGATAGAAGAAAATAACACGTTCTGCATGATGGGTTTCAATAGCTTCTCTAATGAAAAGCATCAGATAAAAATAAAATGCTTTCAATTCTATAGATCAGTCTGTAGTTGATGAAATGTTTTCTACGCCCCTACATTAGAATTTAAGGGCAAATACATCCTGTCAGCTTAATTTCTCTGTGCCTCCAATTTGCAATACAAATCCAAATCTCTGCATATTTCTTTTTCTAGTGATTAAAAAAAAAAAAATATCGTAGGAACCCTTGAATGCAGTATTATATTTTGGCCTTGGTATTAAATCACAGCATTCTTTGCATTGGTGGGTGGTGGAAATAGCTTATAACTCTTGTTTTGCTGCTGTTTTGCCTTGCTGCTGCTCAGTTCTTTAACTCAAAGAATAAAGACCACTTTCCCATGAGACTTCTAGCAGATGTTGTTTATGGAAAAACTCCAGTGGCCAAAAAAAAAAAATTCAAAATTTTTTCGATGTACTTACTTTAGCCTAAGAGTCTGAGGAACTCTTTTTTTCTTTCTTTTTTTGTTTTTTTTCCTTTGGGGAATGATTTTTATGTCGTATTTGTAAACCTAACATAGTGCAGTTCTGAATTGTTTCACATTTCTGAGCTTACAAATTATCTCTGTCATCTGTAATTTTTCTTCTTGGTCTTATATACTAAAGCTTCTCTGTAGAGTTACTAGATAGATGGGAGACCTTTTTCCTGAGAGACCTGGTTAAACCCTGGCCTCCTCCTGTGCCCCAGTTTCTTTGTTAGAGATGCTGCTGGTCTGCTGCTGCTTGGCATTTGGCACTGTCGGTATCTTTGTTATGTGCGGTGTTGAAATCCAGGGGGCTGTTATCTTACCAAAATCATGTGAAAGCTCCTTAAGAGTAAGCCCCTCTGTTCTTCCCATACCACACCTTTGTCTCAGGGAAAAACCTGTTCCAAGCTGAATTTCACTGTTCTATCATTGTTTCTATCATTATGCAACCATAAGCCTGAACAACACTTGTTTGGTCAGTGGCCAGTAATCTGTGGAAAGACACGATTATCATACTGTCCCTCTCTTTAAATTTGGGTTTACGGATGCTTATGTTGTACATATATAGAAGCTTTATTTCCTTTTTTCCAAAGCATAGATCTCGTTGGGTTTGGAGAGATGTGGTGAGATATCTCACATGGCTGGAGTGCTGCAGTGGATGAACACAGGCTCTTTAAGAAGGATGGGTCGGAAAGGCAAGAATGGAGAGTTGCCCTTTGAATGAGAGAGCAGCAGGGATATGTGAAGTTTTGCCTTGGGATGGGTGATGGGCCACCTGAGAGCAGGTTGGGATTAGTGGATGACATTGTTTTGGGTGTCTGCTGTAGACTGCTTGATCAGGCTGAAGTAGTAGATGATGCCTTCTTCAGATAACTGGAAGAAGTCTCATGTTTGCAGGCTCAGGTCCTCACGTGGGTCTTGAACCACATGACAGCTGGAAGGACAGCACAGCGGGACATAAGCAATCCATGAGTTTTCATTCTTAAGACAGGTGGAGATGTGAAGATCAGGGTTGCAGTAGCTGTAGTGACCATGAGGTGGTGGAGTTCAGGATCCTGAGAGGAAGGAATAGGACAATAAACAGCATCTTGAGAAAACAAACTTTGGCGTGTTTAGGATTCTGCTTGGAAGAGGTTGGTAAAAAAGATGTTTATGCTGCCATTCAGAAGGACAGGGAGAGGCTGGAGAAACAGGCAGAGAGGAATCTCATGAAGTTCAGTAAAGAGAAATACACCTGCACCTGGAGAGAAATAACCATTCAGAATTCTCCAGTACAGGTTGGGGGCCAACCATCTGGAAAACACCTTTCCAGTAGAAGGCCATGGGTGACCTGGTGGACAAGTTGACTGTGAGCTAGCAGTGCTCCTTCATGACAAAGAGAGCAAACAGTATCCTGGCCTGCGTTACACAAAGTATTGCCAGCAGGTGATTCTTGTCCTCTGGCTAGCTTTGGGGAAACAGACCTGGAGTGCTTTGTCTAGTGCTGGGTATCCCAAAAGAATGGACATACTGGACATATACTGCAGGGCCACAAAGACTGTTACGGGCTTGGAGCATCTCTCAGGATGGGAGGCTAAAAGAGCCAGAATGGTTCAGCCTTGAGAAGTAAAAGGCACATGGTTGTGTATAAATACGTGTAAATCAGCGTGCAGCCTTGCTTGGGGTGCCCTATGACCTTACAAGAGGCAGTGGGCAAAGGCTGAAACACAGGGAATTGTCTGAAATACGAAAATACTTTTTTTACTGTGAGGATGGTCAAACACTGGCATGGGTTGTCCAGAGAGGTTGTGCAATATCTGTTTATGGAGATGCTGTAAACCTGACTGGACATGGTCCTGGGTGACCTTCTCTAGGTGACCCATGCTTTGAGCAGGGGGTGGTACACTAGGTGATTTCTAGAGCCCCTTCCAACCTCAACTGTTTTATGATTCTATAGAGGGCATATCAAAGATTTTGCCATCTTTAACTTGGGTGTTTTTAATGATACAGATAGAATTGTCGTGGTTTTCCCTGTTTATTCACCCTCAAAAGTTTAATTGTTTTACTTTCTGCATTGATAGTGTCACAGTGTTTTTGCACATCTTGCTGTAAATCCTTAAAGAAACATGACTGTATGATTTGAACAAGCATGTATTTACAGTTAGTGTCAGAGAGAGAACTGTGCCACTGGGTGAAGCTGAAGCAAACTGCTACACACAGAGTAAAAGTAGTTTTATTGAAAGTTTAAGATTTTTTTCAGTATGACAAATGCTACTTAAAATACTTGCTAAGAATACGTGTAACTTTACAACTTCAGTATCTTGAGAATATGTTACCTTTTGTAAAAACCTGTTGTGAGTATAGTCAATTAGGACTACCATGCAGTATGTGCTTGAATTACTAAAATCCATAATGGTTTGTAGAGAAGCAACGTTGGATCCTTATATTGACATACTTCTAAACACAGAGCTCTGTGTTGAAGGCTACAGATAAGTTTATTACCAGATAAATATCTCTAGGTTCTCTCCTCCAAGTTTCCAGATTTTTCTGTTGTATTGCTTCGGACTTGAAGAAATACTTTACCTTTTGACATCAAATATGAAAGACCACAGTCTGATTGGCGCAGAGGAAGAACTTAGTCTGCTGTTTCCTAAACAAAGGAAAGTCATAATCTTCCCTGTGATTGTTCAAAAGATTTTTGAAGTCTGCTTGGTTTGAAATATTTTCTGATGGCAGTTTTTTGTAGTAACAGCTCAGCTCTACTGATTTTTGACCTCAGTTGAAAGAAAGTAGGTAATTATGTTTCAATACCTTTAACTTTTTTTTTTTTTGGTAAGGTGTGTACTGTTGTAGTAAACTGGTAGCATTCCCTTCTATTTGTGATGTACATAGGTGAGACAAGGTTTGTGGGCGGAGATTGTACATCTGTACCTCTAAAATAAGTTTTATGATTATAGATAGAGTTATTTTTCTGATTATATCAGTTGGTCTAAAAAAAAAGACATTACCTCCTGCCAACAGTCTTGTATACTGGAAAAATGCATGCTAGAAATTCATTAGAGAGATTACTGTGGGCTTTGGACGTGTTTTTTTTTCTCCAAATGGCAAATGCATTTAACTGCAATGAATCCATATTTCATCGCAGCAGATGTTTTCTGGCCTCTCTTAAAGGCAGAGGCAGTCCTTCTCACCACTGTGCTCTAACAAACAGCTCTAGCATGGAGTGCTCTTTAGCCTTTGTTGCTTCTGCTTAATTGACATAAAAGAGAAAGCAAATCCTTGCCTGCCAGGAGCAGTATGAGATAACCTGGTCAATGCATTGCTTGGTAGCACGGCCATTTGGATTCAGTGCTGCAGTGTATTGGTTTTTCAGAGTGGATAATCCCCTATTTGTTTTTCAAAAGGGATGTAATGACTGAGACTAGGACCTGCAATTGGCCCATCCTTGTCAATGGTTCAGAAAATGGCAGATGCTTTGAAAATAGGGCGTCAGAAGCATAGCAGGTTGATGCTGAATACCAGCTTCAGTGAGGCATTGGTATCAGTTTTGCTGTCTTCTGTAGGCCTTCCCCCACAGCCCTTCTTGCCTGGCTGATCTTTCTGTCGGGCTTTCAAGTATCCATTGGAGGGGGAGACAGCAGTTGCAGCATCTGGGTCTGTTTAGGATATGGGCCCATGAACTGTGATCTTTAATTAATACTTTTCTCTTGTTGTGAAATCTAGTAATTTTATTAATGTTTTGTATGGACTCCTGCTTGAATGTCTGCCTCCATGATGTCTTTCATTAGTATTCATGATGACAAAGTTGGTAGTAGAATGCTGTGAGACCAAAGTACAGCTTGAATATATTCTGCATACATGGTTAGGTGTGTGAAACAATCTTTCATCATGCCAAATATGCTCATGGCATATGTGAAGACAGAATTGGAGACCTCAGCTGCATGGTGTAGTTGTTCGTTTGCCAGCTTGCTACAGAACAGGCTGGCAGAAGTCTTGTGTACTGCTGTCCATCACCAGCTGCTGCTGTATCTTCTCATGGCTCCAGAGGAATTCCATTAGCTGCTTCTTTGATGCAGAGTCATCAATTGCACGATGACTCTGCTGTGCTACACCGTTGAGTTAGTCCCTTCCCTCAGAAATTGTTTAATTATCTCAGGGAGTATTTTATTTGAAAGTTAAAGTTTATTGTGCCCAAAGGATCACATGGGATCTGCATTTGTGAAACCCTGTTGCCCTTGCCAGCTGTCTTTGGTCGCAGGTGAAAGCAGGCAGAGTGACTTGAGGGATCGTGATGTTGCTAGCAGCCCTTGTGGGAGATGCCAAGCTGATAATACCCATGCTAGGCTTTACTGGAGTCTGCTGAGATCTCTTTTCACACTTCATGAATCCAGAGTAGGATTCAGCTTCCTCAGCATTTATCATGCAATTGGATTGGATGTGCTTCTAGGGGAAAGGTGTCTGTTTTCTGTGCTCTTGCTGGTTTTCCTCAGTGCTCCCACCTGTGCTATTGGCAGAAGTCTCTGGGTTGGATGTTAAGACAGTGATGTACAGGATTACATCCTAGAAGGAGTTTTTTGCTCCCGAGTTAGTTGTGGATTTCGACTGAGGGTGGATGTCTTGAGGCTTGAGTGGAGTGCATGGTTCATTACAACTTGCTGAGAGCTCCAGACTGGTATGTCCACCAGCTGACTGGAGTAGAAGTGATGTTTGGAGTCCCACCAGCTGGTTACTGTAGGGTATTGAATGTCCTATCTTCTTGGAATTCTTAGCACTGGGTGACCCCTACTGATCGTCTTTCAAAGGCCGTTCTGTTGATGACTTCTTCAGAAGTGGGTTGGGGAGGAATGAGGAGAAGCTCACCCTTCCCTCTTTGCCTTTGCTCTTCAGACAGATGGGGAATGTGCACGTATGGTTGTGCCAGTGCCTGGTTATTAAAACCATCCCAAGGAAGCAGAGTGCTTGAATTCAGTAGTGCTGCTTCATTATGGTATTTAATCTTTGTTTTCCTCATAGTGTCCTGACCACCATGCAGTGTGTTCACCTAAAGTGAGCTGGGCTTCCTCTGCTCCCACTGGAGCCATGCAACAATGCAGACAAAATGATAACTTCTAGGGGCCAAAAGCAAGGGACTGGGGACCTTGTTGGGGAGCAGCTGTGTTGCGAGGTTATTTCATGGATTTGATGCCTTATCTCTTCTTTACTGCCTTGCTTACCAAAATTACCTTTTCTACTTGTGTTTGCCTGAAGAAAGACCTCAGAAAAAATTCTTTCTGAGGCAGTATAAAAAGTGTGGGGAAGGATTGACTGTGATTTCCCTTATCCCGTGACTGAAGGAGGACACACAGCTGGTGATTGGAAGTAAACAAATGAAATGATGTCCCCATTGACTTTTGTTTACAATGTAAGAGAAGAAAATGGAGCCTGATGTAAGATTTGAAACAAGAATGCATCTAGGAGTTAAACTGTGTTTAAATTACTATGTACCACTTCTTAATTCTAAAGCACAGATAGCCTTTGGTTGCTCATTTGTAAGTTTGGAAAATGGGTGAAATAAATACAGATTGTACTTAAGAAACAGAACCTAGTAACATTCTCTTCTCATAGCTTACTTAATTAATTTTAATATAATAATGTAATTGCCCGAAGAAGCCTTAAAAGCTGAGGCAGCATGTGTATGTGGAAAATCCATACTGGTGTCTAAGGGATATTTGACATAAGAGCAAACGCTTACAAATTCTTAATCTTGTCAGCAACAGCTAAAGTGCTTGCAAAAAACCCCAAAAATGGAAGCAAAAAATCAACAAACCCTCATCCTATCTGATGTGTATGTAACCGTGAAACAAGTTAATTTGCAGTTTTCTTTCTCCTTTACATCTCATTCTAATTTTTACTGCTTCTGCTGGCCCATTGTGAGAATTAGGCAGTGGATTCATAAAGGTTCTAATTTTAATTCTCTTTGCTGCTAGTAGTAGCCTTTTTATGGAAATGTTTTGCTTAACACAGTAACATTTAGTTATGCTACCTGTGCCAGATGGGTTTGGAGTGTGACATGTCTCTAGCACTGCAAAGGCTCTAGCAGCTCAGATGTTGCTGAAATGTTGCTCTTCCCCTTAAACAGCATTAGCCGCAAATGCGTCTTTGTTCCCTCCTATTTCAATTATTTCAATTGTCTGTTGTTCCCATGGATCTCCATTTATGGTTTTTTTATTCCCATCAGCTAAGGTGCTGAATTTTCAGGGAAAATTGTCAGATATGCATGTTCTTTGTTTCAGGAGTGAATTGTTTCAGGAGCTATTGAAAGAAACCCAGAGATATGTTGTCTTGGCCACTTGCAAGGGAGAAAATATCCTACTAGTTTGGCTTAATTCTCTTAACTTTTTTTTTTTCCCCTAGAATTGAATGCCAGTTGGAGTGGTATTCTTAAAAAAAAAAGTTATAAAAAATGAGAACTGTGGGATCACACTGTCTGTTTATACTTTTCAGTGAGTCATGCACTTACCTGTTACTTTTTTTCTTCCGTTGGTTGACATCGACCCAATTTTGTCAGAATGAAGTTTTTTTTAAAATGTGTGTCTGGGTGAGAGAGACTTGGTTAGTTTTCCAGTGAGAGGAGGGATCTGTTCAAGATGTATGTTCTTAGAAAATCCATATAATAGAAGCCTCTATAAATTCTTTGATAGGAGGAAAAGCTTCGATTGAGGATTGGGAATTGTTACTAAATAGCAAGTTATAGGCTACTTCAGTGCTTTATGCTCATGACATTATTTTTCTCATTGAGGCACTATTAATTAGGCTGGCTAAACTAAGCAGCATTAAAAGTGTTGCCAAGATACTTACAGAGACGTTGGGTCTGCAATCAAAACCTGCTATTAGAGCCTGCTGGGTGGATATGCTGCTCTGGCCAACAACCCCATTGCACTTTGGATCGTGTTAGAGCTTATCAAATAGATGCAGAATTGTTGTTAGATACATCAAATTAGGAACATGTTTCTTGTTGGCATGGACTTAAGAAATCACTGATATTTATACACATGCATATATGTATCTGTTTACATTTGTTCAACTCTCTTGAGAAAGCTTTTAATTCTCTTTGTTCCCTGTGGCCTTTTTGAAAGGTAGAACATACACGGCCAAAAGGAATTGCTTGACTCTCCAGCAGTGCTTCAGAGCACTAATGATGTGCCTTAGATAAAGGAAGAACACTTACTGAAATGGGAGTAGGATGCACTAAACATACAAGAGTGATTGAGTCGTGTAGTTTAAAGGAAAAAAAAAAAACAAATGAGAAGTTCAAAGAAATGCCATTAATGTAACTCCAGTTTGATTTTATTTAGGAAATGGTGTTATTCATTAAAAAATTGTTATGCAAACAGAAAATAAAGCTTCCAATTAATTTGTCTTTTAAGTAGTAGTCAGTTAAAGAAACAGGAATGTATTTAAATATTGTGTAATGTTGCTTGTTGCAGATGTGCTCTGCACATTTAATAAATATATACTGCATTGGGACACGGTAATGTGAGGGTCCTTTAGCCTTCCTGGGGATATCCAGCTCTTAACAGGCTTTTGATGACTATTCTGTCTTTTAGCCATGTTCCTTCTGTCTTTGCTCATTTGCCATTGAATATCTGTCAGGGACAACTGTTGCTTAGGATAAGATTTGTAGTAGAACATCAATATTTGTAACTGTCATATAGTTTAGCAGCTACACGCTGCCTTGAGGAACACATTTTGGCAAGTATTTATTTTGGAGTGTTAGGACAGATTGGGATTTCTTCTGTGGAGTGTACTCCTGCTATGTTTTCACAAAAGTGTCTTTAAGTGCTTTTCTAAGCTTCTGATGGATTCTTGGTTTAGTCATATTAATAAATATTTAGAAAAAGGGCTACATTTGTTTTAAGATAAGAATGGTAACGATATGAAAATGCAGTTATGGATCTTTTGAGGACAATGAAGGATTAAAAAGCATTTGTGGCTATTTTAATTGGAATTTATGTTTTCAGGGAGCTAGAAATATGGAAGTATAGGGTTTTTTTAACCTTCATCTTAAAATTTCAACTCTGTTATAAAACACTTTTAATATGGGTGGAGGAGTGCCATTCTGACTCAAAAATGCCTTTGAGATTTCACATTCAGGTCTGGTGCATCTTTTACTGCTGAGCGTTTATCAACTTTTTAAAGCTCTATCCTTTTTATTCCCTAAAAGGAACCCATGTTTTTGAGGGAAAACACATTAGTTTCAGTTGCGTTTTATTTTTCTGTGACGAAGTGTATATTGAAAAGATTGATGCAGAAATGCAAAACTCTGCACTTAAAAACCTGATTTATGATATTGAACAGAAGACGCTCAAAATAAGATTGAAAACCTGTACTGTAATACAGATTCATGAGACTGCTTTTATCTTGTGTCCTAGTAAGATGCCTTACTCCTCCTTTTTGTGTCAATCTAAGTCATATCTGAGTGACATTTAGAGCACATACTCCAGCACCTAAATAAAACAAAAACTAAAAAAGAGGTGCTAATTTCCTAGAAGAGATTGCAGGTGATTAAATGTTAGCAGGTGTCCCAAATTTACAAGTATCTTCCAGTTACCCTACGGGGGGGCAAACCCATGGGGTGCAGGCACGCACACATGCTGCGAGTGGGTGAGATGGAGATGCACGTTCTGACTCCTGGGTGAAACTCCTCCTGCACTCTGGGAGCACCAAACTCGCTCAGAATTTGAGGAGTCCGTTCAGTTTTGATCAAGATGACTTGTATGTAAAGTCATTTCATTCTGCACAAATCCTCACCCCTTGCAGTCACTCTCCTTCAAAGGCCTGCCTGGGAGAGTGGAAAGTTGCGATAAGAGCTCCACAACTTTCTTAGGAATGCCTACATCTCATTAGGTTTTAAATGATCATTTTTCTCTTTCAGTCACCAGCTGCTCCCAGTGCCTGGGGTTGACCTGGCTTTCAGCTTGGCCTGTTTAATTGCTGTTTTGTCTTGCTGCCAGACCCCCTGAGCCCATAGCTGGGGGTCAGGGAAAGTTGCCATCCTGTCTGCGTTGTGTGCCTGTGTCCTCACTGTGGACAGGGCTGGCTTAGGTTTTTCCTCAAACAAAGAAGACCTGAAATTGTGTGTATCCTGCCCAACTTTCATTAGTCTTTCTGAAACTGGGCCACAGAACAGACGGTGTTTGAGGCTGGAAAGAAAGCCTTCCTGAGGGAGGCTGGTTCTGTAACCTAGTTGGTTTTGGTGTTCACCGGTGAAGAAGACCTTGTCAGCACCTCTTCGTCAGTTTTCTGGATCTCGTTCTTTAGCAGTGTCCCTCTGCATTAACTTCCTAATGAGCCCTGGTGTGTAATTAGGATGCTTTTAATTACTCTGCCTGGTAGTCTCACTCCATTAATGACTTGAAGCTGGCACTCTGGATTTTGCTAGTGTCTGTCTGTAATGATCTTTAACAGCAAGGTTTACGGATTTTTCTTTTTTTTTTACATAAATTTTCATTTTAGGTAAAACACGGGTTATAGTTTGTTTTAATTTTTACATGTAAACAAAATGTTCATTCTGATACAGGTCTGAAAGAGATTTACATAACTAATGCCTTGCAATAGCCTTAATTAGCTCACATTTTGAAAGTGATTCCTGTTATTCCTCATTGTTTATCATGCCTATATGTGAGTTATGTGAATATTTTCTGACATGTAATTTTTTCTTTCTTTCAGCCTTTCTTCCAGCTTGTGAAGTTACGGAAACTTGGACTTAGTGATAATGAAATCCAGCGGCTCCCTCCAGAAATAGCAAATTTCATGCAGCTGGTGGAACTTGATTTGTCTCGAAATGGTAAGCTCCAAAGTTAATTTGTTTGATTTTATACAGTCCTATGACATGGTCTAGAAAACCGGGTTAGTAGGGTTTTTCTGTCTCAGAAATTGTTATCTGTATCCTGCAGAACACTTTTCGGTGTAATTCATGGATTTGCCTGTAGTTCTAGAGGGGAAGGAGGGAAAGAGAAGAGAGGAGCTTGTGGTAGAAATACAGCAATAAAATAATCCTTGACTGTAGTTCTGCGTTTCTAAGACCCTGCTTTATTTTCCAGTTTAAAAAATGCTTTATGTGGTAGTTTTATATGTGTTTCTGTCACTATGTTGACTTCTTTTCCCATGCTTTCTGAAATGCCTGGCATTTAGAGATGGAAAAAAACAGGGAAAAGAAAAAAAAGTTGAAAAAAAATAAGGCTGCTTTCTGTGCTCAAAAAAGGACTGCCTGTGGGTTAGAAGTCCAGTTCTTTATCTCTGCTCTGCTCTTTACCTGGGATTAGCAAGAGGCAGAGTGCTGGTATTTCTAGTTGTACTTCTGGAAGAAGAATCAGTCTGTTTGTCATCTTCGGTGATAAATTCAGAAAAGAATGCTGGGACAAAGTATCTTCTAAAATGTGTTGGTGGAAACAACATGGGTTTATCGTTTGCTTGCAATGCTTGTTGCATGTATTGTCCTGCATTGTGATGGAGTGAAAACTTTTTTTTTTTTCTGTGGCCTGGTGAACTTACCAGTTCTACAAGAAGTTAAGGGGCTGGTGGGTCACCTTTAAGCAGCCTTATGACCCAGTGGTCTAGAAACAGTGAATCTGTGTTACCAAATTAGAGCAACTGTCAGCTATTTTTGCCTCCTTACATGCAGTGCATGTGCACAAAAATGCTCTCTGAGCTGTGATGGAAGGGGTGGGAGCGATCAAGGTTGTGTAACCTTTTAAATAAATGCGGGTTGTACTTGAATATTCAAGAAAATAATTAGTGTAATGGAGAATCTTTTTTGCTTTATGGTTTAACTTCACATCGACTCTTTGTGACTGAGGAATATTCTGTTGCTACTTCACCTTTCTGTAGCATATTTCCTTTATTTATTTGGTGCTTTAAATTCTGTCCTTATCTGATAATATAACTGATGAAGCATAATGAGTCTCCAGGCAATTGCTGAAAAATTTCTGTGAACCATATAATTTTATGCACATTTGGAAAACATTTTAAGAGAAGAAAACTGGGAAAAAAAACAAGAGACAGAAGAGACAGATTAGTTAAAACATTCTAGAAATACATGAACATTAGTTGATGTGGTATTTGGCTACTGAGTTTGGCTGAGTTGGGTGCTGTCAGTGACAGACCTTATACAAAAAGAAACCCTCTGTTGGCTTAGTAATTCTCTTTGCAAATGAGTAACTAGTTGGAAAAGAGCTGGTGGATCAGAGCCATGTGAACTCTTGTCAGCCTGACTTGGAAGTTGGCTTGAGAACTCAACTGTAACAAGAGCAGATGGTGTGAATGTTTATGGCTGGGTAGATGCATGTGTCATTAGAAGTTACTGCACAGGGAAGTATTTTCTCCAGTAATGGGTTGAACTAATGCAGGTGGCAGGGAGCAGTTGCTTTTCTACATCCAAGGTTCGGTGTTAAAATACCCATTTTATTGCATTGCTTTCTTTTCTTTGTGTTTCATTGCAGAAGGTGACTGATAAGGCTTCCCTCTACTTAATTATGTCCCAGTTACTGCATGACTTGACCCTTCAAATGAAAAATGCACCATGCAATGTGGTGCAGGGTAGCTGTGGCAGAAGATAACTAGTATTACTTTCCGCTGTTTGGTTGTTTCATGGTTGTCTCATGGTTCTCCAAATCAAAAGGCAAAACACACACCATCTGGGATGCGGCAGGGGGAATTCTTGCAAAGGTTTTTGGGATTACAGTATTTTGTTAGCTTTGTATTTCGAACCCACCTTTCAGTACGTCTCATTCTAAACCTGCCACAGGTTTGTCCTGTTCAGTGGTTTGCACTCCAAAAGGTTTTGTTTTTCTAACTGTCCAAAACTACTTAGGAAAAAAAAAAGTGAACTCTTCGTATTCCTTTCAGGCAGAGAAAAAGAGCCCTGCTTTTCAAAATGCAGTATGCTGCATGAATAGGAAAGTGTGATGGTGACATCTGAGCTTGGGAAATAAGAGATCATTGTTCTGTGTTTTTTGTTGTTCTAGTTGTCTGGTTTGGTGCACTAATTGCCTTCAGTTCTGGCCATTCTGTTTCCTCAAGAGCTTAAAAACGCAGATATAAATTCATTTAATATTGTCTCCACAGGAATAGCTTTCTCTTTTTTAACCTCTCATCACAGAAGGAGGAAAGGATTTTCAATAAACGGAGTGCTTCCACTTCTGCCATAATAAAATGGTAACATACCTTCCTTTCTCCTGCTTTACAACCCTTTGATCAGCATATGATCTTTGAAGCCACATGAGATGGTGGCTATATCATACGGATGGACTTGGGTGCTCTTCCAGGCTGCAGTGGCCAGCTGTACTTGGAGCAGCAGTGAGGTGTTGAATCTGGAGGAGGGATCAGTCCCTCCAGGCACAATCCCTCCTGATCTTTGGAGGTAGCTCTGGATACCCGTGCCATGCAGTGTTATGTGCTGTGTAATAGCCCTGCTTCATAGGCACTTGGAAAAGGTCCATAAGGAAACTCTTAAATGTGTCTCTCTCAAATTCTCAAGTGTTTTAAAATGCCCAAGACATGCTAGTATATGTTAAAAATGTGCTACAATAATTAATTCTTCAAGCAGTTTCTTGGTCAATGAGTGAATATCGAACTACAAAAATCTCTCCAAGAAATAAAACTAAAAAATCTTCAGCAGATGTAAATTTGATGCTCCCTGTGTATGTGAGAGAAGTCTGGGGAGGGTAAGGATAGCCTCAGTGGTGCAGAAGGAAAAGGATTTGGGAAGGTAAGCAGCCATATATTCTTAAACTTTTCCTGGATTGTTTGCATGTTGATGTTTCTTATTCCCTGCAAGGCCATGTGTTCATGCAGATTTTCCTAGGAAGCATCCCCACTGTGCTTTTCTAGTCTGGCTGAGGCTGTTATTTGCGCAAAGGTTGAATGGATGAATCAAGGACTGGAATATAAGAGGGCAGAGAAGCTGTGCTAAGAAAACAGCATAGTGGTGGTGAATGCTTTGAAGGTTATTTGGCAATCCTGTTTATCTCTGCCTCTTAGTATCAGGTTGTTCAAAAAGCTGATGTACTTGTTGCAAGGCTAAAGGAAACAGACTTGTAGGATTTCAACAGTGATGCCTGAGCTTTTGACTTGCTGGCAAAGCATGTCTGAAACTCAGAGTATTCCCTGAGATAGATAGTCACCTGCTGTGTGTCTGAAAATACTTCTGGTTTTGTCAGACTCCCCAAGCTTGGTTAAATCTTTTCCTGGATTCTCATATCATGGGTGAATTCTGTGAAGACACTGGGTCACTGAAACATTCTTGCTTGGTGACCCTAAAGTTTGGGTACTCTCCAGTTCTTTGCATTGAGCTCCAGTGCAAGTTTTTGCTCTGCATGACAGAGGGAGAGCTTCTGCTCTAAGCATAATCAGAAGTGTCTGTGTGCTGTTTTTATTCCCATAGCACTTGGACATTCCCTCAGGCAATTCCTGAAAGACCCCGTGATTCATAAAGTGCAATCTCCCAAGGTAGAAAGACGTGCTTGAATTTCTACAGTTCTTTCCTGGTGCCTGGACTGGCACTTCATTAAGCTTCCCTTTCTTCCGAAGGCATGCCGTGTGTTTCAGATCCCTGTGAGTTGTAGCAGGTTGCTACCCATGCTGTTCACCCCCCAGAGATTTTCTTCAGTGACTCCATCCCCCCTTTTCTTCTTGCACAGCCCCTGGAGGCCAAATTCTTAAAGCTTAAGGCCCTGCCATCCCAGGTTCATTAAAATGTTAATGGCTTTTCTTGTTCTGTAGCTGCTTCTAAACAGGAGGGGCAATGCATAAAGTGTCTTTAGTTAATTTAATGCATGTTGATATTTGGGATTATGTATACTATGTATGTATGCTGTGTTCTTCCAGAGGTGATGCAATCCTTTTTAGTATCCCTTTTCTCCTAGAAGAGGGGTTTTTGTTTGCCTCTGACAAAAATATTCAATCCTCCTAACTCCACTGATGTGTTTTTGTCATGATATTGCATGTTCCTTAAAATGCCCCGAAGGTGTTAATTTAACTGTTGCATTCTTATTTGAAAGAAATTTCTATCCTGCACACACTTTCTCTTAACAGGTGTGCTGTGGAAGCCAGGTTTTGTTCCTAATGTCATACACCTTTCACAGCCATTGACACATTGTCAGCAGCTTGTTTAATTCAGCTCTTCTAGCATCAAAAGAAAATTATTGTGAGCTGGGATGCTAGACATGAGGCACTGGAGTGGCTTTCCTACCCTTCCCAGCTTCAGGAGTGCCATTTGAACCGTCCTGCTGTCCACCCCTTTCTCTGATGCAGGCTAACCCCGTTGCTTTTGTAGGAGAGGAGCTTCTTGCACTGCTGTGTCTACCTGTGAGATGCTGTCTCTTTGTGACCAAAGCCTGGCAGGCTTTTCTGCTGCTTCTCTTGCTTCCATTGAATGTGTGTACTGAGGACTTGGTCATGCAAGCCTGTAGCATTGGTAGTTGCTCTGTGCTGGCAGTTTTGCACTGACTGACTGTAGTGACTTTCCAGCTGGCAGCAGGTAAAGGGACTCAAATGGTGTGTTCTTCTCTGGAAGTGGTCTGTGACCTTGCAGTTCGGTGTTATGTCCAAGCCCCAAGTCTCAAAACTGTGGAAAAGATGCAAGTGTGAGTGCAGTGGGAGAATTAAATGGATTTTTATATTACTGGTAGATAGATTATTCTGGTTCTGTTTGCTGACTCAGCTCTCAGTGGAGCTGAGATCCATTACCTTGTGAGCTGAGGAGTGATGGGTTTGGCTGTGGCATCTATTGAGGAAATCTCTGTGTGGGTGCATCTTGTTAAGCTATATTTGGCTCTGCATGATGCTTGATGCCAAAATCTCAACATGGTTCTTTACTGTGATATCCAATAAGAATAATACTGTTTGTTTAATGTGTACAGTTCATATTTCATAGCCACCTCAGAGAAGAATTCTGGCTACATGATAGTTGCTACCCATTTTTGTAGTTTCTGGCTAAACTGATCTTATGATTGTATTGATAGTGGGGTTGTTCTGGACACAAGTCTTGTGACATCAGGATAGTCTCATTCCAAAATCCTCTCTGCACACAGTTGCCATATGCTGTCATTTATATGAAAATTATTACAGATTTGACCAAAGATAAATCTGCTACTTTAGGATTACCATAACAGTAGAGATGGTTCCTCACAAGCATCTCAATAGTCACTACACTGTGTAAGGAAAGATTACACTGCTGCTGTGCAAGGCCTGGGCAGGGTCCAAGACTTTGGAAGTCAGTCTCTAGAAGATCCAAGTGCTCCATGAGCCTTATTCTTATGCTTTCCTTGCTTCCAAGATGGATCACAGTTGCAAATTTAGAAACTTGTATTTTGTTCTGTCTTCAGTTCTCAGGGTACTTGGAGAACTCTACAACAATGGTATTTTTCTGTTCCACTTTCAGCTGCAGGTGATTTGATATTTCTGCTTTTTATTTGAAATGTTTATTCTTTCTAGCCACTTTACAACCTGACAGTCTCTTTAGAGATCTTGGTCATCCTCAGGACACCACATGCATTGTGTGATAGGTAAATTTCATTGAACAAATCATTGGAGGGCCAGGTGAGCAGGCAGCATCTTTCCTGCAGAGCATCCATCAGTCTGTCCTGCTGAAGAGCAGTGTAGAATCTCTGCTTTTCTAAAACTCTGAGACTCAGCTGACTTGTTTGTATCAGTGCCTGCACATCAGTAGTGCTTTCCCTTTTTAATTCAGCCATCTGCTCTCAAAGGTATACCTGTCATCTGTACTGTAGGATTACCTCCCTTATGCTCACAGAACAAGTGCTCTCCTTTTCCTCTCCCCCACTGAAAGCAGGATAACCAGTATTTTTTCAAACTAGAAATTCTGAGGGAGGAAAGGCTTGAACACTTGTTTCAGTTCAGCCTGGCCTGCTGATCCAGCTATTCTACAGTGAAGAGATAAGCTAAGTAGGGAGAAGCACTTTGAGTCTTCTGATCCTGTCCCACAGCCTCACATGGACTCTGCTCTTGTCTGGCCGCTGCTGCTGTTACTTTGTGCTTTTTGCATGGAGTCTGGCTGTCACCTCTGCTGCACTTCCACAGCATCTGAGCAGAGACTTCCTCCATGAAATCCTCTTCTCTGCCTGCCACCAGCTGCCTTGATGTGAATGTACTGATAACAGGTCTGGTAGCAAATAGCAAAACGTGGAATGCTGAGAGATAAATGGGAATTGATGCTTGCTTGCTCAGTGGACAAAGAAAAACCTCAAGCCAGCTACCTGTGTCAGAAGGCAATATAGTTGACAAGTGCATCTCTTTTGTTAACATATGCACCTGCTGGATGTTGCTTGTTTGTCTTCTGGTTTGTGTCCAGGGGAGTGCTTATGGACAAACAGGAATTGCTCTCCTACTCCTGCATGGACACGTCTTACCTGATACAAGAAAGCATCCTGTGAATGCAGTTGCTGCAACCCTGGGATGGAACATCCTACCTATGTGGGACCATTGTGTTTTGTATGGTGTTAAAATATCTTAAGCTTCAGTCTGAATCTGAACAGTGACTGGTTTTTGGTTTTGTGGGGATTTTTGGGGATTTTTTTTGTGCTAATGAAAGTGAAGCAGACTTGGAGATCAGAGAATTTTTTGCTCTTTTAGATGGTTGCTTGCTAACAGTTGTGTTGCATGTTTGGGTTTTTATGTTTGGGTTGCCTTTTTTTTTTTTTTTTCAATTCTAATTCCTTGTGACATACCTTTCTTTGTATTATCTCCCATCTCTCCCTTGAGGTTAGTTTAAAATTTGTACTTAAAACCATCATCACTTTAATGTCTTACACGTGTAGTTTAGTGATCAATGTACAAAGGAGCATATTAGGGAAGAAAGAAACACCTACTGCAAATTCCTTTTGGACTCTGGAGCTCTGCATAGTCCCTCAGATGTGTAGAAATTCTTGCTCACTTTGAAGAAGTGATGTAAAAGTGAATCTGATTTGTGAATCTGTGTCACTAAAATTAATTTTATGTCAGTAGGTTGGAGGAAGAGGAGAGCTTTACATGCAGCAGGAGAAGTAAGGTACGGAGAGAAAATTACTGGACCTTGTCCTTGAGCAGGGCTTCTCATCAAGGAGAAGAAAGAAGCAGCAAGTGCTGATTGTGATTGAGAAAGTGAAGATAAATGAAATCTCATGATAAAATAATTTAATTGGAGAAGTCTGGAAGAGGTTATTTTAAAATTGATTACAGAAAAGTGGATTTTTCCATCATGGCATATTCTGCCAGATTTAACTGTTCTTTCTGATGAGGCTTTGCTAATGTACTTGTGTGTGCATCTAGCAATAGTGCCTTCATGCAAATTCAAGGGAAATCTATGGAAGGGAGCAGGCCAAGTTGGACACAGAAACCTTAGGCCTGCCTGAAGTATCAGTTAGAGTGTTAAACATCAGGCAATACATGTAGGAGTGACATAAAATAAAGACTTAATTTTCTGGATAATCTAGATTAGAGATCATGAAATGGTTATCTGCAGACAGGCATTCTTAGTTTTTGTATTCACAGGTTTGCATGGGTTTTGGTTTCTATTTTATTGAGAAGGTAAGATGACATGACAATGAAGTTACTGAAGAATTAATCCAGTAAATCTGGAACTTTGCTGTTAAAACGGTTCAAACACTTTCTGTCATCTACAGCTTTGTAGGTAGAATATTAGTTTTCACATTTTTCTCCGTCTTACCTCTCAGACTAAAAGTATTTAATTCCTGTTGTCCTTGAGGTCCAAGGTAGAAATTCGTATAAAAACATCTCCATTAACTCTTCTGTTTAACTCTTGACTGGCATATATATGTGAAAAGGTAGAAGACATAAATTTGTTGTCAAACTTGGGCTCTTCCACTTAATTCACCTGGAACTATTGTTTCCTTGCAATGTGGTCTTCAAGCTCTCCCCTCTCTCTCCCCCCTTCTTTTTTCCTCCAGTTTCGAATTTACAGCTCCTGATCTCTCTTACTGCTGCTTGCTGCAGCTGAGGAGGATAGTATGTTGAATCACTGCGTGCTATCTGTTCAAAAACCCAGCTTGTTCTTATGTCCCTGCATAAGTTTTCTTTCAAGTAACATGTCTAATATATATGTATGCATGAAATGTTGTTTTGTGAGGACTCTTTTCCCCGGTGCTCTTGTTTGGAAAAGGGATGTATCCACAAGCGAGGGAAATGAGACGTCTCTTCAGTTTCTTGTTAATTATTCAGTGAGGGATTTTCTTGAGAAAGTGCAACCTGAACCTGTTGGTAAATTTTCCTTAAAGCTTTAGCGTCAGGTCTTAAAAGAGCTTTATGTCTTCTATGTTGTATATCCTCATCCTCAGAGACTGAAGAGGAAAATGTTGCAACCTGTTCAAGAACCATTTAATCTCAACAGACTTTGCTAGAACCACATTACTCCTGTCACATTGTGCCCCCAAAATTGGAGCACTTTACCTAAAGAGGTTTATTACTTCTGTCTTCAGGGCTAGTAGCAAAGCCTCCTGGTTTTAAAAAAAGGGAAACCTGTCTGATTATTGTGTATGTCATGATCTCGGTGTAGAAGTGGAGGGAGAAGATGAGTAACCTTCCTCCATCCCTTCCCCTTGCAGGATCAGACCCTTTGGGAGCTGCATTTGGCTGCTTTTGGGAGGATAGAGAGATGTGGTGGGGACATCTGTGACACTGCAGCCTGCTCAGCTGGGCTTTCTAGCTGGAGAGCCCTTCAAAAAGACAAACAAATGCTTGCAGAGCAAATTACCACTTGAAAGGTATTTGACAAAATGGGCAGTTTCCTTCCATGTTTAGCGGCAGGAGGAGGTGGACAGCAGGGCTGGAAAACAGCTTTTCCAAGGGCAGGCTTCTCAGAGATCCCTCTGAGAAGGTGGGTGGCACAGAAAAACCTCCCTGGAAGTGACAAAAGAACCTTGAGGTTCCTAAATCACTTGAGTATTCCAGTGTTTAATGCTTCAATGGACCGTGTGTGTGTGTATAAATACTGTAGTTGATAATGCATATTATGTACACGGAGGGTGAAAAATAGTCTGTATTGAACTGGATGGATGAGACCTGGTTTGCTGCTGGTTATCTCTCCTGAGGGATAATGCTGCATGGATTCACAGTCTTTGAGTCTAGAATGGGCTTCCCTGGGTATAAATTTGGTGTAAAGTAATCAACTGCTTAATTACATTTATGAATTACTACTAAGCAGTTAAAGGTGTTTTGTCTTATGGAAAAGTGCTGTATATACTGTATACATCTTGGTGGATTTTCTACCAGGTAAATCAGCTGACTTTTTGCTGGGGTGTATGCAGTGTGCCAGCTCCAGTGCTCCTAACACGCGGTGCTCTGCGTTGCCTTCGCAACTGGAAAATATGACTGCATCCAGTAGTTGCTCCCTGAAAGACTCTCGAGCGTGGTAAACTCTGCCTCAGGAATGTGGTGTATCTCTCATGTCTGAGACTTCGGCAAAGTTCTTGCAAAAATACTTTTTACTTTGATCAGATCAAGAATCATTGTTTGAGTAGCTCTGGTCTGGCAGCCCTGTCACAGCCTAGGATTTTCCTGGTCATTGCTGTTGTCTTATTGATTCGGTATTGGAAATTATGTTCAATATTGCAGGATGTATAAAGGATGCTGGCTATACTGTAGCCTTTGGGTAGATGAAATTTTATCAGTTCTTGAAATGTAATATAAAATGCTCGAAAAATGTGCTATACAAAAATTTTATCTGTTTAAAAATTACCCTCCCAGCCATTAGAGGAAGAAAAGTGGGGGAATGTGGATTGAGTGATGTAACTGTTGTAAAAATCTTAAAAAAAAAAAAGAAAAGGGAAGAAAGGATTATCATCAAACAAAAGGATTTTTAGAAGTTATTTCCTCATCCAGACAGTACAGAATTCCCTAGAGGCAATTTTACTTCTAAAGTTATTTGTACAGGGCTTGCTAAATTGTTAGCAAATTCTTGTACAGACTATAACAATAAGCATCTGAAGAGGTGTTTTGAATGGAGAAGGGGACACATACCCTCTTGTATACATGACTGCTGAGCTTGATTTTGATCCACTTCTGCAGCCACAACTTCTTTTTTGCTGTCAGTGTATTTGTACTGTCACATGTCACAGGGCTTATGTTTGGTTTATGGCTTTATTATTAGCAGTGCTGCACAATCTGTATGCCAGAACATCTGGGGCATCGTGTAAATGCAGAGCATTCGCTGCAGTGTAGCATTAGAAGAAACGTAGATATTTAAGTAGGATTTGAGCTGGTTATCCAGCAGTGGCAAGAAAAGTATTCAACCTTACTGTTGCTGATATGGGCAGGTACATACATGTTAACGTCTGTAACAAAATTGAGTAGTCAACACTAATGGTGAAAGGTTCTTAATACATCAAGACTTCAAGGACTTCTTTATATATTTTAATATCCTCTGCTGCATTCCAGTTGATCATATCAATACTTTTATTATGTACCATTATCTTCTCTGCTACAATTATCACTCCATTTTTTTGTCATGTACTAAAATGCTCCTCTCCTTTTCTCTTCTGAATTCATTTATTCAATGCAATATTACGCTAGTCTTCACATGTAGTGATAAAGTATCTTCTCATAACTTGGGTTTTGCTTGAGAAATCTTTTTAAGATGCCTGGCAATGAAAGTGAATTACATTTCAACCTTTTTGAATTCAGTTAATGTATAATGATCCTCACTTCAGAGGGCTGCGCTGAATTTTTGTCCAGCCTTTGTCCAGATAGGCAGAGGATAAAAATGAATAGTGAAAGTATCAAGCAAGGGGGAGGAAAATGCACTTTACAGAATCAGAGAGTGGGTAATATTGGAAAGGATCACAGTGGGTCATTGATCCACCTTCCCTGCTCAAGTGGGATTGTCCTAGACCACATTGCACCAGGATTATGTCCACCTGGTTCTTGAATACCTCCTGTGAGAATGCTCCACGACCTCTGTGGGCAATCTGTTTCAGTGCTTGGTCACCTGCACAGTAAAGACATTTTTCCTTATGGTCAGGTGGAACTTCCTGTGCATCAGTTTCTGCCTGTTGCCTTTTGTCCTACTGCTTGCCTGGAAACATCCTCTGACACCATCTCTTCATATATTGATAGACATTGATGAGTTCCCCTCTCAGTTGTCTCTTCTGGAGGTGAACAGGCCTAGCTCTCTCAGCCTTTCCTTGTAGGAGAGGTGCTCCAATCCCTAAATCGTCTTTGTTGTGCTCTGTTGGACCTGTTTCAGGAGCTCCCTGTATTTCTTGTACTGGGGAGCCCAGAATGGGACACAGCACTCCAGGTGTGGACTCACAGCTCAGCGAGTTCTCTGTCCACCTCACTGTCCATTCATTCAGTCCTCACTTCCTGAGTTTGTCTATGAGGTTATTGTGGAAGACAGTGTCAAAAGCCTTGCTAAAGTCCAGGGAGATGATATCCATTGCTCTCCCCTCATCCATCCAGATAGTTGTTTCATCATAGAAGGCAATTAATTCAGTCAAGTGTGAATCCATGCTGACTACTCCTGACCTTTCAAAGATGATCATGAGTGGCCTGGCTGTGGTGTCCACCAGCTCTGGCCGCACTCGTGAGTGTGTACCGACAGGGCCCATCCACTTGTGGAAGTCAAGTTTGCCTAGGTGTTCTCTACACCAATCCCTCTTGACCATGGAAAAGTCTTCTTCCAGCATTCCTATACCCCGGTCTCCTGGGTCAGAGATTATGTGCAAAAAAACCCAGAAAAATGAAATTTCCCTTGTTTTCCCTATGTCTGTTTACATTTCCTGTTGAAGAAACGTAATTTCTCATGTAGTGCCTTCATACTCTGGGAGAGCAAATTTTATTTCTAAAACAGATTTAGTAATTTGCAAATGCATCCAAACTATAAGCAGTGCCTATACTGTCTTATTGTAAATAGTATCTTATATTGGAGTAACTTTTTCTTAGCTTGGATACTTGTTGGCTTTTACAGATAATATCCAAGACTTTTTTAACAGAAAAAGCTTATCAAAATATTTTGGCTGAGAAGGTGTATTTTCTGGGTTTCGTAGTACATAATACACAAGTAGAAGAGAAACTATTTGCAGTATAGTGAAACAATACTTTGGTGGAGGAAATCAGTAGCATGATTAGTTTTAGAAACTTTTGCATTGAGGATTTATCTT
The DNA here is from genome assembly GCF_009650955.1 of Corvus moneduloides. Classification (NCBI taxonomy): domain Eukaryota; kingdom Metazoa; phylum Chordata; class Aves; order Passeriformes; family Corvidae; genus Corvus; species Corvus moneduloides. Next base: position 26,340,181 of record NC_045478.1, read on the forward strand.
CTGCTCTATATGTTGCATTTTTGTGTGTATATTTTTTTTCCCCCAAACAAACCAGGATAGTTATTTTTACTTCAGCTTTACTTTTGTGGTTTGTTTGTTGTTTTGTTTTTAATCTGTGAGAATGATAGTCATGCGAAAGTCTGTATCTCTGTGTGAAAGGGTTGTGTGTGTACATAAAAGCATTTTAAAATTCGTGGACACTGGGTTGGTCGCAAAGAAATAAGTAATTTTGAGTCCTCAGAAGCTCTGAAATAGAGATGTCCCTTTCAGAATGTTTCCAGCTAGTTTCCAGGGAAGAACAGCATGAAGACTAGATAGTGGATGGCATGTTTTTTACTTGCTGTTGGTTAGCCAAGCTCAGTGCCAGTATTTGTTGTTGCTGTAATGCAAGATAAAAGTTGCAGTGTCTATTTGACTGGATTTAGATGAGATTTTAGGAAGAAGTTAATCACTGTGAGGGTGGTGAGGCACTGGAACAGGTTGCCAGGAGAAGCTGTGGACGCCCCATTCCTGGAAGTGTTCAAGGCCATGCTGGATGGGGCTTTGAGTAACCTGGTCTAGTAGAAGGTGTCCCTGCCCATGGCAGGGGGGTGGGACTAGGTGATCCCTTCCAACTCAAACCATTCTGTGATTTTGTTCTGAGCAAAACAGATGCTTTTGCTGAGATTACCTGGCAAGGAATGAACCTAGTGAGCAAGTACTTTCTTCCTTTCTATCCTTCTTTCTCTATCACACCTCTTTTGGGGAGAAAATCTGAAGTTACTCAGCTGGGTAGGAAAAGAACTACTTCCCACATTTTTTTTTCAATGTATTTAGATCATACAGGGCTGCTAAGGTCAGCGAAAATAGCAGTAAACTTTGAAACAGAAGTCTGACTTTTACTTTAAAATTTGCTTTTTAAAAAAAATTACTTTTAAAATCAATCATAAAGATTCATTTTGAGATTCAAGGAAACCAAAAGTATGTTTCATTTTTGCTGGATCTCAGTCACAGTGAACAAGTACTTAACCAGAAGACTCACAGCCTATTTGTGGTGATTCAGTTTGCAGTAAGAGGGCGAGAAGACAGTTATATTTCTAAGATGTACCTGACTTGAGTAGATAAGCGTGTTGTATTTAAGTTCCTTGAAAAAAACCTCACCTGTTTTCTGTACAAATACCTCTGTTTTCTTCCTGTCAATCTGAAATAGTGTAGTAGCACTTACTTGCAACCTGTCATTTTGAATAATATTTTCAAATTACTTGGCTATGCTATAAGGGAGGATGTTTCTGCTCCGTGAATGTATGTTACAGGTGGAGAGACTTGCATATTCTCTTCTTCCTTCCATTGTTTTCCATTCCCATGTACTTTCTTCCACTACAGAATGTGGGCATGTGTTGATCAAATCACAAGAGGTTCAGATTACAATTGGCTCTTTAGGACAGCCCTAGCACATCAGTTGTCTGATTCTTTTGATGGGCAGAGTCTGATAAAGATCAGTCCAAGGACAGGTGAGTAGTAGGAAGATGAATGTGGAGCAGGAGGGGAAAATGGGATGTGAAAAACCACAAAATGGCTCTGCTTCTATAGTTCTGTACTTGGACAGGGAGCAGTCTTGCATGTTGAAATGTCTTGAAAGATACCAAGATAACTCCTTGCAGTAGCAAGTTACTTACTGTCATTAGGCAATAATTTTGGTGCAGATGCAGTACAGTTGCTGACAATTTTTTCCTTTTTTTTTTCTTCTGCAGATATTCCTGAAATACCAGAAAGCATCTCATTCTGCAGAGCACTACAGGTAGCAGATTTCAGTGGCAATCCACTGACTAGGTAACTTCACCTTCTTCTTAGTACATGACACACCAGAATTGCAATCTTGCTGTAACAATTACAATTTTAAATAAGCCCTTAAAAATTGTGACCTAGGCTCTCTGTGTAATATTGCCAACAGTGTTTGTCTCTGGCAGGCACTGCAGCAAAAGTTCAGATTAAAAAAGTGATGTGCGTCTTTCCTTGGGAGGGGATGAAATTTGTTAGCCAACCAGAAAAATCTGATTGGGTAAATCTGATTGTCTATAAAATGATTTTCATTCCTTTCCTTAAATGCATAGGAAAACCATGTTAAGGCTCGGGAAAGATAAAGCAATGGCTAGAACAAATACATTGGCACAAACCCAGGTGCCTGATGATTTGGAATAGACTTTAGATCAGCTGCTGCAGATAATGGCTTTTACTAATGATTAAAGAATGGACTAGCATTTCATCACCCTCCCATCAATTGGGACACAGTGACATGCAGTAACATGAGGCAGAAATGCACTGTGTATGTCGGTGACTGCTCTGTCTGCTGCCAGCCTTCGTTCTGATGAGCTGATGTTTGGAGCCTATGCACACTTTTAGTGTGGAAGAGGAGTTTTGTTTACATTTCTCTGTTCAATTTGCTGAAGAACTTGGAATTTTTCTCTTAAAGTGGGGGTGGAGGTGGCAAGGAAGAGGTGGTCTCCTGGTTAAAGCCTTTGAATACTATTGGGAGAACTGTTTCTTGAACCAGCCATTGCCACAGAGCTCCTTTGTGATGCCGAGCAAGTCACATAAGCCAGAGTGCTTGCAGTGGGTGCTCACTGACCTGCTTTGCTTTGTACTGAGATGGCCAGATACTTGCAGGGTTAGCTGGCTGGCTGGGCTGCTGCAGTGCTAACAAACAGGAGTCTGTAATAGCTTAAGCTGCTCCAGTGGTTTTGCAAGGCTGCTTCTCCCACATGTGCAGCTCAGATTCTTCAGAAGTGTGCTTTGAATATTGCCCATAGTGCCTCCTAAGTTCTCTGAAAGTCAAATCGCTGAGTGTTAAAGGGACACTTGTGATCTTAATCCCTGTGGCTCTGTAGCCTATTTATATAGTGAGGATAATAATACCACAGAAATCTGGCAAAGCAAACTGGGGCTGAACTGATGTTTAGATACACAAGTGGTGAGGGTCACTGAGCAGCTTTTTTCCAGGCATCAGTTGCAGTGTATAAAGCTCAGAGCTGTGTCTCGTGGTATTGAAATCAAAATTGTCAGCAGTAGTGTTCTAGTTATCTTTCTTCATTCTGTGTGCTCAGTAAGGCCTGAGGCCTGAGTAATGTGTTTCCTTAAACAATAGTAATGCACAGCTACAGCTTCGTGGAATTCACAAGAGTTTTTCAGTGGTGTTGAAATAGATCTCGTAACTCTTTGTTGGCAATTTAAGGGAATTCTAAAACTTCTTGATAAAGTGGCTCCAAAGCGTATGCATGTCCTGGAAAACATCAGTCCAAGCAGTTTAGTAAGTTAGAAAGCACACATTCCAGAAACTGTTTACATATGGTTGTCAGGTCTTTCTGTGATGAGATCCAGAATTTCAGTTTTACCTATATAATAGCATGTCAGTTTTGGCACTGATTTGCTCAGGCAAAAAAAAAAAAAAAAAAAGTGGGAAAGTCAAATAGTTATTTTTGTGTAATATTCTGGAGCTTTATTTTAGCCATTGATTCTTGTCCTTATTTCTCTAAGCTTAAAAGCCAGTCGGAAATCTTTGCAATGTCCTACCACTAATACAGTATGTTACCTCAGTGTCAAATCACTGATGAAACTGGAGCATTAAACGTGGATGGCAGACCATTTTTCCAGTTGTTTTCAAATTATTTCAGGTTTATTATTTATATCAGTAAAAAGCTGATGCATTTATTTATAGGTATTTATTTATAGATATTTATACATATATATAGATTTATTATAGATACGGAAGTCCACTGCATGCTATAGATAGAATAGTTCTAGTTGGAAGGGACCTACAATAATCATTGAGTCCAGCTACCTGTTAACATCAGGGGTGAGCAAAAGACAACCAAACCATTTAACTCGACTCCTAAACTTATTAGAGTCTAAATAATAATAAATGGTTCCAGTGGAGCTCACCTTTTGAAGATAATGAGCATCTTCTGTTGATAAGGTCCAGAATGTGAAGCAGTGCAGTACAGAATTGGTCACATGAAAATTCCCTCCTGCCCCACATTGTAATTTGCCTTTTTCCTTCTCCCCATCCCCACTCTGCAGAGTTGTATTTGCCTGTAGGTGTGACTCCATTTGGCAAGTTGCCTGCAGGTCTTACCGTGTGCCTTGAGCTGGGTGATGGGGAGAGCAGGAACCAAACCAAATGCTACAGCTTCATCTTTGGTTATATGCCCTGGGGGTCTAGCAGAAGTTGAGCGGCTGGGCCAGGGGCTTCTGCTCCTTTACCTCGTTGGCCCCTTTACCTCATCCTGTCTCTTGTGCAACTGCAAACTGAGCTTCTTGGTAGAGACAGTGAGCAGCAAGTGGCACAGGAACCCCTTAGTGTGAGGGAACAGGGAGCCACGCTTTGCAGAAGACCAACTGGGTGATGGACCTAAAGGCTTTGGGAATTTTGGAAGTGTTTTGCATATGATTGCATTTTATAGTGTGAGAAGGGGGGATTAACATGCTGTTGTGTTGTGAACCAGTAAATGTGAAATGCTGTAACAGCAGAACATTGTCTTCGTAGTGAACAGAATGTTTCTTCAAAAAAGCAGCAGTTGAAGAGCAGCCTAGCAGCTAATACAAAATGGCCATGCTATAAGCATGTATGTAACTGGAGCCTGAATAAAAATAAAATTTAATCATTTTACCATTTGATTATACAGAAAAATAACAGTAAAAAAAATTTGGCTGCCTTTTTTTTTAATGTGTTTGATTTTATTTTTCAGTGTTGTAAAAATGCTTAAAATGTTCTCAAGCCATATAGCTTTTTGAAGTTGCAAATTGGGTGCAGGGCAGAGAGTGGTGTATCACCTCTTCTTTGACACAGAATAAATTTTAACGCCTCTAAACCATGGGGATTTTTTAATGATCCTTAGAATTTTCTGAGACTCATGCTGGAATCTGGGTATTCCTCCCTCTGTGTGTACTTGCTAAATAAAGTGTTATTCACATGAATGTGAATACTTCTGGAAGTCCTTGATTTGAATTAATATCTCCATAGGTTGCCTGAAAGCTTTCCTGAATTGCAGAATCTAACGTGTCTTTCAGTAAATGACATCTCTCTGCAAGCACTACCTGAAAACATTGGGAAGTAAGTCCTTTACACTTTATTATTTTAAATTTATTTTTTCTTTATTATTACATTTATTGTATGAATGACTTGCATAATTGTATTTAATACACCTATAAAATTATTTACAGGTCTATCTTTATTTTTTCCATTCTTTCAAGTTGGAGGGATCGGTTTAAAAAAACCTTAAAACATGGCATTTTCACTTGGCATTCTCAGGCTAATGCAGAATCTAAAGTGTGTATGTGTATGGTTCAACTCTGTTCTCTAGGATTTAAAATAACTTGTAATTTTAGATGCAAAATTAATTTGGTGTTTTGTCATGCCGACCTGACCTTTTGCTTTTCTAAGTAGACCATTGATCCATTATTGTGAACATGTCAGATGGCTTGCAGCTTAGCTCAAAACCAGGCAATTGCTGGCACAGGAACAGATGGGTAAAAGCTGGCTGTGATCAGGGTGGAAATTAGAAGGTTCCTAACTAGCTATGGGAGCAGTCTGGTTTTGAAAAAAACTCCAGTGGGAGCTGTGGAAATGAGAAGTCATAGAACAGCTCTTAACATGAAATTTTATAAGCTTTTAAGATGTTTGTTCACTCTGGAAAGTAGAGTAGTGTTGAAAGGACAGACTTTCAAAGTGGGAACACATGGAAAGTGAACAATGTTTATTTGTCTCTTTTTGACTGAAATAATATCCACACTTGCAGAAGGGAAATCTCTTTCCCCTTAGCTGAGAGAAGGGTATCTCTTTCAATTTGAAGGAGTAGTAGTAATTCCATGTCTCCTCACTTAAATATATGAGAATGACTGACTGTGCTGATTCAGCTTAAAGGCTCATCTAGCCCACCTTCCTTCTGCAGTTGCAGTAAGTAGATGCCTAGTGAGGATTCAGAAGAAAAGTGTGTGTTTGATGATTCTTCTTTCCATCCCCTGTTTCTGGTTCATAGGATTTCCTGAGCTTTGGGTTTTGGTTTGTCTAATTGATAGACCATAATGAATCTCTTTCATGTACTTGTCCAGTTTCTCTTTAGGCATGCGTAGACATCTTTAGTATCCTCCCCTGGCAAATAGCTGCACATATCTATTACCCATTGCAATGGTTTGATATTAGTTCAGTAAAATCCAGATGTTTCTAAACAGAGGAGTCCTGCAGAAAGTATCTTAATAATACGAGCTCCTGCAATTTAGTCAAGTTCAGACTGGCATTACTTTAGCCACTTCCCATGGATATGAAAGCTGTCAGCTGGCACCATGCCAGCTGCAACAGAAGTGGAAAATGTCTTTTGAAACCTCCCACAAGCACTAACTGGTACAGATAATGTATGCCCAGTGACTAGGGCAGAGTCTTATCTAAAAATTGCATGGACCAGGACTTCTGTGACATTCTTCCTTCACTATAAAAGTTCACAAAACTTTTTGTGCAGCTTTTTCAGCAGTGGCAGCTAAGAAAAGGCCTGTTCAGGCTTTGCATTTACTGAAAATCAAGGCAAAAAATTTGGGATCCTGCCTGATTCTGAAAATAAATACAAGAAACATGACGAGCACGATTCCCAAAAGCATGGTGTGGACCGCTGCTCTGCAGACAGTAGCTACAGGAAGATTGTTGGCTTCCTTGAGAGCTCACTGGCTGTGGTGGCTCTGGCATATTGCTTGTCCTGCCTCTCATTTGGTAGTGTGAGTGGTGATAGCCTCTGTTTTGGAGCAGATGACTGGAAACAAGTATGGTTAAAATGGGGATACCAGAATTTGTAGAGCTCTTTATAGAGATCATGTGTGGAGCTGTGCAAGAAAGAAAAGTAAAAATTTGCCTCATACTGATCCTAAGCAGTTCATGGAAGTGTTGTGATACTATTTCAGCGTGAGCTCTTGCAGAACAGAGCAAGGCAACCCATCCTTCCTCAAAGTCAGGATCTGATCCTCAACATTGAAGTCAAAAATCTGGGGTCCTCCCTTGTGTTGGGAAGAGCCACAAGCTTGTCTTGGTGAATTCTCCTGGAGAGACATACTTTTATTCAAGTCTGACAGGCGTGCTTTGATCTGGGAAGTGTTCCCACGTTAGTTGTTTGGAATGTGAATATTGTATTTTTACAAAAACACTTTAATCTCACTAGTAGAAATTTTTATCAGGTTTATATTTAAAGAAGCAGAGACAAATATGTGGGGCTGTTGTTTTTGCATCATCAGGTATTCAAAATAGGTGGGAACATGTTGGGAAGTCAACAGGAAGTTTGGACTGAACATGCGTAGTTTCCAACTAAGAAAAATGATAATGTTGCAAGAGGGAAACTCATGGGGTGTCCACCCAAAATGTAACTGTTCCTGAAGTCTGTTGAGGAATGTCCAACAGAGAGATTCTGTCTGATTCCAGCTGGAAGTTATTGAGAGGTCTTATTTGTAGTGAACTGGAGCTGCAACCTGAAGTCCTTACAGATCACTTCTGAGAGTGACTTTTACTGATTTTTTAGCATTAGATCTATAAGTAAGAGATTTACTTTTTTTCAGTCTGGCTACCAACAAATGCAACTTTCCTGTTTTAGTTGGCAAAATTTTCATCATTTATTGCAAATGAATTTGATGGTGCTGCTAGTCACCTTGTATTTGGTAAAAGTAGTGAAATGCTCTGTGGCTTCTCCAGAGGTAAAAACCACAAACTGGTACTCGTTGTTCCCCTCCTTTGTTCTTTTTCATCTGCTGGGACCCCAAAAGGTGTTTGGATATGTTTGCAAATGCCTTATTGGAGCTTCAGTCTGCTTTGAGTAATAATGCATGTTGTTATTTGATTGAATAGGCTGCACCTATGTGCTCTATATAACATCTATCAAATAGTGAGCAAACAAATATATATACTAGTGTTTTATTCTACTATGGTTAGGCTTTGGGGGAAAATTTGAAGTCCTTGTACTTGCTGCAGGTCTTCTGACCACTAGAGTATGTGGAACCTTGGGGAAGTGCTTTCTTACGGTCTTATAGTGCTGTCTAGGAAGCTGCCTAGTACAGCCAGTGAAATCTCTAACTCATCTTCATGTAGTACAGTGATCAGAATGTACTTAGTGTCTTTTTTTTTTTTTTTTTTTTTTAGCGACCTACTTACACTCTTGTTGCAATGCAAATTTGCCTTACTGTCTTAAATGGGGAAAGCAGCAAAAGCAATGGCAAATCTTTTACAAACGGCAGTACTTTAATGTTAGTAAGAAAGTTCTTACTAATGGCAGATAATAGACTTGAATTGCCTTGCGGTGAACCCTTAGAGGAAGTGTGTCTTCCATGTGAATTCAGGTATCCAGTCTGTTTTTCCCATGGTCTGATGTATGAGTGCCAGTGTTCAGCTTCACTGTCCCAGGCCAGTGTTTGAACTTGCTCAAACTACTCATATGTAGAGTTCTGTCAGTACTTTTACTGTGCTGTTAAGAATTCTTCTGTGCAGACCTTCTATATTTTTATTTTCTTTTGTATTGCCAAAAGGAGTATTTTTAAGGGTTACGACTGGATGTTTGAAGAACATAGGCAAGGCCTTCCTTGAACCTTTTGTCTTTCTTCTTGCTTATGAATAGCCATGCTCCGAGTATATAAACTTTTCTTACTCTGTGTGACCACTTCAGTCTGCTTTTCTGGCACTGTTACTTGCGCTGTTTTTTTTCTTGCTGGATTAAACCTACTTCTTTTAGGCTCATGCGTTGTTTCAGGGCTTTCTAGAAAGATTTGTGACGGACTGCCTTAGGACTGGATAACAGACTAGATATCCTGATATTATCAGCGCTGCTTTTTGTGTTTTTCTGTGATTTGTGTTCTCTTAACTCGTGGTTCGGTTGCTATCCGGAGTAAAACAGTGAATGCCAATGCATGGGAGATACTTAACCTAATAATTAGGTGGGTGCAGCTTGGAGCAGGACTTGTCCTGTTGGCTAGTTGAACCATTTGGAGAAACAAGTTACACCATTTAAGCTGTGAGTAGGAGTGTCTTTTGCAGCTTTTCTCCATCTTAATGAGAGCAGGTCTAATTTCCTTGCCTATTCTGCAGGGCTGTCTGTGTCTAGAGCTGCCCAACAAGCAGGCATAACCTGTTCCTCCCAGCATGGGTAACATTTAGGAATTTCCCCTTGCTTCTAGGATTATTTTTCTTCAATACTTCCCTATTCATGTAGCACTCAAAACACAGGGGATGACTTTTTCCTGAAATTGAAAAATCAGAGTATTTGTACGTAAGGGGATTTGAAAAAATTGGGATGTGAGGCTTCCTAGGGCATGTCTTACAGTAATAGCATGAATATTCTGATGCCCAGCACCTTTCTTATACATATGTGTTCATTCTGTAGTGCTGGCTTCAGCCCACTGTAATATTGGCTTTTTTACCAGTAAAGATTGATGATTTTAGAGATCTGCGTAGTGCTCTTACAGCTTAATGTCTGGAAAGAGAAGAGAGATTGTGTCAGCTTTGTATGTTTATGATTTATTTGTGGTTCTTAGGCTTGAATGAGATCCATGTACCTTCTTTGGAAAGCTTTTTATGTATCTCTAATGTTTAATCTAGCGTTGGACTCTCAGAACAGAGCATCATGAGGAATTGGCCTTAGCTGGAAAAACAGTCCTGTCAGCATGAAATACATACTTGAAAAAGACAGTTATCTGTCACATTCTGTAGGGGTAGCAAAATCACCTAATTTCTTCAGTGGCTGAAGCAATGGGCAGAACTTTACTAGTGTGCTTTAAATTATGATTTAAGACCTGCTGCCCACTGGCACACCAGACATCTAACTCCTACCCAGTTTTTAGCTTTCACCATTTTTTAGCAGTCTTGTCTGTGCCTGGGAAAGATAAAGATTGCCAGATTACTTTTTTTATTTTTGATATTAAGCTTTAAAGTAAGAGATTATTCATGACTTGCAGGTAGGGTATTTTGAAAGTTCCCTACATGGCAGATGAAAAAGGATTTCCTCCACCATACGCAATCTTTATTATTCCCCTGAAAATGTACAGATGTTCTCCTACTTGGACATGATCTCAAAATCCTGAAGATTCAACAAAAGATCACAGAAATGTAATGATTTGTAGTATCCCCATCATTCACAGTCTCCCTCTCCCCGCCCTTCCTTTTTTTTTTTTAAGACAGCTGCACAGTCTGTGATGCAAGAAAGTAGGATAGCTTTATTTTAGCTTCAGAAACTTCTGATGTGGGGAGGGGTGAATTTCTTTAGATGTGAAGGATATTCTGATGCTGCTGACTGATGAGTCTGGTTTACCCCCAAGCTGCAAGCAGGCTGAATGGATCTGTGGACCCTTACTACTGAAAGGGAATTACCAGGTAAGCAGAGATATTTTTCCTCTTAACATTTGCAGCTAGCAGGTAGAATGCTGAAATAGGCATTTCATTATGAAAGTGAACATAATGAAAAGAATAGAACAAATGTGCCTGCGCTTAGGAGCATTGTTTTGCAGAAGGATTTGTTACAGGCATGCTTTTCAACAGTTGTGGAACCACAAATACCCAGAGATTTCGTGTTAGTCACTGAGGGTGGTGGTTTTACATATATATGTTTAATTCTAGAGGTTTTCAAGTTTTCAGCCGTTTCTGAACCAGAATTTCTAATATTGATCATAGAAGAAGTAGCTGGAGAATAAAAGGCAAGGGTGAATCTTCAAAGGCAAGGGTGACCTGCTTAATACAGATGGTCCAGAAGCCGATCAGAATGGCAATCCTTAGAATGGATTCCTGGGCCAGTCCGTGACTGTGTTTTTCTTAGTGTATGCCTGGATGTCTCAAGTGTAGATTATGCATCTGGGAGCATCACACAGAATGGAAAATGTTCTTAAGATTGTGTGGAACAAGACAATGTAATTGTCTTTTCAGGTTTAGCATAATAATGTCTGATTAACATAAAGTCTTACATGATACAACAGAAGTGATGGGGAGGCTTATCTCACAAATACGTAGAAGGAGGACTATGTGTAGGTGGTCTGGCTAGGCTGATATAAATAGTATTAAAAACTCCTACTGTGGCTTAACTGAATTTAGCATGGCAAGAAATATTTACAGAGTTTGAGTAGGTAGAGAATTCAGTGTTAATCACAGCTGGTTGGTAAATGACAAAACTGAATGTTAAGAACGCGGAAGTTTATTTCAGGAACACTAGCAATGTCGTAGTGAATGCAGTGCCAGCTGGCCTTTAAATAAGAGATGTTGCATCCTGTATGTTACACAAGAAAAAATATTTAACATATATTTAACAATATTTTTTAAAAGTGAAATAATTCCATTTTTATTGAAGTTGTTGAAGATTGATGTTGCATGAGTGGAAGATATTTTAAAAATGAAATTTTGTGGTAATAGTGAATTTGTTTAGCCTTCCCAATCCATTTCAATAATCTTGATAAGCAAATACGAGGGTGTTTGGTTAAAACATTCAAAAGTGAACAGGATGAGCTGTAATTACAAATCTCTCTTTTCTTCTTAATGATGCCTTTGAAATTCATAGGAAGTTCAGTGTTCCTGTCCATTTTTTGGTCTTGTTGCCATGCATGAGGGACTGAGTAAAACTGATCTCAGCAACTTGAAAGCCAAGCTTAAGTAGAAAACTAATCTTAATTAGCAACTTAGACTATCTTTGTAACATATTTAGGGACTTCCTTGGCCATAAACTGTAGAATTTTATTTCTAAAATTTGAATGTGACTTGTACTACTGGCCATGTATTGAGGCTTTCTCTCAGTTAGTGGCTGGTAAGATATTTATACTTTTTTATCCTGTTTTCACTTTTGGAAGACATGTAGCTTTTTACGAGCCAATTAACGGTATGACAATTCAATCCAAGTAACTCACTATGCAAATGCACTTTTCTCTGACTCTCAATGTCTGTGCTAAGTCTAGGAGGACAAAATTATCAACTTTACTTTTTTGGTCCCTATTTAAAATCAGTCTTCAGAAGGAGTATTTCCCCACCCTAATTTGTGTCCTGTTCTCCCAGCTCTGTAGAAAATGACAAGTGTTAAGAACGTAATCCTTAATTTCAGATTTTGTTACAAGAATTATTACTAGAATGCTGTTCTGCTTATCAAGCTCTAGAAGTAGACTGCTAAGGAAAGCCTCATGCCTTTCCCCTGAATGTTATACACTTAAATTTGAGAGGAAAGAATAATGTTTAATTTAGATACAAGTTACATGAAGTTACTTTGCTTCCAAAGAAAAGGAGGAGGAGGAAAGCTTTCAAAGATATTTCTGGATGGTCTTTAACAGTACTGGCGAGACATAATAATAGTTTCATCAAAACCAAATCTAGTTACTTTGCTTTCTAGTTGCTTTTCCAGCTTCCCTTATATTCCAAGGTAGAACCGCAGGACTTCATGTGTGTGAAGATCAGTTTGTTTTGAAATAAGGAAGTGCTCTCAATTAGGAAATTAATACTTCGTGTAATTTCCAGCTCATGTAAGAATTTCTGGCATTCAGTACCTAAGAATCTGCATAAATCGCTCTTCCCTGTGGTATGGTGTGGGCAGAAGGTCTCTTTTTCAATTCTGTCAGATTAGTTTTGCAAAAGTTCATCAGTGCTCTTTTTTGTCATTCACAATGTAAAACAAGTTTCTATGAGCAAAGGGTAACTATTTGTAGGTTACCATATAATGGATATGAATTCCAAGGTTCTTTCATGGTAACTTTGTCTAATTATTTGCCAGCATTATGCAGTAGTCGGAAGCAAAATAAGCATGTAGTGTTGAACCTTTTAAGAAGGTGAGAAAAATGCATGCCTGGAGCATATAGACCACAAACTACATGGTTATGTGTCAAGAGACCCTTAGTAATTTCTGGAAGCATAATCCTTCCCTATATGGCAAATACTGCTTTAAATTACACCAAAAATCCACATGGAGCTGGTTGCTGGTTGTTAGACACGGGGAAGATGCGTTGCTGGCAGGTATAGTAACTGTGGGTGAAATATGGCAGATTCAGGGAAGAACTGAGGTGGTAGTTAACTCTGGAAAGGGGTACATGCTACAGGAGCTCTTGAAACAATCCAACTTCAGGCATCTAATTTGATAGAATGGGTTGGATTGGTTGGATGGGACCTTCAGAAATCATCTAATCCAGCCCTTCTTTTGTGGGCAGAAACATCTTGCATTAGATCTGGTTGCTCAAAGCCCTGTACTGTCTGACCTTGGTTTCTAGGGAGGAGGCATCTGCAACTTGTCTGGGTGTCCTGTTAGTGTCTCACTGCCCTCATTGTAAAAAAATTCTTCTCCAGACTGAACAATGCCAACTCTCTGAGTCTGTCCTCACAGGAGAGGTGCTTCAGTCCTCTCACCATTTTTGTGCCCTCCTCGGGACCTGCTCCAGCAGGACTGTGTCTTTCCAGTGCAGGGGCCCTTGGAGCTGGATGCAGTGCTCCAGGTGGGGTCTCACCAGTGCAGAGTAGAGTCACTTCCCTCGACCTGCTGGCCACACTTTTTTTATGCAGACCAGGATGATATGGTTGATGTAGGCTTGGGAGTTTGGAGATTTGGTCTTTACAGGGTCTGTGTGCAGTTGAGGAAACAGTCAAGAAAGAAGAGAAAGAGGCTTCTTTTGGGTGTGACTTGGAACAGGAGCCTACCCTGTTCCAAGTCCAAAGGTATATGCTGCACCTTCAAATACTTATAGTCTGAGTAAGTGGTATTTTGAGAGCTGGCTAGTTATTGATTAACCCTGTCATTTTCTTGGGGAATAAAAGCTGCTAAGCATCGGGTTCTCAGTGCATTGTTGATCTGCAGCTAGAAGCCTTGTGGGATGGGAGTAGCTTACTAGGATTCTGTCAGATGAGTGACTTGTCATCTGACTGGTGTGTCCTGGGGCAGGGTCATACATGTTACTGGTAGTTTTATTTGGCTGTGGGGATGGGCTGTTTAAATAAGGCTAATTTCATGCATTGTTCTGCCATTGTCAGAGTACTACGGTTACCTTATCTCTTGGAAGACCCTTGAAGGGACAGAAAACCCATGTTCCTTTTCTGCACAAAAAAAAGACAGTAAATTGCCTAGTTTAGACTTCTTTCCTTCCCAGTTTAGAGTCATGACAAATGTTTTAAGGTGTATGTGCTGTATATCCAGGCAGGGTGTCTAAGTACCAGTAATCTTCAGATGCTGGCTCAGTGGAGTCCTTTGGAACTGGTGCACTGGCCAAAATGTGGACTTAATCTCTGATTTCTGTATGCTGCATCCTTGAGCTGTGTTTTGAAGTCATTGCTGCTGCTGCATAAAAAGTTGTAATACCAGACCATAGTCGGAATCTATACCTGCTGTTTCTCACTTACGTATCCTTATTGTGCAGGACTGTTCTATTGTTCTGTATAAATTTGGGGACTGTTCCCATTGTCCTGTGTTTCATTTTGCAGTTTTACAAATGTAAGGAAAAATTACATTTGGGATTTTTTTATTCCCCTAACCAGCTTGAAACATGCTGGAAAGGGTGCAGGTCAGGCCATGGATTTCTGCAGGTGCTTTAGATCTTCATCTCTTCCAGCTTTGCTTCCTTATTTCCCAAAGCCTGTATTCTTGTCTTGCTGGCTCAGCTGTGTGCCACTTTTAACATAAGGTCCGAAAGTGTAGTTTTTATTACTCAAGAGAAGGGCGTTGTTCAGTTTTTATTGACAGAGCATCTTTAGCTTTTGTCAGTTCCTTTTGTCATCTATCTTCATTTTTTCCTAGCTTTTCCCACATTTCTCTTTCCACTTTTGTAATTTTAACTTTTTCCTTTTTCCAACAAGGAAATAGTGTATGTCTTATCATGCTTCCCAGTGCTTCTCTCAGAAACCTTTTCTAGTCTCTGCCAAGGGCTTGGATCCTCCTAGTCTTTTTGCAGGGACTGGGATAGAAATGGGGTGTAGGGTGTTGCTCTTAAGGCTGACTTTCTGTCCTCATGGATAGAGGAATATGCTGCAACTGTTCCCCAAGGTTAAAGTGCTAGGATAAACTCATAGCACTTCTGTATTTTATAACTTTACAAAAGATACTACATTTAATGTATGCTATACACTGAAAACGTAGTTTCATCCAGAGTAACTATGGAATGTCTCTCTTTTTTTTTTTTTTTTTTTTCTTTGGTTTTGTTTTGGTTTTTCTTGTGGTTTTTTTTTTTTTTTTTGTTTTTTGGGGTTTTTTGTTTTTGTTTTTTTTTTTGTTTTTTAAATTCAGTGTTGTTGTTGTACCTATTGCAATGAATCTCTGTTGTTTAGAGAGTCATCTGTCTGTGAAAAAGTTCTTTTGTAGAACATGGTGGTGCTGATAATCTCGTTGTAATCAATCCAAACTGGCTTCCTTTGGAAGAAAAAGAACAACAGGCTTTGTTTCTGGTTTTAGTGGATGATTCTAGTCTAACCCTTGTTTTGGAGTAGACTGCTGCAGTTGATAAAGGAGTATTTGTGGTATTCCCTATCTGTAGATTGTGTTGGATTGCACACTTCTCTCTCAAATCCTGACAGGAATGCTCAGGAAAGACACTTCCAGCATTTATGTCTACTTTGTTGCTATTAGTTTTGTTCTCAGTGATTGATTTCACATTCTCTTCATTCTTCTAGCTCACACAATGAGTACCAATATCTACAGTTACTGTTGGTAGAGTGCTGAACAAGTATACCTGGTTTATACTGAACCTGACATTTTTAGCCATTGTACCTTTAAATTCAACTTGGTTCCACCCTTACACCAGAAATCATCTGGAATGCTGGGATGGAAAACGTGTAATTATTTTAGTTAGCTTCATCCTCTGTGTGGTTTGTCTGTTTCCTTGTGCTCAGTAATTTCACACACATGCTCAGTGTTCAAGGTGTGTGTGGTAGCTTTTGTAGTGAGAGTTATTACAACATTAATGCTTTTTACAAAAAAAAAGTCAGTATCTTCTGTCAGTATCTTCTGACGGTGGTGTTTTTTTGTTTGTTTGTTGTTGTGTTTTTTTTAATCTTGTTGCTGTTTTGTTTTTCTTTCCCCTTTAGACTATAAATTACATTTGCTTGTGCATTTTCTGTTGGTTTTTTTTTTTTTTTGGGAGCAAGGAGTGTTTGTTGGAAAGCAGCCTGCAATGCTCTGTGGTGCATTTGCATTTCTAAATGCAGTTGGTGAACAGCTGCTGATGGAACTGTCTTTAGTGTGAGTAAATTAGACTGCTGTTGCCTTTGTGTTTTATGGTAACTTCCCATGATTGATTTTCTCTACAAGATGAAGATTAGAATTAGGGAAAGAAATCGATAAGGTATGGCTTGCTTTACTTCTTTTCAGGGACTTTAGAAATATTGGACTGACAGTGCACCTGTAAAATTAAGGGCATAGGGAAAAAAGAAATTATTTCATTTAGTATATTGTGAAAAATAGCTATTTGTGGCTGAGAAGAAGGATTACACTTTCTGGAGAGAGTGTTACTAAGTCAGAAAACATACTTGAAAAATAAGTTACGTAAAATTTTTCCTGCAAAAGACTTAAAATTGTGTTTCTTAACAAAACTTAAAAAAAAAAATTTAGTACACATACAATGTGGTAAGAACCTGTTGGTAAATGTAAGGATGAGCTATACTTCTGCTTTTTAATGTATTGGAGATTAGTGCTTCAGTACATCAGCATGTCCTTTATATGATACTATTTTATATGATAGCTGTCACATTTTAGATTGCAGCACATAGATTTGCTGGGAGCCATTTCTGTAATTAGTCAAAATGTAAGAATAATAAGTCACTGATTTCCTTCCATTTTCTGACCTCTCTATCAAATAGATCCATCTTAAACATAGTATTTCACTCTAATGATGCAGCTTTGCTGGTTTAAACTTCATAGACTTAGGTCTCTGTGTTGGTGGGATGCCTAATTTTGCTTATTGGGGTCTGCTTACATTGGATTTGTACTCAAGACCTTGGAAGAATTAAAAAGGATAAAGGAGTGTGGGGCAGTATCTTTTCTTTTGTTCCAGGGTAGAGTTAGGGTTGTGAGCATGCTGTGGGTGCGAGTAGCTGTAGAATGAATAAAGCACTTCTCCCTCAGAAAGCTGTGTCATTAGAGATGAAAACGTAGTCCGGCAGGTGGCCGACTCCCACAAGAAGACAACCTGGGCTGAGACTGTGGTGGGCCACAGTCCCTCCGCAAAGTGTGGTTGGATGCTCGCAAGGTACCCACAAGGGCACAGCTGCCAGTGAGTGCTCACAGTGCTGCAGCACAGCTGCCTTCCTTGCACCCTCTTGGCAGCTGTACTAGCCCAGGGGTTTAAGGGGATTTATTCTGTGTTGGTTTGGGGATCTGTGTTACTCTCCTTGCTGGGTTATTTTTAAGCAGGATCAATTTCCTGAGCTGATTCACTGGCCTGCCCCAGTCTAATGATATGATGAGGCTGGTTAAGATGGTGGTTCCAAAGTTCTTACTGTTGAACATGCTTTTCTGACAAAGATTTCTGTTCAGCCACAGTCAAAGTGTTGTCTGAGGTAAGAGAAGAAATTAAGAGATTGCACCATTTTACTCATCAACACTTCAGCGTGATGGGGAGGGAGATAAGTAGATGTGGGGTGATGTGTAAACACAAGATTGCAAGGCAACTTGGAGGTGTGCACATCCTTTTTGTATTCTCTTGATAAAAATGAATCATGGACCTCACCTAATACAAGCTTGAAGAGAAAGTGGAAAATTCAAAGGAAGGCTGAAGTAAGTTTCTAGAAAACCTGTAAATGCAAACATAATGGCAGTCTGTGGGCAGCAGTGCGGGTAAGATCAGACCTACACACCTTTTGCAGAGAAAATGGTTCTCCATCACCCCTTTCCTCTCCCCCTCCACTTGTTTGGTTTTCATGAGGGTGTTGGATACCATGTCCCACCTTGACTTGTGTTTTATAGTTTTAAAATTTTTATGTGTGAATTTTCTCTTGTGTTGTTGGAATGATGGCTTGCTTATTTCTGTCAATGATTTTGAGTGGCAGTAGCAGAGTTATTCTCACTTATCTTTTAATTGAATTTGTAATAGACTTCTACTAAAGTATCTTTGCCTATGTGATATATTTTAAGTATACTTCTGGAGGAATACAGAACATGTTGGGTAAAATGTGCTTATTTTATAAGCTGGAAAGGGCTGCAGAGACCATAATCAAAGGTCCTATGAGATTTCATTCATTGTTTTTTGAATGCAGTATGAAATAGGCGCATGAGATAAGGATTTATTTTTCAGGCACCATCAAAAGTCAATCCATGAAAAATCTTCTTTCCCGTTTAGTCATTACATCAATTCTGTTGCTTTTCCCTGCTTTGATAACTGTATTGAAGTTGCAATGTGAAGATTTTTCTCTTTTTTTTGAGGCTTAAGTTTTATTGAGGTTATCAGCTGCTTTTTTTTACTGGAGCTTAACTAATTATTCTGTAATTTGGTAAGCTGGTATTGTTTGAGATGAGAAAATATTTCAACTTTATGTAGTCTGAATGCATGGAATTGTTTTTGTGTTCTTTTTTTTTTTCCATAAGGTGTACAAATTTAGAATTAACATCTGTTTCAAATTCAAGTGGAATTCTTGTTTTTCGTCTAGATTTTATTCCCTGCATACCAGGGCAAGGAGTTTTTTACGACAGAATTATGTTTTATTTGCAGTCACCATATCTGATTTTCATTTTTCCCTGGGATGGTGGAGGATTAGAGCAGATTATAGTGTTGGGATAATGTCTGACTCCTTGTGTTCCATTTAGTCATAAATAACCCCCTGAGAAATCTGAATGTTGCCATGGTGATGTTAGTAAAAGCCTGGGATATGGGGTAAGCGAGCCGCTTAGAAGCAGAATGTCACTTAGAGTAATGAGCACACCGTCATTAGGACAGTGATGGGTTTACCTGGTGCTCTGTAACTTTGGGAGCCCATGCCAGATTCTGAAGGCGAGTAACTAAAAGCAATTCAGATGTAATATACTCTGTTTAGTAACTTGCAGCTACAAACCTTTTAACAAATGGAAATTTGTGTTTTATGTGTTTACTTTCTAGCTTTAAGTATCACAGAGAAGCAAGCAACAACTTAGTCTTTCTATTCTGCCTTTCACATGGTGGTCTGACTGAATTAAAACAAGAAGAATCAGTTTATAGCAACTTGTTTTAAACTGTGTAAATGCACACTTCTCTTCTTAAAATGTGGAATATAAAAAGATGGTATTAAAATGTGGGATTTTTTTGTTTTTTTCCAGTCTTTATAACCTGGCTTCACTGGAACTGAGAGAAAATTTACTGACATATTTACCTGAGTAAGTCACATTGCATGTGTTTCATTATATTAACATAAAATGTTTTTATTCTTAAAATCTGCTCACATAATGAAACTGAATGACAGCTAGAAAAAATATTCCAAACCAGTTGACAACATGAGATACACCCTTCTTTTAGCAGCATCTACTTCCATCCATTACTTCTAGTTGTACTTGATTAGTAGTAGCAGGAGCCTGCAGTCTGCATGGATTGGCTTTGTTCTATAAAAAAGTATTCTGTATGAAATACAGCAGCACCAAACATGTCCTGCATGCATTGAACAAGCCCATCTGCAGTGGGAGTGCTGGTTTGGGTTGTTCTCATGATGAGATTTTGCAACTCTGAAAGTAGGGCAGTAAGATCTCTGAGATTTTCACTCTAGACCTTTATAGCGTTTAAATAAGTGTTTGTATTCAGGGCTGAGTAGCCAAAAGCTTCTAAACCTGGAGGTGAATCTGTTGGTAGCAAACTAGGCCTTCTGATGTCTGACTTCAACCACTGTGACTTCTGGAGAAAAAAGTTATCTGTGCTGTCTGTATTGTGGCAGAGGAATTGGTGGTCTTCTGTTAGACTAATTTGGTATCTTATACTTTGGGGATCCTTTTTGTCTGCCTGGAAGCAGCCTCTTCTTTCTCTAGTGAAGGAGTTTCCTTCCTTCATTATCTGTCTGCTTCTTGCAAGAGTTTTGTTGATGCCTTGTGCTTGTTTAGATAATCTTAATAGGTACTGTAAAAGATTTAACCTATTTTAATCAGAATGTCTTCCCCAGTTGCTTTGGGGTAATTTTTTCCTGTCAGTCTACTCAGTGCCTTGGTTGTGGCTGTTGATGGCAGTGAGCCACAAGACACTTCAATGTCAGTGGTCAGAAGATAGGAATTGCTAGCTAAGTTTGGCCATCCAGTGTCAGAATGAAGCTATCACAAATGCTGACAGTTTTATTGCTCCTGGAAAATTCTGACTGTCAGTAATGTAGTTGACAATTCTTTCTGGTTTTTGTGCTGCTGCAGCTTTGGGGAAAGTAAGCAAGGGCTCTACGACAGCCGGATTTTGAAGGGTGGCCCTCTGTTGTCTGTCTGTTTGAACTTCTTTTACATCCTTTTGTGCTTCCCTGTGTTTGCAGTCTCAAAAACTGAAGTATTTCAGAAATTGATGGATCATGTTGAGAAGATAAATGATGGATATTGAGTCTTGAGTCACACAGTTATGTGATCACGGTGGGGAATTTTTATGCAATTGCATAACTGCAAATTTCCCCTAAAAGTAAATCTAACTAACTGTACTAAAGTATGTGGCATTTGCTACCCCAGGGGACTTACTGTTAAATTAAAAAAAAGTAATGATTTGGTTGCTTACTAAGTTTTAAGTTTCAAGGGCATACAGTTACACTGACAAACCAAATTATTTTTTCAGTAAGATATTGCTGCAAACAGTCTGTGCCTGGTAAAATAACTGTCTGCTTACACTACATTGTGATTTGAAATTCAAGTTTCAGTAAAATGAGCTTATTCAAATACATGGGGTTTCTGTTGCTTTAGTCTAATGTGGTTTTGTTTTGACTTATCTCACAGATCTCTTGCCCAGCTGCAGCGACTAGAAGAACTTGATTTAGGAAACAATGAACTTTATCATTTGGTAGGAGAGCATGCCACTGAAACTGCACATTGGTCTTGTTTTATGCATCATTTAGGTTAAATAAGTTATAGGATGTCCAAAATGGAAGAAAGAAAAATGTATGGAGGGAGAGTCTTTTTATAGGTACAGATGAATTTTCACAGTGAGCTGGTGCTTTCATATCTGCTTAGTCTTGTTCAGTACAATGTCACTTTACTCGAGAAACTGCAGCTGATCTCTAGAAAATGGCCCAGCTTTTTTTATGGAAATAAAAAGGAGTGGAAGGACACAAACTCTTGTCTGTGCTTGCAGTTATAATGGCCATATGGACTTGTGTCAGGGGATGGTTGGGCTAAGGGGTTGAAAGTTCCTACATTGTCACAGATAAATCTACCAAAAATATATCTGTCATCTCCCTTAAGGTGGCTCAGGTGAATGTTGGATGGATTCTCAGTAGATCAAGGCTGTGCAGGCAATTTGTTAGTGCATGCCAGGTAAAGAATGGTAGCTTATTAAGCTGTAGCAATTAATTTGTATGATGGAGTTTCCAAATGCTTATAGTCACTACTTCTAACCAAGGTACTTCTAAATAGTGCTCTCAGTAAGAATTGGGTTACTTAGACTGTAATTGTTGGGTAGCTGTTTGTTTTTTACTTGAAGCTCCTATGCTACTTAACTTAACTGCTTTTTATGTTATAGCCAGAAACAATTGGTGCACTTTTCAATCTTAAAGACCTTTGGTTGGATGGAAACCAATTAGCTGAAATACCTCAGGTAAAAATGAGCTCTACTGATACTGTTTTGAAGATGCTTTTAAAAGAAAACTTTTTCATTCATTCCTAAAGGGAAGTGCTTTAAAATGGAGTATTTTTTCAGTCTGGGTCTTTGCCTGGGTTTGGTTTTGGGTGTGTAAGGGTTTTCTCTTAATGAGTTCCTCTGTAAGGGATTGGCCATGATGCTGTATGTTGTCAGAAATTTTCTTTTAAGCATTTTGACAAAGGAATTGTTTCCTAATACGCACATTGTTCAGTTTGTAGGATGACACATCCTCTGTTTATAGTTCTTGCCCTAAGATCAGGGAGCCATTAGTTGTTTGAGCTAACCCTCACCTTGTGTATCTATCTGAATTGCAGTTTTAAAAGTTTTGAGTATGAATCCTATTTTTTTTTTTTTTTTGTAGTCATCTTCATCCATTTAAGCATGATATTTGGAAGAAGTACAATAATGGAACTGTTACCATAAACAGAAATTTTGGTTTATTCAGGCAAATCCCCCATCTGACATCAGTCACGGGATGACGGAACTTAGCATTTAAAGCTTACAGCACTCTAAATTCCCTTTCTTAAGAACTTTTATAATATGTGGGATGGTTCCTTTTCCCTCTTTTTCTTTTACAGCCAAGTCAAAACCTGTTTTTCTCTGTTCCTCCTGCAGTTTGCTCTTACTTGCTGCATGGATCTCATTGTCAACTGTGTGTCTTGGAAATCAGTTACAGTTCAGTGGGTTTAGTTGACTTTGTTTTTGTTGGTTGGCCTAGTAATTTTTTAAGTAGAGGTGATAGTTCATAAAAGGTCAAGTGTGACTTCAGCAGCCGTTTTTGTTAAAATTGACCATTATTGTGGTCAGCGTCCAAAGGGTGAACTTGTAATATAAAGGGTATGTGTTTAATGAAAGATCCTCTTGAGAGGTAGGCATTTCAAAAGTAAAAGAACCGATCTTGTAACTTAGGATCAAGGCCATTGCTGTATGAAAATTTCATATATGTAAAAGTAAAAGGCACTTCTTCCTCAGCCATTCTGTTCTCTGAAAGGTGATTTGGATGACTAAAATGAGATCTGTTCTCAAGTGTGTATAGGGATGTCTGTGTGCATGGGGAAAGGGGGGATGCTCTGATAGCTAATAAAGTCAAAGGTATTTCTCTGTCTAATGGTTGGGTTGCCATGGTAAAAAAATTAAGTAGTCATTAATAATAGTAGATGATGGCAGTATAACTTGGCAGTTCAGATATGCTTGCCAGAGCAACACCCTCAATTCCTATTTCTACATTTGTTGTAGCTGGGAGATGTGAGGATATGAAATCCCTAGATGTCATGGCATGTTGCTGTAGCAGCCAGGAGAGACTAATCCTAATTTGCCTAGGGTTAATTGGGAGGGGTAGACTTTAATTATGTAGTGGTTGATAATCTGCCATTCTGAAAAAAACAACTTTGCAGTCTTTACTTGAGGAAAACTCCAGGTTTGGCTGGTGCTTGCCTGGGTGTGCTTGGCATAGCTTGCCTGACTACTGAAGCCAGTTTAATAGTTAAAACAAGAAACCGTGACTGAATCACTTGGTTGGTTTATCATATGTAAAGTGTAATTATTTACTTTTTTCTGCTTTTAGAGGTCGTACAAAGAATGGCCAATTAAGAGGTCATACAGATAATTGTTTTTCTTTGTGGAACTTCGTTTTTCAAAATGCTTTCTTACGTGTTTGGGCATGACTTAAATTTTTTGTCTTGTATCGCAGGAAGTAGGAAACCTGAAAAACCTGCTTTGTCTGGATGTTTCTGAAAATAAATTGGAATGCCTTCCTGAAGAAATTAGTGGTCTGACTTCTTTAACAGACTTGCTTGTTTCTCAAAATTTACTTCAGGTCTTACCTGATGGCATTGGTAAGTACAAGATGAATGCTATCACACAGAACCATTTAATCCACCATAACTGGAAGTCATTTGCGTTTTTTAAGTCTTTTTGTGCAAGAGATGAGTTTATCTCAAGTTGGTTTTTTTTTTTATTTTTTCTTAGTATGAAATGCATAGCTTTATTAATGCTGCATTTTAATTGCCTGCATAATGACTCCCTCATAATCCTCTTTCAGTCTTCACTTGATACATCCAAAACAACATAAAAGTTAGTATGTCTCTTCAGTTCCCATTGTATCCATGTCACCATCAGAACTCTTTAACAATGTAAAATTGTAGCTTGCAACATGCTGTGGGTCACTTGATAAGACTGGCTGAAAGTATCACTGTATCAAAATACAGTATTTTGAATGGCAGTGTGTGTTTATCTTCGTTTGGACAATGTGATTAATCCTCTACTGAACCTAGTGGAAGGCTGTTTGCCTCGCAGCCCATTAATCCTTGCCTTGAGGATTCCAGCTACAACCTTTCTGTGTCTGACCCCTTAGACTGGGTTCAGTAACTGAAGAATGTTTCCTGAAGCATTACCAGTGCCTTTTTTAAGGTGTATGTTTTTACCTGTGCAGTAGTTGTGACAAGTAGTCGAACAAGCATTTTTTTCTCTACTCATCAGCTGTTTTTCTGGAAATTTCCATTTGTAGGAGTATACCCTCTCCTTTAGAGGATTCCCTCCCACCTCCCCCCCCCCCCAAAAAAATAAAGGTGTAGGGGAAGGAGGACTTGTGAATGTGGTTTAACCACATTTAACATTTGGAAAAGAGTGGTCAGACCTTCCCCCTTCGTATATAGTCTATATAAGGCTAAGAAAAGTTTCTCTAGGAGTTAGACTTGGGGAGTGGGGTGGCAGTTGTGGGTCCTACAGCTGCCTACTGTTTGTTTGACAGAGAGTTGTAGCAGCCCTCTTTGATGACCTGTGCTGGCCAGTACAGTTTTTGTACATCAGAAATGGAGCTGTAGCTTCTGAAAGTCGGCAGCCCATGCACCTGGCTAGACGGAGCTTGTTGGCAGAAGTGAACCTTGCTGGTCTCTGTGGAAGCTCCTGGGAGTTGCCCAGCTGATCACTGAATTCTTGGTGGGATTGGTGGATCTGTAGAGCTCTTGAAACAGGGCTCTCACCAGTGCCAGTGGGTCAGGTCAGCTGTGGCCGTGTCTCACCCAGTCTCCAGAGTTCTGATGGAGCTCCAGCACCCCCAGGCAGCCTGTGCCAGTGCTGCACCACCTCCCACTGAGGAAGCTGCTTCTGATGAGCAGCTGGGATCTCGCACGCTGCAGTTTGCAGCCATTGCTGCCTCACCTGCCACTGCAGAGAGGAGTTTGGCTCTGTCATGTCTGTAACTGCCCTGCCAGTGGTCCTGGGCAGTTTCTAGATGCCTCCTTGGCTGTCTCTTGGTGGGAGTCAACAAAGTCAGCTCCTTCAGCCTCAGCTCACATGTGCCCTGGCCATCTTGGTAGCTTCCTACTGGACCCCCATCACTTGAGCAGGGGAGTTGAGGGGGAAGACAGGACATCACATGAAACTGAGAATGATTTTGAAGGTGTGGTTTCACTAATTGCACATAGATAGGATAGTAGCAACTTCTGTTGATCTGCTGGCTGTAGTTCTCCTGATGTAGTCTATTGGTGTTTGTTTCTGATGAGAGCTCACTGCTCTTTAGTGTTCAACCGGGTGCTCAGCATGGTATCCATGTCCTTTTCAGCAGGGCTCTTTTATAGCTGTCACTTCCCAGCCTGTGCTGGTGCATAGGTTTACTCTGTCTGGGTGCAGAGCTCTGCGCCTCTTCGTGCTAAACCTCAGGTTTCTGTTTAGGTTGCTGTCTTTTTGTGTGTCTGACATCTCTTCATGATTTAGCATCATCAGTGAATTTGATACTCCAGAGTATTACAGCTGTTTTGGAAAACACAGGGGTGGCAGGGAGGTGTCAGCACCTAGTGTTGTCTCCTGAATTCTTTATCTTGGGCTCTGCCTGAGTCAGCTTTTGCACCAAAGACCATTCGGATACAAAGGAGTAGAACAAAGAGAGTTTTCTGCACTGAAATAGTGTTTTGTTCTTCCTGAGAAGGTCACCTTCAAAGAAGTTTGATTTCTCATCTAAAGAATAAACTTGGGTTTCATGTCTGACTAACTAGGTTCTCTGTTAGGACAAAGAGACCTTGATCCTGTTTGGGTTTGGGCTATCACTTCAGTGCAGGATGTTCTCACTGTGTCTGATTAGGTGTAGGTGATCTTCTGAAGACTTCTTTATTAATAAACATTGTATAATTGAGGAGCAAACAGGTAATTTTTTCCCTTGTTTATAGGCGTTTGGGTAGACACATCCTTGATATTTACATGGGATATCATTCAGATTGTAACTTTATTTCAATTTAATATGCTTAAAGGTTGGATATGAATATTGAATATTAATTCAGTCATATTAAAACTTGCAAAAATAGTGCAAGCACTAAGTAAAGTAGTGCTTGAGTTCTTTTATTTCACCTAAAAAAATTTTTCATTGTTTTAGAGGATTTCTAGGTGTTTTGCAGCAGTAAAAATTAATGGAATTAAAGGTATTGGAGGATACTAGACTAAAAATCCATGTTGTTCTTTCTGTCCAGGAAAATTGCGGAGGCTCTCCATTTTGAAGGTTGATCAGAACAAACTGATTCAACTAACTGATTCAATTGGAGACTGTGAAAGCCTTACTGAACTAGTTCTCACAGAAAACCAGCTGCAGGTAAGCATGGTCATGGCTGCTCAAATGGCAGGTGGTAATAAGACCTGCTGTTAAGTGCTGAATCACTTAGCTCATTAGGTTACTCACCCTTGCTACTGCTAAGTAGTGCATTTTCTTTAAATGCATCTTATTTCTTACCTGTTAAATGAATGCTGGAGATCAAGCTGTGTGTAGTAGCAATCTGCCCTTCAAATGCTTAAGCAGTTACATATTCACTTCTGAGTCTTTCATGACCAGTGAGAGAATTGGAGCTCGTGGAGTGCAGGTATCGCTTACTTTGTTGCGTTTTTTTATGCAGGGGTTTGTGTTGTATTGCATTATTGCAAGTTTTTTGCTGTGCATTATCTGGATCGGTCTTGCTGGGACTGAATAGAAGGCCTGAGCTCTGAAGAGCTTGAACTACTTGCTCTGCTGATCTGCTCTAGCCAGGTGTTAAATATGTTAAATGAAAATAAAATCTCAGAATTCCTTCTGTTAGGTGTTTTCTTCCATTATTTTGAAACTTCATGTGACGCTGACACTTGGAGAGTAGCTGTCTTTAAATAAACTAGGTTTGAGCATTTCTTGTGCTTGGTTGAGTTAGAAGCTTAAGACTGTTGAAAAGATGCCTCTCTAACAGTCAGTTTATAGCACCTCAGTTAGGAGATAGCTGACCAAGAAGCAATTTTAGGAGTGTAAAGTTAGATAATACGCACATCCTACATACATGCATTCTGTACACAGCTGTTGTGTGTCTATTGTCATGGTGCAGAGATAATTAATGAGTGAATTTGTGTTAGAAACTGACATTCTTGGACACTTGTTCTGAAATATAAACCTTTGGACCTTCTTTGGAAGGTCTGGCAGTAATGAGGATTAACTACATTTCAATTTTGAAAGTGGATCAGACTATTAATTAATTATACAAGCGAGTTAAGTGGTTTACCCTGACTCTGTGTATTTACAAATTCTGTTTGTGTATTGTTTTGTTTTTGTTGGCACAGTCATTGCCGAAGAGCATTGGAAAACTAAAGAAGCTGAACAATTTGAATGCTGATAGAAACAAATTAACATCTTTGCCCAAAGAGGTAAGTTCTGTACAGATGAGATTGTAGAAACAGAAAACTCTTGATTTCAGATGCCTACAAGAAGTAGCAGGCAACTTTGGTCCCATGGGTATTCTTTCCAAACTGATCAAAACCAGAAACTTGTCTACTAGATCTGAACTGTGGTGATTTGGTGGCTTGGAAGTACAAAATGTCTTTGTAGTTGAACAAAAAGGCTTGGATCTAATTAGCGTGTAACTAACTGGGATCTAATTAATTTTCAACTGTTAATTCCCAGTGTAGATGTCAGGTCCTGCACTATTTGAAGACTTGGAGTTCTGGTAGGGTGCATGCAACACCAATATGTCTCTTCTGCATGTAGTATGAAACTACTGCCACACACTTCCTCACCTCACTGCTATGACCAATATCTAAGGGAAAGTTTCATACTCTGAAAAGTGGCTCAGTGACTGTCTTGACAGTCTTTTTGGTTTTGGAGATCTCTGGACTACTTTTGTCCTTAAATATAAGGACCTGACGTGACCAAGATACCTCAGATTTTGCAGCAATGAGCACTAGGACTTCTTGTCTATTGTAACAGTATGTAGAATGAAATGAGGCTAGAGTTTGTGTTGTGGAACTAAATCTTATTGAAGGCTTTACAAGTTTAGTTGAGGCGTAAATTGTGGAAAAAAAGTCGGGAAAGCAGCATCCTATGATTGTAGCATGGGACTATGAGTTGGTTCTGTTTGTACTACTTTTTCTCTGTGATATTTGTCCAAGTAATTCTCCCTCTTAATTTTCCTATCTAGTGTGTGATTCTGAGCTTGTAGCTATTGTTCTCCACTTTCAGTCACCTAAGGAGCAGGAGGGTTATGTACTTGGGTGACAGCCATTGGATGGAAATTGAGAGGAGTATCAGCTCTGACTTGCTTCCTTATGGAGCTTGGAGAGCTCAAGAAGGAGGTATGAGAAGAAAGCAAAGTGGCAAGGAGATGGGGAAACGCTGAAGAAGAGGGATCAAGCAGGGGCAGCTGCCGTGCTGTGGCACCGGCAGCATCAATCAGTGTCCTGGTCTGAGCTGCCACAGGCCAGTCACCTAATTGGGGGAAGGTGAGGGAGGAGATATGTTAGTACTGCAGCTTTTCTAGCAGAACAGTGTCTTCTCTGCAGTGGTGCTTCTGGTTCTGAACAGAGAATTGTTACAGGTCTTACCCAGACAGGTTGCATGATTGCTAGCAAGAGGCAAGACCCTGGGAAAACTATCTGCGTTGGGATGGGATGGCAGTTTTCATCTTACAATATGCTGAGTTGGAGGAAACCCATCAAGATCATGAAGTTCAACTCCTGGCCCTGCACAGGACAGCCCGAAGAGTCACACCATATGCCTCGAGAGCATTGTCCAAACACTTCCGGTACTCTGTCAGGCTTGGTGCTATTATCACTCCCTGGGGACCCTGTTCCAGTGCCCAGCCACCCTCTGGGTGAAGAACCTTTTTCTGATATCCAACCTAAACCTCCCCTGACACAGCTTCAGGCCATTCCCTCAGGTCTTGTCACTGGTCACCACAGAGAGGAGATCAGTGTCTGCCCCTGTGCTTCCCCTCACAGGGAAGCTGTAACTGCAATGAGGTCTCCCCTCAGTCTCCAGTCTGAACAGACCAAGTGACCTCAGCCACTCCTCATACAGTTTCCCCTCAAGGCCCTTCACCATCTTTGTTGCCCTCTTTTGGATGCTCTCTAATGGTTTAATGTCTTTCTCATCTTGTGCTCATACAGCAGAAGACTTTCCATGTCTTTACAAAGGCCTTTAAGTTAATACATAACACAGGTATGGTAAAATGCCTGTACTTGAGATTTGTGCAGTTTTATGTCTACTGCACCTTTGAGCAGAATTGTTCTGAGTTTAGCATGGAAGGTTTTACTGGTACACTTTATTTCCAGGTTGGACATTAATATCTTGTGTAGTGTATAAGCGCTTTTCTCAGTTAATGGAATACATGGTATTGGAGGTGGTGCATAAGGGCAATCAGTGTGGCTTGGAAGAAGCAGGGACAGGAGCAGGTGAGAGGAGAAGGCTCAGCTGCAGAAGCAGGTAAAGCAGGGGGAATATGGACCATGTCTGTTTGGGGGTATAGTGGGGTCAAGAGCTCAGTTGAAAACAATAGAGGGATTAATACTGAGCAAGATACTGAAGACTTGGAACCAGCGACGTTTTTCAGAGGTGGAATGTGTTGCTCAGTTGGTGACGGGGATATCCAAGGGTGAAGTGAAGAATGAGAGTGTGTCTAGAGAAGTTCAGTGCACATGAGAGAGAGGGAGGGAGGGGGACACCTGCACAGAAGTGGAATGAAGACAGGGCTGAGCCTGTGTTTGGAGAAGGTGAATAATGAGAAAATGGAAGGTAGTGTCTGGAATGAGGTGAGCTGGGGAGTTGTGGAAGTCCAGGAAATAAAAATGAGAGAGGGTGGTTCCCAAGGGAGCTTGGCAGGGAAACAGAGGAAGCAGAGCTCTTTGGCTCCCTATCAATGACTTTGAAATAGAATTTTTATTTTTCCTTTAAAGGTGTCCACGCCAACGTGTCTGTCTCATTAGAACAAGTGCTTTGAAATTACATGTAATGTAAGATTTTATGTTTTGCTCTGTGGATATTTAATTTTTTATTATTTAATTTTAAAGGAAGCCAGCCCTTTTCTAACTGCAGGGTCATCTCACCTTTGATCAGTGCATTTGAATTCCAAGATAGTAATGTTACAAATAGAAAGCATAAACAACTCATGGCAGTGGTGTGCCTCAAAAATACTGTTAATGCTTGCGTTGCAGAACCTGCTTTCTAGCTAACAAGACTTTTCTGTTTCAGTTTTTCAAGTTTCAGTTTGAATTCCTTGGGCTACAGCTGTGAAGTAAAACATTTTTCCTTGAATGTTTTTAGAGTGCCTTCTTAGAGTGCTGAAATGGTAGTTTCAAAAACAAAGTAATCTGTTGCTCTCTGCTCATGTTCCATCTGTTCTTGGAGCTGGATTTTCTCGGTATAGTATTTTTCTTAACCAACAGCATTTTGCTTTAAACCAAACACGAAGATTTCATAGTATACGTTTTCTGCTTAAAATTCAGAGGAATTAAGTGAAGAGTCACATTTCATGTCGCTAAAAGAAAAATGTTCCACATAATTGAGTGCATAGGTATAACAATTACTGTTTGCTGTTATGGAAAGCATCAACGGGAGCAGCTTTAGGGGGCTGATAATGGCAAAGATTTCAATTCTGAGTTTCCCTTTGGATGGCAGGGAGGAACAATTTGGTGTCTTTGGTGAAATGTTCAATTTCCATTTTTGTTCTCATTGTTACTGACTTGGAAAAAAATACAAAATACACTGGTAGTGCACTTAGGGAAGACAGGAAAATGTGTCACCCTTTTACTGTCTGTTGGAAGGCTCTGCTTGACAGTGAGAAAGTATACTGTGTTTTCTGTTTATTTTCATCTTAAACTGACTAACTAAGATTTAAAGCCAGGCACAAGCTTCTGTCAGAAGTAATTTTCAACAACCCTGCCTGCTGTGTGTTGCTTAAGATGTCTCCTGAGACAGTATGGCAAAGACTGGGGTCGTGGACATTTGCACATCAAAGTTGGTATTTGTACACTGGTTCCCCCCTCGCAGAAGCAGAAGTAGAGTATGCAGTGCAGATATTTTTCCTCAGTATGTTTCCCTCTTTTCTTTTACGTGTTTTTCTTACCTCTTCCATTCTTTCTCTGCCTTACAGAGTGCTAGAGCAGCTGTGCGCATGTAGTCTTCGGCCCTATAAAACATGGATATGAGACAGGCTGTTACTGGTTTCTGTTGGAGAGGGACAAAGACACGGTCTTGTGTGTAGAAAAAAAAGTGGAATTCAGCTAGAGAAAAGAGTACTTGTACCCAATACTGTACCTGCTTGGTGTTGCTGTCATTTCATCCAGAATTATTTCAGTAGCAAAGGCCACTTTTATAGATAGGACGGTGGAAATTATGTGCCTGCTTTAATGTAGCCTGGTGAGATAATCTCTGAGTTCTAGCTTTTCTGTGGTAGTGTGTGTTTTTTGGGGAAGGGAGTAGAAGGATGTTGATTTGGTTGTGTTTTGTTAACAGTTTAAGAGAATTGGATTTTGAGTCACTGTGTTAAACTATTACGTTGCAAGATCTATTGCGAGGCACATTTGTAAAACCATTCCTTATCTTTTGGTGTAAAATTTCTTGACTTGGGATTATTAAGGAGTTTGTATGTAAATACACCTTCAAGGTTTCCTGGTTCAAAGGTTCTTCTTTATTGTGTGCTGATAAAGGTAAAATGTGGAAGAACTAAATGTATGACCAAGGCTTGAGTCACAGATTTCATCTTCAGTATCTCATTTTGCAGCTTAGTCTCTCTCTGACTGAAGTGGTGAAACAGACTTCAGCAAGAACTGAGAATGTCTAAACCTGTTCATAGTTACAAATGTTTTTCCCCTTAAACTTGAAAGACCTGCCTGGTGACTCTTTGGTGTTGAAATCCCACCCTGGCACAGGAACGCTGATGAAACTGGTGTGTTGATTTTGGCACTTGCATAAATAACCTCCTTGGAATGTTTTCCAGTTTATGTGCTTTTGTTAATGAGTCTTTACAATCTGCAGAGATCTGGTAATGTGTCCTTCCTGGCTCTGAGATACATTGTGAGAATTATTACTCCATTAGGTAAAACTATAGGGTTGGTTTGTTTTTTTTTTTTTTTTTTTTTTTTGCAATAACTATGGTTTTTAAATTTAAATTTTTTAAAACAAGTTGGGACCACTTTGTTTTTTCTGATTTTAACTTTTGATATCCTGTCCCTTCCCTCATTTGTGTAGAAGTATGTGTGTCTCAAAGGAAAAAAAGAAAGACACTGAGAAAAAGTGCAGGAACACTTGAGTCAGAGGGCTAAGAAGCTGTCTTGGTGAGCCCCTCTCCTACTGTTCACCAGTGGTGCAGGAGGTGTTGAAGTGAGTTTACTGAAGATTTTCCTAGCCAATTTAAAGTTAATAATAACAACAGAATAATAGTTAATGATAGTGAATTGGGCAGTTTTTTCCACCCCTAAATGTACCCTGTGCTTGCAGTTAAAGAATTAATACAGTTTATGTGGAGCCAAGGAAAATTCTGACTTTATTTTCTTTGAACCAAAACAAAATTTTGGATATAGTGCTGGAAAAGATTTTACAACACAAGAGGAACTGTGTTTAAATTGCCACTATATTTATCAGACTTGTTTACATCTGTGAGAGTTTTTGATGCTGACAGCTCTTTTGAGAGTTGAATAAAAGAGATGCATCACTGGACTTCTAGCTAGTCACACGACAGCTGAAGACTAATCATTACAGTATTTGTCATAATGTAATTTTTTTGCAGTGCTTATAGCTGTGTGAAAGGTGCTGACTGCTAAAGGAGAGAAGAATTGATTCATACCTTTTGAGTAGTAAACAGGTGCTGATATCTGCTTGAGAGTCATCAGAAACACCAGCAGAGAAGCAATGTATTAAGACTTGAGTTCTGGAGGACTGTTTAAGGTAGACTAGTAGTGGGTATATGAATGGCAAAAAAGCAGGAGAGTGAAATGCTAAATGCTGGTCATGATGACAACATAGGGGGGGAGTTTTAGCAACCAAGCTGATACCCTGTCTATGTGTGTCCCAGCCTTACTGCTTCTCCATAATGAGGAAGCTGTTAGGAAGATGAGCCTCAGACTGAGATAGAAGAAAAGAGCAGTAAGATCACCCATTAAAGGGTTTAAAGGGTTAAAGGTTTGTGATGCCTCTAGATGCCTCCTAGTGATGCTCATCCTCTCAATCAAGCCCATCTGAATGCAGTTTTGTTCTATCTTCGTAGTATCAATGATCTTAAGATTAGTGCTTCATAGAAATGACCATTTACTGCCTAACGACATGTGAGTTTTGTTTTTGTGATTTTCCTTTTGGTTTTTACCTAGGCTTACTGTTCTTTGGAGTTGGTGTGATGTGACAAGTCAGTAACCCTTAAACTAAAGTTGCTAAAATGAACTAAGTCTCATGAGTATGACTTAGGCATGCACAACTCATGTGAGATCTTTTCCTGATGTCCTGCTCACTACAGAAGAACGTGAGGACTTCTTTAAGCCTCCAGTCCTTGGAACAGTTACTCACGTGCCTAGAACTAAGCACATGCTTGTCCCCATTAAGTGAAGTCTGTGCTGGAAATGAAGTGTGTGCTTAACTGGCGAATGGGCTTGTGGCCTCAGCTGTGTCCTTGCTGCGTATGCGGTGGTTTGGCACAGTTTGTTGTGAGCATGTGACCCTTGGAAAGCATGGCTCTTCCTCAGTTAACAACTCTGAGCCAAACCAGCGACGTTCTGATACCGTGTTACTTCATGGCAGCCACAACAGTGTTTTCCTTTCCGCATGCCATGTAGTGTGTGCACTTTGCCTCCGTGGTACTGCTTCTTGTTTAGGTTTTCAAGCATTGGACCTGATGTCTTTCTGTACTGCTGGATGGGTGCCATCTTTGTTTGAAATTACAAAGATTTTAATTGATTTTTAACTGTCAGCTTGTCCTTTTTTCCTGTGTGATATCTCACTCGATGCTGCTTGTTAAATGCTGTCTGCATTTTCTAAAAACAGTTTCATTAAAAAAATTCAGTGTCTCATTTTTAGCTACCCTACTACCCTACTAAAATAAAAGGTCTTCACTACCTTTGAATGAAACAACCTTTGAACAGCAGCCTGTTGACTGATAGAGAGCAAAGTTATATTAACTGAAGTTTAAATGATTTAGGAGTTACAACCCTCTTTGGCAGTAGAAGAATGTATGTTCTGTCTCCATTTGTTGGCATGCTCTTGTCCAGTATGGGTAAAGAAAAATAAATTGAACATCTCTTGTATTTTCTTAATTGTTAGCCGCTTGGAAAATTATGGGTCAGGTAAATTGATAACCCTGTAAGTATTCTTCAGTCCGTGGTTCTACTGTTACCTTTCATTAAACTGCTTTAAGTGCATGATGACTCAGGCTGTCCTGATTCCACTGCTGCATTTTTCCATTGTCAGAAGTATAGAAGTTTTGGTCTCATCAGGGCTGCATGGCTTTACTTTGTTTGTTTGGCTAACCTGTTTGGATCTCCATGCTCCAAGACTGAGTAATGCAAACTTCATTCATGAAAAGGGAACACTTTGTGCACACTGAGGGCATCACTTGCCAGCTCATCAACATTCCCTAATTGTATTTCTTGCTTTTCAGAGCTACTCATGTTAGAAACACCAATTAGACACTTACTTTGTATATATATTTTTTTAATGTCACAGTGTGTTCTGTGAATGTGTGAAGGCACATTATTTAAGAATTTGTACACTCTTTAAAGTGAATAGCAGAGTTCTTGCACTAAGAAATGTTTGCTTACTATTTGAGTGCTGGTTTCTAAGGGCTTTGATTCACAAGCTAAAATGGCTTGCAAGGTTCATGCTTCTGTGGTACACACAGGGCTGGGAAAGCTGATAATCTTGTGAAATAGCTGTATCTTAGGAGTGCAGTGATTTAAGGGAAATGTCACGGATTCTCTTTTGTCAAGAATGTAGTGCGTTAACTTTGTGCTGTAAATAGCTTGTGAATCAGAAGCCTTGAGCAGCTGATTGCTGTTTTCTTCTGTTAAAAAGCATTTATCATACAAAGGAAGGTGAGTGGGATATAAATGCTCCATTTCTTTGTTTTATTTTGTAAGTCACAGTTGCATCCTTTAAAAGTGGCTTTTTGCTTAGTAAATAGTATAGGCTAAATCAACACTATTTTTACTTTGACTAGTTAAAATATTTTGTGCTATTTGTCTATAATCTCAGTCTTGGGTTAGGTTTTGCAAAGGCACAACTGACAGTTGACAAGAATACAATAATTTCAGCTTAGTTTTGGGGACTTCTGGCCAAGGTATAGTTACATATTTGCTATAGTGTGAGGGGAGAACCTTCTTAGATGTATGTCACTACAGAAGTCCTCTGATTCTTGAACGGAGGTGTTCCACTGTGTTTAGTTCGGAATCTAACTCTATAGTTAGATTCTAAGTCTACTTAACTTAAAAGCTTCAAATGGCATTGGGATATTTTGCCTCTAATACTTGGAGTAAGAGAAGAGAAATCTTTTTTCACCTTCTTACGGTGAGTTTTGGAACTGGCAAACAAACAACAGGGCTTTTTGAAACTCTGTATGATAAGCAAACAAAGATGAGTTTCCTTTGTTAATAGGAACAAAGAGTTACTTGAGGCAGCTTTTGAATTCCTAGACCTGATTATCTTCCTGTTTAAAGTAGTTCCCTCTGGAACATAAAGTTGGAATGAGGGTTTTTTAATCAAATGTGGAGGGTTTATTTTTCTGAAAACAGCTACTTTTGGTGCAAAATGTAGATTTTTAAAGGTAAAACTGAAAAATCCCATCTTTTGCACCCAAAAAAACGAATTAGCTTGAGAATGCAAGTGCTTATATTTGGGTAAATTGATAGAGACAGAGGATATTAGATTAAAATAGATTAAAGAAGGCCAGTTCATGTGGGAATCATGTTGAAATTGGATGCTTCTAATGAATTGGGGCATCAAAGATTTTACCAAGTCTTCTGCTTCTAGTGAAATTTTAATTAATCTTTGTGGACTCAATAAATTTTGGGAGTTGATAGGTGTATTTAGCATTTTGCCTTGCTTCAAGCCCCATTGCGCTTGCCCGGATATAAAGTTGCCATGAGGAAAGAAAGAATTAACATGTAAAACATAGAGCTAGAAAAAGTTGACTGTAGGGTGTTTTGTGAATGTTGGGCACAGAGTAGCTTCTGTGCGGTTACTGGTTTCTTCTGGGTGCGGAAGGCTCTGAAAGGTAGCTAGAGTGTGACCTATATGTAAAGATATCCATTATTTGCAGATACAGATGTTCCAGAGACTGCCCCAACAGACTTGCTTCAGGTCAGACTTCTTCTAAACTAACACTTGTTTGCAGTCTGTACCTCTGGGGGAAGTGTCTGGCAGGCATTGTAACTTGAATGTGCTGTGACACACTCTGTGACCCGTACTGCATGCTTTTGTTATGCTATGGTACTGCAACAAAACCAGACTTGCTTTTTTTCCCCCCCCCCCTCTTCTCAAATGTAGGTTGGGGGCTGCTGCAGTCTTAACGTCTTTTCTGTACGTGACAACAGATTATCTCGAATTCCCTCTGAAATTTCACAGGCCACTGAACTTCATGTCCTGGATGTTGCTGGAAACAGGCAAGAGATTTTCGTATTTTCATGTTCTTTTGCTGTATTTACTTAATTCTTTCTGATAGCAAAAGATAGTATGTCTAAGAACTGAGTAATAAAAAAACAGTTATGACATTCCTGTTAGTGTTACTGTTGAAATTGTTGAAGTAGTCATCCCCCTGGGCCAAAAGTAGCATGAATTGTGTGTTGTCATGAGTGTGATTTTTGGATTACTTTGACCCTGAAGAAGAGATTGGATTTAAAAAACAACCCTCTGGATTTGTATATTTCTGAGAATATAGGCAGTGGATAGAGCTTCAGGTGAAGCTACCAAGCCATGTCAAGTGGCACTAATATTGAGTGTCTTATCTTCGTGATACAGTGTGAGTAACAAGGAAAGCCACTTTGACCTTGCAGCTTCTCATGAGTCTTAGTGCTTCAAACATCAACATGCAAAACGAGTGGATTAAAGCATAAACCAGCAAATTAGTTCAGTTAGTAGGAAGTTAAATGAAAAAAAAAAACCAAAATGGAGGAATAGCGAAGGGCATCTCATCTATGCAATATAATTGTCTCACAGGCACTTGCTTATTTCTGTTCTGGCCACTGTTTACATGTAAGGCTCCTGACAGGAAGAAGCTGTCCGCCTTCCAGGGCACTTTACTGCAGTAGAGGAAGCTCAGTGTAGTTTTACCTGTTGTTCACAGCTTCAGAGGATTATGGTATAAAGTTCAGCTGCAGATTTTTTTTTTTTTTTAAAGAATGGAGTAGTTGAAATTGGTGACTACTGCAATGCCTTCTGTTAGAGGCATTAAATTCAATCCTGTTTGTTCCAACTCAGCGATGTATACTTGAGTTGCCTTCACGACCGTCTATTGAGTCTCCTAGAGAGTGTCCTGACATTTTTACTTTGCTTTTTTGAACTAGGCTGACGTATCTTCCCATTTCACTGACTACCTTAAAGCTGAAGGCTTTGTGGTTGTCTGATAACCAGTCCCAACCTCTGCTGACATTTCAGACTGACACAGACCCTGAAACAGGAGAAAAGATTTTAACATGTGTATTACTTCCTCAAATGCCTTCTGAGCCTGGTTGCCAAGGTAAGTGCCTAGAGTCAGCTTTTCGTTATGTATAGAAGTATTATTTCTTTGTTTACTGAGTTGTCCCATAAAGTTTTGCAAAGCATGCATAATCTCTAGTGAGCAAAGTAGCAAAGTTATGGTTGAATTTTTGACATTAAACTTAGATTTTTCTGTTATCCTACTAGTCTTCAGAAGACTTGAAAACTTGGCACTGAGTGTTACTGAAAATACAGTGACAGCAGCTACAATAAATAAAATACAGATCTGTAAGAAAAAGAGTTACTCATATCACTATTCTGAGGCTTGCCAGTGGGCTAAGTAGTGGTGTCCATATTTGTGTACGTTGATTATACATCTTAAAGATAGATATATATAGATATATATATATATATATATGGTTAAATGGTGGCTTTCCAACTGCAGTCTTTTCACCAGCAAAATAAATTGCATAGCTAATAGTAAACAGTAGACTTTTTACTTTGTAGCAAACTAATTTTCTTTCAAGCAAAGGTGCTGTACAGTAACTTTATTATATTTATCAACAAGTGTAGAATTGCAGTATAAGTGGCTTTTCCCTTTCATGCTGAAACTTGCCTCTGGGTCAGGTGGAACCATAAACTCTTCTGTTGGCTGTGCTGCTGCTCCAGTAACTTCTGAATATTTTTTGTCCTCGAGCTTTTAAAGCTGTGTGTGAGCATTCCAGGGGATTCATCTGAGCTAATATTTAAATCTCTGCTGTAATGACTGGAGAGTAATTTATCCCATCCAAGAATGGACTTTTAAAAGAAAATTGTGTGGATTCTTCTCCACTGAGTACAAAGGGGCCTGAAGAGAAAAGTTCAGCTGTGGGTATTTGTATTGTAGGTACCCAGACTTAATTCCAGTGTTTCAATTGTATATGGCTGGAGCAAATAGAAACCATTAAAGCAGTAGGAGTTGTAGGAATGTCTCTGGAATGTCTCTGTTTTCAGCTTCTGAATTTTAAGAATAATTAAGAATTAAAATAAATAAATGAATTAACCCCTTTGCAATTCGAGAAGATAAGGCTAGTTCAAGAAGAGTGAGGTCGATTTGACTTCCTCTAAAGGCCGTACTACTAGAAATTAGATTTCCTCCTCTCCAGATGAATCTCTTGGCTTCAAGGGTAGAAGGCTTGGAGTTCAGATTGCTGGATGTGTATGCCTAGCAATACTGAAAGGATGAGGTTAGTAAAAACAATGATCCTATGTTATGGAATGCCATTTAGGGAACTGGCTAATGTCAGCTAGCAGCCATATTCCACAAGAAAAGCAGGTATAGTGGCACGTCTATTAAATTATATAGTCAGTTCAAATACAGAAATACCTAATTTATACAGAACTATTGTGTATATACTTGATAAAAGAAAACTAATGTTAGTTCTGTTTTCTTCCAAAAACTACTGCTGAAGAAATCGCCACTTGTAAGTCTTGAATAAGTGATCGTTCAGTTATTGCAATTATGAACAGTATAGCATGTTGATTGTGTGACTTCACATGCATGTTGTTGTGAGTCTTGAGTTACATTTTCCTGTTCTAACAGATAACCTACCACGATGTGGTGCATTGGAGAGTTTGGTAAATGAAATGTCAGATGAAACATGGAACGAGCGGGCAGTGAATAGAGTCAGTGCAATTCGCTTCTTAGAAGATGAAAAAGATGAAGAGGAAAATGAAATGGTATGTTTTCCAAGCCTTTGCATACCTCCAGACACTGTGACATTAATGCAAAAGTACAAAAAGTCTCTGAGCATTCTTGCTGTAAATGTTTCAGCTTGAACTGCATGCTTCGTGTGTACATTTGGAGAAGAAACTGTTCATGTTGGCTGCTGCAGCTTTTTATGTTGACTTTAAATGCCTTTGTTTTTTCTGCTTTGAATATAACTTTTATATTCTGATGCAGGGCAGTCTTCTGTTTTGCTTTGTTTTCCTCTGTCTGCTCAGGATGTTTTCTTTCCAGAAAGAAGATAGGATCTTTCTGTGCATCTGTAAAGTTTTACTGCCTGAAAGTATATAGGGTCTAATTTAGGATTCCAGCACTCTGGCATGTGTCTCCATTAAGCTTGCTATTGTTTGTCTTTCTAATTTCTGTTTCCAGTCTCCTTCTTGCTCTCTCTCATTCTTTTTTTTTTTTTTTTTTTTAACTCCACCATTTGCATTGAAACAACCATAGTGTCCATAAACAGCAGGAATGTTGCTCATTAGTTTCCCACTTAAACAGAGGATGTGGGAACATCTGTCACTGTACTTATAAGACCTCTCCATTAAGTTGGGCTCTGCATGTCCTGAAGATCAAAACACAACATGATCTGTAGTTCTACTAGCTTTTATTAACAATTAAAACTCTCTGTAAAGATTAAGACTGCTTCAGTCACATTTTTAATGTGCTTCTCTGATGCTCTAAAAAGTTGCTGGTGGTCCTCATTAGATTTCAGCTTGAGATACTTCAGGGCACTGTCTGGATTGTTTTAGTTTAAAAAGTGACTATAAAAACTCCTACTTTAGTATGGAAATGAAAAAATAGGGTAGTTGCTTACTCCAAAGCAGCAGAAACAAAATATCTCTTAACAGGCATGGTTCACAGACTGATAGGGAGTTCAGAATGATGCTGCTTAACAGCTGTGCCAACCTGAGAATGTCCATGCAGTAGTGAGGGCTCAGGTGTTGAAGATAACTGCTTTCAGTCCTGGTATTACAGCCTGATTTGAGGCAAGAACCTTTCTAGGGGAAAAAAGTTTATGATCTTTCTGAGGAGAGGGAAGGGCAGATTTCCAAAGCAGTCTTGACCAAAGCATCCACTTATGGGTCATCAGTTCTGCTGTACTCTGCACAGTTTACAAGCATGCCACTAAAAAGTAAGTGCATGTATACCTGTATTACACATATATTGTATTTGTGGTGTTCTGTTGGTCTCCAGCCTGGATGCTAATTGGAGTTGTTGTAAATTTTTGTTTTCCTTGTAAAGGTTTCGGCACAATGATAGACATTCCTGTGTCTAAGGTGGGAGAGAAATACTCCCTCTTCCTCTCAAAATGCTTGTTCTCAACTGACTAGAGAACCAGACTATGTGGTGAGGCTGAAAGGCAAATGGAGCTCCACACAAACACCATCTAAAACTGTAAAGAGATCTTGTGAGAGTCTTTCAAAATCAGATGGATGTTTTATGTTTGAAGTGTGATCTTAAATCATTTGCATGCTTTTGGGGAGAAAAAAAATCCCCAAGTATCGTTACGAAAGAATCTTCACTTCATAACTTGTAATTGGAGTTCACTTGAGCGGCTTTCAGATTAGTAGTCCAAAAGAGGACAAAATTTGCTTTCAGAGACTTCTTAAAACCTCCTTCCCTGTCTTCATAAACAAGTAGCTTTTAAAGTGTTGTTCATCACAGAGCATCGTAGTTTGAAAAGGAAAAAGGGGGAGGAAAAAAAGGAAAAAAATTGATACTTAATATTTGGTATTTGAATGCTGAAGCCTTGAAAGTGTATGTTGTTTTTGCAGAGAGACAAAGGCAAAACCACTTATTGCGCTGTTTATTTTTAGAGAACACTTCTAAGGCGAGCCACTCCACACCCTGGAGAATTAAAGAACATGAAAAAGACAGTGGAGAATTTACGGAATGATATGAATGCTGCTAAAGGACTGGATTCAAACAAAAACGAGGTCAATAATGCCATTGACAGAGTGACCACTTCTGTGTAGAGTTTCATCTCCAGGTTTTACCTCCTGTGTCTTCCCCTGCTGTTTAAATGTTCCTGTCGTCTTCTGGGACCTCACTGAGCCCCTTTTTGTTTTTAACCAGAACCTGATTCATCGCCTCCATACACATGAAAAGTGCGACCCGCTGGAAGAAAGTGCCTTATTTCATCCAGGCAGTGAACCAATAATTTCCAAATCAATTTTGTAATTTTAATAGTCCTAGGCTTTTTTAAGTTTAATACACTACTGTATGCAGAATACAATATTTTTGTCTTAAACACAGGGGAAATAATGCTTTTCTTTTCCAGAGTGCTGGGATACCTTCCTCCCAGTGGCTGGATGTGCTGGTGAGAAATATAGTTTTGTGGGAAATCGGTACATTTTTTTATTTTTTGGCAGCTCAGATGGTGTAAATTT
This sequence comes from Corvus moneduloides, assembly GCF_009650955.1. Taxonomy (NCBI): domain Eukaryota; kingdom Metazoa; phylum Chordata; class Aves; order Passeriformes; family Corvidae; genus Corvus; species Corvus moneduloides. Next base: position 26,381,924 of record NC_045478.1, read on the forward strand.
TAAATTTTTGTATAGGACTTTCATAACAAGATGATGTATTTCATTTTTAAGAGAAAATTTATCTTGAGCGGTACATATTTTAGTATTTGTGGAAGAGAACAAGTTTCATGGACAACTGTATTCATTTGTTTGTACCACCCATTGTGCCTTATTGTGTCTGGTATGTCATATTAGTCTTAAATATAGAAATTCTCGAGGAAAGTGAGTAGATTTGGTCTCTTGCTTTAGATATGTTTTTCTTTCTGGACAGTAATTTGTTGGGAATTTTACAGCAGAGAATTTATGTTTGTATTATGAGATCTTAGGTTGTGAAGCACAAATGTTAGTTTTGTTGTAAACAGAATTAAGATTAAATGACCAAACTGCTAATGTTCATTACATAATGCACTCACACTTTAACTTAGTTGTAATGAAACATCTTGGTTTGGATGCCTTGTTGCATTGCAGTCACTAGAAATTCATGCTTCCATTGTTTTTTTCTTATATGTGCCATCTGTAAGATAACTTGGAAAACAGCATGATAAACTTTCAGAAGCACAGTATGAAATTAGTTTTATGTATTACACAAGAAAGCATGATTCTTTAAAGTGCTTTGGTGGTTTTATAAAAATTTATAAAACCATAATAAAAACATCTTTAAAAGCTTCAGTAGATGTGATGTATCATTAAACCAGCAATTAAAGTATCTATGAATTAATGCTGTCACTGTTACTGTGTTGCACTTCAGTTGTCCAATGCTGCTTTCAAGGTCTTATTAAATCTGTGGGTTCTGGTTTGTTTATAAAGGTAAGTATTAACTGAATTGAATTCAGTAAATAACAATTTTGCAAAAGCCTGATAAAGACTGATATTGATGTCTCTGGGTTCTGTACGTGCCATGAGCTAACAAAGACAGTGCACTGACTGGTTCAGTGAGGGACTTGAGGTGCAGAGCAAAAATGTCATATATTTAGTGTTAGATAATGCAATGAACCCAAATTTCAACAAAATGAAAGACCTGAAGTTTTGTGTGGCTAATGATGCCCTTTCTTCTACTGAATGTTTTTTCCAGTAAATGTTGGTTGTATGAGGATATCTAGGAGAAGGTGGGAAAGGAGGAGATCGGGGAAGTCATAATAACTTGTGTTCAAATTAATACCTGCAATATGTGATAATTTTTTAGTTTAACTCTTTGAATTTTCATTTGAAGCTTTTACAAAGGGCACTGCTCTCTTTTTGATACTGAGCAAGTAGGTGTTACAAGCCATCTGCAAGTATTCAAATCTAACCTGGTACAATGCATTAGTTTTCATTTCTCATCCTAAAGATTCCTCATTTAAGCTTCAAGACATGGTTTCTTTGCAGGAGGGTGCTGGAGGTTTGTAGGTGTTAGGTCAGTTCAGTGGTAGTGCTGTTTCATTCTTCCCAGAGGAGAGTTCTCCTGGTTATTCTTGGTAAGCTGCTGTTAAAATAAAACCAAAAAGAAAATCAGGTTTTGGTACAGCTCACTCCAACCTTGGGTAGAATTTTCTTTGTAAAGTACTTACTGGAATCGGCACAACGAAAGTTTAAAAATACAGGAAACCCTGTACCCAGAGTCCAAGTAAACCGCAACAAACCCATTTGAGATGAAAAAAAAAATTCCTAAAAAAGACAGTTCCTAAAAGAGCCAAAGGTAGCAAGTCTCTGTGAGGCCAATTTTTCATTTGGAGGCCGTGGTTTGTTTAGTTTTTAGTGTCTGCTCCATCAGCAAGATGAATGCATAAAGCCTGGATTTGGGCCCTTGCCTGACATGCCACCAGATGAAAATAATTAACTGCCCTTGTGCACCTCCTGCTGCAGTCAGAACATGATGCAAGTCTTGTCCCAGTGCTGTGATATGCTCTGTGTCGCTTGGCAGTTCCTTTTTGTACATTCAGCAGGCTCGTGGAGACTGCTGCAGCCCACAAACTCACCACAAGACAAGCACTACTTGCTGCATCCACTTTGACGCAAAGTAACTGGTCAGCAGTCAATATTTTTTACTTCGGTGATTTTTTAAAAATTTTTAATAGTGGAAGGAGTATTTGTTGTGGTTTCTCTGACTACAGATAAATAAGTGGGTGATCCAGGCTGGTTGCCTTCATTTGGGATGGTTTCACATTCCTGCACCCGAGGGTGGCTGGTATCATTTCTTGTGGTCGTCTCAGCCAAAGATGGGTGGTATGAAATGCATATTGAAAATGTTTGCCTCCACTCAATTGTAAAAGAAAATAAATTGAGCTCAGACTAGAATCCAACAATTGCTTAATGAGAGGTTAGAGGAGCTGGTCCTTCATCAGACCAACCAGCTACTATCCCCCGAGGAATGTTGGTGTTTCCTTGCTTTTCACTGCCATCTGTCTTCACTTTTTTAACTTGTGTAGTGGAAGTCTGGATTTTTATTATGTTTTTTCAGTCAGTGTCTGGGGAGAGATAAAGGAGGTGTGTTTTTCAGTCTTTTACACTAACACTGCGTAGCACTGTATCTCGTTAATGTCTTTTGTTTATACTTTTTGGTGAGGCAATTTGAGATTCTGCTCTGCTGCAGGTAGTTGAACAGTGTATACAAGGTAGTGTAGTGTTTGAGTCTGGCAGTAAGTGTAATTTCCAGGCTACACCCTGAGGTATGGGAACAGCTGCTGGTGGTATGGAATAATAGCAGATGAAGTGTTGCTTTTCAGGGCTGACAAGATGCTTGAATACTAGCTGTGCAGAGACAAGTGGCTACCCTCTCTCTCCTAATGCTGGTTCAGAGCAACTTGCATGTCATTCCACTTGATCAAACCTCCATCAGCTTAGACCTCAGAAGTCCCTCTGATCTCGAGCGATCCATGTATATGCCATTTTATAGAGTGGTTGAGGTACACTTCTCCCAACAGTGTTGATAACATTCCAGGCAGTTTTAACTGTGTTTTATAGCCAGAAAAAGCTGATGACACATGTTCTGATGAAGCAATGTCTGTCCTTGAAAGCACAAGCCCTATCTTCCCAGTCTCTGTTTTTTTTTCTCTTGCTGATGCTGTGAGGAGCCTGAGTAGTAAATATGGTTATGAATTTTTTCTCTATAAACTTTTCCTACTTTGTAAATCTTTTGAGAGGTGGGTTTAATGCAAAGAAGCTACAAAATTTGCATGCTGTTTTATTAGCTATAAACAGGTAACTGGGGAAAATCAACTCACCGTACTGGTCGAGTGGATTTAATATTAACCTGCCAGGTACTGCATGCAAGTTCTCTTTATTCAAAGTCACAATTCCTAGCCTTAAAAGAATAGGAAGGAAAAGGGCACACCTGTGCTATCGTAGTTAGTGTAGCAATGGATTTTTCCATCCTTTGTGTGTTGCTCCAGGCTTTTCCCACAACTTCCATGTAATTTATGTGTTGAGATTATTTTTCTGGCTTAAGTGCCATATTTTTGATAATCAGCGTATTGTAGGAAAGCGTGTACTGGAAACTTGCATGATGCTGTTCTTTCCAGCAAGTGACTTGTTTGTGTCCTGCTTGGCCTGCTGCTTGTCTAGCACTGATGCTTTACTAGTGCTGTGTGAGCAGCTTTTTGCTGATTAGCTACTTAACAGGTTTCGCTACTTGCAGCTCATAATTTCAGCTTTTAAGAGAGAGTAGTGACGCCAGGAATTAAGTTTTATTAAAAGGGCATTTTTTAGTATATTGGTTGATACTATCCAGGTTTGCTGTAAATGTCCGCCTCCCACTGAGACAGAAGTACACTTTATCAGAAGTATCTAGACCTTTTGTTGTGGAGAATTCACCACCATTCTTTGCCTTGACTCCAGAAAATAAAATTACTTTAGTTTTTCAATTGACTTGATAAGAGTGTTTCCCATCTTCAGTCTCCGACAAACACACAAATCTGTTTCTGTGCTTGGGTTGCTGTCAGGGAATATGACAAAAGCTGTCTGGTCTTGACTACCAGTAATTGTTTTGGGTGTTCCCTTTCTTCTGAAGCAATTGTGAAATTTTCAGAGGAACAGTGCCTCCCTCTTTTATTATAAAGTCAGGATTGTAATCATTATTCCACTAGCTGAATGAAGAATGTGATTTTTTTTTTTTTTTTTTTTTTTTTTTTTTTGAAGTGGGTAGCACATGCCTGATTTGAGGACAACTCTCTGAGCTGCTTTGCAGGAGCCGTCCTGTCTCCTCTTCTGGTGGGTGTTGGAGACAGTGTTTGTTTTATTCCCACTTACACAGTTCTTGTGGCAGTGGGCTGGTCAGTCATGGGTTCTGCCAGAGCAGAGGGCTTTGAGGATGGAGCTCAATAAGTGTAGCTGGACTGTGTGCTAACTTCAGGAGCAAGGGTTCATGGCAGTCTGGTTTTAAATTTGTAACCTGTTCAAGGTATTTGCCTCTAAAACTGTTGTTATTAGTCCCTTAACTCTGAGATCTTAACAAGTAGCTGATCTTTTTCTAGGAGAAGACCTCTCTTGAAAATACAGCAGCACTATTGTCCATGGAGAGAACTCTGTGGCTCCTCAGTGATGTTTCCGAGAAGGGTTTTAGCAAACCTCCCTTGGCATTAACACCAGGAAGTGGACACCTGATGTACAGTAACCTTTGACACTGTTTCTCTGATGTGCTCTTCTATTGCTGGGGAATGTTGTCTTGGCTGAAATCTCTGATGTGCAGCTGGTGGTGACAGCCAAACACCAAATGTTAGCAACTCTCACTGTGGAAGACCAGTGCTGACTGCAGTAATTTTCCTCAAGATCCACAGATGCACACAGAGCTTGGAAATACCACCAAAGCATCAGCAGCTTGGATTTCAGTTTGTACGCATCCCCCAGTATGATGCGGAGAAAGGACTTTGAAGCGTTTAAATAGTTTTGTGTCCAACTAAAACTGTCTTCTTTTGCTCCTGAGGCAAACTCAGGCAAGTTAAGGGAATATGCTCATGATGGAAACAGTCTGATTCTATGATCACTCTCAGTAACTTGCCAGTTTTACTCAACCCCAAAATAAATGGGCTGCTTTAAATCATTCTGAAGTAGCTCATAGGAGATATGATTGTCCCGTATTTCTGGAAGATTAAACAGGGCACTACATGATGACATGATTATAAACGAGTGAATTTTTTTTTAGTTTGTTAATGGCGTCATGAACTTCCACTAAGCAACTTAAAACCAAAACAAAATCCAAACTAACTAGCTAAAAGGTTTGTTTGAATATTACTGATGACTTTTGTTCATTCAAAAGGGAAGAAAACTTCCAAGTCTGAAGAGCATTTGCATAGTGGGTATTTTTAGGATAACCTACAGCAATTTTTTAAAATTGTATTTTCAGGAAATTTAAAAAATCTTATCTGGATAGTTAATACTTGAATATCTGAGTTTGAAATTAAGTCATATATTTACTGCTAGCAAAGTGTATAAGGCTTGCTTCCATAATCAGTTCAGGCAGCTTTTACGTTGTCTCTCCTCCAGTGAAAGTATATTCAAGGATGCCTTTGTTTCAGCAGCATTTTGTTCAGCTTTTGTTTCATGTGAATTACACAATGCTTTCTTAGAAACAGTCTTTTGTACATTAAAAAGGGAATGAGTCCGAAATAGTTTTTGATTAGTAGAATGTGTTATGTGTAGTTATACTTAGAAGCACGAAAGTGTTCTAGGAAATGCATCTTTAAAAACATTTTCTTTCCCATAATTGTGCTATTTAAGCAAATCATCTTTTAAATAGAAAAACAGGTAAGAATATGTGTTTGGGGTTTTGAGTTGAATTGTAGTAGCAAGTGTATGACCATTGTAATGTTCTAGGTAACTGGTTTCTACTTGCCAGTGGAGACCAGGCTGTGGCTGTAAGCAGAGTGCTTCATTTTCCCTGTGTGATTTCAGTATGGTACTTCAGAGACATGGGTGGCTTTCATATCTTGGCTTTTATTGTTAGGCTCTTTTGGATTCTCTTTCATTTACCACCTTTGTTTCCTGGAGGAAATGCATTCTCTAGGGCATTTGTTAGTGAGATCTTACCAGAACAGACACCTTGTGCTTTATGAGAACAATTTGTCCTCTTAACGTACAGGGATATGATACGGAGCAGTAGTTATGTTACGAAGAGGCTGCCTTTGAAAAGATGAAAAACGTGTTGAAAGGAGGTAAAAATGTCACTTGACTTGCTGGTGAAAAAGTGAAGCAAAACAATCTGTTACCAATCAGTGAGGATCATTAACAGTGAAGGGAGAAGAAAAATGTGTTTCCATGGAACATAATAACTGCTAGGCTGGTAAATATTTTCTCCCTCAAAACACATCTGCATTTACAAAACATCAGTGTTACACCACCCACATACCCACGAAGTTTAAAGTCCTAAATACAGAATTTGCCTTCTTTGTTTCATTCCACCTATTTTTAAGCAGATGTAAATCTATGTGCATCTCACTTTGTGTTTGCTACTAATGACTGAAACCAATCACGTTTTTAATCTTTTTGGGTCTTAGCTTCCCCACATATGAAACACAAGAAAGAACTTCCAAACTCTACCTGTGTAGTAAGAAGACCAATTATCATCTGTAAAATTCTGTGAGGAGAACTGATCATTTTTTTCTTCATATTAGGATATTTGCCAGTAGCCTCCTGTCTCAAACCGTGGTCCTATAGTATTTAATATAATGGGAATGAGCTAATAAATTACTGCAAGTTTTTTGAGAGAGCTTCGTTTTTGGAGTACAAATCTACTTTCTGTTACCTGAACTACCTTGAGGGGTGATGGAAGCTTGTCGCCCATCTAAAGCAATTTTCATTAATACATCAGAGTAAGGAATTGGCTTTATTTTTGGCAGGGAAAACAAAATCCAGTAAAAAAAATCAGACTGAGGGGCTGAGTTCACTATCTGCTTATTTCCACCCCTCTCCCTTTTCTTTCATCAAAAAGGATCAAGGTGTAAAAAACAATTGAGGATTAAGATTTGTTTGCAAAGTAGTATTAGCCTGCACTCACAGCAGTAGCATTCATTGGCTCGGTTTCTCCATTTTACTTTGTGAAAGTATAATTCCTGTGGTGTTTTGCATAGAGCAGGTACGTGCAAATATAGACTAAAAGGCATTTCTGGTTGTTCCATTCCATCTTCTGCTACTGATAGAACCAAATTAGGAAACTTTCATAAAGATAATGCTATCCACAGTACTGTGTAGACCTGGTGAAAATTCTTCACCAAAATTGTTCTGTTGTCTCTGTTTTACTTTGTAGTGCTGTAGATCAAAAATATTAAAGACTAAAATTTCTTGGGTTACAGGTGTTAAACAGGTACTGAATTTATTTTCAGGTGTATGTCAGCATGAGGAAAAGCATCCTGCCATAGGAGAAGGCCGACAGGGAGCAGGAGTGCCCTGTAGCTCTGTGTTCCCAGCTGAACTGCAGGGGGCATAGGGATGTAAAATCTACTGATGTTCATCACCTTGCTCCTTGTGCATACAGGAGGCTGCCACTGCAGTTCAATGTATGCCTAAAATGATGAAGGGATTGTCAGCATAAGCTTAATTAGAAGTCTCTGTTACGTTGAGGGAATAGCCTTTTACTCGTCTTACAGAATTTGGCAGGCTGAGTTTGAGAAGCTGTTGTTTAGGATTAGGGGTCAGGGTCAAACAAGGATGAGACATTTCCTTGGAAGGAGTTAAATGCTTCACTGTACCCGTGTTTATTTTTAGAGTGAAATTGCTTTATGACTTCCTAATGAGCTTAGAAGTTGACAAGGATTTAATTTGTCTCTTGAAATACCCTGAACATTGAGAGATGTCACATTAGCTATTCTGAAATACAACAGACCAAGCCAATAGCAAACAATTGCACCTAGTGTACTGTTTATCTATCTGATTAGAATTGCTATCCCCTTAGTTAACAATCACAGAAAGCAAAGTTTCTGTTTAGGGTACCCTGTGTTTTCCTTATTCAAGATGAGCGTGAAGAAATATCAGGAGATATCCTGCCTTGCATTTTGAATTGTCAGGAGGAAGGGGAGCCACTGCCGTGTTGTGATTGTTTGTGCTGCTTTCCCACTGATAACTAAATTGGCAATCACCTCCAGTGTCCTGAGCAATGTGGTTTAGAATAACCAGGAATATGGGCTATTTATCTGCAAATAGTGGTATCACTGAGTGTCAGTGCAGTTCAAAATGTGGTTTAACAGCAAATTTCCTGCAGAAGCCAATCATGCCTTCCTTGTACAATACAAATAATCCTGCATTGGGGTTATCATCTTTTCAAGGCTCACAGAAAGGTCTGTGGTGTTTTCCAGTGAGGTGCTGAGATACTGTCCATTTCCATTTCCTAGTGTTTTCAGCCATCCTGAAACCAAAAGCAAGTGAAGAATCCCAAGGGGACCTTTGGCAGCTGAAGATGAATCAGTGTGTCCAGCATGAACAATCTTGTCCTATTTCCTTGTCTTTATCAACTTTAGATCCAATAGAGATGGTGACATCTGGGTTGCTGGTAGCAGCAAGAAATCTGTGTGTGTGTGAATATAAACATTCTGCATTTAAAAAGGAAAATGGAAACTTAAAGAACTGTTAAATCTGAATCAAATACCTGTTAAAACACGTGTAAGTCACCATGTGCTTCTTATTGCCCCACCACAAGCTTGTTGAAAGTTGTTTTTGTTAGGTTGTTTTCTCTATTGATGTATCTTATTTGTATGGCATCAGGATGCTTTTTGCCATCGGATTTGTATCACTGTAAGAAAATGCAGAGGTGAGGTTAAAAGAAAGCTTCAAAGAAAAAGTTACTTTGAAAAGTGACTTCTAAAATACAGTGAAATTTAGGTACATAGGTGACCTTGACACAACTTGTCATGTATAAACTTCTGTGTACGAGTGAGAGAGGTGGAGTATTTTGGATGTAAATAAGTAATGGACATTTTGGGATAACTGGACTATAATCACTTTGAAAATCACCAATCCTTAAAAGATCAGTTAAGTGTTGTGCTTTCTGTTGGTACCATTCAACAAATGAAACATTTTATTTAATGAATAATGAAGAGGGGAGTGACTTAATAGTTTTTTAAACTCAGGTTGTGAGATGAGATGGTCACTAAAGGTCTAAGTGCTCTTGTTTGTTTTCTTAATAGTACACTTTATTGAAGACTGTTGTTGATCATTAATTCTTCTTTATGATGCTGAAGGTAGGCTCGGTCCCGTGCTCTTAAAAATCCTTAAAGGCTTCCACTATTTTCAGCAGCCTTTGCTTGTTCTTTGTATCACCAGTAATGCCCATTAACTGGCAAAGTCTCTCTCTGGGACTGAAGGTACCTCTAAAGGTAAAAAAGGGAAACAGTATTTGCAAGAATATAAAATAACTTGCCAGGGAGTTTCTGCACTTACATACTTCAATTGCTTTCTTAAAATCTATTAATTGCCTTTTTTTTTTTTTTTATGTCCTCTTCCCCCTCAGGACTCTATTAAGTGGCTTCCCAAGTCTCCTAAACTGTACAGTGGCCATAACTGGAGCTCCCAGGGCTCTCGCTGGGCCTCGTTGAAGGGAAAGGAAGGTTTTCATGGTGGTAACCTGCACAAATTCAGCTCTGCTAATGGAAAATGGAGAGAAGGAAGGATTAGTCCTGAGCAAGAAGCAGAGGAACTCGAGGATCCTGATGATGTAAGTAGTCTTGAAATTGGGGGAGACAATGTGTATCTATGAAGAGGCTATGGCTGCTCACAGTGCTATGGAGCAGAGCACTTCGGGTCTGTGCATTGCTTGTACTCTCATGTCCTTGCTTGTGCAGATGGTGCAGAGTTCAATGTTTTATTCCTTTACTTTGCTTGCAATTAATCCATCCAACCCTCAAGAGTACAGTTCAACTTGCAGGTTAAGATGAGTAACCTGAGCAACGCTGAGACACGTTTTTTACTTTACTCCTACTTAGATCTGTGGTTAGCAGCCTCCCTCCATCTCTTTCAGGTGAGTAGGTTGTTGGCAGTACTTGGGGCTCAGCGTCTCCCTGGGCCTGGATGGTAGAAAGGAGAGGTTGCAGTGCTACTCTGCTGCACGTTTTGGGTGGTGCCCTTCCAGGATGCTGATGTCTGTGAGCCCCTGCCTGCTGTAGTTTCTCCAGCCTGTGCCTGGCAGGTGTCTGTCACCTATGCAGCAGCCTGGCTGTCCTCCTGGTCCTAGCCTGGGAAAGGAGGTTGTGATTGCACTCTTGCAGCCTTTCCCTTTCAGGGCATTGCTCACCATCCTTCCTGATGTTTGCTGGGAGATGAGGGAGGAACTGGGGCTCCTGCTCCTCTTCCTCTCTTTCCTTCCTAGCCCCTGTGAGGGCTCCTGGTGTGCCCCCTCTTCCAGCCCACAGTCCTGGCTCTTGCTCATGGGCTTCCTCCCTGGCACCCACAGCACTGAGCCATCTCCAGGTTGGTTAGCCTGGCACTGTAAAGAGGAATCTCTCTCAAGAGAAGAAAGGTAATGAATGTTTTATGTGAGTTAAAGCTAAGCAAATTTCCTTTTAAGTGAAAATAGGAAGCAATCATGCCTTGTATGCTTTCCCTGGGGTTGGCAATGCTTCTTTCCATCCCAGCCAAAAAGAGATTGTGGGAAAGCACCAATATAGATGAAAAATAAAGTGTCCATTGGGGTTCTGCACAGCTGTTCAAGGTAATGCCACTGCTTTTTATTTCTGGTATTAAACTTCCCAGCTTAGAAAAACACATATGGGGCTTATTTTCAGAGGTGTTGGTGTGTGTTCGCTGCATCATTTTACTGCCAAGAGAAGATAGAAGGATTTGGGCAATATGAAGATCTGATTTGACCTTAACCCATCGGATTAGGGAGCAAAAATCAGCTAAATATAAATAAAGCATTCATAAAATGTGAACAGAATTTGAGCATCGTGTCTGAATTTTGTTTAACCCTTCGCCAGGAATAGCTGATAGCTGGAAAACATCACTACATTTTGCAAACTTGTCTGAAGCTTTAATTGTTTAGTGAATGTATTTGAATTGTGTATTTCTCTTTTCAAGCCCTTGTGGTTTATCTAAGCATAGGGTGACATTGTGAGCTCCTCACTGCATCTCAGAGTAGGTTCATCCTAGAGCCAGGCTTCAAAGTAGGCTTTAGTATGCATCACCTTTGAGGTTCCATTTCCAGAGGACTCCTAAATCACTTAGGTTTGCAGGTCTCCACTCACTGCCATTTGCAACTAAAGTCAATCCAATGACTAAAAAATAGTCTTAGATGTGTAGATGAAAGGTAGGGGTTTGCCTTCCCTCTCACACCTATGCTCCCAAAAATGGAATGTGAGCTTTGAGGAACTGTGAGAAATGTTTTATTTTCTGTATGGAAATATCTTTCCTTTGCCTTGTGCGTGTGGTTCCTTCCCCTGGAACAGTGGATTCATGCTACGGGGCTGCCAGAGGCTGCCCAAAATAGTCTTGTTCTCATGCTCTGTCATTTTCACAGGGCACTGTAGGATTTATGCACATATGGATATATGTGTGTTACGTGTGCTTGTGCATGCCAGGGAGAGGCTATACAAATCCCAGTCCTCTCCCTGTTCTCACAGTTTCAACCCCAGTCTCGAGGGCAAAACATGCCCAGAGAAATAATGCTAAAAGAAATCCTTGTATGTTTGCTGTAAAGTTCCAGTTTTGTATTCAGTGAAACAAATTCTATCATACAGCAATGTGAGAGTGAGGAAGAAATTCATGTTAGCCTGGGTAAGGTCTGTGTTTCAGATTCTCCTTGCTGTTGCTGTGTTTACCTTTTTTATCTTTAACCCTCAGGAACCTATTTCCAAGTTTTCGGGCAGCCTTTTTGATAGCAATGATAGCATGCGAGATCAAAGAAATACCAGAAAAATGCTTCAGGAAAAGCACAAGTTGGCAATGAAAGGGAAGACTCTTCCAGGATCCAGCACTAAGGTGCAGCCACCTGTCTCAGCAGCAGGCAGCTTCCCCAGCGAGAGCAGCCGCATCCCGGAGGAGCTGCAGGTGCTGGATGTGCCGCAGCCCCCGCTGAAGGTTTGGAACTGCTGCATGGGCTGTGCTTGCTGCTGGGGGGCTCTGCATGTCTGTGGGGCAGGCCCTGTGTCTGTGGGGGAAGCCCTCTTGTGTGAGGCAGTTTATAAAAGATGCAAAGAAGTGGGCACATTGCATGGCAGATAGCGTGAGGTTTACCTTAAAGAGAGTAAGCTGAGGGTTGTCCTTGCTCTCCATGGCTTAATGGAAAAAGAATTTCCCATTAAAAAACCCCAACAAAGCCCACTTTTCTTGTAGCTATGCATCTCACTTTATATATCCAGCTTTGGTATTGTGAGGTCAAGTCGAAGGTACATGCAGGTGGGCACTGAGCTGAGTCTTTGTTCAGTCCATGGTTTCAAAGCAGTGGTGACAAGTCTTGCATGTGCCAGTAGGGCAGCACCATTTTTCTACTGAAGAAAAATACCCATTGAAGGGGTAGCACCATTTTACTCTGGGCTGGGCTCTCCAGGGGCATGTCTGGTGGTGTTCAGAGTGGGAGCTAGATTTTCAATGCTCGTGTAACTGATAGGCAAGGTTTTTGATTAATCAGGCCACTTATCCATTATAATTCTTTTCCAGGTAACCATTACTGTGTGCAGTCAAATGGGGAGTCTTGGTATTAGCATTGCTGGTGGAAAGGGCTCATCTTCATGTAAAGACAGTGATGAGGTGCATTTCATTATCCAAAATTTATCTAGTGGTCATTAGGAATAGACTGATGAGTAGTTCCTTGAGTTATTTTGGTTTTTTGTTTTCTTTCTGAGCTTGTCCTTCATGTAACATTACTGTTTTTGTGATAAAGCTAACAAGGGTAAACATAGCTTATTTCCCAGCATAGGATCTGGCATTAGATCTTGTTGGGGAAGCTCCAGAAGCGATGATTTGGGAGAGAAACACAAATGTAAACCAGTGATTTTGCAAAGGCAACCTGATGGCTGAAACACCGCTGTCTAATTTTAATTTTCTACCTCAATTTGGGGTCACTCCCTTGGCAATCCACATGCCTCTTCATCTCATTTGCTCATTCCCAGGAGCTAACTTGATTTGAGAGAAATATTTCACACATCTTCTCACTGATTTATCATTTAAATAAAGCTTTGTTTTCAAGTCTGTTCCCCATGGCACAGTGTAAACAATTACTGACTTTTGTTCATTGTTGTATATGTCAGCCATGGAGGCTTCTTTTTTTTTTGTCTTGCTAATGTGCTAAGGCATTTAGTTTTTAATTTTATAGAGGCAACAGAACAATAAGTCTTGAAAATTAATTACTTCCCATTTGCTTTTTACTTCTAAGAACAATGGGAGAAACTGTCATGTCTGAAAACTATGTTTTGTGTTACCAGGGGATCCTGATTGCACGGCTGCCAAAAGATGGTCCTTCAGACTTGGCTGGGGTACAAGCAGGAGACAGAGTGGCTGAGGTAGATGAGTTGTTTGTCACTGTGGAGCGTGTTCTCTTGTTGTTGTCTTTAAGTCAAATCACTTAGAGTTGGGGAATTTGAGATCCAGATCTAGGCTTGCCTTAGCTTTTTAGATACTTGCCATTATGAAGAAATGATAATAACATTAAATTGTTGTATTCCTTCTTGTTATGTTCTGGTTGTCAGATCTTTATGTTCAAAGTGCTTAACAAAATATTATTCACTTAAATGAATGATTTACAAAGGAAAATAATGGTCTTAGTAAGCAGTTATGTAAGCATAAATGCAGTTGTACTTGATCCAAGAAGCTTTCTTGTGACATGGTATTAGATTTACTAGATGAGTTCATTGCAGTTGTAACAAAGAAATATAGACTAGATGAGCTTGTTTCCTCAAGGTAATTTTTGGTGGGAAGAGAACAGCTCAAAATAACTCCCCTGATGGAGGCTTAAAGTGCTAAGTGCCAAGGGAGACATGTGCCTCTCGGGCTGCTCCACCTCAAGTCTCATCTTTCCTAGCAGAAGCCACATTCTTGAGCTTCAGAGTTTCCCAAGAACAGTGGGAAAAAAGTGGTCACATACAGTTTCGTAATATATACTTTTGATGTACTGTTTGGTTTCTACCTGCTGAGAATGGTGGAGTAGGAAGAGAGCCTCTACAAAATTACTTCGAGGTGAAACTGGTCCATATTTTTTTCAGCTCTTGTTCTCTTAAACTGTCATTTATACTTGCTTATATTAATAGTTTTTACTTCAGCGTGCTCCATGTTGAATTAAGGTGGAGAGAGCAAGCAATATTACATGTCTGTTAAATTGTCAGGAATAGTGATACAACCTGTATCAGCCAAAGATTATCTAATGATAAATTGATCTACTACTTTTGTAAAACTGTGCTATGGACTTATTAATAGAGGATGGTGTTCCATAATAGATAAATATTGTGCTAGTTTAACAGTTCTTGAAAGGTTAATTATAGATAAAAGTCTGTATAATTTTACATTTTTTCTTTTATGAAAGGTATTTTAATGAATGTGAGAGACTGTAAATAATTCTCTATGTATTTCACCTTATCAGATCACTGGGGAGAAAATCCCAGGATTTTTAGTTGCTGTACCTTTACCTTCCGAGCAGAATTTCTGGTCAAGTTATTATCTTAAAGATCAACCCCATTGCTCAGGTTCCTCCATGAGGCTATAATTAAATTATTTTGGGGGCTATTTGGAATATACTAGCTGTTAATGTCTGTTCACTTAATCAATAGTGAAACAAGTGAAAAATAGAAGACATTTCTGTTCCATGCTGTTCTGCCCTGCTGTTATTGTACAAATAGTTAGGATTTCTCCATCTCCCACAAGATGGCAGAATCATTCATCTGTTTAAAGAATATAGGAAACAACTCTCTGCTTTTTGTGTGTGTGTGTGATGAGAAGGGTTTAATGCAATCAGGTGTGCTATAGAAATACTGTTTTGACCATGGGACTATTCTGTGTACAAATAACAAGCATTTTTCTCTTGACACTATGTGTTACAACTTCTTATTCTTGAACTGGTAATTCCAACAGTTCAAATATAAAATTCACCAAAAATGGGAAACAGCAAGAATTGCAATTTTATTTGCTTTTGTTTTATCGCCACATGTAACAACAGGGCCAGGTGTTTGTATACTAACTTGAGAGGGAGGGAGGGAACTGCTCTTTACTAACTTGAGAGGGAGGGAGGGAACTGCTCTTCTTAAACAGCATTCAGAATAAAAATATATTTCTGGTGTTTTCTTTTAAAGGCAACCTTTGTTTCAGAACCTGCTGCCCTTGATGCTGGTCCCACTGAAGCTTCCCCCAGGGGCAGCCCCTTCCCGACAGTCAACCATGTCATAACAGTAAGTAGGATGGCCCAGTGAATAACAAATCACTCTTACCTAAGAAATTTGTGTTGTCTGTCATTAATGCTAGTAAACAACTGGCACAGAACTCGACACGTATCAGAGATCAGTGACCCTACCAAACATTTACTTGGCTGTCATTGCAGCTGGGACATGGCTTCTGGAGGAGCTCAGCTCCTGGGTGAGCACCTGTGTAGCAGAGCAGGGCTTTTGAAGCACTGTGGTTTGGGGACTTTAGGGTGGTGTCTATTCCCTCCAGTTTAAGTCATTATTCTGTTGTCTGACCTCTGTCTTCTAGCTAATGGAAGGAGCAGCATTTCCAGGGTCCCTCTTTTAGGAGGGAGAGGGCGAACTGCTGCCTGGAAATGACCATTTTCATCTTTTGACTGGAGGGGGGAGCTTGTGTCACAGGCCTTTAAGACATGCCTGTATTTTAGGTGACTGGTAAGAGTAAGCCTACTGCATATGTCACAGAAGGAAACAGCTGAGTCTTCAGGGTGGCTTTTAGAAATTCACTTTTTTGAACTTCTCTAGCAAGTTCAACTCTATGAAGTTCAATTACCCTAATCTTGGTCATCTATGTGCACACCTGAACAATGGCTTTACTAGGAAGATACAATAAGATCAAGGTATCTGAATAATTAAGGTCAAAAAGCATCTTACTTTTATGGAGCTTGAAGTACCACGAAGCAACAACTGTTTCTCCTACAGCAAATGCCAGAGGAATGCTTGCTTTGATTCCTCTTCTTTCAGCCTTTTTTTTTTATCTTTCTCCATGAATACCATTCACAACCCACCTAATGGCAAAAAATGAAAGTATGTAATTATATAAAAGACTATAATGAAAGACCATATCCGTTTTTATTAACCATTTAGATAACTAATGTGATTTGTTAGTTGACTGAAAAAGTGAGCAAATAGATCATGCAACTGTTTTTCTCTAGTTTCCTCTGTTAATCACTGTTTGAGAAGTGCTGAGCTACAGTTTTTGTGCATGAGATAGACTGAGAAAGGTTTTCTCTTCTATTAGTTGCTTAAAGAAACTTATTTTGAGGCCTCTGGCCTCCAACGTAATTTTGTGAAACCTTTAGACCAGCTTTATTTTCCAGCTGAAAACACTTTGATCAATTTGGGTTTTTTTTGTCCAGCTTTACCTGGTAACTGTTTCTCACAGTCTATCAGCATTGCAGGAAGCATGAGGCTTCCTGTTAGAGGAACCGCTGTTGAAAGGGTTTATTCTTACATTGGTGGTGGCCTGGATCTGTTGCAGTAGTATCTGACTTTCAGTATTTTCATCCAAAAAGAGGAAATTACTGCATTTTTATTTTGTATGCCTCCCTTTAAAGTTCTTCAGCTGTAGGGGGTGGGGAGGAGGCAGATTAGACTGAGCTGCTTAACTTAGAGCAGAGTACTCAGAGGGAGTCAACTGGCTGAATATGTTCCCAATGTCAAAAGTACCTGATGTGCAAGTTCTTTTGTGAAGAAACATTTGTGTTTCTGGCTTTTTTTTTTTTTTTTGAAATAAGAATCTTCCTGCTGTAGCAAATTATGTGTGTTACTGCCTGTAACCTGGAGCAGCATTCATCAGTTTTAGGGATTATGGGCTCATGGGGAGTATCCTGCTGACTTGGGAGTGCTCAGTTTCTCATCTGTTCTCACTTTGAAGTCCCTCTTATTCCTCAGTAACTGAAAGAAATCTTATTATCTGAAAAACGTTTAGAGCCTGGCTTCTCATGGAGGACTTGCTTTGCATGTTCAGATAAGCAGGTGGCAGTAGGACCTTAATGCAGAATATTCTTCTGTGCTAGGAATATAGGAAGGTTCATTTCCTTTGTGTTTCTGATCAGGTTTCAATAGAAGATGGTTGTGTCTACACATCAAGGGAGGGAAGGATTGAAGCATAATGGCAGAAAAACCAGAGACTCCTATTAATATTCTGCAAAAACCGAGTATGTGCCAGATGGTGTCATCTTTCTTCTCCCTCTCCTCCATGTCATCATCCTGCCTTCCAGCAGATACTGTCTTCATCTGTTTATTTTTATTGAATTTTAATAAACATCCTCTTTGCATATGCTCTCTGTGATAATATTTGTCTCATTCTTGCTAGGCACAGCCCACCCCATCTCTGAGCCTGCTGCTCTGGCATTGCAACAGGCACCGCTGCTGCCAGCTTCAGGTTTGCTCTCTGTTTTCCACAGACTTGGTTGCTCTAACTGCTTCTAAAAGGCTCATTTAATTGTTAACTCATCCAGTCAAACTCAATTTCAAACCCTTTGTGCCAGCTTTAAGATTTCATGACAGTGTGAATGACCAGTAATTAATTGGACAAATGAAATGTTCTTTCACAGTGAGTCATTGTTTTGCAAAGGAAAACTGAGAATCTTCCTTGGTTTTAATTATGATTATTTTGCTGACATGTAGATAGAGGCCTCAGAACTTTAATTACTATTAGATAATTTTTACATACAGTATTTTATAGACTTGCCTCAGTTAGGCTAATCACAGCTCAAAAATACGAGAACATTTTTTTACTTTGGTTAATATGTATATATCTAAATAGAAATACTTGAACTGAATATAAATCAAAAAAATCAGGGATATAAACACATACCCATGCTGACTTTAACAGAAGGAACTTTAACTTGGATTCTGGAGTCTTCCTTTCCAGTTCTGTTATTGTTTCCTATTCATCATCTCAAACACAGAGCCAACTCTTCACAATCTTTCTCCATCATAAATATTTTCATTCAAGTTTTGACTGAAATTCCCAGTGGATTTTGTCTGACTGAATGGAGAGCTTTGACAGGTTTCAGCATCTTCTGTCATTTCATAACATGCATCATCATGCCATCTTCTTTGACTCATTTTTGGGGTTGTCAACATAATAAGGATATTAGATACTTCATCATTAATATCAAGTCTTCAAGATATTTTAATCACTTAAATTGTTATCATATTATTTGATTTAATTTTATGCCTTTGCCCTGGGAATTTCCTCAATTGTATTTTTTCATAGTTCACCAGGGGTACAAGTGTCGCTCATATTGGGATTGTCAAGGATGGTTAAAGTAAGAGTTATCAATTAAAAGTGATTGTGTGAATAAATAAATAAATATAGGTGAATCTTACAATATTGGAAAAATCTGAAGAACTTCTTCAGGCTAAAAAAGCCAAATTTTTTGGCTGCTCTGTTAGAAGTGCAGAGATAGCAAGCATTCCTAAATCTGCCGAGAAAACAGCTGAGTGTACTAGAACCTGTAACATGTATCAAAATGAAATCCTCTTGTGCCTGCATAAAGTGCATAAGCAGATACACCATCTCCCACAGTATGCAGCTGATGGATTTCTGCCTTTTTCTCATATTTTTCATTTACAAGTTGTGAGAAATCTTACATGGATGAGAATCCCAGCAGATCTACCTTCTTCATTTCCAG